>NC_044032.1:342732512-344035012 GCF_901765095.1 Microcaecilia unicolor | reverse complement strand
GTGCAGCCCCGGACATCTAAGGGCATCACAGACCTGTTACTGCTCGATCTCGTGAGGCTGAACACCACTTGTCCCTCTAAGAAGTTGGACACCAACTGCCAGGGGTCACATAACTAGTTATCATGGAGGAGTCTCATTCGTTATCGGAATTAACCAGACAAAATCGCTCCACCAACTAAGAATAGCCATGCACCACCACCCACAGAATAGAGAAAGAGCTATCGATCTGTCAATCCTTTCCATGTCCAGGCCAGGTGAGGTTTCCCGTGTTGAGTCAAATTAAGCCGCAGGCTCCACTCCTGGTGGTGCCCTTCCGTCAATTCCTTTAAGTTTCAGCTTTGCAACCATACTCCCCCCGGAACCCAGACTTTGGTTTCCCAGAAGCTGCTCAGCAGGTCATGGGAGTAACGCCACCGGATCGCTAGTCGGCGTTTACGGTCGGAACTATGACAGTATCTGATCATCTTCAAACCTCCGACTTTCGTTCTTGATTATTGAAAATGTTCTTGACAAATGCTTTCGCTTTGGTCCAAGAATTTCACCTCTAGCGACACAATACGAATGCCCCCGGCCATCCCTCTTAATCATGGCCCCAGTTCCAAAAACCAACAAAAATAGAACCAGAGTCCTATTCCATTATTCTTAGCTGAAGTATTTAGGCATCCGGCCTGCTTTGAACACTCTAATTATTTCAAAGTAAACGCTTCGGTCCCCCAGGACCAGGGCTTTTTTTGAGGGGGTACTCAGGGGTACTGAATACCGGCACCTTTTCCAGTGTCTGCTAAAATTGACCCATGGACCACAAGTTTTAATGAAAGAGCTCAGGCTGAAGACACCAATTCTGCCTTGTCATAGATTCTGTGACTGGTTGCAGGGGGCCTGGCTATTGTGGAGTGAGTCCCTCAGTGTTCACCCCACCCCTGAAGGGTGGCCTGGCATTTGAGTACCAGCACCTTTTTTGCTAGAAAAATTGCACTGCCCAGGACACTCAGTCAAGAGCATCGGGAGGCACCGAGAGGCAAGAGCTGGGACAGGCGGTAGCTCACCTCACGGCAGACCGCCAGCTCGATCCCAAGATCCAACTACAAGCTTTTTAACTGCAGCAACTTTAATATATGCTATTGGAGCTGGAGAACTCTTTTATTGATAAAAACTAAAAACAAAATACAAACATGAAATTTGAACCAACAATACCCACACCCCCCCCCCCCATAAGATTCACCCTTCATATATACAAAACCCCTCCCCCCTCTTGATAATGCAATAGACGAAACCCAACTAAATGTCATGACTATGGTCATGACTCCTCTTTTACTCACCTTATTTCCCGATGTTCAGCTTCCAACATGGCTCCTGTCTGTTCAGCTTCCAACATGGCTCCTGTCTGTCTTTCCTGTGTGCTCACTTCCTGTGTGTTCCAAGTCTCTCGTTGGTGTCAGTGGATTCCCTGTTCCTGTCCTGCAGTAGGTGACATCATCAGTGAGAGTCTTTATAAGAAAGTGGTGTACTTGCATTCAGGGCCTTTGCATTGCCAAGGGTCGTCAGGTTAGTTGGCGTGCTGTTGCAGTTTACCTAGCCTTGTTCTGTGGGCTCTTGCCCTTCTGCTTTGTCTTGCTCTTGTCTGTGAGTTTCCACTCCTTCTGTTTTGCCTTGTTCACTGTCTGTGTTCCTGTTTGTGGCTGCCTTGCAACCTTCAGTCTTGGTTCTTATGTCTGTGCCTACGTGTCCCTGTTTGTGGCGGCTTGTCAGCCTTCAGTCTTGGTTCTGTTCTGTTGCCTGTGTGTGGAGCTCTGGTCTGTCATTCTGAGTGTCTGCAGTAGCCAGCATTGTCCCTAATTAGCTCTCTGCTGTGCAGATGGTCTGCTCTTGTTCTACCCTGTCTGCTTTCAGCTTTCTTCCCTCTGTTTGGGACCCCTGCTTCTGCCCAGCTTGTGTGTATATCCTGAACCCTGCTTCTGCCCAGCTTGCAGGTATATCCTGAACCCCTGCTTCTGCCAAGCTTGTAGGTATATCCTAAACCCCTGCTTCTGCCAAGCTTGTATGTATATCCTAACTCCTGCTTCTGCTAAGCTTGTATGTATACCTGAACCCTGCTTCTGCCAAGCCTTTACGTACGCCCCGTCTGCCTATGAATCTTAATCCAATCCAGCTCCATCCTGTAAGTCCTGCAGGCCGCCCGCACCTAGGGGCTCAACCTCTGGGGAATGGCGGTCACAGCAGGTGAAATCCGGAGCTGCTCCAGTCCTGTTTGTCTCCTGTTATCCCAGTCTTGTGGTTCCAGCATTGTCTGCCTACAGCCGCAGTTCCAGTCCTGTCATTCTGGCCAAGACCATTCCAAGATTCCAGCTCCAGCCTTGCTTGTTTGCCCAGTCCCGGCTGGGGGTTTCTGCCTGCTGCTGCCGCTCCTCAACAGTAGCCTAAGGGCTCACATTCTAGTGACTGAATGTTTTGAACCTGAGATCGTGACACTAAAACAGCAAACTATATTGTGATTATGGTGATTTCAGCCTCACATGTTTCCACCACAAGGAGGCTAGACTTCTGCCCTTCTCTACCCACTCCCATTTTGCCGCCTCCTGTACAGCACGCACCACATCCCAGCTGACACTTTCCACCGTCCTGTATTCCTGGTGCAAGGAGACCCTAAAGCGCGCCATCCACAGGCAGTATCTTAGGATGACCGAGATCAGAAACCTTGTTACCGGATCCAACCGCTGCGAACTGCCTATTTTACCATAAACCCACTCTGCTTAGCTATATTGATGAAAGCTAGAGATGTTCAATAGAGAAGACACTCAGTCACCAACCTGCACCGAAAACGGGCAGTTCCGCAAAAAATACTCCATAGTTTCTTCTACACCAGCACATTCACCCCTCGGGCATCCTCTATCTTGCACATTACAGTATTTCAGATTGCCTCTCACATATGACTTGCCATGGAAGGATAGCCAGGCCATGTCTTTATATTTGTAATACTGACTCAGGCGCATCCCGCAGCGCTAGGGGGACTGAAAACACCTGTGAGCGCACGCTGTCCACCCAAACCTCCCTCTTCCCTTCCCTGATTTCTGCCACTGATACCTCCCATAACTGCACCAATTTCACCAGAGTCTTGTAATAGCCCCCCCCCCCCCCCCGGGCCCCTTTCCGTAAAGCCACTACCCTCCCCCCCTTGTCGCCATAAGTCCCAATACCTCTGCCACCATTGCAGGACACTCTGCGCCTACCCAGGGGGTTCCTGCCCCACCGCCCTGCCCAAATTAAATTGCAGAAATAATGAACTAAAGAACAAAACTGGGTTCAGCATACCAATCCCCCCCTTCCTTCCAGGGTAAATATGTGACATTCCTCTTAACTGGATTCATCCTATTTCCCCATAACAGCTGAAAAAACACGCTGTACAATACCGTGTAGCGACTTTCAGGAAGCAAACAGATATAACTAATAAACAAAAACAATAGGACTAAATGGACCTTAATCAACTGAACTCGATCACTCATTGGCATTCTCCACGCCTTCCACCTATCTACCTGTGCCTTAGCTTCCTGGAGACACCGATCCCAGTTAAACAAGGCATAATCTCCTAGATCAAAATAAATACCCAATACCTGAAGTTGCTCGACTGGTGCAGGAAATCCTCAACCTAACCCAAACTTCCGCCCCTCATCTCCGACCCACAAACTATTACATTTCTGAAAATTAACCCTTGATGCAGTAGCCTGCGAGTACACCTGAATCATCTCCTGCAGTCTCACCCCCTCCTGATGATCCGCTACTCAGACCGTTACATCATCCGCATATGCCACGACCCTCAACTGACTTCCCCAACCCACCTCCACCCCTCGAAATCCCTGAGCCCCCCCCCCCCGCTCCACCCTCCTTACAAAGGGGTCAATGGCAAATGCATACAACAGTGGACTGAGCGGACACCCCTGACACACCCCTGCCCCTACCCTAAACCCCTTCCCACCCATTAACCAATGGAAAACACCCTGCCTGATTATAAAGTAACTGAAGCTGCTCCACCCAACCCTTTGGAAACCCATAATGTGCCAAAACCCTCCGCAGAAATTCCCATTGCACCCAATCAAAAGCCTTGTCCTGATCCAGTGTTACTACTAGCCTGCCATTGTCACCCACCCTGCTGCACTCAAAACCCTCCTGTACCCAAGCTCCGCTTCTAATACCCCTCTACCCTGGACCCCGCATGCTTGCAAGGCTGCCAATAATTTCCCTGACACTTGCCGCATCCTCTGAAATATCATGCGTACAAAGATTTTCCTGTCCGTATTCAGCAGCGCGATTGGCCGCCAGTTAGACAACAGTGAAGGATCCTTCCCCTTACTTAACAGTACAAGAGCTGCTTCAGTCAAGGATCTCGGAAGAGAACCAGCCAAGCTGCCTCCCAGACTTTCAGCAAAATCGGGGCCAATTGTGACTTAAAGGTCAGATAAAATTCAGCCGGCAACCCATCCGGCCCTGGTGATGTTTTTTTGTGTAATGCCCCTATGGCTTCTTCTACCTTCTGCAATGTCCACGGGTGCAATAGGGTCTGGAGCTGGGGTCCCCAGTTCCCTATCCCTGGAGTCCCTTCTATATATTGTCCCATCAGGTCATTATCTAACTGCTGGGCTGAAAAAAATGTTGCGAAATGATCCTCCACTACCCTTAGAATCCCCTCTTTTGAGACCTGGACCATCCTCCATGAATCCCGTATACCCTCTAGCACCCTACGCTCCCTCCTCTTTCTGCAACAGGTAAAGGGATCCGGGCTAAACAGTCTGCCAAGATCCCTTTCATACACCAGGGAGGAGTATGTATTATACTGAACCTGTTCCAGAAGCCCTTGTAATTCCTGTATCTCTGCCTTATCCCCCCCCCCCCCCCCCGGAGAAATCAAGTTATCCCTTTTCTGCTTCAATGCCATTCCCAACTTCGTCTGTTCCCTACCCTCCCTTCTCGCCTGCTGTGTGAAAAAACCCCAAGTACGCCTTTTCACCATCTCCCACCACCTTCCTGCCGACGAAAAAACACCCTGCACCGTGGACTGATCCTCCAAAAAACCCAGATATTCCCTCTGCACCTGCACATTTTTTAACCATTTTAAGTTCAACCTCCAAAGACCCCTCCCTGGCCTATGGGCCGCCGAACCCCCCACCTGAAGGAGGACCATGCGATGATCCGAGAAGTCTACCTCCACTACCTTCGGCCCCCAAGGACAGACCCCTTTCCTAACCAAGAACCGATCAATTCGGCTCTTACATTGTCCTCTAGTGAACGTAAAACCTTCCACTTCCCCGAAATGTTCCACATGAACATCAATCAACCCTGCCTCCCGCATAATCCCTGCCAGGTGCACCCCATCATATCCCACCTGTGCTGACCTACCCCCACTATCCTTCTTCCTCAAGATGGTATTAAAATCCCCCCCTCAACCCCTCTGAAGGGACACCACCTTGTAGGGGTGGAGGGGCTTCCGTGTTTCAATGACTCAGAGGGCTATGCTGAAGGGTTACCCATATCAGACAGGCCTCTGAGGAGAAACCAGACAAAGAGTGTCCCAAACTGGAGGATCCAAGATGGCGTCAAGGGAGGACATACGTTAGTTGAGTTCCCATTTTACACCAGAGTACCTGAAGAATTAGGCGCGCTCCACAGAGAATGGGGAAGAGAAAAGGCAAAGCCGTGGTGTTGTCCTCCTCAAACACGGCTGGGGTTCCCACCACTTCTCAGCCTACTTTGGAGAGATTCGGGGTCATAACGTCGGGGATATTGGTTCCTGCTTTGGGGAACAGCAAGGCTTTATCACCGAATCTCAGTGGAGAGGGAGTAACTTTGAGTCCCCCTACTGGCACGACTCCTCCAAGACCCGGAAACAGTAACGCTTCGCTATGGAGGTCGACAGTAGAAACGCCCAAAGTGGGTTAGGATTTTCACGCGACCCGAGGAGGTCCTGGCACAGCATCGACTCCAGATAATAAACCAACTGGGGGATTGAAGAGTGAGCTCTTCCCCCCGAAGATATCTGGAGCAGTTTCTGTGGAGAAATTGGATCTGGTGAAGCCAATAATGTCACAATGGACGTACTATGGGAAGTGCTGCAGAGTGTGAATAACTCTTCTTCAGATGTTTAAAATTTTTCAGGAATAAACATGTGAGTTAAAGAATTTATATTAATAATTATCTAACAAAGTGGAAGTCCAAGATATAAAAATAGAGACTTTAACTATGGAAATGGTTTCGCTACAAAAATCAGTTAATTTGGTAATGAAGGACAGCCATGTTTCTTGTAAAAATTGGAATTTCTGGAGAACCAATTAAGGAAAAATAACTTGAGAATGATAAATTTTCCTATAACATCCTATATATCAGCTACTGAACTGTTGAAGAAATATTTCTCTGATATTTTGCAAATACCTTTTGATAGCCACCCTCTGGTGTCTAAAGTGATTTATATTTCTCTTAAAATTTTTAGAGAAAAGAGATGTGAACTTAATTGACATTTTGGAAAATTCAGAAATTACAGATAGAGTAATATTATTAGTGACTTTCGCCTTTGATTTAGATAGGAACAATGTTTTGAAATTGTATTTCCGACACATGGCTGATAGTTTTTTTGGTTCAAAGATGAATATATTTCCTGACATATCAAGGGAATCGCAGACTAGGAGGCGTGAATTCTTGGCTTTTAAGCCAGAAATCATTGCCCTAGGTGGGACCTTCCTATTGCGATTCCCTTGTAAGTGTTTTATTTCCTTATTACTTATTTGTTGAACCTAAGAAATTACAAGTACATAAGTAATGCCACACTGGGAAAAGACCAAGGGTCCATCGAGCCCAGCATCCTGTCCACGACAGCGGCCAATCCAGGCCAAGGGCACCTGGAAAGCTTCCCAAACGTACAAACACTCTATACATGTTATTCCTGGAATTGTGGATTTTTTCCAAGTCCATTTAGTAGCGGTTTATGGACTTGTCCTTTAGGAAACCGTCTAACCCCTTTTTAAACTCTGTCAAGCTAACTGCCTTCACCACGTTCTCCGGCAACGAATTCCAGAGTTTAATTACGCATTGGGTGAAGTCTTCTCCTCCTCGCCCCTCTCCCCCCCCCTCAACTAATTCCGCTCTATCACTCCGATCATGCACTTGGGCACATACAACCCTCTTGGCCTTCCTCTTGCCCCCCTTACCCACACAAACCCTTTCTCCCTCCCCTCCCCCTCCTCCTCCATCCCTCTCCACAACTTTCCTGAACCTGCCCTCCTTTCTTCCTACGCCCTTTACCCTCCCCCTGCTCCGCCTCATATTTCCGTTTACCCTCTACTACCCAACCCCCACCCCTTCCTCCATCTGCTTTCCCTCTGCCCCCTATCCTCCTCTTCCAAAACCTGATATCTATTCCCCAACCCCATCCCCTGTTCTGACTCCTGCCCATCTCCTACCCGTTTCCCCACCCCCTGTACCCTTCCCTTTCTCTGCAGAACTTGTACTCAGTCCCCCTCCTGTTCCTCCCCTGTCCCTCCCTCCTGCACCCCTCCAACCCCCCCTTCCACTCCCCACCCTCCTGTCTCCCCCTGCCCCCCCTTACCATTCAACCCCTGCCCTACCCCCTCCTCCTCTATGCCCCTTCTTCCTCCCAACGTCCCACTCGTTATGCGACGCCTGAGGGCAATCCCAAAAAGCATGTCCTAAGCTGGCACAGAGGTTACACCTGATAGAGGTACAGTCCTTGGTGGAATGTTGTTTATCCCCACATTTCCCACATTGCACTACTGGACAGGACATACTGAAATGTCTAAAGGATCCACACCTAAAACATTGCCGTGGCTGTCCCTTATAGAAGCAAAGTATCCGATCCCAGCCTATAAATGCCGCAGAGGGGATGTGCTGGACTACGTGACCTTCTTGTTTCAATTTTACCCACGCCCCTCATCCACCTGCCCAAACCCTACTTGGATCCAGCAACTTGGAAAGAGGGGACCTTAATTCTGCATATCGCTGCAGCCAATAAGCTAGATCTGCTCCTGATAGGGATACATTACGCACTAATAGGGTCACCTGCACCAGATCTGGTTTACTTATCGGGATAACTCGAAAATTTCTCCACTCCCCCTTTCCCCTTCATACCTCTCCCAAAAACCTCCATGCCTCTCTGGGTCATGAAACTCACATCGTATTCTGGGATGTTCACCGGATGGATACAGGCATAGAAGTCTTCCAGTATGAATCCCATCCCCATCACTTACTTCAACACTTGCTCCCTGGACGACATAGCCCCTTCCCCTATCCATTTAATTTGAACCACATTGAGCCTTCTAGGTACTTCCCCACTCCCTTTCCCCACTCTCCCTAAACCCCTGTCCGCTCCTTCATATATAAAAGATCCTACCCCCTCCTTCCTACCCCTCCCGAACTACTGCTGCAAAGGACATAGACCCTTGCCCCCATCGCCCCCCTCTCCCTACCTCTGAACTCGTTCCAACCCTTCCCTCCGTCTCCTTCCCCCCCTCCAGCTGCCCCTCAGCCTCCCCACCTACCCCCACAGCTCCCCTGCCCTCCCCTCCTTCTCCCCTCTCCCCACCACAAGCTGCATCCAGCACATCCATAACAACAGACCCCTTCACCTCCTGCTGTCCCCCCTCCCCTACCACCCCCTTCCTCCCTCAGCAAATCCTCAATCCCCCTCCCTCATTACCCCTGAGCAGACAGTACAGAAACGTTCAAACCAAGTCTTTCTCTGGGGCCGTCTTCCTTATGGCTGTCCTGCCCCCTCATTGCACTCCTGCCGATTTCGACCTCCTGGGGCGTCCCCGCTCGCCCGCGCACTATCTGTAACCTGTGTGGCTCGAGCCTTCTCCTTGACAAGCTGGCTCTTTGCCACTGTTTCCTACATCCAGCGTTTCAAAGGCTCCCGCACGAGAGAGTCTGCTGCAGGCAACAAGGGAATCCCTGCTCGCCCCGCCCCCCGCACCCCTCCTGACGTCAGACGCAAAGGGCGGGACCACCAGGACTCTGCTTTCCCGATTGGCTACGCATTCCTGTCCCTCCCCATCCCGAAGGCGGGTCCGATCCGCTGCTTGCTGCTCAGCTGATTGAGCTTCATTAACCAGAAAGTCCGTTGCTGCCATCACTGAATCAACAGCTTCCACCTGTGCCCGAACTGGAACCTGCTCCAAGCAGTGTGTTCCGCCGACCGTCTTCCGTGGCTGCTTTGTCTGTGGGTCCTCTACTGCACTTGCATCCTGCTGGTGACTTTTTATTTGTTGCGCTCCTCCACCATATTGGTCTGTCCCCTCCTTACTGGTTGCAATTGCCAGCACCTCCCGAGTAGAGAAACTAAACCCAGAGCCTTCTGCGCCTGTCTCCATAATCTGAAATGGTACAGGTAACTGTTGGTGAATGGCAACCCTCTTCCTCGTGCAATTGTTCCCAGTCTCGACCAGCACTCCCGGTTCCTGCCCAGCTTCTTCCGCTGCACCTCGTGGGGAAGCCTGCAAAGTAAGTGCCCCTGACTGGGACTGAAGTGCCAACTTTTTCATGTAGTGAAGAGTGTCTTGATTGCTGGTGCTGGCAAACGCCTCCTCCACTGATTGTCTGTGTTGAAACAAACCAGCTGGTCCCTTCACAGCCTGACTCTCTGTAGTGTGTGCTGTAAGAGGCCGTCCCACGGTATCCTGAGTCTTGTATGTAGATGACTTAGAAGCCATTCTGTCCCGATTCATATATATTTCCCTTAAGGGATTAGACTCCTCCTGTTTTAAATGAATCAAAGCTTTCTCCTACTGCTGGAACTGTTTCATCAAACGGGCTTCTTCTTTTTTGTACATCCTCTTGTGATCTGCTGGGGCCAACTTGATCATGGTCTTGGCCATTTTCAGTTTTTTCCTCAGTTCCTCAAGTTCTTTTTCTAACGCTCCTATTCTCCTCACCCTTTCCACCAAGCCCTTGGAAGGGTTTACCGGGTCCCAGTTCTTCATTGGACACTCCTCCTCTTCTTCCTCCTCCTCCAACCATCCATCCTCACTCTCACTTGGCTCTGGCCCAGGCAGTAACTCCTGGCTGACCGCCATATCCTCCTTCTGGTACATATCTTCTTCCCGTCTCTCCAGGTCCTGCACCAACGCCACCCCTTCTCATTGTACATCCCCCTGCCCCTCCAGACATCTGTATGGCAAGGAGGGGGAAACCTCATCTTCCTCGGTGGACCTACGAGTACTCCGGTCCAAGGGACTCCTCTCCCTCCTTCCCTGTGCAGGACCCGGCTGCGAGCTACTCCTTCTGGCCCTTGGGATTTTAGGCCCTGACCTCTCCATCGCCGGGGACTCTCTTGGGAATTTCTGCCCAGAGCCCCTTCTCATGGCTGAGGAAGGGGCCAGGCCCAGCTCCCTTCCCACCTGTAAGCTGCAGAGGCTCCGGCAGCACTCCTTTCTCTCTCACTGTCTGACTCCAACTGCTCTGGATAACTCTTTATTAAAAACTTGCAACAAAATACAAAACATCACATTTCCCACAATCCTTCTCCCTCCCACCGTTATACCCCTATCTAATACAGTAATTCGCTTCCCTCATGGTGGTCATAACCGCACCCCTTGCCACCTCCTTTCCCACACCCCTCTCCCTACCCTTAATCTCTCCCAATCAGCCACTTGATACACAGTTTTAATAACTTGCCATGCTACCTGCTCTGCCCCTTTCTCCTCCTGAAACAAATGATATTGGCATCTTGCCCCCCATAAACCCCCCAGCAAAATTATCCCAATGACATACCTCATCACCCTATCCCCTCTTCCCGTCCCCCTTCCACCCCATATGCCCAATCCATATAGTTCCATTTTTCTATGCCCTTCACCTCCAAAATCCTACCCACCACCTTCCCCACTTGCTGTGCAAACGGACACTCACGTAATAAGTGTACCTCCCTCTCCTCCTTTCCCACACATTCTGGTCTTGGACACTCCCTCTCATTCCTACTCCTCCATTTTACATTTGCCCGTACAAACATCTGTTGGTGAAAAGCCAGCCATGCAATGTCCTCCACTTTCCTTGGCACCCTCCCCGACGTCAAGTTTTTCAACCCTTGCTCCATTCTTTGTGATGTATAATCCTTCAATGTCAGTGTCCCTGGCCATACCTGTTCCCTCACCCTCTCCATCCACTCCCTTCTTTTCCCCTCTTATCTCCTGTCCCATCACCCTCCATTTCTTCACCACCTTTATTGCCCCTTGCTGATACTCCTGCACCATCTTCCCCCTCCTTTTCCTTTTCTCTCCCCTCCCCCTAATTTTCCCCACTTACCCACTGCTCCCAGAAACCCCCACCCCCTTCCCTCAAGCTCTCCACCCATCCACTCTTTTCCTCTTGCACCAGACCCCTCAAATTTGTTTGCAGAAACAGACTTGTGAACACCAGAATTGGGTTCACCATCCCCAAGCCCCCTTTAACCCACTCCCTACACACCACTTCTCTCTGCACCAGGTTCATCCTGTTCCCCCACAAAGCCCGAAAAAACACCCCAGATACCCTTGCCTGCATCTTTTCTAGCATCCAGCAGACCTGTGCAATCCACAGAAACAAGGGCACCAGGTATGTTTTTATCAGTCTCATTTTCTCCCGATATGTCACCCTCCATCCTTTCCACTTCTCTACTACCTCACTTGCCTTCGCCACCACTCTCTCCCAATTCCTCTCACCACACCCTGTTTCCCAAACACTACACCCAAAATTTTCACCTCCTCCTCTGCATCCGGCATCCCCTCCCTCCTCCCCTCCCCCCTTTCCCACCCTCTCCCCTCCCCGACCTGTACCGCATGACACTTTCCCCAATTTATTCTCGCCGCTGTAGCCCCCTCATACTGCTCTAACTCCTGTTCCACCCACCTCTCTTCCTCTCTCCCCTGAACCATCACAGTTAAATCATCAATATAGGCCACTACTCTCACCCGTTCTCCCCCGCTCCTAAACCCACCCCTGTAAACTCTGCCCCCCTCCTTCTCCTCCCCTATTCAACTTTCTCACTAAGGGATCAATTGCTACTACATATACCACTAGACTCAACGGGCACCCTTGCCTTATCCCTGTTCTAACCTCCACCCTTCCCCCTTTCCATCCATTTATGATCGGGAAGCACACTGCACCCTCATACAGTCGCCTCCCATGCCACCCATCTCCCTGGGGCCCCTCCTTCTGCATCACTGCCCACACATACTCCCTCTGTACCCTGTGGTACGCCGTGGCCTGGTCCAGCGCTATCACCTTTACAACCCCCTCCTTCCTGCATCTCCCTACCTCCACCACTTCCTTCACCATCAGTGCTGCCTCCACCACCCCCGTCCCCCCACCCCACCTTCTGTGCTTTACATAGCACCCTCCCCATAACCGCTGTCACCTTTGTTACCAGAACACTGGCCAAAATCTTCCTATCAACATTTAATAATGAAATAGGCCTCCAGTTCGCTAAATCTTCCCTATCATTTCCCTTACTAAGCAGGATTAAGCCCACTTCTGCCATCGACTGTGGCAATCCCCCCCCCCCCCCCACCTCCCCCTCCCTAAACACTTCTACCAACACCGGAAGCACCTCCCTCTCGAAAATCTGGTAAAATTCCACTATGATTCCATCTGGTCCTGGCGCCCTCTTCTTCCTCATTCCCCTCAAAGCTACCCTCACTTCCTCCTCTGTCAACTCCTCCTGATCCTCTTCCTCCCCCTTCCCTCCCTCCTCTGGTGTTCCCTGCACATATCCTTCCCATCTCTCCCTCTCCCTTCATTCCTCCTATCGAAATACTTCCGATAGAAACCTTCCACCACCCCCATGATCCCCTCCTTTGTCACCTCTCTTCCCCTTCCTCATTCTTTACTGCCCCCATCCATCTCCCTGCTTCTCTTAATCTGTAATTCTCAAAACACATTCGGAGAGAATAACACCCCACACTCCCTTTCATATTTAAATGATTCCCAACGATTCCCCTGCACCTTCTCAATCTGTTTGTCTAATTGCTCTACCTCCCCCTCTGCTCCCCCCTTCTCCACCAACCTATCCATCCTCCTCCTCAACACCAAGTCCAACTTCGTCCTTTCTCTCCTCTTCCATCCTTCCTTTGTACAAAACGTTTAATACGTTTCTTAATTTCCTCCCACCTCTCCGCCCACGACTCAAAACCCTCCCTTACAGTTAATCGATCCTCCCAGAACCTCCTAAAACCCTCTCTACCCTCCTCCTCTTCCATCCACTCTGTCTTCATCCTCCACATACCTCTTCCCCTCTCCCCCCCCCCCTTCTGTTCTCCCCACTTCTACCCATAATATGCAGTGGTCTGAAAAATCCACCTCCTTCTACCTCAATCTCCTACACCCCTCTCTATCCTTTACTATTATTCTGTCTTCTGCATTTTCCTCTTTTAAACGTATACTGTCCTCCCTCCCCTGCCGCCAAATCTTTTAAACCCGCTTCCGTAATCACTTTCTCCAGCAACAACCCATCATACCCCATGCTTCTCACCCTCGCCCCACTATCCTGTGCCCTTCCTATCATGTTAAAATCCCCCACACACACACACACAAACACTACCTGTCTATTTGTACATAAATACAGCTTTATTTGTTGTACCAACACCTTCCTCTCTCTTTTCTTTTGCGGCCCATACATATTAATTATCCTTGCTTTCCTCACACGAATCCTCCCATCCACCACCATCCCTCTCCCTCCCCTTAATTCCACCACCCTCTCTATCTCTACTTCCCGTGTCCTAAATAACACTGCCATCCCTCCATACTCTTCTCGAGCCAAGGCCCAAACCGAATGCCCCCATCTCCACTCCCTCTTTGCCCTATTCAAACCTTCCACTGTCTTCAACCCTGGTTTCTTGCAACAATATACAATCCACCTTTTCTGTCCCCAACTGCTCATATGCCAGCATCCTCGGCTTTCTGTCCTAATACTTGCTACATTTAAAGTAGCCACCGTCCAAGTTCCTTCTGCCATTGTCATTGTTTCCTCCTTTTCTGCCCTTCTTTCCCTCTCTCTTGCCCCTCTCTCTTTGCCACACATCCATCTGTCCACGTCCCCTCTTCCCCCTCCTTCCCCCTTCATCCCGCACCTCCCTTTCTCCATCCTTTCCCCCCTCCCCACAACTTCCTACCTCCACTTCCATCTCCCTCCAAAACCCTCTCCTCCCCACTCTCCCTCTGCCCCTTTACACCCTAACACCCCCTTTCCCCCTCCCTCTTCCCCCTGCTCCTCCCTCTCCTTCCCCCCCTTCCTACCTCCTCCCCCTGCTTCCGTGTTCCCTTCTCTTCCCTTCCTCTCCCTCCCTTCTTCCGCTTCCCTTTCACCCTTTCCCACCCCTCTTGTCTCCCCTGTACCCCCCCGGCACCCCTCCTCCTCCCTACCTCCCTTATCCCCTTCCTCCACTACCCTCGCCTCATCCCCTCCCTCCTTCCTTCCTTCCCCTCCCTCCCCGAGTCTCTTTCCTCCTCTTCTTCCCTTCCTCCCCCTTCCTCACCCCCTTGCTCCTCTTCCCCTCCTCCCACTTCCCCCTCCCTCCCGTCCTCCTCTCCCACCCTCCTATGGGCTGCCCTTGGACATCGGCTGAAAGGATGCCCCATCTCCCCGCATAAATTGCACCTAATATTGTTACATTGCCCCGTCTCGTGTCCCTTACTACCACACTTCATGCATTGTCGGACCGTACACATCATGGACAAGTGCCGAAAAGACCCACATCGGAAACATTAGTGTGGCTGGCCTTTATAAAAACATTGCACCCCATCCCTCCCAATATATACTGCCGCTGGTATGTGCCTTGGGACTTCCCCCTCCCGTTTTAACCTAACCGTTGCCCCTCCCCCCCATGCCCCTGCCCATACCCTGCTAGGATCCGAAAGTTTCCTCAATGGGCTGATTACCTCTGCGTATTTACCCAACCAGAACGTCAGATCTGCCACTGCCATAGATTCATTCCTCACCAGTACCATCACATTCACCACCTCCTGCCTGCTCACCGGAATAACCTTAAACCCATCCCACTCCTGGCTTCCCTTTCTTTCCTCATATCTTCTCCAGAATTCCTCCAGGCCCCCCACTGTGAGAAAACTCACATCGTATTCCACCCCATTTATGGGATGAATACACACATACAGATCTTCTGGTATGAATCCCAAATGAAAAACCCTTTTTAACACTTCCCCCCTTGATGGGGCACTCCCTCTGCCACCCACCACAATTGCACCACATTCCTTCTTTTGCCCATCTGTCCCCCCCCCCCCCCCCCACCTGCTTCCATCCTCTCCCTCCCACATCCCTTCACCACCTCTCCCTCTCTCCCCTCATGCTCCTCCCCCCCACCACTTGTGCAAACGTCCTATCTTCCCACCCCTACCCTCCCCCTGCTGCCACTCCCTTCACATCCCTTCCTCTTGCCCCTCCCCCAATCCTTCCCTCACCTGTTCCCCCTCCATCACCTTCTCTCCACCCTCCTCCCCCCTCCCTCAGTCCTTTGCACTCCCACAGTCTTTCTTACTCCACCGCTTCTCTTCCCCTACAGTTCCCCTGCACAGCCTCAGCATCCTGCACTGCTGTCCTTGGCATTCCACTGTTCCCCATCATGACATCATCACTCTGCATTCACCTTTGTCCTCCGCTCTTCCTCCTCACTCCAATGTCATCCTGCTCTGGTTGCCCGTGTAATTCGCCGTTCCCCTGCGCTCCCTCAGCACTCCACACAGTTTCACATCGTCCTTCGTGATTCCCCTTCTCTGCATCATCTCTCTGCGCCGCTGATGGTTGTATTCCACGATCTCCCTCCTCTATGTCATCATTTCGCGCCGCTCCCTTCTCCGACTCACTCGCCACACTTCGCCTCTCTGCCTCGCTCTCACTTTTTCTTCTTGATTGCTGCCCACACTTGATTCCATCAGACACAATTGAAAGTCCTGTGTCTCTCTGCTCCCTGCTCGTCATGCCTTCAATCTGTAACTCCTCCTCCTCCCGCTGTGACGCTTCCATTCCTGCTTTTACTGTCTGCTCTCCAGCTCCTTTTCTTGACACCGCCTCTCTCTGTGTTCTTTCATTCATTAACTGCAACTGCTGTTGCATTCTGTCAGGCTGCTCTCCCACCTCCCAGATCTCCACAACTGTTTGTCCTCCCAATTCAGGGGAGTACCATCTTTCACTGGTGTCTCCCTCCTGCTGACACTGTGCACCCAACATCAAAATGCTCACATTCGCTGCTATACTCTGAGTTACTGGGATTGACACTCTTTGCACATTGTCTTTTTGTCCATTCTGTGAGTGTCACCCGCCCTCCTGTGTTTGTATGCTACTCCACCTCTCCCGATTCTTTTAAAAGGTTGTTCCCCCTTTTCTTCAATGCTTCTATTTTTTCTTTTCTCCATTGCAGCTGTTTTTCTAGCAATGCTATCTCCCTCTGCTGTTTCTCCTTCTTTCTCTCGTTGCCTGCCAGCTTCACCATGACACTGGCTAGTTTAATTCTCTTCCTTAGAATTTCTTCCTCCTGTTCCAATTTCTTTATGCTCTTCAAATCCTGCAGCACTTCCTCAGCCGTAATCTCTCTCTCCTTGACCCAGTCTTCCCAGGCCCCCTCCTCCTCCTCTCCACTGCTCGCCTCATATAGGCCTCCAAACATGGCCTTTTCTGCTTCTCACTCAGCTTCCCCGGGTCTTCACCTGTAGTACTTTCCGCCCCAGGACTTTCTCCCCGGGATTCTCTCCCTTTTGAGTCTTCCACTCTTACTTGGGCCTCTTCACCCTTTCTATACTGGTTCCCCGGGTCTTCACCTTTCCCCCTTTTACCACTTCCAGTCCCAGGGCAAGGCCTTTCCCCACGGGAGTCACATAATCCAGGGACTTCCTGGCCCTTACCTTCTGCTGCTCCCTGGACCTCCTTTCACCAAACTCCATGCTGTTGGCCTCTCTCTCCTGGCCTTCTCCTGGTCTCCAGGCACCCTGCAAGGCTAGGGCCTTCTCCATTTCTTAGGCCTCCACAGGCCCACTAGGCCTCAAAGCCCGGACCTCAGGTCCTCACCAGTCCCAAAACCTGCTTTCTGCCTTGGGCTACAGGCACTCCTCCCAGTCCTCCAAACACAGCTCCTTCCACACCTCCTTCCTCTCCAACAATCTGGCTCCAACTGAGCTGAATAACTTCTTTATTAAAAACTTGCATCCAAATACAAAATACAAAATCCTACATATACATAAATCAATTCCCCCTTTCTCCCCTATCTAATACAGCATATCACCTGCCTGCCCCTCATGGTGGCCGTAATCTGACCCCTTGCCACCTCCTTTCCCACACTCCCCTTCTCACCTGCATCCTCTCCCATGCAGCCACCTGGTACACAGTTTTAATCATCTGCCAGGCCACCTGTTCAACTGCTTTGTCCACCTGAAATAAATGGTTTTGGCATCTTGCCCCCCATAAACCCCCCAACAAAATAATCCCAGTAACATATCTGGTCATCCTATCCCCTCTCCCCCCCCCCCCCCCCATATGCCCAATCTGCATAAGTCCAGTTCGCAATCCCTTTCACTCCCAAAGTCTTACCCACCACCTTCCTCACCTCCTTGGCAAATGGACATTCTTGCAATAAATGGACCGCCGTCTCCTCTTCCCCACCACACTCTGGCCTTGGACAAGCCCTCTCATCCCTGCTTCTCCATTTTATGTTTGCCCTAACGAACAATCTCTGATGAAAGGCCAGCCACGCCAGATCCTCTACCTTCCACGGGACTCTGCCCGATGTCAAGTTTCTCAAACCCTGTTGTATCCTCTTCATTGTACAGTCTGGGAGACTAAGCCTCCCTGGCCATATCTGCTCCCTTACCCTCTCTCTCCATCCATTCCCTTCTGTTCCCCTCTTTTATCTCCAGACCCGTGACTCCCCATTTCTTTACTACCCTTATCATTCCCTTCTGATACTCCTGACCCCCCCCCCCTCTTCCCCCATCTTCTCTTCTCCCCCGTCCCCCCACTCTCCCCCCTGACCCTCTGCTCCCAAAATCCCCCTCCCCCTTCCCTCAAACTCTCTGCCCACCCCCGCACTAAACCTCCCAAATTCGTCTGCAAAAACATGCTCCTAAAAAGCAAAAGTGGATTTATCATCCCCAAACCCCCTTCTGCCCATTCCCTGCATACCACCTCCCGCCGCATCGGATTCAATCTATTGCCCCATAAAGCCCTGAAAAACACCCCTGACACCTTCGCCTGTATCACCTCCGGCATCCAACATACTTGTGCCACCCACAGGAACAAAGGCACTAAGTATGTTTTAATCAATCGTACCCTTTCCCTGTAGGTAACTCTCCACCCCTTCCACTTCTCCGCTACCTCACTTGCCTTCTCCACCACCCTCTCCCAATTCCTTTCAGCATACCCTTGTTTCCCAAACACTACCCCCAGAATCTTTACCTCCTCTTCCGCCTGTGGTAGCCCCTCTCCCCCTCCCCCCCCGTCCCACCCTCTTTCCTCCCCTACCTGCACTGCATGACATTTCCCCCAATTTATTTTTGCCCCTGTCACTGTCACATACTTCTCGAGCTCCCTTTCCACCCACCGCTCTTCTTCTTTCCCCTGAACCATCACCGTCAAGTCGTCTATGTAGGCCACTACTCTCACCCTGCCTCCCCTCTCCCCCAAACCTACCCCTGTTAACTGCTGCCCTCCTTCCTCTCCACCCTTATTCAGTCGTCTAACTAATGAGTCAATGGCCATTACATATATCATTGGACTTAACGGACACCCTTGCCTAATCCGTTTTTACTTCCACCCTTCCCCCCTTCCAACCATTTATTATTGGGAAACACACCGCACCCTCATACAACCACCTTAACCATGCCACCCACCTCCCTGCTACCCCCACTCTCTCCATCACCTCCCACACGTATTCCCTCTGTACCCTATCATACGCCGTAGCTTGATCTAAAGCTATCACCTTCACTACCCCTTTCTTCCTCCCTCTTCCTACCTCCACCTCCTCCCTCACTGTCAAAGCCGCCTCCACCACCCCCTACCCCCCACCCTCCCGTCTGTGCTTCACTTAACACCCTCCCCATTTCCTCTGTCATCCTGTTCACTAGAGCACTCGCTACAATCTTTCGATCAACACTGAGCAATGAAATTGGCCTCCAATTGGCCAGATCTTCCCGATCTTTTCCCTTACTCAATAATATCAACCCCGCCTCTGCCATTGACTTTGGCAATCTCTCCCTCGCCTCCCCCTCTAACAACACCGGCACCACCGCTCTCTCAAAGACCTGATAGAATTCTGCCGGTATCCCATCCGGCCCTGGTGCCCTCTTCTTCCTCATTTTTCTGACAGCCACTCTGACTTCCTCCTCTGTCCACTCCCCCGGGGCCCTTTCATCCCCCTCCCCCTCCCCCATTCCTCTGGTGTCCCTCTCACATATCCTTCCCATATCTCCCTCCCCCCTTCCTCTCTTTCAATCAAAATATTTCCTATAATACTCTTCCACTGCCCCCAAAATCCCTTCCTTTGTCACCTCTTTTCTCCCGTCCTCATTCTTTACCGCCCCCATCCCTCTGCCTTTCTCTTTTAACTTATAGTTTTCAAACACATTTGGTGACAGCATTGCCCCACAATCTCGCTCGTACTTCAGAGACTCCCATCTATTTCCTTGTACCTGTTCTATTTTCCTATCTAACTGCTCTATTTCCCCCTCTTCTCCACCCCTTTCTACCAATCTATCCCTCCGTCTCCTCAATGCCGCTTCCAACTTTGTCCTCTCTCTCTTCCATCCTTCCTTTCTTTGTGCAAACCTCTTTATCCTTTTCTTAATTTCCTCCCACCACTCCGCCCAGGACTCATAACCCTCCCTTACTGTGAGCTGATCCTCCCAGAACCTCCGAAACTCTTCTCTGCCTTCCTCCTCTTCCATCCATTCTGTTTTCATCTCCATATCCCTCTCCCCCTTTCCCACCCGCCTGATTTCCCCACCTCTACCCAAAGCAAGCAGTGACCCGAGAAATCCACCTCTTTTTGCCGAAATGTCCCCCCACCCTCTTTCTCCCGAACCAATATATCAATTCTACTCCTACAACAACCTCTCCGGAACGTGAACTGGCCTCCCTCCCCTCCCCCTAAGTCACTCAACCCTGCTTCCTTAATTATTTTCTCCAACAATAACCCATCATACCCTACACTCCTCGCCCTTGCCCACTATCCTGCACCTTCCCTATCATATTAAAATATCCCCCCCACACTACCTGCCACTCCGTATAGAGATACGGCAGTATTCGTTGTAGCAACTGTTTCCTTTCCCTTTTCGTTTGTGGCCCGTATATATTTATAAGCCGTACTCTCCATCCCCGAATCCTCCCATCTACCACCATCCCTCTCCCTCCCCTTAGCTCTACAACCCTCTCTACCTCCCTCGTTCTAAATAACACTGCCATCCCTCCGTATTCTTCCCTAGCCAAAACCCATAATGAGTGCCCCCATCTCCACTCCCTCTTTGCCCTATTCAACCCTTCCACCGTCTTTCAACCCTTCCACCGTCTTTATCCTAGTCTCCTGCAATAATATGCAGTCCACCCTTTCCCTCCCCAACTGATCAAATGCTATCATCCATGCCTTCTCCGTCCTTATACAAGCCACGTTCAATGTGGCCACCTTCCACGTACCCTCTGCCATGATTATTGTTTCCTCCGTTTCTGCCCTTCCTTCCCTCTCTTTGCCACCCAACCCTCTGTCCACCTCCTTTCCCCCTCTTCCTCTCTACTCCCCCTCCCTCCCCCCTCCCTCATCCTCCCCTTCCCTCCCCTTTCCCCTCCCTTACTCCCTTCCTCTTCCTGTGTCTCCTACTTCCATGTCCTCCCCTCCTCCCTCTGTATGCCTTCCTCAGCTCTGCGCACCAACCCTTCTTCCTTTCTCTCCTCCCCCTTCCTCCCTACCCCTACCCCCTTTCGCTCTACCCCCTCTCCCTTCTTCTTTGCCCTCTTCTCTTCCCTTCCTCCCCCGTTTCTTCTTGCCCTGTACCTCTTCCCATCCCCCTTCCATATCCTCCGTCCCCTCCCCAACTCCCCCCCCCACCCCATTCCTCTCTGCTTATTCCTCCTCCCTGTTCCCTTCTCTTCCTCCCTCCCCCTTCCCCCTCCTCTTCTTCCTCCCCTCCCCCCCTTGGACCCCCCCTTCCTCCTCTCCTCCTCCCTCTGCCCCTCCCCTCTCCGCCTCCTTCCCTCCCCTTCTATGCTCTGCCTGAGGACACCTACTGAATGGATGCCCCTGTTCCCCACACAAATTGCACCGTATCTGATTACAATGTCCCGTCTCATATTCCATGCTCCCACACCTCATACACTGACGGGCTGTACAATTCATGGCCATGTGGCGAAATGACCTGCATCGGAAGCACTGGAGTAGCTGGCCTTTGTAAAAGCATTGTATGCGAACTCTCCCTATATACGCTGCCGCAGGTATGTATTGCGGGACTTCTCCTTCCCTTCTCAACCTCACTGTGGCCCCCCATGCCCCCGCCCACACCCTACTTGGGTCCGGCAGTTCCTCAACGAAGTCATCACTTCCGCATATCTGCCTAACCAATAACTAAGATCCGCTACTTCCATGGATTCGTTCCTTACCAATATGGTGACCTGTGCTACCTCCTGTCTACTTACTGGGATTGCCTTAAATCCTTCCCACTCCACACTTCCCCTGTTCTGCTCGTACCGGGTCCAAAACTCTTCTAACCCCCTCATGGTAAGGAAACTAATATCATACTCAACCCCATTTAAAGGGTGGATGCACGCAAACAGGTCATCTGGAATAAAACCCATTTTGAAAATCCTATTTAGCACCTCCCCCCTTGTTGGAGCCTGCCCCCTCCCCACCCACCTTAATTGGACCACATTCCTTCTTTTCCCCATCTGCCCCCCCCCCCGCTCCCCTCCCCTCTGCCCCACCTCCCTCCACCCCCCTCTCACCCCCTCCCCCCACCACCTGTGCTAATGTTTTCCCTCCCCTTCCCTTACTTTCCCTGCTCCTAACCCTCTCCCTCCACCCTTCGCCCTTCCCCCTTGTTCCCTCCCACCCTCCCCGTCCATTGTGCATCATCGTCCCCTGCACAGCAGCAGCCTTCCACACTTCTGTCTGCTGCCCAGCGACACTCCCTTCTTCACCATCTGTAGGCAGTGCTCATCCTTGCCTGTAACTCCTCTGCTCACCATCCGCACTCAGCTGTGCTGTCCTGCATCCAGCGCGACTCTCCCGGACCGTGTCATCACTCTGCGCCCCCAATCCTGTCGATCCGCGGGTGACGTCATCAGCGCTCGCCGCTCCCTTCGCACTCACCGCTGCTCGCCTCTCATCTTTACGGTCCTTGTCTCGTCCTTTGGAACTCTGCCCGCACTCCATTTCATCTGCCTCCTGCTGTTCGCTCCATTCTCGCTGCTCCTGCCTCTCCCCACTCGCACCTCGTAACTCTGCCTCCTTCAGTGATGCGTCTCCTCCATCTTGAACAGGCACCATTTTCCCGTGCAAGCCTGTGCTGATAAACTGCAGCTGCTTTGGCGTTTGCGGATCTTCCTCTCCAACCTCCCAGATGTCCCGTCTCTCACTACTGTCCACAGACACTCTGGGTCCCCTCTGTTGACTGTGCGCTGCTGGCTGCTCCTTCTCATCAAACAATAAAGGGCTCTGGTCCCCTCCTACGCTTTTCTTGTCAAGGTTTGGCACTGTGTACTCATACTCTTTCTGTCCTTTTACAGCCAAAACCCCTTCCACTTTCTGTGTTTTCCCACTCCTCCATCTGTCCTGATTTTCATACAGTTCTTTAAGTGGATTGTTCCCTCTTTTCATTAATGCAGTTATGTGCTCTCCCCGCCAACGCAGCTGTTTCTCTAAAAGGCATATCTCTCTCTGCTGCCTCGCCTTTTTCCCTTCCGTATCCGCCAGCTTGACCATCACTATAGCCAACTTTATCCATTTTCGCAAAATCTCTACCTCCTGCTCCAGTTTCTTAATGTGCCTTAGGTCCTGCAGCACTTCCTCCGCTGTGATTTCCCTGTCTGTGGCCCAGGCTTCCAATGCCTCCCCGTCCTCCTCTCCACTACTCTCTTCATAGAAAGCCTCCAACACTGGGCCACTCAGTTCCATCCTCTGCTTCCCTGGTTCTTCGCCTCTCAGGCTTTCCGCCCCAGGCCTTGCTCCCTGGAATTCTCTCTCTCTAGCTGGGCGTTCTCCTTTCTGGGCCTCTTCACCCTGCGTCCCTGGGTCTTCACCTTTTCCCCGTGTCACCGTTCCAGTCCCTGGGCAAGGCCTTATCCCACTAGGAACACTGTGTCCAGGGACTTCCTGGCCCTTACCTTCCTCCTGCTGGTCCCGGCCTCCTTTTCTGGTCTTCTTCTCCTCACCATCCAGTGCTCCTCTGCCTGGCACCCACCTTTCCAACACCACATTGGGGCTGCTGTTCAGCTGGAGCCCCTTGTCCTTCTCCATGCTACCGGCCTTCAGCTAGGCCTTGGAGCCTGGCCCTGAAGTACTCCCAGGCCCAGGCCCCTGCTCTGGTCCTCCGCTCCAACTAGGCCTGCTGGTCCCTCCTCAGAGCTCCTCTCAGCACCTCCTTCACCTTCCCTGGCTGGACAGCCACTGAATTACCGTGGCTGCTGGCACCAGACTTGCCCTCCAATGGATCCTCATTAAAGGATTTAAAGTGTACTCATTCCAATTACAGGGCCTCAAAAGAGTCCTGTATTGTTATTTTTCATCACTACCTCCCTGAGTCAGGAGTGGGTAATTTGTGCGCCTGCTGCCTTCCTTGGATGTGGTAGTCGTTTCTCAGGCTCCCTCTCCGGAATTGAACCCTGATTCCCCGTTACCCATGGTCACCATGGTAGGCGCAGAAAGTACCATCAAAAGTTGATAGGGCAGACATCCGAATGTATCGTCGCCATCACAGGGACGTGCGATCGGCCTAAGGTTATCTAGAGTCACCAAAGCAGCTGGGGGGGCGAGCCCCCAGATTGGTTTTGGTCTGATAAAATGCACGCATCACAGGAGGTCAACGCTCATCAGCATGTATTAGCTCTAGAATTACCACAGTTATCCAAGTAACAGATGGAGCAATCAAAGGAACCATAACTGATTTAATGAGCCATTCGCAGTTTCACTGTACCAGCCATGTGTACTTACATGTGCACGGCTTAATCTTTGAGACAAGGATATGCTACTGGCAGGATCAACCAGGTAGCTGCAGTGTCGCAGAACCGGATGCACCCCAGAGGGCCGGCCAGACCAGCGGCAGGGGCCCCGCCTCCGCTCAGTAGCGGATAGGGAGGGCCTCAGCGCAGCTGGTGGGAACAAGAAGGCGCACTAGTTTCACCCGAAGGAACTTTGCACAGAGAAAGATGTGCCAAGGGAAGCCAGAGGAATGCATTCAGTGAGGAGGGATGCACGAGAGGAGGGGCAGACCTCAGCCAAAAACCCTTCTCACAGCCCCCCCCCCCCCCCCCCCCCCCCCGGAAGCTCAGTTGCCTGCATGGACTGCCGGACACCTCAGCCTCGCCGAAGACAGCAGGCTCCCAGTGGAGGGAGCCCTCCCGAGAAGACCCGAAAGATAGGGAGAAACCGCACTGCCTGAGCACTGGACTGGCCGGCCCGCAAGGGCACTCCCCATTTGGGTCTAAAGTGCCAAATCAATCAGTGGACAGAAGAGGGGAAGGAGACACGAAGAAAAAAAATTGCCCTCACAAAACGGTGCACCTCTCTTCCCCGTCAAAACAAAAAGTCAGGGCTGCCAACTCTGGAGGGGGCATCCCAGGCTTTCAGTCCGACCTCCTGGAACGAATCCAGCCCTCGTTCAGACTTCTGGGGAGTGCTCACCGGCACCCCCCAGTGAACACATGTGATGGGTAGGTAAGTCCCTCTCAGGGAGCCCGAGGATGGCTCTCTGAGGGCAGGCAGACTTTCAGGACCTTCTCTCTCCCTCCCGGCAACTTCTGCACAGGGCCATTCTTTCCCCAGCCCCACAGCGCCCTCTGGCGGTGTGCTGTGGGTGAAAGGGAGGCCCGCGCCGATCAGGACCCCAGCTCCCCGAGCTCCCCTTCTGGTGCCGGTTGTGAGTTCCACCCCTAGATGGGCTTCCGGCATGCCTTCCGCAGCTAGATCCGATGGCTGAGGGTGGGGGGGGGGCAGCGATGCCCCTCTGGACAAGCCCCGTGGAGGTGTCTCTGATCCCGGGCGGGCTTCTCACTCATAGAAACCAGCAACACAGTAATCCGGAGAAACCTCTCCGCCCCATCGAAACGAAAAGTCAGGGTGCCCCCCTCGGGCGGGGAGAGACTCGGTTTTTCTGTCTGACCCTGTGGAACTGCTGCCTGGCAACAGGGAAACAATTCTGACTGCATTCCGACTTCCAAGGCGGGGTTCCCTCTGGTGGCCGCCGGCGGTATCGCTCCCGGCCCACACTTAAGAGTCAGTCTTAAATACAAACAAATTCTAACCGGTATTCTCACAAATGGCTTAACAGGCCCTATTACTAGTGGTTGGCTGGAGTGTGGGAGATGACCCGCCAAAGCGGGTGTCTCCCGCCGAATGCGGGAGACTTGGCAGGTCTGCTTCCCTGTACCTGCTCCAGGGGTCTTAGCTTGAGCCTCAGCAGTGGCTGCCTTCTTTTCCTCCTGAAGTATTACCAGAGCAGCATCCATTCTTACTCTCTCAATCGAAATGCAGCCTCTCGCTTACTGATTTGGATATTGTGCCTCTGTAGCTTCTGCTTCAGCACGCATTTTAGCAGTGAATGCACATGTGGATTGATTATGGTGCACTGATTTTAGGATCTTGATGTTCTTGACGTATGCCTAAAAACAATGGAATGTTGGGACATACTGCCTTTAAGAGTTCTTTTTTGTTCTCTGCCTCTCTGATAGTATCTATCACTAGACTTTTATGTTCCTGATCTATATTTCCTGAAGTCTATGATCCTCTAGGTCCTTCTCCATATTAACCTTTATGAGGAAGCTTAGCTGAGATACTTTTCTGATGAGAGCTGCTAGCATCAAGGAGATTTAATAAACAGGAGTGGAAGTGAGCCCATCTAGTCCACTGTAAGCAAGGAAGCCAATTAAAACAGTCTAAGTTTCCCCTTCCCAGCGCAGCCGTCATCCTCGTTCACTCAACACAAAGCAAGCAAACCCATGAGCGGCTGCATCCACATTCCCACTTCCCTAATATATAAAGCACAGCCAAAGACAAGCTGCAAGAACTGGGAGACCTACTCCCAGAGCGGGAGGTAGTCAAAGCTAACCCATACATTCCAGGGCTCTGCTGTTTGGACACAGCTCGTGGTATGAGGCCAAACACACACACACACAAAAAAAACTTTACTTGGCTTCTCATTTCAGGTTTTCAATTTACTCTTCTATCAAAACATTGTCAGTGTTCCAGTCCTTTCTGTAAGGTTCCATTCTTATTTCTCCCAGCAGAACTTGAGGCTGTCAGACAAGTCCAAAGTCTGAGCATTTTCTTCCTTCATCAGCTGGGGCTGATGATGACGAGAACCCTTCCCCTCTCTCTTCTTTCTATCTGGTTCGATACAGTTTATATTGCCCATTTTCCTAGCTCTGATTGGATTACTGGAATCCCTAGGCGGAGTAATGACTCCACCTTTAGTTTGTTACATATGCTTTAATTAATCATATATCAAATTCATAGTATACATGTGCTTGCATTTATTTAAGCATTCAGTACAATTCCCTTTAATTTTCATACTCTTTATTTATCTACTTCTTGTATGTATTTTATTTATAGTCATTTATGTTACGATGGACACAATTCGCATCAATGTAATTTGAGTGTTTTATATGTATATAATTTACATCATTGTATATTGTTTGATTTTAAATCCCTGAAGCAGGCACTTAGCCGAAACACGGTGCTGTGTCAGGTACTTTGAAGAATAAAGGGTACTTTAAAGAACAGAGATTTTCATTTTTCTTTCATCCTCCTATTGTGTTTTGGAAGAGCCCTGCTGGCTACACTACTCATTCTGTGAGTACATTTGTATGTAGTGAACTACAGTCTTCCACCCCTGCAGCTTCCCTTCTTCTCCACATTTCTAAA
Source organism: Microcaecilia unicolor (assembly GCF_901765095.1). Taxonomy (NCBI): domain Eukaryota; kingdom Metazoa; phylum Chordata; class Amphibia; order Gymnophiona; family Siphonopidae; genus Microcaecilia; species Microcaecilia unicolor. The sequence goes on along the minus strand of NC_044032.1, from coordinate 344,007,923 downwards.
GCACAAGGATTCTGCTGACGGGTGTCACACTTCTCCCGGAAGCACTGGGTTAGTGAGCCCTTGGACCACTACCGTGGAGTGGCAGTGGCAGGCAAGATCACCTCCAAACCAGAGACACGGCAAAACAGGACTGGAACCCTGGACTGGAGTTGCAGCAGAGGCAGACAAGCTGGAATACACTGGACTGGAATGCACCGGACTGGTATGCACTGGACAGCAACCCATGGGACTGGACCTAGGCTTCACCTACACTTAGCCGCCGTTCCCCGGAGGTTTAGCCCCCGGGTGCAGGCAGCCGGCAGGGCTTAGAGGAAAACTGGTACTGGAACTAGCAAGCAGGAATACCAGGAATCAGGATTCAGAAGTGCCCACAGGCACTTAGACAAAAGCAAGGCAGACAGGGGTGCAGGGCAATGGCTGGAGTTCCAGTAGCTTAGAAATACAGGCAGAGAACAGGACTATGGCTGAAGTTCCAGCAGCTAGAAATACAGGCAGGGAGCAGGGCTATGGCTGGAGTTACAGTAGCTGAGAAATACAGGCAGAGGATAGGACTATGGCTGAAGCTCCAATAGCTAGAAATACAGGCAGGAAGCAGGGCTATGGCTGGAGCTCCAGTAGCTGAGAAATACAGGCAGGGAGCAGGGCTATGGCTGGAGCTCCAGTAGCTGAGAAATACAGGCAAGAAGCGGAGCAATACTGAAAGCTGCCAAGCAGCCACTAAGAAAGAACCCCAAGACAGGAATACAGACCAGGAGACAAGACTAGGAAAAGTAAGAGAACCAAAACTAGCTACACACAGAACAACTAGAATTAAGCTACACACAAGCTAACTAGAATCAAGCAAGAAACTCAGACTAGAACTGGACTAGGCTGAAGTGCACAAAGCACTCTAACATACCAGGGACCTTAGACGATGCAAAGGCAAACACAGCAGTTTCTAGGTGATTAATAAAGCCCATCTGCAGCTGAGGCTCAAGCTGCAGCAATCACAAGGCAGCTACGGGTGCTGTTCAGGCACAAAAAGAAAGACAAGTCTGGCAGCCTGGAAGATCCGGACCTGACCAGGCTGAAGTCTGGAACGGGTAGGGACAGCAAGACAGTCTATGGCAGCCACCGGTTCTGGCCACCAGAGGGCGAGAGGAGCACAAACCAAGAAGCAGGCAGAAAGCATACTGAAGCATAGAGAGACTCAGCATACCCAGGTGCAGCACAGAGGAGCAATCAGAGCCATGCTGGAAGCAGCCAGCACACAGAAACAGAGGCAGAGCTAACTCAAGCAACACACACAGGTGCAGTATAGTGGAGTAATTAGAGCCATGCTGGAAGCAGCCAGCACACAGAGACAAAGCAAACTTAGAAAGAACAGACAGAAGCCAGCTTAGAAGCTGACTGCCAGAAGAAAGGTAAGCCTGAGAGGGGTCACAACCACAGACGTGACAATGGGTTCCCCTTTTCCACTTCTTAAAGGGACAACATTCTATAAACCATTTCAGACCCTCTGAGGATATTCCAGCCCACTCCAGCAGTTTAGACAGCTAATTGGGTGTGAAGAAACAGCGTTTTGGGTCTGTAAAATGTATTGGATATTTTCCTGCCTGGATTATGTCCTGAAGTGTACTTCTCCTATTTGGCCAGCAGGTGGTGTTTCTTTGCTGTAAAGCTGAATGTTCTTTTTCATTAACACAAGCAGGAAGCATGCAGCAATATACTTTTAAATCTTGTTGACTGGATTCTGATTGGCCCAGGAGCTCATTTCCTTTAGAATGATGGATTTTGCCTTCAGTCTTAGCCTGGGAGACAAGAGAGACAGATCTCTTTGCTGAGGCTCGGTGAATTATGTGTCCTGATCTTCCCAGGTACTTTCTAGGAAATAAGCAAATGTTAAGTGTTAGAATTGTTCCATATTGTTCACATATTGTACTATTTTGTTCCACTGTTCAATTTTTAAGACAATAAATAATTTTGTTTATTGCCTGTCTGGAATGATATAGAATCTGGGTGGTTTGTGTGTTGAGTCTATGAGTGCTTTCTGGGAACTGTGGGACCACTTGGAGTGTGGCCCCAGTAATCTAGAAATCACTGGGGATAATTTGAGAGTGGGGGACTCGCCCAGAGGTGGTTGTGACCCAGTCGGTGAGAGGAAGGTGCTAGTGTAGAGCACAAGTGGCAGGTGCAGGCAGACATAAGCTGTGCTGGGAATCAGGGGCGTATCTGCGTGGGGCCACAGGGGCCTGGGCCCCCGCAGATTTCACCCTGGCCCCCCTCCCCGCCGTCAACCCTCCCCCGCTGCTTACTTTTGCTGGCGCCGAGGTCCGACCCGCAATCTCCGTTTTTCGTCTTCCTCCGTGGCCATGCTTCCAGGAAGTAACGCTGCAGTGCTGATTCGTTGAATCCAGTTCGGCGTCTGACGTCAGACGTCGAACTGGGGTCAACGAATCAGCACTGCAGCGTTACTTCCTGGAAGCATGGCCACGGAGGAAGACGAAAAACGGAGACTGCGGGTCGGGACCTCGGCGCCAGCAAAAGTAAGCAGCGGGGGAGGGTTGACGGCGGGGAGGGGGTGGAGAGAGGCGGCGGCGGCGGCGGGGGGGGGGGGAGGGAGGCAAAAATGTGCCCCCCCCTCTCTGGCTCTGGCCCCCCCTACCGCCGGATTCCAGATACGCCCCTGCTGGGAATAGACCCTCTAAGTGGCCATGAGGTAACCCCAGGCAGATGGCTATGCATTTTGTGAATAGGGTTTATTCCTACATGCATTATAGATGATCCCATTGCTTCTCCAGGAACAGAAGTCTATATCCCTTTCACCCCAGATATATACTAATAAAGCTTCCCCTGCTTGTCCTTTCTTCTTTTTGTGGATTTTCTTGGCATTTTGAAGGTTCCTCGCTGAGTGGGGGTAGGGGGCAGGGTAGTTCCCCTTTAATGCCTTCTTGTCAAAACAACCTCTATTATTCTGGACTTCTCCATATGACTATGCTATGCACTGACTATGCTTTCTTTTCTTGTGCTTTTGGTGCTATGTTGCTGATCCCCTCTGTTTAACTACTAAAACTACAGATACAACAATGGAATGCACACATTCTCAGTGGAGGCAGAATAGCACATATTTGACACATGGGCATACATATGGACAGTCTGAGAGGAGCATGGACATGACTCTCAGCTATGCATACATTATAGATATGCACATATCTCCAGCATTGAGGCATAATCACACCTAAGCGCAAATGGGCATATGTGCTAGTTACTCTAGCATTTTATATAAGAAAGTATGTGCCTACTTTATTTATAGAATAGGCTTCTATTTATATATTTATCTCTTTTTCAGTAGTTGCTCAATGTGAGTTACATTCAGGTACACTAGGTATTTACTAGATTCCCTGTTATAGAATTGCCCCTCTTTGTGATCATTTTTGCACAAACTTGGTAAAAGTATACTTCATGGAGTTCCCTTCACAAAGTTTCACGTGAAAGCTTTTCTAAACTTTGCATTAATGAGCTTCTCTGCTTCACAGTCAAGCAAAGCCGCTCATTAATGGGAAAAAAAAGGGAAATAAGTGCACCAAAAAGACTTTGTAGGTGTGTGTTCACAGAAAAAATTACTATAGTTCAAGAGCTGATGTTCTTTGTCAAGGGCTGTAAGAAAAAGAAATACCACTATTCATGTAGTGGTGGCACAAAAAAGTAAAAGGCCCTCTGGCCCAAATCAAAGGTCACCCTGGACACCTTCCAGGGAAACCTCTGATCCCTGGTGGTCCAGTGGACCCACTGCCCCCCCCCCCCCACACCTTCCCAGCTTTGACACGAAGTAAAATACCATCAAGCTCCCCCTCGCAGCAATGACAAGGGGCTAAGATGGAAGATGCCAAAAGTTCTCTCCAGCTCCCTTGAAGCCCTGTGGGCAGGTACAGTTCTGACTTGTTTCTACCGAAGTGGCTGTCTTCCTCAAAATGAGGCTACTGATCCCTTGTTATAGTCTCTAATAGGGGTTAGATTGGTAATCTGAACCAAGTTGGGGTACCCGGCTAGGCTGGGCTGAGCCATGCCCTCCAAACCCTTATTTAAGGAAAGGGCAGGATAAGGGGTAAAGGTTTTGGCATTTTAGCCCTACATCAGGGCTGAGGACGGGGAGAAGCATTTTAGCCCTAGAGTGCAGCTGGGGTGGAGGTATTGGTGACACAGTTTGTGGCTTTTTAGCCCATGTTAGGACTGTGGAAGGAGGCATTGAGTTCACTTGGCCATCAGGAATTGGAGGTTCCCCCAGGAAGGAGGTCTGAGGGAGTCTCTGATTCGAATCAAAGGGCTTTTGCTTACGGGATTTCCTGTGTGTACTTACTCCAGAGATTATATCAAATTTGATCATGTTATGATTACCGTTATCAAGTGGCCCCGACACCTTTACCTCATGCACCAGATCATTATCTCCACTAAAGGTCTAGGTCTAGAATTGTTCCCCCTTTTGTTGGTTCCTGAACCAGCTGCTCCATAAAGCAGTACTCGATTTCATCAAGGAACTTTACCTCCCTAGCGTGCCCTGATGTAGGCCCCAAAGATAATCATTTTCCCTGCAATCTCTGCAACATGACTAATTCTACTGTATATATGTACTATTTGTACTGTAATTCTTTCTTTGTGTGCTTTTCTGCAGGTTTCCCCTCCAAAGAGCAACAAAAGCAGTTAAATCCAGAAGAGAAAAATATAAAACAGACCTGTAACATCTCAGGATTCCTTATTAACAGCTTTGGGATGGCCTGGGTTCCAAATATCTCTATTGAAAATCTGTTTTGGATCCAGAGGTCACCGGAAGAACTGCCATGTATGAGTGAGTAGAGGCATAGTGAGAAGAGCATCAGAAACATTCATATATGAACAACTAGCTGCTATATATTCCACTTTTTGGCCTGGTAACAACAAAACCACTGAAAAATTATCAGTTATTGCAAAATTAAATGATCATGCCCATTGCATAAAATAATTGCCTTGCTTCATTCTTCCATCTTAAACTAATCCTTGACCAAATTGTCATTATCATCGTATCCTCCTCCTTGCATGTATTTCTGTTACTAACAGAATTACCTCATGTACATTATCAGGTCAATTCTGAAATGTCATGGCTGGCATATTTTTAAAATGCCATCTGCAGTGTTTAAAAATATTTTGGATATGAAGCACTGCTATCTGGATTGCAAGTGACGCCAAATAGCTACATAGAGAAGCAAGCAGCTGCCTTATCTGGACAGCAACAATATACTGAGTCCATTATCTGGATAGCAATCTGGATAACTTTAGGACAGCTTATTTCTGTCTTGAAGTTAGCTGGATAAATATCCAGATAGTAGGTTGAATATTGCCACTGTCCAATAGTATATTTAAAATAAATCGGAGAAATATTTCTTCACTCAACGTGTAATTAAACTCTGGAATTCGTTGCCAGAGAATGTGGTAAAAGCAGTTAGCTTAGTGGGGTTTAAAAAAGGTTTTGATAACTTCCTAAAAGAAAAGTCCATAGGCTATTATTAAGATGGGCTTGGGGAAAATCCACTGCTTATTTCTAGGATAAGCAGCACAAAAAGTATTGTACTGTTTTGGGATCTTGACAAGTAACCTGCTTTGGCCACTGTTGGAAACAGGTTTGATGGACCTTTGGTCTGTCCCAGTACGGCAACGCTTATATTCTTAACTTTTTTCTCCACCCACACTCCAGCTCTGTACTGCCCCGGCATTATGGAGGCAATTCTATAACTAGGCTCCTCGGCATGCAGCGAGCGTCTATTTTACAATGCCATCTGTGTGCCAAAATGCAGTTACAGAATACTAGCCACCATTGGGACACCTAAGATTTATGTGCCAGCAGTTATATCAGTCAAAAAAATGAATGTAACTGCTGCTACATAAATGAGGTGAGAATGTACATAACTTACAGTATTCAATAAGTTATCTGTGTAATTGGGAGACCTGCCTTTGCACCATAAAACTTTTGTGTCCCCTTATAGAACAGCACTTAGTGCACTTACACAAGTAAGGAAAAATAATGTCTTACCTTTCCTGTAGTCCACCAAACTTGTCCAGAAACAGTGGATTGTGTCAGTCAACCAGCAGATGTAGTCAGAGAAAGTAGTTCTTTGTGATTCACCCCTTTAGGGTATTCTGCATCCATAGAATGAGGCTCATGAACAAAACTGCCAGTCAAAATGGAATAGACAATAATAAATGTCATGTAATATGTAACGATGGAGGCATATACTCTACAGATATACAAAAATTTCACTTAGTCAGAAGGTGTTTGAAAGTGTGCATGTTGAAGAATGTCAAAAAAACAGGAGATACGAAATCTGTAAGAAAAGAGACATAGGAAAAAGACACCCCACAGAGCAAATAAAATCAATCAGGGTGGATTTCTGAACTGGTCTGATAGGACTAAAGGAAAGAAAATCATCATGTAAGACACTGTTTTTCCTTCTTTTCCAATCATACCAGACCAGTCCAGAACCAGTGGGATATAGCAAAGCAGTACCCAAAAAGGGTGGGACCAGAAGATCAAAATAATGAGAACAACAAAAGGTGAAAGCTCGAATTTCTTGAAACATTCCATAGTATACTAATCTCATAGAGAGAGACATAGGAACTGAAGGTCCATGAAGAAAATGAGCAAAAAGAGACACTAAATTACTGAAGGGCACGAGGTTGAATACCCAAGGATATTATAAACTAGAATTGTGTCAAAAGACATAAAAGTTCTGTTAAGTTCCTCCCAACAGATCTCCATAAGGCACAGCCTAAAGACACTTAAAACAGAAGTAAGGTTCTGTTATGGTATGTCCAAATGAATTTCCTTTCCCTTCCTGAAGAAAACAGTGGAAGAAAAATGGGAAAATGTCAAAATAAGAATGACAATGGAGATTCCTTTGTATCAAAGGTTTCCATAATTAGGAAGAAAAATTGCAAGTATAAACAATATCCTTAAAGCAGGAAAGGAAATGTAAGCAATGCAAAGAGGAAATTAGCCCAATAGATTGAGCACAAAGGCTGGTAGTGCATTTAGAGCCAAGAATGCTCTTTTCAGACATAGAGGTCAAAATGTTATAACTAAGACCACGGATAGCGAAGAAACACCAGTAAGCCTGTAAAATGCAAGAACATTAACCATTTTAGACCTACAGTATCTAGGAGAAATAATGATGAAACAGCACACTACAGCAGATAAGGAGCCTAGTAGACCCCTAAGAAGGAATATAGCCCTTCTTTTGACAGCCAGGGAACTCCAGATAGGAAAGAAAAAGGAGTGAGTGATAAAGTTCTGAAGAACGAGGACTACTGAGGAGGGGGGAAGGAGGGCAAGATTCCCCATGCCTGGCCATATATACATAAGTACATAAGTAATGCCATACTGGGAAAAGACCAAGGGTCCATCGAGCCCAGCATCTTGTCCACGACAGCGGCCAATCCAGGCCAAGGGCACCTGGCAAGCTTCCCAAACGTACAAACATTCTATACATGTTATTCCTGGGATTTTGGATTTTTCCAAGTCTGTTTAGTAGCGGTTTATGGACTTGTCCTTTAGGAAACCGTCCAACCCCTTTTTAAACTCTGCTAAGCTAACCGCCTTCACCACATTTTCCGGCAATGAATTCCAGAGTTTAATTACACGTTGGGTGAAGAAACATTTTCTCTGATTTGTTTTAAATTTACTACACTGTAGTTTAATCGCATGCCCCCTAGTCCTAGTATTTTTGGAAAGCGTGAACAGACGCTTCACATCCACCTGTTCCACTCCACTCATTATTTTATATACCTCTATCATGTCTCCCCTCAGCCGTCTCTTCTCCAAGCTGAATAGCCCTAGCCTCCTTAGTCTTTCTTCATAGGGAAGTCGTCCCATCCCTGCTATCATTTTAGTCGCCCTTCGCTGCACCTTTTCCAATTCTACTATATCTTTCTTGAGATGCGGCGACCAGAATTGAACACAATAATCAAGGTGCGGTCGCACCATGGAGCGATACAACGGCATTATAACATCCTCACACCTGTTTTCCATACCTTTCCTAATAATACCCAACATTCTATTCGCTTTCCTAGCCGCAGCAGCACACTGAGCAGAAGGTTTCAGTGTGTTATCGACGACGACACCCAGATCCCTTTCTTGGTCCGTAACTCCTAACGTGAAACCTTGCATGACGTAGCTATAATTCGGGTTCTTTTTTCCCACATGCATCACCTTGCACTTGCTCACATTAAACGTCATCTGCCATTTAGCCGCCCAGTCTCCCAGTCTCGTAAGGTCCTCTTGTAATTTTTCACAATCCTGTCGCGAGTTAACGACTTTGAATAATTTTGTGTCATCAGCAAATTTAATTACCTCGCTAGTTACTCCCATCTCTAAATCATTTATAAATATATTAAAAAGCAGCGGTCCTAGCACAGACCCCTGAGGAACCCCACTAACTACCCTTCTCCATTGTGAATACTGCTCATTTAACCTCACTCTCTGTTTCCTATCCTTCAACCAGTTTTTAATCCACAATAGGACATTTCCTCCTATCCCATGACCCTCCAATTTCCTCTGTAGCCTTTCATGAGGTACCTTGTCAAACGCCTTTTGAAAATCCAGATACACAATATCAACTGGCTCCCCTTTGTCCACATGTTTGTTTACTCCTTCAAAGAATTGAAGTAAATTGGTCAGGCAAGATTTCCCCACACAAAAGCCGTGCTGACTCGGTCTCAGTAATCCATGTCCTCGGATGTGCTCTGTAATTTTGTTTTTAATAATAGCCTCTACCATTTTCCCCGGCACCGACGTCAGACTCACCGGTCTATAATTTCCCAGATCTCCCCTGGAGCCTTTTTTAAAAATGGGCGTTACATTGGCCACCCTCCAATCTTCCGGTACCACGCTCGATTTTAAGGATAAGTTGCATATCACTAGCAGTAGCTCCGCAAGCTCATTTTTCAGTTCTATCAGTACTCTAGGATGAATACCATCCGGTCCAGGAGATTTGCTACTCTTCAGTTTGCCGAACTGCCCCATTACGTCCTCCAGGTTTACCGTGAAGTCAGTAAGTTTCTCCGACTCGTCCGCTTGAAATACCATTTCCGACACCGGTATCCCACCCAAATCTTCCTCGGTGAAGACCGAAGCAAAGAATTCATTCAGTCTCTCCGCTACGTCTTTGTCTTCCTTGATCACCCCTTTTACCCCTCGGTCATCCAGCGGCCCAACCGATTCTTTTGCCGGCTTCCTGCTTTTAATATACCAAAAAAAATTTTTACTATGTTTTTTTGCCTCTAATGCTATCTTTTTGTCGTAATCCCTCTTGGCCCTCTTTATCTGCGCCTTGCATTTGCTTTGACACTCCTTATGCTGCTTCTTGTTATTTTCAGACGGTTCCTTCTACCATTTTCTGAAGGCGTTTCTTTTAGCCCTAATAGCTTCCTTCACCTCACTTTTCAACCAGGCCGGCTGTCTTTTGGAGTTCCGTCTTTCTTTTCTAATTCGCGGAATATGTATGGCCTGGGCCTCCAGGATGGTATTTTTGAACAGCGTCCACGCCTGTTGTACAGTTTTTACTCTCTCAGTTGCCCCCCTAAGTTTTTTTTTACCGTTCTTCTCATTTTATTATAGTCTCCTTTTTTAAAGTTAAACGCTAACGTATTTGACTTTCTGTGTACAGTTACTTCAAGGTCGATATCAAAACTGATCATATTATGGTCACTGTTATCAAGCGGCCCCAGTACCATAACGTCCCTCACCAGATCATGCGCTCCACTAAGGACCAAGTCTAGGATTTTTCCTTCTCTCGTCGGCTCCTGCACCAGTTGCTCCATAAAGCTGTCCTTGATTTCATCAAGGAATTGTATCTCTGTAGCGTGTCCCGATGTTACATTTACCCAGTCTATATTTGCATAATTGAAGTCACCCATTATTATCACATTGCCCATTTTGTTCGCGTCTCTGATTTCTTTTATCATTTCTGTGTCTACCTGCTCATCCTGGCGAGGCGGACGGTAGTACACTCCTATCACCGTTTTTTTCCCTTTTATACATGGAATTTCAACCCACAATGATTCAAAGGTGTGATTTGTGTCCTGCTGAATTTGTAATCTATCTGAGTCAAGGCTCTCGTTAATATACAATTTACCCCTCCACCAGTCCGGTCCACCCTATCACTACGATATACTTTGTACCCCGGTATGACAGTGTCACACTGGTTATCCTCCTTCCACCAGGTCTCAGTAATGCCTATTATATCCAATTTTTCGTTTAGTGCAATATATTCCAAATCTCCCATCTTATTTCTTAGACTCCTAGCATTTGCATATAGACATTTCAGAGTATGTTTGTTGTTCTTATTTGCATGATGCTTAGTACCTGACACTATTGATTTGACATCTTTTGTCTGATCTTTAGTTGTATTTAAGGGCACCTGGTCTACCACGGTCTGTTGTGCAACCTCACTATCCAGAAACCCTATCTTCCCTGTTTGTGAGGTATCTTTGCAAGATACCTTTTCCCGAACCATGCGCTTTTGAGCGACTGTCGGCCTTCCCCCCATTTCTAGTTTAAAAGCTGCTCTATCTCCTTTTTAAATGCCGACGCCAGCAGCCTGGTCCCACCCTGGTTAAGGTGGAGCCCATCCTTTCAGAATAGGCTCCCCCTTCCCCAGAATGTTGCCCAGTTCCTAACAAATCTAAAACCCTCCTCCCTGCACCATCGTCTCATCCACGCATTGAGACTCTGGAGCTCTGCCTGTTTCTTGGGCCCTGCACGTGGAACAGGTAGCATTTCAGAAAATGCTACCCTAGAGGATCTGGATTTGAGCTTTCTACCTAAGAGCCTAAATTTGGCTTCCAGAACCTCTCTCCCACATTTTCCTATGTCATTGGTACCCACATGTACCAAGACAGCGGACTCCTCCCCATAGAAAAGTCGCTTTTATTCAATGATATCTCTGCTGCTATAAATGAATTCTTCAGTTGTGAAAAAGAACTGGATTCCGGAACCCTGAATAATAAATGAGTTGCATAGCACATGCTTGTATTCCTAAGCTGTGGAGGGGCATTTTAATATGATGACTAAATCCAATTTTGGATGTTTTGCTGAAAACGTCTAAAAATCAAGTGGTGAACATAGCAATTTTCGAACCAGAAAAATGTCTTTTTCTTTCAAAAATGGCCATTTGCTAGATGTTTTGGGCTCAATGGGGCAGATACACAGACCACGGGACTTAGCCGGGCTGCCTCTTGAGGTCGGCACTGAACTTAGATATTCAATGCAGAGCCATGTACAGTGACCGGCATTAAATATCCAATTATTTTTTGCCAGTTTAACTTAACTAGCCAAGTCGATATTCAGTGCTGGCCAGTTAAGTTTAAACCATAAGGAGGAGGAGTGGCCTAGTGGTTAGGGTGGTGGACTTTGGTCCTGGGGAACTGAGGAGTTCGATTCCCACTTCAGGCACAGGCAGCTCCTTGTGACTCTGGGCAAGTCACTGAACCCTCCATTGCCCCATGTAAGCCGCATTGAGCCTGCCATGAGTGGGGAAAGTGCGGGGTACAAATGTAACAAAAATAAAATAATATTGCCATACTGGGACAGACCAAAGATCCATCAAACCCAGCATACTGTTTCCAACACTGGCCAATCCAAGTCACAAATACCTGGCAAGATCCCAAAAAAGCTCAATACATTTTATACTGCTTATCCCAGAAATAAGCAGTGGATTTTCCCCAACTCCATTTTAATAATGGTCTATAGACTTTTCCTGTAGGAAGCCATCCAAACCTTTTTTTAAAACCCACCAAGCTAACCACCTTGACCACATTCTCTGGCAACAAATTCCAGAGTTTAATTACACGCTGAGTGAAGAATTTTCTCAGATTCCTTTTAAATTTACTACTTTGTAGCTTCATTGCATGTCCCCTAGTCCTAGTATTTTTGGAAAGGGTAAACAGATGCTTCATGTCTATCCGTTCCACTCACTCATTATTTTATAGACCTCCATCATATCTCCCCTCAGCCGTTTTTTTTCCAAGCTAAAGAGCCCTAGCTGCTTTAGCCTTTCCTCATAGGGAAGTCATCCTATCCCCTTTATCATTTTCGTCGCCCTTCTCTGCACCTTTGCTAATTCCACTATATCTTTTTTTAGATGCGGTGTCCCGAATTGAACACAATATTCGAGGTACGGTCGCACCATGGCGCGATACAAAGGCATTATAACATCCTCATTTTTGTTTTCCATTCCTTTCCTAATAATACCTAACATTCTATTTGCTTTCTTAGCCGCAGCAGCACACTGAGCAGAAGGTCTCAACGTATCATCAACGAAGACACCTAGATCCCTTTCTTGGTTGGTGACTCCTAACGTGGAACCTTGCATTACGTAGCTATAATTCAGGTTCCTCTTTCTCACATGCATCACTTTGCACTTGCTCAAATTAAATGTCATCTGCCATTTAGACGCCCAGTCTCCCAGTCTTATAAGGTCCTCTTGTAATTTTTCACAATCTTCTTCCGATTTAGTGACTTTGAATAACTTTGCGTGATCAGCAAATTTTATTACCTCACTAGTTACTCCCTTCTCTAGGTCATTTATAAATGTTAAAAAGCAGCTGTCCCAGCACAGACCCCTGGGGAACCCCACTAACTACCCTTCTCCATTGAGAATACTGATCATTTAACCCTACTCTCTCTTTTCTATATTTTAACCAGTTTTTAATCCACAATAGGACACTACCGCCTATCCCATGACTCTCCAATTTCCTCTGGAGTCTTTCATGAGGTACTTTGTCAAATGCCTTTTAAAAATCCAGATACACAATATCAACCGGCTCACCTTCAAAGAAATGTAATAGATTGGTGAGGCAAGTTTTCCCTTCACTAAATCCATGCTGGCTTTGTCTCATTAATCCATGCTTTTGAATATGCTCTGTAGTTCTGCTCTTTATAATAATCTCTACCATTTTGCCCGGCATTGACGTCAGGCTCACTGGTCTATAATTTCCCAGATCTCCTCTGGAATCATTTTTAAAAATTGCGTTATATTGGCCACCCTCCAATCTTCCAGTAAAATGCTTGATTTTAAAGATAAATTATATATTACTAACATTAGTTCCATAACTTCATTTTTCAATTCTATCAGTACTCTGGGATGAATACCATCCGGTCCAGGAGATTTGCTACTCTTCAATTTGTCAAATTGCCCCATTACTTCCTCTAGGTTTATAGAGATTTCATTCAGTTTCTCTGACTCGTCAGCTTTGAATACCATTTCTGGCACTGGTATCTCTCCCAAATCTTCCTTGGTGAAGACTGAAGCAAAGAATTATTTTAATCTCTCCACTATGGCTTTGTCTTCCCTGAATGCCCCTTTTACTCCTTGATCATCTAGCGGTCCAACCGATTCTTTTGCCAGTTTCCTGCTTTTAATATACTAAAAAAAATTTTAATATGTGTTTTTGCCTCCAATGCAATTTTTTTTTCAAAGTCCCTCTTTGCCCTCCATACCAGCGCTTTGCATTTGACTTGACATTCCTTATGCTGTTTCTTATTATTTTCAGTTGGTTTTTTCTTCCATTTTCTGAAGGATTTTCTTTTAGCTTGTAATCCCCCAGGGGTCCTCTCATGTGCTGAGGACCCTCTTGTAGCTCCTGTCCATCATCACAAGCCCTCAGCCAGGACTCACTAGCACTTTGCTTCTGAGAAAGATCCAGAGAAAAGGCTTCTCTATAGAAGGAAGCCTATAAAATCAGTCTCAATGTTTGGACTTCCCCTTTAACTCAGGGTAGTCCAAACTCATTTACCACCAGTTCGTGGACATGCCTCCCTGCTGTATCCTCTGGTAACAGGTCACTTTTCCGGTACCCCTGAAGGGCCCCCCCGTCACCCTTCTTGGGACTATAACCCTGGTTTCTCAGCCTTCATCAATATGCAAATTCACTCTATACCAGATGCAAATCCCCTTTATTAGCACCCTGCTCCAGTGTTGTGGGGAACAACTTCTTTCCTGCCTATCATTCAACTTCCAATAATACACAGTTCCAATACTACCATGTAAGTACCTTCTTGGGTTTTAGAGGGATCTTTCTCTCTCCACTTCAAGGAAATCTCCTCCAACAGGCTTCACAGGTCCCCATCTCATCTCTTCCTTTCTCTTCTTGGAGGGTGCTCTTTATAGGGTGGCTAATAATCCTCCCCACCTCTTTAGGCCCCTCCCCCTGGTCCAAGAAAGGTCCAGGCCCAGAAATCTCTCCACCTTTCCCTCACCTACTCAGAGCTCACCCTGGTGGCCTCTTCAGGGAAGGGCAGGTCCTATACCATGAGCACTTCCTAGCTGTCCCTTCAGGTCATATACTTGGACATACACTTTTTGGCTCCCTCTAGTGACCAGATCAGGGCATTTTCCAGACTTTTCCCTGGGACAGCGCCCACTGGTGGCCTCCTCAGGCTAAGGTAGTCCCAGTGGTGTGCTGGTAAATTTTTAACAACAGGCTCTCTCCCCGGTCCACCTCGGCGCCCCCCAGTCCACCTCTGCGCCCCCCCCCATCCACCACTTCGCCCCCCCCCCCAAAAAAAAAAAAATTTGCAGAGCTGGCTATACCCGGGGGGTGGGGGGCGGCCAACACATTACTCTTTCCAGGAAAAAAAAATTAAATGATCCCAGGTTCCAATCTAATTCATGTTTAATATGGGATAAAATGCCATAAATAAGTAAATAAATATAAACTTTTAACGTTCAGCACCTGATTCTCAAAGTGGACATATTCCAAACACTAATGAAAATAAAATTATTTTTTTTCTACCTTTGTTGTCTGGTGACTTTGTTTCTCTGATCATGCTGGTCCAGTATCTGATTCTGCTGCTCTCTATGTGTTCCCTTGACTCAGTTTCCAGGGCTTCCTTTCCATTTATTTCTTTTCTTTCCTCCTTTCTTCTTCATTTCTGGTCCTCCGCATACTTGACTGTACAGTGGATCCAGCTTCTGTCTATTTTCTCCATCCATGTGCAGTTTCTCTCCTCACTTCCTTTTCCCTCATCTAATCTCCTTCCTCTATCTTCCCTCCATGTCCAGCATTTCTTCTCTCTCCCTTCCCTCCCCTCCATCCATGTCCAGAATTTCTCTTGCTCTCCCCTCCATCCATGTCCTGAAACTCTCCTCTCTCCCCTGCCCCTCTCTATCCATCCATACCCAGCAATTCTCTTCTCTCCCCTGCCCCCCTCTACCCACCCATGCCCAGCAAGTCTCCCCTGCCCCCCTCTACCCATCCATGCAATTCTCTTCCCTGCCCCCTCTACCCATCCATACCCAGCGATTCTCCTCCCTCCCCTGCCGCTCCGAAGCATGTCCAACGATGTCCTTCGCCCCCACCCTCCCCTCTTGCTCCCATCCGTCTTTTTTTAATTACCTCTGTCGAAGCACGTGCTATTTAAAGCCCTGCTGCGTGCTGGCCGTCTCCAGGCTTCCCTTGCTTGCTTCGGAAGATGTTCGTGCCTTAGTCCTGCCTTCGCGAAAAAAGGAAATGACGTCAGAATGAAGGTGGGACTAAGGCACGAACATCATCCGAAGCAAGCAGGGGAAGCCTGGAGACGGCCAGCACGCAGCAGGGCTTTAAATAGCGTGCGCTTCAACGGAAGTAATTAAAAAAAGACGGATGGGAGCGGGAGGGGAGGGTGGGGGCGAAGGACATGGTTGTACATACTTCGGAGCGGCAGGGGAGGTAAGCATGGCCTGTGATGGCGCCCTCCTGCCATGCTTACCTCCCGCAATGGAGCCGGCTCGCCCCCAACAACAACCGGCTCGCAAGAGCTGTCAAAATTTAACAAGCGGCTCTTGCGAGCCGGTGCGATCCGGCTCCAGCACACAACTGGGTAGTCCTGTGTTTTTCACAAGCTCTAATAGCTTCCTTCACCTCACTTTTCAACCATGTCGGCTGTCACTTTGTCTTCTGTCCTCCTTTTTTTAATATGCGGAATATATTTGACCTGGGCTTCCAGGATAGTAGTTTTGAACAGCATCCACGCCTGATGTAAATTTTTGACCCTTGCAGCCGCTCCTCTAAGTTTTCTTTCACCGTTCTTCTCATTTTATCATAGTCTCCTTTTTGAAAGTGAAACGCTAACATACTGGATTTCCTGCATATATTTACTCCAAAGCTAATATCAAATCTGATCATATTACGATCACTGTTATCAAGCGGCCCCAGCAACCTCCCACACCAGATCATGCACTCCACTAAGGATTTGGTCTAGAATTTTTCCTTCTCTTGTCGGCTCCTCTACCAGCTGCTCCTAAAGCAGTCCTTGATTTCGTCAAGCAAATTTACCTCCCTAGCATGCCCTGATGTTACATTTACCCAGTCAATATCGGGGTAATTGATCACCCATTATTATTGTGTTGCCCAGTTTGTTTGCGTCCCTAATATCCTTTAACATTTCTACATCCATCTGTTCACCCTGGCCAGGCGGACAGTAGTACACTCCTATCACTATCCTTTTCCCCTTTACACATGGAATTTCAATCCATAGGGTTTTGTTTCCTGCAGAATTTTCAATCTATTTGATTCAAGGCCCTCCTTAACATACAATGCTACCCCTCCACAAATTCAATCCACTCTATCACTACGATATAATTTGTACCCCGGTTTGACTGTGTCCCACTGGTTATCCTCCTTCCACCAGGTCTCAGAGATGCCTATTATATCTAAAGTTTCATTTAGTGCAATATATTCTAACTTTCCCATCTTATTTCTTAGGCTTCTGGTATTCGCATATAGACATTTTAAACTATGCTTGTTGTTCCTATTTACATCATTCTAGGTACTTGACAGTATTAATTTGCAATATTTTGTCTGATTTTTATTTAAGGACACCTGATCTACTATGGTTTCTTTTGCAACCTCACTATCAGGATACCCTATCTTCCCTGTTTTGGTGATATCTTTGAAAGATACCTTATTTCGAACCATGCGCTTTTGAGTGACTGTCGGCCTTCCCCCAGTTTCTAGTTTAAAAGCTGCTCTATCTGTTTTTTAAATGTCGATGCCAGCAGCCTGGTCCCACCCTGGTTAATGTGCAGCCCATCCTTTCGGAATAGGCTCCCTCTTCTCCAGAATGTTGCCCAGTTCCTAACAAATCTAAAACCCTCCTCCCAGCACCATTGTCTCATTCACGCATTGAGACTCCGGAGCTCTGCCTGTATCTTGGGCTCTGTGCATGGAACGGGTAACACTTCAGAAAATGCTACCCTAGAGGTTCTGCATTTCAGCTTTCTACCTAAGAACCTAAATTTGGCTTCCAGAACCTCTCTCCCACATTTTCCTATGTCATTGGTACCCACACATACCAAGACAACCAGCTCCTCCCCAGCACTATCTAAAATCCTATCTAAGTGACAAGTGAGGTCCACCACCTTCACACCGGACAGGCAAGTCACCAGGCAATCCTCACATCCACCAGCCACCCAGCTATCTATATGCCTAATGATCAAATCAGCAACTACAAACGCTGTCCTAACCCTTCCCTCATGGGCAGAACTTGGAGACATATCCTCGGTGCAAGAGGATAGTACATCCCCTGGTGGGCAGGTCCTGGCTACAGGAGTACTTTCTACTTCATCAGGATGATGCTCTCCTTCTAGGAGACCTCCCTCCTCCAAAGTAGCACAAGGGCTACCAGTCTTCAGGTGGGACTTCTCTACAACATCTCTGTAGGCTCCTCTATGTACCTCTCTGTCTCCCTCAGCTCCCCCAAGTCTGCTACTCTACCCTCAAGAGAACAGACCCGTTCTCTGAGAGCTAGGAGCTCTTTGCATCGGGCATACACACATATAACCGCTCACCAACTGGGAGATGATCATACAAGTGACACTCAATGCAAAAGACTGGGTAGCACCCCTCTCGCTGAAGGACTGCTGACTCCATCTTAGTATTTTTGAGTTTTTCAATAATTTAAAACTTGCTAAAGAATTAAGGATATTAGCCTAATATAAAAAATGTCTTTTAGTTTATATGGTATATTAAGTGATTTATTTAGTGTTTTCTTCTAAGATGGTAATGAAATGTATTTAAAACTCTGTAAGAGCACTCCTTGCTTGTTATCCTAATTACAATAACGGACTATGAGCAAGATGCACTAAATTTTAACGACCCTTTTACAACCCCTTTAACGAACAAGTTTTAAACCGTGACATGCATTAAAGGCCTTTTTCCGATGACGGTAGCAGCTAACGAAAACGGAATGCAGATGAGCAAATTGTGTAGAAACCCTATTGAAATGAGATGCATCAAAGTTTACCGCTTGCCCTAACGCTGGAAAATCACCGGAAAGCTAACGAGAGGTCTGTACCTCTCGTTAGGGCTGCCCGGCTTCCAAACTGTAATGTAAAAAAAAAAATCGGGAGGGAGAGGGCAAAAACGCTCGTCAGGAGCGTCCTTTATGAGCGTCCTTGCCCCCCCGCCCGAGGTCGCTGCTGCTTCCCACTCCGCCTGCATTAAAATCACAAAACTTTATCACAAACTTTCCTCACAGATAGTCTGTGCTGGTGCCGCTGTTTTTAACATATTTATAAATGATCTAGAGGTGGGAATAACTAGCAAGATAATCAAATTTGTTGATGACACAAAGTTTTTCAATGTTGTTAAACCTCAAGAAGATTGTGAAAAATTGCAAGTGAACTTTGGGAGACCAGGCATCCAAATGGCAGATGGCATTTAATGCGAATAAGTGTAAAGTGATGCATGTGGGAAAGAGGAGCCCAAACTATAGCTATGTGATGCAAGGTTCCACATTAGGAATCACCGCCCAGGAAAGGATCTAGGTGTCATCGCTGATGATAAGTTGAAACTCTTAGATCAGTGTGCAGCAGCAGCTAAGAAAGCACACAGAATGTTAGGAATTATTAGGAAAGTAATAGAAAACAAAAATAAGAACGTTATAATGCCTTTCTATCGAGCCATGGTGCGACCACATCTTGAATATTGTGTGCAATTCTGGTCACCGCATCTCAAAAAAAGACATTACCTCCTATACCATGGAGTGGAGGAGTAGCCTAGTGGTTAGTGCAGTAGACTTTGATCCTGGGGAACTGGTTTCAATTCCTACTGCAGCTCCTTGTGACTCTGGGCAAGTCACTTAACCCTTCATTGCTCCAGGTACAAATAAATACCTGCATATCCTATATAATAATTTGCACCGCCAACGTTCCATGTCTGGCTGCTTGGGTTCGTAACATCTCCTGGCTGCCTGGGTTCATAACATCTTCCGACGTCAGCCAGCCTCCAGCGTTCCATTCCCCCTCACTGTCCCGACCTCGTGTCAAGACGTAATGACATCAGAGGGCGGAACAGTGAGAGGGAAGAGAACTCTGGAGGCGAGCTGACGTCAGGAGGGTTGTTACGAATGGAACGGAAACCAGCACCAGCCAGCCAGGGAAGAGAACGCTGGAGGCGAGCTGACGTCAGGAGGGATGTTATGAACGGAACGGAAGCCAGCACCAGCCAGCCAGAGAACGTTCAGGTACAAATCGAGGGGCGGAGAGAATCACGGGACATCGAGGGAAGGGAGGGCGGGAAGGGCAGGGCAGAGGAGAATGGATGGGATGGGAGGACAGTAGAGGAGAGAATCGCGGGACATGGATGGGATGGCAGGGAAGAGGAGAATCGTTGGACATGGAGGGGAGGGAAGAATTGCTGGACATGAAGAGGAGGGCAGGGGAGAGAAAAAAAAAAAAGCTTACATGACAGCCTTCCTAGGGCCCATTTCATTGTTGAGGAAACGGGCATGGTTCCACTAGTATTATATAAACCGCTTTTTTTTTTTTTTTAATATGTGTATTAAGGTGCAAAACATATACATTACATGTGTTAAAGTCTCAATTCAATCGACCACCAAGATACAACTATGGAACAATTCAAAATCGATGGAAAATGCATAGCTTGGCCTAAATGGATAGAAGCAAAAATATGGTTTCTACATCAACTCCTGGACAAACATGAATGGTTACCTTTTTCTACTCTACAAGCAAACTATAACTTACACAATCACTGCTACTATCAATGGCTACAACTAAAACATTGCATTTCTACAAGCATCAATATTAAATTTATTAAAAGATGATACTCCAAGTTATCTAACACTATGTCATCAAATGGCTACTGGGAAGAAAACGGCATCTAAATGGTACAAAATCTTCCAAGAACACACTTCTCACTCTCCTTCAGCTTTGCAAAATATTTGGAATAAAGAACTCAATTCTCAATTAACTGAAGATCAATGGGAAAAATTTTGGATATCACTATACAAATCCTCAAAATCATCTGCTCTAACCCAATCATCATTTTACATATTACATAGAGCTATGTGGACACCTTATCTTCTATATAAATAAATCCCACCTTGAACGTTCTGAAGCTCCCTCCAACTGTGGCAGTGAAGCCCTGAACTGCTGTAGTCCTCCTGGTAGGGAAGGCTATTCGGACTACTCACCACCACCCTCAGCCACGCCCCATCTGCGACCTACGCCACGCCCCAACTGGACATAAAAAACACCCTGAACGTTCTGAACCACACTCTGAGGCTTCAATAGTTCGTATGTTCGAAGCTCTGTAACCACTTTTAAGCACAGTACATCTGTGCGCCGCCATGACCTGGACGAGCATCACAGCTGCAACACACGGATGAGCGTCACACCAATAGGAATAGAACAAGGGAGGAGCATCTGAGGCGAAGGCGTCAGTCGGGAGGAGTCATTTTCTACGACTGCACCGTTGCCACGCAACGGAATGCAATCACGCCTCATGCACCTATCAAATAACTCAAAAAGAAAAAGGGAGGGAGAGCCGGCATAGGGTGAGCCGCTCTCACATTTCTCCCCATCAGCGGACTCCGCCCCTTCGTCCTCCTGGAGCCTCTGATTGGTTCTACTCCCTGCCAGTCTCCCCTCCACTCCCCGTCCCCAAGGCACACGCTGCAGGAGGAAGAGGAGGCGAGGTAAAGGATCCCGGTGTCCTCTCAGCTCAGCTCACGAACAGTTTGCGGCAGCAGAGGGAGCGACAAGGGCCGGGGAGTTACGAGCTGTTTGTCACCTTCCTTCCCGGCGGAGCATGAAGGTTACCATGGACTTTGAGGAGTGCCTGAAGGACTCCCCCCGCTTCAGGTATAACTGCAGACTTCCTCTTCACCCTCCCCCACGGTGCATCACCCAAGCCCCTACCCTCCCCCCTCGCCACGCGCGGCCAGCATAGGACGAAGGGAGATCCGGCACAGGGTGAGCCACTCTCACATTTCTCCCTGTCAGCAGACTCAGCCCTTTCGTCCTCCTGGAGCCTCTGATTGGTTCTACTCCCTGCCCGACCCCTCCACTCCCCGTCCCCATGGCAGATGCTGCAGGAGGAAGAGGAGGCAGGGTAAAGGATCCCGGTGTCCTCTCAGCTCGGCCCAGGAACAGTTTGTGGCAGCGGAGGGAGCGACAAGGGCCGGGGAGTTACGAGCTGTCTGTCACCTTCCTCCCCGGCGCAGCATGAAGGTTACCGTGGACTTTGACGAGTGCCTGAAGGACTCCCCCCCGCTTCCTACTGAAATGGGCCTCTCTCTATCTCTTTGTCCCTCTCTCTCACACACAGTCTCACACACACTCTCTCTCTGACACAAACACACACATACTCTGTCTCTCTCTCTGACATACACAATCAATTTCTCACACACACATACACTCTGAGGAAAACCTTGCTAGCGCCCGTTTCATTTCTGACAGAAACGGGCTTTTTTCCTAGTACTATCTAAAATATCTAAAGATGCCTCTAATAGATGCTGGTCTTGTAATAACCGTATAGAACATTAGACCACTTAATATACTACTGCCCATTACTGGATGAGTATTGGTCTCGTATAGAGGAAACTATTTCTCATATTTTGGATCTTAAGATCTCTCTAACATACATTATCATAATTACAGGAGAATTTGGTATAGACATGGTCTTACAACCACATATAGCCAAATTACTACGTATACTGATTCAAGTTGCTATAAAATTGATTTGTCAAAATTGGAAAGATTTTACGAAGTTAGTGGAATACAGTATGTCTGTTCGCTAAATATGAAAAAGTTGCAGCAGAGAAATGTGGATCCCTTATAGCATTTAATAAAACCTGGTCTCCTGTAATCAAATACTCATCCAGTTAATAATAAAAATTATTTTAATTCTTGTATCTATGAATGGGTACTAATTATATATTTGTCCTTACCTCTAACATTTAATAAGTTTGCTTATTCATATGGATGTACATTACTTGAAATGAATCATAATCAGGGATTCTAGAGCTGTTGTCAACATTGTCTGTAATACTTCTATAAGTCTGAGTACTTAGACCTAACTTGTTAATTTGTTATTAAGTCACAGGTACATAATTTTCTCTCTTATTGTCTTTAAAAAAATTAATAAAAATGATTGAACAAAAAAAAAAGAATCTTGTAAAACTCAGGCCCCAGCCCATCAGGCCTAGGCACCTTTGCTAGCTTCAAGCGCTTAATCGCCTAGCCTATCTCTTCCCCTTTAACAGGAGCATTCAAGATATCCCTCTGTGCCTGCGACAGCTGAGGAAAAGACAAATCCCTGAAAAAAGACTCCCTCTGTCCCCTGTTCATTTCGCCCTTGTCATATAGGGCCTTGTAAAACCTCACAAACTCATTTTGTATATCCTCCACCGATGTTACCATTCTACCCTCCAGCGACTTAACCTTCGCTATAAATTTTTTCGCTTCCCTATTTCTAACTAAAGCGGCCAACAACTTCCCTGCTTTATTTCCCCATCTATAGAGATTATATTTATACATATGTATGTCCTGCGCTGCTCTGTCATTCAGCAGGTCATTAATTTTCCTACGGGTAGAATAGTATTCCCTTTTTGCCCCCTTGTCTCACGTAAAAATATGTGTTTCCCTCATCTGCTGTAATTTATGCAACAGAGTGACCAGCTGCCTCTCCTTTTCCCTGCGAATTCTTGCCACATACGCCAATATGTGCCCTCGTAAGACTGCCTTGCTTGCTTCCCAATACGTTATGGGGTTTACCGACTCAGGATCGTTCTCTACAAGATAATTCTCCCACATTCGCACCAGGAAGGAGCGGAACTCAAGATCCAAATACAGAGTGGGGTTCATACGCCATATCTGTGTCTCTCTCCCCTGTCTCCAGCGCACATCTACCCATACCAGACAGTGATCGGACACCGCTCCATCCACAATATCTGCAGCAACTGCCCTTGAAAGGAGGGAGGGGTCCAGAAGCAAATAATCAAGTCTTGCGTGCACGCTATGTACCTGCAAGAAGAAAGTATAATCATGCGCTTCAGGATTTAGTATCCTCCAGATATCTAACAAGCCCAACTCATGCATCAAAAAATTCACCCCCTTCTCTTCCCAAGCAGAAGGCCTTGGTTTTGCTGGTTTACAATCTATCAATGGGTCTGACGAGATGTTAAAATCCCCTAGCTACTAGCTGATATCCACTGGCCGATACCAACTGTGCGAGAATGCCAGAAAAAAATGAATGAGAGTATACATTTGGTGCATATATAGAACACAGAGCAACCCTTTGACCTGCCACCTCTCCCATCCATTGGACAAAACGTCCCTCCAGATCTTGAATCAATTTATGCACGCTCACATGGTGCTTCTTATGAAACAGAATGACAACACCCCTTTGTCTATTGTTGAAGGATGAAGAAACTAGCTCTCCCACCCACCCTCACTTTAATTTTTGGTGTTCCGCTTGGGTGAGATGCTTCTCCTGGAGAAATAACACATCCACCTTCATCTTTGAACAGAAAGACAGAATCTTAGTACATTTTACCGGGAAGTGAATCCCATCTACATTCAGTGACCCAAATCTCAAGTTACTCATATAGCCAGGGCGTGCCTAGGGTCTCTGGTGCCCCCCTGCAGACTATCAGTTGGCGCCCCCCCCCCCCCCCCCGTGTGGCATCATCTCCTTTCTCTCCTCCCTCTTCTCCCACCCTGCCCCCTTTTTCAGCACCCCCACCCCAACCCCATGCCCCAATTCCGTCCCATACCTTTCCATATCCCTTAGATCTCCACAAAAGGACTGGTCAGTGTTGACATGACACCTCTATCCATCCCACCATCAGCAGAAAAATATAAAATCCCCACCCCGCCTGTGTAGTTCAGTCATTGTCCTTCAAATAAAGAATAACAAAAAAAAATTATATACATATAAGAATAATAAATTCAATAGTAATAAGTGCAAAAACATAAAATACAAGAGTTGTTTTAGCTGCCATTGTCATGGTTCCCTCAGGTATATGGACAGCCATCCATAAAAAGTCCTCAAAATGGTTCCAAAAGGAAAATTCCCACAAGATCTAGCAAAAAGAAGCCAGGATGAACCAGACACAAATCCACAGTGCTCCTTTGGCCATAGGTTGAAGGAAAGACAGAGAAACCATGCCCAAGAAAAGTCTGCCAGACCAAAAGTGAACTGAAACAACTATTGCAGAAACCAGAGTAAAATGCTGAGAATCAATATCCTTTGATGAAGCAGAGGTGTAGAGCAATCCCAGCGGAACCTCAGCAAACTAAGCATGTAATATAAGCGTGAGGTATTTCGCTAAAGGACCTGGTCATTAGAAAATCGCATAGACTGCAAAATTAACAGGGGAGACCTAGCCCTCAGTCTCCTATAGGACCTCAAGCAACAGTATAATTCAGTGTTGAAAAGAAAAGGCAGGTCTCTGTGCGTGCTCAGTCATATAGCTGGAGTAGCCTCTGACAAAAATCCCTGAGCATCCACAAGTGTAGTATAAGAAGTAGTTTGGCCTTCATATACCACCTGCAGTTTCGCTGGATATAGTAGTACAAAGTTGATTTGTTTGTCATGTAGTGTAGAAGATATTGGAGAAAAGGTCATGTGCAATGTTTGAGTGTGTGCAGAAAAATCTTGAAAACACATAATTATTATATTCTCATAGTATAACATCTTCCCTGCATGAATAGATTGCTTTATTAGCTGTTTGTGTGTGTAGTTTAGCACCCGGAAAATCACAGCTCGTGGGTGAGCCACATCGGGCCTCCAAGCTCCCAATCTATGTGTTCGCTCTACCCTAAAAGAGTTATGTTAATTTGCCTACGGTCAGCCCCTGCCACAATTTCTGAAACATGTTTGTGAGTCGCAGATTTGGAAGGGGGTGGGGCTATTTATAATGGAGAAGTACGTCTGTTACCCCCACCTCTGTAAAACATACCCCGGTGCTCACTTGTCTCCCCCTCTGGTGTTCTAATCCCTCTTTCCCTTCCATCGTCAGGACCCTCTCCCCACCCTGCTCCTTAGGGCAGTTTTCCCACCCCCACAGTCCTCTTTCTTACCTCTCTCTTGGTTCACTACAAAATGCAACAGCCTGAGCCAGGACTGGAGACAGGACGGGGACGAAGAAGCACTGCACAACATGAGGCTCTCTCTCTCTCCCGCGCCTCCAGCAGTTGATTGGCTCTGGTGAAAATAAGCCAATCAGTCAGAAGGTACGGGGGATCCGTCCAACGGTCCAAGGCGCGTGGAAGAGCTGGGCCTGGGCGGTGCCAAAGAGCCGAGCGCTGCGCGCGGGAAGGCAGGCGCCCCCCTGTGGTGCTTACCCCGCTTACCGGGTTGGCACGGCCCTGCATATAGCAAAAAGAAATCAGATATTTTGCAGACTAGTAAAAATTTCAGAATAGTGTCCCAGCTCACCACCCTCCTCCTATCACCTTCCCGGGATCTCATCCACTCATTTGATATAACCAGGGCTTTTTTGAGGGGGTACTTGGGGGTACTGAGTACCGGCACCTTTTCCGTTGTCTGCTAAAATTGACCCATGGTCCCCAAGTTTTAATGAAAGAGCTCCAGCTCTACACACCAATTCTGCCTTGTCGATTCTGTGACTGGTTGCAGGGGTCCTGGCTATTGTGGGGTGAGCCCTTCAGTGATCACCCCACCCCTGAAGGGTGGCCTGGCATTTGAGTACCGACACCTTTTTTGCTAGAAGAAACACACTGGATATAACACACGAATCTCTCCCATCTCCAGAAGTTACTTCCCATCCCAATCCTGATACCCTTCTCCTGTGTGCCCCCCCATGCCCCCTCTATCCCCCCACTTCCCCTCTACACACAATACCTCTAAACACCATGCATACTCCATCCTTTCACTCCATCCACTCTGGCTTCCCATCCAACCCTTCCTCCACCCACACCTAACCCCCAAACTACCCCCTCCCTCCTCTGTCTCTCAAGAACACCCAGTGTTACAAATCCCTCCAAAGAAACTACTCCCCCGCTTCCAATCCTCCCTCAAATTAAAGCCTCGTCTTCAAAGACTCTTCAGCCCAAAAGGCTATATTAGCTTACCCCTTCTTCCCTGCCTCCATGAACGCACTCCATCTGTAATAGACTCATTGTTTAAAAGCTTACATTTCCCCAACAATTCCACTTAAGTGTTACTTATATTAATTTATTAGATCAAACTGAAACACCTGCATGACTATGAGCAGATTTGTATAAGCATATATACACACTAGTAAAAAAGGCCCGTTTCTGACAGAAATGAAACGGGCCCTAACAAGGTTTTCCTCGGAGTGTGTATGTTTGAGAGTGTGTGTGAGAGATGGAGTGTGTGTGTCAGAGAGAGAATGAGAGAGAGACATAGTGTGTGTGTGTGTGTGTGTGTGTGTGTTTGTGTGTGAGAGAGAGAGAGAGTGTGTGAGAGACAGAGTGTCTGTGTGTGTGAGACTGTGTGTGTGTGACAGAGAGATAGAGTGTGATAGACAGAGAGTGTGTCAGAGAGAGTGTATGTGAGAGACAGTGAGTGAGTGAGTGTCCCCCCCCCTCTCGCAGGTGCCCCACCCCCCTCTTGCAGGGCACCCTGCCCCACCCCACCCCTCTGGTCTCAGGATCCCCTCCCCACCTCCCTCTCCCCTGCACCCCTTCCAGCCATCCATGTCCAGCGACCCTCCCCTCCTCCTCCCCCTGCCCCTCCTCCAGCCAACCATGTCCAGCGACCCTCACCTCCCCCCCCTCCCCCGTGCATCAAACCCCCTCGCCACCCGCAGCTGCCACTGGTAACGCTGTTCGGTTGCTGCTGCTTCTCCTGTTGAGCAGCAGCAACCGCTACAAAAAGAAAAAAAAGCAATAAATGTTTTTAAACATCAAGCACGGACCGCAGACAGCCATCAAGCATTGGCTGTCGGCTCTGCAGCCGGTCCTCCTCTCGCCTCTCACTTCGCTGCGCTCCTCTGGGGTCTTACTCCAGGGGCAGTGACATGGAGGCGAGAGGAGGAGCACCTGCAGAGCCGACAGCCAATGCCTGATGGCTGTCTGTGGTGCCGTGCTTGATGTTTAAAAATAGTTATGGCTTTTCTTTCTTTTTGTAGCAGCCGCTGCTGCTCAACAGGAGAAGCAGCAGCGGCCGGACAGCGTTACCAGTGGTAGCTGCAAGTAGCGAGGAGGTTGATGTGCCGGGGGGGGGGTGGGGGGGAGGTTGATGCACCAAGGGGGGTGGGGTTTGTCTGATGGCTGTCTGCGGTGCCATGCTTGTCATTTTTTTGATGCGCCACTTGGCGCACTCACAGCTGATTCCCAGGCAGGGGGAGGAGTAGGGAAACACCGCGTGTTTCCTTACTCCTCCCCCTGCCTGGGAATCAGCTGTGAGTGACGTCAGCCTGGCTACGGAGCCTATCTCAGCAACTCCAGGAGCCACGAACACAGGCAGTCACACATTAGAGCGTTGGTGGTGAGAATTATTTTATAGGATGAGGTTACGCATGGCATTTGCTCACGGCTCCACTGGCCTTAAGACCCACATACCATAAAATGGCATAGGGTATAAGACAAGAGATATCAGTAGTTCTTTGGGGATGACAGAGCCACTCACCCACCATGGCAGTGTGTCACCAGCGCACATAAGAGATGCCCCCACATTTACTCTTCCCTCCCGCCAAACATTTTACCGCTCTTTTACAGTATGGAGGTCCACTGGCGCCTAACCGCTGCCTTCTCCTTCACTGACAACATGCACCGCTGATGTTTCCACGTCTTCATACAAGTTCCATGCGAGTCTGGCGTTCAATCTTCCCACTGTCATAGAGCTTTTGATAGTAGTCTGTATGACTCCACACATCACACACCCCACAAAAAAAATATATATATATATATCCTATATAATAATTCTCACCTCCAACGTTCTGACGCTGCCTGGGACCATGGATCCCGTGGAGGTGGTCTGCTTCCATCGGTAGATCAGAGTGATGTCATGACTTCCACACTGCTGAGAGAATCCAATGAAGTGGCACACGCAAACAAACAAAAAAAAAGACACTGGCTGCTGCCCTCCCGAACCTGCCGTGCAAACCAACCGCCCTCAAAAAAACAAACAGCTGACAAGAGTGCCGCACTCCCGAACCTGCCACCCTCCAAAAAAGAACGAAGCACCTGAGGAGACTGTCGCCCTCACAAAGTGCCCTACCGACCCTGCCGTCCTCCAAAAAAACAACAAAAAAAACCACAGCTGATCAGACTTGACGCCCTCATGAACCTAGCGCCCTCAAAAAAAAAAAACCCAACAACTGACGAGACTGCCTCAGAAACCATCCTCACGAACTTGCTCCGCTGTCAGAACGCCCTCCAGAAACAAAAATGACAGAACAGACAACTGATGCTGCCATGACACAGGTGTCTGACACGCTCCTCAAAAAAGAAAAAGAAAAGGATTTAAATCATAATCAGAAGCCTGACAGTGCTCTGGGTAAGTGTCCTACTGCCTATTATCTCCCGCAATGACTCCTGAAACGAACGGAAGGAGGGGAGAACGCAATTCACTTGGAATGGGGGGGGGGGGGGGTAAGCACAACAACCTTACATTGCCACACACACAGGAGGGGGTGGGTGCCAGAACTTGGAACGGAAAGGGGGGGAAACCTGCACCTCGGACAGAAGGAGGGTATCATGCAGACACACAGACATACACACATACTCTGGCACACTCTCTCTCTCTTTCACACTCACACATACAGTCTTTATCTGTGTCTCACTGGCACACACAAGGGGGTCATGGAAAGACAAACACACACATACGTACTCTGTCATGCAGAGGAACCTTACAAAATATCTCTATGTAACACACTCTCTCTCTCTCACACACACACTCTCTCTCTCTCTCTCTCAAACATACACTGCACATGGGAAGACAGTTGCTACACATGGTGGTACAACACGGCAACAGATGATTTACAAATTTAACAATTATTCCTTCTCATTATTACTTTTCTAACAACTGTATGGTTACCAAAAAAAAAAAAAAACATTGCTAGCGCCAGTTTCCTTTAAAACGGAAACGGGCCTTTTTTACTAGTATATATATAAATATATATAAAGGATACGACTCCTCCCTGCTCCATATGCCCTTTTACTTCAGTCTTTCTAGAAAGGCGCGAAGCTCCTCAGGGTTCTCCATGTACAGAGCATTTCCCTCATGCCACACTCGTACCCTCACAGTGAATTGCAATGCAAACTTGATCCCCTTGTTGTATAACTGAGAGCAGTACGGAGACAAATGCTTACGGAGCTCCGACACTCTGGGCGAGAAATCTTGAAAGAGCAGTATGTTTGTTCCGTTGTAAACTAAGTTCCGTTGCTGTCGAAATCAGACCATTAGCTGAGCCTTCTTGGCATAATTGAAGATTCAGGCTATCACCGGCCTCGGTCTGGCATTTTGTTCCTTCAGTACTCCTACTTGATGTACCCTTTCAGCTCGCAGCCTCTTCCCCCCCACTTCCAGGCCCAACTCCTTGGGCAGCAACGACTCTACTAGCTCCCACAGATCTTTCTCCTTCACGCTCTCGAGTACTCCCACCAGCCGAATATTATTTCTCCTGCTCCTATTTTCTTGGCCTTCTACTTTATCTTCCAGCACTTTGCATCTCTTCTCGAACGCTAGCACTTCATCCCGGTTACCAAGTCTTCCTGACTCGAGAGCCACTCCTCCGCGTGCTGAATAAAATTGCCATGTGCTGCCAGATTTTCTTTCAGCTCCTCTATAAAGGCATACAGGGTCCATAGTTTATCATCTAAACACCACCGCCATGTGTTTCATAATTTCTTTGATCGCCGCCTCCTACAACGCAAACACAGGCGGATTTTGTGTCTGACTTCCTCCTGCGGGTGTCTTCTCAGCCGCCATCTTAGGCTCCTGGTGTTTTCCGCGTCTCTTCTGTGCCCGCGGGGTCTTTGCCGGCATACCCGGACACCGCCACCTGGATCGTCTCCGCCACTTGCCCAAACGCCTCCCACGGTGCTCCCCCACACTTCCAAGTAGCTGCTTGGGGTCCAAAACGGGGCAAGTAGCAGGCTTAAAGCTGTTTTAGTGGGTAAGAGCGAGGAGAGCAGTTAAGAGACATCTACTCTGGAACCAGCCATCACGTGACCCCATATAAACTGCTTTGAATGTAGTTGCAAAAACCACAGAAAGGCAGTATATCAAGTCCCATTCCCTTTCCCTTTCTAATTTCCTCAGGAGTTTTTCATTAGGTACTTTGTCAAGTGGCTTTTGAGAGTTCAGATACACAATATCAACCAGCTCACCTTTATCAACATGTTTATTCACCTCTTCAAAGAAATGTAGTAGATTGGTGCGGCAAAATTTCCCTTGACTAAATCCATGCTGGCTTTGTCTCATTGATACATTCTTATGAATATGCTCTGTAATTTTGTTCTTTATAATAGTTTCTACCAATTTTGCCTGGCACCAATGTCAGGTTCACTGGTCTATAATTTCCCGAATGGCCTCTGGAACCCTTTTTAAAAATTGATGTTACATTGGCCACCCTCCAATCGTCCACCACCATGCTTGATTTTAAAGATACTTTGACCACGTGAGATGCTGTGAAGCTGGTCGGAGGTGACCTCTGACCGGCTCCAAGGTTCTCCCTACAATCTGTAAGCATTTTGGACATTTTAGAAGCAGTAAAACCTTGATTTTTACCTTAAAGACTCCAGAAGTTTATGGACAAATTTGTGGAAAGAAGGAGCTACTCGAGGTCAGCAAAACCGGCACAGTCAGATCGCACGCAGGAGAAACACTGACTCAATGGCATCTCCAGCAATGGGTGTGGTGTCTCATTGCATGCCTGCAGCTCATTCTGATCTACAGCAAGCGGTGGAACAAGCGCTGGGGCCCCATTTGGAAACACTCTTGGAGCAAATTGCTCAATTGGAAACTTTGCTGATGGAGACAAATAAAAGAATGACAGAGCTAGAAACGAGAGTGTCAGGCCTGGAGGATGGGATTAAAAACACTGTGAAGACTGTGGAGACCTTGCAGGATCTGGTGAGGACCCATGCAGCAAAACTTGAAGATCTGAAAAATCGGTCCTGCAGAGGGAATCTCCATTTTTAGGGAATCCCAGAATCCATCACAGAACACAATCTACTCGTGGAACTGGAAAACTGGCTTGAGAAAACTGTCCCCTCCACACGGACCTGGGTCCCGCGAGGTTGGAGAGAGCGCACCGCATGAATGGCGCCAGGTGGGAGACACTCACCCACCGATGGTAATAGCCAAATTTCATAATTATGTACATAAAGCAGAAACTCTACAGCAATATAAAGCTAAGCAGGGCTGGTCTTAGCAAGTGCAGGGCCCTGTACAGACTAATTTGGTGGGGCCCCATCCTAGCCCCGCCCCTGCCCTAGCTCCACCCCACTGATAAGATTATTCACTCTTTAGAACATTTTTTATTTATGAAATTTCAAATAAAGACAAATGAAGTTAAACTTGTACAGAAAAACTGATTGAAATAATAAGCACAATGCTATCATGAAACCGCCCCCCCTCCCCAGAAATTATTCAGTTCAAGTCCACTACAATTAGCAGTTCCAATTCTCAAAACAAAAGAGAATAAAGGAAAAATATTAATTAAGAAAAGATCCAGTACTTTCAAATTCCCCTATTACCCTGTAACCCATCAAACCAGAGAGGCAACACAGAGATCCCCAACCCCAAGTAGCCAAAAAAGATGTAAGTTACCTCAAGAAGTCAGACTCGGCATACAGCAATACTAGAAAAATTGAAACTTACATGCAAAATATCACAGATGCACATTTCCAAAAGCTGACATATTCCAATTAATAAATTCTGAATAAAATACTTTTTTCTGCCTTTGTTGTCTGATCATTTAGTTTTTCTATTCACTTTGGTCCCAGTGTCTTCTGTTTTATGCAGTGTCTTCTTTCCATTTGATATTTTTTCTCTCACCATGTCCACCATCCTCCTGTGTCCTTATGCGTCCTGTCTACCATCTGTAGCCCTGTCCCTATCCTTCCTCGAGTTTCAGTATCTGCCCTCAACGTGTTCCAAACCAGCCCTTAAACTCAGCAGTTTTCCCTCCATCCATATCCAGCATTTCTCCTCACCAGTGGCGTTCCGAGGGGCGCTGACACCCGGGGCGGATCGCCGAAGCGCCCCGCCCCCCTCTGTGCAGTGCGACCCCCCCCCCCCCCCCCGGCGAAGGGACACCCGCCACCCCGGCGAAAGAACCTCCCCCCCAGGTGCACGCCACTGGGGGGGTGCCGCGCGCCGGTCAGCGTCGTTGGTTTGCATGCTCCCTCTGCCCCGGAACAGGAAGTAACCTGTTCCGGGGCAGAGGGAGCATGGAAACCGACGACGCTGACCGGCATGGCACCCGGGGCGGACCGTCCCCACCCCCTTGGTACGCCACTGCTCCTCACTCCCCTCCATCCATGTGCATCTACTTCCTCTGTCTTCCCTACCCTCCATCCATGTCCAGCATTTCTCCTCTCTCCCTTCCCCTCCAGCCATGTGCATCTCCTTCCTTTGTCTTTCCTTCCCTCCATTCCTGCCCAACATTTCTCCTCTCTTCCCTCCCCTAAAACCATGTGCATCTCCTTCCAGTCTTCCCTCCTCTCCATCCATGTCCAGCAACTCTCCTCTCTCCCCTGCCCTCTCCTCCCTCCATATCTAGCAAATCTCCTCTCCCCTGCCCCCTCCAGCCATCCAAATCCAGCAATTTTCCTCTCCCCTGCCTTCCTCTCTATGTCCAGTGATTTCTCCTCTGCCCCACCCTGTCCTCCCTTCCACGTCCAGCGATTTCTCCTCTCTTCCCTGCCCTCTCCTCCCTCCATATCTAGCAAATCTCCTCTCCCCTGCCCCCTCCAGCCATCCAAATCCAGCAATTTTCCTCTCCCCTGCCCTCCTGTCTATGTCCAGTGATTTCTCCTCTGCCCCACCCTGTCCTCCCTTCCACGTCCAGCGATTTCTCCTCTCTTCCCTGCCCTCCCATCCATGTCTGATTCTCCTTTGCCTCCTTGTCCACCTCTGCCATCCATGTCGACTTGCCCCAGCCCATGAATCAGGAATCACAGACCTCCATCCTTGATTTCTCAAATCCAACATATGCTGCATAAGGTCTATTTTTCAAGGCAACCTGCCCCCCCCCCCCCCAAATATGAAAACTAGTTCATTGTGCAGACTCACATTTGAAGGCTTCCTTCTCCTTTTAGTGCAATAGAGAACTCGAAAATGGAAAAGCAGTGCGGTACCTGGTAGCTGAGGACGATTTGGGGCTCCGTGCTGCCAGCAGGCATGGCTGCTCTCCGCCTCTCTCGGTGCTTCGGTCGGCTCGGTCACCGCCGGCCTGTGCTTCTCCCCCTCCACTTAGCCTTCCTTTGACCGGTGGCTCTCTGCTCTGTACAGCCCTGGTCTCAGGCTCTGCTGTTGCTCCGCCTCCATCTCGTTCTCTCTTCCTCCGCTTTGGCTGCGCTCTGCTTCCAAGCGTGTGGCTGTGGGGACTGGCGCAAGAGTTGCTGGTCCGCATTGCCTGACCCCCCCCTCGCTCCGCTGCTACAGCTGCACCAGGGGGTAGGGGGTGGAGGCAGAAACACCAAAAATGGGCAAGGGGTATGCGAGGAAGAAGGTGCACTGGCCTTGACTGAAGAGGCGAAGAGGAATGGATGTGCAGGTTCCAGCGATACAATCAGTTGTCGTCGCGCGATGCTGCTTGGCTGTCGGGGAGCTGAGGGCAGGCTCAGCGGGGGAGGGGGGTGGCGGTGCGGGAGCGGAGGAGGCAGAGTTGAAGCGTGCCGCGCGGGGCCCCTTTAAGAGCGAGGCCCTATGCGGCCGCCTCGGCCTAAGACCGGCCCTGAAGCTAAAGTACAATGCAATGATATATAGAGTACTGGTAAGACTCTTTCAAGATTACTCCTCTGCATTGCAAGAGAAACAGAAGGAATTTCACCCACTGTGCGCATTCCTCTCCATGAAGGATTCGTTTTATGTTTCTGTATCTGGCAGTCTTAAAAATACATCATAATGGTACTTGGTGTCGCGTTCGTGAGTCCTTGTGCCCAGGCGAAGCACGGGGCGGACTCGAACCTGCGATCTGCTGGGCAGCCGAGCAACCCCCGAGGCTTTACCTGTGATGACCGCCGTTCCCCGAGGTGGGGGTCAGACGGCCGCAGGTAGCAGGCAGAGAGGAAACTGGATTCGGGCAGCAGTCAGATCAGGTAGCAGCAGGCAAAGAGTAATCAGGGTACATGCAGGGGTCAGGTCAGGTGACCAGCGGAGAGTAATCCGGAGTTCAGGCAAGGTCAGGTGAGGCAGCAGGCAGAGGATAATCCAGTGTTCAGGCAAAGGTTGGGTCAGGCAGAGCGTAATCCGGTATGCAGGCAAAGGTTAGGTCAGGCAGCAAGCAGAGCACAATCCGGTGTTCAGGCAAAGGTCAGGTCAGGCAGCTGGCAGAGCCTAATGCGGTGTTCAGGCAAAGGTCAGGCAGCAAGCAGAGTGTAATCCGGTGTTTAGGAAGAAGTTGGGTCAGGCAGCAGGCAGAGCGTAATCCGGTATGCAGGCAAAGATCGGGTCAGGCAGCAAGCAGAGCGTAATCCGGTGTTCAGGCAAAGGTCAGATCAGGCAGCAGGCAGAGCATAATCAGAATCCCAGCCGAGTTCAGGCAGTAAAATCACACAGGAGCGCAAGCAGATCTACCAAAGTAGCCCTAAGGGAAGAGTAGACGCTCCTTAATAGCCCCCACCATCGGGAGCAATAGGAGTCAGCTGAGGAGAGAGGCTCAGGATTGGCTGGAGGGGGTGGAGCCGCGGTGCGGGAGCCCAATCCCTGCAGGTGGACGCGGAGCAAGACCTCCCGGGCACGGTTGCTAGATGGGCGGTTTTCCGCAACCCGCTGTGGGAAACTTTTGCCCGCGGCGGGTTGCGGTTTTTTGGGCTCGTTTTGTTTTTTTTGTGCGGATTTTGGGGCGTTTTTTCGGCCGGCGGGGGGTTAGGGCTAATGGCGACAGAGGCGGGGTTTGTGACATATTGGGCGGGGCGATGACGGTGGGGGCGGGGCTGATGACGGCGGGGCAGGGTGATGACGGCGGGGGTGGGGGTGATGACGGAAGGGGCGGGATTGATGACGGCAGGGGTGGGGTGTGTGCGGTTTTTGGGCGGGTTTTGGGCTGTTTTGTGTGGGAATTTTTTTTTTTATTTGGCAACCCTGCTCCCGGGTCCCGCACCCGGAAGAGAAGGAGTTACCGCATGGAGTTATCGCAGGGACCAAGACGCCCCCGGGCGAAGACACGGCGCGCGGCAGTAAGACCGTTGGTCCAGTCACTCCCTTCCACGGAGGAGCGGGGCGAACAGAGGCGATGACCGCTCAGGTGAGGAGCATGACACTTGGACAGTGTATAATACACACTATTGAGGCTGCTAGAGAATTTGTGGACACCTTGAAGGGGAGTCAGAGCGTGGGGACATAAATTTGGCTCCACATGCATCAGGACCTGTACAACTCCTGCCATTTGCTTTTAAGTGTGCTTAGTTGACAGGAACTGTTTCTAATATCGGCATTGTTGAAGATGTTCACGTAGGACTCTGCACCTACTATTGGAGCTATAATTAGTTAACAGACAACTCATACAAGAAGACCACTATACAGCATATATCTGTAGATATTAATGCCTTTGATAAAGAACCCAAACTACAGTTGCTACTACACAACTGGAGTCCAGAGAGGATGTGAACTACTTGTATCTGAGCAAGTTAAGGTTTACAATAGAGTTTTGTAAGCTGGAACTTTGATTTGCTGCAAGGAGAATTCTGGGGAAAGCAGTAAGTAAATGTGGCTTTCTCCTTGGCTTGTTCCCTTAAACAACCTGTGTTATGTACCTGTTATGCCTCGTTTTTGTAGTTTGGGGGGAGGCCTTGATTAGCATCTAATGTATGCTCTACTACACCCAGTCTACAACATGGACCTGGTGATAGTGTAGTTGTATTGTTGGTTTTGTTGGAGTAGCTGGTATGTGTAGGGAAGGGGTGAGGACGGCGACGGGCAGGGGAGGTGGTGTTAAGAGGGTCACTTGTAATGCTGTGTTGTGGCAACATTGTTAAATTTTGCAAGGGGGTGTGTTGCTGTTATTTTTGTTTGAGAGATTTGTTTGGCTCTTCGTCTTTTCTTTCTGTGACCCTCGTCTTTTGCTCTTAGTCTGTTTAATCTGTACTTGCTGCATGCTGCAGGCTGGGCACCTTGTGAGCATTGGATATTATCTTTTACGCTCTTGATATGTACATTTATGTTGCCAGCTGGGTAGCATTCAGATCGAGGCATTCCCTATCTATGCAAGGCATTAAACCTTGTAGATCCTGAAACTAGGTCACGTGATGCTGTGCTGAGAGAGTAGGCACAAGTGGGAAGAGCTCCTGACCCTGATCGCTAAAACGTACCCTCCAAGAGTGTTCTGCTGGATCCAAAGTCTGGGTTCTAATGGAAAAAGCTTCAGGAATCGCGAGTGAGAGCCAAGAATAACTCTGCTTGCATTTATGACTACAAAGGCACACCGTCCTGAGGAGAAGCTGCAGTGGTGCGATTTCAAGATGACGGCGGGAGGAGATTCCGGCCCTACTACTTTCAGCTCCATATGGGTGTCTGAAATTATATCTGAGGTAAAGCAAGCTATCGATGATTCCTTAGATAAATGATTACAAGCAGTTGCAGATAAATTGGACAGTATTGACAGGAGACTGGAGGCCTTAAAAGGGGAATTCTTGACACATTGTCAGCGCATCTCTGACTTAGAAGATCAGGTGCAGCAGCTCTCCACCCTGAATACTGATTTACAAGATAAGCTGTGATCGCTGGAGGACAAGATGGATGATATGGAGAATCGATCACAGAGAGGGAATTGACATCTGGTTGGTCTTCCTGAAACTAAACCAGATACGGAGCTGAGGAAGTTTATGGAGACTTGGTTAGTCTCCACTTTGCGGCTACAATCGGCGGTGAGCCCTCTCCATATTAAGCGGGCTCATAGTTTGGGGCCCAAGAGACCAGCAGAGGCTCGTCCATGTGTTGTCATCTGTAAGATCTTGAACTGTGCGCATAAGACAGAAATTCTGAGAGCCATTAGAGCAAAGGGGCCTCTTACATATGAGAACAAATCAGTTTTGTGCTTTCAGGACTTCTCAGCCCGGATTTTGAGCCTGAGGAGAGCATATGCCCCCATCTCTGTGGAGTTACATCAACGCCATATTCAATTTGCCTTGTTATATCCAGCCTGCCTCAAAGTGTTTACTGATGGCAAACCTCAGTTTTTCGAATCACCTGGATTATTATTTTTATTATTATTTGTAGCATTTGTATCCCACATTTTCCCACCAATTTGCAGGCTCAATGTGGCTTACATTTGCCATAATGGCGGTTGCCATTTCCGGGTAACAGAATTACAAATGGTGTTGTGTTAAGGTGTATACATACATGGTATGGTAACATAGATGGAACATAACATACATGGAACAGTTCATGGTATATATATATATATATATATATATATATATATATATATATATATATATATATATATATATATATATATATATATATTTATATATATACAATGTGCATACATACATGGTAACGAAGAATACATTGAGGCATATTTTCAAAGCACTTTGGGAGGCTAAGTTCCATAGGTTTCTATGGAACTTTGGGAGGCTAAGTGCTTTGAAAATGAGCTTGATTATGGTATTGCATGAAGGTTCCTGAGTGATAATTGGATTATAACATACATTAGGTCATCGACTATGGAGAGACCATATTCGACATAAGGATTGACGTGATAGTGCTTGTTCACTAATAGCAATGAGGTTAATCAGTCAAGTGATAAGATTTCGGTTGTGTCTAGGTCGTGTATAGTCTTATTATTTAGTATTTAAGATGGATGTTTATGGTATGCCTTCTTGAACAGATCTGTTTTCAGTAGCCTTCGGAAGATAGGTCTTATGTTGTTTTTATGGCCTTCGGCAGTGCGTTCCGTAGCTGGGTACAAATGTATGAGAAACTGTTCGCGTATGTAGATTTATGTTTTAGCCCTTTGCAGTTAGGGTAGTGGAGATTGAGGAATGTGCGTGCTGATCTTTTTGCATTCCTAGTAGGCAAGTCTATAAGGTCTGACATATAGGTCGGGGCTTCCCTGTGAACGATTTTGTGGACCAGGGTGCAAACTTTGAACGCAATTTGTTCTTTTAGTGGGAGCCAGTGTAGTTTTTCTCTTAGGAGTTTGGCACTTTTGTATTTCGCTTTCCCAAATATGAGTCTGGCTGCTGTGTTTTGAGCGGTTTGAAGCTTCTTAATGATTTGTTCTTTGCATCCGTCATAAATGGCATTGAAGTAGTCTAGATGGCTTAGCACCATTGATTGTACTAGGCTGCGGAATATTTCCCTTGGGAAGAAAGATTTGATCCTTTTAAGTTTCCACATTGAGTGGAACATTTTCTTTGCTGTATTTTTCGCATGGCCTTCGAGTGTGAGATTTCGGTCAATTGTGACTCCCAGAATTTTCAAGCTGTCTGAGACTGGAAGGGTGTAGTCTGGGGTATTTATGGTATTGGGTTTGTTTGTATTGTATTGAGAGGACAGGATGAGACATTGTGTTTTTTCAGCGTTTAGCTTTAGTTGGAATGCATCCGCCCATGAGTTCATTATTTGGCGGCTGTGTGTGATTTCATTTGTGATTTCAGTTATATCTTGTTTGAATGGGATGTATATCGTGACATCGTCTGCATAGATGTATGGGTTGAGTCCTTGGTTGGAGAGCGATTTGGCTAATGGTGTCATCATTAAGTTAAAAAGAGTTGGTGAGAGCGGTGATCATTGTGGAACTCCGCATTCAGGTTTCCATGGAGTTGATGTTTTTGAGTTTGATATCACTTGATAGGTTCTTGCTGTTAGGAACCCTTCGAACCATCTAAGTATGTTTCCTCCAATCCCGAAGTAGTCCAGGATGTTCGAGAGTATTTGGTGGCTGACCATGTCGAACGCGCTGGACATGTCAAATTGTAAGAGAAGCACATTGTTTCCAGTTGCAATTAATTGTTTAAATTTGGTTATGAGCGTGGTTAGAACTGTTTCAGTACTATGGTTGGTTCGAAATCCTGACTGTGATTCATGTAGTATAGTGAATTTGTTTAAGTAGTTGGTAAGTTGTTTGGTTACCATACTTTCCATTAGTTTGACTACCAGGGGGATTGATGCTACTGGTTGATAGTTGGTTGTATCGTTTAATTTTTTCTTTAAGTCTTTGGGTATAGGGGTAAGAAGTATATTTCCTTTATCCTTGGGGAACAGTCCATGTTGCAACATGTAGTTCATGTGTGATATAAGGTCTGTTATGAAGCATTGGGGGGCGAGCCTTATTAGGTTGCTGGGACAGATATCCAGTTTGGAGTGGGTTTTGCAGAATTTGTTGATTGCTTGAGTGATAGTTTCTTCGATTGGCCCAGCTTTTCCTAAAGGGCTTGTCTCCCTCTGGTAGGACGCCTTAAGAGTATGGAGATTGGCTGCGGATCGAGGGCTGATGAGGAATGGATTTTGTTGTCAGAAATTGGGTCCTTATTTGGAGCGTCATTTTGATCTGAAATTTTTCTGAGTTGAGAGCTGCTGACATGTTGGATCATCGTGACTGCGGGATATCTTCTTGGTTTTGCTTGCAGATATGTAATGACTCATGCAGGGTTCTTTAAAAGCCCTTTCTCAAAGTCTTTCTATATTGTTGACTATTTTGCACTATAGGGGAGAGTAAAGTTAAGAAGAGAGGTTTTTTTTTTTAACTGTGTGCAGTGCGTGGGTGGGTATGAGGGAGGGGAGGGTTGGTTGCTTACAATGTAATGGGTTCCCCCCCCCCCCTTTATTCTTTACAAACTTTGGGACTTTTTATGATATGAGATGAAGCCAAGGATAAGCCTGATGTCACTCGGACAATTACTTTGGGTATGTGGCATGCAGTGATTTATGGAATATCTTATTAGGCGAAGGGAGGGGGCTGAAGACTGGATGCCTTGGGGGGAACCCACAAAATAATCATTCCATTAGTTTACTGCAGAGCAGGACTTATAATCATCTTTTGCTATACCTGTAGTTTTGCTGGGGAATACGCTGTGTTCTTGTTCCCCATCCGGCTTGAGTGGAGGGGTCTGGTGGGAGGGGAGACCTCTAGTGGTGCCGGTTTTCTGTATTTTTTTGGTGGGGGGGAGAGCCAGATTGAAAAATGTTGTTCAGGTTAAATTGTTGTTTTCTGTATAAAAGCTTGCCTACTGTAATTTTCCTAGTTCATATACTTGTTTCCTCTTGAGTATTGCTACATCAGTTTATGCATATCTGTGTCTCTCTTGGTCTGGAGGATTGACTTTTAAGATATATCAAAAGGGTTTGGGGGGTTTTTTTTTGTTTTGTTTTTCTCCCCTTAAATCTGAGTTGACAATAAGATTTACTATATTACTGGTTCAATTTGGTTTATGTTCAAGGAGGGTGGGTTCCCAGACTGACCTTAGTCCATTTGTTGTGTTGGACATTGAAGGTAGATGAGATTTTGTGGGGTTGTAGTTCTTAAGGTGCTGGTATTGGTTTTTTTTTTTTTTTTTAATGGAGGTGGGGGGGGGACTGTTTTTTGGGCTGTTTTTTCTGTTTTGGGATTTCATTTGCAGTTTGAGTTAGGGGTTTCTTCTAGACGGCAGAGTACATGTGGCTGGAGTCCGGGAAACCTTTTGGCTGGGTTTTAGTTGAGAGGCTGCTCTCTGGGACTGCCCCCCCGATCGGTATATTTTGTTGGCCTGTGTTTTCTTCCTTTTGAGTTAGATCATGTGGTGGTGGTTAAATTGGTATCCAGGAATGTTAAAGGGGTGTCTTCACCTAGGAAGAGACAAAAAATACTGCAAAATCTGAATCGTCAAAAAGCAGATATTGTATTTCTGCAAGAAACCCACCTATCGTCTGTGGCGCACTTAAAATGTAAACGTTGGTGGGTGAGGCAATTGGAAGAGTCACCAGCAGTGAATCGTAAGGCAGGCCTCCTGGTTCTTGTTCAGAAGGATCTAGGTGCAGTGCTACATCAGACCTGTAGAGATTCTCAAGGCAGATTTCTACTTATTAAGGTCTCC
Organism: Microcaecilia unicolor; assembly: GCF_901765095.1. Taxonomy (NCBI): domain Eukaryota; kingdom Metazoa; phylum Chordata; class Amphibia; order Gymnophiona; family Siphonopidae; genus Microcaecilia; species Microcaecilia unicolor. Next base: position 343,966,452 of record NC_044032.1, on the reverse strand, counting down.
ATTAATAAAAGACCTCTGTTACTTTGGATAGATCTCAGGCCCTGTGAGGGTTGGAGGATCTTCAGCTAGGGGAATTCCACTACTGTGCTCTAGTTTAGATCTTTTGGATGTTTGGCGGACTTTGCATCCTCTGGATCACGACTACACACATTTGTCGAAGGTTCATAGTTTGCAGTCTAGAATTGACTATTGGCTTCTTTCCACTGGACTGTTTTCTTCGGTCCTGGAGGCTGGGATAGGCCCGTATAGTGTATCAGACCATGCCTCTGTGTGGTATTCTTTAGTTTGAGGACTCTGGAGATAATAAACAATATATATGGCGCTTCCCATCACAGTCAAATTAGGATCCCTTGTTCTGAGAACATTTACTTCACAAATGGACAGATTATCAGTTTCATAATGTGGGTCACATACATCAACCGATATTATATTGGGAGGCGACTAAAGCAGTGCTGAGAGGGGAGATTTTGGCTTATTCTTCCTTTAAACAGAAAGCAAGGGATAGAGAAATCTTGAGGTTAGAAAAACAATTAATTAAAATACGAATTCAATATGGGGTGAAACTGACCCCAGCGATGAAATCTGACAAGTATTACAAGTATCAACTGTATCTTCATGGGAATAAATCCAGGAAGCTCATGTCTAACCTGCTTAAACAATCTGGGGGATCTCGTGTTATATCTCAGATAGATAAGGGAGATGGATTATTGGTGCGGATGGATCGGGAGATAGCAGCGGTTTTCCAACATTATTACCAACAAATATATGGACGCCTGCAGGAGACGTCACTGGATGGTGACATATATTTGGAAAGCTTGGAGGTGGCTCGGCTGGAGGAGAGGGAGTTAAATAAATTTAATGCACCAATAACAGAGGAGGAAGTGGCTCTGGTGATTCAACAGAGCACCTTGTTTAAGACGCCAGGGCCGGATAGCTTTAGAGCTAAATTATATAAACTTTTGTCTCCTTCAATTGTTCCTACTATGCAGTCCTATTTTACACAATTTGTGACAGAGGGAGACCTCCCGCAGTCTCTTCAGTTGGCTTAAATTGTATTGCTGTGAAAGCCTGGGAAGGACCCGGTGAAGCCTTCTTTGTACAGGCCTCCTTCTTGAACACGGAAACAAAACAATTTGCAAAATTCCTGGCCAACCGTTTAGCTCGGGTGCTCTTGGACTTAATAGCAGAACCCCAAGTGGGATTTGTCTGTGGGCATAAAATAACTCATAACATGCGTAAACTTCTCGTCTCAATGGAACATATGGAAAATATAGTTAAACCTTCTTTGTTGGTCAGTTTTGATGCAGGGAAAGCATTTGATCCTGTTTATTGGGAGTTCCTTTTTGCTGTTCTCTGTAGGTATGGCATCAAAGAATTTTTTTCTGGATGAAATTCAGGCACTCTAAAAATCCCCAGGGGCAAGGCTACAGGTAAATGCTGTTTTCTCATCGGAGTTCGGGATCCATCAAGGCACTCATCAGGGCTGCCCCTTATCGCCACTACTTTTTGTTTTATCTCTAGACCCTTTGATTAGGGAAATTATAGATAATCCAGATATTAAAGGAGTAAGGATAGGTCCCCATATAAATTCAAGCTTTCGGCCTTTGCGGATGACTTATTTGTGCCTATTGTAGAACCCCAGGCATCTTTGGGGGCATTGATGGAGAGCTTTGCAGAATATGGGGATTTTTCGGGCTTTAGTTTGAATTTAGATAAATCCTTAGCAATGCCTACTATGCCCCCTGTCCGAGAGAACTGGGTGGGCCCTTTTCTTTACAGTCGGAGTCTACTTCTTTTTGGTACCTAGGTATCCAATTGTCTATTAAAACTGGCCTGCTTTATAGGACAAATTTAACGGTCTTATTGGAACACACCAGAGCCGCCTTGGCCGAGTGGATACACTTTCCTTTATTGATCCATGGTAGAATCCGGCTATTTAATATGGTTTTATTTCCTAAATGGTTGTATACCTTTCAATTACTACCCCTTAAATTACAGAAGCATGATTTAACGGCCTTACAGAAGCTTTTATCTAATTTTTCTTGGGCAGGTCAGAAACCAAAACTGCCCTTCAAATAGTTAATTGGTTCTTGGAAGTACGGAGGTATGAGTCTTCCCAATTTACTTTTGTGTAATTACACCTGCTTGCTTCGTCATCTGGGTGATTGGGTATTAAAGGAATAGGATTATACGCCGTGAGTATATGAGGGGGCGTATTATTTCCATGGCATATTAATTCCCTTTTGCATTGTTCGTCGGGACTCTTGCCACCTTGTTTCTACCGTAATATGTTACTCTGCTCGTTGCGACAGATTTGTCATTATCTGGTCCCACATCTCGGGTGTCGGCCTGAGATCTCGGATCAGCTCCCGATCAAAGGTAATCTGCAGTTTTCACTGGGGCGAGAGAATGCTAGCTTTACACGCTGGGTGATGAAGGGGGTTCTTTTGTTACAGCATGTCTTAGACGCTGATGGCAGACTGCTTTCTTCGGCTCTCTTGCAGACGAGAGGGATTGCAGAGACTAGGGATTTGTTGGCTTATCACCAACTGCATCATTATATACACTGTCTGTCTGGATTTGACTGCCCTATCTCCTTCTTTGGGTATATGCTTGCAGATGTTTTTTGATAAATTTCGAGATGGGGTTTATCGGTCTCTGGTCTATATAAAGTTTTTCAGCAGGTTTCCCCAACTCGGAACTATAAAGAACTTGTTGCTAAGTGGTGTCAGGAATTGGGGCTGCCGGTTACTTCTCTAGACCCTTCTAAGCTAACTAAGCATATCCCGGAGATCTCGGTGAGTGCTGAGATGAGGGAATGCTAGTTTCGTACATTACATAGGGCATATTTTACACAAAAAGGAATGTTTAAAGCGGGTGCAGTGGAGACCCCGATCTGCCAGAAATGTCAGCAGTGTCATAATTCATTCCTTCATGCTTTTTGGGGCTATCTGAAGGTAAAAATTTGCTGGAGAGCTGTTTTAAATTATCTTGGGAGGTTATTGGGAGGTTGCAGTTCTCTCCAGTAGCACTATTACTGGATAAATATGAAGCTTTTTCTATCCGCAATCGTTCACAAGTTTGGTTTCTCCGTAAAGCTGGGGTCCTGGGTAAACAAATTATTCTTGGGGTATGGGTTGGGGAGGAAGCCCCTTCTTTCTGGGCCTGGAGAAATCGTATGCACGCATTGATGCTTTTGGAACGGCAGCATGCTAGGCGCTCTCCTAAGCGCTTTAAAATATTTTTTGCAGTACGGGATGTGTACATTCGGTCCCTTCCGCACAGGACCAGGAGCCTGATTCTAAATTCCTCTTAACCAGGTGTCTTCTTGAAGGGCAAAGCGAGACACCCCAGTAATGTGTATTGATGTGTTGATTGGAGACTTTGTGCCGCATATGCCTTAGCTTTGTCGGGTCCCCCTCCCTTTCCCCCCCTCTCTTTTGGGGGGGGGGGAGGGTTTGGGGTACGGATATATTTTATGGCAAGAATGATGACGGACTCTTTTCTTTACCAAAGATCCAGTATATTTCATATTGGCTGAGTATCACTCTTTGTTACTTTATCATGCTTTATGTGGTTGTATTGGATATGTTGAACCATAGTAGATCTTTGGAGGCTTCTACAGCCCACGGAGCGAGACTATAAACATATGTCTAAAGCACATGGGACACACTCTCATATAGATTATATCCTGCTCTCCTCTTCTATATTCCCTTCTATACAGAAGGCAGAAATGGGCCCCATAATGGTTACAGATCATGCTATTATGTTGGAGGCGGGGCCAAGCTGTCATGGGGGGACATTGTGGCGTTTTCCAGCATATTTGTACAAAGATCCCCACTTTCAGACCTATTTACTTGCAAAATTGGAGGAATACAAGGGATTTAATGCACAACACATGAACACTCCTGTTCTATTTTGGGAGACCACCAAAGCAGTTATAAGGGGAGATATAATAGCATATGCGGCAGCCCGCAGTCGTAGAATAGCTCAGGGCATACTGCACCTGGAGAAGAAGTACACTCTAGCGAAGAGAACATATGTCAACCACCCCACGTTAGCAAACAAAAGTCCTGATAGTGACGCAAGTGGCGCTTAATGCGCTTACACACGAACGTATGAAAAAAATGCTATTCTATAGGAAATTCCAATTTTATAGGTTTGGTCAGTGTATTGGTAAATTATTGTCTCACCTAACCAAACGTTGGGCAGGATCTAGATATATCACCACTATGTGAGATAAGAGAGGACAACTCCATAAAGAAACAGACAAAATTCCGGACATCTTTCAATAGCATTTCTGAGATTTTTATGCTTGTGAGATGCGCCCGGAGGGTCTGCCAGTTCTAGATTATCTTCTAGATTTGAGAATACCTAGGTTGTCCTTAGAGGCCAACACTCTATGTGCGCCAATAATGGCAAAGGAGCTTCATAGAGCACGAAACTTGTACAGCTCCAGGCCCTGATGGACACGCCCCAGATTTTTACAAGCTCCTTCAACTGAAGATGTGTGGCTCCCTTCAAAGATTACTATACATCAGTGATGGAACAGGGCTCTCTACCCCCAGGGGCAAACAAACACCAAAACCGGGTAAGCCAGGAGATGTTCCAGATTCTTATTGCCCGATCTTTCTTTTAATGTAGATTTAAAATTATTTGCTCGTATACTAGCAGACCAATTGTCAATATAGTTGCCCACTTTAATTTGTGAAGCGCAGACGGGATTTGTGAAGAGACGCCAGTCTGTTCTTAACATAAAAAAGTCTTGCTGGCAATGGCATATGCCCAACATATTCAGCTGTCAAGCATACTGGTTAGCTTAGACGCAGAGAAAGCATCTGACCTAGTTGATGGGGCATATTTGTTTGATGTACTGAAATAGGTTGGACTAGATGGTTGGTATTATCAGGCACTGCAGGATTTATACAGTTCTCCTCAGGCATCTATGTTAGTAAATGGTACCAAAACCTCTTCCTTCCCCATTGAGCGGGGAACCCGTCAGGGCTGTCTCCTATCTCCCCTTCTTTTTCTTCTGTATTGGGAACCTTTCCTCCCCATGCTCCTAAAAGAACCGGATATCCAAGAGGTACACATGAGGATTCACGAAGTTAACGTTTTAGCTTTCACAGCTGACCTGCTGTTGGTATTGAGACTCCCTGGGAGATCTTCTTGATGCAGTGGAAGAGTTTAAACTTAATCTACACAAGTCAATGGTACTGCCCATACAACCAGAAGTGCAGATGGGATGGGAGGGAGACTTCCCCTTCCAATTGGCCTATGGATCTCTTAAGTATCTGAGAGTACACCTCCCTGGAGATTTGCACACATTATATGATGTCAATTTTCATATTTACCTAAGGAAAAGGGGGGACTGTGTTTATTGTCGATTAGATCTTTTTCCCCAGCATGTAATATGTGTCATCTTAACAACTTCTACAATTTGACATGTCTAGCGCCTTCGACATGGTTGATCATGGAATACTACTACATATCCTCGAGTACTTCGGAATTGGAGGCAATGTTCTCAATTGGTTCAAGGGGTTCCTAACCAAACGATCATACCAAGTGACATCTAATTCGACTACATCAGCCACATGGATACCTGAATGCGGAGTTCCACAGGGATCCCCCCTCTCACCGACTTTATTCAACTTAATGATGATACCCTTGGCCAAACTACTATCAAACCAAAACCTCAACCCATATATTTACGCAGATGACGTAACGATCTACATCCCATTTAAACAAGATATAAAGGAAATTTCCAATGACATCAATCAAAGCCTACATATCATGCATTCATGGGCGGATGCATTTCAGCTGAAACTCAACGCAGAAAAAATCCAATGCCTAGTACTCACCTCTCAACATAACACGAACAAATTCACCACCATCAAAACGCCAAAACTGAATCTTCCAATCTCGGACACCCTAAAAATCCTTGGAGTCACCATCGATCGACACCTAACACTTGAGAGCCATGCGAAAAACACAACCAAGAAAATGTTCCACTCAATGTGAAAATTTTAAAAAAAGTAAGACCTTTCTTCCCTAGGAATGTCTTCTGTAACCTGATAAATCAATGGTACTCAGTTATTTAGACTACTGCAACGCACTCTACGCTGGCTGCAAAGAGCAAATAATCAAGAAACTTCAGACAGCCCAGAACACGGCAGCTAGACTCATATTTGGTAAAACAAAATATGAAAGTGCTAAACCTCTACGAGAAAAACTACACTGGCTCCCTCTTAAAGAACACATCACGTTCAAAATATGTACCCTAGTTCACAAAATCATTCACGGAGATGCCCCAGCCTACATGTCAGAACTGATAGACTTACCACCCAGAAATGCTAAAAAATCATCCCACCCATTCCTTAATCTTCATTTCCCCAACTGCAAAGCTCTAAAATACAAACTTACGCATGCGTCAACCTTTTCCTACTTGAGCACACAATTCTGGAACGCGCTGCCGCGCAACTTAAAAACGACTTATGAACTAACTAACTTTCGCAAACTACTAAAGACCCATCTCTTTAACAAGGCATATCACACTGACCAACAAATGTGAACCCCTCCACATATATCCAGAATTGTCTTATAATATTTGCTTGTTTACTAATTTCATGCTTTTTCATTATCATATCACCCAAGATCCTTCTGTAATACTAAATGTTTAATTCTTATATATCACCACTATTCATGATGTATTGTAAGCTACATTGAGCCTGCAAAGAGGTGGGAAAATGTGGGATACAAATGCAATAAATAAATAAACTGGTACTGAGCAGTATCTCATTCCTCTTTTACACTGGTGGAGACTGGGCTCGCGCATCCTTTTCATTTTAGTTTCATGATCCATGTTGGGCCTTCGCAGTTCGGAAAAGTGGGTTGCCCTTACCCCATTTATAGACCTGTAGTAGCCACTTCGAGATTATTATTATTATTATTATTAACATTTGTATAGCGCTACCATACACACGCAGCGCTGAGCACCTGACACAGAGAGACAGTCCCTGCTCGATAGAGCTTACAATCTAAAAACACAGACAAGACAACCAAGGGCGAGGAAAGCACGGGTGAGAAGGAACAAGGATAGGGGAATTGAGTAGTGGTTAGGAGCCAAAAGCAGTGGTGAAAAGGTGGGTTTTCAGCATAGATTTGAAAACAGGTAGAGATGGAGCTAGGCATAAAAGCTCAGGAAGTCCGTTCCAGGCATAAGGTGCCGTGAGGGAAAAGGAACGAAGCCTGGAATTAGCAGTGGAGGAGAAGGGGGACAACAAGAGAGATTTGTCCAGCGAGTGGAGTTTACGGGGAGGAATGTAGGGAGAGATGAGAGAGGAGAGGTAATGGGGGCTGCAGAATGGATGCATTTAAAGGTCAATAAGAGAAGTTTGAACTGTACGCGGAAGCGGACAGGGAGCCAGTGAAGTGACTTGAGGAGTGGGCTAGTGTGGTTAAAATGATTTTGGCGGAAAATAAGTCGTGCTGCAGAATTTTGGACAGACTGGAGAGGAGAGAGATGGCTGAGCGGAAGACCAATGAGAGGCAAATTGCAATAATCCAAGCGAGAGGTGACAAGGGTTTGGATAAGGGTTCTGGTAGCGTATTCAGAGAGGAAGGGGTGAATTTTGCTAATGTAGACAAAGAGGCGACAGGTTTTGGCCATCTGCTGGATGTTAGCGGAAAAGGAGAGAGAGAGGAATCAAAGATGACTCCTAGGTTGCGAGCAGATGAGACAGGGAGGATGAGGGTGCCATCTACTAAAATAGAGAATGGGGGAGGGGCAAGGTGGGCTTGGGGGGAAAGACAATAAGCTCAGTTTTGGCCATGTTCAGTTTCAGGTGGTGGTGTGACATCCAGGCAGCTATGTCGGTCAAGCAGGCTGAAACTTTGGCCTGGGTTTCAGCAGTAATATCAGATGTGGAGAGGTAGAACTGAGTGTCATCGGCGTAAAGATGGTACTGGAAACCGTGAGATGAGATCAGAGAGCCCAGGGAAGAAGTGTAAATGGAAAAAAGAAGGGGGCCAAGGACAGATCCCTGAGGAACTGCAACTGAGAGTGGGACAGGGGTGGAGGATGATCCACCAGAATATACTCTGAAGGTATGGTGGGAGAGATAAGAGGAGAACCAGGAAAGAACAGAGCCATGAAATCCAAACGAGGACAGTGTGGCAAGAAGAAGACTATGATCGACAGTGTCAAAAGCAGCGGATAGATCGAGCAGGATAAGGATGGAGTAATGGCCTTTGGATTTGGCAAGGAATAGATCATTACAGACTTTAGTGAGCACTGTTTCAGTCGAATGTAGAGGGCGAAAGCCGGATTGAAGCGGATCAAGGATGGCATGAGAGGAGAGAAATGGTGCCACACGGCTACTCCTTTTTTGTCCATACATGCAAATGGTGTTTTCCCTCTGGGAATGACGTTGGCATGGTTCTACTTCTGGCACCTACAGGGGATATGGTACTTTTTCCATGTGTACATGAATCTGGCAAGATACTCCCTTATGATTCTTTGAGAAGAGATTATCGATTGGAGGTGCTTGATGTTTTTCCTTATATGTAGCTGCAGCATTATATACACTTACTGCCTCAATTGGCACTAACAGCTGAGACACACAAGGTTCTAGCTGAAGCCTACAGTTTGGAAGCGCAATTGCGAGTGCCTCTTGAGCACATCATAAAACTCTTTTGGAGCTATTACCGACCTATGATATGACTGCTCTGGCACAACGATGGACAATGGATCTACAAGTCACCATTACCCCTATACAATTATCAAAGAGCTTACGCACCTATCGTACTTTGACCAAGAATATATTGCATAGGGAGCAACATTATAAATTTGTTTTGTGTTTATACATATTCCCTAATCGTTATTGCAAGGTGAACTTTGCATCATCAGATGTCTGCCCAAAATGTCAATATCCGAAAGCTACTCTTGGCCACATGTTAAATCGGAAGATGGGCGTCCTTCTCACAGGGTTGCCCAAATCGACATAATCGAAAGCCGATTTTGGGCGTCCCCAACTGCTTTCCGTCGTGGGGACGATTAAAGTTCACAGGGGCGTGTCGGAGGTATTGCAAAGGCAGGACTTGGGCGTCCTCGACCCATAATGGAAAAAAAATAGGGCATCCCTGACGAGCATTTGGACAACTTTACCTGGTCTTGTTTTTCTTATGACCAAGCCACAAAAAGGTGCCCGAACTAACCAGATGACCACCCCTTACTCCCCCAGTGGTCACTAACTCCCTACCACTCTAAAAAACAACGTGAAAAATATGTCATTCCAGCCTCAAATGTCATACTCAGCTCCATTGCAGCAGTATGTAGGTACCTGGAGCAGTTTTAGTAGGTGCAGTGCACTTCAGGCAGGCGGATTCAGGCCCATCCCCCCTACCTGCACTTGTAGTGGTAAATGTGAGCCCTCCAAAATCCACCGTACCCACATCTAGGTGCCCCCCTTCACCCGTAAGGGCTATGGTAGTGGTGTACAGTTGTGGGTAGTGGGGTTTGGGGGGGCTCAGCACACATGGTAAGGAAGCTATGTACCTGGGAGCAATTTCTGAAGTCCACTGCAGTGCCCCCTAGGGTGCCCGGTTGGTGTTCTGGCATATCAGGGGGACCAGTGCACTACGAATGCTGGCTCCTCCCATGACCAAAGGGCTTGCATTTGGTCGTTTCTGAGATGGGCGTCCTTAGTTTCCATTATCGCCGAAAATCAGAAACGACTAAATCTAGGGAAGACCATCTCTAAGGGCGACCTAAATGTCAAGATTTGGGCGTCCCCGACCATATTATCGAAATGAAAGATGGATGCCCATTTTGTTTCGATAATATGGGTTTCCCCACCCCTCCACCGGGACGTTTTGCAAGGACATCCTCAGCAAAACTTGGGCGTCCCTTTCGATTATGCCCTTCCATGTCTCTGTACTCTGGAACCCATGATGGATGCCATGCCTGTGGTCTTTGTTTTCTATATTTGATATATCACAACCTTCGTCACGCAGCTACCTGGGCTTTTTACAGCACACTATATTATTTGGCATAAAATGTATTTTTCAGAAATGGCTCCAAGCAGAATCTCCAACCCTGGCTCAGTGTCACTGGTTAATGATCCTGCAAACATCTTGGACTCAGTGCAGAGGCAGTACCTCTGAGCATTATGGGAACCATTTTGGCTTTTCTTGACCCCTACAGCTCGGGGCAGAATTTTGAACTCTTAAAAATGGTTTCATCTGGTTTGAATATGTGAGGGCGCGCGGGGTTTATACAATTTTTTTTAAGGGTGGAGAGGGGGAAGGAGATGGGTACAAACATTGTTTTTGGAGACTCAAGGAATGCAAAATTAGTACTGTTATGTTGTTGGACTTTTTGTACTTGTGATAATAAAGATGATATTAAAAAAAAGATAAATTACATTTTCAATGTTATCATTACTCTGGGATGCATACCATCTGGTCCAGGAGATTTGCAACTCTTCGGTTTGTCAAATTGCTCCATTTCATCTTCCAGGTTTACAAAAATTAGTTTCAGCTTCTCTGACTCATCCGCATTGAATACCATTTCTGGCTCTGGTATTTCTCCCACATCTTCCTCAGTGAAAACCAAAGCAAAGAATACATTTAATCATTTCGCGATGATCTTTTCTTCCCTGAGTGCCCCTTTTACCCCTCGGTCATCTAGCATAGTATTTCCCAAATCGGTCCTGGAGTACCCCCTTCCCAGGCAAGTTTTCAGAATATGCACAATGAATGTGTATGAGATTGATTTGTATATACTGTCTCCATTCTGTGCAAATCTCTTTTATGCATATTCATTGTGGATATCCTGAAAACCTGATTGGCAAGAGGGTACTCCAGGACCTACTTGGGAAACACTGACCTAGTAATCCAACTGACTGTTTTACTGCCTTCTTGATTCTAATATACCTAAAAAAGGTTTTACTATATGTTTTTGCCTCCAATGCAATCTTCTTTTCAAAGTCTCTTTTTGCCTTCCTTATCAGCTCTTTGCATTTGACTTGCTATTCCTTATGCTGTCTCTTATTACTTTCAGTCAGATCCTTCTTCCATTTTCCGAAGAATTTTCTTTTAACTCTAATCACTTCCTTCACCTCACTTTTTAACCAATGCCGGCCATTGTTTGGCCTTCCTTCCTCCTTTTTTAATGCATGGAATATATCTGGTTTGGACTTCCAGGATGGTATTTTTGACTAACATACACATCTGATATAAATGTTTGATTTTACAGCTGCACCAGATCATCTGCTCCCAACCTTATTTATGGAAGGGGCAGGACAAGGGAGAAGCTTTCTAGTATTTTAGCCCTAGATTGTGGCTGGGGTGGCTGTAGTGGCAACAAGGTTTATGGCTTTTTAGCCCATGTTAGGACTGTGGAAGGTGGCAATGAGTTCATTTGGCTATCAGGAATTGGAGGTTCCCCCAGGAAGGAGGTCTGGAGGAGCCTCTGATTCAAATCAAAGAGCTTTTGCTAAATTACTGGATTTGCTGTATGTACTTTGTATATGATCATCATAGTTAAGAACTTTGATTCAAGGCCTGACTTTGGTCCAGGATCTAAAATGAGAGAAAACCTTACAGGCCCATGACTCTAACCTGAACTCCAGTGTGACTGCAGAACTCATGATCTGTTGTGACACTCTCATGCAGCAGAATGAGGAACGGGCGTAGATGGAAAAACAGCAACATGGTTTAGCAATATGGTGGTCACAGATGTTCTGCAGCTGACAGAACAAGTTAACTCCTCAGGAAAATGACCTAGCTTTCTAAGAAGAGGTAGTCCATTATATTATTGTTACGTCCCTCACCTGCGGTGTGGGCCATACAGCCGGCTTGCCTTCGGCCCCGGTAGCGGTGGCCGGCCATGTTCAGTCCGGTCTCAATGGCCGGCCATGCTTTGAGGTTGTGGGGTCTGGGCTCGAGGGCCAGCCATTCCGGTGCACCGGCCGCGGAGTGGTCATGCCGGTCAGGGTCTTCCCGGCCTGGTTGGCTGGCCATTCCGATTCAGTCCTGAAGGCCGGCCACGCGGGCTGTTGGCGTCTTTTGGGCGGAGCTTCCTTCCAGCGCGGTTTCTTTCCCGTGCCTGAGTGTGCAGGATTGGTTGCTTCCCGCTGTCGCTCCACCTCTCTCTCAGCGGCCACCTATCACGGATTCCTCTTTACAGCTGACTAAGGTTTTGCCTGACGAGGGGACTATTTAAGAACCGCAGTTGCCTTCAGTCTTTGCTTCGGCTTCTATTGCTATAGAGGTTTGGTGATCGTGTGTTCTACTGTCTACGTTCCTGTGTTCCTGACTTCCGGATTGGACCTGACGATTCTCTGCTTGCTGCCTGCCTTGACCTTTGGACTGAACTTTGACTACCCGTTGTATTGCTGCCTGCCCTGACCCTCGGATTGGATTTGACTACCCCCTGTGTTGCTGCCTGCCTTGACCCTCGGATTGAACTTGACTACCTGTTGTATTGCTGCCTGCCCTGACCCTTGGACTATTCCTGTCTATTCCCTGCTTCACTGCCAGGTCAGACCCTTGGAGTGACCTTTACTATCTCTTCCCAGCTGTTGTCCCGACTTGTGGATTGGACCAGGTTTCGTGTCACAACCGCCAGCCAGGTCAGTGTCTGCCCAACCCCATTCGTTCCTGAAGTTCTGGTGGCTGCCTGCACCTGGGTGCTCAACTCCTGGGGAACGGTGGTCGCTTCCCAGGTGAAGCTAGGGTTGTCCGGCTGCCTGACCGAGTGCGGCGCTGCTCTTCATCCACCGTGCTCAGTCGTGGCACAAGGGCTCACTATCCAAGTTCTAACAATTATTAGCATTTCTAAGTAAATAATAGTTATATTATATTATTAGCATTTCCAAGAAGAACTAACCAACTCATTACCATAGCCAATCAGTGTTGGCCACGGTGTTGTATGCCCAATGGGGCATGATTGTTGTTGTGTTACCAGTAGCCTCAAAAGACCTATAAAAATGTATGTACTTCCTACTTCTTTAGTGACTCAGACCCAGAAGAACACCTATGTGTAGCTGAGGTACTGTTCTCTCATAAGCAATTAATTGTACATATACTTGGAGAATAATAAATAAAAGTATTTGATTGCTTATATATTCTTTGGAGTCTCAGATACAGCAGTACTTTTGTATAGCAATGTTCTGTACTCCCAGTGAGATATCACTGATCAGCTAATTGTACTTTTACTTGGTAAGAAATAAGGTATCTAATTGCTTTCCTAACTGATGCAGTCTTGGGTGATTTATTTATTCCTAAGTATCGGTGGGTGGACCACCGTATTGGGAGGGATAAATTCACCCTAAATAATTCAACTTACTCCAGAGATTATATCAAATTTGATCATGTTATGATCACTGTTATCAAGTGGCCCCAGAAACTTTACCTCATGCACCAGATCATGCTCTCCACTAAGGACTAGGTCTAGAATTGTTCCCCCTATTGTTGGTTCCTGAACCAGCTACTCTGTAAAGCAGTACTCAATTTCATCAAGGAATTTTACCTCCTTAGCGTGCCCTGATGTAGGCCCCAAAGAAAATAATTTTTATTGTACTCTCTGCAACACGACTAATTCTACTGTATATGTGTATTATTTGTACTATAATTCTTTCTTTCTGTGTTTTTGTGCAGGTTCCCCCTCCCAAAAGCAACTACAGCAGTTAAATCCAGAGGTGAACCATATCTGTACCATCTCAGGAGCCTTTATTTCCAGCTATGGGATGACCTGGGTTCAAAATGTTCGTATTGAAAATCTGTTGTGGGTCCAAAGGACACCAGAAGAGCTACCATGTATCAGTGAGTAGAGGCATAGTGAGAAGAGCATCAGAAATATTCATATATGAACAACTAGCTGCTATATATTCCACTTTTTGGCCTGGTAGCAACAAAACCACTGAAAAGTTATCAGTTATTTCAAAATTAAATGATCCTGCCCATTGCATAATAATTGCCATGATTCATTCTTCCATCTTAAACTAATCCTTGACCAATTTATTATTTATTTATTAGGATTTCTTTACCACCTTTTTGAAGGAAGTCACTCAAGGCGGTGTACAATAAGCATAGATCAAACATGAACAATAGGCAATTACAGCAGTAAAAATATTCAACTAACAATTCAAAGTATGGCATGGTATACTACTTGCAACATCAGCACAATACGTAGTGGTACATTATAATTGATAGTGAAGGGTAAGGCAAAGTTGGAAGAGTTAGAAAGTAAGGTGATTGATTTGAATAAGTTGCACCTGAGGTCAGAGAGATGGTTAAGTATTATCTTAGCTTGGGTAGGGGTGAATAAACATGTCGCGCTGCATTATGTGCAGCCCGAGTCCTTGTGTGTGTGAGTGAGACTAACAAGTTACTTACTTCTTCCATTAAAGGCCTGGTTGAAAAGCCAAGCTTTCACCTGCTTCCTGAAGTAGAGATAGTCTTGTGTTAAGCAAAGCCTTTCAGCCAATGCATTCCAGAGTGTGGGGGCTACTCCGGAGAAGGCTCGCTTGGGGTATCACATCATGTAATGTCTTTTGGAGAGGGTGTGGTTAGTGAAAGTCCTTGGGAGGACCTTAGTGTCCTTGGCAGTGTGTGGAGGATCATCCTATTCTTCAGATACTCAGGGCCATTTTCTTTTAGGGCCTTGAAGATCAGACATAGAGTTTTAAATTTAGCCCTGTATTGTACTGGTAGCCAATAAAGTTCTTGCAAAAATGGTGTGATGTGCTCACTTCGGTTGCAACCTTCTGTGAGCCTTGCTGCTGCATTCTGAATCAACTGGAGCTGGTGCAGGCCCTTTGTAGTCAGACCATTGTATAGTGCATTGCAGTCATCCAGTCTTGATGTTACCATGGTATGCACAACTGGGATAAGATTTACCTTCTCGATGTAAGGAGAAAGGCAGCGTATTTGTCGCAAATAGTAGAAGCAGCTCTTGAAGGTTGCTTGGATTTGGGGGGGTCAGAGTAAGTATTGAATCTAAGTTGTATTCCAAGGTTCCTGACTTGTGATTTGAGGGGGAGTTCATACTTCCCAAAAGTGATTTTGATGTCAGGTATGTTTACGCTTGTGTTAGGAACCCAGAGAAGCATGGTTTTACTTGGGTTCAGGCAAAGTTTGTTGTGTTTAGCCCATTCTTGAATTGATGATAGACAGGTAATCAGTTTATTCAAGGCTGTAGGTAAGTCAGGTTCAATGGGTATGAGTAGCTGCACATCATCTGCATAGATGTAGAACTGAGTGTTCATTGACCAAATCAGCTCAGCTAGTGGCTTGAGGTAGATATTGAACATAATAGGTGACAGTACTGATCCTTGTGGTACCCCGCAGGTCAGTGTCCATGGTGGTGATGAGTTCCTGCCAAACATTATGGATTGTTGCCTGTCTGATAGATAGGATCTGAACCAGGCAAGTACTGTTCCATTGATACCTGTTTCTGTCAGTCGTGCTAGCAAGATATCATAATCAAAAGCTGTCTCGGTTTCTGTGAAGATCATCTAGCAGGGATACGAGGACCGTTTCTGTTCCATAACCGGGTCTGAATTCAGATTGACCTGGATCTAGCCAGTTAGTCTTTTCTAGCCAATCAGTAAGTTGAACACAGATCTAGAAACGGGATGTTGTATACTGGCCTGTAACTTTCAAGTTTGTACTGGTCAAGGTTTTTCTTCAGCAGAGAGTGGACCACTGCCCTTTTTAATGCTGTTGGTAGTTGTCCATTAGAAAGAGAGGTGTTCACGATTTTTGTGGTGCCTTCTATAAAGCCCATACTTGCCTGCTGCACTCTCTTTGATGGGCAGGGATGGAGGGAGCAGGTAGTTGGTCGAAGGTCTCTTAGGATTTTGTCAAGGCTCTCCTCTGTCATTAGGTTAAAAGTGTCCCACCTGTCTCTGGGCCAGATGCACTAAACTTAACGAGTAATTAACAAGCCATTAGCGAGCCATTAACGAGCAAAGTAGTAAACCCTGGCATGCACTAAAGACTTCTCCGAGCCATTTTCCGACGACGGTAGAAGCTAACGAAAACGGAATGCAGATGAGCAAATTGTGTAGAAACCCTATTGTAATGAGATGCACTAACCTTTTCTGATTGCCTTAACGCTGGAAAATCTAACGAGAGGTCTGTACCTGTCGTTGGGGCTGCACGGGATTGAAAAACTTCTATAAATGTTATAAAAAAAAAAATCGGGGAAAAAAAGTGCTCGTCAGGGACATCCTTTATGGACGTCTTTCACTCAGCTGAGAGACCTGGAAGTCTCTCACAGCGCATTTAGCTCAGCCCCCCCTCCCCCCTGCATTGAAATGACAGCTTCCCGCAGCCCCAGCCTCCCCGCCGTCCTCCCCGCCCCCCCCCCCCCGAGGTCGTCGCTGCCGCTCCCTCCCTCCTCCCACCCCCCTCCGTCTGCCACCGGGCCGGGCCCTCACAACGCCTCTCACCTCCGTGTGAAGGTGCTGCAGCAGGCAACAGCTGATTGCCTCCCTTCAGACTTCCCTCCTTTCCTCCCTGTGCCGCCCTCGTCTGACATAGGTAACTTACGTCAGAAGAGGGCGAGCCAGGGAGGAAAGGAGGGGAGTCCGAAGGGAAGCAATCAGCTGTTGCTTGCTGCAGCGCCTTCACATGGAGGTGACATGCGCTGTGAGGGCCCAGCCAGGGCTGGTGGTGGAGGGGGGGGGCGGAGGATGGTGGGGAGGCCGGGGCTGCGGGAAGCTGTCATTTCAATGCAGGGTGAGAGGGGAGCGGCAGCGACCTCGGGTGGGGGGGCGAAGGACATCCATAAAGGACGTCCGTAGGCTCATCTTTTTTATATATAGTGAAGGACGTCCATAGGCTTAGCTCGTCTTATAGTGAAGGACGTCCATAAAGGAAGTCCTTGGCATGCGCAGAGCAGCCAGCATAACGCTTGGCTGCTCTGCGCATGCTTGACTGGCCGACTGTTTAACGATGGAATAGAGAATGTAAATGAGGTACAACGAGCAGCTCATTTGCATTCCTATTCCTTGATGCATGCCCGTTCCTTACCGATTTGCTAAGGGAATCGGTAAGGGAAGGGCTCTAACGATTTTTTAGTGCATCTGGCCCTCTTTTAGGAGGGGGTGAGTTTGTGCACCCCTGGTTGACTGGTTGGGGACTGGGTGGGATTGCCTGTAAATCCTGGTGGAAACTTTTAATTTTGTTGGCAAAGTATGCAGCAAAATCATTGCAGTTCAGTTTAGACGGGGCAGGCTGGTTCTGTTGTGGCGGTTGCAGTAAGCTGTTTACTATACTACACAGCTGTTTGATTGAATTGGCAGCCTATGCAATGCATTGAGAGAAATACTGTTTTTTGGTTGCTGTTAAGTCTTGGCGGTACTTTGCCATGTGCTTCCTGCAGTTTAGCCTGTCTTCATCCAGACGAGATTTGTGCCATCTCCTTTCCAGTTTTCGTCCTTTGAGTTTAAGGATTCGAAGTTCTGGAGAAAACCAAGGTGAGCATTTGTGAGTGGGGCATAAGACCTTTTTCATTGCATGTAGTTCTCTCACTAATAGAATTACGTTGTGTGCATTATCAGGTCAATTCTGAAACGCCATGGTCGGCATATTTTTAAAATGCCATCTGCAGTGTTTAAAAATATTTTGGATATGAAGCACTGCTATCTGGATTGCAAGTGACGCCAAATAGATACATAGAGAAGCAAGCAGCTGCCTTATCTGGACAGCAATGATTCTGAGTCCTTTATCTGGATAACTTTAGGACAGCTTTTTTCTTTCTTGAAGTTAGCTGGATAACTATCCAGATAGTAGGTTGAACATTACCACTGTCCAATAGTACATTTAAAACAAAGAGGAGAAAATATTTCTTCACTTCCCCCCCCCCCCCCCCCCCCCCGCTTCCCTCCCCTTCTCGTGTGCCCTATGGAATGCCCACTCAGTATGCAACAAACTCTCCTTCACCCACGATTTATTCATCTTCCGTTCCCTTCAACTGCTCTCTTTAACTGAAACCTGGATAACCCCTAACGACACTGCCTCAATCGCAGCCCTATGCCATGGAGGATATCTTTTCTCCCACACTCCCCGCCCAGATGCACGCGGTGGAGGCGTTGGGTTTCTTCTCTCACCCTCTTGTAGTTTCCAACCCCTCCTCCTGCCACAGTCCCACTGCTTCTCATCCTTCGAAACTCATGCCATCCGTCTATTCTACCCGACACCACTCAGAGTTGCAGTCATCTACCGCCCCCCTGATAAGCCCCTCTCTTCATTCCTTACTGACTTTGACGCTTGGCTCACCGTCTTTCTTGATCCCTCATCTCCATCCCTCATTCTTGGTGATTTTAACATTCACGTTGACAACCCATCCAACTCCTACGCTTCTAAATTCCTCACTCTGACATCCTTCTTTAACCTCCGACTTTGCTCTACCACCCCTACTCACCGTAATGGCCATTGTCTCGACCTCGTTCTCTTCTCTTCCTGCTCACCTTCCAATTTCTGCACCTCAGTCCTTCCTATCTCAGATCATCACCTAATCACCCTCACACTTCATCACCCTCCCCCTCAACCTCGCCCAACTATAACCACTGCCTTCAGGAATCTCCAAGCTGTCAACCCCCCTACCCTATCCTCTCACATCTCCAATCTCTTCCCTTCCATCTCGTCTTCTGAATCTGTCGACACGGCTGTCTCTACCTACAATGAAATTCTCTCCACTGCTCTGGATACCCTAGCACCATCTGTCTCTCGCCCCACTAAGCGCATTAATCCTCAGCCCCGGTTAACCCCTTGCATCCGTTACCTTCGCTCCTGCACCCGATCTGCTGAACGACTCTGAAGGAAATCTCGCACCCTGTCAGACTTCACCCATTACAAATTCATGCTATCCTCCTTCAAGTCCTCCCTATTCCTTGCCAAACAGGAATATTATTCTCAATTAACCAATTCTCTTGGCTCCAACCCTCGTCGCCTCTTCGCCACCCTCAACTCCCTACTTAAAGAGCCCTCCGCTCCCACCCACCCCCCCTCACTCTTCAAACACTAGCTGACTACTTCCGCGATAAAGTGCAGAAGATAAACCTTGAATTCACTTCCAAGCCTTCTCCTCCCTGTGACTTCTTAACCCACTCCCTCAACCAACCTAACCTGGCCTCCTTCTCCTCCTTCCCTGAGATCACTAAAGAGGAAACTGCTCGCCTTCTTTCTTCCTCTAAGTGCACCACCTGTTCCTCTGATCCCATTCCCACCAATCTGCTTACCAACATCTCTCCTACAGTTAACCCCTCAATCTGTCACATCCTCAACCTCTCTCTCTCCACTGCTACTGTCCCTGACACCTTCAAGCACGCTGTAGTCACACCACTTCTCAAAAAACCATCACTTGACCCCACCTGTCCCTCTAACTACCGCCCCCATCT
Source organism: Microcaecilia unicolor (assembly GCF_901765095.1). Lineage (NCBI taxonomy): Eukaryota > Metazoa > Chordata > Amphibia > Gymnophiona > Siphonopidae > Microcaecilia > Microcaecilia unicolor. Next base: position 343,947,040 of record NC_044032.1, on the reverse strand, counting down.
CTCTTCTACCCTTCCTCTCCAAATTACTTGAACGCGCTGTCCACAGCCGCTGCCTTGATTTCCTCTCCTCTCAGGCCGTCCTCGATCCGCTTCAATCCGGCTTTCGCCCACTACACTCGACAGAAACAGCACTCTCTAAAGTCTGCAATGACCTGTTCCTTGCCAAATCCAAAGGTCACTATTCCATCCTCATCCTCCTCGACCTATCTGCCGCCTTTGACACCATCAATCATAATTTACTTCTTGACACACTGTCCTCATTCGGGTTCCAGGGCTCCGTCCTCTCCTGGTTCTCTTCGTATCTTTCCCAACGCACCTTCAGAGTATTTTCTAATGGCTCTTCTTCCACCCCCGTCCTGCTCTCTGTTGGGGTTCCTCAAGGATCTGTCCTTGGACCGCTTCTTTTCTCGATATACACCTCTTCCCTGGGCTTGCTGATCTCATCACATGGTTTCCAGTACCATCTCTATGCTGATGACACCCAGCTTTACCTCTCCACTCCCGACATCACAGTCGAAACCCAGGCCAACGTTTCGGCCTGCCTTTCAGACATCGCTGCCTGGATGTCCAACCGACATCTGAAACTGAACATGGCAAAGACTGAGCTCCTTGTCTTTCCACCCAAACCCTCTTCTCCTCTTCCCCCACTTTCCTTCTCTGTTGACAACGCCCTCATCCTCCCCATCTCTTCAGCCTGCAATCTCGGAGTCATTTTCGACTCCTCCCTCTCCTTCTCTGCCCATATCCAGCAGACAGCTAAGACCTGTCGCTTCTTCCTCTATAATATTAGCAAAATTCGCCCATTCCTCTCTGAACAGACCACCCGAACCCTCGTCCACTCGCTCGTTACCTCTCGTCTTGACTATTGCAACCTTCTCCTCGCTGGCCTCCCGCTTAGCCAGCCTATCCCCCCTTCAATCTGTCCAAAATTCCGCCGCACTTCTTATCTACCGCATGAACCGATACTCTCATATCACCCCTCTCCTCAAGTCGCTTCACTGGCTCCCGATCCGCTACCGTATACAGTTCAAGCTTCTCCTATTGACCTTTAAGTGCACTCAATCTGCAGCCCCCCATTACCTCTCTACCCTCCTCTCCCCGTATGTTCCCACCCGTAACCTCTGCTCTCAGGACAAATCACTCCTATCTGTACCCTTCTCCACCACCGCTAACTCCAGACTCCGCCCCTTCTGCCTCGCATCACCTTATGCCTGGAACAGACTTCCCGAGCCCATACGCCATGCGCCCTCCCTGCCCATTTTCAAGTCCTTACTCAAAGCCCATCTCTTCTCCCTTGCTTTTGGCACCTAACCACCTTCCCCATTCATGATACCTACACTGACTACATAGTTTGTTACCTTTAGATTGTAAGCTCTCTTGAGCAGGGACTGTCCTTCCCCATGTTTAAACTTGTACAGCGCTGCGTAACCCTGGCAGCGCTATAGAAATGCTAAGTAGTAGTAGTAGTAATTAAACTCTGGAATTCATTGCCAGAGAATGTGGTAAAAGCAGTTAGCTTACCGGAGTTTTAAAAAGGTTTGGATAACTTCCTAAAAGGAAAGTCCATAAGCCAATATAAAGATGTACTTGGGGAAATCCACTGCTTATTTCTAGGATAAACTGTCAACTATCAGTGGCAATGTTCTACTACTTAGGTTTCAATACCTCTCCCGAACAGGTAGAACAAGTGCGTACACGTTTTGTAGATAGTACCTTTCTTAGTAGGGAAGTCTCATAAAATCACACGGGGTAAGTTGTACATGCCCCTGTTTCGCGATGGTTGTACTCATCGACTTACCCTACCTCCCTCCTCTATAGTGGTGAAATTCTAATCTTTCTCTTATTTGTTCACTTGTTTTTATATATATCTTTTTGACAACCACCAGAGGTGTGACTATTCTTATTGCAACATACACGTCAGGAGCTTTAGTGTTCGAACCATCTGACCATCTTGACAAAGCTGTATAGATTACTCATAAAAGAGCATAGCTTAGCTTAAATCTTGCAGTGTGGAACTCTCCCCGACAGGTGCCTGTTTCGCACAACGCGGCTTTCTCAAGGGGTTGCTGGCGCACTTATCAGCTGAACAGCCTGTCCTCACTTAAGTGGGGGAAAGGAGGGGAGGATTCAGAGGGGAACTTCAGGAATATCAGACAGAAGTGGTTAGAGGGAGTGTTAGAAGTGGGAGTGCCAGGGTAACTTGTGGAGCATTAGGAGCTATAGATCCTCCAAGGGGAAGGGCTGGGCTTCCGGAGGACAAAATTAAAGAGCTGTTTTTGCGGTACATGGAAAATGTTTTAGAAATGTAAGTCAACAATTTGTTTGATCTCCTGGAACGTCTTAGGCATTTCATCCCCAATAAAGAGGGCCAAGATTTTAACCTAGCTTAAACATCATAAAGCTGCCATTGCTTGTATCCAAAAGACCAAATTGACAGATCTGGAGCATGAGAAATTAAAACAACAATGGGTTGGGGAATGCTATTATTCATCTTCAGGAACTAAGAGAAGTGGAGTGGCTATACTAATTAAAAAAGGTCTACCGTGTCAGTCAAAATTGATCTTCAAAGACAAGGAGGGTAGGGTGCTCCTGATCCAACTGAACATCCAGGGGCAGAGGCTTTACTTGTGTGCAATATATGGCCCCAATTCCCCTTCGCCCTCCTTTTTTCAAACAATAATCGCCCTAGGTTTTCAGCCTGTGGATGCGCCATGGGTGTGGGCAGGGGACTTTAACCAAACCATGGATCTTCAACTAGATCATACAGGGACGGGGACTCAAGCAGGGGAGAAAGGAGGTCTACCTTTGCTGTGTAACTCCTTAAACTTGGTGGACTCGTGGCACCTATTACACCCATCTACGAAAGACTATATGCACCAATCGATGGTACACCAAACGTGGTCTCATTTGGATTATGTGCTGGTGGACCAGTCATTATTTTTTAGAGTCACTCAAACGGAGATAGGACCAATGGAAGTGTCGGACCACTCGTTAATATGGGTGGATCTGACATATGACATGCCGGGGGAGACGGGCTATTCCTGGAGATTTCCCTGCTTTTTGTATAAAGATGTGCAATTCGCCAAATATATTAAAGAACAATGGGAACAATATGTTGACACAAATGCAGAATCTTGTGAATCACCCACGATATTCTGGGAAGCCTCAAAGGCAGTATTAAGAGGGGGGAATCACTGCATTCATGAGTGCCAGGAAAAAAATTTTTTGGCGGGAATGATTAGCTTAGAGCGAGCGTTGAAGTTGGCAAAATATAATTTACATAAAGCGACCCTCGGTGACGAACCGAGAGGCCTTGACGGCAACCAATGTGGCCTTAAATTCTTTAATCCATGGGCAAACGCAAAAGCATTTACTAGTGAGGCGTATGCATTTCCATTGGTTTGGGAACAAGTCAGGGAAACTATTAGCCTGAGCGGCCTGCACGCAAGCACCAAGGAGGTTGATCTCATGAATTCTCCCTCCCACGGGGCCCCGGATAAGAAATCCAGAAGGGATCATTGAGGCATTCCACGCATATTTCTCCAAAATGTATGCGGGGGGGGGGGGGGGGGGGGTTGTCAGCTAGTGATTATTTAGAAGATGCTATACTCCCTAGATTACGTCAGTTAGTCAGGGAAGGGCTCTCTAAACCATTGCAGGCTCAAGAAGTACTACTACTACTACTATTTAGCATTTCTATAGCGCTACAAGGCATACGCAGCGCTGCACAAACATAGAAGAAAGACAGTCCCTGCTCAAAGAGCTTACAATCTAATAGACAAAAAATAAATAAAGTAATCAAATCAATTAATGTGAACGGGAAGGAAGAGAGGAGGGTAGGTGGAGGCGAGTGGTTACAAGTGGTTACGAGTCAAAAGCAATGTTAAAGAGGTGGGCTTTCAGTCTAGATTTAAAGGTGGCCAAGGATGGGGCAAGACGTAGGGGCTCAGGAAGTTTATTCCAGGTGTAGGGTGCAGCGAGACAGAAGGCGCGAAGTCTGGAGTTGGCAGTAGTGGAGAAGGGAACAGATAAGAAGGATTTATCCATGGAGCGGAGTGCACGGGAAGGGGTGTAGGGAAGGACGAGTGTGGAGAGATACTGGGGAGCAGCAGAGTGAATACATTTATAGGTTAGTAGAAGAAGTTTGAACAGGATGCGAAAACGGATAGGGAGCCAGTGAAGCGACTTGAGGAGAGGGGTAGTATGAGTAAAGCGACCCTGGCGGAAGATGAGACGGGGTAGTATGAGTAAAGCGACCCTGGCGGAAGATGAGACGGGCAGCAGAGTTTTGAACCGACTGGAGAGGGGAGAGGTGACTAAGTGGGAGGCCAGCAAGAAGCAGATTGCAGTAGTCTAAACGAGAGGTGACAAGGGTGTGGATGAGGGTTGTCTAGCTGGTAATTAAATCCCTTCCGCTGGGTTCTGCACCTGGGCCTGATGGGTTTTCGGTTGAATATTATAAACTCCTGCTGGCCCAGTTAAGTGCACCGCTTATTGAATATTATGAGGCAGTATGCAGAGGGGTTCTTTAGCCCCTGGAGAAAATGAGGCATTGATAACGTTGATTCCCAAACCGGGCAAACCTGAAGATCAAGTTGAGTCATATAGGCCAATCTCTCTTATCAATGTGGATTTAAAAATATTGGCTCGAATATTGGCAGATCGTCTTGCTCCCCATATGTTGACGCTGATAGGGGAACACCAGGTTGGGTTTGTAAGGGGTAGGCACTCAGTAATTAATGTACGCAAGGTCCTTCTATCTATTGCTCAGTGTCAGTCATCTGAGACACAATTGTTGATGGTCAGCCTTGATGCAGAGAAAGCATTCGACAAAGTGAAGTGGGACTACTTATTTCAAGTACTATCTTATGTGGGCATTGAAGATTGGTTTCTAAATGCAGTCAAAACGCTATATGGTACCCCAACAGCTAGACTCTTGGTAAATGGTATGAAATCCCTCGTATTAGAGGTGCAGACCAGCACCCGGCAGGGTTGTCCACTCTACTCCTTATTGTTCTTGTTGTATTTTGTTAATTTATTAGGTCTGCCATCTCCATTTGGGCAGCGGCGGAGCCATGGGCTTTCTACTATCCTGGAAGGAATTGCATATCCCCTGCAAATGCTTAATTACCCCAACCTGGTATCTGCTCATGACGGTGTTACACTGTCTAGGCAGTAGCAACCTCTCCAATTAGAAAGGAGCTCAGTATCCAGTAGGTATAATAAGATAGTTTATTAGCATCAGCATCTCACCCAAAGATAGTACAGGCAGGCAGGTATTCATATGGTTGAGCAGCACTTCACAACACATCCTCTCTCTACAGCCTTCTGGAGTCTTCCCTTGTAGCCTTCTGATCTAATACCCCTCAGACTGCTCCTTTTATACCATTTGGCCCCATTGATTCCAATGGACCCTAGCTTTCTCACCAGGGCTCTTGGCCCTTATCAGTTGATAAGGATGACTTCATCATATTCTCAAGCTCTTAAGTATAAACAAGATATGCTCAGAGCGCATCTTGTGAGATGACTTCACAGGTCATCTTGCTCTCCTCAGCTCCCCCCTCCCCTTACTTGCTTCTGACACACTACTATCTTTCAGTTTAATCAAAACATCTTGCTCATGACTTCTCACAGGTGCCAGTGCCAGAATTGTTGACAAGAGCAAATGCCCCTCCCTCTATTTGCTCCCAATTACCTCATTTCAGCATTTGCTGCAGTGAAATGTATCTTGTGTCAGAAGTGATCTTTGATTTTAAAAGGCCTAGCTCTTAGCCTGAGCCATTGGCCTGTATTTTACTGAGAGCAAGGGCTAGCATATTTCTACAGTTTGGAGCCACTGTTGCGCACAATAGAAGCAGACCCTGAGATCTATGGAGTACAGCTCCTGGCCCATTCAGTGAAAGTCTTTGCATTTGCTGATGACTTATTCCTAATCGTGACCTGCCCACAGGATTCACTCAACAGGCTGTTATCAGTTATAGATGAGTTTGGGTTTCACTCAGGGTTTACTTTGAATCCCCAGAAGTCAGTGGCTCTCCCCTCTAGTTCGGAGATAAAGACGGAATGGGAGGGACCTTTCCCATTAAAATGGGTGTTATTTAACTGTAATATATATTCTTAATATGGACAACTTGGAAAATCAAGTGGGGAAGGCCTTGCATAGTTGGCAAGCGCTCCCCATATCTTTGATGGGGAGGGTGGCATTATACAATATGATATTGTTTCAAATGTGGATATATATGTACCAAATGTTACCTATCTTTTTACGCTGTAAGGACGAGAGGTGGCTGCATAAACAGCTAAATAAATTTTTATAGCAAAGTAAAAGAGCTCGCATGACAATTACAAGAGCTATGCTCCCACATGACAAAGGAGGCCTAGGACTCCTAGACCTGTGTCTCTTTTCTATAGCGAGCTGTATGCGCCATCTCTCGGACTGGTTTCGTAATACCCAATATTTCTCCAATACGCCATCAGAAACTCAGTGGTTCTGGGGCAGACACTTTGCAAGTTGGCTCCATACCCCGACGGGCCAGGGGTCGGATTTGGGGCCGGCATCCCCCATATTTAAGCCTCTGCGGCAAACACAGAGGTGGATAAATACGTTTTTTGCCCTCAACAACTTGACTTCCCCTTTGCTGCCCATCAGAGGCAACCCAGAGTTTCCAGTGGGGAATACCTCCAGAACATTTCAAGAATGGGAGAAACGGGGGGTGCGCTATGTGTACCATGTGGTAACCGAGCAAGGAACAGTAAAACCTTTTTCAGATCTTTGTCAGGAGTTTAAATTGACTAAACGAGATAACTTTGCATACTTACAATTACGACATTATGTGCAATCCTTACCGAGGACCTCATTGGACTTGGAAATGTGGGATAGCTATAATTCTATGTTTGGTTTGGACACCCAGTCTCGTATACCATTGAAATACTTTCATTCGCATCTCAGAGAGAATGTACCGCAGTATGATTTTGGCAAAGAGGCGCAGCAGTGGAGTGTGGAGCTGGGAGTACAGGTCACACAGGAACATTTGAAAACTAGTCTCATGAGGACTTACAAACTGACTGAGAATGTGAGTTGGTGGGAGACTCAATATAAGTTCATATTCTGCCTCTACATATCCCCTCACAGAGCATATCGGGCCACGTTAAGAGCTACGGACATCTGTCCAAAATATGGGACAACAAATGCACATCTAGGACTCATGTTTGGGACCTGTCCGAAGGTCCACAGGTTTTGGAACAACGTGGCAGTGCATGTGTCTGATATGTGGAGGTTAAAATGGCATCACTCCCCAAAGCAACTATTAAATAGATTTACTTTGCAAGGCCAAGCACCAGCTGGAGTGGAGGCTTTCCTGCAGCGGACAATCTTGATGGGGAAAAAGGTGATTTTGCAAGTATGGCTTACAGCAGACAGTCCCACGATTGCCCAATGGCGCTCTCTAATGATTCAAATGTGCTCTCTGGAACGCAGGAGCATTTTGGACTTGGCTTCGAAAAAAGGGGACACTTTTTCTATAACATGGGCTCCGTTTTGGGACACTTTGACCCCAGTGACGAGAAGCAAAGTGCTGAATTCCTGAAGTAGGGGGGGAGGAGGAGGAAAGAGGGAGGGGAGGGATGGGGTGGAAGGGGTGTGGGAGGGAGGAAGGGGAGGGGGAAAACAAGACACTTAATGTATATTGGTTGAATTGGAACTTGTATTTCTGAAATAGATGTAAATCAGGGTTCTCTGTAAAATTCTCAGTTTGGAATTGGTGCTAATAAACAAGATATTTAAAAAAATGGATAGGCAATAATAAATGTCATGTCATGTAATATGTAACAATGGAGGCATATACTCTACAGATGTACACAAATTTCACTGAGTCAGAAGGTGTTTTAAAGTGTGCATATTGAAGAATGTTAAAAAAACAGAAGACACGAAATCTGTAAGAAAATAAACATAAGAAAAAGACACCCTGCAGAGGAAATAAAATCCATCAGGGTGGGTTTCTGGACTGGTCTGGTAGGACTAAAGGAAAGAAAATTATCATGTAAGACATTGTTTTTCCTTCTTTTCCAATCAGACCAGACCAGTTCAGAACCAGTGGGATGTAGCAAAGCGGTACCCAAAAATGGTGGGACCAGAAGATCAAAATAATATAAAGAGCAAGAAAAGGTGCAAGCTGAAATTTCTTGAAAAATTCCATAGTATACTAATCTCATAAAGAGACATAAGAACTGAAGGTCCATGAAGACAATGAACAAAAAGAGACATTAAATTACTGGAGGACATGAGATGGAATGCCCACAAATATTAAAAACTAGAATTGTGTCAAGAGAAATAAAGGTTGTGTTGATGTACCTCCCAATAGATCTTGATAAGGCACAGCCTAAGGACAATGAAAACAGAAGTAAGGATATGGTATCTCCAACTGAATTTCCTTTCCACTCCTGAAGTAGAGAGGTGTGGTAGCAGTGTTAGTCCACTCTTAAAGGTTATCAATAGAAATCAAACAAAATAAAACATGGAAAAGAAAATAAGATGATACCTATTTTATTGGACATAACTTAATACATTTCTTGATTAGCTTTTGAAGGTTGCCCTTCTTCGTCAGATCGGAAATAAACACTCCTGAACAAAATAGTGGAAGAAAAAAAGGAAAATGTCAAAATTTGAATGACAATGGAGATTCCTTTGTATCAAAGGGTCCATAATTAGAAAGAAACATTGCAAGTATAAACACCATCCTTAAAGCAAAAAAGGGAGGGTAGGCAATGCAATGAGGAAATTAGCCCAGTGGATTGAGGACAAAAGCTGGTACTGGACTTAGAGCCAAGAATGTTTTGACATAGAAGTTAAAATGTTATAATTAAGACCAGAAACATCCATAAGCCTGGAAACTACGAAGAACATTAACAGGAGTGCCATTATAGGACTACAGCATCTGGGAGAAATAATGATGAAAAAGCACACTGCAGCAGATAAAGAACCTAGTAGACCCCTAAGAAGGAATATAGTCCTTCTTTTGACAGCCAGGGAACTCCAGGTAGGAAAGAAAAAGGAGTGAATGGTAAAGTTCAGAAGAACCACGACTGCTGAGAGGGGGGCAGGAGGGTAAGATTCCCTGGGCCCGGCCATAGAAAAGTTGCTTGTTTTCAGTAACATCTCTGCTGCATAGGCCTGAACTATAATTGAATTCTTCAGCTGTGAAAAAGAACTGGATTCCGGAACCCTGAATAATAAATAAGTTGCATAGCACATGCTTGTGTTCAGAAGCTGTGGAGGGGCATTTTTAATATGATTTCTAAATCAAGTTTCGGTTGTTTTGCTGAAAACATCCAAAAATCAAGTGGCGAACATAGCAATTTTCAAACCAGAAAAACGTCTTTTTGATTTGAAAATGGCCATTTTCTAGATGTTTTGTGCTCAGTGGGGCCGATATTCAGACCACAGGAGTTAGCTGGGCTGCCTCTTGAGGTTGGCGCTGAGCTCGGATATTCAATGCAGAGCCATTTACAGTGACCAGAATTAAATATCCAATTATTTTTTGCCGGTTTAACTTAACTGGCCAAGTCGATATTCAGCGCTGGCCAGTTAAGTTTAAACCACCCAAAGATAGGCTTGCTATTTTGTTGGCCTGCACAAAAGAGGTCTGGGGAAGCCACTGATTCAAATCAAATGACCTTTTAATTTGTTTACACCACTATGTGAAGGAAAAATGTTTTTAACCATTTCACTTGCTTTGCCCCAATCAGGAATGTGTGAAGTTCCTAGCTCTGAAAATACGTGAGAAATTCCTTGCAAAGTATAACTAAGGATGTAAAAAGCCAGGAGATCATTTGCATCTTGTAGCTACCTACACTTCGCAGAAACTGGTACCAATCTGCAAACATTTTTGTAGGTTAGTACATAAGAACATTAGCGTTGCCATACTGGGACAGACTTAAGGTCCATCAAGCCCAGTATTCTGTTTCCAACAGTGGCCAATCCAGGTCAATACATTTTATGCTGCTTATCCTAGAAATAAGTAATACGTTTTTCCGAGTCCATCTTAATAATGGCTTATGGACTTTTCTTTTAGGAAAATAGCCAAACCTTTTTTTAAACCCTGCTAAGCTAACTGCTTTTACCACATTCTCTGGTAACAAATTCCAGAGTTTATTTATATTTTCTCCGGTTTGTTTTAAATTTACTACTTGGTTTCATTGCTTGCCACCCCCCCCCCCCCCCTCCCGTCCTAATATTTTTGGAAAGAGCAAAAAAGCAATTCACCTCTACACATTCCATTCTACTCAGTATTTTATAGACCTCTATCATATCTCCCCTCAGCCATCTCTTCTCCAAGCTGAAGAGCCCTAGCTGCTTTAGCGGCTGGAGCCGCTGCTTTTTAACATTTATAAATGATCTAGAGATGGAAATAACTAGCAAGATAACTACATTTTTTGATGACACAGTTATTCAAAGTTGTTAAATTGCAAGCAGACCTTAAGAAACTTTGAGACTGGGCATCTAAATGGCAGATAACATTTAATGCGACTAAGTGCAAAGTGATGCATGTGGGAAACAGGAACCCAAACTATAGCTATGTGATGCAAGGTTCCACATTAGGAATCACAGCCCAGGAAAGGATCTAGGTGTCATCGTTGATGATAAGTTGAAACTCTCTGATCAGTGTGCAGCGGCAGCTAAGAAAGCAAATAGAATATTAGGAATTATTAGGAAAGGAATGGAAAACAAAAATGAGAACGTTATAATGTCTTTCTATAGAGCCATGGTGCAACTACACCTTGAATATTGTGTGCAATTCTGGTCACTGCATCACAAAAAAAAAAATACCCTGGATTGAAGGAGTAGCCTAGTAGTTAGTGCAGTACACTTTGATCCTGGGGAACTGGGTTCAATTCCTAACACAGTCCCCTGTGACTCTGGGCAAGTCACTTAACCTCCCCATTACCCCAGGTACAAATAAATACCTGTACATACTGTATAAACTGCTTTGAATGTAGCTGCAAAAACCACAGAAAGGCAGTATATCAAGTCCAATTCCCTTTTCCTTTCTAATTTCCTCAGGAGTTTTTCATTAGGTACTTTGTCAAGTGCCTTTTGAGAGTCCAGATACACAATATCAACCAGCTCACCTTTATCCACATGTCTATTCACCTCTTTAAAGAAATGTAGTAGGGGGTTATGTGTCACCATGATACGGAGCGGACGTTGAGAGGCTAAGCTCCGTATACATCATCCAAAAATCAGCGAAATAACCGCATCGTAGTTGACCACGAGACACAAAAGAGACACTATAAGATCCGGAAATACTCGGTGATATATCTGGGAACAGTAACTCTGAAGGCAGGAATGGCAGTGAAAACGGTCCGCAAAGACAGAGAGCGGCCGAGAGCGGCGACACACAAAATAGCTGAACCTAATAGCCCGGGAGAAGCGACGGCAGGATCAGCGTGGGTTGCAGAAATTACCGCCGAGATTAGGATGGCAGTGGAAGCGGCACTGGATAGCAAACTGCCAGATTTATGACCGGGCGGAGGAAGCACATGAAAGGCTGGACTCTATTGGTTTGGAGCTTGATGCTGGATTACAACGTACCTCAGAGCTAGAGGAGCACACTAGGACGATTCGGGCTGACCATAAGGCCTTGGAACAGAGAGTGGCAGACATGGCAGCTAAAATTGACGATTTAGAAAATTGTAGCAGAAGAAATCATTTGAGACTGGTAGGACTCCCGGAAGGAATCCTTGATAAAGATTTACTGACATTTTTGGAGGACTAGCTACCAAAGGAGTTACGGATTGAAACGCAACTGGAGAACTTTTGCGTAGAACGAGCACATCAGGTTGGACCGAAACGACCCTCGATGACTCGACCAAGAGTAGTAATCTTCAAAAGTATGAATTTTCGGCACAAGCAGCAAATACTAGCGGAGATCAGAAAAGGGCATCAACTCCAGTATCAAGGACAAAAGATATTATGTTTTCAGGATTATTCACAGCATGTGCAGCAGCTTAGGAAAACATTCTCGCCCCTTTGCACAGAGCTCTATAAGAAGATTAAGTTTGCACTATTATATCCCGCTAAACTTAAAATCACAGACAACGGAATAACTAAGATATTTGAACAGGTGACGGAGGCTAAAGAATACCTACAGCAAAGAAATATAACAGGAGCAGGGGTGGATAGAACACCAGAAAACTGAATCGATGGAAAGGGCTTATATAGATTAACGGACACAATTAAAATAATGGTGGAACGGTAGTTGATATGAGGCTGATAGAACTGCCTTAAGATGTGAGTACGGATTGATTGACTATATCAAAGATGGGAAGCTATGATAGAGTGATGATTGAAGAACATCTCAAGGAATGGGGATATATAATTTAAATAGGGGAAGATTTGGACACTTATGGGTAATGAGGAAATATGACTGCATTGTTGTGATCAGCCAAACGGAGGGATGGTTTGGAGGCTTGATAGGAAGGGGGAGGATGGGGAGGGGTGGGGGGATGAGGAGAAAGGGGGAAGGGAGGGAGGTAAGATAAAAGATGAGAACCTGGAAGATACTCAGAATAATGGGAAGGAGGGGCAGCATGTACGTCAGAAAAAAATAGAGATGCAATATGGTGGGACAGGTAGGCATGCGGGACTACTAAAGCTGGGATGGCGGTCTTGATGGTATGGGAAGTATAGACTGCTAATAGAGACCATAAGAGCAGAGATAACATGAAGGAAATGACAATATACTCTTGGAATGTGGGAGGCATTGGGTCACAAACGAAAGAAAATATTGAGTGCTTTGAAGAAAAAAGGAGCCTCAATAGCAATGTTACAGGAAACACATTTAACCTCACAGGAACATAAGAAGCTCCAATCCTGGTGGGTAGGCACAATACTAGAAGCCCCTGCGGTGGGGAAAAAAGCAGGGGTGGCGATATTGTTTCATCAATCGCTGCACGTGGAGCAGAAATATGTATATATGGATCCTGAAGGTAGATTCATCATAGCAAAGGTAAAGGTTAATGGATTAATGATGCTACTGGTGAATGTATGTGCCCCCAATGTTTATAGTAAAAAAATTTTCATGAAGCTAATAATGAAAACTCAGCAGCTAAAAACCCAAGAACCACACATAAGGCTAGTGATAGGGGGAGACTTTAATATCATGGCAGATCCAAACATGGATAGAACATATAATCCACACGACAGCTCAGGAGACCTCACTAAGGGGATTCCACTGATATGTGACACATTGGAAGTGATAGATGCGTGGAGAATTTTAAATCCAGACATTTGAGACTATACCCATTACTCACGAGCACACCACACTCAATCTAGGATTGATTACATCTTGGTAAATGAGGGAGGACTCACCTAAATACAAGAGGCGGGAATAGAACCCACAATTATATCGGATCATGCAGCGGTATTTGTGAAATACACCACACAGGGAACACAGAGGAAACAGCATAGATGGACATTCCCTCTAGAACTCTATTATGATAAAGAATTTTTGAGCTGTATTAGGAGAAAATGGATGGATTACAAATTTTACAATGAGACACATAGATCAGAGCCCATCCTTTATTGGGAGGTGGCTAAGGCTGTACTATGTATGTACTATGTATGTTACTATGTTACGAGGAGAAAAACAAGAAATTGCAAGGGGCAGCAACATACTCCTCCTACAATTCGACATGTCCAGTGCCTTTGACATGGTTGACCATGAAATACTATTACATATACTAGAATACTTCAGAATAGGAGGCACAGTTCTCAAATGGTTCAAAGGATTCCTGACCACAAGATCATACCAAGTAACAATGAAAGCGGACAGATCACCCCCATGGACACCTGAATGTGGAGTACCCCAAGGATCCCCCCTCTCACCAACCTTATTCAACCTGATGATGATACCTTTGGCTAAACTTCTAGCAACTGAAAACCTCAACCCTTACATATATGCAGATGACGTCACGATCTCCATTCCGTTTAGACACGATCTAAATGAAATTACCAATGAGATTAACCAAAGCCTCCAAATAATGCACTCCTGGGCAGATGCATTCCAATTGAAACTAAATGCAGAGAAAACACAATGTCTTGTTCTCACCTCACAACATAACACAAAAAGCTTCCCTACCATAACCACACCATACTGTTCTCTGCCTATCTCTCAAAACTTGAAAATTCTAGGAGTAACCATAGATTGAAACCTCACTCTCGATGCTCACATGAAAAACACAATGAAAAAGATGTTCTATTCCATGTGGAAACTCAAAAGAGTAAAACCTTTCTTCCCGAGATATATATTCGGCACCCTGGTACAGGCAATGGTGATAAGTCATCTTGATTACTGCAATGCACTGTACACAGGCTGTAAAGAGCAGAACATCAAAAAACTCCAAACTGCCCAGAATAATGCGGCCAGGCTCATATTTGGAAAAACCAAATATGAAAGTACAAAACCCTTAAGAGAGAAACTCCACTGGCTCCCACTTAAGGAACGTATTGCATTCATGATCTGCACAATGGTACACAAAATCATTCACCCAGACGCCCCAATCTACATGTTAAACCTTGTGGACCTACCTCCCAGAAACGCCTCAAAATCATCCCGCAAATTTCTTGACTTGCACTTCCCCAACTGCAAAGGACTAAAATACAAGACGATGCATGATACCACCTTCTCCTACATGAGCACGAAGTTATGGAACGTACTACCTAGAGACCTGAAAACAATCAACGAAACAACTATCTTTCGCAAATCCCTCAAGACATATTTCTTCAACAAAGCCTACAATGAAAACCCAGAACTGTACTAATCCACCTCTGAAAACCCATCACCTAAGAAAACCCATCGTTTAATATACCTACTAAATTCCTTCTTTCTTCTCTGTACTTCTCCCCCTAATTAATCTCTGCACAACAATAATTGTACCTGACATCCAGGATTAACTGTGTGTAACAAAACTATGTAAGCCACTTTGAGCCTGCAAATAGGTGGGATAAGGTGGGATACAAATGCAATAAATAAATAAAAATAAATAAAATGTAATTGCATACTGCAGCCAAAAGAAAAAGAGTAGAGAAAAAGAGATACTAAGACTGGGGAAACAACTGATTAGATTAAGACAGCAGTACGGAGATAGGGCCCAGAGGCCAATAAGAGAGCAACTGCTGGCAACGCAGGCAGCCCTAAACATGCTAATTCACCAAAGAACACTTAAATCGGCCACGTATTATCAGTACCAGTTGTATAGATTTGGAAATAAACAAGATAAATTAATGGCAGGGATGATCAAAAGAAAGAAAGAAAGAGGTACAGAAAATTCTCTCTCTACAACATTTCTCAAGCAAGCTAGTACACTCAGATGACAAAATTTGACAAGTGTTTTTGACATATTATAAAAAGCTGTACAGACCAGCAACAGAAGAGCATTTAGACCCGGAGATGTTTTTAAGTAATGTGGAGCTGCCCAAGCTAACGGAGGCACAAAGGGCGAGATTAAATAAAGCTATTGATCTGGATGAAATCACCAGAGAAATCAAAAATATTGCCCTACATAAAGCCCCAGGACCGGATGGATACCGGGCAGAGTTCTACAAACTATTAGAAGTAGATGTAGCTCAGCCGATAATGCATTAGTTTCACAAGGCAGTAGAGATAGGGGGGACTCCCGGAGACTTCGCGAATGGCAGATATAGTGGTGTTTCCTAAGCCGGGGAAGGATCTGGATAAGCCTGAATCATACAGACCGATCTCGTTAATTAATTATGAAGCTAAAATGTTTGCGGGGATCTATGCTAGAAGGTTGGCAAGGATACTACCAGATTTGATAGCACTGCCTCAAGGAGGATTTATTAAAGGGTGTCAGATAGCTAAGAATATTGGGAGGATATTAGCCTCATTGGAATGGATGAGAATGAGGAAGGAAGACTCTTTATAATAAGTTTTGATGCCGAAAAGGCGTTCGATAGGGTTAATTGGGAATTCCTGTTTAGCACTATGACGGCTTATGGATTTGAGGGAACATTTGTGAACGCAGTAGCCACGTTGTATAACAGGCCACTAGCAAGGATCTATGTTAATGGAGACTACACTGAAACATTTGAGATTAGTAGAGGTACACGGCAGGGGTGCCCCTGTCCCCTCTATTATTTGCTCTAACACTAGATCCATTCATCAGGACGATACTGGGAGACCCAGAGATCAGTGGTATCCATATGGGATATCATGAATTCAAGATATAGGCCTTTGCTGATGATCTTTTAGTTCATCTATCTAGACCAACGGCCACACTACCGGTGTTGCTGGAAAGATTCAAGGAGTATGGGTTCTTCTTTGGTTTTAAATTAAATATGCAAAAATCGGAGGGAATGCCCACTAATGACACACTTCCAGGAAGATGGGAAGGAAAGTTTCCATTAAGGTGGACAGTAGGAAAATGTAAATACCTAGAGGTTATGTTAACAGCGGATCCGCAGATGATATATAGGAAGAATATAGATGGGCTCATGCAGCATTCGAGACAGTTAATGGCTCAGTGGCATAATCTGCCTTTGACACTCAGCGGCAGAATTAGTATGTATAGCATGGTCCTTTTTCCCAGATGGCTTTATATACGTAGACAACTACCACTATACATTCAAAATAAAGAATTGCGACACCTTAGAAAGCTGATTTCACATTTTTGCGGGGGAGGAAAGAAGCCTAAAATTAGAGAAATTGTATGGAGGGATGAAGGTAGGAGGGTTGGGGATGCCTAATTTAAGATGGTATAATTGGGCGTGTTTGATGAGACACTTGGCAGATTGGGTAATGGGAACGGAAGAGTATACACCGTGGCAACTAGAAAGAACGCTGTTTAAGCCGCTCCACCCTTACTATTTATTACATGCATCAACACAGAGGATACCCAAAGAGTGGAGGAAACACATATTATTAGCGCCAATGAGACGCACATGGAAATATGTGCTGCAATTATTGGGGAGGAATCCATGTTGTACGGTCATGATACCACTGATTGGGAATGCTGAATTTGAACAGGGGATAATGGACGATAGATATGAAAAATGGGCAAAGGAGAAGGGGTGGTGGTGGTGGCGGATCTACTGCAAAATACAGGAGCGATTAGAACTAAAGAACAACTAGAGATGATAGTGGGGAAGAATAATATAGATTGGTATTCGTATCTGCAGGTGTTTACTTATACTTCCAAATTGCTACAAACAGCTTGCTCCAGGGAGATTTTTTCACTATTAGAATTATTTTTTTTACCACTGGGGAGTCAACATGTCACGGTCTCGGGGCTGCATAGGGCAATAGTAATACCAACACCACCCAAAATATATGACGGGGTAGCACATAAGTGGACAATACACCTAGGGAAAGAAATTAAAGATGGAGACATCATAGGCTATATAAAAGAGATTAAGGACAAAGTATTTAGTGCTTGACATAGAGAAACTCAATATAGAATAATTGTGAGAGCATATTTCTCACCCAAGCAGGCATTTTACGCTGGCTGCATATTAGAAATGAGTTGCCCTAAATGTGGCCACACAGACCCAACATTAATACCCATGTTATTGGCATGTACGTATGTGGCACACTTTTGGGATAGTATTGAGCGATATTGTGAGCGCAAACTGAAAAAACAAATAAACTTGACATCTCAGATATGTATACTAGGATTTAGAGGCACTAGAAGTAACTTCGGACGGCCAGAACGTCAGTTTATTTATAAGGCATGTATAGTAGGGAAACAATGTATAATGCAATATTGGATACGGGAAGAAACACCATCATTCTGGCACTGGCGGAATACTTTGCATGTATTAGCTATATGGGAAGCTAAAGACGCCAGGGGAACTATGAAACGTAAAAAGAATTATTGGTTGACCTGGGAACCTTATATTCAGTCACTATCTAGTAGGACCCGCAGCTTAGTTTTGAACATCATACAAATGTAATGGATAGGGGAATGTATCTCTGTACGAGTTTGGAGGAGGAAGGAAGGAGGGAGGAGGGGGATTGAGGGATAATTAGGGGTGTGTTGGAGGAATTTTGTATATGAGTATAATAATTACATGCTGTAGCCTTATAATTGTGTTAATTGAGCTTTCAGGTCATAAAGGGGGAATTAATATGGGGGGGAGGGAAGGGGAGGGAAAGTATCTTGCTAAGGATGTAAAAAGAATTGAAGCGGTGCAAAGAAAAGCTACGCAAATGGTATAGGATTTGCGTTACAAGACGTATGAGGAGAGACTTGCTGACCTGAACATGTATACCCTGGAGGAAAGGAGAAACAGGGGTGATATGATACAGACGTTCAAATATTTGAAAGGTATTAATCCGCAAACGAACCTTTTCCGGAGATACGAAGGCGGTAGAATGAGAGGACATGAAATCAGATTGAAGGGGGGCAGACTCAAGAAAAATGTCAGGAAGTATTTCTTCACGGAGAGAGTGGTGGATGCTTGGAATGCCCTCCCCCGGGAGGTGGTGGAGATGAAAACGGTAATGGAATTCAAACATGCGTGGGATAAACATAAAGGAATCCTGTTCAGAAGGAATGGATCCTCAGGAGCTTAACCGAGATTGGATAGCAGAGCCGGTAGTGGGAGGCGGGGCTGGAGGTTGGGAGGCGGGGATAGTGCTGGGCAGACTTAAACGGTCTGTGCCAGAGCCGGTGGTGGGAGGCAGGGATAGTGCTGGGCAAACTTATACGGTCTGTGCCAGAGCCGGTGGTGGGAGGCAGGACTGGAGGTTGGGATGCAGGGATAGTGCTGGGCAGACTTATACGGTCTGTGCCAGAGCCGGTGGTTGAGAGGCGGGGCTGGTGGTTGGGAGGCGGGGATAGTGCTGGGCAGACTTATACAGTCTGTGCCCTGTAGAGCACAGGTACAAATCAAAGTAGGGTATACACAAAAAGTAGCACACATGAGTTGTCTTGTTGGACAGATTGGATGGACCGTGCAGGTCTTTTTTCTGCCGTCATCTACTATGTTACTACGTTACAGTTCCTACTACATGACTGGAGTCCAGAGAGGTTGTGAATTACTTCTACCTAAGCAAGTTAAGGTTTATAATAGAGTTATATAAGCTGGAACTTCAGTTTGCTGCAAGGAGAATTCTGGGAAAAGCAGTAAATGTGACCTTCTCCTTCGCTTGTTCCCTTAAACAACTTGTGTTATGTAACTATTATGCCTCATTTTTGTAGTTTGGGGGGAGGCCTCGATTAGCATCTAATGCGTGCTCTACTACACCCGGTTTACAATATGGACCTGGTGATAGTGTGGTGGTATTGGTTAGAAAATTCTTATCGTGTACAGTGAAGCAAATTTTTAATGATAAGTGTGGAAGGAGTATAATGATTAAAATTGCATTGCCAGGACTCACATTTCATTGACTAGCATTCTATGTCCCGAATCAATATAAGCATGCATTTTACAAGGGTCTGGTGTGCTTGGGGATGACTGAGAGATCAAGACATGCCCCTACAGTGGTGGAAATAAGTATTTGATCCCTTGCTGATTTTGTAAGTTTGCCCACTGACAAAGACATGAGCAGCCCATAATTGAAGGGTAGGTTATTGGTAACAGTGAGAGATAGCACATCACAAATTAAATCCGGAAAATCACATTGTGGAAAGTATATGAATTTATTTGCATTCTGCAGAGGGAAATAAGTATTTAATCCCTCTGGCAAACAAGACCTAATACTTGGTGGCAAAACCCTTGTTGGCAAGCACAGCGGTCAGACGTCTTCTGTAGTTGATGATGAGGTTTGCACACATGTCAGGAGGAATTTTGGTCCACTCCTCTTTGCAGATCATCTCTAAATCATTAAGAGTTCTGGGCTGTCGCTTGGCAACTCGCAGCTTCAGCTCCCTCCATAAGTTTTCAATGGGATTAAGGTCTGGTGACTGGCTAGGCCACTCCATGACCCTAATGTGCTTCTTCCTGAGCCACTCCTTTGTTGCCTTGGCTGTATGTTTTGGGTCATTGTCGTGCTGGAAGACCCAGCCACGACCCATTTTTAAGGCCCTGGCGGAGGGAAGGAGGTTGTCACTCAGAATTGTACGGTACATGGCCCCATCCATTCTCCCATTGATGCGGTGAAGTAGTCCTGTGCCCTTAGCAGAGAAACACCCCCAAAACATAACATTTCCACCTCCATGCTTGACAGTGGGGACGGTGTTCTTTGGGTCATAGGCAGCATTTCTCTTCCTCCAAACACGGCGAGTTGAGTTCATGCCAAAGAGCTCAATTTTTGTCTCATCTGACCACAGCACCTTCTCCCAATCACTCTCGGCATCATCCAGGTGTTCACTGGCAAACTTCAGACGGGCCGTCACATGTGCCTTCCGGAGCAGGGGGACCTTGCGGGCACTGCAGGATTGCAATCCGTTATGTCGTAATGTGTTACCAATGGTTTTCGTGGTGACAGTGGTCCCAGCTGCCTTGAGATCATTGACAAGTTCCCCCCTTGTAGTTGTAGGCTGATTTCTAACCTTCCTCATGATCAAGGATACCCCACGAGGTGAGATTTTGCGTGGAGCCCCAGATCTTTGTCGATTGACAGTCATTTTGTACTTCTTCCATTTTCTTACTATGGCACCAACAGTTGTCTCCTTCTCGCCCAGCGTCTTACTGATGGTTTTGTAGCCCATTCCAGCCTTGTGCAGGTGTATGATCTTGTCCCTGACATCCTTAGACAGCTCCTTGCTCTTGGCCATTTTGTAGAGGTTAGAGTCTGACTGATTCACTGAGTCTGTGGACAGGTGTCTTTCATACAGGTGACCATTGCCGACAGCTGTCTGTCATGCAGGTAACGAGTTGATTTGGAGCATCTACCTGGTCTGTAGGGGCCAGATCTCTTACTGGTTGGTGGGGGATCAAATACTTATTTCCCTCTGCAGAATGCAAATAAATTCATATACTTTCCACAATGTGATTTTCCGGATTTAATTTGTGATGTGCTATCTCTCACTGTTACCAATAACCTACCCTTCAATTATGGGCTGCTCATGTCTTTGTCAGTGGGCAAACTTACAAAATCAGCAAGGGATCAAATACTTATTTCCACCACTGTATATGATGGGAGATTACAACCAGGTCCTAGATTCAGCGATGGATCGGTCTTTGGGGTCCAGTAGTACTCTGCCTCATTCAGATCGAGGCATTCCCTATCTGTGCAAGGCATTAAACCTTGTGGATCCTTGCAGGTTCCTACACCCCATGGAGTGAGACTATATGCACATGTCTAAAGCACATGGGACACTCTCTCATATATAGATTACATCCTGCTCTACCACTAGGAGTAGCCTAGTGGTTAGTGCAGTGGACTTTGATCCTGGGGAACTGAGTTCGCATTTCCACTACAGCTCCTTGTGATTCTGGGCAAGTCACTTAACCCTCCATTGCCCCTGGTACAAAAAATAAGTACCTGAATATATGTAAACCGCTTTGAATGTAGTTGCAAAAACCTCAGAAAGGCGGTATATGAAGTCCCATTTCCCTTTCCCCCTTTCTATATTCCCTTCTATACAGAAGGCAGAAATGGGCCCCATAATGGTTACAGATCATGCTCTTATTTGGGTAGACCTGGAGGTGGGACCGATCTGTCATGTTGGGGACATCTTAGCGTTTTCCAGCATATTTGTACAAAGATCCCCACTTTCAGACCTATTTTCATACAAAATGGGAGGAATACAAGGGATTTAATGCACAACACATGAACACTCCTGTTCTATTTTGGGAGACCACCAAAGCAATTATAAGGGGAGATATAATAGCATATGTGGCAGCCCGTAGTCATAGCTCAGGGCATACTGCACCTGGAGAAGAAGTACACTCTAGCGAAGAGAACATATGTCAACCACCCCACGTTAGCAAACAAAAGTCCTGATAGCGACGCAAGTGGTGCTTAATGCGCTTACACACGAATGTATGAAAAAATGCTATTCTATAGGAAATTCCAATTTTATAGGTTTGATCACTGTACTGATAAATTATTGTCTCACGTAACCAAACGCTGGACAGGATCTAGATATATAACCACTGTGCGAGATGAGAGAGGACAACTCCATAATGAAACAGCCAAAGTTGCGGCCATACTTGAGCAGCATTTCAGAGATTCTTATGTTTGTGGGGTGTCCCCGGAGGGTCTGTCAGTTCTAGATTATCTTGTAGATTCGGGAATACTTAGGTTGTCCTTAGAGGCCCCCTGATAATGGCAAAGGAGCTTCAAAAAGCAATCAGACGCATGAAAACTTGTACAATCCCATCCCTGATGGATACGCCCCAGAGTTTTACAAGCTCCTGCAACTGGAGATATGTGGCCCCCTCATTGATTACTACAAATCGGTGGCAGAACAGGGTTCTCTACCCCCAGGGGCAAACGAAGACTTAATTACTTTGATATCAAAACTGGGTAAGCTGGGAGATGTTCGAGTCTTATCGCCCAATCTCTTCTAAATGTAGATTTAAAATTATTTGCTTGTATACTAGCAGGCCGGTTGTCAATATATTTGACTTTAATTTGTGAAGTGCAGACGGGATTTGTGAAGGGACGCCAGTCTGTTCTTAACGTAAGAAAAGTCTTGCTGGCAATGCCACATGCTCAACATATTCAGCTGTCAAGCATGGTGGTTAGCTTAGACACAGAGAAAGCGTTTGACCTAGTTGACGGGGCATATTTGTTTGATGTATTGAAATACTAGCCGTTGAGCCCGTAAAAACAGGCTAGTAAAGGAAGGGGGGGTTTGAAAGCCCCCCCCCCGGATAGGCCACCGCCCCACCCACCCCCCCACCCCCGGAGTCCCCTCCACCACCCCTCCACCCGGGCCGGGTACCTGGCTTCACTATTCAAACCGCCGGAACGCAGCACACAGCTCATCTGAACTGCCGTCGGCCTTCCTTCTTCTCTGCGTGTGTTCCGCCCTCGTGTGACGTAACATCGGCGAGGGCGGGACACAGGCAGGTAAGGAAGGCCAACGGCAGCTCAGATGAGCTGTGTGCTGCGTTCCGGCGGTTTGAATAGTGAAGCCATGTACCCGGGCCGGGTGGGTGGCGGCGGCGACTCCGGGTGGGTGGGGAGAGCAGTAGCGGCAACCCTGGGGGGGGGGAGAGCAGTGGCAACGGCGGTTCCCTCACTCGCAGGTGTGCAGGTTCCCTCTCTGTCACGCCCCCGTCATCACGTATTGACGCGGGGGTGGGACAGAGAGGGTCTCTACTGCGCATTTGTGAGTGAGTACGCCTCTTGCCATTTATATGTTTGATGTTGGACTAGATGGTTGGTATTATCAGGCACTGCAGGTTTTATATAGTTCTCCTCTGGCGTCTATATTAGAAAATGGTACTAAAACCTCTTCCTTCCCCATTGAGCAGGGAACCCGCCAGGGCTATCTCCTGTCTCCACTTCTTTTCTTTCTGTATTGGGAACCTTTCCTCCCCATGCTCCCAAGAACTGGATATCCAAGAGGCACACATGGGCATTCACGAACTTAAAGTTTTTTAGCTTTCACAGATGACCTGTATTTGGTATTGTCCCATCCCCGAGACTCCTTGGGAGGTCTTCTTGTCGCAGTGGAAGAGTTTTCTTACTACTCAGGATTTAAACTTAATCTACACAAGTCAATGGTACTTCTCCTACAACCAGAAGTGCAGACGGGATGGGAAATGAGACTTCCCCTTCCAATGGGCCTATGGATCTCTTAGGTATCTGGGGGTACACCTCCCTGGAGATTTGCATACATTACATGATGTCAATTTTCAACCGCTATTAGAATTCACGAGAAGCACACTAAACAGTTGGCAAACTTTTCCCCTCTCACTTTTAGGAAAAGTGGCATTGCATAACATGGTATTATTGCCTCATTGGTTGTATTTTTGCCAAATGTTACCAATTCTAATTACAAAGGGTCAAGAAAAAGTACTTGCCAGGGTTCTTAACTGTTATTTGTGGAATGGGAAGTGAGCTTGTATGTCATTATCTCGAGCATATTTACCTAAGAAAAAGGGGGGACTGGGTTTGTTTTTTAGATTTTTTTCCCTAACATGTAATATGCGTCAGATTAACAATTGGTACCGAGCAGTATCCCATTTCTCTTTTACATTGGTGGAGCTACTCCTTTTTTTTGTCCATACATGGAAATGGTGTTTTCCCTCTGGGAATGACGTTGGCATGGTTCTACTTCTGGCACCTACAGGGGATATGGTACTTTCCATGTGTACATGAATCTGGCAAGATACTCCCTTATGATTCTTTGAGAAGAGATTATCGATTGGAGATGCTTGATGTTTTTCCTTATATGCAACTGCAGCATTATATAAACTTATTGCCTCAATTGGCACTAACAGCTGAGATACACAAGGTTCTAGCTGAAGCCTACAGTTTGGAAGCGCAATTGCCTCTGTGAGCACATCATAAAATTCTTTTGGAGCTATTACTGACCTATGATATGACTGCTCTGGCACAACATTGGACAATGGATCTACAAGTCACCATTACCCCTACACAATTATCAAAGAGCTTATGCACCTATCGTACTTTGACCAAGAATATATTGCATAGGGAGCAACACTATAAATTTGTTATGTGTTTATACATATTCCCTAATCATTATTGCAAGGCGAACTTTGCATCATCGGATGTCTGCCCAAAATATCAACATCCGAAAGCAACTCTTGGCCACGTTTTGGCCATGTCCAGTGATTGCACCATTTTGGTTTAAAGTAGGACACCACGTCTCTCTACTCTGGAACCCATGATGGATGCCATGCCCGCAGTCTTTGTTTGCTGTATTTGATATATCATGACCTTTGCCACGTGGCTACCTGGGCTTTTTACAGCACACTATATTATTTGGCATAAAATGTATTTTGCAGAAATGGCTCCAAGTGGAACCTCCAACCCTGGCCCTGCAAACATCTTGGACTCAGTGCGGGGGTGGTGCTTCTGCGCATTGTGGGCAGAGTTTTGAACTCTTAAAAATGGTTTCATCTGGTTTGAACATTTGAGGGCGCGCGGGGTTTACACAGAAAGAGAAAGAAATATATATTGTGACAAGGCTAGCACCTGGGGCCCCATAGTGAAGCAGCTAAACCCAGAACTATGGCCCCCAGAAGCCCTTGCAAGAAGGAGAGAGGAGGGTAGCCCCAAAAAGATGAAATGGATTTCCAACCCCAGCAGGGGTAGCAATAGTGCAGGGTGAGCCAGTTACTCCCTTCCCCACTAGAGGGAGAAGGGGAGATGAAGCTCAGTTCCCTTGGCTTCGTTGCTAGTATATAATTCCCCCCCAGCTGTGAGAGGGGGAAGGCAGATTTCCTGGAGGCTCCCAATTATTTACAGGAGGAGGGAAAGAGCCTGCCACTGGAGCTTTCCCAGAGAGGGGGGGGGGGAGAGCAAGTTACCATGGAGTGGGAGAATACCAATGCCTCCCTGTCCAGCACATGAAGGCAGTGTGGAAGGCCACAGAGGTTGTGGGGCTGTGAGGTGGGAGGAAAACTGCCAGCCCTGTTCATTACAGGGTCCCCTCTGTGCTGTAAAGAGGACAGGTGAATCAAGTATTGGTTTCATTTGAAGAGACTGTTAATGAAGGTGTTTGAACTATTGTGCTGTATAGAAAAGCAGGCTGAACTGTTACTGAGCCCTTCTGAGGGGGAGGGGAAGGTGGTGCCCATGAAGTGGGCCTGAACTGTTGAGGAACTGAATGTTTCCTTGAGTTTTGAACCTGGCCTTTTTTTTGGGGGGGGGGGGGGGGACTCCATTATGATTTTGGGTGTGGAACTGAACTGAGAATAAAACACTTTGGCCCTGAGTCCAAATGTCAGCCTTGTTCTTTACCGGAAACCTGTGAGCCTAACAAGGCTGCCGGCACCAACCCAGAGTGGAGGCAGCGGAATCCTTTACAATATATAATCATTTCTTTTTTTTTGTTTTTAGGGTGGGGAGGGAGATGGGTACAAACATTGTTTTTGGAGACACAAGAAATGCAAAATTTGTACTGGTATGTTGTTGGATCTTTTGTACTTGTGATAATAAAGATGATATTTTAAAAAATTACATTTTCAATGTTATCATTACTCTGGGAAGCATACCATCTGATCTAGGAGATTTGCTACTCTTCAGTTTGTCAAATTGCTCCATTTCATCTTCCAGGTTTACAAAAATTTGTTTCAGCTTTTCTGACTCATCCGCATTGAATACCATTTCTGGCTCTGGTATCTCTCCCACATCTTCCTCAGTGAAAACCAAAGTAAAGAATTAATTTAATCATTCCGCTATGATCTTGTCTTCCCTGAGTGCCCCTTTTACTCTTCGGTCATCTAGTGTAGTGTTTCCCAAGTTGGTCCTGGAGTACCCCCTTCCCAGTCAAGTTTTCAGGATATCCACAATGAATATGTATGAGATTGATTTGTATATACTGTCTCCATTCTGTGCAAATTTCTTTTATGTATATTCATTGTAGATATCTTGAAAACCTGACTGGCAAGAAGATACTCCAGGACCAACTTGGGAAACACTGATCTAGTGGTCCAACTGATTCTTTTACTGGTTTCTTGCTTCTAATATACCTAAAAAAGGTTTTACTATGTGTTTTTGCCTCCAGTGCAATCTTGTTTTCAAAGTCTCTCTTTGCCTTCCTTATCAGCCCTTTGCATTTGACTTGCAATTCCTTATGCTGTTTCCTGTTACTTTCAGTTGGATCCTTCTTCCATTTTCTGAAGAATTTTCTTTTACCTCTAATAGCTTCCTTCACCTTACATTTTAACCATGCCGGCTGTTGTTTGGCCTTCCTTCCTCCTTCTTTAATGCATGGAATATATCTGGTCTGGGTTTCCAGGATGGTATTTTTGACTAGCAATAACAATTTTAACCATGCCGGCTGATGTTTGGACTTCCTTCCTCCTTCTTTAATGCATGGAATATATCTGGTCTGGGATTCCAGGATGGTATTTTTGACTAGCAATAACACCACCAAAGGGTGGAAGCAGAACCAAGTCCACATGGCCAGCCCAAACAGGAAGTAAGAGTGTCAAAACAGTTTATTGGGACCCTACACGGTCCGTGTTTCGGCAACAAGCCTTCCTCAGGGGTTCAAAAACATAAAAAACGATGTTTAAAAACATGAATCATAAAAACATAAATTAAAGTAATAATGATAAAAGGGACACACACAATAAATTAATAGGATCAATATGAAAGTACAAACATCATCAATGGAAAATATACATGAAAAACCACACAAGGAGGGACATTTTCGATATGACGTCTAAGTCCGACTTTGTCCAAAATCTGAATAGCAAAGAAAGTTATTTTCAAAAAAGAAAAACGTCTACCTTTTGTTTTCGAAAATAGGATTTGTTATTTGGACATTTTGTTTTTTGGTCCATTTTCTAAAAAAAAAAAAAAAAAACGTCCAAGTGCAAAACGCACAAAATCAAGCCATTTTGTGAGAAAAACATCCAAATGCAGACTTGTGCCACGTTTTGGACATTTTTCTTTTTTGAAAATGAGCCCAATGGTAACAGAAAATGAAAATGATAGAAATGATAATAAAAGGGACGAAGAAAAGGTACCAGCGATGGTTCACCATTTTGATTTATTTTGCACAGTTCCTCAACTTTTCGTTTTTGTTTTCTTTGGTTCATGTGGCTTAGTTTATTATATGTACACACTGGCACATAATCACTCCCTCCCGCACCACGTCGTCTTTTATATCCCATGTATATGGAGGGTACAGTTTATCTGTCATTTCATCTGGTGGCGGGGTTGTCTTTTTATCCTAGCACATTTTGTCTGTGCCTTTTTATGGGCTTTATGCTCTCTGCATTGCAGTTGTACCTCTTAAGTATTTTGGTATGTATGGATTTGTCACTTTTATCATTATTTCTATCATTTTCATTTTCTGTTTGTATTTTATACTTACATTTGTTTGTGATGGTATCTGTATTTTTAGTCATGTTTTTCTTTATTTGATGTATCTGCATTGGTTATGTTTGAATTTGAACCTTGATTTAATTTCTTCTTGATATCATTATATTGTTGCAATGTAATATTGTTACCTTGTGTGGTTTTTCATGTATATTTTCCATTGATGATGTTTGTACTTTTGTATTTATCCTATTAATTTATTGTGCGTGTCCCTATTTTCAATATTACTTTTATTTTTTATAATTTATGTTTTTATGATTGATGCTCTTACTTCCTATTTGGGCTGATCATTTGGACTTGGTTCTGTTGTGCTTGCTTCTTTTTTGTGGAAGGTGTGGACCCCTCCCCCTTTGTTTCCCCATTTTTGACTAGCATCCACATCTGATATAAATGTTTGATTTTTACAGCTGATCCTATAAGTTAGGGTTTGTTTGTTTTTAAATCATTTTCCTCATTTTATCATAGTCTTTTGAAAAGTAATGCTAACATATTTGATTTCCTGTGTGTACTTACTCCAGAGATCATATCAAATCTGATCATGTTATGATCACTGTTACCAAGTGGCCCCAGCACCTTTACCTAATGCACCAGATCATGCTGTCCACTAAGGATTAGGTCTAGCATTGTTCCCCCTATTGCTGGTTCCTGAACAAGCAGTTCCATAAAGCAGTACTCGATTTCATCAAGGAATTTTACCTCCCCAGCATGTCCTGATGTAGGCCCCAAAGATAATCATTTTCCCTGAAATCTCTGCAACACGATTAGTTCTACTGTATATATGTATTATTTGTACTATAATTCTTTCTTTGTGTGTTTTTCTGCAGGTTTCCCCTCCCAAGTGCAAATAGAGCAATTGATTCCACAGGGGGGAAAACTAAAACGTTCCTGTACGAACTCAGGATTCCTTATTACCAGCTATAGTATACACTGGGTTCGAAATGCCAATAGTGGAAAATTGGAATGGATCGTCCCACTACCAGATGGAATGATATGTGACACTAATCAAGAGGGGTAGTGAGAAGAGCATCAGAAAGATTCATATATGAACAACTAGCTGTTATATATTCCACTTTTTGGCCTGGTGGAAATAAAACCACTGAAAAGTTAACGGTTATTTTAACATTAAATAATCCTACCCATTGCATTAACAATTTGTCAAGATTCATTCTTTCATCTTAAGCTAAATATTAGTACAAGCACTAATTCTCTCAAAGCTTCATTATTGTAATATTATATACTTGGGTTGTACAAAATATTTACTGAGAAAACTCAGAATCATCGAAAATACTGTGATTCGTCTCATCTGTGGCTTAGGTAAATTCAATAGAGTATCTCCATCTCATGAAATACTCTACTTGTTGCCAGTGGAGGCAAGAGTCTTTTTTAAGCTTTGCTGTGTTGTCCATAAGATACTACAAGGAGTGGCCCCTAGCTATATGTATCACATGTTGAAAATATTGATTTCCAGGTGTGGAACTCGAAATAATCTAAACTTAAAATTCCAAGAAACATTTTACAGCTCTATTCTCATATCAACATAGTAACGTGGAGGGGCATAATCGAACGGGGCTGGCCATCTTTAAGGCCGGCCCCGTAAAGCGGCATCCCGACTGTATTATCGAAACAAGATAGCCGGCCATCTTTCATTTCGATAATACGGTTGGAGCCAGCTAAATCTCAACATTTGGGCCAGCTTTAGAGGTGGCCGGCATGGGTTTTCAGCAATAATGGAAACTCATGGCAGCCATCTCAAACCCGGCCAAATCCAAGGCATTTGGTCATGGGAGGAGCCAGCATTTGTAGTGCACTGGTCCCCCTGACATGCCAGTACACCAACCGGGCATCCTAGGGGGCACTGCAGTGGACTTCACAAATTGATCCCAGGTGCATAGCTCCCTTACCTTGTGTGCTGAGCCCCCCAAATCCCCCCTCAAAACCCACTGTCCGCAACTGTACGCCACTACCATAGCCCTTAGGGATGAAGGGGGGCACCTACATCTTATGGTGGACCTGACCTTTTTTGAGTTTTTGGAGAACATGCAGATTTGAAGGGTAAAGTGAGCTTAGGTAGTGGTTGGACCATGGTATAGTGGACCAGTTAATGTCAGACACAAGTGACGAGGGGTAGCAGGTAACTATATCAGTGGCCTGTCCCCTTTCGTGCATGGTTGTCATGTGGCCAAGAATTAGCTCGGAGAATGATAAAAAGGATTTGAGGCAGTTGAGCCTGACATCGTCTTCTAGTTCAAGTGGTAGATTTAAGTCACCCGTTATTAGCAGTCTGGGGAATTATGAGAAGCATGAGCTTAGGAGTTCAGATAGGCCTGCTTGTGCATTGTGCCAAGGGCCAGGAGGTCTGTAGATTAATAAGAGTCCGATGGAGCTGCAAGGTAAGGTAGAGTCATCCTGGAGTTGGCAGAGCATTAACTGAATTAGGTGCTGTGCCAGAGTTGATTAGATGGAAGTGAAAGACCTCCTGCTTGCTTATCGACCCTGGGGCAGTAGAGGGTGATGGTTCAGGGCTGTTTAGTTCTTTTAGCCAGGTCTCTGCCAGGAAAATAAAGCCAAAGTCACCTGATTCGATCAGATCATGGAGCAATAAGAGCATGTTTCTAGTTGACATAACATTGGCATAGATGCAAGGCACTGGAACATGGGGTATCCCAGCAGGGATGTCATGGAGGTAAGGGATGAGAGAGAGATTTGATAAGTTTCTTTGGCGAAGCTTGGGCACTGTCCTTCTTGGGTTGGATCCTGTCTTCCATTTTTAGGAGGTCGTTGGGAGGGCCAGGGGGACTGTGGGGTAAGGTTCAGAGTCCTCATCATTCTTCCTATTCTTGGGGATATGGTATGTAGAACAAAGGATTGAGATGGGTTGGTTTAAAGTGACCCCATGGTCTATCCCCATGTGGGCCAGGCCCACCTGAATAAGTAGAAGCAATAGACAGGTTTGCCACTTCATCGTGTAGTTTGTAGTACTGTCTGGTGGTTTTGGCTGGCAGAGATGAGCTTAGTCAGTGGGAATTTGCGGGTGTCGTTGGTTGGTTGGTTCAGAAGTGACCTGACTGGGTGTGCACCATCTCCATGCCCAGTGCTACAAAAAAGGCGCCTGTGCCTTATGCAGTGCACTGGGCGCCGCGGTAAAGTTCCCACAGCGTCTGATATCAGGGTTGGTGGGAGGAGCTGGTAGTCATGCTGATCTCAGCTGGGATGGGATTGCTCTGAGGTGGGTTTCGCCTAGCTCTGGTGGATGGGCTGTGTGTAGTGCAGCATGTGCTCTGAAGATCCAGCCGGGGTTGGATGCAGAGGTGTCCCGCAAAGAGAGAGGATCCTGAGCTGGATTCGGTGAACTGGAATTTAAAAGTTCCCACGGCGTCTGACATCAGGGCTGTTGGGCAGAGCTGGTAGTCATGCTGATCTCAGCTGGGATGGGATCGCTCTGAGGTGGGTTTTTGTCTCACCTAGCTCCGGTGGATGGGCTGTGTGTAGTGCAGCATCTGTATTGAAGATCTGCCCAGGCAGGATGCAGAGGTGTCCCGTGAAACCTGGATATGCGAAAAGCATGCTAGTCAGATTCTACTGTACTAGATATGTGCTGGACTGAATTGCTGCTGGGTGTGTTTTTCTTATACAATCTGGTTCAGTTATTTGATTCAACGTAATGTTTACTCATTACCTCTTTTTTTAAAATGAAGTATGTTTTTAAGTCAGTTTATTTGTTCTTTATAGTTTATTTTCTTGTATTAACAGTAGAACCCCTGACAGAGCCCAGTAGTGGGTGAAACGTGGCCACTTTGGGTGATTTTTATGTGACTCCCTGTTAAGAATAAAAGATTTTATCCTACTAAGGCGTACTCTGTTCTTCTTGCACGCCTCTTGGTGACTATAAAAAATTATTGGCCAAGTAGACTTGGGAGAGCCATAGTTCATCCCTGGAAGGAACTATGGGGAAACAAATCTGCTGGGCACTTATGACACAGACTGGCCATTGTCGGAGACAGGATGCTGGGTTCAATAGACCAAGGAGTTGGAGAAAAGACAGCAGACAGCCTGATATCACAAGGCTGAAGCTGTGTCCATGTTGTCATTGTTCATTGTTATCTGCAGGATACAGATATACACAGAGGAACTATCACTGTAGGACACGGATATACACAGAGAAACTATTTGGAATAACATTTCATCAGTTAGAATAGTAATTTGTCCTAAATCGTAATCATTGTGTCATTTGAAGGGCTGGTTATAGGGACAGCCTAGCACCCTAGCAGGTATTGTATTGATGCTGAGATTTTTTCACCTGGTAAAGGGCCACCAAAACAGACATCATGTTATGAGAATCAGGTGCTCAACATTCAGAGTTTTTATTTTTAAGTACAAAGGTTTTTTAAACATTACCCCCCTGTTTACTAAGCCGTGCTAGCGGCTGTCGTGCACTGCCGACACAGCTCATTCACTTTGAATGGGCTGTGTCTGCATTGCCACATGACAGCTGCTAGTGCAGCTTAGTAAACGGGGGGGGGGGGGGTGTAATTAGGTTGAAACCTGGGAGCATTTAAAATCTATTTTTCCTGTGAATGGATCAAAAGAGAAAGATGGTATGTGGAAACATACTCTTTTTGTTTTGTGGAATACAGTGGTATTGTTGCAGGAATTGATGCATGAATTACCCCTATTGTTAGCAGAATCTGTGGTACTTCAGGAGTCAAACAGCACACACCAGAATGAGGGAGAAATCTTCTTTATTTGCCAGCAAACAAAGTAGGACATCAGTTCTAGCTCTCTTCTTCCCTTTCTCAGCTCTCTGGATGTTATGGCTTCTGTCTCAGCTGCTTCTCTTCTTCTGCTGTCTGTCTTCCTTCAGCTCTCCTTCTTCTGTCTGTTCCTTCTGACGTAAGCTGCTTCTACTCCCACTTATATACCGTTCTATCTCCCTCCTAGCCCCCCTTACTCTCCAGATGGTAAAGAATAGATTGATCACCCTGCCTTGAACTAATTATTACCATACATATATTCCAAATATCAGTTACATAGGTTTAATATTTCTCAAACTGACCTATGACCTGGGGCCCCTCACATTAGACAATATGGCACCAGTCTCTTGCATTTTCATTATGATTAATTTCTCAGCTATAGCTTAAACTGGGTTCATTTAGGGGCTAAGGGACATTCTCATATTCCTAGTCAACTTCATACTAACTGCTAACTGAACTCTGGCATTCATTAAGGGGTCAAGGGCCAGTCTTACTTAATAGCATACAGCTATAGTTTGTTATTTCTTTCAGAAAGCCCAGTCCTACCTTTACCTATAATTAATCAAGGAGAAGAGAGTTGACTTCTCTTTCACCTAGCCAGGACTGCAGCTAACTCAAACCATATGCTGACCTTTTCAACTACAGTCTTACTTAGAAAGTCAGACAAAGAGTTGGACAGACATTAGATTTAAAAAGGTATTCTACATATTAACTACACAGAATAAACATATTCTAAAATAAGCATCCTTATAAGACATATTCTAAAATACACAGAAATCAGAATTCCTTATAACAAAATCTACATATCAAGAATTATTTAAACAGCATTCAGCCTACTTTTAAACTACAGCATGTCTGGCTCATGCCTTGTTCATAATAGTATACAGATGTATGTGGTAAGGTAATATCTTTGAACTATCCTTCACCCTCCATCACTCACAAAGGGTGAAAGAAGTTTCTCTCTCTGACCTTTTAACCCAGCAAAGCTAGATTTCTAAATAATCTAAACCATCTGGCATTCCTTCACTTTACTTGCAAGGTGAAAAGTTCACAACTCAAACACCAAGCTTTTAAACCCCAAATTTTTAAACAGAATTAACAATTAATATGATTTCTTATATATATAATTATGCCCATGCCGCCTCATTCCCCCCTTTGAGACTAAAATCAGCTTATGCAGAGATAAGTCTCACAACTCAAATTCTGGAGATTATAGTGATCCTAACTAGGAATAGGCTTGTAAATCACCATTACCTTACTTGTTAAGGTCCGACGGCATACTGCCGAAGCACATGAGGCCAGGAAACAAAACAACAACCCTGCTAAAACTAAGACTATTAGGGAAATAAACAAAGGACATATCCAGGAGGTCAATGACCACCACCAGGAGGTAAGGTCTAATCCTCCTCGGTAATCCTCCACATTAAGGCTGGCCAACTGTAGGACTTTATCCATAGCATGCCTAACTACATGCGTCCTATTTATGACAATAGTACAGCACTCTGAAGAATTTAGCACTGTGCAGAGGCCACCCTGGGCTGCAAAGAGGTAGTCAAGACCCATACGGTTATACCGAGAAACTATACTTAATTCATTAATTTGATCCTGCAATGCATTGACTACCACGTTCAGCTCATGAACTAAAACATGGAGTAGGGACTGAAGTCGCCGGGTAGCCATGCCTAGTTCAGTAATACCCGCTACCGGACCCCCAATTGGAATCCAGGCCGTGGCAGAAAGGGCTACAAGTCTCTTTTTAGTCAGAGGATAAGTAGAATTGATGTACTGGAGGGCTAATTCAATCGCCTCATCCTCTGTGGCAATGGAGGAAGGTAAGGACAAGGCCTCTCGCTTAGAGCGGTGCGGGGATGGTGGCCTGAGGAGAGGAATAACTTTAGGAAAATAATTCAAGGTTACCAATACACAAAAATCATATGTGGGGGGAAGAATCATGTGGAGGACATTATCACAGAGCCAGTAATGACCAAGGAGAGGGCGAGGAAAGTTCCCAATAAATGTTGGCACAGGATGGACATTAGGATGCCCATAATGCGAGCCCCTATCCCAGGGGGAACGAAGAAGAAATGGAGACTTTGTACACCATAGGTGCCAATCCCCAATTGTGACAAGCTGCTCATATGTTGTAAACCTTTCATACCCCGGGGACTTATGAAAGTAGAAAATAGGCCGGGACACTATAGTCTTCTCAGTAGTATGGTTAGGAGCCAGATAATCACCTTGGTCATAATCTGCAGGTATGGTAGTAGGGCACATACTGTAGGAGTACCTGAAGACACTATCCACACAGATTCCCCTTTTTCTGGGAGAACATTAGTATAGTTACAGGGAATGGGAAGAACAGTTGAGATGTTTCTTGTTAAACAAAACACTCCAGAAGCTGGATAGGGAGACGTAAAGACTGGCCTTAGAGAAGATTCAGAGGGGGAAGTAGCATTATAAAAGGACCACCAAGTATAATCCTGGCTCCAAGGGCCTGAACTCGAAAAGTAGGGAGGTATAAGAGCTGGGAGCTGCACAGGGACAGGTACAGCTGGAACATCTGTAGTATAAGGAGAAAATCGGGAACACACAATACAAGGGGAAGTAATCTTTGCCTGGCTAATTAGTTCCTGGACAGAGTGTAACCAAAGGTTGGAGCGAGTTGGGGTATTAGGAAAAAGGAGGCAAGGAGTAGAAAACAACAAAAGCATCCAAACTACTAACATTTTCTTTCTTCCTAATCTAAAACAAATACAGCAAACTAATTAAGCAATAATATTTCAACAGTCTGTGCTAATCACAGATTACTCTAATATAATGTTCTCAGTCTTTGAGTTCTTATACCAGTTGGGATAGACCCTCAACTGACAAGGATCAAGCTCTCAAATTCCAAGAAAGCCAGAATCAGGGCAAGAAAGAGTCTCAGTGTGAAGCCGAAGTTCAGCAGCTCCTGCAGTATGCAGTTGACCCTTCTTTTCAGCTAGTAGATTCTTTGGTTCGGGTCAAGCGCAACTTCAATGGCTCCGCTGGATCACTTTCTGCTCTCCACTGTCTAGGCTCCGTCTGATCCGTGCTGAGCTCAGTCTGGTCAGCAGACTTGATTCGAGACCAATGGACCCATGGAGTTATCCCTGCGACCTTCACAGCTGTAGGGGTAGAAAGCAAAACAGTAAAAGGTCCTTTCCACCGGGGCCCCAAAGGCTGGAGCCTCCAGTCTTTCACCCAAACTCTATCCCCTGGCAGGAAGGAATGTACCTGAGCCTGGAAGGGGACAGGGTTTATTTTTCTCACATAAGACTGAAGCTCAGAAATTATCCTGCCCAAGAGGGCTACCTGCTCCTGCACCTGGGCAGACCCTAAAATCCCTATGTCTCCCTTAATTCCCTGCAAAATGGCTGGGGGCTTCCCATACACAATTTCAAAGGGAGAGAGGGCTGTTCCTTTAGTTGGGGTGCATCGGAGGCGGAAGAGGGCTAGTGGCAGTGCCTGTGGCCATTTCAGTTGGGTTTCCTGACAAATCTTTGCTAGGCTATTTTTCAAGGTTCTGTTTGCCCGCTCAACCTGCCCTGAACTCTGGGGACGGTAGGCACAATGCAATTTCCAGGTAATGCGCAATGCGCGGGACAGGGCCTGAAGTGTGGCTTCAACAAAGGCGGGACCATTATCTGAACCTATGGCAAGGGGCAGTCCATACCTGGGGATGACATCCCTAAGGAGGGCTCGAGCTACTTCTGTGGCTTTCTCAGTGACTGTAGGATATGCTTCCACCCACCCAGAGAAAGTACAGACCATGACCAAGAGGTATCGGAGCCTACCGCTCCTGGGCATTTCTGTGAAGTCTATAACTAGAGACTCAAAGGGTGTTAGTCCTCTAGACTGAACTCCTGGTGGAATACGGGGTCCCTGACGAGCATTATTCTGGGCACAGAGAGTACATCGGGCAGAGGCAGTGGCAACCAGACTATCCAATCCCTCCAGCACCACTACTCGACTGAGTAGGCGGGCTAGTGCTGTTTTCCCTAAGTGTGATAGGTCATGGGCTTGAGACACTACAGGCCAAGCTAGGTGGCGTGGCACCAGAACTCTGGTATCAGGGAGATGTAACCAGCCATCAGGTCTCCTTACTGCACCTTCCTCTTGAGCCCATTTCTCTTCCGTTTGGGTGTACATAGGCGTCCATTCTTGCAGTCGAATTTGGAACAGGGGAGTCACAGTACTTGCTGAGGGTCCTCGAGCAGCTTCCTTGGCCACCCGATCAGCATGGCGATTCCCTCGGGCCACTGGAGTATCTATCCTTTGGTGTCCCCTGCAGTGAATGACAGCTACCTTTTTAGGGGCCCAAACAGCCTCTAGCAGCTGAAGTATTTCGGGTCCATACTTAACAGGTTGGCCTGCAGCATTTATGAGTCCCTTTTCCTTATACAAAGCTCCATGAGCATGTAGGGTTGTGAAGGCATACTTGGAATCAGTATAAATGTTGGTTACCAGTCCTGCTGCTAGCTCCAGAGCTCGTATGAGGGCCACAAGTTCTGCTTTCTGGGCTGAAGTTCCTTGGGGCAGGGCTCTTGCTTCTATCACCTTGTCCTCTGTCACCACAGCATAGCCTGCCAATCGCTTGGAGTTCTCCACGTAACTGCTTCCATCTGTGAAATAAATTACATCTGGGTCCCTCCAAGGAACATCTTTAAGATCTGGTCGACTGGAGTACACTTCATCCATGGTTTGGATACAGTCATGATCCGGTGGTCCCTCAGATGCTGGCAAAAGAGTGGCGGGATTGAATGTAGCCACTGTTTCCAGGTGTATCCGTGGATTCTCACACAAGCTAGCTTGGTACTTAACCATACGGTTATTTGTAAACCAGTGGTTGCCCTTATACTCCATGAGGGTGAGAACTGCGTGGGGGACTTTAACAACCAGTTCTTGCCCCAAGGTCAACTTATCAGCTTCCTGGACCAGTAAGGCTGTTGCTGCAATAGCCCTCATGCAGGCTGGCCATCCTTTAGCCACTCCATCCAGCTGTTTAGACAGGTATGCAACAGGCCTCTGCCAGGATCCCATCATCTGGGTCAACACACCCAGAGCAACCCCCTGTCACTCGTGGACATACAGTGAGAAAGGTTTCTCCACATCAGGAAGGCCTAACGCAGGGGCTTGGAGTAGGGCTTTCTTTATAGCATTCAAATGGTTCCTTTTCACCCCCCTTTGTGGCCTGATAAAGGGGTTTCGCCATCAGTGCAAAATTTGGAATCCAAATTCTGCAGAATCCGGCTGCTCCCAGAAATTCCCTAACTTCCCTTCTGGACTTGGGTTGGGGAATTGCAGCAACTGCTTGCTTCCTACTGACATCCAGTCTCCGACTTCCCTGGGAAATGCAAAAGCCCAGATACTTCACTTCTGACTGACAGAGTTGGGCCTTTGAGCGTGAGACCTTATAGCCTGCATCCAAGAGTAGCTCCAGCAATTCTCTGGTAGCCTCAAAACACTCTTCCTGGGTCACTGCTGCAATCAGGAGGTCATCTACATACTGGAGTAAAACTCGCTTGGAAGGCTCAGATTTAAAAGTCTTAAGGTCTTGTCCTAGGGCAGTCCCAAAAATGGTGGGGGAGTTCTTGAACCCCTGTGGCAGGCGGGTCCATGTATACTGAAGCTTCCTTCCTGTTACTGGGTTTTCCCATTGAAAGGCGAAAAGCAGTTGACTGGCGGGGGCCACCCGAATACAAAAGAAGGCATCTTTTAGGTCTAGTGTCGTGAAATGGGTAGCTCCAGAAGGTA
Source organism: Microcaecilia unicolor (assembly GCF_901765095.1). Classification (NCBI taxonomy): domain Eukaryota; kingdom Metazoa; phylum Chordata; class Amphibia; order Gymnophiona; family Siphonopidae; genus Microcaecilia; species Microcaecilia unicolor. Next base: position 343,908,573 of record NC_044032.1, on the reverse strand, counting down.
TCAATCCCAGCAGGACATATGGATTAGGCACTACAGGGTGTAATGAGATAGTGGATTTGTTGACCACTCGTAAGTCTTGGACTGGCCGGTAGTCCTCAGTCCCTGGCTTCTGAACTGGCAACAGTGGCGTATTCCATGGAGACTGGCAAGGACGAATAATTCCATGGGATAACAAACGATTCAGGTGTGCTTGAATCCCTTCCAGAGCCTTTCGGGGAATTGGGTATTGGCGAAGATGGATTGGCCGGGCACTTGGAAGTAAATCTACATGGACAGGAGGAATATTTCGGGCCAACCCTGGGGGATTATCTTCTGCCCATACCCCACTGACCTGAAAGCTGTCTGCCAGGGGTAGGTCAACTTGGCCATGCGACTGATGCAGCCGCCATTCTTCTTCAAGAGGGCAGCAGAAACTCAATATACCCTTAGGGCTGGATATCGGGGGCCGAAAGGAGACTGAAGTCTGGCCATCAGAGTCAAAGGAAATTTGGGCCCTAAGCTTGGACAGCAGGTCTCGACTTAACAAAGGGATTGGACAGTCTGGCATATACAGGAATTCATGAGTGACTGTGTGTGAGCCTAATTGGCATCTACGGGTCGTCAGGAAGGGCCTCCGGTTCTGCACCCCCGTGGCTCCCACCACTCGGACAGTTTTTCCAGACACAGGCGCTAATCGCTCCGTCACAACAGAATGTTCAGCTCCTGTATCAATCATGAATGGAATTGAGCGGCTCCCTATAGTTAACTTGACCATAGGTTCCTGGGAGCCCAGTTTAGGAACCCGGTCTGTCCTATTCGTCCCATTCTGCCATCTCGGCTATCCCGATGATGTCAGATTCAGGAGGCTCATACCTTCCCTCTCGAACTCGGCCTCGGCTTCCTCGATCTCCTGGTCCCCTTCTCAGTCCCTGGCGCCTCTGGGGGCATTCATCTTTCCAGTGCCCTCTTTCCTTGCAGTAGGCACACTGGTCCCTCTCCAATCTTGGTCTGGGATTCTCCCCCCGTGGCCGGGATTGATTAAAGGAATCTCGGGGCCTGGCTGGTGGTCCAGGGTCCCACTTTGGCTTTCCATTAGCTAGAGGTCGACCTCGGTTAAGGGTGGAGTTAGTAATGGCTGCCGCTAAAAGGTCGGCCTTCTTCTGCATCTTCCGGTCAGCCTCTCGGCGCACCTCCTGATCCCTATTAATGAAAACCTTGGTTGCGATCTCAATTAGCTGGGTGGTATTCATCCCTGCGAATCCCTCCTGACGCTGCAACTTCTTCCGGATATCTGGCGTACTCTGGGCCACCAATGCGCTATTCACCATTCTCTGGTTTTCTAGTGCCTCAGGGTCAAATGGGGTGTATGTTCTGTAGGCTTCAATTAGTCGCTCTAAAAAGGCCCCAGGGGATTCAGTTGCCCCTTGGAGAATTTCAGAGACCTTTGCCAGATTAATGGGCCTTTTTATGCCTTTCCTCATACCTTCCAACAAGTCCCGGCAATAGCCAGACAACAGTTCATAGTGCTGCTCATTATTTGGATCCCAAGCTGGAGCTGCGCGAGGGAACCGAGTTCTAACCCATTCCTCTAGGTCCGGTGTCCTCTCGGGGGCACGCGCTCGCGTGATAGCCTCAGCATTTTGCAAAATCTTCCGCCTCTCCTCAGTTGTGAAGAGGGTCAGGAGAAGTTGTTGACAATCAGTCCAGGTTGGGTTATGGGTGGCCATAATGCTAGCCACTAGGTCCACCACTGCCTGAGGCTTTTCAGTATAAGAGGGGTAATGCGTCTTCCAATTCAGGAGATCGGTGGTTGTGAAGGGTACATACTGGTAGGCCTGTGCCTGTATAACCTGACCCTCATTATTAGGATCCGGTCGAGTGGTGGTTACCTGACGCAGGGGCAGAACTCTCGAGGAGGTGGGAATGGAACCTGAGGCAGAGCTAGGAGCTACCCTCCTATCATGCTCAAAGGTGATTGCAGCAGGTCTAACCCATTCAGTGGAGGTGTGTTGAAACCCTGAGGGATGGGGAGGGGTACTCATAGACTGAGAGGTGGTCACAGGTGATTCAGTCCATTGAAAGGGATGCCGGGCCCCTGATGAGTGGGTAGGGGTACTAGAGGGAAAGGCTGGGCTGTCGGGAGTTGAGGAGTCAGGGGGTGCAGCCCAAAGCGGGTCTTGGGAGGTTAACAGGGGAGAATGTGGCAAAGGAGGGTAGAGGCTGGCTGAAAGGTCCACCCTAGGATGTGACGGGGTTTGCACAGAAGAGGAGCTATCCGGAGAAGCCTGTGCTGGAGAAGCTTGGGCTGGGCGGCGTGGATCTCTGGGGGTGGCACGGAACCCCAACAATGGGCCATAAGGTGGTGGCTCAAGATCTGAGGGGTCATCAGAGAGTATGGGTTTCTCAGGCAGGGTAGGGGCGGAAGCCACCGATTGGGTGGTAGGCTTCCTAGGGCTCTTTCCCTCTTCCAATTTAGATTTTCTAATCTTTCTTTGAACGCGGCCCAACATGAACTTTACTGGGGATCCCATATAAGTTTTCAACCAAGAGGGAGGGTCAGTCACAAGGCTGTCCCAGGAATCTATATAGGGGAGTTGTTCAAGATATTCTGGTTCTCCTACAACTATGCTGTAGACCTTCCGGATTACTTCAATATCTAAGCTGCCACTAGGGGGCCACCCCACTCCCATAGATGGCCACTCAACTTCACACAAGGTTCTTAGAGTACTTGAGCTTAAAGTCTGTCCATAATCATTAATTAAAAATCCTTTCTTGAAATTCTTAAGCATACAATCTAGGGGAGTATCAATTTTTCTAGATGATGTCCCTCCCATAATGCTTACAGTTACAACACACAAAGGGAGGGAAATTTTGGATTTGTGGTAAGGGGTCCACAGATCCGAGACACTAGGTAGACAGACAACAATCGCTTCCTTCCGTCGCTGGCCAATTGAACTCGCGTTAATTGGAAACGCAGCTATAAGAAGTCCGCACTCTTTTAACATTCATTCATGCATCACACATTCTGCACAAAAAATCCCACCCAACAATTTCAAATTTCTCAGATACAGATAAGCTCAAGCGGTTTCGCTTCTAATCTCCACTAGACTAAAAGCTACTAAGGCCTTCGCTGAGAGTTGATCAGACTCCCCTTCCCTCAATTTATGAGGGGCTGGTTTACAGTTTCCTAGCTAGGATTACAATACAGAATACAGAATACATACCCGGCTAATGTTCCTCAGTCAGTTGGGTGCCAGAAATTGATGCAGGGTCCGGGATCCCACCGCTGCCACCAAGAATTGTTGCAGGAATTGATGCATGAATTACCCCTATTGTTAGCAGAATCTGTGGTACTTCAGGAGTCAAACAGCACACACCAGAATGAGGGAGAAATCTTCTTTATTTGCCAGCAAACAAAGTAGGACATCAGTTCTAGCTCTCTTCTTCCCTTTCTCAGCTCTCTGGATGTTATGGCTTCTGTCTCAGCTGCTTCTCTTCTTCTGCTGTCTGTCTTCCTTCAGCTCTCCTTCTTCTGTCTGTTCCTTCTGACGTAAGCTGCTTCTACTCCCACTTATATACCGTTCTATCTCCCTCCTAGCCCCCCTTACTCTCCAGATGGTAAAGAATAGATTGATCACCCTGCCTTGAACTAATTATTACCATACATATATTCCAAATATCAGTTACATAGGTTTAATATTTCTCAAACTGACCTATGACCTGGGGCCCCTCACATTAGACAATATGGCACCAGTCTCTTGCATTTTCATTATGATTAATTTCTCAGCTATAGCTTAAACTGGGTTCATTTAGGGGCTAAGGGACATTCTCATATTCCTAGTCAACTTCATACTAACTGCTAACTGAACTCTGGCATTCATTAAGGGGTCAAGGGCCAGTCTTACTTAATAGCATACAGCTATAGTTTGTTATTTCTTTCAGAAAGCCCAGTCCTACCTTTACCTATAATTAATCAAGGAGAAGAGAGTTGACTTCTCTTTCACCTAGCCAGGACTGCAGCTAACTCAAACCATATGCTGACCTTTTCAACTACAGTCTTACTTAGAAAGTCAGACAAAGAGTTGGACAGACATTAGATTTAAAAAGGTATTCTACATATTAACTACACAGAATAAACATATTCTAAAATAAGCATCCTTATAAGACATATTCTAAAATACACAGAAATCAGAATTCCTTATAACAAAATCTACATATCAAGAATTATTTAAACAGCATTCAGCCTACTTTTAAACTACAGCATGTCTGGCTCATGCCTTGTTCATAATAGTATACAGATGTATGTGGTAAGGTAATATCTTTGAACTATCCTTCACCCTCCATCACTCACAAAGGGTGAAAGAAGTTTCTCTCTCTGACCTTTTAACCCAGCAAAGCTAGATTTCTAAATAATCTAAACCATCTGGCATTCCTTCACTTTACTTGCAAGGTGAAAAGTTCACAACTCAAACACCAAGCTTTTAAACCCCAAATTTTTAAACAGAATTAACAATTAATATGATTTCTTATATATATAATTATGCCCATGCCGCCTCAGTATATTATACAAATACACTTGATATGTTATCACTATTTAAAAGAGGGATTGAATAATGAGGGAAGAGTTACCTTCATGCAGAAGTTCTGTTCAGAGTCAGTCTAAATGTGCCAACACTTTCCAGTTCTGTTGTATATATTTATTTCTTCTTAAAGTCTGTTTGGATGTAAATGGCATGTTTTTTTCTGCTTAAAAAAAAATCTTTGTCTCCCAACTGTGTGTTTGTATATAGATGAATCCTGTTAAATGTATTTGCATCTTTAAATGCCTTTTTGATGTGCTCCAACAGAAAACGTATTCACAATATCAATGTCTCTGGTAACATTCAACCACTTGTATACACAAACCAGGACTCTTAGCCACCAACTTCAAGAAAGTGCTAGCAAAACAGTTCACACCAGTATAATGTGGCAGATCTATAATTTATATGTATAGAGTACCCTCAGATATAAACCGCCTTGTTTTGTGGATTGCTTGAACAAAGAAAAGAAGCAACAAAGAAGGAGGAAGATAACATCTATGCAGCCTTAACCCTTGTCCCTGAGGAAAGAGATTGAAACCCCGCGGAGTCGGGCAGTTCCAGGGAAAGGCAACTGATAAATGTTTTAACAAGGCAAGACAGTTCTGCCTGGGAGGCAAGAACTCAAAAGATAAGTGCACAGTTTTCACCTAGTATATACTATTTTAAAAGTTACAAGTGATTTTATAGCACTGTGGTGATTGGGATGCATAAAAAAATGAGCATATGTTGCTCTCCCCAAAAAATTGTCAGAGTTACCCAATGAAAGAAGTGCTATGCCACTTTTTAGCAGCATTATTGACTGCAGTTACAGTGGTTTATATCTGAGGGTACTCTATACATATAAATTATAGATCTGCCACATTATACTGGTGTGAACTGTTTTGCTAGCACTTTCTTGAAGTTGGTGGCTAAGAGTCCTGGTTTGTGTATACAAGTTTTTGATGTGCTGACATTGTGAAATTTGAGATGTCAAGGTTCCAAGGCTCCATTGCAAGCAGCAAACATAGCTGATAGGAAGTCCATTTTACACACTGTACGGTCTTATATAATATCTTTGAAGGAGTCCAGACATGACATGTCTATGTTAGACTTAGTTCGTAAAACTGGATTACAGGGGGTTTATAGTTTGCCTTGACAGTTTGCTGATGCTGTCTGACTTCCTGATTGGTAAACCTGAATATCAAATGAGAATCCTGTGTGCCTTTAAAGTAAGCCAAGATCATTTGGAGTTATTTTGTAGCAAAATTTGGTTTCTCAGGGGCTGTAACAACAAATCTTCAGCAGAGTTTGCTTGGGGCAAGCAATAAATAATAAAGGGGCCCCTTTTCCAAATTGCAGTAAAACTGCCTTTTTTCAGGAGGACCAGTAAATGGTAAGCAACATACTGCCGCGTGGCATACCAAGGGTGGGGCCCGGGTGCATGCTGCAAGGGGGTGAAGGAAGCAGCTACGCGGCTGTCGGCTCCACCGGTTCCCTGCTCCCTCTGATGTTACTTCCTGTTCCGGGGCACCCCCAGGAGGTAAGACCGATGTGCTTGGGGGGGGGGGGTGTTATGATTTGCGGGAGGTGTTATTCACTGAGGGGGATGATGCACTGGGGGGGGGGGGGGTGCAGCGACAATCCACCCTGGGTGACACCACTGTGCTGAACAGCCATTTACAGCTGGAGCCCTTACTGTCTCCTATTTAGGAGGTGATGAGGGCTCCAGCGGTAACCCGGCAGTAACCGGGCAGCATGCAGCACTACCGATTACTGCCGGGTAAACCCCCTGGAAAATGGCGTGCGGCAAAGGTGGGACTACCACCGGGCTCGGCAGTAGACACTAATTGTCGTGTGCCAAGCCAGCACCTACCCCTCCTGCCATATAGTAAAAGGGTTCCAAAATCTTTTATCCTTCACCTTTTAAGGCACTGCCTATCCAATTGGTCCACCTTTAGACTTTTTACAGATGGACCACACATAGGCAGTCCAGCCTATTGTTTTAGTAGGCATTCGCTATTGATTTGTGTGCCTACAAGCTCCAGCCCACAGAATGGCCCAAGCACGCTCTTGCCGTCTCCTTTCTCCAACCTCCTTACAATAGACCTTAATTACACTTAGCATAGCTTTCCTTTTATAATACGTTTTTACCAACTGCCAGCTGGATCTTGACAGCCCATTTCCTGTCAACTTCAGATCCACCTTAACAGGCGGAATCCCTTCAACGTGACCTCAGAATCAGACAGGAGCTTTACGCATGCTCTGCTGTCTTTTCCAGTGTCTTTAGGCAGAGCAGAAAAGATTCTGAATTAAAGCGGAAACTTTCTGCTATACACTGTTGCTTTGTCTGCCTTTAGTGTGTGCAGAGCTGCACAGAGTACAAAAGACTTCAAATTAAACCTGAAACTTTCTGCCTCCCCTGGACTGGAAATCTCTACAAGCCCCGGTCCAAGATCTGCACTGCAGTGGGGAAGAGGAGGGGCCTCAGGTCCTCCTGTTTATGTATTCATCTTTCCAGGAACAGGAAAATCTCTAGCCTGAATCCATCCCACTAACTGAAGAATTCAGAGGAAACAGGAGGGAAATGTCTACCCTGGTTTCTGATCAGGTAAGAAATTCTATTTCCAGTTGCTACTAAAGGGCTCCAGCACTAAAAGGAAAACTATTGTCTGTGCAGCTCTTCCAATCTTCCGTTCTCACAGCAGAGTGCAAACATTTTTCCATTTTTCCATGCATGGGAAAGTTTAGTTTTGATTTTGAGATCAGCAAGAGGTGGGGGGGGGGCAAACATTCTCTCTCTTACACACACATGAACACATTGTTATTCTCATAGATGCACACTCTCTTTTTCACATATAGAGGTTGATGTACTGCAGTGTGAAAAAGTTCAACCAAAGGGACCAGCTTTGCAATAAAGTTTAGCATGTGGTCCAGTCCACCACTTATTAAAGTTTATTTGGATCTATTTATATTCTAATAATAATAAAATAAAATTGGAGGGGACCAAGATGGTATTTGCAGGCTGCTGCATTCTTCTAAGCCTGCTGAGAGTTTGGGACTTTCTATTAAAAAACAAAACAAAAAAACTTTTTCCTCATGCCTAAATCCAGGAATAAAGTTGAGAGGGTTCTTCTCCTCACTCTGGGCATTGATCTGAACAGTTAGCTCAGAACTCTTTTCAGAGCTTTATTGAATCTAAAAAAAATAAGACAGGAGCCAGCATGACCTCAAAAGGCTGAAGCCAGTTTCCCCCCATCAGCCGCTGTCATCTTGGTACTCTAAAACAAACAGCTGCTGCATCCACATTGTTATTATTTATTTATTTCTTTATTGCACTTGTATCCCACATTTTCCCACCTATTTGCAGGCTCAATGTGGCTTACAGAAATCTGTTATGGCATTACCGTAACAGAGAAGACTACTACTACTACTTGACATTTCTAAAGCGCTACTAGAGTTACGCAGCGCTGTACAGTTTAACATAGAAGGACAGTCCCTGCTCAAGGAACTTACAGGTTATGCAGTTATACAGTGAGACATTCTGAATAAAGGAGCATCAGGGTTGTGTTCTATTCATTAAGGATTTTCGTGGTAGGCTTTGTTAAAGAGAGAGGTTTTCAAGGCTTTGCGGAAGCTATTTAGTTCATTGATCATTTTCAAGTGGATTGGTAGTGCATTCCACATCTTCGTGCTTATGTAGGAGAAGCTGGACGTATGTGTTAACTTGTATTTGACCCCTTTGCAACTGGGGAAGTGTAGGTTGAGAAAGGTTCGGGAGGATCGTTTAGCATTTCTGGGTGGGAGGTCCACGAGATCTAGCATGTAGGTCGGGGCGTCTCCATGAATGATTTTATGAACAATCGTGCATATCTTGAACGTGGTGCATTCTTTCAGTGGGAGCCAGTGTAGGTTCTTTCTTAAGGGTTTTGCACTTTCATATTTTGTTTTACTGAATATGAGTCTGGCTGCAGTATTTTGGGCTGTCTGGGGTTTCTTGACGGTTTGTTCTTTACAGCCAGCGTAGAGTGAGTTGCAGTAGTCCAGGTGGCTTAGTACCAGGGATTGTATTAGGATTCGAAAGATGGCCCTTGGGAAAAAAGATTTTACTCTTTTGAGTTTCCACATGGAGTGGAACATCTTCTTCGTTGTGTTCTTCACGTGGTTTTAATTGGATTTTGCTCACACCTCTTTCAGTAGTAGCTCAAGGTGAGTTACATTCAGGTACACTGGATATTTCTCTGTCCCAGGAGGGCTCACAATCTAAGTTTATACCTGAGGCAATGGAAGATTAGGTGACTTGCCCAAGATCACAAGGAGCAGCAGTGGGATTTGAACCGGCCACCTCTGGATGTCAAGACCGGTCTAACCACTAGGCCACTCCTCCACTCCATTGTTCATAGTTATTTTATCTCACTTATATTTAGAATCATGCCAGCTTATGCTGTATTGGTGCTGAAATTTTTTTTCACCTAGTAAAGAACCAACAAAACAGATAGCATGTTATGAGAATCAGCTGCTCAATATTCACGGCATTACTAACACCCCCTCCCCCAAGCCCCGCAACTCCACAATACCCGGCGAGCGCTGCTCCATCTCAGCACAAGCTGCATCTTTCAGCCAATGCTCCATGTCCCTGGAAAGTCACCAGTCTCCTTCAGTAATCCATGTAATAACCCAGAATTGACTGGAATGAGCTGGTGGTGGTGGGTTACTGGTACATTATCATGCTGTGCATGGTGTCATTAGGATTTCTGCCACATCCCTGGAGTGGGAGTAGTGATGGCAGCACCTGCTTGCACGGTCACTTGCTGGCAGGAGTCGGGCAAGTTTATGGGGGGGGGGGGAGTAATGTTTACTCATGTGCAAGTGACTCCACACACAACCCTCTTCCCCAAGGAGGTTTAGTAAGATTAAGGAGGCAGTCATAAGTGTTTGCTATTGTTTTTATATAGAAATATCTTTATTGTCATCATAAACAAAAATAAAGGCATATATTGCAGCACTGAAATCCACAATACAGCTTTGCAAGTAACAAAGCAAGCTCTTGAAAAAAACCCATTTTGAACATAACCCTTCCCCCCCCCCCCCCCAATACTCTCCTAACAAAAATGCAAAACCTAGGAGGTTTAATAAAACAGTATAAACCTCACAAGTTTGCTGTTGTTTTGAACTAACCAATATGGCGACAAAAATCCACCCACTGGCTTCAGCCCAGATAATGGGGCAGATAGGCTTATGCCATCTGCTGTTATTAAACCTCTTTGAAATCTCTAGATGACAGGGACATTCCTGCTGAGCAGGGGCTGTGGAGGAAATAGGTAAAAGCTTTAGTAGTTTTTAAAGTGGAAAGCATAGGATCCAGCTTCCTTTTCTTCTTTCCCCATAGTATACTCTTGGCCATAGGTATTGGAATGTGGGGAGCCACAGGTGCAGCGGCACCACTAAATGTTCTTTTCCCCTGCTCTGTGATCCTCAGGACAGTTGATGCTGCAATAGGCATAACTGCAGAAGCATTGCAGGCAGTAGGCATGGGGCCTTAAGTATCTGTGCATGCTGAAGGCCTGTCTGTTTCTGCACCATCTGAAACAGGACATTCTTATAGGACTGGAGCCAGCAGGCCTTGAGCTCAAGACCCCTTATTATCCAGCCACAATGCTTTTGCAGTTACGCTGATTGTAGCACTGCCACTCCAGGAGAGGGAAGTAAGAAAAGAAACACATTGCAAGGGAGGGGTAGCTGGAAGGAAGAAGAAAGATACCAAAAAACATGGGGGTAAGGGTTGGGAAGGGAAGGAAGATGCTGAAGAGGGAAGGAGGGAGGGTTGAGATGTGGGGAAGGAGAGAGTTGCTGGACACCATGGTGGTGGGCTTCATGGGATGGTGGGTAAGAGAAGGGGAGATGCTGAAATTGGGGACAGAGCTTCTGCTGTTTCTACTCTTTGGCAGCCACATCCTCCAGATTCTTCAGATCCTATGCTGCTAAGCCACTATAGCTGTGTCTGATCCTTCGGGTTGCATCCCTGGTGGTTTTTAAAGTTGAAAGTGTAGGATCCAGCTTCCTTTTCTTCATTACATTCACTTTACTATTGCTACTTACCATTTCTATAGGGCTACTAGAGGTACGCAGCGCTGTACACTGACCGTGTAAGAGACAGTCCCTGTTCAACAGAGCTTACAATCTAATCAAGACAGACAGACAGGACAAATAAGGGAATTACATAAGGTGGGAATGATAAAACAGACATGAGTACTGAACAGTGAATCGGAGTTACTACTATTTTACCCTTGCTGCAGTCTTGGTTATTCTCCAGGCATTGGATCCAGAAGATCGGGCTTGTACATGTCTATTTCGCTACCTCTGCCCCAAGGAAAAGAGATTATCAAGGGTTAACTGAGCACAGAGAAGAAAAGGAAGCCACATTCTATGCTTTCAAAGCTGCAACAGCTCTGGCAGCTTTTAAGGTGGAAAGCAAGGATCTGGGGAATCCTGAAGATTTTAATTTAATTTAATAGAAAATATATTTTGTGCAGGTTATTACCAACATAGAAATGTACTAAGAAGAAAAATAATGCAAAACAAAGATTAAAAAAAAACAAACTAATACTGCAAATAAATTGCAGTTAAAAACATTAACTTCCAATGCTCATCCCTCAAGATATGACCTGAATGTTATGTTTACTAGTCAGTGTAGACACCATATCCAGATGCTTTTCCAAACAAATGTGCCTTCAGCTGCTTTCTAAAACTTTTTTGCTAATAATTTGTAAAGTCAAAGGTAATATGTTCCGCGTAATGTAGGCCCTGCCACCTGAAAAATAGAAAAACACGACTATAATTGAATCTGACTATTTTTAAAATGTTCTACCTTGCACCATGTCTATTCTGGGTGGCTTACAACCAACATACAAAATCCTGCAAAAATATAGCAAAAGACAAAAAACATAAAGCCATAAAATTATAATTTTAAAAAATTCCACTATCTAGGTTCTTCATCATCTCTAAATTAATGCTCAAGAAAAGGCTTGCTGAAAAATGAAGGCTTTCAATTTCTTTTGAAAAGTAGGTATTAACTCAGTCTGTCATTAAGTGATAGATCTTTATATGGTACCTGGAAAATCCGCACAGAAAACATTTCTACCTAAGTGTATTCTATAACATTTCTGCGCGGTTTATATAATACACTTATCGCCTGTCCATGCGACTATATTTAGTCACGAGCAATTACACCAAATAAAACCTGGTGTAAATACCAGTGTCTTAAGTTAGACGCAGCGCAGGTATATTCTATAACACTACGCGGAAAATTTTTGAAATGCTCACGACCTGCCCATTCCACACCCATGGCCATGCCCCCTTTTTGAAAACACGTATTAGAATTTACGTGGCCCACATTATAGAATGTGCTTAGAAAGTTCTGCGTGTAAGTTCTAATTAGTGCCAATTAGTGGTGATTGCTTGTTAACATCCAATTAACAGCACTGATTGGCTTGTTAACATTAGGTTATTCACATTATTATGGAATACGCTTGGATTTCCGCGCAGAAATCTAAGCACAATATATAGAATCCGGGGGAAAGCGCTGTGTCAAAGAGTTCCAAAACTGGACCAGCAATCATAAAGATTGAATCTCTAAATGTCCAGAAAACCTTTCCCCAGTGATCTTAAACCTCTAATTGGTCTGTAAATTCTCAAGGTAGATAGCAAACACAAGGGAAGCACCTCATGCAATGCTTTAAAAATCTATAGAGCAATTTTAAAACAAATCCTCCATTGCACTGGCAACCAGTGAAGCTGTATTAGAGTTGGTGTAATATGTTCGCAATGAATGGTTCCAGAGATCAATCTCACGCTGGCATTCTGAGTCGCTTGAATAGCTCTAATCAAATGCATAGGTAACCCTAATAATAAAACATTACAGAAATCAAACGGTGGAAAAATAAAAGCCTGTACCACCAAACGAAAGTTATTACCACTCAAAAAATCGCGAAGATTATGCAGACTTTTCAATTTATTAAAAAAACATGCTGAACAGTTTTCTTCACATAAAACTTCATAGACAAAGGTGTCTAGGGTAATTCCCAGATATCTCATTTCCCTCAAAATTGGAATATCTATTTCATCACAGGAAATCGGGAAACTCCACATTACTAGCACCTGATAAAGAGAGAGTCTGAGTTTTTTGATATATTCAAACAGAATTTGTTTGCAGTCAGCTGAGATTTTACTGTACTTAGTAACTAAAAGTGGATACTGAATTCCAAGGCAATCACCTTACATAAAGGAACAATATAAATATTGAGCAATAAAACTGAAGATGAGGAGCCTCGAGGTACTCCAGAATAAATGCTTTTCCAAGAGGAATAATCTGACCCTAGTGTAACTTGAAATTGTCTATCTTTCAAAAATTACTCAAACCATCGTAAAGAAAAGCCAAGAGACACCAAGGGCTTGTAATTGTGACAATGATAAATCATGATTCACAGTATCGAATGCTGCTGAGTCATCTAACATTACCATTAAGAATTCAATACCTCGATCAAAGCCACAACAAATACTATCCAAAAGAGGCAAGTAAATTCTCTGTATTGTATTTTGCTCTAAAACCAAATTGAAATTAATCTAAAAGAGCATAGAGCATGCTCCTCTGCAAATTTCTGTAACTGCTCTAAATTGAGTTTCTCAAGAATTTTTCACAAAAAAGATAGGCTATAGGTCTGAAATTATCAATATTAAAGAAATCCAAAGAAAGCCCCTTTAATAAAGGTCACACTATTGCTCTTTTCAAATAATTTGGTACTCCACCTCAAAATAATACATTCACGTTATTGTCAGTCACAGGAGCAATATTATTGCCAGTCGATTTCAACACAGAAGTAGAGCAAGGATTTAATATATTGGTTGAATTATTCATTGAGCAAATCATTTCACTGACTACTCTGATCCAAAGTTTCAATATAAAATTCTTTATGCAGATGACATTCTTTTGCTTTTTCCTACATCCCCTTCTCACCCAGATCTTGGTAATTTGCAAACGTGTCTTACTGTGGTCTCTGGTTGGCTCTCTGACAATCACTTGGTCCTGAATACCAAGGATACTGTCACCTGTTGGCAGGGCCGCCGGGAGCCGGGCCCGGGACAAGGCTGCCCCCAGCTCCCCCCCACCTGAGGTTGCCGCCCACCCGAGATCGCCGGGCCCCTCGCCGCCCACCCACCCGAGGTTGCTGGGCCCCCCTCCACCCGCTATCGGGCCGGGCCCTCGGAACTAACCTTAAGCCTCCTTTCACTTCGCAGCAAGCAGCGGCAGGGCAGACCTCTCCTCCTTCCTTCCATGCCCCGCCCTCATGGACGTTACATCAGGCGAGGGCGGGACATGGAAGGAAGGAGTGGCCTGACCTCCTGCTGCTTGCTGCGAAGTGAAAGGAGGCTTAAGGTTAGTTCTGGGAGTAACGGAGGGCGGGCCAGGCGGCGGCGCCGGGCCCCGGGACTTTTGTCCCCCCTGTCCTCCCCTCTCGGCAGCCCTGCCTGTTGGATTTCAGGTCCTTTTACTCCTTTGCTAGTCCCAGTCCTTTTTGACTTTCCTGTTCCTACTGCTGATTTGTTTAAATACCTTGGTGCTTTCTTTGATTCTGCTCTCTTTTCTCCCCCAAGACTCCTCTGTCTTACAACGTGGCTTTTTCTCTCTCGGGTGTCTCTGTTCTATTTCTAAATTTCTAGAATATTCTGACCTACATACTTTAATCCATGCTTTTGTGATCTCCCACCTTGATTATGCTGATATGGTCTGTGGTGAAACAGGGAGATTTCAAGCCTGTGAATTGTATTTTAGTTTTCATGTAGTGTGTTTCTCTTGTTTGGCCAGCAAGTGGTGTTTGTTTTCTGTTTTAAAGCTGTTGCAGAGAAAGCTGTTTTCCGTTTAGCCCTGTGGAAAGGCAACCTGCAGTGCTATTGGCCAGATAGTTTCAAAGTTGGTGCTGTGGGTTCTGATTGGCCCTAGAGTTCAAATCCAGCCAGGAGGTACTGGATTTTCCCCAGTCTCAGATAGGGAGTGCAGAGGGTAAACCTAGGGTTACCATACGTCCGGATTTCCCCGGACATGTCCTCTTTTTGAGGGCATGTCCGGGGCGTCCGGCGGATTTTGCCCGCGCCCACGTTTGTCCGGATTTCTGGACAAACGTGGGCACGGGTGCGAGCAGGCGCGTGCGTGCGGTGGGCGTGTGATCGGCGCCGTGGGTCTGGTGACCTGGTCTCCCGTCCCCTCCCCTTCCTTACCATGTTCCCTGGTGGTCTAGTGACGTCTTCGGGGCAGGAAAGAGCCCCCTCTTTCCTGCCCGGAGCGCTGCCTCCCCTGTCTATCATCTTTCTCGGTCTGGCTGGGGATTCAAAATGGCCGCCGAGAGTTGAACTCTCGCGAGGCCGCTTCAACTCTCGGTGGCCATTTTGAATCCCCAGCCATACCGAGGAGGATGCAGCAGGCAAGGGCAGGCAGCGCTCCGGGCAGGAAAGAGGGGGCTCTTTCCTGCCCCGAAGAGAAGACTCTACTAGACCACCAGTAAGTGAGGGGGGGGTATGTGATGGGGGGGAGGGGACTATGTGACGGGGGGGGGGGGAATAGGGGCGGAACCCGGACCTGAAGGGGGCGTGGCGGAGGCGGGACATGAGGCGTGGCGGGGCGGGGTAGGGGGCGTGACATGTGTCCTCTTTTTCAGAGGACACAAAATGGTAACCCTAGGTAAACCAGAGGCATAGCCAGATCTCACAGTGGGAGGGGGCCAGAGCCCAAGGTTGGGGGCACATTTTGAGTGCCGCCTCGCTGCACCCCCCCCCCTCACACACACTGCCTCCCCCCCTTCGCATCCTCTCGCCGCCTCGCCCCCCCCCCAAACAAAAACCTTTGCTGGCGGGGGTCCCCAACCCCTGCCAGCCAAAGCCTTCTTCAGTAACGGTCTCCGGCGCAGCCGCGTTCGCTGCCCTGCTCGTCTTTCTTGCTTCTCCTGTGCACGCTGACGCTCCTTTACAGCCTAACCAGGGTCCCGGATGAAATTTGCGGGGGCCCAGGCCCCCCGTAGCTACGCCCCTGGGGTAAACATCTCTGCCCTGAGGGCCCCCTCCCCCCCCCAGCTCTCCAGCCAGCATACAACAGTTTTTCTTTCTGCCCTCCAGCTGCCATCTCTGCCGGCCCATGGTGATACTTACACAGCACAGTCAAGTGGGACCGTGACTTTCTGCAGAGTGTGGCTGCTTCCTTCAGGAGAAGGCAGGGCTGGCCCTGAGAAAGAAGCTGCAGCATGCAGAGAGCCATGGTCCTACATAGCTTACTGTGTGATTATCACCGCAGGCCGGCAGAGATGGCAGCTGGAGGGAAGGAAGGAAAACTATTGCAAGCCAGAGGGAGAGAGGCAGGAGCAATGCCAGGGGGAGTGGACAGGGAGAGAAACAACAGCAGTGCCAGGAGGCAGCAGGGAGAGAGCAGTGGCGATCCTAGCCTGCATGACACCCGGGGCATGCCGCTGGGGGGGGGGGGGGTGCCGCGATGCGTGCCTGTCAGCTGAGTTCGCTAACTTCGCTGCAGCTCCCTCTGCTCCGGAACAGGAACTGTTCCGGGGCAGAGGGAGCTGCAGCGAAGTTAGCGAACTCAGCTGACAGGCGCGCGCCGCGGCACCCCCCCAGCGGCGTGCACCTGGGGTGGACCGCCCCCACCGCCCCCCCCCCCTTGGTACGCCACTGGGAGAGAAACAGGAGCAGTGTGGGGGGTGTGCAGGGAGAGTTACAGGGCAATGCCAGGTGGGGGAAGGGGAGAGAGAGGTGAGGTAATGTTAGATGGGGGGGGGGGGGGTAGAGACAAACAAGCAAGGCATTGGACCTAAAGTAGTGAACTGGATTGGAAACTGGTTGACCAACAGGCAACAGAGGGTGATGGTAAATGGAAACTGCTCAGAGGAAAGGAAGGTGAGTAGTGGCGTACTTTAGGGATCGGTGCTGGGGCCGATTCTGTTTAATATATTTGTGAGAAACTTTGCTGAAGGTTAGAAGGAAAAGTTTGCCTTTTTGCAGATGGCACGAAGATAGCCAAAGAGTGGATATCCTGAGGGGAGTGGAAACTATGAGAAGGGATCTCCAAATGGAAGAATGGTCAAAGGTCTGGCAGTTACAATTTAATCGAATACGAATTCTGGGTGTAATTATATTTACAGGTATTGAGTATTATTAACTCAAATACTAAAAAATCAAGGTACCTAATTATCTATTAAAATGAAGCTTAAATCCAATATATAATGCCTTTTATAAATATTATATGGTGCT
Source organism: Microcaecilia unicolor (assembly GCF_901765095.1). Taxonomy (NCBI): domain Eukaryota; kingdom Metazoa; phylum Chordata; class Amphibia; order Gymnophiona; family Siphonopidae; genus Microcaecilia; species Microcaecilia unicolor. Next base: position 343,891,735 of record NC_044032.1, on the reverse strand, counting down.
CAGAGTGAAGAAGTGCACCAAAAGATAAAAATACCTTCCAATGCACTGTCTTAATAATATCATTGTACCAGATACCCTAACCACCCTCCTCACAGATGCAAAATTGTTCAAACTGTATAAGAGTAAATGCAATAAATCTCTTGCTGAAAACATAGAAAGAATCATTGAAATATGACATCAGATAAGAGCCAAATGGCCTATCCAGTCTGCCCATCCACTGCAAACACTGTCTCCTTTCCCTAAGAGATCCCACGTGTCTGTCCCACTCTTTCTTAAATTGACACAGTCCTCGTCTCCACCATCTTCACCGGGATGAATGGTGCATGCATCGGCATTCCTGAGAAGTGGGATGTCTTGCTGCTGCTTCATTAAAAAAAACCTTTTGCAAACAGCATTCATTGTTAGTAAAGTTTTATAAAGAATAATTAAATCTCCTATACACACTCAACTTCAGTGTCCAAAAACATATCTGGGGAAATAGGGCAATCCAATGCTGGTCAATCCAATGCAAATCTCTCTGTTTCTCCAATTCTATACATCTCTCAGTGAAAGGTTTGTGCAGTGTGCTGAAGAGTGAATTTTTAATGTCACCATCCTCATCTGTTCCCAACGCGGAACCACGTTTCACCTCCAGTGGCGTCTTCAGGAAAACAGAATTAAAAATCAAATGATGTATTACTAACTCATTCCTACCACTACTGTATTATAAAACTAACATATATTAAAATTTTATATTATATTTTACCACTTCCTAAATTTAACATATACACTTTCTCTCAGCTACCAAGGAAAGGCTGTCCTCAGCTCCACCATCCCTCATCTCAGGAACGCCGATTCATGTGCTGTTCATTATTGTCCCTTTAACCACTCCTATTTAAAAAAAAAAATCTGATAGGCTCCCTTCTCTGCTATTCCTCTGGAGGATCCACTCAATTTCTCTATTCACCCCCCTCGAGGAGACACTGGCCTAATCAAAAATAAATCATTCTTTTTGAATTAAAGGTCTGGCAGTTAAAATACTAAAGACACTTGAAGACACTAGGGGTACAGCTTCTTTTTTACCTTCAGGACCAGGATCGAAGCAGACAATGCAGTAGCCTTCTCCATCCAGGCCGACCAGGACACGTCAACAGCAATGAGAAAGCAGAGAGTAATTTATAATTTGTCTTCTAAAGTGTTATCGGAATATCAGTATCAAGTTTTGAGTTTAGGACTTTCATTTATACCTATGCATTGCTATGATGCATTTTCTATGTGACAGGCTTATTTTCGAAAGAGAAAGACGCCCATATTTCGACCCAAATCGGGAGATGGGCGTCCGTTTCCCGTGGGCACCCAAATCGGTATAATCAAAACCCGATTTTGGGCGTCCTCAACTGCAGTCCGTCACGGAGATGAACAAAGATCGAAGGCGGGGCTGGGGCGTGGTTATCGGCCGAGGAGAGATGGGCATTTTTAGCTGATAATCGAAACAAGAAGGGTGTTTTGACGAGAATTTGGTCCGCTTTATTTGGACCCTTTTTTTCAGGTCCAAGTCCCAAAAAAGTGCCCCAACTGACCCAGATGACCACCGGAAGGAATCGGGGATGACCTCCCCTGACTCCCCCAGTGGTCACTAACCCCCTCCCACCAAAAAAAAACTTTTTTCCCCCAGCCTGTATGCCAGCCTCAAATGCTGTACCCACCTCCATGACAGCAGAATGTGTTCTATCCTGTGACAGCCTTTCCCTGGTTCTGATGTGGCTCTCAGGTAAGTGTGACACCTTTTCTGTTAAGGGCACTGCAGAGTCACATCAGCAATGCATTGTGGTGGGTGTAGGGTATTGGGCTCCGTGATTCCACTAGCTTGTGTTAAATGCTCACGATGTTGGTAGTTGGTAGGCTCAACTCCCATGGTGCTTTTCCCTCTGCTTACTGGGTCAGAGTGTGCCCTGTTTTGTTTCCGGTAGTCCATGAGGTAGTGGCCATTTGTGTAAGACACTTTTAGATCCCTTTCATGTGATAGCCACGTTACAGCACTTAGTTCTTACCTTGAATGTTGCTGAAAGAGGCCACTGTACACCATTGTGCCAGCTCGGACCTACTGCTGATCTCAGTACCAGCGAGACTCGTTGCCAGAGGGGCACAACCTCTGATCTGCAGTTAACTGTGAGTAAGCATGCTTATTAAAATAAAGGACGTTTTCAGCGAGATTAGTCTTCAGGTGTGAACTGCTTTGCCAAGGTTATACACCAGCAACAAGTCCTGTCCCTTGAGCACCTTTAGTGGGTACTGCAGTACACTTCAGGCAGGCAGACCCAGGCCCATACCCCCCCACCCCCCACCTATAACACTTGTGGTGGTAAATGGGAGGCCTCTAACACCCACTGTACCCACATGTAGTTGCCCCCTTCACCCCTAAGATCTGTGGTAGTGTTGTACATTTGTCCCTCCCACAACCAAATGGCTTGGATTGGGACGTTTCTGAGCTGGGCATTTTTAGTTTCCATTATCGCTAAAAAAAAAAAACGCCCATCTCAGAAGGGACCAAATCCATGGCATTTGGTCCGTCCAAACCGTATTTTCGACACGAAAGATGGACGCCCATCTTTTTCGATAATACGGTCTGTCCCGCCTCTTCACATACCCGTTTTCAGACATAGACGCCCATGGAGATGGGCGTTCGCGTTCGATTATGCCCCTCAGTATGTACATACAGTACATTTTTTTCGGACATTGAAGCTATGTTTGTATTTTGGAAATGAAGAAGATAAATGTTGAAAAGTCCGGTGGTGGTGAGCAGAATTTTTATGTTGCTACATCAATTACCTTCTGTGTTGTTGCCACCGGGTCCTGTTGATCCAGTGATTGATACTTTTCAGTAGCTGGTTTTGAGAGATGTTGTAGAAATGGAAGAACATCTTCAATATCCATTTAACAATTTATCTCAAATTCAATGGACAGCTTTGAAGGATCTACAACAGGACACTTCTATAGTTATCTGTAGAGCAGGGTGGGAGGTTTGTGGTCCAAGATAAGGTCAAGTATATTGAGGAAGGTGGCAGTTGCTAGATCATTCTTTTTATAATCTATTAGATAGATGTAGACCCTAAAGAGTGTTATTAGCGGAAGGTTCGTGGGTTACTTGTTCAAGCCAATCATAAAGGGGTGATTACCTTGCTGGAATTTAAGCATTTGTATAAGCAATATCTTGTGGTACTCCTGTATTTATTTTATCCTCAAAATCCATAAATCTTTACAGAGGACCCCAGTGAGACCCATAGTTTTGGGGAAAAAAATCTTCATTTGAACCTTTGGCTCAGTATTTGGTTCACCGTCTCTAACCCTTTGTATCATGCATGGATTCTTTCATACGTAACTCTTCACATTGTTGCAAGTTTTGGAGTCATTCCAGTTTGTTGGACAAGATTCTATTATTTTGGTAACATTAAATGTCAGTACTCTCTACACCTATGTCCCTCAACAGAGAGCTTTAAGTATTATAGACAGGTATGTTCAGCAATTGGGGATTTCCATGGATAAAATAGTTTTCTTAAATCAGATTGCTAGATTAAAAATTATTTTCCAGTTTGGTGATACATTTTATTTACAGATAAAGGGGGTAGCTGTGGGAGCTACTGTAGCTCCCACAGTTGCATGTTTATATATGGCAGATTTTGAAAAATCTTTTGTGTATTAGTCTGAATTTGCTGACCATGTCTATGGAAATGTTTCATAGATGATTTTTTTATATATATGGTCAGAGGATGTAAGAAGTTTGACTACACAAAGACTCCAGTATTTTTTCTTTATCACAAAAACATTTTATTGTATTGCAATGCCCGCTAACCTCACTAGCACTGCTGCCTACTATTAAAACCTCACACATTCACTCCTCCGCTCACCTTGCACACCTGTATTTTATTTAAATACAAAACAGTTGATTTTACATTTTAAACTGCATACTTATACTGTTTCGTATTGTGCATATGTTTTGTCATGCTTATACATTATATCATACTCAAATAATCAAAACTCAGTCCTGCCAGCTAAATGGTCCTTTTCCTACAAACGCCACGCCTTCCGCATGGACGCAGTGAAAATGTTTCCACATAAACGCTGGATGACTGTTCTTCATGGACAAACTCTGTATGTCCGTTAAACCTCCGTTGGCTGTTCAAATACGCCACCTCCAGTCAGTATGCATCACAATACAGGTGCTGTGTGCTCGGTGACTAACTCAACAGTCCACCATATCTTTTTCATGTTATGCCGGCTTCTCAATGCAAGGACCGCATTTCACAAATCTTCCTCAGGAGGAACCACCATCAAATTTGTTCTACACCTCCAGTGGCTGCATGCCGGATTGAAACTCCCTTAGGGCTGAGTCACAGACGCCGCCCAGGAAATCACTGAAGTTTGCAAAGATTTTTACAATATCTTAACTTGCTAACATTACATTTGCTTTGCATATTGGGGGACATGATAATTGATTTTTTTTAGATATTCATGTCCAGTACTGGGAAGGTCTTTTTCGAACATCAGTTTTCAGGAAGCCCACAGATAGAAATACCATCCTTCATTATAGAAGTTTTCATCCTAAAAGGTTGAAGGATGGTATTCTGGTGGGACAATATTTGAGGTTCAGGCATTTATGTAGTACTCAGGAGTTCTTCAAAAATCAAGCTCATCAAATGTTTGACAGGTTTAGACAGAGAGGTTATCCAAATAAAGATGTTGTTTTGTAGGGACCAGCAGTCATGTAAGGAGGAGCGCACTATGAAGTAAGTGTATATTACCGTATTCTCATCATAATAAAACAAATTATTTGTAAACATTGGTCTATTGGTTGCATCCCCAATTTGGTAGTATCCCCTGTTTTGCATATCCTAGAACCCGTAATATGGGTGAGATGTTATTAGTATTTAGGAATTTAGATCAATTTGACACAAAATAGGGGGGACATATGTGTTGTCACAGATGTGTATATAGTAGATATGCCTTCATTAAACAGTCAGTTGTTGTTCCAAGCACGGGAATAGAAGTTAGATTGAGATGTGATTCAGACTGAGCCCCAAAATGTTTTTCTCTTTGGGCTCCTTGAGCCAGTTGAGTCCTTTTCTTCATATGAAGACAAAGGGCACAACCAGTTGGGCCACGAATGGGTATCAGTACCTGAGATGGTCCAGTTGCACCGAAAACAATGTTTGAAGCCACTGGGAGTCTTCGATGACATGGAAGGGAAGACTGCCCTAGCCAAATCAAAAAGCTCGATGGTGCTGAAAAAAGTGCACCAAAAAAGGGCAAAAATCCCGGCCGAGCAGGCCTGCCCGTGACTAAAATAAAAGAAAACTTGTACACAGGTCCAATAACTATAAGGAGAGGGTTCTTTTTTTTTAACAACAAAATAAAGAGAAATAAAGTGAAAAAAAAAACCGCGAAAAAAGGCACTGAGACTCTCCCAGTCGACGAAGTGGAGCCAGGAAAATTAGCTGCTGCTTCTCACGTGTGAAAAAGTAACTGAGAAGCGCAGCAGGTGGGAAGGCAGTCAGCGCATGTGCAATCAGACGTGCAGCGAGCTAGAAGGCTCCAGCAAACGTTTTTGCTATTTGGAATGCCGGTTCCCGGGCCGGCACGGATCGCCAACCCCACTGTAACTGTGAGAATAATCAGTCTGCTGTCCTCGGAGAAACAATGCGACAAGGTGATGGGCGTGGCCAGAAGGATGCTAGGCTACATAGCAGGGGCGTAGCTAGGTGGGGGCATGGGCCCCCACAGATTTAGCCCTGGCTCCCTCTACTTTCGACCCTCCCGCCGCCGACCCTCCCCCGCCACTTTCAACCCCCCCTCCCCCCTCCCACTGCCACCGCCAGGTACCTTTGTTGGCAGAGGTCCCTAACCCACGCCAGCCAAAGTCTTCTTCAGCACCGGTCTCCAGCGTGTTCACTGATCTGTTTCTGTCAGTCCTGACTCCTGATGTCCTGCATGCACGTCCTGTATGTAGCCCCGTATAGGATGTGCATGCAGGACGTCTGGACTGACAGAAACAGATCAGCGAACACGCTGGAGACCAGCGCCGAAGAAGACCAGCTGGCGGGGGTTGGGGCCCCCTGCCAGCAAAGGTACCTGGCGGCAGCGGTGGGGGAGGGTTGGCGACGGGAGGGGGTCGAAAGTGGTGGGGGAGGGGCGGTGGCTGGGGGAGGCGGGCTAAAATGTGCCCCCCCACCTCGGGCTCTGGACCCTCCTCCCACTGAGGTCTGGTTACGCTCCTGCTGCATAGAGATGGGTTTAAATTAAGTCATTGGTGAGGCCCCACATGGAGAATTGTGTTCAGTTTTGGAGGCCATATCATGCTAAGGATGTAAAACACTTGAAATGGTTCAAAGAAAAGCAATGAAAATGGTATGGGGTTTACATAGTAAGACGTACAAGGAGACCTGAACACATATACCCTGGAGGAAAAGAGAAACGGGTGATATGATACAGACGTTCAAATATTTGAAAGGTGTTAATTCAGAAACAAACATTTTGTAGAAACGGGAAGGCGCTAGAACTAGAGGACATGAATTGAGGTTGAAGGGGGCAGACTCAGGACTAATGTCAGGAAGTATTTTTTCACGGAGAGGGTGGTGGATATGTGGAATGCCCTCCCGCGGGAGGTGGTGGAGATGAAAACGGTAATGGAATTCAAACATTCATGGGATAAACACAAAGGAATCCTGTTTAGAAGGAATGGTTCCGTGAAATCTTAGCGGAGATTAGGTGGCAACGCCAGTAATTGGAAACAAAATGGGAGCTGGGAAGACTTCTACTGTCTACGCCCTGATAGTGACTGAATCGATAGGGATGGACTTGAGTGTACATTTTAAGGGGCTTCGATGTTAGCTTCAGAACTTAGTACAAGAACTGTACTGGGCAGATTTCTACGGTCTGTTCCCTGAGAAAGGCAAGGACAAATCAAACTCGGGTATACATATAAAGTATCACATACCATGTAAAATGAGTTTATCTTGTTGGGCAGACAAGATAAACCCTATCTGCCATCGTTTACTATGTTAATATGTAAAGCCTCCTTCCTCATGTTGAGACAACATACTGCTGTCCTGACCTATGAAAAGAGGTCTTGGCCTTCAAAAGCTAGTCAAAATTGTATTGTTAGTTCAGTTATAAACACCTTATTTTCCATGTGTGTTTTATTTGTTAATTTATAATGTATTGTTTGGAATATGCCAGTTTTTGACATTTACACCTGCTATTTTGCACAGCAGAAGAGGGCATGTGTCACTACTTCTTTTTCCATGGTTGTTGCATTATATGCAAAGTCAGGCTTTTTGGGGGTTCAATTTAATTTTTGTGTACATATTCTTATTTTTAGTTTGTATTTTGTACTTGGTGAGAGTCTGTGTTCTGCATGTGTGAAGGAGACGGGGCTCTCTGTTAGTATTGAATATCTGTGTAAGGTCAGTCCATGCAAATCAGGCTTATTTAGTTTTCCAATAGACGAATTGATGTTCTCATGCCCACTGTGTTTTTCCTAGATTGGCCCTTGTTATGTGACTCTTGGAAGTTAGTGTTGTTATGGTATGGTAGAATTGTTTTATAGGTTCTGAGTGACGTTTGTAGGGTTTTTTTTAAGTACTTCACAACTATATCTAGTACTGGATTTTGTTTTCGGATTTAGCTTGTGCTTTTTTCAGTTGTAGCTCATTGTGAGTTACTTTCAGAGGGCTTACAGTCTTACTTGTCCAAGATCTCAAGGAGTGGCAGTGGGATTTCAACCTTGGCTTCCCTAATTCTCAGACTGCTCCTCTAAGCATTAGGTACAATTAATACAGATGTATTCCAAACATGTTTGGTAACTCAACAATAAACTAAAGGCCAGCAGATCTGAAACCTGGTGGCCATTTGACAACCTACTACAAAAATGAATAGACGACATTTTGTGGTTTCCTGTAACCACAGGATTTCTGTTACAGTGCTGCTGAACACCACATGGCCTACTGGAAGATGGTGGACTGCGGTACTAAGGCTCATAGGCGCCGACTCCGTGGGTGCTGTGGGTGCTCAAGCAACCCCAATAATTTGGCAGTGGCACGTGACCGCTCCCTCCCTGCACCGTCCGTCCCGACTCCTTGCCCTGCTGCACCGCTGTGCTGTCCGTCCGCCCGCTCGCTCCGCCTCCTACCTGGCTCCTTCAATGTTCCGGACTGACTCTGTCTCCGTGTGCAGACACTGCCTTCGCTGTCACCGTCGGAAGCTTTCCCTCTGGCTCTGCTCTGTTCAGTTTCCGGCATCATGCTGCAACAGAGAGGCAGAGCACAGAGGAGCTTCCGGTCCCCGAAGAAGCCCGAACTTAGGCAGTGGTGGGGTGGGCAGGTGGCACCGCGCGTGAGTGCATCATGTCCTCGGTCCTCCTGTCCCTCTCGAGTCCCGGGCAGGCTCCCGCTCCAGTCCCTGCATGCTTCCTGCCATGGCCCGCCCTGCACAGTGTGCAGCAGTTTCCTGTCCCGCATAGGCGGGACTCGCGGGATGCTGCAGGCAGCGGAGGGAGAGCTCGGGAGCGCAAAGGCAGCTGTGTGGTGTGCTTTGAGAGCGAGCCAGAGAGGACGAGGTACAAAAGTGGTCATTATGTGATCAAATTTGACTTAACAACTGAAGGAAATAGAACAAAAATAAAACCACCTAAAAAGGAACAGCTGCAAAAGGTTAGGAGTTTATACCAGTTTTCAATATTTATTTATTTATTTATTTGTAACACTTATACCCCGCGTTTTCCCACTTATTAGCAGGTTCAATGCGGCTTACATAGAATATTGTTTAAAAATATCATCTTGGAAGCCCAGGCCCAAAATACCAGTGCATTGAAAAAAGGCTGAAGGAAGGCCAAATGGTTGCTGTGATGGATAATAGATGAAGTGAAAGAGAGTCTATTATAGCCAAAAAGAATATTTTTCAAACAGTAGAAAGTGGACCCAAATGAAAACCAAAAAAAAATAGAAAAAGCATTGCTAAGGCAATCAAAAAAGTGAATTTGAAAAGAAGCTTGCTCCAGAGCTAAAAACTAATGGGAAGAAAAAAACTGTCCCAGACACATTCAGGGCAATTATAAAAATGGGTGTGTGTAGTTATGCACATCTTGCACATTTAAGTGGTGCTTTAAAGGGTACTTTTGTGTGCAATTTTATGAGACAGCACTTAAGGGGGGCCCTTTTACTAAACAGCAGTAGAGCTAACGCGTGGGTACTGCATGCCAAATCATCACTACTGCTGGGGTAGCGCAGGCGCCTGGCGGTAATTCTGAAGTTGGAGGGGGAGTGGGGGATGGGGGAAGAGGGGGGAAGGGGAAAGAGAGGGGGAGAGGGGGGAATGCACCACTTGTAAAAAAATAAAAAAAATTAATTTTCAGCACCCCCAATCATTTTGAAAAGTTGGCTCCTATGCTAGGAGAGCCAAGTGTTAAAGTATCTGCATATATTTCCAGAATACTGCAAATATTGTTCTGTTTAGTATATTGTATTGCTTTGGTGCATTATTTTGATTTTTGGTCTATAATTCCTTGAATGTATTCAGTTTGCATATTACCATCAGAAACAGAGGTATGAGGGTGGGGGGACACAGAGCCACACAGTGAAGAATTCCTTCCTTGTGTTAAAAGGCTCCCCAGTCCCTTTCCTGCAGACATAGTTATTGCCCCTACCCCAAGGATTTTAATTTGCTCTGTTCTGCCTAGCCCCACCCTATACTCCATCTTAGCCCCACCCACTTTAGTCTTCCCAAACAGCTGAGTCACTGACCACCTATGCTAGTCCTCTCTCCTCTCATTTCTGTCCAGTTGTCACGTCTGTGGCCGTGACCACCCTCAGCCTTACCTTCTTTCTGGGGGTCAGCAGCTCTGCTGGCTTCTGTCTGTCTTTGTGTTAGTGTTGGCTCTGGCTTTATGTGCTGATTACTCCACTAGACCTCACCTGTGTGGGCTCTGCCTCTCTAGGGAGCCAGCATCTAAGATGGCTGCCACCGGCTCTGTGCCAGCTTCCAAGATGGCTCCTGCGTGTCTTTTCTGTGGGCTCACTTCCTATATATGTCAAGCCTCTCTTTGGGGTCAGTGTACTTCCTGCTTCTGTCCTGCTGGTGGTGACTCATCAGTGAGAGCCTTCATAAGGAAGTGCTGTGCTTGCATTCAAGGCCTTTGCATGGTGTCATGCCTAAAGGTCAGTTGGTTAGTGAGAGTTCTGTTGCGCTGCTACTAAGCCTGTCTCTGGGTTCCTACCCATCTGCTTTCTGTACTTGTGGACTGCTAGTCCTTCCGGGTGGGCTCTGCCTCTCTGTTTGTGTGTCTGGGGACTGCTAGTCTTTCTAGTGCTTTCCTCAGTGTTTGTAGCCTCAGTCTTTGTTCTCAGCCTGGGTTCGGAGCTACTCAGCTACAGCCGGGGTTTATTTCTCTGGCTGTGTGTGGAGCTGCTGTAGCTTCAGCCCAAGACCCTTGGCCTGTTATTCCTGGTTTTCTCTCTTACCCTGAGCCCTGCTTTGCCCAGCCTTTATGTTAACCCTGAGCCCTGCTTTGCCCAGCTTCTATGTTTACCCTGAGCCCTGCTTTGCCCAGCTTGTGTGTCAACCCTTAAGCCTGTTTCTACTTAGCTAGTGTTATCTGGTTTCCCGCTCTGCCTAGCTAGCATATTTCCTGAGTGTATATCCTGAATCCTGTTTCTGCCTAGTAACATAGTAGCATAGTAGATGACGGCAGAAAAAGACCTGCATGGTCCATCCAGTCTGCCCAACAAGATAAACTCATATGTGTATACCTTACCTTGATTTGTACCTGCCTTTTTCAGGGCACAGACCGTACAAGTCTGCCCAGCAGTATTTCCCGCCTCCCAACCACCAGTCCCACCTCCCATCACCGGCTCTGGCACAGACCGTATAAGTCTGCCCTCTACTATCCTCGCCTCCCAACCACCAACCTCTCTTCCCCCACCTGCTCCGCCTCCCAATTTCGGCTAAGCTTCTGAGGATCCCTTCTTACTGCATAGGATTCCTTTATGCATATCCCACGCATGTTTGAATTCCGTTACCGTTTTCATCTCCACCACCTCCCGCGGGAGGGCATTCCAAGCATCCACCACCATCTCCGTGAAAAAATACTTCCTGACATCTTTTTTGAGTCTGCCCCCCTTCAATCTCATTTCATGTCCTCTCATTCTACCGCCTTCCCATCTCCGGAAAAGATTCGTTTGCGGATTAATACCTTTCAAGTATTTGAACGTCTGTATCATATCACCCCTGTTCCTCTTTTCCTCCAGGGTATACATGTTCAGGTCAGCAAGTCTCTGCTCATACGTCTTGGAACGCAAATCCCATACCATTCTCGTAGCTTTTCTTTGCACCGCTTCCATTTTTTTAACATCCTTCGCAAGGTACGGCCTCCAAAACTGAACACAATACTCCAGGTGGGGCCTCACCAATGACTTGTACAGAGGCATCAACACTTCCTTTCTTCTGCTGATCACACCTCTCTCTATACAGCCTAGCAACCTTCTCGCTACGGCCACTGCCTTGTCACACTGTTTCGTCACCTTCAGATCCTCGGATACTATCACCCCAAGATCCCTCTCCCCCTCAGTACCTATCAGACTCTCACCACCTAACACATAAGTCTCTCGTGGGTTTCTACTCCCTAAATGCCTCACTTTGCATTTCTTCGCATTGAATTTTAATTGCCAAACCTTAGACCATTCTTCTAGCTTCCTCAGATCCCTTTTCATGCTTTCCACTCCCTCCCGGGTGTCCACTCTGTTGCAAATCTTAGTATCATCCGCAAATAGGCAAACTTTACTTTCTAACCCTTCGGCAATGTCACTCACAAATATATTGAACAGAATCGGCCCCAGCACCGATCCCTGAGGCACTCCACTACTCACCTTTCCCTCCTCCGAGCGAACTCCATTTACCACCACCCTCTGTCGTCTGTCCGTCAACCAGTTCCTAATCCAGTTCACCACTTCGGGACCTATCTTCAGCCCATCTAGTTTATTTAAGAGCCTCCTGTGGGGAACCGTGTCAAAAGCTTTGCTAAAATCTAAGTAGATTACGTCTATAGCATGTCGATGATTCAATTCTCCAGTTACCCAATCAAAGAATTCAATGAGATTCGTTTGGCACGATTTCCCTCTGGTAAAACCATGTTGTCTCGGATCTTGCAACTTATTGGCTTCCAGGAAATTCACTATCCTTTCCTTCAGCATCGCTTCCATTACTTTTCCAATAACCGAAGTGAGGCTTACCGGCCTGTAGTTTCCAGCTTCTTCCCTATCACCACTTTTGTGAAGAAGGACCACCTCCGCCGTTCTCCAGTCCCTCGGAACCTCTCCCGTCTCCAAGGATTTATTAAACAAATCTTTAAGAGGACCCGCCAGAACCTCTCTGTGCTCCCTCAATATTCTGGGGTGGATCCCGTCCGGTCCCATGGCTTTGTCCACCTTTAGCTTTCCAAGTTGTTGATACACACTCTCTTCCGTGAACGGTGCTGTATCCACTCCATTCTCAGGTGTACTTTTGCCAGTCCCTCGCGGTCCTTCTCCAGGATTTTCTTCAGTGAAAACAGCTAGTGTTATCCGGTTTCCCGCTCTGCCTAGCTAGCATATATCCTGAGTGTATATCCTGAACCCTGCTTGTATATCCTGAGTGTATATCCTGAATCCTATCTCTGTCTAGCTAGTGTTATCCGGTTTCCTGCTCTGCCTAGCTAACGTATATCCTGAGTGTATATCCTGAACCCTGCCTGTATATCCTGAATCCTATCTCTGTCCAGCTAGTGTGTATTTCCAGGGTGATTATCCTGTATCCTGCCTCTACCTAGCTAGTGGGTTTACCCTGTGGGTATTCCCTGAACCCCCTTCTGCCTAGCTTGCATGTTGCCCTAGTCCTTGCTCCTTCTAAGCTCTTGTACGTCTTGTCTTCATAGTCTGTCTTGTGTTTCTGGCTTAGCAGCTGCGTGCAGTGCTCAGTGCAGTCTAGTATTTAGTATTGCTTCCTCGTGTTTCCTAGACCCAGGGTGGGTCCTCTGGATCTCCAGTTCCGGCCTTGTCCTGCAAGCCCTGCCGGCCACCCGCATGCTGGAGCTCAACTCCAGCGGAACGGTGGCTAAGTGCAGATGAAGCGGTTCCTGTTCTGCCGGTTCCAGTTGCCTACTTCCAATCCAGAGTTCCAGTCCTGTCCTTCCATATGTCCAGTTCCAGGGTGGTCTTGCCTGCCTCTGCTGCTCCTCAGCAGGGGTCCAAGGGCTCACGATTCCCGGTTCTGCCCCGAGGACCTGACAGAATGCAAAGGCCCTCGAGAACGCGACACCAGTGCAATGTACTGTCTCCTCTTTTCCCTGGCCAGCACCTTTCCTCTCTCCTTTTTTCTAAATCCGTTCACCCATATCCTTTGTCCTTGCTGTCTTACCTTCATCCTCCTTTGCCTTCCTCTCCGTTCCCATCCCAAGTTCACTCTTTTCAATCCACAGAATGCTCTCCCCTCAATCCCTCCTACCTATCTATAAAACATAATCCCCACATCCCTTTTCTTAGCTTAGAAAGGTTCTCCTCAATACAAGTCCTCCTCAGCTCTAGACAGTTCTCTCTGTATCTTCTCCAGCCATCAAAGTCATTGACAGAGCGTGGGAAGGGCATAGAGGCCCCCTCCTCCCTACACACCACTTATATTTTGCTCCACTTAATGTAAGCATGTAAAGTATGTTTTTTAATCATCACTTAATATACAACCTTATAAAGCCAGGCAAATCAAAGTGGTGTGCAATACTAATAAGGAGTAATAGAAGAACTCCATTAGCAGATAGGATAGAAAGGACATGGACAAGAGAAACAAAAATAGACCACCAACATCAGAACCCTATAGACAGCACAGATCAACAAGTTGCAGAACACCTTATTGCAGTGGTTCCCAAACCTGTCCTTGGGGCTCCCCAGCCAGTCATGTTTTCAGGATATCCACAGTGAATATTCATAAGAGAGATTTGCATACAGTGGAGGCAGTGCATGCAAATCTCTCTCATGAATATTACATAAGTACATAAGTATTGCCACACTGGGACAGACCAAAGGTCCATCAAGCCCAGCCTCCTGTTTCCAACAGTGGCCAATCCAGGTCACAAATACCTGGCAAAATTCCAAAAAAGTTCAATACATTTTATTCTACTTATCCCAGAAATAAGCAGTGGATTTTCCCCAAATCAATTTAATAATGGTCTGTGGACTTTTACTTTAGGAAGCCATCCAGACCTTTTTTAAACCCCGCTAAGCCTACCGCCTTTACCACATACTCTGGCAACAAATTCCAGAGTTTAATTACACGTTGAGTGAAGAAAAACTTTCTCAGATTCATATTAAATGTACTACTTTGTAACTTCATCGCATGCCCCCTAGTCCTAGTATTTTTGGAAAGAGTAAGCAAATGATTCACGTTTACCCGTTCCACTCCACTCATTATTTTATAGACTTCTATCATATCTCCCCTCAGCAGTCTTTTCTCCAAGCTGAAGAGAACTAGACGCTTCAACCTTTCCTCATAGGGAAGTCGTCTCTTCACCTTTATCGTTATTGTCACCCTTCTCTGTACCTTTTCTAATTCCACTATATCTTTTTTTGAAATGCGGCAACCAGAATTGAATACAATATTCGAAGTGCAGTCGCACCATGGAGCGATACAAAGGCATTATAACGTCCTCACTTTTATTTTCCATTCCTTTCCTAATAATACCAAACATTCTATTTGCTTTCTTAGCCGCCACAGCACACTGGCTCTGTCTCATTAATCCATGTTTTTGAATATGCTCTGTAATTTTGTTCTTTATAACAGTTTTTACCATTTTGCCCAGCACCGACGTCAAGCTCACCGGTCTATAATTTTCTGGATCCCCTCTGGAATCTTTTTAAAATATTGGCATTACGTGGGCTACCCTCCAATCTTCCGGTACCACATTCGATTTTAAAGATAAATTACATATTACTAGCAATAGTTCCGCCAGTTCATTTTTCAATTCTGTCAGTACTCTGGGATGAATACCATCCAGTCCAGGAGATTTGCTACTCTTCAATTTGTCAAATTGCCCCATTATGTCCTCTAGGTTTATAGAGATTTCATTCAGTTTCTCTGACTCGTCAGCTTTGAATACCGTTTCTGGCATCGGTATCTCTCCCAAATCTTCCTTGGTGAAGACCGAGACAAAGAATTCATTTAACCTCTCTGCTACGGCTTTGTCTTCCCTGATTGCCCCTTTTATTCTTCGGTCATCTAGCAGTCCAACCAATTCTTTTGCCTGCTTCTTACTTTTAATATACCTAAAAAAAATTTTACTATGTGTTTTTGCCTCCAACGCAATCTTTTTTTTCCAAGTCCCTCTTTTTTCTTTCCTTATCAGTGCTTTGCATTTGACTTGACATTCCTTATGCTGTTTCTTATTATTTTCAGTCGGTTCCTTCTTCCATTTTCTGAAGGATTTTCTTGTAGCTCTAATAGCTTCCTTCACCTCACTTTTTTATGTTTCAACAATTTTTATTGATGATTCCACATGGTAAACACTTCCATATGATTCAATATATACGTTATAACAAACAGTTTCACCTTGTACATAGTATCCTTAGGCTTCTATCATCAAAGTTTTTATTAATCTCTTCTCCCCTTTCCCTTCCTTCCCTTCCTCTTAAATGCCTTTGAACCCAATCCTTGTACAGTTAAAGATCATGTGTGCAATGATAAACAATAAACTCAAACATTAATTTCCAATAATTATGACTCATGTATTATTCTATGTTCTATAACCCTACCTATATTCCAGTCGTGTTTGTTGGTGATTCCTCTTGACATATTGTTCCATAAAATTACACTCCTAACTGATAATCCACAAGTCTCTCTTATATGCTAAGAATATTGCACTATCCAATGCTATTCCACCCCTTCCTCCCACCTCCCTCCCCCTCTACTCTTATAGACTCCTCTCCTTACTTCATGGTCTATCTTACTCTGCCCCTCCACAGAACTTAACTTCCAGAGTGTGGGATGTTATCTGCCGTCCCATTTGGCAATTTATAATACTTTCTGTGTGGATCCTTATCTATACATTCCCCCACGAACCTCACCCAATCAAAGATTACTGAGACTCCCCCCTTCTTTCCTCTTACAGTACGGACAATTTATTTAACACCGTGCTTCTCGCTTTATGGGAAATACTTTGCAGATATTTGTTCCAGATAGAAATAAACGCCTTTCTTTTCTTTGGGGAGCCCTGGGCTGCTCTAGCCTCCCAAAGTAATCATGAAGCCTTTTCCAAAATGTTTTCACTTTGTCCTTCACCTCACTTTTTAACCATGCTGGCTGTCGTTTGATCTTCCTCCCTCCTTTTTTAATACGCGGAATATATTTGGCCTGAGCTTCCAGGATGGTATTTTTGAACAGCATCCACACCTGGTGTAAATTTTTGACCCTCGCAGATGCTCCTCTAAGTTTTTTTTTTTCACCGCTCTTCTCATTTTATCATAGTCTCCTTTTTGAAAGTTAAACTCTAACGTATTGGATTTCCTGTGTATACTTACTCCAAAGCTAATATCAAATCTGATCATATGATCACTGTTATCAAGCGGCCCCATCACCATTACCTCCTGCACCAGATCACACGCTCCACTAACGACTAGGTCTATAATTTTCCCTTCTCTTGTAGGCTCCTGTACCAGCTGCTCCATTAAGCAGTCCTTGATTTCGTCAAGGAATTTTACCTCCCTAGCATGCCCCAATGTTACATTTACCCAGTCAGTATTGAGGTAATTGAAATCACCCATTATTATCGTGTTGCCCAGTTTGTTAGCCTCCCTAATTTCTGATAACATTTCTACATCTGTCTGTTCATCCTGGCCAGGCGGATGGTAGTACACTCCTATCTTTTTCCCCTTTACACATGGAATTTCAATCCATAAGGATTCCAAGTTGTGTTTTGTTTAATCTGTTTGATTCAAGGCCCTCCTTAACATACAATGCTATCCCTCCACCAATTCGATCCACCCTATCACTACAATATAGTTTGTACCCAGGTTATCCTCCTTCCACCAGGTCTCAGAGATGCCTATTATATCTAATTTTTCAGTTAGTTCAATATATTCTAACTCTCCCATCTTATTTCTTAGGCTTCTGGCATTCACATATAGACATTTCAAACTATGTTTGTTCTTCCTATTTACATCATGCTTAGCACTTGACAGTATTAATTTACAATCTTTTGTCTGATTTTTATTTTTATTTAAGGACACCTAATCTACTGTGGTCTCTTTTGCAGCCTCACTTTCAGGATACCCTATCTTCCCTGTTTTGGTGATATCTTTAAAAGATACCTTATTCCAAACCATGCGCTTTTGAGCGACTGTCGGCCTTCCCCCAGTCTCTAGTTTAAAAGCTGCTCTATCTCCTTTTTAAATGCCAATGCCAGCAGCCTGGTCCCGCCCTAGTTAAGATTGAGCCCATCCTTTCGGAATAGGCTCCCCCTTCCCCAGAATGTTGCCCAGTTCCTAACAAATCTAAAACTTTTCTCCCTGCACCATCATCTCATCCATGCATTGAGACTTCAGAGCTCTGCCTGTCTCTTGGGCCCTGCGCGTGGAACGGGTAGCACTTCAGAAAATGCTACCCTAGAGGTTCTGGATTTGAACTTTCTACCAAAGAGCCTAAATTTGGCTTCCAGAACATCTCTCCCACATGTTCCTATGTCATTGGTACCCATCCACATGTACCAAGACAGCCGGCTCCTCCCCAGCACTATCTAAAATCCTATCTAGGTGACGCGTGAGGTGTGCCCCTTCGCATCAGGCAGGCAAGTGACCAGGCGATCCTCACGTCCACCAGCCACCCAGCTATCTACATGCCTAATAATTGAATTACCAACTACAACAGCCATCCTAACCCTTCCCACCTGGGCACTAGCTCCTGGAGACATCCTCGGTGCGAGAGGATATTGCATTCTCTGGTGTGCTGGTCTTGTCTACAGGATTACTTCCAGCCTCACCAGGGTGATGCTGTCCTTTTAGAAGGCCTCCCTCCTCCAAGGCAGCACAGGGGTTGTCAGATTGGAGGTGAGACTTCTCTACAACATCCTTGTAGGCCTCCTTTATGTACCTCTCTGTCTCCCTCAGCTCCTCCAAGTCTGCTACTCTAGCCTCAAGAGAATGGACTCGTTCTCTGAGAGCTAGGAGCTCTTTGCATTGAGCACACACATATGACATCTCACCAACTGGGAGATAATCATACATGTGACACTCAATGCAAAAGACTGGATGGCACCCCTCTCGCTGCTGGACTACTGACTGCATCTTAGTATTATAGAGTTGTTTAATTAAAACTTTTTAAGGTGCTAGGGATATCAGATGAATATAATGATCCTTTTGACTGTTGTAATTTGTAATTTATTTAGGGTTTGCTTCTTAGAAACTAATTTAATGTAATTGTGGATATCCTGAAATTGCTGGCTGGGGAGCCCCCAGGATAAGTTGAGGAACCACTGCAGTATTGCATTCATTTCATTTTATTTCATTTATTAATATTTATAGACATATCCCAACGTATAGTATGCTATGCAGTATACAAAGTATACTGGATTGGCCGCTGTCATGGACAGGATGCTGGGCTCGATGGACCCTTGGTCTTTTCCCAGTATGGCATTACATTACTTATGTACTTATATAGACCTGGCCTTCAAGATACCACCAATCCAAAGACCTGTAATTGCTTCCTAAAGGTCATGTACCTCCCTGTGTTGGCATTACCGCATCGGCAGCTGCTAGCGCGGCTTTGTAAGTAGGAGGGATAGTTCCACATTGAATTCCAAAGAAGAGGACCTGCTACAAAAACCAACCTTGTGTAGACTCGACTCGACCACACCTCTGTGATTAAAGACACTAAGGCACTACCAGCTGAGGCCTGCTAGCTGATTAAAGCACACTCCTAAAGAATCTCTGTCAACACAGAGAAGTCTGAAAATCAAAACAGCTAGCTTTAATTTGATACACTGGGCTACTGGTAACTCTTAAATGCACAATGATTACTATCCCTGTGCAAGAAAGATCATCCCATTCTCCTCCACTCCCCTTTCCCCGATGCTCCTCCACATTTCTCTTCCCATATTATTTCTCCTGCCTAAATCTCTGTTTGTATTCTTCTCACTGTCCACCTTGGAAATCATCACTCACCAGCCCTTCCTGGCTTCCTCTGAGTATCTCTGCCTGACATAAGAACAAAAGAATAGTCATAGGTCAGACCAGTGGTCCATCTAGCCCAGTATCTACTACAATCTAACCTCCAGGCCTGAATTTGACAGGGTTCTGACTTGGCACAGCTGCAGCAGTGGTGGAGTCAATAGTGGTGTAGAGTCTTATCTACTTTAACCCCACCCTGGCAGCAGGAGGAACAGATGGCTCTAACCTTGCTTAAGTCTTCTCTTTTTCCCCTTCCCTAGGTCCGCTGCCACAACTGGCCCTTATTAAACATTAACTTCTGGTGTGTGGCTCATGCCGTGAAACTGGCTGCTTTAATAAATGTCTCCTGTCTTCTGACACCAAGATGTCAGCCTTTATCCCTAACACCTGTTCTGCTGCTAAAGCTGCTATGTTTCCACTGGACCACATAGGCTGATACCTTAGCATCTCATTCCCTGAATGTGTTGATGTTTTCTCTTGCCTCCTGCTCAAATCAGCCAACACCTGAGGTTTCCATTGTTTTTCTGGAGACCAAAAAAAACATATGTACAAAATACTGAGCTCTCTAATGCTATAATATACTGAAAAGCATCTCGGTGACAGAAGCCAAATAGCAATGTATATTACACACACATTACAGTGAAGCTTGAAGGGAGAGAGGCTGAAGGTGTCCTCTTTGCTGTTCCAGGCATTAATCACATTCAGTGATGTTGCTGCTTATTTCTGGGAAGTGGAGTGGGACGTTCTGGGAGAATGGCAGAAGGAGCTGTACAAGAAGGTTATCAAGGAGATTCACAACTTCCTGATATCACAGGGTAAATATGATCTATCGCCTACCGCCCATAGACACTTGTAAGATGGTTGATAATATCTTACTTGTGCAGGAAAAATCTCAGATACAGGTCAAATGGGTGCATAAAATTTAAGGATAGATATTCAATGATGGTTCAGGTGGGTAGGAGAACCTCCTATCTGCTTAAACCATGCTGTGCTGGCTAGCCACAAATTTCCAGCAGCAGTTAACCAAGTAGTGCCACAGAAGATCAGCTCTAACCACCCAGGCACAATCTGGGCAGTGCCAGGACAGCCTGGGGACTGATTCATGGCAGAGCTAGACGATACGTTCGTACTGGCGATATTCATTGCCAGTCCCTGCATACCTAACTGGGCAAACTCAACCACAGAAAAGTCAGTCTTAGTTTTGCCTAGTTCAGTATATGGATATGGCACTGAATATTGGCTGCCGCTGACTTATATATTCGATGCCAGTGCAAAGGTATGGCCCAACGCTGGCAGAAATCAGCGTTTAGGAAGTGGCTGAATATAGCGAAGATACTTACCTGTAGCAGGTATTCTCCGAAGACAGCAGGCTGATTGTTCTCACGTGTGGGTCGACGTCTGCATTGGCCCAGGAATCGGCATTTTGCAAGCAAAATAAAAACAAAGCTTTGCCAGTCTCTTCTGGCATGCATGCAGCGCGCACCAATTTCACGCCCGTCGCAAGCGTGCCTCCTCAGTTAAATCAAAACGCATATAAATAAGAAACAACTCCAAAGGGGAGGTGGGCGGGATTGTGAGAACAATCAGCCTGCTGTCCTCAGAGAATACCTGCTACAGGTAAGTATCTTCGCTTTCTCCGAGGACAAGCAGGCTGCATGTTCTCACATGTGGGGTATCCCTAGCAACCAGGCTCACTCAAAACAATGAACAGTGGTCAACTGGGCCTCGCAATGGCGAGGACATAACATAGATTGACCTGAAACCATGAACAACTAACTGAGAGTGCAGCCTGGAACATAACAAAAATGGGTCTAGAGGGGTGGAGTTGGATTCTAAACCCCGAACAGATTCTGCAGCACTGACTGCCCAAACCGACTGTCGCGTCGGGTATCCTGCTCAAGGCAGTAGTGAGATGTGAATGTGTGGACTGATGACCACGTTGCAGCCTTGCAAATTTCTTCAATGGAAGCTGACTTCAAATGAGCCACTGACGCAGCCATGGCTCTAACATTATGAGCCGTAACATGGCCCTCAAGAGTCAGCCCAGCTTGGGCATAAGTAAAGGAAATGCAATCTGCTAGCCAATTGGAGATTGTGCATTTTCCGAAGGCGACTCCCATCCTGTTGGGATCGAAAGAGACAAACAACTGGGCGGACTGTCTGAAGGGCTTCATCCGCTCCACAAAAAAAGGCCAATGCTCTCTTGTAGTCCAAGGTGTGCAAACTGCTTTCACCAGGGCGGGTATGAGGATGGGGAAAGAATGTTGGCAAGACAATAGACTGATTCAGATAGAACTCCGACACCACCTTTGGCAGAAACCTAGGGTATGTGCGGAGGACGACTCTGTTGTAATGAAACTTGATATAAGGTGCATGCACTACCAGGGCCTGAAGCTCACTGACCCTACGAGCTGAAGTAACAGCCACCAAGAAAGTGACCTTTCAGGTCAAGTACTTCAGATGGCAGGAATTCAGTGGCTCAAAAGGAGCTTTCATCAGCTGGGTGAAAATGACGTTGAGATCCCATGACACTGGTGGAGGTTTGACAGGGGGCTTTGACAAAAACAAACCTCTCATGAAGCGAACAACTAAAAAGGCTGTCCAGAGATAGGCTTACCCTCTACATGGTGATGATAGGCACTAATCGCACTAAGATGAACCCTTACTGAGTTGGTTTTGAGGCCAGACTCTGATAAGTGTAGAAGGTATTCCAGCAGGGTCTGTGTGGGACAAGAGCGAGGGTCTAGGGCCTTGCTGTCACATAGATGGCAAACCTCCTCCATTTAAAAGAGTAACACCTCTTCGTGGAATCTTTCCTGGAAGCAAGCAAGACTCGGGAGACACCCTCTGAAAGACCTAAAGAGGCAATTTCTAAGCTCTCAACATCCAGGCTGTGAGAGCCAGAGACTGGAGGTTGGGATGTAGAAGCGACTCCTCGTTCTGGGTGATGAGGGTCGGAAAACATTTGAATCTCCACGGTTCCTCGGAGGACAACTCCAGAAGAAGAGGGAACCAAATCTGACGCGGCCAGAAGGGTGCATTCAGGATCATGGTTCTGCAGTCTTGCTTGAGTTTCAGCAAAGTCTTCCATAGTAGGGGTACGGGAGGATACGCATACAGAAGACCTGTCCCCCAATGCAGGAGAAAGGCATCTGACGCTAGTCTGTCGTGGGCCTGAAGCCTGGAACAGAACTGAGGGAGCTTGTGATTGATCTGAGTGGCAAAAAAATCCACGCTTGGAAGATCTTGCGGACTATGCCTATGTTCAGTGACCACTCGTGAGGCTGCATTATCCTGCTCAATCTGTCAGCCAGACTGTTGTTTACGCCTGCCAGATAAGTGGCTTGGAGAAACATGCCGTGACGGCGTGCCCAAAGCCACATCTGGACGGCTTCCTGACACAGAGGGCGAGATCCGGTGCCCCCCTTCTTGTTGGTGTAATACATGGCAACCTGATTGTCTGATTCAAAATGATTTGGTTGGACAGCCGATCTCTGAAAGCCTTTAGAGTGTTCTAGATCGCTCGCAATTCCAGGAGGTTGATCTGAAGACCTTTTTCCTGAAAGGACCAAGCTCCTTGAGTGTGAAACCCATCTACATGAGCCCCACCCCCACCTCAGGAGGGATGCATCCGTCATCAGCACTTCTTGTGGCTGAGGAATTTGGAATGGATGTCCCAAGGTCAAATTAGATCGAATCGTCCACCACTGAAGGGAATTCCGAAAGTCAGTGGACAGTTGTATCACATCCTCTAGATCCCCCGCAGCTTGACACCACTGGGAAGCTAGGGTCCATTGAGCTGGTCTCATGTATAGACGTGCCATGGGAGTTACATGAACTGTGGCGTCTCAACATCTGCCGAGCCATGATCTGTTGAGACGCTCGCACTATGGACACTAGGGACAGGAGGTTGTCTGCCCTTGCCTGAGGAAGATAAGCACGAGCTGTCTTTGTGTTCAACAGAGCTCCAATGAATTCCAATTTTTGAACTGGGGTGAGATGGGACTTGGAATAATTTATCATGAGCCCCAATAACTCTAGCACTTGAATAGTCATTCACATGGACTGTAGAGCACCTCCGAGGTGCTCTTTACCAGCCAATCGTCGAGATAAGGGAACACATGCACTCCCAGTCTGCGTAGCGATGCTGTGACTACCGCCAGGCACTTTGTGAACACTCTGGGTGCAGACACCAGACCAAAGGGCAGTACACCGTACTGAAAGTGCTGTGTTCCTAGCCGAAATCGAAGATACCTCCTGTGAGCTGGAAGTATCGAGATGCGTGTGTAAGCATCCTTTAAGTCCAGAGAGCATAGCCAATCGTTCTCTTGAATCATGGGAAGAAGGGTGCCCAGGGAAACCATCCTGAATTTTTCTCGGACTAGAAATTTGTTCAGGGCCCTTAGGTCTAGGATGGGACGCATCCCCCCCTGTTTTCTTTTGCACAAGGAAGTACCTGGAATAGAATCCCAGCCCTTCTTCCTCTGGTGGAACGGGTTCGACCGCATTGGCCTTTTGAAGGGCGGAGAGTTCCTCTGCAAGTACCTGCTTGTGCTTGGAGCTGTAAGAATGAGCTCCCGGTGGGCAATTTGGAGGTTTGGATTCCAGATTGAGGGTGTATCCTAACCGGACTATTTGAAGAACCCACCGGTCAGAGGTTATGAGAGGCCACCTTTGGTGAAAAAAATCAACCTCCTCCCTACCGGCAAGTCGTCCGGTACGGACACTTTTACTGAGGCTATACTGAACTGGAGCCAGTCAAAAGCCCATCCCTTGCTTTTGCTGGGGAGCACCAGGGGCCTTAGGCGCTCGCTGGGGCTGAGCCTGGGCAGGCTGCAGAGAAGCAGGAGTGTACCTACACCTAGCATAGGAATAGGGAGCAGTCCTCTTACCCCAAAAAAACCTCCTAGATGAGGAGGTAGCAGCAGAAGACGCCCGGCGGGAGAGAGAATCCATAGCATCATTATGCTTCTTGATCTGGCCAACTACATTCTCTACTTTCTCACCAAAAAGGTTATCCCCCCTGGCAAGGAACATCCACCATCCACTGCTGGACCGAATGATCCAGGTCAGAGACTACTACTACTACTACTACTACTATTTAGCATTTCTATAGCGCTACAAGGCATACGCAGCGCTGTACAAACATAGAAGAAAGACAGTCCCTGCTCAAAGAGCTTACAATCTAATAGACAAAAAATAAATAAAGTAATCAAATCAATTAATGTGAACGGGAAGGAAGAGAGGAGGGTAGGTGGAGGCGAGTGGTTACAAGTGGTTACGAGTCAAAAGCAATGTTAAAGAGGTGGGTTTTCAGTCTAGATTTAAAGGTGGCCAAGGATGGGGCAAGACGTAGGGGCTCAGGAAGTTTATTCCAGGCGTAGGGTGCAGCGAGACAGAAGGCGCGAAGTCTGGAGTTGGCAGTAGTGGAGAAGGGAACAGATAAGAAGGATTTATCCATGGAGCGGAGTGCACGGGAAGGGGTGTAGGGAAGGACGAGTGTGGAGAGATACTGGGGAGCAGCAGAGTGAATACATTTATAGGTTAGTAGAAGAAGTTTGAACAGGATGCGAAAACGGATAGGGAGCCAGTGAAGGGTCTTGAGGAGAGGGGTAGTATGAGTAAAGCGACCCTGGCGGAAGATGAGACGGGCAGCAGAGTTTTGAACCGACTGGAGAGGGGAGAGGTGACTAAGTGGGAGGCCAGCAAGAAGCAGATTGCAGTAGTCTAAACGAGATGTGACAAGGGTGTGGATGAGGGTTTTGGTAGAGTGCTCGGAAAGAAAGGGGCGGATTTTACGGATGTTGTAAAGAAAGAAACGACAGGTCTTGGCGGTCTGCTGGATATGAGCAGAGAAGGAGAGAGAAGAGTCAAAGAGGACCCCAAGGTTTCGAGCTGAGGAGACAGGGAGAATGAGAGAGCCATCAACAGAAATAGAAAACGGGGGGAGCGGGGAGGTGGGTTTGGGGGGGAAAATGAGAAGCTCGGTTTTGGTCATATTTAATTTCAGGTGGCGTTGAGACATCCAGGCAGCAATGTCAGACAAGCACGCTGAAACTTTGGTTTGGATGCAAGGTGAGATATCAGGGGTAGAAAGGTAGATTTGGGAGTCATCAGCATAGAGATGGTAGGAAAAGCCATGGGATGAGATTAATGAACCAAGGAAAGAAGTGTAGATAGAAAAGAGGAGGGGACCAAGAACAGAACCCTGAGGTACGCCGACAGGCAGAGGGATAGAAGTAGAAGAGGATCCACCAGAGTGAACACTAAAGGTGCGGAGGGAGAGGTAGGAAGAGAACCAGGAAAGGACAGAGCCCTGGAATCCAAGTGAGGACAGGGTATCGAGAAGTATGTTGTGATCGACAGTGTCAAAAGCAGCGGAAAGATCAAGAAGAATGAGGATGGAATATTGACCTCTGGATTTAGCCAGTAATAGGTCATTTGAGACTTTAGTAAGTGCAGTTTCGGTTGAGTGGAGAGGGCGAAAACCAGATTGTAATGGGTCAAGAATAGCATGTGAGGAGAGAAAATCAAGGCAGCGGCGGTGAACAGCATGCTCAAGTAATTTGGAGAGAAAAGGAAGGAGGGAGATGGGTCGGTAATTAGAGGGACAAGTAGGGTCAAGTGAAGGCTTCTTAAGGAGAGGTGTGACCACAGCATGTTTAAAGGCAGCAGGGACAGTCGCAGTGGAAAGTGAGAGGTTGAGAATGTGACAGATAAAAGGAATAAGAGTAGGAGAGATGGCATTAAGAAGGTGGGTGGGAATGGGATCAGAGGAACAGGTGGTACATTTTGAGGAAGAAAGGAGAAGTGTAGTTTCCTCAATAGTAACTTCAGGAAAGGAGGAAAGGGAATGAGGGGAAGGAGAGAGAGGGGAACGGACTAGTGGAGGGAGAGCTGGTGAGGTAGAGAAAGCAAGGTTTATCTTTTGAACCTTGTTGTGAAAGAATTCAGCAAGGGTCTGAGGAGATAATGAAGGGGGAGTTGGGGGAGGGGGCACCTTGAGGAGAGAGTTCAATGTGGTGAAGAGAAGTCGAGGATTAGAGCCAAGAGAGTTGGTCAGTTGGATATAATAATCCTGTTTGGCACGTAAAAGAGCAGATTGGAAGGAGGTCAGCATGAACTTAAAGTGTAAGAAATCAGCAAGGGCCCGAGATTTCCGCCAGAGGCGTTCGGCGGAGCGGGTACAGGAACGTAGGTAGCGGATATTAGAATTCAGCCAAGGTTGGGGTTTTGTACGCCTTACAGGGCGGGTCATCAAAGGTGCAAGAGTGTCTAAGGCAGAGGATAGAGTATTGTTGTAAGAAGAAACAGCCTCGTTGACAGACGTGGATGGTGCCACAGTAGAGAGGAGGTTTGAAACATTGGAGGATAGAGATGAAGGGTCAATATCGTGAAGATTCCTAGATAAATTAGATAGGATAGGACGGGACTGGGAGGGAGGAGATTTAAGTGTGAAAGTTATAAGATGGTGATCAGAGAGGGGAAGATCAGAGGCAAGGAAACTAGAGGGTGAACAGTTGGAGGAGAAGATGAGATCAAGACAGTGACCATTGTGATGAGTGGGAGAGGTAGAGCATAGTTGGAGATTAAAGGAGGATGTTAAAGCGAGTAACTTGGAAATATAACAGTTGGAAGGATCATTAGCAGGAATATTAAAGTCACCAAGGATGAGAGAGGGGGAGGAAGGATCATGGAAGAAGGCAAGCCAGGCGTCAAAGTCACTGAGAAAGGATGAAAGGGACTTATCAGGGGGACGATAAATGACCGCTATTCGAAGAGGCAGAGGAGAGAAAAGGCGGATAGAGTGGACTTCAAAGGAGGAAAAACAGTGAGATTGAGGTGGAAGAAGGGGTTGAAATCTGGAGGAGGGAGAGAGAAGTAGTCCAACACCGCCCCCACGGCCAGCAGGGCGAGGAGTATGTGAAAATAGATAACCGCCATGGCACAGGGCTGCGACTGAAGCAGAGTCATCAGGGTAAAGCCAGGTTTCTGTTATGGCGAGCAGATGGAGGTGACGCGAGATAAAGAGGTCCTGGATATAGGGGAGTTTGTTACAGATAGAGCGGGCGTTCCATAGGGCGCAAGAGAAGGGCAGAGAAGAGGAGGGGAGTAGAGGAATAGAGATGAGGTTAGAGAGGTCACGGTGAGATCTGTAGAGTTTGGATAATAGTTGGTGAGGAGGGCCAGGATTGGGATTGATGTCACCAGCTGAGAGTAAGAGAAGGAGTAAAAGAGAGCGGAGGAGAGTAGGAGAGGTGTGGCCACGAAGGCGTCGAAGGCGAGAGGTATTTAGGTGGAATGGGGAAGGCAAAATGGAGGGAAGAAAGAGACGGAGATTAAAAGCCAAGAGGGAGGAAGAGGGTAGGAGAGAAGGTGAGTGATGAAGTCAATGGATGGGAAGTGAGTTCCTGTAGCGGAGAGAGGTAGGGGGTGAGGGAAAAGATTAGGAAGGGACAGAGCTAGGAAGAGAATGTGAATAGGGGCCATAAACGATTAAGGTATTTTAGTAACTGGAAAAAGATTAGATACAAAGAGAAAAATGCCCCGGCGCGCGGCACCTAGAGCGGAGGCCCTGAGTGGATCGGGGTGGACCTGGGTGTCACCCCGGAGAAGGCTGTAATGATATGCAGATGAGCTGCAAATCCTCTACAGCACCTGAAAGGCAGCCGGTGGTAGAGGTGGGCACCTCTCAGCTGAGGAAAGGCTTACCAGGGGTTAGGCCGAAGCCAGCATTCCTCCCCCTATGGGTCGCCTGATCCTAGCCAAAAAGCACCTGGAAACTCTGTGTACTTGGAGAGAAGGCCCTGGGAAGATCGGGGTGGAACTGGAGTCACCCCGGATACAGCTGTGAGGAAATGCAGAAGGGCTGCAAGTCCTCCACAGCACCTGGTGGGAGCGCTGGGCACCTAGAGCGGAGGCCCTGAGTGGATCGGGGTGGACCTGGGTGTCACCCCGGAGAAGGCTGTAAGGATATGCAGATGAGCTGCAAATCCTCTACAGCACCTGAAAGGCAGCCGGTGGTAGAGGTGGGCACCTCTCAGCTGAGGAAAGGCTTACCAGGGGTTAGGCCGAAGCCAGCATTCCTCCCCCTGAGGGTCGCCTGATCCTAGCCAAAAAGCACCTGGAAACTCTGTGTACTTGGAGAGAAGGCCCTGGGAAGATCGGGGTGGAACTGGAGTCACCCCGGATACAGCTGTGAGGAAATGCAGAAGGGCTGCAAGTCCTCCACAGCACCTGGTGGGAGCGCTGGGCACCTAGAGCGGAGGCCCTGAGTGGATCGGGGTGGACCTGGGTGTCACCCCGGAGAAGGCTGTAAGGATATGCAGATGAGCTGCAAATCCTCTACAGCACCTGAAAGGCAGCCGGTGGTAGAGGTGGGCACCTCTCAGCTGAGGAAAGGCTTACCAGGGGTTAGGCCGAAGCCAGCATTCCTCCCCCTGAGGGTCGCCTGATCCAGAGACACGCAGCCATGAGAATTTGCGCATCACTACCTTGAGCAGCGATCCTGGATGCTACATCAAAAGTGTCGTATGTATCCCTGGCCAGGAATTTGACACGCCTGTATAGAGGGGGAGCAATCCTCTCAGCGCCGATGCTTCTCGAGTGCCGATTCCTTCGACGCCCCAAAGCTCCTGGCACCGCGTGTCTAAGGAGAATGATGACAGTTCTTCTTTGCCTTCACTCGACGCCCGTCATCGAGACTCTTCGGTACTGATGAGGAGGACATGGAATCCTCGGGGCTGGGTCCGACGAAGGTCGGTCCCGGGGGGCCTGCATAACAGGAGGCCTCGAGGCAGGTAGAGACCCACTCAATGCCTCACTGCGCGAGTTGGTCTTTCAGCAGCCATTACCTCCGCTCCCAACATCGATGCTTCCCTCAATGTCGATGCCGCCGACCTTGGTACCGATGTCGACGTCGAAGGACCGGACCAAGCCCCAAAAAGCTTTTCTTGTTGTGCCTCTTGAGACGCTTGGGTCCGTTTCTTCATATGAAGACACAGAGTACAAGAGGCTGGGCTATGGTCGGGCCCAAGGCACTGGGTACACCAGGTGTGGGTATCCGTAACTGAGATGGTCCGGTTGCACCGAGTACAACGTTTGAAGCCGCTGGGTGTCTTCGATGACATGGAAGGAAAAACAGCTTCGGCGAAATCAAAAGATGCGATTGTGCCTCTTAACAAAAAAAGGCACAAAAAAATAAGGGAACAACCCGGTCGCATTGAAAAACAAAGGAAACTTTAAAAAGTGAAAAAAATGTAACAGACACTACGGGAACTTTTTTTTTTAAAGACAATTGAAGTAAAATAAAGAAATTTAGAAGAAAAAAGCGAAAAAGCTCGCGAAGACTCTTTCCTGGGCCTGAGAGGAGCGCAGATAAAAACCTACCGCACCTCAACGCAGAGAAAAGAAAACTGAGGAGGTACGCTCATAACAGGCGGGAAATCAGTCCGCGCATGACGTTGCGCGCTGCACACGTGCCAGAAGACTCTGGCAAAACTTTGTTTTTATTTTGCTTGCAAAATGCAGATTCCTGGGCCGAGGCGTACATCGACCCACATGTGAAAACAAGCAGCCTGCTTGTCCTCGGAAAATGACCGGTTAGTGCCTGGCAGTAGAGAATGACACGGGGATGGGGACAGAGCTTGTGGGGATGGGGAAAATCTTTGTCCCTGTCCCCATGTCATTCTCTAATTTATATGACAGTGTTTTGATTTTTTGGCAAAATAAGCAAACGTTCTGGCCAAAACTTGCATGGGGGATCCTATGCATTCTTGCTACCAGCACGTCTTCTGAGAGGACATTTTCTATTGTGGGAAGGACTGTGGAAGACAGGAGAGCTAGATTGAATCCTAAGATTGTTGATAACTTATTATTCATCCACAGATTAAAAAATCATAATAGTTCTTTATAGGGCATATTTTTCCCCATTAGGGCATACACAGTGGGTTGTATTTTGTACCCCTGGATATTTTAACAGGGTGGATTAAGGTTCCTTAGGGTAGTAGAAGTCAACTATTGTTGGGATTGTAAGGACAGAGGGTGGCGGTGTGGGCGGGGGGGTATTATAGTTGCTTGTTCTTGTTCTCGATTGTGATTTATAAACAACAGTTATACAGAATGTTGTTCCTTTTTATACTTTAATAAAAAAGATTTAAATATAAAATCATAAGTGTTTGAGGCTTGTGCAGATGAGGACTGAGCCCGCAGGGATGGGGACAGAGCCCACGAGGCGGGGCAGTGACAGAGCCTGTGGGAATGGGTTGGGGACAGACTTTATCCCCGGGTCATTCTCTACCTGGCACCTGATGAAGCTGCTGTGACTCTCCAAGGCTACATGAAAAACACCACTAATGGAGGCCTAACAGAAACAAGCCTCTGTATGCAGTAAGAAAAAAATATGTTAAACTAGTTGTTTCATGTAAGATAGTTCACCTCACTTTGCTGTACAAACTAAAACTAGCACAGGGGACTAGGAGGGAAGATTTATCTCTGATTCCTACCTGAGAAGCACGACTTCTGTGTGAGGATGTGACATGTTAATTCTGTACTATATAACTAAACTGTTCAGCATGTAAACCACTCCAGATGGTAAAAAGTGGTTACAGGTTAAATATCCTCTTTCTTCCTTTTATTGGCCACAAGACAGAGTTATCTTTAAATCTTAGGATGTGGGTTTTCCTTCTCAGATGCACCTAATAAGAAGGCAGGATACCCTCTCACTAGGGGGCACATGCTTGCAAAGGAAAGTGGCACCTGAGAAGCCTCCACCTAGGAGACTCACAAATAGAAATAGCCATACCAGAAATCCTCGTTATCGACATTGCCAAGTAGCAAACTGCAGTTCTCTATTCTGATCAAGCTTTGTCAGACAAATCCACAGATTCAGAGATACATATATAATAGAGAGATAATGGGGCTGTACTTAAATAAACAATTTTAATTGCTCGATTAATCACATAAACCATTCAACAGAGTTTATTTTCAGTAACGTAGTCCCGACCATGTAAGAGGTTCTCTCTCCCTTCCCCGGCACACACCATGCATCATTCCCTCTGTCTCCCTCTCTCTCCCCCTACCATCCATCCTCACTATTTTGCTTTCTCTCTCTGTCTTCCCCTTAACATCACTGTTCTCTCTCCATCATCTAGCATCGCCCCATCTCTCTCTCTCTCTTCCCCCACCATCCAGTATTACTCCATCTCGCCCCCCTCTACACACCACTACCATCTAGTTGCCCCATCTCTTTACATTACATTACATTACAGCTCCATTTACAGCTATATTCCGAATTTACCTGTAAGGTTCAGTGTGGATCCCAGTAAGATAATCCAGTTCTCAAGTTAGATACTGAGAACATACCACTTAAATAGAAAAGTTTTTAAGTTTTTCTTAAATATTTCATTGTTTGTTTCCAACCATTGGCAAAACTTCCCAGATTGATAAGGGATCGTTAGAGAATTGACATGTTTATATCTCATACAAACTGTACAAGTCATTAGTGAGGCCCCACTTGGAGTATTGCGTCAGTTTTGGAGGCTGTGTCTTGCTAAGGATGTAAAAAGACTTGAAGCGGTCTAGAGAAAAGCGACAAAAGTGGTATTGAGTTTGCGACACAAAACGTATGAGGAGAGACTTGAAGACCTGAAGAGGTATAACCTGGAGGAAAAGAGAGATGGGGTGATATGATAAAGACATTTAAATATTTGAAAGGTATTAATTTACAAACAACCTTTTTCCAGAGTTGGGAAGCTAGTAGAACTAGAGGACATGATTTGAGGTTGCAAGGGGGCCGACTCAGGAATAACATCAGGAAGTACTTTTTCACAGAGAGGGTGGTAGATACCTGGAGTGCTCTCCCACAGGAGGTGGTGGAAATGGAAACGGTGATTGAATTTAAAAATGCTTGGAATAAACATAGAAACATGATGGCAGATAAAGGCCATATGACCCATCCGGTCTGCCCATCCTCTGTTACCCTTAACTCTTCTTTTTTCCTAAGTGATCCCACATGCTTATCCCATGCCTTTTTAAATTCTGGAACAGTCCTCAATTCCACAACCTCCACCGGGAGGCCATTCCATGCCTCCACCACTCTTTCTGTGAAATAGTACTTCCTTGTCATCAAGCAGATGAATCCATTACGAGTGGGTTGTGTCCATCAACCAGCAGGGGGAGATAGAGAGCACTGAAAAACCATAGTGCCTCATGGCCAGCTAGCTCCATCTGCCTCTTCAGTATTCTCTATCTCCCCAGCAGGGTGGTTGCAGCTTGTTCAAGCTCCTTCAGAAAATCTGCCTGGGGTGGCTCCTATGCTTTTGCCAGTTGTAGCAGGGGTGTTGTGGCTGATGGTGCCCACTTTAAAGGCAAATAGGTTAGCCCTTTCCCTGCCTTACCCAGCCCCCGATGTGGAAGTAGACAAATAGGCACGCCCTGTCCCTGTCTGTGCCCACGCTGTGGATGCAGGCACATAGGTTCACCCTTTCCCTGCCTTTCTCACGCTACTGATCCTCCGGAGTTGGAAATTTGCCTCTTTCGCTGTTGCCTCAAACTTTCCTCACAGCGTTAAAAAAAAAAAAATGTTGCGTCACTCTTTGGCTCTGCGATCCCAGAAAAGAGGTTGTCTTCTGATTGTGCAGCATGACCGGAGCTCGGAGACTCGGTCTAGTGAGGTAAAAGCATTTTGTAGCTCCTCCGGGGAGGGTCCGCGTTCGGGACGATTTTGGCACGAATCCGCCATTTTGAATTTGTGCCGTTTTCGGCGATGGCTGCTGAGAAAGTAAAGCGCTGTTCCGTTTGTGGTAAACGCAAATCTGCAGTGGGGCTCTGTAAGGCGTGCTTTTCAGACGGTAGAGTCGTCCTGAGCATGGCGAGCGATGTTCCTTCCCGCTCCGTGGAGCTGGCAGCGGGCGCCATTTTGCAACAGCATAGTGCGACCCCCGCTGAGGCGGAGGGGTTTAAGCCTGGAGGGGCGCCTCGTGTAGAGGCTAATAAAAGAGCGGTTTCCCCAGGACTGGAACCAGGAGGCCAGAGTGAACCATTTTCCCCTGAATTTGTTTTATTGCTGCATAATGCATACATGTTAAAAAGAGCTCTTCCGCAGGGGTCCTCTGCGGCCCTGCTTTCTGTATCCCCTCCAGTGGAGTCTGGCCTTGGATTACCGTCAGGTGCGTTTTCCCCTGACAGATGACCACAAGACAAGCGCAGAAGGGTGGATTCCCCTTCAGAGAGTGGCGCACCCCCGTTTTCCCCTCTGTGGTTGGGATGTGAGGACTCTGAGGGGTCTGGCAGGCCTTCATGGTCTGGAGAGCCAGAAGAAAGTGCAGGATTGCCACCGGATCCAGATGATCCTTCCGCGGTGAGGATTTTCCACCGTGATGAGCTGCAGGTCCTCTGTATAGAAGACCCTGGGAGTACTGAGACCTCCTCCGGTAATCCGAGGATGGCAAGTACTAAGAAGCCTGCTCGAGCCTTTCCTTTGCATGACTCCATCCAAGAGCTCATCACGGCTCAATGGGCTGACCCCAAGGGGCCTTTGAAAGTCGCCAGGGCTATGGGGCAATTATACCCTCTAAGTGAGGAGCATTTGGCGCGCCTAGCAGTGCCTAAAGTGGATGCCCTAGTCACGGCTGTGACAAAGAAAACTACCCTCCCAGTGGAAGGAGGAGTTGCCCTGAAGGACATGCAGGACCGACGCCTGGAGGCAGCTATGAAACGGTCCTTTGAAATTTCAGGCCTATCCTTACGAGCGTCTGCATGCAGCTGCTACGCTGCCCGAGCCTGCCTCGCTTGGTTACAACAGGCAGTGGAACAGCCCGGAGATGGAGCGGAGTCCCTTATGGAGGTGGCACGCGGATGTAGTCGGCCTTGTCATTTTTGGCTGACGCCCTTTATGATCTGGTCAGAGCTTCAGCTAAACAGATGGCTGTAGCGGTGGCGGCTCGCCATCTTCTGTGGCTACAGCATTGGGCAGCTGCTGTGGCCTCTAAGCAAAGGTTGGTAAAATTGCCCTTTCAAGGCCTTCTCCTGTTTGGTGAGGAGTTGGAGAAAATTGTGAAAGGCCTGAGGGATGCCAAACCCCAGCGCTTACCCGAGGATAGGCCGCGGTCTTCTTCCAAGGGTCAGGCGGTTCCCTCCTCTTACAGACCTCGCTTCCATGAAGCTAGAAGGTACCGCCCGGGGCGTTCTGCTGGGTTCACTTCGCATGCCTGTTTTCAGCAGAGGAACTCCTTTTGCTCAGACCTGGAGTTCAAGGGTGACCCTCTCAATGATGGTTCGCCGGCCCCCTCCTCGATTCCTGTGATAGGAGGACGACTTTCCCTCTTTCTCGAGGAGTGGGCCAAGATTTCCTCAGATCAGTGGGTCTTGGACCTGATCAGAGAAGGCTACAGAATAGAATTCAGTGCCCCGATAAGAGACGTGTTTGTGGAGTCCCAATGCGGTTCTGCCGCCAAACGGACAGCGGTAGAGGAGACCTTGCAAGGCTTGCTTCACATTGGGGCGGTTTCCCCCGTGCCTCCTGTCGAATGTGGCTCTGGCCGTTACTCCATTTACTTCGTGGTGCCGCGAAAAGGAGGGTCTTTTCGGCCTATCCTGGACTTAAAACAAGTCAACAAGTCTCTGAACGTGCGGCATTTCCACATGGAAACCCTGCGCTCCGTCATAGCGGTGGTACAGCCAGGAGAGTTTCTCATGTCTCTGGACCTGAAAGAAGCTTACTTGCACATGCCAATTTGGGCCCCCGCACCAGAGGTTTCTGCGTTTTGCTGTGATGGGAAAACATTTCCAGTTTCGGGCCTTGCCTTTTGGTCTCGACACAGCTCCCCGAACCTTTTCCAAGGTAATGGTGGTAGTAGCTGCTTTTCTCAGCTGAGAGGGTATCCGGGTTCACTCGTACCTAGACGACTGGCTCATCAGAGCAGACTCTGCAGAAGAGAGTCATCAGGTTACAGCCAGAGTGGTCTCAGTACTGCAATCTCTGGGCTGGGTCGTCAATATAGCCAAAAGTCACCTGACCCCCTCTTAATCTGTAGAATATTTGGGGGTCCGGTTCGACACAGCCTCGGGGATGGTCTTCCTACCCGAGCAAAGGCGGTGCAAGCTTCAGAACCAGGTCCGTCTGCTCCTGAGGATACCTCGCCCGCGAGCTTGGGACATAGTCCAGCTGTTGGGGTCGATGACGGCCACTTTGGAAGTGGTGCCTTGGGCGAGAGCGCACCTGAGACCTCTGCAGTGTTCCCTGCTTCAACGGTGGTCTCCAATATCTCAGGATTATCAATGCAGACTCACGTGGCTCCCTGCGGCCCGGCTCAGTATGGAGTGGTGGCTCTCAGACAGCATGCTGCGGCGAGGAATGCCGCTAGCGCTCCCCGATTGGTGCCTGGGGGTAACAGATGCCAGCCTGAAGGGCTGGGGTTCACATTGCCGGGGAAGGCATGCCCAGGGTCTTTGGACACCCGAAGAGTCGGAGTGGTCCATCAATCGCTTGGAGTTGAAAGCAATTTTCCAGGCGCTTCTGGCCATTCAATTGACCCTGGAAGGATTGGCTGTCAGAGTTCTGTTGGACAACACGACAGCAGAGGCCTACATAAATCGCCAAGGAGGCACTCAGTGCATAGCACTAGCAGCGCAGGCCGTGCAGATTTGCCACTGGGCCGAGCTTCATCTGCAGTTTCTGTCAGCAGCTCATATTGCAGGCCAGAGCAACGTGCAAGCCGATTATCTGAGCAGGAATCAAATCAACACAGCGGAATGGGAATTTGCAGACGAAGTATTCCTGCAAATATGTGTCAAATGGGGAAAGCCTGTAATGGATCTTATGGCGTCAAGCACAAATGCCAAAGTCCCGTGCTTCTACAGCAGACGGAGAGATCCTCGCTCGGCAGGGTTGGATGCCTTGGCTCAACCCTGGCCTCAGGGCCTCCTGTATGTGTTCCCTCCATGGCCCTTGATAGAGCAAGTACTCCTGCAGTTTTCGGCTCCACCAAGGAGAGGTGGTTCTCATTGCCCCGGATTGGCCCAGGAGGCCGTGGTATGCGGACCTCCGGCGGATGCTGGTAGAGGATCCCCTGCCGTTACCTCTGGTACCGAACCTGTTGTCACAGGGCCCGGTGACCATGGAGGACACCTGCCGCTTTGGTCTTACGGCATGGCTATTGAGAGGGCGCAATTGAGAGACAAGGGATATTCCAGTCATTTCCACTCTCCTACAGGCCCACAAGTGTTCCACTTCCATGGCTTATGCCAGGATTTGGCGCCAATTTGAGGCTTGGTGTGCTTCTAAAGCAATCACACCCATGCGGGCTTCTGTCTCGCCGATAGTTGACTTTTTGCAGGATGGTTTACAAAAAGGCTTGGCCTATAATTCCCTGCGTGTTCAAGTGGCAGCCTTAGCATGTTTTCGAGGGAAGGTCACTGACCTCTCTCTGACTGCTTGCCCGGATGTGACACGGTTTCTTAGAGGGGTGCTTCGGCTCCGTCCTCCCATGCGGGCTCCATGTCCGGCCTGGAACCTGGGGTTAGTTTTAAAGGCCCTTCAGTGTTCGCCCTTCGAGCCGCTTAGGCGAGCTTCGGTGAAGGATGTGACCTTAAAGACGGTCTTTTTGGTGGCTGTGACATCGGCGAGATGGGTATCTGAGCTCCAGGCGCTGTCCTGTCGAGACCCATTTCTGCAATTCTCAGAGTCCGGCGTAATGGTACGTACGGTGCCTTCCTTCATGTCTAAGGTGGTTTCAGCGTTTCACCTAAACCAGCCTATTTTCCTGCCCTCCTTTTCTAAAGAGGAGTTTCCAGAAGCCTATGGGCAGTTGCACCTTCTGGATGTGCGAAGGGCTCTGTTGCAATATCTGCGCATGTCAAATGCCTTCAGGACCTCTGACCATCTTTTTGTTCTTTTGTCAGGTCCGCGCAGAGGGTCTCCAGCGTCTAAGGCCACTATAGCCCATTGGCTCAAAGAAACTATCTTTTCAGCATATCTGCTATTTGGACGGCCTCCGCCTGAAGCCTTTAAGGCACATTCCACAAGAACGATTTCCTCTTCTTGGGCTGAAACTGGAGCACTCTCTCTTCAAGAGATATGTAGTGCAGCTACTTGGGCTTCTAAGCTCTCGTTTGCCCGACATTACAGGCTGGATGTGGCTGCCAGGAGAGACGCGCATTTTGGAGCACAAGTGCTGGCGCGTGGTGTGGCTTGTTCCCACCCTATCTAGGGATTGCTTTGATACATCCCACTCGTAATGGATTCATCTGCTTGTTTCAAATACTGAAGAGGCAGATGGAGCTAGCTGGCCATGAGGCACTATGGTTTTTCAGTGCTCTCTATCTCCCCCTGCTGGTTGATGGACACAACCCACTCGTAATGGATTCATCTGCTATGACTAAAGGAAAGAAAATTATCAAGGTAAGAACCTAATTTTCCCTTCCTTAGATTACTCCTAAGCCTGTTCCCTCTTAACTTCGTCATAAACCCCCTCATTCCAGAGCTCTTCTTCAGTTGACAAAGGCTCTTTTCCTGTACATAAATGCCCTTGAGATATTTAAACATCTCTATCATGTCTCCTCTCTCCCTCCTCTCTTCCAGTGTATACATGTTGAGGTTCATAAGCCTGTCCCTATAATTTTTGCGTTCAGGACCACTTGCTAATTTTGTAGCCACCCTCTGGACCGACTCCATCCTGTTTATATCTTTCCGTAGGTGCGGTCTCCAGAACTGCACGCAGTACTCTAAATGGGGCCTCACTGGAGACTTATACAATAGCACTATCACCTCCTTTTTCCTGCTGGTCATGCCTCTCTTTAAGCACCCAAGCATCCTTCTGACTTCGACCGTCGTTTTTTCTACCTGTTTGGAAGCTTTAAGGTAATCAGACACAATCACCCCCAAGTCTTGCTCTTCCTTCGTACACTGAAGCACTTCACCCCCTATACTGTACCGTTCCCTTGGATTCTTGCGACCCAAGTGCATGACTCTGCACTTTTTGGGATTAAACCTTAGTTGCCAAATATCGGTCCATTCCTCCAGCTTCGCTAGATCCTTCCTCATGTTGTTCACACCCTCTAGGGTATCCACCCTGTTGTAGAGTTTGGTATGATCCGCAAAAAGAGAAACCTTACCAGACAGCCCTTCCGCAATATCGCTCACAAAGACGTTAAAAAGAGCCAGCGCTAGGACCGATCACTGCGGTACTCCATTGACAACATCCTTTTCTTCAGAGCAAGCTCCATTTACCACTACCCTCTGCCTCCTTCCATTCAACCAGTTTTTAACCCAATCAGTTACTCTAGGTCCCATACCGAGGGCACTCAATTTATTTATCAGTCTCCTGTGTGGAACCGTGTCAAAGGCTTTGCTGAAATCCAAGTATACCACATCAAGCGCCCCTCCCACGTCCAACTGTTTGGTCACCCACACGAAGAAGACAGATTCATCTGACACGACCTGCCACTAGTGAAGCCATGCAGCCTCGGGTCCTGCATTCCATTTAGTACAAGAAATCTCACAATCCTCCTCTTTAGAAGTGTTTCCAGTAGCTAACTCACCACCGAGGTCAGACTGACAAGTCTGTAATTCCCAACCTCCTCCTTCCACTCTTGTGAAAAGGAACCACATCTGCCCTTCTCCAGTCCACTGGGACCACTCCATTTTCTAAGGAAGCATTGAAGAGGTCTGTCAGCAGAGCCGACAGAACTTCTCCAAGTTCCTTGATCACTCTCGGGTGTATCCCATCTGGCCCCATCGCTCTGTCTACTTTTAGTTTGGCTAGCTCCTCAAGAACAGAGTCCTCTGTAAACGGGTCTTGTCTACCATACATCCATCCCCTTTAACCTTTGTTTTCTGCAGCCCTACCCCCGGTCTTTCATCCGTGAACACAGAGCTAAAATAATTGTTAAGCAGTTCAGCTTTATCCTTATCATCTTCCACATATTTCTCTCCCTCAGCTTTGAGCCTCACAATGCTATTATGGCACTTCCTCTTGTCATTTACATAGCTGAAAAAGGTCTTATCCCCCAATCTTTTTTTACAATAAATGTTTATTAAATTGTTGTTGAAAAAGTTTACATCAGTACAAAAGAATCAAACACTATCCATCATATCAAAATACCTCATCATATTGAACACAGTACTTCTTATCACCTAATTTTACCGTGTTAGCTATCTTTTCCTTCATTTGCCACTTTGCTTTCCTGATAGCTTCTCCAGCTTTTCTTCGCTTATTCAGGTATTCTCTCTTGTCCTGAGTCATCTTATAATGTGTGAAGGCTAACCTCCTTACCCTTATCTTTTCAGCTACTACATTTGAGTACCAGAGTGGCCTTCTTTTCCTCTTACTGTTATGTAATTTTCTAACATAAAGGTTAGTTGCCTTTAATATAGCTTCTTTCAGTCTTTTCCATTGCTGTTCTACATCCTTCAGCTGTTCCCATCCTACTAACTGTTCCCTGAAAAATTCCCCCATCTCGGCAAAGTTAGTTCCTTTGAAATCCGGGACCTTCAATCTCGAATGAGCCCTCTCTTCTGTTTTAATATTGAACCACACCAAACGATGATCACTAGATTCCAAATGTTCTGCCACCTTGACATCAGAAACGTTCTCTCCATTTGTAAGTACCAGGTCCAGAATAGCTCCATCCCGCGTCAGTTCCATTACCCACTGCTGGAACAGTTCTTCCTGTAGGGAATCTAAGATCTCTTTGCTTCTAGACGACCCCTTGGCCGGGACACCCCAATCAACATCCAGCATATTGAAGTCTCCTATCAGTAGTACTTCCCCTTTCCTAGCTATCTTGCGGATGTCTTCAATTAAGTCCCTGTCCATTTCCTCCAACTGTGAGGGTGGTCTGTATATCACTCCGATATAGATACATTTTCCTTTCCCTCTTTCCAATTTAACCCACAGCGCTTCTTCCTTACCCCACGTATCCTGCAGTTCCGTCACTTGGATATCATTCTTAGCATATAATGCCACACCTCCACCCTTTTTTCCTACTCTGTCCTTTCTGAATAGATTATAGCCAGGTATAGCAACATCCCAGTCATGGCTCTCCGAGAACCACGTCTTTGTGACCGCCACTAAATCCAAGTCTGCTTCCATCATTGTAGCATCAAGAAATAGAAGTTTGTTTCCCATACTACTGGCATTGGTATACAGGGCTCTCCAGACGTTACTCTTTTTTTTTCTCTTCTATAGAGGTATTAGGTGTCCTACATTCCTTGGGGTTAATTATGGCTTTGTGGTCTTTTATACCCATCCCCATCAATTTTAGTTTAAAGCACTCTTTAGTACTTTAGCCAGCCTGTTGCTGAAGACACTCCTTCCCTTCCTTGACAGATGGACACCATCACTGCTCAGTACCTCTTGGAAAATCATCCAATGGTCTATGAAACCAAAGCACTCTCGTCGGCACCAGCCAAGCAGCCATGCATTTGTCACCAAGATGCAAACTTCTCTCATTCAGCCTTTACCTTCGACAGGGAGGATCGATGAGAACACCTCCTTTGCACCTAGATGCTTCATCCTCTGACCCAAAGCCATGAAGTCTCATATGATATGTTCAGTAGGATATTTAGCTATACATTTGTGCCAACATGGATGAGTAGCATAGGAGCGTGGTCCATAGGCTTGATGAGTCTGGGCAAATTTCCCACAATATCGCAAATCTTGGCACCAGGTAAACAGCACACCTCCCTGGACAACATGTCTGGCCGGCAGATTGGCGCTTCTACCTCCAGGGCTGTGAACCAGTTCTTTAGTTGAACAGCAGGTGGAGTTGGAGGATTGATCTTGTGGGCCTTGGTGACTTGCTTCCAGCTGTGCTCTGTCTGCCCAAGATCTTCTCTCCTTTTGCTGGGAGTCCTCAATGTTTTGATCTGCATCTCCAGGACAAAT
The DNA here is from genome assembly GCF_901765095.1 of Microcaecilia unicolor. Taxonomy (NCBI): domain Eukaryota; kingdom Metazoa; phylum Chordata; class Amphibia; order Gymnophiona; family Siphonopidae; genus Microcaecilia; species Microcaecilia unicolor. The sequence goes on along the minus strand of NC_044032.1, from coordinate 343,850,640 downwards.
TTCTGGTTGTCCCAGATGTTTCTTGGTCTTGCCACTTCTTCTCTTAGTTCTTGTACTTCTTTCATGAGGGATTCAATGTATGTACATTTATCACATGAAACCAGAATCTTGTCTTGGTCCAAGGGTTTGGTCTTGACAGTGGTAGAAGCTGTAATGAAAGCAGTAGCTTTAGGGGCTTTTGTTTCTTTACCATAGTTCCAAATGTAGGGGCTGTTGTACTTGTGATAATAAAATATGTAGCCAGTCAGACAACTACCAATCCTATTTTTTCTCCTACTCCTGTTCTATGGGATATAGGGGGCAGGTAGTTAATGTGTAGTTTTAGAGTAAGAACTGTATAGAATCCTGTATAGAAAGAGAATGGAACCAAACAAACTTAGCAGTGATTAGATGGCAACTCCCAGTAACTGGGAGGCAAAGCCAGTACCAGGCAGATTTCTCCAGTCTATGCCCTAATCATGGCTAGACAGATTTGGATGGGCTGGAGTGGTGCTTCGATGTTTGCTTCAGTAGTTGGAGAACAAGGCCAGTGCCGGGTAGACTTCTATGGCCTGTGCCCTGAAAATGGCATGGACAAATAAAGATCATTTATACATATGTAGTATCACATCATACCTTATACTATGAGTTTATCTTGTTTGAGGAGACTAGATGGACTGTACAGGTCTTTATCTGCCATCATCTACTATGTTACTAAGGAGCTCATTTTCAAAGCATTTAGAATTATAAAGTTACATAGAGGCGTGTTTTCAAAGCACTTAGACTTACAAAGTTACATTGTAATCTATGGAACTTTGTAAGGCTAAGTGCTTTGAAAATGAGCCCCATAGTAACCTATGGAACTTTGTAAGTCTAAGGGCCCAGCAACGTTATAGGTGCATTAAAGTTTTTAACGCGCGTTAACCATGTACGTGCCTACAATATCCCTATAGGCACCTACTTGGTTAGCGCACGTGCTAAGTGTAGTCGCACTAAAAACACTAATGCACCTTAGTAAACAGGGCCCTTAGTGCTTTGAAAATACGCCTCTATATGTAATACCATCAACAGATGGGTAATTTAGCTTTAATTGACTATTTGAATGAAGAGTCTTCCCGGAGGAAGAAAATGACAGAATCAATGTGAATGGCAAAGACGCAGAACCATGAATAATATTGAATATTAGCATACATAATTTAAACAGCATTTGTGCTTCTGTAGGAATCCCGTTTGTTTGCCTGGCAGGTCAATGTAGCTGCAGTATTCTGCAGTCTTGTTACATAACATCTTTGAGCAACCAACATAAAGTAAGTTACAGTAATACAATTTGCTAATTGTAAAGGCGTGTACTATTAAACTGAACTGGGTAAAGAAAAATTGCCTCAGTTTCCAGAAAACCTGCCTGGTCAATTGAGCAACATGATACTCAGAATTCAACATAGGATTAAAGGAGATGCCAAGCACCTTCAGTGTTTCTTTTTTCAAGTATACGTTCTATAAAGAGAGTGCATTATCTGTATGTGGTGGTGTCAAAGTCCATAACCAGATTATTTTTGCTTTATCAGCATTTAGTTTAAGACAATAATTTTGTGACTATACTTTCGCGACCATGATTCAACAGCATCTATACAAGCCTGGAAAGACCAGGCTTGTATGGATGCTTGGAAATGAGATGGATGAGGGAAGATATGATTGAGTTCTACAAAATCCTGAGTGGTGTAGAACGAGTAGAAGTAAATTGATTTTTTTTTCACTCATTCCAAAAGTACAAAGACTAGGGGACACTCAAGGAAGTTACATGGAAATACTTAAAAAGAAAATAGGAGTAAATATTTTTTTCACTCGACGAATAGTTAAGCTCTGGAACTCTTTGCCGGCGAATGTGGTAGCAGCAGTTAGCGTATCTGGGTTTAAAAAAGGTTTGGACAAATTCCTGACAAAAAAGTCCATAGTCTGCTATTGAGAGAAGACATGGGGAAGCAACTTGCTTGCCCTTGAATTTGTAGTATGGAATGTTGCCACGATTTGGATTTCTGCCAGGTACTTGCGACCTGTCTTGGCCACTGTTTGGAAAACAGGATACTGGACTAAATGGACCATTGGTCTGACCCAGTATGGCTGCTCTTATGTTCATGTTGGAATTATATTAGAGCTTTGATGTAACCTCTCATTTCTGGGACCAACAGAGTCAGCGGCAGCATGCACAGGGCAATGTCTTCGCACCTGCCTTTTTCTACTTGTTGCTGCCTTGCAGATCAGGAGAAGCAACAGGCCCGGTGACCAACTGAGTGATCAATGGGGAGAGGAGAGGGAGGCAGATGGGGCAATACAGGATGGTACTGGTGGGAAGGGAGAGATGTGGCCATGCTGGATAGTTGGAGGGTGAGAGAGAGAAAGACAGAGGGGTGAATCAGACCGAGGGCTGTTAACTGCTAAAAATTTTAACACACGTTAAAATATTAAACACATAAATTGCATTGTTAACTTGTTAAATGTGAAGCCCTAATAACACAGAACCAGAGAAAACCTCCAGAGGTTCTGCAAGTACAATTTAAAATGTAATATTGTTGTTTTATATTGACAGGCTATTCAATTGTTAACCCTGATGTTATTTTCAAGATTAAAAAGGAAGATGAGAAATATTTCACTCAACACTGTGATTGGGAGGAAAAAGAAAACACAAATAACCCCACAATTGGTAAGTAAATGTTTTGGATTATTTTGGTCAAACAAATAGATGATTAACATAAAACATTCAGGGGTCCTTTTACCAAGTTGTGGTAAAAAATGGATTTAGCATGCCCTTACGCGGGTCTTTCCCGCATGCTAAGGCCATTTTTACCGGTGCCAGAAAATGGCAGATTTTCCATATTCTAAATTAATGACCACGCACTGATGTTAATCTTAAAAAAAAAAATCATTTTGTTCACAAATACTGAAGAAAGAAAATTGAATGACACAAAACCTAATTTTAATAAATGAAACCTCAGCTGCCACAGACAGTCTACATAGAATGGCTACAATCACTGATTTATAATGGAGCTCCGAAAAAAGCAACAGCAGAAAATAACTCCTAAAAATAGGAGAAAAAACTGCTGTTGCAAAAAAAAAAATGGACATTACCATTAATATAAAATTGCAAATCAGTTTCTTCACTATCAATGTGCATATATAGGCAGAAAATGAAATAAAAAACTAAACCTGTGCACAGGAAAAAGTCACTTAGCTGTAAGAAAAAAACCCGACACTCCACAATCTGTGTCTCTATAGTCTGTAAATCCAATATAAATCCACTGTAGCACGAGATGTATAATCCTCGACAAGGGTCTTCCTTGTTTCGAGCGCTTCTTCAGGAGGAATACCACACAAACTTCCAGCTTGGTTCAGAGATGGTGATCACTGGTATAAGAACGCTCTCAGAGGAAGAAACTCCTATTCACTGATGTCAGCTTCCACACAGATCCCCAACATTTAAAGAATCCTACACTTAGAAAAAGCCTTCCATTCCATAGGTCCGTTAAGACCATGTGGGGCTACAGTTTTAAGCTTGTAAATCCACTTCTGCTCTCTTTGATGTAAATTCCAGGCAATATCTCCTCTTCTACCGTTTTCTGTAATTTGGTCAAAAGCAAAACATTGTAACTGTTCAAAAGTGTGATGTAACTCCTGACAGTGTTTCACCAGAAGCATCTCAGTTTTATCAGAATTAATACAATGTTTAAGCTCAGTTAATCTAGTTTTGAGCATACACTTGGTCTGGCCAATGTATTTTAATCCACAAGGACAAATAATCATGTATTTTACTGCTTTTGTCAAACACAGCGTAGAGCATCTAATATCAATCCAAATGCACTTAACGTCCCAAAATCTAGATGTTTCATGTGTCAGATCACACATCTGCCACATCTAACATGTCCAGGGGTAAGAATATCTCTTGAAGTCCATACATCTGAATGACACAGAAGATCTGATGGAGTTTAAAAAGGGGTTAGATAGATTCCTAAAGGACAAGTCCATAGACCGCTATTAAATGGACTTGGAAAAATTCCGCATTTTTAGGTATAACTTGTCTGGAATGTTTTTACGTTTGGGGAGCGTGCCAGGTGCCCTTGACCTGGATTGGCCACTGTCGGTGACAGGATGCTGGGCTAGATGGACCTTTGGTCTTTCCCAGTATGGCACTACTTATGTACTTATGTACTTGAATAAGGTACCATGCATTGTGCTTGAGAAAAAAACCTCATGAATTGATAGTCTTCCAATGGTTTCTAACAATCTTTGCAATTCTAAGTTGTATGTTTCAGCACATACGGTATCATAGATTCCTGTGTCATTTGTTTTGTATTACCTAATAGCAGAGTTACATCACACTTTTGAACAGTTACAATGCTTTGTTCTTGATCAAATTACAGAAAATGATAGAAGAGATATTGCCCGGAGTTTACATTAAACAGAGCAGAAGTGGATTTACAAGCTTAAAACTGTAGCCCCACATGGTCTTAATGGACCTATGGAATGGGATGCTTTCTTCTAAGTGTAGGATTCTTTAAGTGTTGGGGATCTGTGTGGAAGCTGACGTCAGTGAATAGGAGTTTCTTCCTCTGAGAGTGTTCTTATACCAGTGATTGCCATCTCTGAACCAAGCTGGAAGCTGTGTACCTTATGAATCCTGCTGTCTAAAACATCTGTTACAGGTTTGGTACTGTTCACACCCTTCCTCCCTTTCTAAAAATTCTTTCACTTTCATGCCCTCAGCTGAGGGCTTAAGATATTTCCCACTGTGTCTCAGAGAGTTATAATAAACTAGTAAAAAAGGCCCATTTCTGTTTTAAAGGAAACGGGCACTAGCAAGGTTTTCCTGGGAGTGTGTATGTGAGAGTGCTGTGTGAGAGAGAGTGAATGTTCGAGTGTCTGTGTTTGACAGAGTTGAGAGTGGGTGCGAGTGTGGGTGTAAGAATGAAGAGTATGTGCCAGGGTCCACCCTCCCTCCCAGTTCCAGGGCCATCATCCCCTCCCCGGTCTGTCTCCCAGTTGCAGGGTCCCCCCCCTGCCTCCCAGTTGCAGGGGGGGTCCCCCCTCCCTCGCTTGCTCGCTCCCTCCCTTTTTCCCAGTTGCAGGGTCCCCCCTCCCTCCGTCCCTCCCTCCCTTCCTTCCTTCCTCCCTGTTTCCCCGTTGAAGGGTCCTCCCTGTTTCCCCCCCTGCCCCCTCCCTCCCCCTCCCCCCCCCCCAGTTGCTGGGTCTGTCTGTCTCCCCCCTCCTTTTGTCCTTTACGTTTTAAGACACTGTGATCAACAATTTTAAAAGGACAATGTGCAGCAGCAGCTCCTAGGTTTTGTTGTTTTTGAGTGTATGCCAATGAGGGCTGCGTAGGGGAGTGGAAACAGATTAGCGAATGTGCTTCGTTGCTTACCATAGACTTGCTGTGCTGTCTTCCACTCCTGTGTATTAGACGTCCTGCAGCATCTTGTAGGTTTGCTTGCTTTGTTGTTAGTGAACGGGGATGAGCGATGCGCTGGAGTTTGACCCGCTGGTCTTTCCAACCGCCCTCTTGCGAGTGGACCCGGACCGTCGCTGTGATCTGTCACCGGCCTCCTCGACATCCTATACGCTTGCCGTGTCGCCGCCCTCCCTCTTCGTCCTCTCCAACAGTCCAAATCCAGAGTTGGAGAGGGAGGGCGGCGCCGGTTTGTTGACGGCGGTTATTCTGCACGTGTGGTTCGGGAGGTTGGCAGCCACTCTGTTGCGATTCCTAAGCAGGGGGAGGAGTAGGGAAACACTGCCTACTGCTCCCCCTGGCTGTTACTCCTCCCCCTGCCTGGGTCGCTGTTTCCTGCTGACGTCACTGATCTACTCCATGAAGCAGACCACCTCCAGCGGAAGCCACGGTCCCAGGCAGCCTCAGAACGTTGGAGGTGAGAATTATTATATAGGACTAGCAGATTTCCATTAACGGTACCAGTAAAACCTGATTTTTGATCTGTGACAAACATCCAATCTGTTTTATCAAAAGAAACTCCTTGTGGCATAAATTTTTGGTGTGTCTTATACAGTAACCATGTACACATCAGACTTTTTGTTTCTCTTAAGAAATGGAATTACAGAACTTGGTACTAAAATTACCTGGCTACTGGTAGAATTTGGATTTATGAAGATGATCAGTACAGTAGCATCTCTTTCTTCTTAGCTCTGCATCTATGTTGATGCCTATGAAAACAGCATAATTCTGAGCTCACTTGTTCTCACCAGGGGCGTAGCCAGACAACAGATTTTGGGTGGGCCTAGGCAAGAAGTGGATGGGCACCAAATGTTCTCCCCTACCAAAAGACATCTCAGCTGACAGGAAAATGCTTCTTTCCACCTTGGCAGTCTGCAGCAGGCATGCGCTGAAAACTGAACATGCGCAGGTGCCAGTATCGTGGAGAGTAGCGTTTTCATTACCATCAGGGGGAATTATTTGGCTGGTAGAGCTTGGGATCTTCACCACCTACCACTAAACATGTGCTATTGTTGGGTGGGCCTGAGTCCTACGTGGATGGGCCCTGGCCCACCCAGGCCCACCTGTGGCTACGCCACTGGTTCTCACTTTTCTAAATTAATTGTAATCATCTTTTCTATGACAGGTTCCTCCAATATTGAACCAGACATTTTAATCCGATTTAAACAAGAGGGATTTAGGATTGAGCCTCAGGGATCTGAGGCGCATCAAAATTCAACTGTTGCTGGCACACATGAGGAACCACATGAAGCAGGTGATTTAGCATGGATTGAAGGTGGTGATTGGCAGATCTAAACATTTAATAGAATTAAGATGAGGCTCGGTGAGAATAAATTGTAACAATCACAGACCCTGACTTCTTACCTTTGTTCTGTGGATAATTTGTTCTATTTACTTTGTGCCCGCTATTGAATGCAGTGGTCAGCATTTAGGCAAAACGCCAGCTGCCGTAGTTAAAATTAAACGAGATATTCAGAGCTTGTACCGGGATACCAGCCAGCACAGAATATCCAGATTGAGCAGCATCCTGGAAGTGCTATATCAACTATACTCAGACTGCTAACCAGATAGCTAACGGGATAATGTTAAGGAAGCCTTGTTGCTGTCCTGACTTTATCAGGTTAGCAATCTGAATATGGCCGCTAACCAGATAACCTCTGGATCTGCCGACCCTCTACTTTCTGGTCAGAGGAAATATTCAGCAAAACTGTCTGGTTAATGTTGCTGCATATCCCTCTTAACAAACTCTTATCCTTTATTTCTACTTGTCTTTCATTTCTAGGGATCTCTGTTTTTGCCTTTTATTCTTTGTTTCTTATTCTCGCATACCATTTTACTACAGCCTGTCTCTCTTCTCTTCTCCTCTTCGAAAGGCCCTGACCAGAAAGGCAGTCTTCTACAGGAAAGGAGATGGGATGTGGATCAGTGCTTTTATTGTAGAAAAAAAGGTGCCGGTACTCATTATGGGCGGGGTCACCACATATGGCCCCACCCCTATTATAGCCACACCTGTATTAGCCACACCCCTTATACCAGCCATGGCGCATATAAACAGACATCATTGAGAATATTATACTAGTATAGGAGAAAAAAATAACGTGATTTTTTTTCATTATAAATAATTTCTGTAAGCTGTTACAGCTCCAGTATACCCAGTGCAAAATAAGACAGCAGATGTAAATTCACAAATTGGACATATTCCAAACACTGAAATGAAAATAAAATGATTTTTTTTCCACCTTTGTTGTCTGGCGACTTTGTTTTTCTATCCATATTGGTCCCAGTCTCTGATTCTGCTGCTCTCTATCTGTTCTCTGAACTCCTTTTCCAGGGCTTCCTTCCATATATTTACTTTCCTCCTCTCTTCTTCATTTCTTGCCCTACATCCATAAGTAAAAGCTGGGTCCTCCTCCGTGGAATTGACTGGAGGAGGTATAATGTGGATCCAGCTTTTGCCTATTTTTTTCCATCCATGTGCAGTTTTTCTACTCTCTTCCCGTTCCCTCATCTCTATCCATGTGCATCTTCTTCTTTTTTCTTTCCTCCCCTCCATCCATGTCCAGCACTTCTCCTCTCTCTTCCCTCCCCTGTATCCATATAAAGCAATAATTCTCTCTCCCCTCTCCTCCATCCAAGTCCAGCATTTCTCCTCTCTCCCCGCCAACTCCTCCATCCATCCATGTCCAGCAATTCTCCTCTATCTCCTGCTCTCCTCTCCATCCATTTTCAGCATTTCTCCTCTCTCCCCTGCCCTCCCCTCCCATCCATGTCCAGTGATTCTTCCTCCGAGTTCCAGGGTCCCCCCTCCCTCCATCCTCCCTCCCTCCGAGTTCCAGGGTCCTCCCCCCCCTCCCTCCGAGTTCCACAGGGTCTCCTTCCCTCCCTGTTCCACAGGGTCCCCCCTCCCTCTGAGTTCCAGGGTTCCTCCCTCCGCCCCTCCCTCTGAGTTCCAGGGTCTCTCCCTCCGCCCCTCCCTCCGAGTTCCAGGGTCCCTCCCTCCCCCCTCCCTCCGAGTTCCAGGGTCCTCCCTCCCCCCTCCCTCCGAGTTCCAGGGTCCTCCCTCCCTCCGAGTTCCAGGGTCCTCCCTCCCTTTGAGGTCCATGCCCCCTCCCTCCAAATTAAAAGTCATCTTGACTTACCTCGTCAGGGTTATGGCGGCCAGCAGCAGCGGTAAAAAGCGTGCAGGCTCGGCGCTTACTTCAGTTTTCCCTTCACTCTCAGCTCTGGTCCTGCCCTCATTTCCTGTTTCCACAAGGGCGGGACCAGAGCTGAGAGAGAGAGAAGGGAAAACTGAAGTAAGCGCTGAGCCTGCACGCTTTTTACTGCTGTTGCCAGCCGCCGTAACCCCGACAAGGTAAGTCAAGATGACTTTTAAAATTCGGAGGGAGGGGGCCTGGACCTCGAAGGGAGGAAGGGAGGGACGATGACCCTGGAACTCGGAGGGAGGAAGGGAGGGACGACGACCCTGGAACTCGGAGGGGGGGAACACCCTGGAACTCGGAGGGAGGGAGGGAGCGAACTTCCGGAGTCGGTGCCTATGGGTGAGCCGGACCTCACAAAAAAGGTGTCGGTACAAAAAAAGTACTGGTGTGGATACTAGACAAGCTTTTTTCCTCTTGCACCGAGGATGGGTCTCCAGGAGCTTCAGCCTAGGAGGGAAGGGTTAGGATGGCTGTTGTACTTGGCGATTCGATTATTAGGCATGTAGATAGCTAGGTGGCTGGTGGTCACTTGCCTGCCTGGTGCGAAGGGACCTCACATGTCACCTAGATAGGATTTTAGATAGTGTTGGGGAGGAATTAGCTGTCTTGGTACATGTGGGTGTGACATAGGAAAATGTGGGAGGGAGGTTCTGGAAGCCAAATTTAGGCTCTTAGGTAGAAAGCTCAAATCTAGAACCTCTAGGGTAGCCTTTTCAGCAGTGCTCCTCGTTCCACACACAGGGCCCAAGAGACGGGCAGAGCTCCCGAGTCACAATGCGTAAATGAACCGATGGTACAGGGAGGAGAATTTTAGATTTCTTAGGAACTGGGCAGTATTCTGGGGAAGGAATGAGCCTATTCTGGAATGATGGGCTCCACCTTAACCATGGTGGGACCAGGCTGCTGGCATCGCTGACGGTCGTTCAAAAGGGCATGGTTCAGAACAAGGTATCACCAAAACAGGGAAGATAGAGCATCCCGATAGCAAGGTTGCAATAGAGACCATAGTAGACCAGGTGTCTTTAAATAAAAAGCAGACAGATTTTCAAGATTGCACATTATCATTGTCAACTGCTGAGCAAGATGTAAATAGGAACAACAAGCGTAGTTTGAGGAGTGGAGGAGTGGCCTAGATGTTAGAGCACTGGTCTTGAAATCCAGAGGTGGCCGGCTCAAATCCCACTGCTACTCCTTGTGATCTTGGGCAAGTCACTTAACCCTCCATTGCCTCAGGTACAAACTTAGATTGTGAGCCCTCCTGAGACAGAGAAATAGCCAGTGTACCTGAATGTAACTCACTTTGAGGTACTACTGAAAAAGGTGTGAGCAAAATCTAAATAAATAATAATAGTTTGCAATGTCTATATTCAAATGCAGAAACTAAGAAATAAGATGGGAGAGTTAGAATATATTGTACTAAATGAAAAATTAGATATAATAGGCATCTCTGAGACCTGGTGGAAGGAGGATAACCAGTGGAACACTGTCATACCAGGGTACAAATTATATCATAGTGATAGGGTGGATCGAATTGGTGGAGGGGGGTAGCATTGTATGTTAAAGAGGGCCTTGAATCAAATAGACTAAAACTCCTGCCATAAAACATGTGGGGATAGGCTCGTGGACCTCAATATGTATACACTGGAAGAGAGACAGGAGAGAGGGGATATGATAGAGACGTTTAAATACCTCAGTGGCATTAATACACATGAGGTGAGCCTTTTTCAAATGAAGGAAAACTCTGAAATAAGAGGGCATAGGATGAAGTTAAGAAGAAATAGGCTTAGGAAGAATCTAAGAAAATACTATTTCACGGAAAGGGTGATGCATGGAATGGCCTCCCGTTGGAGGTCGTGGAGACGAAGACTGTATCAGAATTTAAGAAAGCATGGGACAGGCATATGGGATCCCTTAGGAAAAGGAGGAACTAGTGGTTATTGAGGAAGGGCAGACTGGATGGGCTATTTGGTCCTTGTCTGCCATCATGGTTCTATGTTTCTAGTACAGACAGATGCTGATATTGTCTCAACTAAACTACTGTAATGCAGCTTATGTAGGCTGCAAAGAAAACCTACTACGATCATTGCAGACCGTCCAAAACACAGCAGAGAGATTGATATTCAAAAAGTCAAAATATGATAGAGCAATCCCACTACACATAATGCTACATTGGCTCCCAATCAAGGCCAGACTGTTTTTCAAAACCAGCACAATCATCTTCAAAATACTGTTTGGCAGGTCACCGGACTACATGCTAGACATGATCAAACTATCACCAAGAAATGCAGACCCAGGAACCAGAGGTTACCTACTACTTCACCTGCCCAACTGCAAAAACGTACTATACAAGTCCACCAATATGGCGGGATTTAGCTACCTGGGCTCAAAATGGTGGAATTCAATTCCCACAGTCATAAGAAGCATTGTGAACTACCTCCAGTTCAGAAAAGACCTAAAGACCTACCTCTTCAGGAAATTCTATTAGTAAAAAATGCACTAATCACTCTGAAACAACAATACGCAACACAACCTCTAACTGTAACGTATCTTTTCATATAAGAAATGAACTAAGACATATCTTCTCAAAAATTCCAATGACTATTCCATACGCACTAATAGTTATCTTGCCAAACACTGTAAAACACAGCATCATTCAACCTTGTAAATGTAATTGAATCAATGTAATATCTAACAACTGTTAAATGTAAGCCACATTGACCTGAAACTTGTTTTTGGATAACTGTGGGATACAAGTAGTAATAAATAAATAACTATAAATTCCATGTGTAAAGGGGACAAGGATAGTGATAGGAGTGTACTACTATCCACCTGGCCAGGATGAACAGACAGATGTAGAAATATTATCAGAAATTAGGGAGGCTAACAAACTGAGGAACACAATAATAATGTATGATTTCAATTATCCCGATATTGACTGGGTAAATATAATAACAGGGCGTGCTAGGGAGTCAAAATTCCTTGATGAAATCAAGGACTGCTTTATGGAGCAGCTGGTAAAGGAGCCAACAAGAGGAAGTAAAATTCTAGACCTAGCTCTTAGTGGAGCACATGATCTGGAGCAGGAGGTAATGATGCTGGGACCACTTGATAACAGTGATCATAATATGATCAGATTTGATATCAGCTCTGGAGTAAGTACACACAGGAAATCCAATATGATAGCTTTTAACTTTCAAAGTGGAGACTATGATAAAATGAGAAGAATGGTGAAAAAAAAACTTAGAGGAGCAGCTGCAAAGATCAAAAATTTACATCAGGCGTGGATACTTTTCAAAAATATGATCCTTGAAGCCCAGGCCAGTTATATTCCATGTATTAAAAAAGGAGGAAGGAAGGCCAAACGACAACCGGCATGGTTAAAAAGTGAGTTGAAGGAAGCTGTTAGAGTCTCTCTTTGCCTTCCTTATCAGCGCTTTGCATTTGACTTGCCATTCCTTATGTGGTTTCTTATTTTCAGTCAGATCCTTCTTCCTTTTCTGAAGGATTTTCTTTTAGCTCTAATAGCTTCCTTCACCTAACTTTTTAACATTGCCAGCTGTCGTTTGGTCTTCCTTTCTCCTTTTTTTAATACATGGAATATATTTGGCCTGGACTTCCAGGATGGTATTTTTGAACAACATCCACACCTGATGTAAATTTTTGACCTTCACAGCTGCTCAGGGTTTTTTTTTTCACCATTCTTCTCATTTTATCATAGTCTCCTTTTTGAATGTTAAATGCTAGCATATTGGATTTCCTGTGTATACTTACTCCAGAGCCGATATCAAATCTGATCATATTATGATCACTTTTATCAAGCAGCCCCAGCATCATTACCTCCTGCACCAGATCATGCGCTCCACTAAGGACTAGGTCTAGAATTTTTCCTCCTCTTGTCAGCTCCTTTACCAGCTGCTCCATAAAGCACTCCTTGATTTCATCAATGAATATTACCTCCCTAGCATGCCCTAATGTTACGTTTACCCAGTCAATATCGGGGTAATTGAAATCACCCATTATTATTGTGTTGCCCAGTTTGTTAGCCTCCCTAATTTCTGATAATATTTCTGCATCTGTCCATCCTAGCCAGGTGGACGATAGAACACTGCTATCACTATCCTTTTCCCCTTTACACATGGAATTTCAATCCATAGAGATTCCAAGATGTGTTTTGTTCTTTGCAGAATTTTCAATCTATTTGATTCAAGACCCTCCATTCAATCCACCCAATCACTTCAATATAATTTGTACCCTGGTGTGACAGTGTCCCACTGGTTATCCTCCTTCCACTAGGTCTCAGAGATGCTTATTATATCTAATTTTTCATTTAGTGCAATATATTCTAACTCTCCCATCTTATTTCTTAGGCTTCTGGCATTTGCATATAGACATTGCAAAACTATGTTTGTTGTTCCTATTTACATCTTGCTCAGCAGTTGATAGTATTAATTTGCAATCTTTTGTGTGCTTTTTATTTAAAGACGTCTGGTCTACTATGGTCTCTATTGCAACCTCGCTATCGGGTTACCCTGAGTTCCCTGTTTTGGTGATATCTTTGAAAGATAGCTTGTTCCAAACCATGCTTTTTTGTACAACTGTTGGCCTTCCCTCAGGTTCTAGTTTAAAAGCTGCTCTGACTCCTTTTTAAATACCGATGCCAGCAGCCTGGTTCCTCCCTGGCTAAGGTGGAGCCATCCTTGATCATTCTTGTATCCAGCTTTGATTGTTGTATAGTTCATGGAGTAATATTTTGTATTTCCCACTGTGTTTGTGCATTTGTCACTTATTTTTCCTTGTGTGATGATCTACTTCCTCTCTTATGAAGTCTTTCACTCCTTTTTGTTCCCTCTTTTATCATGTCTCTGTCTCTTCCTTCATCACCTATTGTGCCTCATCCTTTTGTAACTTTTTATAATCATTCTTTATGTCTCACTATTTCTGAGCTCTTTCAGTGTTGTTTCAAGGTACTAACCCTTCATCCCACCCTGAAGTTTGTGGGTTTTGTTTTCTATGAGTTATGCAATGCTTGGCAGCCAGAAAGAAACAAGCAGGTTGTCCCTACTAGAAGAGGCTATAGTAAAGGGGACAGGATGCCCCCCCCCCTCCCCATACTGGAACAAAAGAGGAAGGAAGGTATGATGACACACATACCCTCCACTAGAAATATAAGGAGAAAGGGAGGTGTGGTGATAACCAATATAACCAACAAGTTGGAAGGAGCTTCTGGTCATTCTCTGTCATAGCTGCAGAGGATTCTTTATTCCTTCTGCAAGGATATGTACATTTTCAGAGCTCACGTGACTCTTACTTTATCATTTCACTTCTATCAGAGTGTTTCTTTTCTTAAATCAGCTTTTAAACAATATAAGATATTGAACATATTTTCTCATTTTTCTTACAGGTATCCCAGATTACAATCCTGACCCCACAGTAGAGATCCTGAAAGTTGAAGAGCTTCATGTCACCGACCAACTGGAGGAAGAAGAGGAGGATACTGATACCAAGAGAGGTGTCATTTTTAATATATCTCTTGCTATCTACTATTATTATTATTAGCGTTTGTATAGCGCTACCAGACGCACGCAGCGCTGAACACCTGACACAAAGAGACAGTCCCTGCTCAAAAGAGCTTACAATCTAAATAATACAGACAGACAAGACAGTTACAGATGAGGGAAGTACTGGGTGAGAAGGAAGGAAGGAACAAGGGAGGGCAAATGAGTAGAGGCTAGGAGCCAAAAGCAGCAGTGAAAAGGTGGGTTTTCAGCATGGATTTGAAAAATGGTAGAGTTGGAGCTAGACGTATAGGTTCAGGAAGTCTATTCCAGGCATAAGGTGCCGTGAGAGAAAAGGAACGAAGTCTGGAGTTAGCAGTAGGGGAGAAGGGGGACGACAAGAGAGATTTGTCCAGTGAGCGGAGTTCACGGGAAGGAATGTAGGGAGAGATGAGAGCGGAGAGGTAATGGGGGGCTGCAGAGTGGATGCACTTAAAGGTCAGTAAGAGAAGTTTAAACTGTATGCGGAAGCGGACAGGGAGCCAGTGAAGTGACTTGAGGAGTGGGCTAGTGTGGGTATAACGATTCTGGTGGAAAATAAGTCGTGCCGCAGAATTTTGGACAGATTGGAGAGGAGAGAGATGGCTGAGCGGAAGACCAGTGAGAAGTAAATTGCAATAGTCCAAACGAGAGGTGACAAGGGTGTGAATAAGGGTTTGGGTAGCGTAATCAGAAAGGAAGGGGCGGATTTTGCTAATGTTTTAGGTAAAGAAACGACAGGTTTTGGCGATCTGTTGAATATGTGCAGAGAAGGAGAGAGAGGAATCAAAGATGACTCCAAGGATGAAAAGTAAACTGTTGTGAAACGTTGGAAACCATGTGGCATTAATAGATATTACTGTATGGAGTGACAAATGTATAATGTGGTCATAATATTTTGTTTAATAAAAATTTCTAAATTAAAAAAAAAAAACAACAAAGATGACTCCAAGGTTACGAGCCGAGGAGACAGGGAGGATGTGAGAGCCATTAACAGAGATAGAGAAAGGGGGAAGAGGGGAGGTGGGCTTAGGGGGAAAAATTAGAAGTTCAGTTTTGGTCATGTTAAGCTTCAGATGGCATTGAGACATCCAAGCAGCAATGTCAGACAAGCAGGCTGAAATTTTGTCCTGGATTGAGTTGATATTTCAGGGGTGGAGATGTAGATCTGAGAGTCATCTACGTAAAGATGATATTGAAAGCCATGGGATGAAATCAGGGTACCAAGGGAAGAGGTATAGATGGAAAAAAGGAGGGGTCCAAGGACAGAACCCTGAGGCACACCAACTGAAAGTGGGATGGAAGTTGAAGAGGATCCACCAGAGTGAACACTGAAAGAACGAAGAGAGAGGTAAGAGGAGAACCAAGAAAGGACAGGGCCCTGGAATCCAAGTGAGGACAGCGTATCCAGGAGTATAGTGTGGTCTACAGTGTCAAAGGCAGCAGATAGGTCAAGAAGGATAAGGATAGAATAGAGACTTCTGGATTTAGCCAGTAGCAGGTCATTAGAGACTTTGGTAAGTGCAGGTTCAGTAGAGTGAAGAGGGCGAAAACCAGATTGGAGAGAGTCGAGAATAGGTTGAGAAGAAAGAAAGTGAAGATAGCGGCGGTGAACGACACGTTCAAGTAATTTGGAGAGGAAAGGAAGAAGGGAGATAGGGCGATAATTGGAGGGACAGGTAGGGTCAAGTGAGGACTTTTTAAGGCGTGGAGTAACAACAGCATGTTTGAAGGCCATAGGAACTGTTGCAATGGAGAGTGAAAGATTAAGGATGTGATAGATGACTGGGATGACAGTGGGAGAGATAGTGTTAAGTAGATAAGTGGGGATGGGGTCAGAGGAACAGGTAGTGCATTTGGAGGAGGAAAGAAGGGCAGTTTCTTCAGTAGAAACTTCTGAGAAGGAGGAAAAGAAGGAGAAGAAGGAGAGTAGGGGGTGAGGACTAAGGGAGAGAAAGGTGGGGAAGGTTTGGATGAAAATTCAAGGTTAATTTTACGGATTTTATCGTGGAAGTGCTCAACTAGGGTCTGAGGAGAAAGAGATGGGGGAATTGGGGGCGGAGGCACCTTGAGAAGAGAGTTCAGTGTGGCGAAGAGAAGTTGAGGGTTGGGGCCAAGGGAATTTGTCAATTGGGTGAAGTAACCCTGTTTGGCAAGAGAAAGGGCTGACTGGAAGGAGTTAAGCATGAATTTGAAATGAATGAAGTCGGCAAGGGTGCGGGATTTAAGCCAAGAACGTTCAGCAGAGCGGGCACAGGAACAAAAGTAGCGGATTTTGGAGGTTCGCCAAGATTTGGGTTTGGTACGCCTAGTAGGACGGGGCATGGGAGGGGCAAGAGTGTCCAGAGGAGAGAATAGTATGATAGGAGGGAAATGGCTTCATTGACAGATTGAGATAGAGTGGTGGTAGAGAAAAGGTTAGAGACATAAGAGGATAGAGTAAGGGGGTCAATAGCCTGAAGATTCCTAGATGTGGGGGTTGAGATTGGGTGGGATTGGGAAGGAGGGTGCATGAGTGTGAAGGATAATAGGTTATGGTCGGAAAGGGGGAAATCTGAGGAATAGAAGTTGGAGGGAAAGCATTTAGAGGAGAGGATAAGGTTGAGACAGTGACCATTTTGGTGAGTGGGTGCAGAGGAGCATAACTGAAGATTGAATGAGGATGTTAATGCAAGGAATTGGGAAGCATGAGAGTCAGAGGAATCATCAGTGTGGATATTGAAGTCACCAAGGATGATGGAGGGGGATGTAGGTTCGTGGAAGAAGGAAAGCCAGGCGTCGAAGTCAGTGAGAAAGGATGAAAGAGATTTATCAGGGGGTCGATAAATGACAGCTAGTTGGAGAGGCAGAGGAGTTAAAAGGCGGATGGAATGGACTTCAAAGGACAAAAAGCAGTGAGATTGGGGTGGAAGAAGAGGTTGGAATTTGCAGGAGGGAGACAGCAGCAATCCTACACCGCCACCGCGGCCGGTAGTGCGAGGGGTATGAGCAGTGCTTTTTTTGTAGAAAAAAAGGTGCCGGTACTCATTGTGGGCGGGGTCACCACACATGGCACCGCCCCTATTATAGCCACACCCACATTAGCCACACCCCTTATACCAGCCATGGCGCATATAAACAGACATCATTGAAAATATTATACTAGTATAGGAGAAAAAATAATGTGATTTTTTTTCATTATAAATAATTTCTGTAAGCTGTTACAGCTCCAGTATACCCAGTGCAAAATAAGACAAATTCCAAACACTAAAATGAAAATAAAATGATTTTTTTCTACCTTTGTTGTCTGGTGACTTTGTTTTTCTATCCATATTGGTCCCAGTCTCTGATTCTGCTGCTCTCTACCTGTTCTCTTAACTCCGTTTCCAGGGCTTCCTTTCCATTTATTTCTTTACTTTCCTCCTTTCTTCTTCTTTTGTTGCCCTGCATCCATAAGTAAAAGCTGGGTCCTCCTCCATGGAATTGACTGGAGGAGGTATAACATGGATCCAGCTTTTGCCTATTTTCTCCATCCATGTGCAGTTTTTCTCCTCTTCCCTTTCCCTCATCTCCATCCATGTGCATCTTCTTTTTTCTTTCCTCCCCTCCATTCATGTCCAGCACTTCTCCTCTCTCCTCCCCTCCATCCATGTCCAGCATTTCTCATCTCTCTTCCCTCCTCTGTATCCATATAAAGCAATAATTCTCTCTCCCCTCTCCTCCATCCAAGTCAGCATTTCTCCTCTCTCCTAGCCAACTCCTCCATCCATCCATGTCCAGCAATTCTCCTCTATCTCCTGCTCTCCTCTCCATCCATTTCTCCTCTCTCCCCTCTCATCCATGTCCAGCAATTCTCTCTTCCCTGTCCTCCCCTCCCCGTCCAGCGATTCTCCTCTCTCCCCTCCATGTCCAGCAATTCTCTCTTCCCTGGCCTCCCCTCCCTGTCCAGCGATTCTCCTCTCTCCCCTCCATGTCCAGCAATTCTATCTTCCCTGCCCTCCCCTCTATGTCCAGCAATTATCTCATCCCTGCCCTCCCATCAATGTCCAGCAATTCTCTCTCCCCTGCCCTTCCCTCCCATTCCATGTCCAGCAATTCTCTCTCCCTTGCCCTTCCCTCCCAGCCCATCCCATGTCCAGCAATTCTCTCTCCCCTGCCCTTCCCATGTCCAGCAATTCTCTCTCCCCTGCCCTTCCCTCCCATCCCATTGATTTCCAGCAATTCTCTCTCCCCTGCCCTTCCCTCCCATCCCATCCCATCCCATTGATTTCCAGCAATTCTCTCTCCCCTGCCCTTCCCTCCCAGCCCATCCCATGTCCAGCAATTCTCTCTCCCCTGCCCTTCCCATGTCCAGCAATTCTCTCTCCCCGCCCTTCCCTCCCATCCCATTGATTTCCAGCAATTCTCTCTCCCCTGCCCTTCCCTCCCATCCCATCCTATGTCCAGCAATTCTCTCTCCACTGCTCTTCCCTCCCATCCCATTGATTTCCAGCAGTTCTCTCTCCCCTGCCCTTCCCTCCCATCCCATTGATTTCCAGCAATTCTCTCTCTCCTGCCCTTCCCTCCCATCCCATTGATTTCCAGCAATTCTCTCTCCCCTGCCCTTCCCTCCCATCCCATCGATTTCCAGCAATTCTCTCTCCCCTGCCCTTCCCTCCCATCCCATCCTATGTCCAGCAATTCTCTCTCCACTGCTCTTCTCTCCCATCCCATTGATTTCCAGCAGTTCTCTCTCCCCTGCCCTTCCCTCCCATCCCATTTATTTCTAGCAATTCTCTCTCTCCTGCCCTTCCCTCCCATCCCATTGATTTCCAGCAATTCTCTCTCTCCTGCCCTTCCCTCCCATCCCATTGATTTCCAGCAATTCTCTCTCCCCTGCCCTTCCCTCCCATCCCATCGATTTCCAGCAATTCTCTCTCCCCTGCCCTTCCCTCCCATCCCATCCTATGTCCAGCAATTCTCTCTCCGCTGCTCTTCCCTCCCATCCCATTGAGTTCCAGCATTTCTCTCTCCCCTGCCCTTCCCTCCCATCCCATTGATTTCCAGCAATTCTCTCTCTCCTGCCCTTCCCTCCCATCCCATTGATTTCCAGCAATTCTCTCTCTCCTGCCGTTCCCTCCCATCCCATTGATAGCAGTTCTCTCTCCCCTGCTCTTCCCTCCCATCCCATTGATTTCCAGCAATTCTCTCTCCCCTGCCCTTCCCTCCCATCCCATCCCATCCCATTGATTTCCAGCAATTCTCTCTCCCCTGCCCTTCCCTCCCAGCCCATCCCATGTCCAGCAATTCTCTCTCCCCTGCCCTTCCCTCCCATCCCATTGATTTCTAGCAATTCTCTCTCCCCTGCCCTCCCCTCCCATTACTTCCAGCGATTCTCCGCCTCTCTCCTGCCCTCCCATCGACGTGCAGCGATTTTTCCGTCCCTCCCCTGCCCTCACCTCTCCCATATCCAGCGATTCTTTGTCCCCCAGCGTCCTCCTTCACTGCCTGCCAGCCAGTCGGACTCAGCAGCGAACGGTGCAGGCAGCGATTGGCTGGCAGCGTCGTAGCTTCCCTCTGCATGTCCCGCCTACAACTTCCTGTTTACGCATAGGCGGGACTTGCAGAGGGAAGCTACGACGCTGCCAGCCAATCGCTGCCTGCACCGTTCGCTTCTGAGTCCGACTGGCTGGCAGGCAGTGAAGGAGGACGCTGGGGGACAAAGAATCGCTGGATATGAGAGAGGTGAGGGCAGGGGAGGAACGGAAAAATCACTGCACGACGATGGGAGGGCAGGGGAGAGGCGGAGAATCGCTGGAAATAATGGGAGGGGAGGAGAGGAGGAGAAAAAGGTGCCAGTACGCCGTACCGTTGCGTACCGGCACAAAAAAAGCACTGGGTATGAGAAAAAAAGATAACCACCATGGCAAAGGGCCGCAACAGAAGTAGAGTCATCAAGGGAGAGCCAAGTTTCAGTTAAGGCCAGTAGATGGAGGGAACGAGAAATGAAGAGGTCATGAATGCAGGGAAGTTTATTGCAGATGGAGCGGGCATTCCTTAGGGCGCAAGAGAAGGGTAAGGAGGAAAGGGAAATAAGAGGAATAGAGATGAGATTAGAGACATTACGATGTGGTCTGCATAGGTAGGAAGAAGGCAGAAGAGGAGGACCAAGATTGGGATTGATATCACCAGCTGAGACTAAGAGAAGGAGTAAAAGAGAGCGGAGGAGAGTAGGAGAGATGTGACCACGAAGGCGAGAGGTACTTAGGTAGAATGGGGAAGGCACAATGGAGGGAAGAAAGAGATGAAGATTAAAAGCTGAGAAGGAGGAAGGGGATAAAAGAGAAGGTGAGGTGATGAAATCAATGGATGGGCAGTACGTTCCTGTATTGGACAGTGGTAAGGAGTGAGGGAAAAAGTTGGGGAGGGACAGGGCTATGAAGAAAATATGTATAGGGACCATAAAAGTGTGTGGGTACTTTCAGGTGCAAGGTAGGAGTAGTAGTTGAATTTTCAGGTGCAGATGAGGTTGGAGATGAGCAGGACTGGAACAGCAGGACTGGAGGCTGGAGCAAATGAGGCTGAAGACGAGTAGGACTGGAACAGTTGGACCGAAAGGCTGGAGCAGATAAGGCTGAAGACGAGCAGGACTGGAACAGGCTGGAACAGTAGGATCGAAGGCTGGAGCAGATGAGGCTGAAGAAGAGCAGGACTGGAACAGGCTGGGGGAGAAGGATCGAAGGACTGGAACAGTAGGATCGAAGGCTGGAGCAGATGAGGCTGAAGACGAGTAGGACTGGAACAGGCTGGAGGAGAAGGACCAAAGGCTGGAGCAGAAGACGCTGAAGACGAGCAGGACTGGAGCAGGCTAGAGCAGATGATGCTGAAGATGAGGAGGACTGGAGCAGGCTGGAGCAGATGAGGCTGAAGACGAGGAGGACTGGAAGAAGCTGTAACAGTAGGACTGAAGGCTGGAGCAGATGAGGCTGACGACGATCAGGACTGGAACAGTAGGATCGAAGGCAGGGGCAGATGAGGCTGAAGACGAGCAGGACTGGAACAGGCTGGAGCAGAAGGACCGAAGGCTGGAGCAGAAGAGGCTGAAGACGAGCAGGACTGGAACAGGTTGGAGCAGATGAGGCCGAAGACCAGCAGGACTGGAACAGGCTGGAGCAGAAGGACCGAAGGCCGGAGCGGAAGCGGCAGAAGACGAGTAGGACTGGAACAGGCTGAAGCAGATGAGGCTGAAGACCAGCAGGACTGAAACAGGCTGGAGCAGAAGGAGAGTAGCACGGTAGAGGTAGGGGCAGATGAAGCAGGTTGGATGCAGGCTGGAGTTGAAGAGCAGAGGTTGGAGATGATGATTAAGGTTGTATGTAGGCTGGGGCAGGTGATGCGAGCAGGAGGAGAGGATGCAGTCCAAGGATTATGATTTCTGAACCTGGAGCAATGGAGGGTCAAGTGACCTGGCCCAGAGTCACAAGGAGCTGCAGTCGGAAGCCCAGTTCCCTAGATTCTCAGTCCGCTGTGTTAACCAATGGGCTATTCCTCAAGGACCTCCCTTTGGTGAGGTTCAGACAGTTACAGTTCTTGCAGAAACTTGGCTTTCACCTTTCATCCCTCGCTGCTCCGATAACCATGCAGTGGAGTGAAGGAAGAACACGCTGCTACGATTACCATTCACCGATTACCTCGCTACCTGCTACAGCTGGCTTGAGACTACTGTGGAATATTTTCAAGTTTTATATATAAAGGATGAATTTTTTTCAGGTTTTCAGTTAAATATTTGTTTTGAAGTCATTAGAATTTAATTGCTTTTATTAGTCAAACTCTTGGGGGATGTGGAGAAATGGGGAAGAGTGAACTCTCATTGTTTGGTCAGGTGACCACTTTTAAAATGAACATTTTACCCAGACTTCTTTACTTACTTTACTTTACTTTACTCACCCTTCAACATCTTCAGTCCTTCTGTGACTGTTCTCTTGTGCTTGACTGCTTAAATATTTTTAATTTAAATGCTTTACTTTTTGTCTATTAGATTGTAAGCTCTTTGAACAGGGACTGTCTTTCTTCTGTGTTTGTACAGCACTGTGTACACTTCGTAGCGCTCTAGAAATGTTAAATAGTAGAAGTAGTAGTAGTACGTTAATCACTACCTATTTTTAGTAACTGAGTCAGTGTTACAGGGCATGCAGAGGGCAGTGCAAAAATGTATTTGGAAAGAGAAGCCACCTAGAGTAGCACGATCCACTTGGAGAAGGTATAAATTAGATAGAGGGCTGGGAGTTCTTGATCTCAGCACCTATTACAAAGCGGCACAGTTGAGGCAGCTTTGGGATTGGAGGGATGAGTGTTGTAAATTCTATCTATTGGCCCGCTTTGCGCACCAGGAGTACCCTTTTCCAAGGACAAAAGGTCTGCGCTTCCATTATCTGTTGGGCTGCCTGCCTAAATTCTCTTGAAAGTCCATCCCAGTAATATTCCTGGTGTACAACTGACTCTAAGATAAGGCCCATGATCATGGTCTTATGTCTATCAGGATCTAAATGAATCATTAGTTATCTGTGTACCCAAATGTATTCTATTAAAATGTAACAGTATTTTGTACAGGCAATGAGTGTCAATTGTATTTTCTAATTTCGTTGGTAGAATAAAAAGGAAATAAGGAATAGACAGAAATTAAGACAAACATAGTTTTAGGAAGATAAGTATAATTTATTTCTTACCCAAACACAAGTCTTCAAGTTGGTACAAATTACAGATTCAGTCTGACAGCTCACCCCGAGTAGGGTCTTCAGTTCGGTACCGATTCTGGAAGTAACCGGACAGAACTTCGCTGCTTTCAAGGCGTTGGGGACGGACTCCGAAATTAAGCCCAAATCACCCTTCTTTTATACTCTCTTCTCTCAATAGAAGTCTATGGCTGGACCTATTTTGGGACCTGTTTTTTTTCAACTATTTCTCAATTTCTGTGGTTAAACTGTCGTGTCCTGCCATCTGTTGTTCTGTACCCAACTCTTTCCGTTCCAGCTATTGCAAGTTATTTCGCAATTTCCTCTTTTGTCAACATGTTTTTCTCTTCTGCCAGAACATCTTATTCTTAGCATATCAGTTTCACTTCCCCTTTTTCTATTATCTTATGATCTAAGTTTCATCTTATAGAAAGACAAACTCCATTTTAATAAGTGCTACATTCAATTTGTACCTGATTTTGTTCTATAAGGCCATTAGTAGGTTATCAGGCCTAGGCAGTGCTTTTCAGCTGTACAAAGCTATGTAGTTTGGCCTGCCACTATTCCAGTGGATAGATCTTAGGGTAGAACACATATTAACTTGCAGGAAAAGCAAGTCCATGCTCAGCCAGTCATAGATTTTTAAACCTAGCTGGTATTTTTACAGCCTGAGTCCTAAAATCTGGCCTTCCACCCTTTCGGTGGGCATCCAGTGAGGGCCTCTTGCTGTAGTATAATTATACATTCCCCACTTGTCACCCCCTCTGGAGAGGGGTGACACAAAGCTCGTCAAGCTTGTCATCATCCATTCCAGAAGGTGGTAAGCTATCAAACGAGAGGGGGAGTTTTGGTCTTACAAATTGTTAGAAGGTATGGTGCAAGATAGGAAACTTCATTCTCAGGTGATATATTATTTGGGCATATGGAATTCCCTTTATATTACTCAATCCCTTGGGCCTTAATCTTGATGTTACCCCTCTTGAGGCTAACTCAAACCTGTAGTGAGAGAGGTTTTATGAATGGGACAAATCCATGAGTTCATCTGCAAAATCTCATGAAGTATAGGTATGTGGGTAATAGCAATTTCAGGTGGATCATACTAATAAATACTTTCAGGTCTTGCTATGACTTCTATTGCATCTGTTGCATAGTACATGGGGAGATAATCTAATGTATCTATCTCAGTGGTCCTCGGAAGGAACAGTGGTTTTGATTAAGCATTGTTATGGTGGCTCAACAAATATATGGTTAGTACTCAGATTGCAGGCTGTTTTAGGTTGTAGGTATTCAGAATCCTTAAACAAGTATGAGGTTGTCATATCCAGCAAAAAGGGTCAATCCTAGGAAAATTTATATTAACAAAGGTCATGCATGGATATTGACATATGCATAATGACCTGGAAGTATGGGAAGCATTTTATATATCCGTTACCCCACTTGGAGCTTAGTCAAACCTACAGAAAGACATGCAGCTTAAGTAAGCCTATACCAAAGTTAAACAATTGCATAACAGGTTGATACAAGCAGGGTTTATACCTGCATTACATAAACAGAAATAACGGGGAAACTCTTAGAAAAACAATTAGAACAATAAAGGAAATAATAGGAAAATAAAAATAAAACCTTTTCAATATATATAGACAGGATTGCTGCTAAACTGGAAAATAAAACAAAATATGAATCTATAATGTCCATAAACAGCAACAGTTAATCTCAAATGAAGTATCAGTTCTGAACTCTCTTTCATCGATCATGGTTGAGGCGGTGGAAGCGCTGAAGAATCTGGACGGAGATCTGGAAGATCTAACAGGGCTGGATTTTCATGGTTGGCCTGCTGAAGGAAGTGGCTGGTCTTGAGATGGTTAGGCTGGTAACATCAGGTTCTGCGACTGAGTAAACACGTATATCTTTCACATGGACCCAAGACTTGTGGTCCAGTAGTTTGCAAGGTGTAAAGATCATTGCCACAACCTTAGGGGATCTAACATCATTTGGGCCTGGATAGACGTATTTATGGTGTACAAACTTGGATCTTTCCATGTCTTTATTCTAGGCATATACCATCAAGTCCATCAAGAGTCAGAGGCTGGCAAAGGAATAAGCAAAATAACTGTATGCCTGAATGATACATTGCTATATCTTGGTGGGCATAATCAGTGTGAATTGAATAAGCAAAAATAATATATAAATGTCAAGAGAAATGAAAGACAATGTAAACATGGAGAAATCAGTGCTAATTAAGTGCAAAAACAAAAGGGAAACCATAAGGGTTAAATAATGAAAAGCCAATTTTCATAAATAGCAATAGTATATATAAAATTATATCTCCTGTTTGGTAGGGGTCAATTGCAACCCTCTTAATACTAGAAATTGGGATGTGCATAATATATCCCCACTTCTGGCTTGCATAACGTGCGAGACAGATTGGTAATTTTAACGAACACATGATCAAAATAACAATGGTTAAGTATATGGAACAAAAAAAGTACAAAAACTAACAATAAAAATTTAGAGATGATGGTAAATGTTCAAGTTATTGATGTATGGAGGGCAATGTGTTGCCATCTATCGCCAATAGATATGGAATCTTCACCTGCGATGACTAACATTCACCAAGGGTTGAGCCCTCAGCTGCAGGAGGCCAGCAGGACTTACGAGCTAGACGATTCAGAAAGAAGGGTAGAGGCCAAAGCTTCTTGCAACTCCAGTAAGTGGAGAGCCTATCTCTTTCGCTCATGGACCAATCGATGTATCTGTTGAAACTCACACTCAATAATGTCTCGTATCTCACACCGGGTAATGTTGGGGTCTGTGCATCTGTCCTTTAATGTAGCGATTCTTTGCTGCAACATAGCCTTCAGATCAGACACATTATCGGGTAGCTCTTCTTTGCTAGCAGTCGTCTCCTCGGTGAGGGACGTCAGCATCAGAGAGGAGGGCCGTGAGGTGTATCCCTACTATGGTGTGTCCCCAAAACAGAAAAGTATCGAAAATGAAAAATTAAAAAAAATTAAAAAAAATTAAAAAACAGGGAAAAAAAAAAACACTCTGAAGGGTGTAAGATAAAAATAGGCTTAATAAAAAAAAAATAAAACCAAATATGATACATCTGAATTGCAGCAAGGCATATTCAGAAGGCAATGCCAGAAAAAGGTTCCTTTAAAAAGACAAATGAAAAAAAACATTCAAAAGTTATTGACCTTCACATAGAGTTTAAGTAACCCTTTTTCAATCAGACAAAGAAGTAGGAAGAAGCATATCGCTTCAAGACAAAATCACCACGTGGCAAGAGTTAGTTGAAGCAAGGTGTTAGTTAAATACACAAAGCATACTGTTTTAAATAGAAAGGAATCAGAAAGTTGAATGCATAATTTTCCTTATTTATGACTGAAAGCTTCACCAATTCTCAATTCAAGAATACTACAAAATCTATGATCAGCGCAAAATGTTCCCCCAAATGGCCAGTTCAAGGGAATATTTCTCGCATTTATTCCATAAAACGGATAATGGTTATTAAATATTGCTTCTTTCTTAGACAAGGAAATAATGAAAAGCTTTCAGATATCACACATACCATAGAGAGATTTCAAAAATGAAGGCTTTATATTCATGAAAAAACTAAAGAAGTGAATGTAAACAGCGTAACAGTTAAAGCAGAAAACATTTTAACAATGAGCAATACACAGCTTTTATTTAAAAGGGATCCCGTATAAAGTAAAATGGCATAAATAAGTCAGTTCAGGTATATATAAAAAAACATAAAATGAATATCCTCTGGGGATCGCTCATCCCTGCAGTTGATAAGAACTCCCCAGGGAAGGTATGCATAGAAACAAATAAATAACTTGCTGACTTAGTTAGGTCATTTGTATGGTACCATAAATATACACTTGCTATTAAACCTAGAGGAATATAAAATAAAGACATGTTACCTGTAATGGAAACAGAAACATCAAACCAACACATATACAGAGAAATGGTTACCGGATACTAAATGAGGAGCCGAGTAGTTTTGAGTAACTGAGAGCAACAAAATCAAATCGTGTTCGGATTACGCCTAGTCATTATGGGGTGGGTAATATTGATCCCTAAATCTGTGGTCACTGCGGACGGTGTTGATCCGGGTTCCATAAAGGGAATGACTGCCGTTCAGGGGGATTTTGACGGATCTGCGATTTTCTAAATCTATATGGCTGTGTCTGAAGACATTCAGCAGCATAATGACCGTATTGTTGGCAGCGATAACAGAGCACATCAGGATAGCGATCAGGGCTAGGCCAGGAACGATAGTCTCGTTGTCGCCTAGTATCTCCAAGAGGGCCCCTTGGGGGACCTCGCTGGGGTTGAGAGCGACGACCTCTTTCTTCAGGGTAATCAATTCTACGGTCTGGGCGGTAGGGCCGTGGGCCCTGATTTCGGGTGTTATTGTCATAGCGTTGATCAGCATACATAACAATAACAGGGGGAGAAGTGTTAGGAGTATTGGTATTGGTGTCAGAGCTCTTAGAGGCTCTTTTCTCTTTGAGATCTTCAGTCTGTAGCACCTCCAAGTTAGTGTGTACTGTCTTACGATGTTGGGCTTCATTTTGCTTGCTTTTAATAAGTCGTCTGCAATGATGAAGGATGTGTTCACGAATTTTAGGCCATTTTTCTAATTGGAGACCCACGGTGTTCTCTAACTTAAGTTTAATTTCTGAAGGTAAGGTTCCCTTCAGTAAATGGTAGAATACTGGGAGGGCATTATCAGAGTCAAATTTTTCCTCTGTTTCTTCCTTATAGAGGTCTTGGAGTCTGAGTAAATAGGCCTCAATAGGCTCTGAATCCATTTCCCATCTTTGGGAAGTGATAACCGAAAAGTCTTTAAGGGTCGGATACATGGTCCGGATTTCCTGGAATACTTTGGTCTGAATTTCTGTCAAAGGGTTGCCATCATACTGAGTATCGGTGGCAAATTTTGCATAGCCCGATTGAGTGAATATGTCAGTGATACTAGCGTGTGGGGTTCTGCCCAGGAGCGCTTTCATATCACCTACTGATAGAGTAGTCCCCAGGGTTATGTCCTGTAATTTCTTTAACCAGCGGTTACCTCCCTGTGCAATATCCGGGAGCTGTAGTATGAGGCTATTCAATTCAACAGCTGAAAGTGGGGTGTATTCCGTATGAGGGACACCACCTGACATTTTATTCAGCAGGGGAAAAAGTTTCACTGATTTAAGGAGATCAATCGAGGTGGTTGGGGGAAACTGATTCTCATACTTTTTCCAAACCTGAAGACCTTGGATTAGATAGAGGGTTGTTTTCTGATCCCAATGGGGGTCAGGGTGGTCATAAATAAGATCTCTCACTAGTGAGAGTTTGTCAGACCGCAAGGATCCTTCACGTGGGAAGAGGGCGGACTGGGGCTGAAGCGCCTCAGACCATCCTGCAAGATTATCAATCCATGGTTGAACATAATACCATGAATTTTCATGTAATGCTACATATTGGGCGGGTGTGCTAGGTAGACCAGATAAGCCAGGTTCTGTATCAATGTTTAGACCTGTAGGGCGACGGGGACCGTCAATGACTGCAAGGCAGCGACTAGATCCCTCATCAGTAATATAACTTTGAGGGTGGCGCTGTCTGGTATGATGTGAAATAACATCATGTTGTTGGGGTATTTTGGATTTGGATGCAGCAGATGCAATAGTATCCGGGAGTACTGAAATGGACTTACGTAAGGAACGAAGTCCTTCTGAAACGAATGCGAGGTCATCTCCCATACTGGCCAATGTGGTGCCATGTTGTGGCATACAACATGCCCCTGAAGGAACGTGAGTGTCAGGGGGACGGGTCTTGGGTAGTTCAAGGTGAGATGAATCTCCTTCCACCGAGGAGGAGAAATTTAGCACTGGGGGAGGTTCATTTCGAATATCCTCCAGGTCAGATTTAGCCGGGAGTTGTTGTTGCAAAACTTCCCATGCTTCGTCTAATGGGGAGGATATTATTTTTGGTAGATCCCCAGTACCTGGTTTGGCTGGAAGTATGAGAGGACGGCGGAGACGAGCCAGTTCCTCTGCTAATTGGGGAATTTTACCCTTGGGGCGTGCACCCAATTGCTCCCATCTAGGAGGAGTAGAACACTCAGGTTCTAGAGTCGGCATGGAAGGGTTCACTGGAACATGGGGCGCTTTAATAAAACCCCGATCATAGAGTTCCTGACAAATAGCCCGTGTCTGTGTAGCAGGACTACGTGGAATGAAGCCCATCTGTCGTAACTGAGACAAGATAGGGTAATGTAGGGATGTGGGAGGCAAGAAACCAGTTTGGACAGAGGAGTCCAAATGTGGCGGTGGAGGTGATGTCTGAGTTGAATGTCCCATGTGTGGGTAGGTAGCCGTTTGAGTAGTCATGTGTGAGGTCAATCCTGATCCTGGCACAGGACAGGTGGAGGTCTGGGCAGCTACGTCAATTTGACTGATAGCAGGGTACTGGACGGTGGCCGGAACTGATGGGTTCGGGACACAAGGATATTGCTCAATAATGGGAGGGGGTATCTCCATCTCATAGCCTCCAAGAGTACGATATACATGAGGCGGTGGTGGGGTTAGCGTCTGGGTTGTTGCTTGCATCGTTGGAGCAGAGGTAACAGTGGGTAATTGGGCCGAAATCAGGGCTACTGGTTGGGCCACTGGGATTGTTGAAGGGGTTAAAGGCGTCTGAGTTTGTACTGACCCCTGAGATATTGGAATTGAGTTTTTTTGTGATGAGGGAAGAGATAGATCAACAACACCGGCGATGTGCACGGTAGTAGGTGGGTCAAATATCATAGGAGCGGGAGATACCGCAGGCAGCGGGGGAGTTACTGTCTGAGATCCCTGAGAATTCTGCAGCAGAGGACTTGTGACCGGTTTATCACAATATCCTGGGGGTATCGGGGTATATCCCACTGCACATGGTAGAAGCTTTGTCGCACCTGCAGCGGTAGCAGCATCATAGGGTGGTGGGGCAGTAGGTATTACTGCCTCCTGGTAGGGAGCTTGGTCGCAATCGGACTTACCTAAACTCCTATCGTTCTGGTTTTGTGCAATAAGTATGAATTTATTAATGGCAGCTAAATGTTTATCCCTAGATTTTCCTGTTTTGTGGGACTCATTGTAACAGACCAGAGCTTGAAGTTTGCCCTGATCAAATGAGCCCTTTGATGGCCATTCCAGTCCTTGATCCTTAGCGGACCAAGCGGTATGCCAGGTTTGACATAACCGGGTAAGTTCTTTTCTATCAGCGGGAAAGAAATTAAGGACTCTTTCCAAGGGAGTAGGGGACGAGGAAGTGGGCATAGTGGGATCAGAAATAGGGGGAAGACAATTCACATAGGAACTCATAGAAGAGTGTATTCAATATAATGCAATATCTACAAGTGAGATGGTTCAAATCAAAATGCTGAGGTCTATAACAGGGGCAACTAAACAAAACCATGCACGGGAAAATTATCTAAACAAAAGAACATGCATCATGCGTATAACAAAAACACTTATACTCACGCGTCTTCAAGAGCGTCCCATTGGCGGAACCTAAAACATAAATTACTAATTGGCGGAAAGCTCAATGCTTTTGCCGCAGGTTATATTAACAAAGAAATGATAGCCATAAACATGAGAATAGTGCAGGAGTCAGTTGTGTCACTTACTATATATAACCTACTCTAAAAATACTGCCCTCCAGAGTATGCTTCTATAGAAATTGACCATGGGATAACACTCGCCATGAATTTTGACATGGGATAACACTCGCCATGTGATGGGACTACACTCGCCTGGGATCGCACATGGGATAACACTCGCCATGAATTTGGATATGGGATAACACTCGCCATATTGAAAACCCCAAAAGTGGGGGAAGCAAAAACTCCAAAAAAAGATTTTAGCGAACAGCGAAAATAAGTTCTCTAAAATTAAAGGGCAGCGATCTAATTGGTTTTCGCCGGTTAGAAATATGGGAATACACTCGCCATATATGGGAATACACTCGCCATTTTGTCGCTAACCCCCAATAGATGCTTAAATATTCGTCTAGAAGAGAACAAAAATTTAGGGCCCCAGTCAACCTGTCTAAATTTGCAACTAAAGGATTTTAGACGTCTCTGTATATCCCCAGCGCGCATCTGTACCGGTAACTTCTATATGGGCAATAGTCCAATTCAGTGAATGCAGGCCATTCCAAAAATAGAATGGGGTTCTGCTTAAAATCTAATAATTGCGATACCGTCATCCACCTTCGATGGATGTAAGCCCCAGGCATCGATATCAAACCCAATAGTTATAGCGTGACACTGGTATATAAGAAAGTATAGTATGTTCCAGGGAAAAGCCCCTGAAAATTACTATAGAAGTGGTAGAAAAATAGAGAGAAAGACGAAATATTCCAAGGCAAAACAAAACAAATGTAAGCTCTTCGGGGAAGGCACAGTCACAAAAAAGTCATTAGTTGGAACACATTAGCCAGAACTAAAAATGCCAAAGACATCACTTGTCATGCAGCAATGGAAAATAGAATTTTCCATCCAACAAGCCAGTGAAAGGAAACACCGATTTCAACAAAAGGCAAGAAAATGTATATTAACAAAGACATATTAAATATAAGAGAAGCATATAAATCAATAAATTTTGAAACAGGACACCAGAATCGTGGTGTAAAGATGACAAGCTCATACCCATAAATATACACTCAGAAAAGGGACATAGTAAATAAAATAAACCCGAATGCAATGGCAGGAAGCTTTTGTGGCTAAATAGGTGAAAGGGGAAAAAGAACAAATTAAAACATGTGATTCTTACATCAAGAACTTCCAATGATACGGCATAAAACATACATACTAGTCAGTGACTGAAATGATATGTCTAAATGATGACAAACAGAACAACTGCAGCATTAGAAGGAAAGAGAAGGTTGGGTTATAAAGGACCAACAGGAAATAACTGAAGTGAAACAACGCTGTATTCTCATGGCACGCAGCCATCATCTTCTCAACCGGAAAGGTAAAACTTATTTTATATGCATATCTATTAATGTAAAAGCAAAGAAATGTTTCTCTATAGTTCAGAATACTTCCACTATCATATAAGTTATATAAGGGGTTATCTAACTGTTAATGTAACAATAATCCATTGTAATTTCATGTGACTTTCTGTGTTGCATCCTAGTTCATATCAAACTTGTTATAAAGACTTACACAATTTAACTCTTTATAGAACCATATTATTTAAAAGCGATTGTCATTCTCAGGACGTGGAAATATTCATCCGGAAACATTATAACATAAGTCATTACTGCAAGTGTTTAAAATAAGCCAGTGCAGGCTGTATGCACTCGGAGGACGAAAACCACAACGCAAACGAGGAAGTGCAGTATTTCCTGTAGATAACGTTATAATATAGTCAGGCTCACCGATGATTAAAAAGTATTAAAAAGCATCCTAAAAAAACTAACACGATAGTACGGTGCAGGGGCTGTAGCTTATATTTCTTTTAAACGAGTACGCCATTAAAACAGAGCACAAGAAACCAAAACTATATGAGTATCGGAGATCAAAAGCATATGAGAATATTATCTAAAGGGTGTATAAGATCCCCTCATATCTAGGGCAGTATAATACAAACAGATAGGAAAATAAATGACAAACCTTAAGCATTATTAATTGAAAGTATAACATTGTCCCAAAACAAATTGTGAATTAAAAGGGTGTGATAACAGCTACTAGGACAAGTACAAATTTAAAATTACAACTGAAAAATAAAAAGGAATACATTTCACAGTAGCAACTATACAGGAGCAATTAACAAGGACAAGGCAATAGAATAGCGACTATGAAATAACATTAGTTATATTTTATTTGACACCCAGTGGATTAAACACGCAAAAGCAATAAAAAAGTGAGTAATGCAAACCGGAAGATGGCCGTATACTATGATAGCCAGCCATAAATTATAGTATAAAGTACTGACAGTACATGAAGGAGAAGAGCATGCTTCTGAAGTCCAGATAGCTTAGAAAAACAAGTCACAGAGACAGGGGACAGGAGAATGCTGTATAATGGACAAGAGACCTTTTGCAAGGAGAAAGTATAGGTGGAAGTGAGATAAGTTTAACAGTCTTACAGCCAAAGCTGTGACAGGAGTGAGGGGGTACAGAAAAAGTGACAAATTCACTCTGAGAAGCAGTAACAACGGCAGCTTACTGTCAGGATCGGTGCAGGACTTTTAGGACTTTTAGCAAAGACAAAATACAAAGGTAGAAGACTTAGAGCGTAGTAATAGTTACATATATAGTGAGTATGACAGAAAGGTGTCGAAAGTGGCAGAGACGGGATTAATGTAGAGAAAAGTAAACCCGGAAGTGTAGCTAAAAGTGGCTACGGGGAAACTATGCACTTATATTCAAAGTCAGATAAATTATCTGTGGTTTCCTGTAGTTTCCGGTAGCTATAGAATTATTTAGAGTCAGATCAGGACTAGCAATCATTTGGAAAAAGCACATAAGTTATTGTTCTGTCAGTTTCCAGCTATACGGCCCTTGTACTGAAATGCTTTTACAGCTCTGAATATGGTTCCTTAATAAGGCTGTGTTATAACATATTGAATCAAGCAGTCCAAATACAATGCTTAATGATGACGAACAGAACAGGCTTAGCATTTGAGGGAAGGGGGGGTGAAAAGTTACCGTTCTATCCATAGGCAGAAAACACATATCTGTGAATAAGATTCCGTTTCAGCATGGCTAGGAAGTCAGCACAGTCTGAGGAAACATTGTGGTTAAGATATATACGGGTTTACAGAAGATTGTTAAAAGGATTTAATGTTGATGCAGATGTTAAAGGAAAAGGAAAATAAAAACCAGAAGGGAAGTGTGCTTCCTGTGCTTAATTTGAGTTTAGTGCTCACTGCAAGCATCGGACATTACGGCTACTGAAAATAGGACTAAACAGCACATAAAAACTTTATGCTGGTATAATTAATCAGGATAGGATTTTATCAAATCAAACATATAGAAGTTCTTAGAAACTATTATGTAAGGAAGCAGGGAGTTAATGTGTGAGGAAGTATGACAAATCTAACTACGTTGCTATTTTACTTGCTCAGATAGACCGCCGTAATCATTCTGTGTTCATATAAAAGCTGTCAATTCTACACTTGATACGGCAACTCCTTCAAAGCAAAAAAAATTTTTAATGTCTTCTACTGTGTCTTTAAAATAACGGCAATCTAAATTTCCTTACTACCAGTATATCACTTGATTCTGTAAAGTAAGGGTTAATTTTTAGTTTCCGGACTAAGGCTTCCTAGACGATTACAACTGAATTTATGTGCTAAGAAGTATTTTGTTTTGGCATTCTCTTGAGCCTTCCTCTGTTATAGAAGCTGAACAATCAAACTTAGCACAATTGAAAACCCATTTTTAGAAGGAAAATGCATTAAAAGGGCAGACACTATAGCATTATATCCAAAGGGTTAGAAAGTAAAGGTCAAGGGATGAACGAAAACTGTGACATAATCATAAAGATATAAGCGAGGAAGTAGAGAGAAAGAAAGGCATTCGAGACAGCTTCATTTCTCTTAAGAGAGGTCTGGCGACCATCAAAATCTAAGAAGGAATTCATTACACGCATTTATAAATGGAGAAGCTAAGGATATAGAAAAATGTGACTCGGGCAGAAATAAATCCCAAAAGCAGTGAGAAAGCAGTGGCGTGAGACACTAGAGAGGAAATCCTGGGTCTTACTGAGTGCAAGATCTACAGACAGATAGACATGAAAGCAGAACAGGAAAAAAAAAACAATGGACGGCCCTAAAACACAGGGACAGTTGCCTTGAGAGGAGGACAAAGAATAAGGAGAGATGGAGATAACACAGGGATGGCTAGGAAAGCAGGAATAAAAAAATGAGCAGCATAGCACATGCAGAAAACTATAGTAGGGAGAAAGGTTAGTGGGATATAGGTTAAACTGGCATAAGGTTAAAAACACCAGCTTCTTAACGGCAAAACAAATTTTGTGGTTTCATATGTAGCTTGCATCCGGAAATGCTACAAGTATAGGAAATATATGCATATTAATCATGTCACATAAAGACAATGGCAAAAACCAAATACCGGAGTGAAAACCACCCTCTTTTGACTGGACCATAACAGAACAAAAACCTAAGGGGGGGCCACGCATGCAAGTACGGATTATTAGGTAAATGTTCCCTTAATTAATCCTATAAGTAAAAGTAATTAGAAAAACCATTATACAGATGTAGTTTAACTGTAATGGCAGGAAACCAAATCATATTACAAAAGGATGTACCGCAATAGTAACAAAAGGGTTTTAGAGCAAAGCTGTAAAAAGACAGAATCTGAAATGTAAGGGTTTCTGTAACAGAGAGGAAATAGAGAGAGAAAGGAAGCTAAGCGAGCCATGTGTGGTCACACAGAAAAGTCAAGGTTAAAAATGCAGAACCACATTGTGGGTTGCGATAAGATCTACCAGTCTGTGTTTTGCAGCATAAAAAATTATAGAGGGAAAACGAAACCCGTCTCTAAGTTCAACTGTTCAAAGTGTCAGAAAACGGGGGAAGGGAAGAAGAAAAGATAATACAGCAATTCACAGAGACAGTGCGGGACAATTTCTTACAAGGTAGAAGCAGAATCGGAGGTTTAAGTGCAGCGCTGAGAAAAAGAGCGATTAGGTGCAGAAAAGACGCAGACCGGAATGATGTCAGAGAACTGCAGTGAGAGAGAACAGGGATCAGAGTAAGTACGAAGAGAGCCAGAATAGGCAAGTGAGACGAAAAGGAGGGGGGTAATAAAAACAGGGCAATAGGGGAGGGCAATCAGGACAGAGAGATATCCTAGTTGAGAGCGCAGGACATACAGGAGGGCAGATGGAGTGTACTGTCCAAGAACTGCAATGAGCAGTGAATGAGGGCTTGGACAGAGGTAGGAAAGGGAGAAGGATGGAGAGGATGGGAATAGGAATTGGAAGCAACAGAAAAACGGCCAAAATCAAAGGATCATTAGGCAAGAATGCCAGCATAAAGACTGATCCAAAGAATTGAGCGTGAAAAATACTCACAGCATAAACACGATCGCAGTCTCCTGGCCGCGTAATTATGCGCCAATCATACACCAAACGTTCACGTGCACACACCTCACAAATCAAAAGGAAGGACAGAAGAGAGGGGCAGAAAAAGAACAGAGAAGAAAATGGAAAGACAGGAAAGAAATTTTTGAACACATAGATTAATCCCCTCTGTGTGCAAAAATTAGCGCGGGCGGGCAAAAGGTCAGTGTTATCAGCGATCGGGGGTCACCAAATGTAAATTCTATCTATTGGCCCGCTTTGCGCACCAGGAGTACCCTTTTCCAAGGACAAAAGGTCTGCGCTTCCATTATCTGTTGGGCTGCCTGCCTAAATTCTCTTGAAAGTCCATCCCAGTAATATTCCTGGTGTACAACTGACTCTAAGATAAGGCCCATGATCATGGTCTTATGTCTATCAGGATCTAAATGAATCATTAGTTATCTGTGTACCCAAATGTATTCTATTAAAATGTAACAGTATTTTGTACAGGCAATGAGTGTCAATTGTATTTTCTAATTTCGTTGGTAGAATAAAAAGGAAATAAGGAATAGACAGAAATTAAGACAAACATAGTTTTAGGAAGATAAGTATAATTTATTTCTTACCCAAACACAAGTCTTCAAGTTGGTACAAATTACAGATTCAGTCTGACAGCTCACCCCGAGTAGGGTCTTCAGTTCGGTACCGATTCTGGAAGTAACCGGACAGAACTTCGCTGCTTTCAAGGCGTTGGGGACGGACTCCGAAATTAAGCCCAAATCACCCTTCTTTTATACTCTCTTCTCTCAATAGAAGTCTATGGCTGGACCTATTTTGGGACCTGTTTTTTTTCAACTATTTCTCAATTTCTGTGGTTAAACTGTCGTGTCCTGCCATCTGTTGTTCTGTACCCAACTCTTTCCGTTCCAGCTATTGCAAGTTATTTCGCAATTTCCTCTTTTGTCAACATGTTTTTCTCTTCTGCCAGAACATCTTATTCTTAGCATATCAGTTTCACTTCCCCTTTTTCTATTATCTTATGATCTAAGTTTCATCTTATAGAAAGACAAACTCCATTTTAATAAGTGCTACATTCAATTTGTACCTGATTTTGTTCTATAAGGCCATTAGTAGGTTATCAGGCCTAGGCAGTGCTTTTCAGCTGTACAAAGCTATGTAGTTTGGCCTGCCACTATTCCAGTGGATAGATCTTAGGGTAGAACACATATTAACTTGCAGGAAAAGCAAGTCCATGCTCAGCCAGTCATAGATTTTTAAACCTAGCTGGTATTTTTACAGCCTGAGTCCTAAAATCTGGCCTTCCACCCTTTCGGTGGGCATCCAGTGAGGGCCTCTTGCTGTAGTATAATTATACAGTGTTCTTATGAGATATGTAACAATAAAAAAAACACTATTTACAAAGGGTACCACTGCACTTTATGGTCTGGGCATGATGGGAGTTACAGGCAGATAGATAGCTTAGCTTTATTGAGAACCCATCTACTCATCTTATTCTGAAGTTTTGTTGGAAGAATCGGGAGAGGATAGATGGGAAGTTTTCAGATCTTTACTCACCCCTATTAGTTGGGAGCAGGAGAGTCTGTCAGGCCCACAGATTGCTCTGTGTTTGAGGTAGAAATGTTTTTGCAGCTGATTGAAAATAAACAAGCTAGCTTTCTTTTTTTTAACAATAAATTTTTATTGCGATTTGAAAAATGGCAAACCATTCACAATCAGTGGTGCACAACATTAAACCTATAGACAACCTAAGTAAACCCCCAACCCTCTCACCCACCCCCAAACATCCCATTCCGTAGAGCCAGAGCTCCCATTATAACTCCTCTCTTCAAGTTACCCCCTTAGACCCCAAACCCTACCTCCCCTCCCCCATCTACTAAATCTGTACCCAATAACCGATCCAGAAGTACTCATTCCTCAGCTGTATGGTCATATCGCCCCAAGCAGCGTTCAGTCAGTTTCTCTAATTCCAACAAATCGAGTTTTGAGAACCAGTTAACTAGTGTCAGTCCATTACTCCGCTTCCAGTGGGCAGCAATAAATCTTTGCTGCAGCTAAACAGAGTCTTTTGAGGCGTCGTTGCCATTTCAAGCCTCTACAATTACCCCAGCCAAGTAGGCACCACGTGGGATCACACGGGAACAGAATTTCCAGATTTGCAGATAAACTTTGTGTGACTCCCTGCCAGAATCCCTGTAGGTGTTTGCAAGTCCACCATATATGGAAAAAAGTCCCTGTGTCTTTCCCACACCTCCAACATAGATCTGTAGTACCAGGAAACATAGCTCTAAGCCTAGCCGGTGTATAGTTCCATCTTCTCAGAACTATGAATGCATTTTCTTTAATCAAAACACATATAGAAGCTTTCTTCACCTCCAGACATATCCTTTTCCACTCATTCACACTTAACTCACCCCCCCCCCCCCACCAAATCCTCCTCCCATGCCTTCATGTAGGGGTATTTAACAAAGGCAAACCCTCTGATAAACCAGTAAATGTGACTGATAGTTCCCCTGTGCTTCCCGATTGAGACCCACAAATTTTCAAAATGTTCAGTTTCATCAGGGTCCACCCGCAGTCAACCCTGACTAGAAATGTTATGCCTAACCTGTAAGTATGGGAAGAAATCTGAAGAGGATAAGCCATGGCTAAAGCTTTCTTACCAGTTCCAAAGAAATTTAGGATCCCTGGTGGGGAATTTTACACTTTCCTGAGAGGAAAGGAGGAGGGTGGGCGGAGGGGGCTCACTAATTTTTAAGAACTCTGGTTAACCAAATAGAGGGTGAGGGGATTGATCTCCCATTTATATGGAGTACTTATGCGAAGGAGCTTTTACAAGCTCCTATACATGGTAGAATGGGACGAGGATTTGGATATGATACTTGATGACCAAATATGGAGGAATATTTACAAGAGAGCTAATAGGATGTCCATATTGGTGAGTGTCAGAATCTAATTGGAAATTACTATTGATATGGTACATGGCCCCCGCATGCTTGAATAAAATATTCCACTATTTCACAGCTAGAGTCTTGAGGGGGCGTTCTGAAAGGGGAACACACATGCATATGTGATGGCTTTGTCTTGTGGTTAACACCTTTTGGGATATAGTTTTGATAGAGATGGGAAAAATTTGGAGGAAGGATTGTGGATTGGATCCCTTATGGTGTCCTTTGGGGTGGTTCTGCTATGACCCACATATCAAACAAGAATTGTGTTATTTACCAACTGTGAAAGCTATAGCTCTTAATTGGAAATTGGATTTGCTACCTACTATAGAAGTAACAAAAATCAAAGGGGAAAAAACTCTGCTCAATTTGAAAATATTCCAACACAAAATATAACGGATCAAATCAACCTATTGCACGAAAATGAATTGATCATAAATGAAGGAGAGGACCTCAGACTGGTAACAACTTAATCTTGATCTTAATTAATAAGATTGCATATATTGTCACCGTACTTTAATCATAGGTCCCTACCAACCTTCTTCCTCGGTGTTCACACAACCGTACATATATAAATATAATGTAATGCAAAATAAAACAGCCACAATATAGAGCAAGGCTACTTAGCTTGTTGCAGCTTAAACTGAGGGCCTCCCCAACGGTCCCATTTCGCCAGGTCAAGCTTCATCAGGGGAAGGACGCCCAAAT
Organism: Microcaecilia unicolor; assembly: GCF_901765095.1. Classification (NCBI taxonomy): domain Eukaryota; kingdom Metazoa; phylum Chordata; class Amphibia; order Gymnophiona; family Siphonopidae; genus Microcaecilia; species Microcaecilia unicolor. Next base: position 343,810,988 of record NC_044032.1, on the reverse strand, counting down.
GCAAGCCACTGCTTGATTAAATGATGGCCCAATCCCAATGTGCCAGCAATTCAGCAAAACATAAGTGAACCTACCTACTATACACCAATAGAGGAAAACACTTGGGAAACTGGTCCTCTTGGAATACTTAACTCTAACAGCACAGAATAAAAACAATGAGAGAGAACAATGGGCCCAACTAGGAGTTTGTTTATTTACAGTAACAATATACCGCCTTAACTAACACGTAGACCTAGGCGGTTTACAATCTGAAACAACAATAAAAACAAAATAATAGAAAAAGAAAGGGACTACAGTGTTCTGATAGGAAAGAAGCCAACGCTCATACAATTAGAGCCAGTACATGACCAAACTGGAAAAAGGCAAAGAGAGGAGGGAGAAGGAGTGTGTTTAAACCAGCAGCAACAACCTACAAGCAACTAACTTGGGAGATTAAAAGCCTGATGGAAAAGCCAAGCCTTTAGCATGGTGTTAAACTTTTTAAAAGATGGTTCTGCATGATTGTCCTGAGGGAAGGTGTTCCAATGTGCAGGGGCAGTAAAGAAACGGTACAGTGTCTATTGGATTCTAAACTGGCTTGTTTGGGATTCGGCAAAACAAAACAGTAATCATTGAGTGATCGTAACAAATGTATGGGTGAGTATGGAATTGTAAGATTGGCCAAATAATCAGGAAAGGCCAACCAGAAAGCCTTACAGATAAGGGTAAGAAGTTTATGGACAACTGCTCAATGGGAAGTCAATGGTATTTCTGAAGCAAGGGTGAGACATGGTCCTTTCTTTTTGCATGGCAAGAAAACTTGATCGCAGTGTTTTGCAATGGTTGAAGGCGCTTTAAAGAATAGCGAGGGGATCCTAAATAAATTGTATTACAGTAGTCAATTCTTGATATCAGTAGGGAGAGGATGAGCATGTGAAGGGAGGGGGAAGGGGCAATGGGGACATGACCACAGAAATTTTGTACAGTTAGGTTTATTAAATTGTGCAATGGTACAAGAATGTGCTAGGATGCAGTTAAACTACCTTGTTGCTGCTCATTTGTTTATGATACATGGTTGTATCCTGTATTGAAAAATGTCAATAAAAAATTTATAGTAAAAAAAAAACCCAAAAACTAAAAACCTTACTTGCTTGAAATGTAGATGCCTGAGGTTCAGGGGCCAAGGTCTAAAATTAATCCTGGGTCTTCATCATAGTTTTTTTGATTTGGGGTTGTTGTTTTTTTTGTTAGTAACTGTGTAATCGGCGTGAAGGGAAACACTGGACATAAGGATGAGGTAAAATTAAAAATGGGCATGACCTATTTCCTTCTCTACATGTGGTATTTGTACCAGTCTGCAGGTAACACTACTTTTTATGTGAGAGTCTTTCCTTCTCCAGAGCTGTAAGAAATTAATATGATCTAATTTTTATCCAACAGATGATGAATTTTGGAACAACAGGGAGGAGCAGAGAATGTGTGATGGGCAAGAGGGAGAGGAGTGGACACAGAGAGAACCCTTGAGAGACAACCTAGATCATTCTGCTGACTGCAGAAGCGATATCACTAGAGTAACACCAACCAGCGTGAAAGAACAAGCTCAAAAACGAGAGAGACAAAACATACACACTGAAGGGGAGAAAAATTCCAACTACTATCAAAATCGCATGCAAATCCAAGGCCCAGAGGAAGGCAACAGACCATATCAGTGTACAGAATGTGAGGAAAGATTTATTAGGAAGTCAAGTCTCAGGGAACATAAAAAAATTCACAGACAAAACAAGCTTTTTAAATGTACTGAATGTGAAAAATTTTTTAAATACAAATCACAGCTTACAATTCATGAGAAATTTCACAATGGACAAAAGCCATTTAAATGCTCTGAATGTGAAAAATGTTTTCGCCAGAAAGTTCACCTACAACAGCATGAAATGATCCATGCTAGAGAGAAACCATTTCAGTGTTCACAGTGTGGTAAATGTTTTCGTCGGAAAGGCCACCTGCAACAGCATGAAATGATCCACTTGGAAGAGAAACCATTTAAATGTTCTGAATGTAATAAATGTTTCAGCTATGAATATGGCCTAAGAAGACATGAAAAGATCCACATTAGAAAGAAAGCAATTAAATGTTCTGAATGTGATAAATGCTTGTTACAAAGGCCACCTACAAATGCATGAAATGATTTGCATTCGATGCCCATCTTTCGACTTGGACAAACATTCCCAAGTAATAAGTAATGATCCACCAACACCTATAAAATGCAACATAATTTGCAAAACAAAAGGAGAACTCTTTAAAACAAATGAGAGCAGTAATCAAGGAGAGACAAATGGCAAATGTAGAAGTACAGCAGAAAATACAAAGAGTTACTTCAGGTTAGGTAGAGGTGAACTTAAAACCTAAAGAAGAGAAGTTGAACTAGTGCAGCCCTGGACAGTGGATTATGGATGAAATGCTTAATAGAAAGCATAGAAAAACTGGTAAAACAATAGATTTTATAAAACAGAACTGGAAATAATTATGTATCTCATTATTGGCTGTGACATTCTGATGGCATGAGACCTGCATACAGAAAGGTACAAAAAGATAGCATGATTCATGCAATGACAGCAGATATTTAAAAGCGCTTATCTACAGTGACAGCTGATGCCAATAAGTGTCCTATCAGCCAGTATTCAGGAGCACTATCCAAATAGTGTCACTGAATATTTATATAGTCCGCCTGATAACACCAGCGTGGATCAAGGGCAGAGCATGGGCATTCCACCTAATTCTAAGTATAGGCAGCGATATTCAGCCGTTATCTGCATAGCTATGTGGATAAATTTCATCCAGCAAAAAGGCTGTCCTAACAAAGTACACAGCTCTATGGATAGCCACTTGCTAATAAAATTGCAATGATTTAAATGCTGAAGCCAGCTTTTAAAAATTATGTTGGCTGTGGTGTTTGACTAATGACCTATCCATAAACACTAATATGACTTCTATGTCATTAGTTTGTGTGTGTGTGTGTTTGGGGTTTTTTTTTTTACATTGGGGGTAGGATGTTGGGTGTTTGGGATGGTTTTTATGTGAAACAGCAGATCTGGGAAGATCAGAGTCCACTCCTTGGGTCTTTACTTGGGCCTTGTAGGCCCATTGTTATTTCTTGTTGAAATAAACCATGCTTTAAGTGCTTTTTTATGCCTATCGTTGGGGGGGGGGGGGGGAGGAGAGGGGTAGTTATGAATTGGAGTTTACTATGTTAATTTTCATTTTTTATTTATGACCAATTTGATGAGCGGATCACATTGTTGCACTGTTACGTAAAAAGATGGGTGGGGGAGAGGGTTAGGGATGCAAGTTCCTCTGTAATAAATTGAACAGTTTGCTTGTGTTGTGGATTGAATGTCTCTTTATTGGTTCAATAAAAATTATTTCAGCATAAACACTAACATGACTCTACCAGAAAAGTACTTTGATTACAACTTTTTTTATTATTATTTAAAAGAGATCTTTACTCACAATATAGTGCCCTTGCGCTTCCACCACAGAAATCTCCTGGATACCACAGAAGACATTGACTATTGCAAAACTGCGACGAGTTGGTCGCAGGAGCTAGGAATCGAGCTTACTGTGGAGATGCTTCAGAAGTTCCTGTTGGCTATTTTGCATAGACCGTCATTCATTCAACAGTGGGAACAACAGTACAAGTTCGTCCTGAGGGCCTACATGTCAACGGCCAGAGCGCAGAAAGCGGGCTTTGGCACAGGGATCTGCCCCAAGTGTGGAGAGGTGATGGCAACATTAGGGCACATGTTCTGGCTATGCCCGGACATCAGACAATTTTGGATACAAATAATAGTAGAAATTGGACAATGCTGGAAGCGAAAAATAGCAGTTAACCCACTGCTTTTGTTTGACATCTTTAATACTGCAAAACCCATACCACCGGGGTACATAGGATTTCTACAAAGAGCGACATTGATTGGGAAGAAAGTGATTCTGCTTAAATGGAGGGAGGAGCAGGCACCAACTAGAGAACTGTGGAGATCAAAAATGACAGAATTATTGCATTTAGAGCTATGTGGATCTGCCACCCTAGTTGACCAGGGGAAAGACCAGAAAGTCTTCAGGAGTGTCTGGGAGAAATATTGGAATACTCTACAACCCACGTCCAAGCGCCGAATCCTTCACAAGTTGGCCGGCAAGCATGGACATAAAGCAACACCTTCTACTGCATAAGATAGTGATATTTACCTTAACCACAATATACCATAAGGGAAAGGGAGGGGGGTGGAATTGCTGACAGTGCAACAACATGTTAGCAAAGGTGGAGAGCTATAAGACACCAGGCTCTCTATGCCTTTCTTTTTTCTTTTGACTGTTGATGGTTTCAGCAATTGAATGTAATGTTGAATTTCACTTGTTTGAATGATGCCCAGAAATCAAAACAATTTTAAATAAACTCTGTAGGGGTGGGGGTGGAGTTGGAAGGGGGGGGGGATCTGTTAAAACTTTGATGATGAGATTGTCACTAAGCTTGCACACAATTTGTCTTGTTTTTCAATGGACACGCACTGAGTGTGTTGATTGTTAATTTTGTTATATCATCAATAAAAATTAATGAAACATAAAAGAGATCTTTATTGAAAATACAAAAACCATAAGAGAGAGAGAGACTTATTTTGGACACAATAAACTGAAGATACGTACTTGTAGCAGGTATTCTCCGGGGACAGCAGGCTGATTGTTCTCACGATTGGGTCGTCGTCCATGACAACCCAGGAGACCAGCAAAATTTGTATAGCAAAACAAAGAACTCTCCAGAACGCTCCGTCGCACGGGCAGAACACACCGCGCATGCGCGAACTGCTTCCCACCCGCAACGCGAACGTGCCCTCCTCAGTTTAATAAAAAGCAAAACAGAGAACTGGAACAACTCCAAAGGGGAGGAGGGGTGGGTCTGTGAGAACAATCAGCCTGCTGTCCTTGGAGAATACCTGCTTACAGGTATGTATCTTCACTTTCTCCGAGGACAAGCAGACTGCTTGTTCTCACGATTGGGGTATCCCTAGCAGCCAGGCTCACTCAAAACAATGAACATGGGTCAATTGGGCCTCGCAACAGCGAGGACATAACAGAGATTTACCTGAAAACAAACACAACAAAGTGAGAGTGCAGCCTGGAACAGAACAGAAATGGGCCTAGGAGGGTGGAGTTGGATTCTAAACCCCGAACAGATTCTGCAGCAACGACTGCCCAAACCGACTGTCGCGTCGGGTATCCTGCTGAAGGCAGTAGTGAGATGTGAATGTGTGGACTGATGACCACGTTGCAGCCTTGCAAATCTCTTCAATAGAAGCTGACTTCAAGTGAGCCACTGACGCAGCCATAGCTCTGACATTATGAGCCGTGATATGGCCCTCTAGAGTCAGACCAGCTTGGGCATAAGTAAAGGATATGCAATCTGCTAGCCAGAGATTGTGCATTTTCCAATGGCGACTCCCCTCCTGTTGGGATCGAAAGAAACAAACAACTGGGCGGACTGTCTATAGGGCTTTGTCCACTCCACGTAAAAGGCCAATGCTCTCTTACAGTCCAAGGTGTGCAACTTGTCTTCAGGGCATGTATGAGGACGGGGAAAAAATGTTGGCAAGACAATTGACTGGTTCAGATGGAGCTCTGACACCACCTTCGGCAAGAACTTAGGGTGAGTGCAGAGGACTACTCTGTTATGATGAAACTTAATATACGGTGCATGCACTACCAGGGCTTGGAGCTCACTGACCCTACGAGCTGAAGTAACAGACACCAAGAAAATGACCTTCCAAGTCAAGTACTTCAGATGGCAAGAATTCAGTGGCTCAAAAGGAGCTGTCATCAGCTGGGTGAGAACGACGAGACCACATGACACTGGTGGAGGTTTGACAGGGGGCTTTGACAAAAGCAAACCTCTCATGTTGCGAACATCTAAAGGCTGTCCAGAGATAGGCTTACCCTCTACACGTTGATGATAAGCACTAATTGCACTAAGGTGAACTCAAAGCCCACCTTTTCAATGTCGCCTTCGGCACCTAACCTTTATGCCTCTATTCAGGAAATCTAGACTGCCCCAATTTGACTGCCCTATTTGACTGACTGTACACTTATCCTTTAGATTGTAAGCTCCTTGAGCAGGGACTGTCCTTCTCTGTTAAACTGTACAGCGCTGCGTAACCCTAGTAGCGCTTTAGAAATGTTAAGTTGTAGTAGTTGTAATTGGTCTTGAGACTCTAATAAGCGCAGAAGGTATTCAAACAGGGTCCGTGTAGGACAAGAAAAAGGATCTAGGGCCTTGCTGTCACACCAGACGGCAAACCTTCTCCATTTGAAAGAATAACACTTTTTCGTGGAATCTTTCCTGGAAGCAAGCAAGACTCGGGAGACACCCTCTGAAAGACCCAAGGAGGCCATGAGAGCCAGAGACCGGAGGTTTGGATGTAGAAGCGACCCCTCGTTCTGGGTGATGAGGGTCGGGAAACACTCCAATCTCCACGGTTCTTCGGAGGATAACCCCAGAAGAAGAGGAAACCAGATCTGCCGAGGCCAGAAGGGAGCAATCAGAATCATTGTTCCTTGGTCTTGAGTTTCAGCAAAGTCTTCCCTACTAGAGGTATGGGAGGATACGCATACAGAAGACCTGTCCCCCAATGCAGGAGAAAGGCATCTGACGCTAGTCTGTCGTGGGCCTGAAGTCTGGAACAGAATTGAGGGACTTTGTGATTGATCTGAGTGGCAAAAAGATCCACTGAGGGGGTGCCCTATGCTCGGAAGATCTTGTGGACAATGTCCATGTTGAGCGACCACTCGTGAGGTTGCAATATCCTGCTCAACCTGTCGGCCAGACTGTTGTTTACTCCAGCCAGATGTGTGGCTTAGAGAAACATGCCATGATGGCATGCCCAAAGCCACATCCGAACAGCTTCCTGACACAGAGGGCGCGATCCGGTGCCTCCCTGCTTGTTGGTGTAGTACATAGCAACCTGATTGTCTGTCTGAATCAGAATGATTTGGTTGGACAACCAATCTCTGAAAGCCTTGAGAGTGTTCCAGATCACGCGTAATTCCAGGAGGTTGATCTGAAGACTTTTTTCCTGAAAGGACCAAGTTCCTTGAGTGTGGAGATCATCTACATGAGCTCCCCACCCTAGGAAGGATACATCCGTCGTCAGCACTTTTTGTGGCTGAGGAATTTGGAATGGACGTCCCAAGGTCAAATTGGATCGAATGGTCCACCACTGAAGGGAACTGCAAAAGTCAGTGGAGATATGGATCACATCCTTTAGATCCCCTGTAGCCTGGCACCACTGGGAAGCTAGGTTCCATTGAGCTGATCTCATGTAGACGTGCCATGGGAGTTACATGAACTGTGGAAGCCATGTGTCCTAAGAATCTCAACATCTGCCGAACTGTGATCTGTTGAAACGCTTGAGCCATGGACACGAGGCCAGGAGATTGTCAAGATGGGACGGGATAACTGATTACGAACCCCAGTAGTTGTAGTACTCAAGTAGTCATCCGCATGGATTGTACAGCGCCTGCCGCCGAGGTGCTCTTCACCAGCCAATCGTCAAGATAAGGGAACACATGCACTCCCAGTCTGTGTAGCGATGCTGTGACAAATGCAAGGCACTTTGTGAAAAGTCTGGGCACAGACGCGAGGCCAAAGGGCAGTACACAGTACTGAAAGTGTGGAGTTCCCAACCGAAACCGAAGATACATCCTGAGAGCTGGGAGTATCGAGATGTGGGTATAGGCATCCTTTAAGTCCAGAGAGCATAGCCAATTGTTTTCCTGAATCATGGGAAGAAGGGTGCCGAGGGAAACCATCCTGAACTTTTCTTGGACTAGGAATTTGTTCAGGGCCCTTAGGTCTAGGATGGGATGCATCCCCCCTGTTTTCTTTTGTACAAGGAAGTACCTGGAATAGAATCCCAGCCCTTCTTCCCCTGGTGGAACGGGTTCGACCGCATTGGCCTTTAGAAGGGCGGAGAGTTCCTCTGCAAGTACCTGCTTGTGCTGGGAGCTGTAAGAATTAGCTCCTGGTGGGCAATTCGGAGGTTTGGATTCCAGATTGAGGGTGTATCCTGACCAGACTATTTGAAGAACCCACCGATCGGAGGTTAAAAGAGGCCACCTTTGGTGACAAAATATCAATCTCCCTCCAACTGGCAAGTTGTCCGGTACAGATACTTTTTCTGAGGCTATGCTGCACTGGAGCCAGTCAAAAGCCTGTCCCTTGCTTTTGCTGGAGAACCGCAAAGGCCTTAGTCGCACGCTGTTGACAGGAACGAGCGCGCTAGGACTGAGCCTGGACAAGCTGCTGAGAAGCAGGAGTGTACCTACGCCTATTGTAGGACTAGGGAGCACTGCTCTTCCCTCCAAAAAACCTCCTAGATGAGGAGGTGGTAGCAGAAGACGCCCGGCGGGAGAGAGAATCTATAGCATCATGGTGCTTCTTGATCTGATCGACCATGTCCTCTACTTCTTCAGCAAAAAGGTTATCCCCCCACCGGCAAGGAACATCTGCCATTCGCTGCTGGGTCTTATGATCCAGGTCAGAGACACGCAGCCATGAGAGTCTGCACATCACGCTACTCGGGATGCCACATCAAAAGTATCATAAGTACCCCTGGCCAGGAATTTACGACACGCCTTCTGCTGCCTGACCACCTGGTGAAAAGGTTCGGTGAGCTCCGGAGGAAGTGCTTCAACCAAACTAGACAGTTGCCTCACCAAGTTCCACAAGTGGATGCTCGTGTAGAGCTTGGTAAGTTCGAATCCTAGCTGCGAGCATAGCGGCCTGATACGTTTTCCTCCCAAAAGAATCCAAGGTCCTAGACTCTCTGCCTGGGGACGCCGAGGCATTGTCCCTATTACTCTTGGCTCTTCTGAGAGCAGAATCCACCACCATGGAATTGTGAGGCAGTTGAGACTTCACCATTACAGGCTCTCCATGGACTCTGTTTTGGGACTCAGCTTTCTTGGAGACCACTGGATTAGAAAGAGGGAACGACCAGTTTCACATAAGAACTTCCCTGAGTGTGTTATGCAAGGGAGCCGTTGCAACCTCTGTAGGTGGAGAAGGATAATCCAAGACCTCGAGCATCTCGGCCCTGGGCTCATCCACAACCTCCATAGGGAAAGGAATGTCCTTAGACATTTCGCAAACAAAGGAGGAAAAAGAATATCTCCACCTGAGAGTCTATCTTCTTTCAATTGGCTGAGTGGGATCAGAGGGAACCCCATAATACTCTTCTTCAGAAAAGTATCTGGGATCTTCCTCTTCCTCCCACGAGCGCTCATAATCGGTATCGGACAAAAGTTCTCTAAGAGCAGCCCGAACGCGAGCCTGTCTCGACGTCGAGGAACGATGGGGATGTCGAGAAGTTGACCCATGCCTGGACTGCGGCGAAGCTTCCTGTGCCGACGTCGAGGGAGAATCGACCCGGGTGGCGGCCGACGCCAATGCCACAAGTGGCACCGAGGATGGGGACCTCACCACAGGCGAAGGCCCAGATGCCGCTTCCACAGTCGGTACAGAAGGCGCAAGCACCCCTGGCACCGAAGTAGATTGGCGCAGCGGTCCCTCCAGAAGCTCTGAAAGAAGGGCCCTGATACGCTCATTGAGAGCTTCCATCGGAAAAGGCTGGAGGGGTCAGTACAGGAGCCGGTGGCAGAATCTGAGGGGGCTCGAGAGCCGGTACCAGGCTGCCAGAAGACCAACGCATCGGCACCTCCTGTATAGAGGGTGAGCGGTCCTCCCAGCGCTGACACTTCCCGGGTGCCAAATCCCTCGGCTCCCCGGAGCTCTCGGTACCACGCATGGAAGAAGAACAATGATGGTGCTTCTTAGCCTTCGCTTGATGCCTGTCATCGAGACTCCTCGATACCGAAGAAGAGGATGTGGAATCCTCACGCCTCCTCGGGGCCAGGTCCGACGAAGGTCAGTCCCGGGGGGCCTGCATAGCAGTAGGCCTCAAGACAGGTGGAGACCCACTCGATGCCTCGCTGCTCCCAGCGCGATGTGGCCGTTCGGCAGCCATTACCTGCGCTCTCGAAGTCGATGCTTCAGTTGACGCCAATACCACCAACCTCGGTACCGATGTCGATGCTGACGTCGAAGGACCGGACCGATCAGCAAAATGTTTTTCCCGTTGAGCCTCCTGAGACACTTGAGTCTGTTTCTTCATTAAAGGACACAGCTTACAAGCAGCTGGAAGATGATCGGGCCCAAGGCACTGGAGACACCACGAATGGGGGTCGGTACCCAAGATGGTCTGGTTGCAGCGAGTACAATGCTTGAAGCCGCTGGGTGTCCTCGATCACGTGGACAGAAAAACGGCGGCTGCGAAATTAAAAGACTCGATGATGCCAATAAAAAGGCACAAAAAGGAAGCAAAAACCCGACTGAGCAGCCTAAAAACCGGCCATGGCGAAAAAAGAAGAAAACTTAAACAGAATGAGAAAAAAACTAAAGAAATAAAGGGTAGACTAAAGTTCTACTACTTTTTTTTTTGTGTGTGAAAACAAAAGAAGAAGGAAGAAGCGGGACGCAAAAAGTCTCCTGGGCCTAAAAGGAACACAGCAGAAAACACCGTGTTGCCTCAGACGCAGATGAGAAAAAACTGAGGAGGGCACGCTCACGCATGCGCAGTGTGTTCTGCTCGCATGACGGAGCATTCTGGAGAGTTATTTGATTTGCTATAGAAATTTTGCCGGTCTCCTGGGCCGTTGTGGATGACGACCCAATCGTGAGAACAAGCAGCCTGCTTGTCCTCAGAGAAAGGTATCATACAGCCTTGCAAAAGAAGTAAGTATACAACAAAGAAAGATACATGGTCTGCTGTGGAGAATGAAGAGGTTGGGATCATGTGGGACTTTTTAGTCCTACTGAAAAGCTTTCATGCAAGAAGACTTCATATGTGATAATGAGGAAAAATACAAGAACAACATTGCTAGTATTATTTTTCAGGGGTGTCGGGTATGTCTTGCTGTTGGACAGAATTTATTCACATGAGCAGCAGTAGTGGGGGGTATATAGCCTGTTCACCCCAAGCTACCCTGTTCACTGCTACTGTCTGCTGCTACTGGTCCATCATCATGAGGCGGTTAATAAATCCCAATAAATAAAAAAACCAAGATTGCTTCTCCTTCATTCTCGTCATCATTTTTCTAATCAGCTTGAATTAATTTGGGGTTAATCATCCCCTAGGTTCTGCCAGGTACTGCAGTTCAGCTGTCTAGTACCAGAGAGAACCTCGAGAAGGCTGATTGCATCCCAAAACTGACTCCATAACCTTACGAAGGGATTATTAACTGATATTAATAAAGAGAAGGAGAGCTAGTTTAGTTCTAAAGGTTATAAATTTATTCTTACTGACCCAAAGCTGATTACAGAATATTTCTACATGATATCACTTTTACTTCTGAGACACCAAAGAATATACAAATGGTTGTAGGAATACAGTATCCCAGCTGCAAACAGGTGCTTTCTGGGTCTTAGTCTTGTGTGATATATCTTACCACTCAAGAGTATTCAGGGGAAAGCAATTGGGTCATTTGCCAATTCTATTGCGCTACATCGGTTTCCCCTGGAGAGAGAGTAGTGGCCGCCCCTCTCTAACTTGAAGCAGGAAGTACGCCGACTTTTATAGGTTTACTCAGGATATGGGTAATATGACAGTAAGCACATCTGATAGGATCTATGTTATGTCATGGTTAGCACTGATTGGCTATGCTAATGAGTAGCTTTATCTCGTGAACATGTTCTCATCTTTAGCTTGCTTAACCACAAACTTTTGCAATTCCCTTGCACCTGGCTGTTCTGACCACCATATTGCTATATCTTCCTGAGGAGCCATTTTGTACTGTTTCTCAAAACCAGCTGTTACCACCAGGTTGAGCAACTCTGAAGTTCAAGTCAGAGACACAGGCCTGTAAGTTTTTCTCTCATTTTGGATCCTGAGCCAAGGTCAGGCCGGGGCTGCCAAATAATTATACAGCCCTTGCCCATGGAATGACCTCCAAGGTCGCGTTCATGAAAACGAGGAGCTGAACATAGTCCCACACTCGGGGAGCGCGACAACTCAATAAGGTCCATACCTGAGAAAGGAATTTGATCCTTCGCCCCTCGGGGAGAAACACTTTTCCCCCGCTTCGTATCAAATTGCACTCCAAGATACTCCAGATTCTGAGTAGGAACCAGATGACTCTTGTCCATATTGACCACCCAACCTAAGGATTGCAACACGCAATCACTCGGTTGGTGACCACTCGACTCTCCTCTGCTGTCGTCGCCCGAATCAGCCAGTCGTCGAGATATGGATGCACTTGAATCCCCTCCTTCCGCAGGAACGGCGCCACCACCACCATGACCTTGGAAAAAGTGCGTGGGGCAGTGGCCATTCCGAAAGGAAGGGCCCGAAACTGGAAGTGCTGACCCAGCACCGCAAATATGAGAAATCTCTGATGGGGCTGCCAAATGGGAATGTGCAGGTAAGCTTCCCTCAAATCGAGAGCCGTCAAAAACTCGCCTGGTTGAACAGCAGCAATAACTGCCCTTAATGTCTCCATGCGGAAGTGACAAACCCGCAAAAACTGGTATACTTTTCTGAGATCAAGAATAGGCTGAAAAGCCCCTCCCTTCTTTGGAACCACAAAGAAGAGGGCGCACCGACCTGTGCGCCTTTCGAGAGGAGGAACAGGCACGATAGCCCCTATCCTTAGCAGGTCTCGCAAACACTGCAGAATCGCTGTCCTCTTGGCCCGCGATACACAGCGGCACTCCAGAAAAAAGTCTGTGACGGGAGAGAAGAATTCTAGCTTGTAACCTTCTCGCACCACATCGAGGACCTACTGGTCCGAAGTAATTCTGGCCCACTCTGGAAGAAACAGAGAAAGCCGACTACTGATCTGCTCTCCTCCCAAATGGACCTGCGCCCCATCATTGGGAAGCCCGAGAAGGAGAGCCCCCTGACGAGAGGGAGGTCCAGCTGGATGCTTCTCATTGTGAAAAGAAGAAAGCTGCCCAAAATGAGGATGCTGAAAGGCTGCGTTGAACCGCCTCGGATGATACCATTACGTCTCTCTGAAACGTGACCTCGAGGCTCCCTGCCTGGACGTAGACTTGGGTCTATCCTCCGGAAGACGCTGAGAATTGGAATCCCACAAATCTTTGACAATCTTTTCTAGGTCTTCCCCAAAAAGCAATTTTTCTCGGAAAGGCAATTTAATGAGCCGTTGCTTAGAGGCCATATCAGCGGCCCAATGACAAAGCCACAGAAGACGCAGAGAGGAAATGGTCAAGGCCATGAGTTTGGCCGAAGCACGGACCAAATCATACAAGGCATCTGCCAAGTACGCCAGCCCAATATCCATCAGCGACATCTGACGAGTTCCCAGCATATCAGACTCCGAAATCAAATCCATGACAGAATGTAGCCAACTGAGACAAGCTCTAGCCGCATAAGAACTACAAACAGAAGCATGAAGTGTCAAAGCGGCCACCTCAAAGGCACGTTTTAAAGAGGCCTCTAGCCGTCTGTCTTGCACACCACCTTCCACTGGAAGAGTAGTCTTCTTAGTGACCGCCGTCACCAGGGCATCCACCCTAGGTAGAGCAAACTGCTCTACACGGTCCGCTGAAACCATAGCCCTGGCTACTTTCAGCCCCCCCTCCGGATCCGCCCACTGGGCTGAAATCACCTCTTCAATAGCTTCATGTACCGGAAAGGCCTTAGAAGGTCGTGTGGTACTAGCCATCTTGGGGTTGACCGCCTGAGAAGCCGCAACCTCAGGGTCCTCTATATTCCAGCGCCTGAGAGATAAAGGAGGACAACTCCTCCTTATGGAAAATCTTTCACGGCGGAAGAGTCCTCCGGTTGGTCAGTGAGGACACCGCCCTCCAAGTCCTCTACCCCCGTCTGCTCCGAGAGAGCCACCACAGAGGAAGCTGCAGGCGACCGTATGCCAGACCCCTCCTCAGACCCCAAAGAAAGCCTAGGCTTTTTAAGGGAGGAGAAATCCTCTGGGGAAAAACCCAAAATCTCTTGGTTACCCCCAGACCCCCTGAGAGAGTCAAAGACCGAAGCTGTCGCAGCTGCGTGAGGGGGGGCAAAGCCCTTTTCAACAAAAACGCCTGATGGAGTAGCAAAAAAAACTCTGGCAAAAACCTCTCCCCCGCAACAGAGGAGGTCGCAGCCATGGCACCTGCACCACTGCCCACAGTGCCTGATGCCCCCTACCAACGGAGCTTTACCCAAAACCGCTACAGGAGCCGGCTCTGCGACTGATTGCAAAATGGCGCAAGAATCGCCAGGCTCTGGGTGGGAAAGCACATTCTCGGGGGGGGGGCGCCGCTGAACGCCGTTTCCCGCATCGGGAACCGCGTTTTACCGCCTCAGCTGCCATCGCCCATCCCCGAACAGGAACCCAGCAGGACTTACCCCGGACTGGGAAAGCGCGGGAACTGACAGCTGAGCCAAAGAAAAAAAACTCTCCAACTCCACTTCGAGGCAGGCTCAGACAAGCAGGAATCAGAAAACAGGACTCGGACAGCAGTAACACAAATCTGCTCTCAGCAAAAACACACTTCCCTGTGCTTCTGTGTTTCTCTTTTAAATAAATTCTATGGTTCTCTTTTTGTTTTTTTAGTGAGAAGGCAGAAACAAACAGGGAAGGAAAGGAACAGCAAAAGCCTATTCAGAGGGAATTTGAGGTCCAGCAGGGACCCAGCAACTACGTATGCTGCCAAAGGGGACACCACCAGTCCGCCACCCCCGGCTCAAACTGGCCACCGGCCCAGGAGCACCCTCCGAGGCCTTGAGCCCAGGAGCTGGAGAAAAAGCCATCCACCAACTACTCAGATAGAGACATACTAACTGAGGAAGGAGCTGGCCGTCTGGCATCACTTCCTTTAGTTTGTTTATCTTTATCTCCACCTGCTGGTAGGCGGACATAACCCACTAGTTCTTGGATTCATCTGCTGCAAGTGACAAGGAAGCTCTCTTTTAGCAGAAAGCATTGCATCCCTCGCCTCCCACAATGCCAAGAGATGAACCCCGGCACGCCAGGATGCCAGGACCAGATCGATGGAGACTCTAAGGCTACCCAGGAACCTAAGATACATTTTCCCCACTATAATAAACTTTTGAATTAATGTCTTCTGTCGCCCACCCAAGCCACCCAGCCCCTCTATTAATTCAAATATAACTAAATCCACTGTAAAGGAGATATGAGTATGCAATAAAGTATTGCATATAAGGCAATGGTATAACAGTATTTCTGTATCAAAGGACAATCCCACAGTACATGATAAAAGGTATTGTCTCTGCCTTTGCACTCAGCACATGTCGGAGAAGTCAATCTGCCTGCCTTATGCATCTGCACTTGGGTGAAATATGCCCAATGGAGCACCTAGAATGCATACTCTCTCAGATCAGCCCCACCCCCACCCCCAGATCAATCGGGGTATGCTATGAATGGTTCTAGCTATATCCCTCTTTACCAATGATGTCCCCAGGTCAGATTCCCATCTGGCTTTAACCTCCCAATAGTCCTTCCCTCCCGACAGGGGCTGGATTGATATAACTCCTCCATATATATTCAGAACTGTCTTACTATATCTGCTTGTTATACTATCATGTCTCTTATTATAATGTTACCCAAGATCCTTCTGTACCAGTAATTGTATATTTTCTAACTGTATTTCCACTAATCACGATATATTGTAAGCCACATTGAGCCTGCAAAGAGGTGGGAAAATGTGGGATACAAATGCAATAAATAAAATAAAATAACAAGCCCCAAGATTGTGAGCCTCTCAGTCACCACCAATTCAAAAAATCCCTCTAATTTGAAACCCAATTGCAACTTCAAAGTATTGGGGTCATGGAAGCAATGTAGAGTTTGAGTTGACAACATGCAAATAGGTCTCCCCACTGCATTGCCATCTGTTGTCGGAATGCCTCAAGGTTCATCATGGTCCCCTCCCCCATAAGCACGTCTGCCACAACTTATAGCCCTGAGTTTCCCAGCGTTCAAATACAATATTATCCAGACCAGGAGAAAACTACAGGTTACCCCTAATCGGTAGCTGATCTGTATTATTATTTATTTTTATTATTTATTGCATTTATATCCCACATTTTCCCACCTCTTTGCAGGCTCAATGTGGCTTACAATACATCATGGATAGTTGAAATGAGAAGAGAGTAAACATTTGACGTTACAGAAGGATTTGGGTTGCATGGTAGTGGAATACATAATAGTAAAATACAAAAGGCATTAATTTACATTCAGGGTATATGTGGGAGTTTCACATGACTTGGTCTTTGTGATAAATCTTGTTGAAGAGATGGGTCTTTAGTAGTTTCCGGAAGTTGGTCAGTTCATAGACCGCTTTCAGGTTATGTGGCAATGCATTCCAGAACTGTGTGCTCATGTAAGAAAAGATTGATGCGTGCATTAATTTGTACTGTATACAGTTGGGGAAATGAAGATTAAGGAATGTGCGAGAAGATTTTTTAGCATTTCTGGATGGTAGGTCTACCAGGTCTGACATATAAGCTGGAGCATCGCCATGTATGATCTTATGTACTAGGGTACATATTTTGAACCTGATGCATTCTTTGAGTGGGAGCCAGTGTAACTTCTCTCGTAGGGGGTTTGCACTCTCATATTTTGATTTTCCAAATATGAGTCTGGCTGCCGTGTTCTGGGCTGTTTGGAGTTTTTTTAGTATTTGCTGTTTGCAGCCAGCGTAGAGTATCTGTGGGTGCACTCCCCAACCACTGAGTCAACTTAGTCCAGGTATCCTTTAGGGGCCTGAATAATACACGTCTCCAGGGAATAGGGTAAGATTCGTGTAGGAACCTGCAAGAGAGATCTGATGCTATAAGGTGCATAGAGCAATTGTTCATACAAGATAGGAGTATAGTCTGATCTGTCTAATAACCAACCCAACCACTCATGCATGACATTGCCATATTTAAAAGAGATTTAGGGAGTCTTTTACTAAAGCTTAGCTTGAGTTATCTGCAGAAGGGCCCATAGGAATAAAATGGGCCCTGTTGTAGATAACTTGAGCTAAGCTTTAGTAAAAGGCCCCCTTCAAGATCTATTTGTTTACTCGAGCATATGGATTATTATAGGAATAATACCATTTTGTTTTACAGTTTGGATAAGTTTGTATTAATCAGTAATCAAGTATGACTTTGTTTTGTTATTATTTATTGTTTGTTGATTCAGATCTTATTATGTATGTTTTTTGTTCCCCACTTAGATTGTATTAGATACAGCAGATTAAAAATAAAATATTAGGACTTCCGGTTGGGGAATGGAGTAGCGAGACGGAAGGTGAAGCTGCTCCGGGACACTAATTAATCTGCGCTCGCAAACAGCATCCTTAACCACAGCAAGACGATCAACTACGAAAATTAAAAACATCCAGTACAGAAATCGGGCCGAAAACGGAGGGTCAGCGGCGATGGCGGCAAAAACGGGACGGAAAGAGCCCAAAGAGCGAGCGCGCCCAGGAGACGGCAAAATGGCGGAGAAAGGAGCTCCTGACTCACCCTCGCCCAGCTCACTGTGGGCCGCTGAAATTACAGAAGAAGTGAAGGCAGCGGTGGAGCAAACAGTAGGGCAGAAACTACAACTGATCCTGGACAAGCTGGACGGGATGGAGGAAAGGCAGGCTACGCTGGTCACGGAGCTCCACGAGGCGCAGCAGCGACTGGGACAGGCGGAGGAGGAGATTCGGAAGGTGGTGGAGGAGCCCCCGAAAATAATCGGCAGACTGGAAGAAGTGGAGTCGCGGCTGGAGGATCTAGAAAACCGCTCGAGGCGGAACAACCTGAGGTTGGTTGGATTGCCAGAAAGTGTGCCTGAACGGAATCTAGGCACGTTCCTTGAAAAATGGCTGCCAGAAGCGGTGGAGAAGCAAGACCTCGTTGGTAATTTGAAAATTGAGAGAGCACACAGATTGGGGCCCCGGAGAGAAAATATAGACAGGCCACGGGTAGCAATACTAAAGATCTTGAACTATGCACATAAAACAGAGATTTTACAAAGCCTAAGAGCCGGGAAACAGCTGCAGTATCAAGGCAAGAAAGTTTTATGTTTCCAGGACTATTCACTGAAGGTCTCTGCAGCAAGAAGAGAGTTCGGGCCCATCTGTACTAAGCTGTTTGGTCTCAAATACAAATTTAGCCTCCTTTACCCAGCGCGACTGAAGGTGATAAACAATGGACAAGTGGTGTACTTTGACAAAGTGAGGGAGGCTGAAGAATATGTTGACAAGTTAACAAGAGCAGGGAGCAGAGAACAAGGAGAGAACAATGGCTGAAAGAAACAGATCCAGCAGAGCCAGACGGATTTGGTGTTGAATTCATACTAATAGAAGGCTGGAGAAGGTTACAAGATGGATATTGCACATGTTGGTGCTGGTTTGAAGTTGAGTCTCATAGGAGTTTTCAGTTAATGATAAAAAATTTGAAAATGTGCTAAGGACGTCCAAAGGGCCAGAGCCCTTAGCGCAGTAAGAGAGTGTCCTAATCCTGGGGACACGGAAGTCGTAATGCCTAAGGGCATGTTTAGGTTAAAGTATGTAAGAGGGGTTAAAGAGGGGGTGGGGGTGGGGGGAGAGGGGGAGGGAGGGAAGGGTAGGTATAAGGGGAATGGACAAGGGGGGGATAGAAGGATGGGACGAACGTGGATGAATGAGATGCATGAGTGTTGGGAACGGATGAGGAGCGGCAGAAATGGGAAGTATGAGAAGGAATTCTGGAAGGAATGCTCGGGAGGTGGAGGCTGGGACATCTCTCGGGTGGTTAAAAGTTGGAAGCGGAAGGTGGAGGGTCAAACTACTACTGAGAGGTGTCAGAAATAAAGGTTGTGACATGGAATGTTGGGGGTATACATTCCCCAATAAAGAGACAAAAAATCTTAAAAGTCTTAAATGACCAGAAAACAACAATAGCCTTCTTACAAGAAACACACTTAACGCGAGAAGAGCACGAAAAGTTGAAGCGCTGGTGGGTGGGTGAAATTATGGAGTCCCCAGCAGTAGATGGGAAAGGTGGGGTGATAATCCTGATACGCAAGGGATTGCATGTGAAAATTAAGAAACTAATCAAGGACGAGAGAGGGCGATTTGTCCTGGTGGCCCTAGAAATAGAGAGGCAGCCTTTATTGCTATGTAACATATACGCGCCTAATAACTTTGAGAAGTCATTTTATAGACAACTCTTGCGTAGAGTGCAGGATATGGGAGAGGGTCCTATCATACTGGGGGGAGACTTCAATGAGGTAAGAGAGCCAAGATTAGACAGATCTAATCCGACAGGACGAGAGCTGTCCAGGAGCCAGAGGGGCCTGGGGATGCTGGAAGAGGCCCTGGAGATAGTAGATGTATGGAGAACCCTAAATCCGTTAGAACGAGATTACACTCACTTGTCCAGAGCCCACTCCACGCTATCACGCATTGACTACATAATGATAGCACGGGAGCTGTTAACACAAGTTACGGGGACCAGGATTGGGCCAATAGTGGTTTCTGACCATGCTTGGGTCTCAGTGGACTTGAGGTTGGAAAGAGAGTCACAGGGAACCTTCTCGTGGCGCTTTCCTGCTTACCTGTATAGAGATAGTAAATTTCAGTCGCAACTATTGAATAGGTGGGCACAATATCAGAAGGAGAATGAAACACATAGAGAAGATCCAGTGCTCTTCTGGGAAGCCGCAAAAGCGGTCCTCCGAGGGGAAATAATAGCTTATAACAGTTTCCAGAGGAAGGCGTGGCGGAGAGAGGTGCTAAGGTGGGAACAGAAGGTGGTATCTTTGAGGAGACAATATGGCCATAGCCAGACGTTAGAAATGCGGGCCCAGTTATTAGAGGCGCAGCAAACCCTTAATGAGTTATTACAACAACAGGCCCAGAAATCAGCAGTGTTTTATAAATATCAGCTGTATAAATTTGCTAATAAGGGAGGGAAATTCTTGGCGAAATTAATAAATAAGCAGGTGGGCTCCAGGAAAGTAATCTCATTGGTAAATAGGCAAAAAGAATTGAAACATAAAGATAGCGAAATAGCAGAGATCTTTAAGCACTTTTATGAAGAATTATATAAACCACAAACCGAGATAGTGAAGCCTAGTGCAGCATATCTTGGGAGTGTTGATGTGCCAAAAGTGCATACTGCTGATCTAAAGATTTTGAATGCTGCAATAACAGAAGATGAAGTAGATTGGATATTAAAGCAAAGCCCACTTGGTAAGGCGCCAGGCCCTGATGGGTTCAGTAATGAATTTTACAAAATACTCCGACCGGAGATTGGACAACTAATTTCGGAGGTATTCAATTTGGTGATTGCGCTTAGACAAATGCCCAGCCATTTGAATCAGGCTAATATAACAGTCATTCTGAAACCGGGCAAGCAAGCACACCTGCCAGAGTCTTATAGGCCTATATCTCTGCTGAACGCAGAAACAAAATTCATAGCAAAGATATTGGCGAATCGACTGGCTCGGTTTTTGCCGGATTTGCTGGAGAAATCACAAGTGGGCTTTGTGAAAGGCCGGAAAGTAGTTAAAAATCTGAGACGGATAATTGGGGCATTGGAGAGAGTGAAGAGTGAGGGCACGCGGGCCATGTTAATTAGCTTTGATGCCGAAAAGGCCTTTGACAGAGTGGACTGGGGCTTCATGTTTGCGACGTTAAAGGCTTATGGCATAAAGGGGTTCTTTGTACAGGCAATAGAGACGTTATATAAAGATCCCAGGGCGAGAGTCAATGTGAATGGGTTGTGTTCAGAATGGTTTAACATAGGTAGGGGAACAAGACAGGGCTGCCCACTTTCACCACTTCTGTTCGTGTTGACTCTGGACCCATTACTGCGGGAAATAGGAAGCAACGTAGATATCAAGGGAGTACGAATTCAAGATCAGGAATTCAAAACCGCAGCCTTTGCAGATGATTTGCTGGTGTTGCTTACTGAGCCCCGGGGGTCACTGGAACGGTTGATGGAGAGCCTTCAGGAATATGGAGACTTCTCGGGGTTCAAATTGAACCTAGAGAAGTCGGAGGCCCTAGCACATGAGGGGATAGGACAAGAGATATGGAGTCAGACAAAGTTACGCCAAGCAAATACGGCATTTAAATACTTGGGGATCAATATGCCAATGGACCCAACACAACTGTATAAAACCAATGTCCCAGGCTTGCTTAGAGAAACTAAGACACAACTGGAAAAATGGATGTCTTTACCGCTGTCGTTAATGGGTAGAGTACACTTGTATCGAATGATTATATTCCCAAAATGGCTGTATGTACTACAGATTCTACCAATTAAACTATTGAGTAAAGATCTGAGGGTTTTGCAGAGGCACGTAGCACGGTTTTGCTGGGCGGGGAAAAAACCAAAAATGAGGTGGCGTCATGTATATGGGACGCAGGTTGGAGGCGGGTTGGGCATGCCTGATATGAAGGAATATAATCATGCTTGTTTGATAAGGCATGTGAAAGACTGGGTCTTGGGCACATCCACATATACCGATATGAAGTGGGAACAAGTGTATTTTAGGCCATGGTCCCTGAACTGTTTATTGCACTCGGAGGGGAGGGGGTTGCCACCTCTGGTGAAAAATAGTGTGTTGCTGCGGCCATTGAGACAAATCTGGAGGGTGTTACTGGGCCATTGGGGACAAGATCCGGAGACTAGTGTGCTATTGTCAATAACTGGCAATGCTGAGTTCCCAGCGGGAAGTGAAAACCGAGTTTTTAAGGACCTGGAGAGACAGGGGGTGACACTGTTGGAAAATTTCCTCCAGGCAGATGGAACATTGCTGTCCTATGAAGAATTCGAAAGGAGATGTGCGGGAGGTCCGTTGACCAGGCTGGCTTATTTACAGTTGGCACATTACCATAGGGGATTACCCCGGTCTGCACTCACATTGGAGTTTGGGGGGAAAGTTCGGGACTTCCTAAGAGGGGATGCAGTGGGGCAAACTTCCATACCTTGGTTTCATAAAGCACTGGGAGAATTCAAACCTAAAAGGGATATTGGTGAAGTAGTGAGGAGATGGGAGCAAGAGGTGGGAGGCACAATAGCAGAAGGGAAAGTGATGGCTGCGCTCAAAGGGTTAACAGGGATAGTACATAGTGCGGAATTGCAGGAGTGCCACTTTCGATCAATACATAGGGCATATTTCTCGGGCAAGCAAGCATGGCATGCAGGGGTGGAGGGGGCAGATAGATGCCAAAAGTGTGGAGTGGGCATGCCCTCATTGGCACATGGGATGTGGCAGTGTTGACCCATTTGGAGGTTCTGGACGGCTCTCGCTCGGTTTGTTTCGGGGATTTTGGGATTTAGGGTACAACTCACATTTGAACGGATAATGTTTAGTTCATCATTGGTGTGGGCGGCAGGGACGAGGGAAGAGAAGTTATTCCTAAGTAAATCCTGCATTCTGTGGAAAAAATGCATATTGAATCACTGGCTGATGGACATACCGCCCTCATACTGGTATTGGAGGAATAAACTGCATGCGCTTATGCTCTGGGAGGCAAGAGGTGCTCGATACACGCCAAAACGGAGGCAACAATTTATTAAAACATGGAAAGCATATTTAAATGTTATAGCTCCTAAAGTTAGAAGTCAGGTATTGAATGAATTGGGATGAATGTGGAATGAATGGAGGGGGAGGGGGGGGAGGTAATATTCAAGGGGTACAGTGGGGGGGGGGGGGGGAGATTGCGATGGGCCACCAAAAGGATTATTATAACGTAGAGATAATTAAGTGTGGTCTCACGATCTCTTATACGAGGCCAAGGGAGAGAGGGAGGGCAGGCGGAGATATAGAATAAACTGTTAACAGAGCTTCATATCCATCTTCCCCTATTGGCCATAACTCTTATTATCATGAAGGTACTGCGGGGAAGCGCGGGATGGAATAGAGGGGAGGATAGGAATAGGGTAAGGGGATACAACGGTTAAAAGTTTGAAGGTAGTACTTATCATTCGGCAGTTGCTGGGTTTGTATAGATATGCCAACTGTTATAACATGCAATGTTGGAAATGTTTGTCTTGATTATCTGAAAATCGATCGGCTGAGAAACGATCGGAACCTATGGGGGCTTTCCAAGTTCAGACTCCTGGAGGAAAGTAGCAGTAAAGCCGATTCGATATGAGTGGGGGGTATAACGAGGGGGGGATAGGGATAAATGGTATATATATATATGGAAAATAATGATGATGACTGTATGCACATGACTGTGACTGATATATCTGATGTGACTATTTTGCTGCTTGTCAAGGTGTTTGTTTTATTAGACTGTCATCAATAAAAAATTGTTGAAAGTTAAAAATAAAATATTATTATTATTAATAAAAGGCAGGCATGGTTATACAATTGTAAATCTGGTAGTCCTAAACTCTCATTCTGCCAATTGCCATACAAATATGAAAGGCGTATGTTCGCCTTTTTCCCATTCCACAATATCTGGTTAACAGTTTTGGACACCTGCAGAAGGTCCTTCTTGAGAAGGCATTTTGGCAACTTGCAGCATATAAAGCCATTTTGGGAAAATAACCATCCAATAAAGGCTAATCCTCCCAGATAAGGACAAGGGCAATGTGGACCACCCCTCCAATTGTTGCCTCCAGTAGCACCGAGGCCTCGGTTGCCAGAGCCTCCGATTTAGAAAGATTTAATTTAAATCTAGAGTAATCTCCATGTTCCCGGATTATATTCAATACCCCTTGACAGAGCTCTGAGAGTCAGCGAGATATACCAACAGATCGTCCACAAAGGCTGCTATTTTAAAATTATGCTTATCTGTCCCCACTCCCTTCACTGCTGGAGTGGAAAGGTCATCAAACATATAAATGGCAAGTGACCGACTCACTTGCAAATGCACAGTAGATATTTCCCTCTCTGTCCTGCCCCCACATCAAAGGCGTGATGACGGAACAGAGAGGGAAACTACCCTGAGGAGGGAACTGCCGAGGTCGCTACCGCTCCCCCCCCAAGGTCGCCGCTACCGCTCCCCCTCCAAGGTCGCCACTACCGCACCCCCCCCCCCGGGGGGTCGCCGCCGGACCTCCTCCACCCAGGCCGGGCCCTTTCTTCTCCATTGAACTTACAGCGCCGAAACCGAAGCAGGCAGATCAGCTCCCGTCGGCCTTACTTCCCTGCCTGTGTCCCGCCCTCGCCGACGTTACGTCACACAAGGGTAGGGTTACCATATGGCTCCAGAAAAAGGAGGATGGATTGAGCCAGCCGGGTTTTACTTCCATTGCTTTCAATGGAAGTAATTGAGCCAGCCGGGTTTTACTTTCATTGCTTTCAATGGAAAGCAACTCGGCTGGCTCAATCCGTCCTCCCTTTTCTGGAGCTAGGGTTACCATATGGCTCCAGAAAAAGGAGGACGGATTGAGCCAGCCGGGTTTTACTTCCATTGCTTTCCATTGAAAGCAATGGAAGTAAAACCCGGCTGGCTCAATTGCTTTCCATTGAAAGCAATGGAAGTAAAACCCGGCTGGCTCAATCCGTCCTCCTTTTTCTGGAGCCATATGGTAACCCTACACAAGGGCGGGGCAGGGAAGGAAGGTCGATGGGAACTGGTCTGCCTGCTGTGGTTTTGGCGCTGTAAGTTCAATGGAGAAGAGAGGGCCCGGCCCGGGTGGAGGGGGGGCGGTGGCGACCCGGGGGGGGTAGGGGTAGCGGCGACCTCGGGGGGAGGGGTGGCGGTGACCTTGGGAGGGGGAGGGCAGGAGAAATGCTGGACATGGGAGGTCTCAGAAGGAGGGGGGCCTTGAAGCTGGGAGGGATGGACAGAGGGGAGCCTTGGAGCTGGGAGGGGAGGGGGCCTTGGAGCTGGGAGGGAAGAGGGGGAGGGAAGGGGGCCTTGGAGCTGGGAGGGAAGCAGGGAGGATGCTGGACATGGGAGGTCAGAAGGAGGGGGGCCTTGGAGCTGGGAGAGATGGACAGAGGGGGCCTTCGAGCTGGTTGGGATGGAGGGACGGAGGGGGGCTCTTGGAACTGGGAGGGAGGGCAGGGGGCCTTGAAACTGGGAGTGGAGGGGGGCCTTGGCGCTGGGAGGGATGGACGGAGGGGAGCCTTGGAGTTGGCTGGGAGGAGGGGGAGCATTGGGGAGAGGAGGGGGCCTTGGAGCTGGGAGGGAAGAGGGGGAGGAGAGGGGGCCTTGGAGCTGGGAGGGGGGGAGGGGGCCTTGGAGCTGGGAGAGATGGACAGAGGGGGGGGCCGAGCTGGCTGGGAGGGAGGGATGGAGGGGGGCCCTTGGAACTGGAGGGGGGAGGGACTGGAGCCTTAGAGTTGGGAGGGAGGGACAGAGGGCCTTGGAGCTGGCAGGGAAGGAGGGAGGGCGGGGGGCCTTGCAGCTGGGAGGGGAGGAGGGAGGGAATGGGGCCTTGGAGCTGGGAGGGAGGGAGGGAGTTACCCATCAAAATAAAACATACCAATACTCGCCCGTTTTAATGGGCTTAACGGCTAGTCTCTAATAAAGGGGTCCAGAGTCCAAACAAATAATAGCGGAGACAAGGGAAAGCATTATCAGGTCCCCTGATATATAGCAAAGTCCCAAGAATATCGACCATTAACCCATACTTTAGCACAAGGGGCTGAGTAAAGAGTTTGGACCACCTCTAAGAAACGCCCCGCAAAACCATAATGGCATAATGCGGCAAACATAAAGTCCCATTTAACCCTATTAAATGCCTTTTCAGACATCAAAGCTGATCAAGAGCAATGGAACTGAAGTACGTTCCCTGATTTCTAAAGATGTTAATATTTTCCATATATTTTTGGCTATATACCAGCACTTAACAAAGCCCACCTGAGTCTCATACTAGAGCCGGAAGGACCTTATCTATTTGCTATCACCTTCGCCAATAGTTTGGTTTCAAAATTCAACAGCGAGATTGGGTGATACAATTCTGGAAGCATGGGGTCTTTGCTTAGTTTAGGAAGAACTGCTATTTGAGCCAAATTCAACTCTCCCAGTAACATCTGGGAATCCAAGCTGGCTCTGTTCATAGCCACAAGGGGCACCCCCATAAGTTTATAAAACTCCACTCTGTAGCCGTCAGATCCCGGACCCTTTAATAAGGAACTCTGCTTAAATCACCCAGGCTATTTCAACACCTGTTAAGGGGGAATTCAGGAATTCTGCATCCTTAAAAAAAAGTTGAGAAACATCTATATTTTCGAGATATATGGAATTCTCAAGTTCCTCTTCTGGAGGAGCAGTGTACAATGCAGCATAGTAATCTTTAAAGATTTGACAAATCTCAGCATCAGTATGTCGGAGCTGCTTCCTCCCAACCCTAAGTCCCAATACCCTTCTGGGTCCAGCTTGAGTAGAGACCAACCGGGCCAATAAGCATCCCTCTTTGTTACCATGCTTAGAGAGGTGGTACTTATAATAATAGGTCAATAACGTTTTTGGCTCTTTGGTGCAACAATTCGTTCAAAGTGGTCTGCAAAGTCAATTGCTTTTGCTTAGTGACAGCAGTAGCTAGAGCCCCATGTCACTGACTGTCAGGAATAGTGAACCCTTGGACCAAAGCCGAAGCTTTGGCAGACAAATCACCTGGGCTGGCACAGGCAGGAATCAGAACAGACTGTATTAGGATAAACTAACAGACTCAACAAGGCAGGACAGAGGTAACCAAACACAATGGACAACACAAGAATCGGATCCAGATGAGGCAAGGAAAAGAAGGCAAAGGGCCAGAACTGGAACCCAGACAGGACAAGGTAAGACTCTGAACTGGATTAAAACTGGGACTGGGACCCAGAAATGCAAGACAAGACAAAACACGGAAGTAGATTAAAACTGGGTCCAGAAAAGGGCAAGACAAGGACAAGGCAAGGACTTGATCCGGACAGGACTAGACTGAAAGAGACAAGACAAAACACAACTAGACAGGTTTAATTCATGTTTATATTTGTGGTCACCTATTCTGTATTTGGCATTTCTGTTCTGTGTGTGTGATCAAGGAATTCTTTTAGTATGAATTTTCTATGTAGCATTCTGTAGTAATTTGGGTTGTTCAGTTTTCCTAATAGATGTATTGATATTTTAGGGTATCATTGTAATATTTAGGGCCCTAAAATATCGTAGGTAAAATCCTTGTTTTGGGAGCTAGTGCTGGAATGATAGATTTGATCTAGGTTCTGAGTAGCTTGAATTACTTTACACGTCTGTTATTGAGATTACACAAGAGACAAATATGTATTTGGTGAGTTTTATGAGGAAGTGTCCTAGCCCTGCTCTGCATCCACTGTTGGGGAGGGGCCAGGGGGTTCTGTGGATGCAGAATGTATTTGGCTTCAATATCATATAAGACAGAGCTTCCCAAACTGTGGGTTGGGATACCAAATGGGGTCACAAAACCCACATTTGGGGTCACAAGGGCTCTCTTTGTTCTGCACCTCCAAGGGGGTCACATAATTTTATTTGGCCACTATTATGGGGCTGTGGCCACAAAAGAATTGACAAACCTTGATACAGGAGAAGCATATATGTGTTGGGGGACCATGGCTCAACGGAGACTGAAGAGTGCAGTCTTTTGGACTTCCCTCTAGCTTCAGTGTGGCCTGCACTGCTACCCTCACTGAAGCTATTGGGAGTGGAGTAGGGGTGGAGCATTGGGTGAGGCAGGGCACGGGTGCATCAGGTGGTGGGTTTTTCTCTTTCAGAAAGATGGCAACCCTAGTGCCCACCCATCCAACCTGTTGGACCACCCAAAAATTGCCTTCTGGCTACACCACTGCATTGCACAACACTAATTCCCGCCTATCTAGTAAGAGTTTACAAAGAACAAACTGCCCCTTTGTATCGTCCTGCTCCTGTTAGATTTGGGTTACCTTCCCTTTCCACATCAAAATTGCTCCCACCCCCCCTTCTTTCCTGTAGCTGGAGTTGCAATATAATTCCCCACCAACCAAGTTTTCAATTTCTCATGTTCGGACCTCGAGAGATGGGTCTTATGTAAAAAGGCTACATCAGGATTTTCTTACATTTAATAGGCAAGGAAATGGCCCCCACATTCCAAGAAATTAAGCGAACCATATCTTCCCAATAAGGGCCCCATATCCCCACTCCTTCACCAAGAGGACACAGAGAGGGGGATGTCCCAGCCGCTCCCTCCCCCCAGTCAGCAGATAATTCCTCTTCCACAAAGAACAAAGCAAGTTCCACTGATTCAGATGATTACCCCACCCCCTTCCCTTCTTTTTTTTCCCACCCCACCCCCATGATATAGTGTTCTGCTGAAACAGGAACAAGACTTCTGCCAACATCCATGCCCCCCACCTCCACCCCAACCCTCCCTCCAGGTTCATGCCAATCAGCCCGCTACCACCTCAGACTCTAAAACCCCTCCACCTGCTCTTACATCCTCATTCAATCCACACCAACCCTCTAAGAAAGTTTAAACACCAATAGTGAAATAAGATTATCAGTCACTCTATGATGGAGCATTTAAGTCCTCCCCGGACTGGCCAAACTGAGAGGCATGCTCCACCCCAGGCACTAGGCCAGGGGTTCTCACAGTCAAGGGACCCTCATCACCAGATGACTCTGCCAAAGCGAACTCATCCTCCATCCCCGATTCCTCCCTACGAAGAGAGGGAGCAACCAGTGGAGAGTGTCCACTCCCCGAGCAAGGAATTGGTTTCCTCGGGGGCAGGCATGAATCTCCTGGAATCAAGGCCATTGTGGTCGAGGGTCAGAAGGCTCTTCAGTCCCTCACTTGAGCTCCGAGACGAACTTCTTTGCTTCTTTCGGGGTAGACAAGAATCTCCGCTTGCCATTCACTATCACCACCAGCTTAGCTGAGTGCCGTAACCCCACTCGCAGGCCTCTATTTTGTAACTCCAATTTATATGGGAAAAGTTATTTCCAGGCTGCGGTCTGGAAAAATCCAGACTTCTGCTGACCATAAATACAAACTTTTAACTGTCTCGCTTTCCTGAGCACTGATTCCATTTCTTGATAGTGCAATAACTTGACCATGAGGGCCCTTGGAGGAAACATAGGCTCCAGAAGGGGCCATAGTTCTCTATGAGTTCTTAGAGTTCTCTATGAGCTCTTTCTATTTCGTACTTCGAGGATGCAGTTGTTTCAGGGAAATAGGCACAGAGCAGGTTTAGAACATGTGGCATAGGGTTTAAACTTTGTTTTAATTTATTTATCCACTCCTTACAAGCACATGGTTTTGCATTTTAAACCCAAAGGCAAATCCTAAGATCTTTCCTGCTTTCTTTACAGAATGATCAATTAATTGCTGTGATGCACAAAAATACTTTGGCTGGGCCTAAACACTGTGATGTTTAAATATTGCTATCTTTTACCCTAGCCGTTGAGTGAATCTAACAGTGCTCACAGCCGCTTGTTATAATTCAGTTGGGAGATGACTTTTAAATCGTGTTAGTTCCATCTCTTTGTGGAAATGTCAATGGAAGCCCATTGAGAGACTAAGGCCTCCAACCCATAGTTTGACCTTCTTAGCAGGGCCGTGCCAAGGGTCTCTGGTGCCCCCCCCCCCCCCCCCCCCCCGTCTCGCATCTTCATTAGATGTTTCTCCATTGCTACCTGTCTTTCCTTTAGACTGAAAACTACAGGCCCAGCCCGACCTGACAAAAGGGTCTACCACACCCTTCAATGTCAAGCATATACTAGAAAACTGTAAATTAGCTTACACAAGAAAGCAGTTTAAAAAAATAAACACAATTCCTGCTGTTTCTTAACACTGCTCTCCAGAGAAAGCACTGCCTTTATAAAGAGGCTTTTCAGTGGGACTTAGCCTATTAAAAACTATTAGCATAATTAGGAATGGCCAGCCCTTGTAACTGCAGAGACCTAAGCTTTGATTATGCATGTTCCTGTCTTTGTTACAGTGGGGGGGGGAGGGGTCTCTTCATCTCATTTACACAGTCTGACCTCCCTGGCTCACTGGGAGCCTAGTCTCTTGGAGACTGCTATACATTGCAAAATAAGATAGCAGATGTAAATTCTCAAAGTGGACATATTCCAAACACTAAAATGAAAATAAAACAATTTTTTTCTACCTTTGTTGGCTGGTGACTTTCTTTTTCTGATCATGCTGGCCCAGTTTCTGATTCTGTTGCTGGTATCTGTCCTCTTAACTCTGTTTCCAGGGCTTCCTTTCCACTGTATGTATTCCTCATTGATAAGTCTCTGACTCTAAAGTTTAGCAATTTCATTAAAGCAAAATATATTTTCAAATATCACAAACTCTCCCTATCCAAGCAGAATGTTTTATATAAAAACAAACACACAAAAAAAGCAATCAGATTTTTACTTACCAGCTATTCTACACTATACGTCAGCTAAACTTCCTCTTTGAACCTCAGCCAATTAAATGGATTTTAGCTGTAGCTATGATAATTATGTACACATCATTGCAGTCATTCCCTCCTCTCAGTGTGCATGCTCAAAAAACAAAAACTTTGAACCACTTACAGATAACAATTACACTATTTATTTTTTATTTCTCCCCAGTCTCACTTGCACACCTGCCTCCAAACCTGTTCTCTTTCATTTGAATGTTGTTCCAGCTCACCCTGAATGAAAGTTGTTCACACACCAAAGCCATAAATAGCTGCTGGTTGTACTCTTTGAAGGAGCTTTAGCAGAGCAGCGTGTCTGTCTCAGCACTGCTGGGCTACCTTCACTTCCTGATGCGGGAAGGGTAGGGGAGAGAGGAGAATCACAACTTCAGGTAAAAGATTTTGCAAGTGAGTGGCGCCCTCTAGAGGTCGGCGCCCCCCTGCGTTGCTTACCTCGCTTACCGTGTCGGCAAGGCCCTGCTTCTTAGTAATGGGAAAACCAAGGAAGTGTAATGACAGGAGATGGCATGACATCAAAAAGCTGAAGCTGTCTCCTCGCACATCCGCCATATTGGTACTTCAAAACACTGGCGGAGCTAGAGAGATTGTCGCTCTTCTCCTCCCAGGTAGCAGAACCACCCTCCCGCAACGTTCCTGCAAAGCAAAGAGGCTATCAGCTGCTATATCCATGTTGTCGTTCATTGTTGTTTTATGTCAGTTATGTTTAGAAATATGCCAGCTAGTGCTAGTGCAATATACAGATGTACAAAGAGGAACTATCACAACAGAATAACCTTTCATTGGTTAGCTTTCGCTTTATCATAAAGGAAAATCCCCAAATGTGAAAAGACAATTTCTAGCACAGCCTGCTCCACCGGCAGCAGAGGAGCTAGCAAAATTGAGTCATTCATCTCCTCCCAAGTAGTATTCCCATAAAGCTCAGTCGAAGTCGCGTCCCTTTGGTCCTAGGCCCCCATCCCCAACTCTGCAGCCACTTTAACGGATCTTCTGCTGAGCAAGAAGTGCACAGCAATCATGTCGCTGAACAACCATTAACAAGCACCACTCGACACACAAGTAACCAACTGGAACAGCTTTAGACGTTTTACAGATGCACCACACGTGGAGAGGAATAATCGAATGGCACCGGCGAAATACATGCCCGTCGATGTATTTTGGCAGTGCCGCAAACAGCTGGCCAGACCTGTATTTTCAAAAAAGATGGCTGGCCATCATCTTTTGTTTCGATAATACGGTTCCGGCCAGCCAAATGCCTTGAATTTGGCCGGGCTTTGAGATGGGCGGCTTTGTTTTTTAGCGATAATGGAAAGTTATGTCGGCCATCTCAAACCCCGGCCAAATCCAAGGCATTTGGCCGTGGGAGGAGCCAGCATTTTTAGTGCACTGGCCCTCCTGACATGGCAGGACACCAACCGGGCTCCCTAGGGGTCACTGCGTTGGACTTCAGAAAAGCTCCCACATGCATAGCTCCCTTACTTGGGGAGCTGAGCCCCCCAACCCCCCCCCCCAAACCCACTACCCACAAATGTACTGCACCCACTAAAACTGCTCCAGGGACCTGCATATAGCCTCTAGGACTTATTGCTGCTGTATAACTTTGGCACACCAGTTGACACCTGAAGACTAATTTCTTTGAAAAAGTCCTTTATTTGAATAAGCACGTTTACTCACAGTTAACTGCAGATCAGAGGTTCTGCCCCACTGGCAAAGAGTCCCCTGGTACTAAGATTAGCAGTAGGTCAGAGGTGGCACAATGGTGTACAATGCCCTCTTTCAGCACCATTCAAGGTAAGAACTACGTTCTCTAACATGGGTAACACAGGAAAGGGAACTAAAACTGGCTTACAAAAATGGCCACTACCGCATGGACTACAACAGGAAACAAAACAGGGCACACTCTGACCCAGTAAGCAGGGGGAAAGCACCAGGTGAGTAGAGCCTACCAACTACCAATACCTACACCCACTACAATGCATTGCTGATGTGACTCTGTAGTGCAAATAACAGAAAACATGTCACACTCACCCCAGAGCCACATCACAAGCAGGAAAAGGCTGTCTGAGGACAGAACACATTCTGCTGTCATGGAGGTGGGTACGGCATTTGAGGCTGGCATACAGGCTGGAAAAAAAAGTGTTTAAAGTGGGATTTGTTTGGTGGGAGGGGGTTAGTGACCACTGGGGGAGTACGGGGAGGTCATCTCCGCTTCCTTCCGGTGGTCATGTGGTCAGTTTGGGCACCTTTTTCAGGCTTGGTCGTGAAAATAAAAGGACCAAGTAAATCCGGCGAAATACTGCTTAACGCCATATTTTTTTTCCATTATTGGCGAAAGCCGGCTATCTGGTAGGCACGCTCATACCCACCCATGTCCCGTCTTCGCTTCGCCGCCGACACGCCCCTTTGAACTTTCGCTAGCGAGGCGACGGAAAAGCGGCGATGCTGTCAAAAAAAGCAGCTTTCGATTATACCGATTTCGCCGCTTTTCCCATATCGCTGGCCATCTCCCGATTTGTGTTGGAAATGGCCAGCGATCACTTTCGATTATGAGCTGGATAGCCAGGCATAAGCGTTTGCTATTGTTTTTACGTAGAAATAACTTTATTGTCATCATCAACAAAAGTAAAGGCATGAAACACAGCACTGAAATCTACAATATAGCATTGCAAATAACAAAGTAAGCTCTAACATAGTAGATGACGGCAGAGAAAGACCTGTACGGTCCATCCAGTCTGCCCAACAAGATAAACTCATATGTGCTACTTTATGTTCTTTGATTTGTATTTTCAGGGCACAGACCATAGAAGTCTGCCCAGCACTAGCACCACCTCCCCCCACCGGCTCTGCCACCCAATCTCTGCTAAACTTCTGAGGATCCATTCCTTCTGAATAGGATTCCTTTATGTTTATCCCACGCATTTTTGAATTCTGTTACTGTTTTCATCTCCACCACCTCCCGCGGGAGGGCATTCCAAGCATCCACCACTCTCTCCATGAAAAAATACTTCCTGACATTTTTCTTGAGTCTGCCCCCCTTCAACCTCATTTCATGTCCTCTAGTTCTACCGCCTTCCCATCTAAGGAAAAGATTCGTTTGCGGATTAATACCTTTCAAATATTTCAACGTCTATATCATTTCACCCCTGTTTCTCCTTTCCTCCAGGGTATACATGTTCAGGTTAGCAAGTCTCTCCTCATACGTCTTGTAACGCAAATCCCATACCATTTTTGTAGCTTTTCTTTGCACCGCTTCGATTCTTTTTACATCCTTAGCAAGATACGGCCTCCAAAACTGAACACAATACTCCAGGTGGGGCCTCACCAACAACTTATACAGGGGCATCAACACCTCCTTTCTTCTGCTGGTCACACCTCTCTCTATACAGCCTAGCAACCTTCTAGCTACGGCCACCGCCTTGTCATACTGTTTTGTTGCCTTCAGATCCTCATATACTATCACCCCAAGTTCCCTCTCCCCTTCCGTACATATCAGACTCTCACCGCCTAACACATATGTCTCCCATGGATTTCTACTCCCTAAGTGCATCACTTTGCATTTCTTCGCATTGAATTTTAATTGCCAAACCTTAGACCATTCTTCTAGCTTCCGCAGATCCTTTTTCATGTTTTCCACTCCCTCCTGGGTGTCCACTCTGTTACAAATCTTAGTATCATCCGCAAAAAGGCAAACTTTACCTTCTAACCCTTTGGCAATGTCACTCACAAATATATTGAACAGAATCGGCTCCAGCACCGATCCCTGAGGCACTCCACTGCTCACCTTTCCTTCATCCGATCGAATTCCATTTACCACCACCCTCTGGCGTCTGTCCATCAACCAGTTCCTAATCCAGTTCACCATGTCGGGTCCTATCTTCAGCCTGTCTAGTTTATTCAAGAGCCTCCTGTGGAGAACCGTGTCAAAAGCTTTGCTGAAATCTAAGTAGATTACGTCTATAGCATGTCCATGATTCAATTCTCCGGTCACCCAGTCAAATAATTCAATGAGATTCGTTTGGCACGATTTACCTTTGTTAAAAACCATGTTGTCTCGGATCTTGCAACTTATTGGCTTCCAGGAAATTCACTATCCTTTCCTTCAGCATCGCTTCCATTACTTTTCCAATAACCGAAGTGAGGCTTACCGGCCTGTAGTTTCCAGCTTCTTCCCTATCACCACTTTTGTGAAGAGGGACCACATCCGCTGTTCTCCACTCCTACAGAACCTCCCCGTCTCCAAGGATTTATTAAACAAATCTTTGAGGACCCGACAGAACCTCTCTGAGCTCCCTCAATATCCTGGGGTGGATCCCCTCCGGTCCCATGGCTTTGTCTACCTTTAGATTTTTAAGTTGTTCATACACATTCTCTCCTGTGAACGGTGCTATATCCACTCTATTCTCATAAGTACTTTTGCCAGTCAATCGTGGTCCTTCTCCAGGATTTTCTTCTGTGAAAACAGAACAAAAGTATCTGTTTAGCAAATTTGCTTTTTCTTGATTATCTACATAGCGGTTCACAGCATCTTTTAGTCTCACAATTCCCTTTTTAGTCTTCCTCCTTTCACTAAGATACCTGAAGAAATTTTTGTCACCCCTCCTTACCTTTCTAGCCATTTGTTCTTCCGCTTGCGCTTTCGCTAGACGTATCTCTCTCTTGGCGTCTTTCCGTTTCATCCGGTATTCCTCTCCGTGTTCCTCTTCTTGAGTTTTTCTGTATTTCAGGAATGCCAACTCTTTAGCCTTTATTTTCTCAGCCACTTGCTTGGAGAACCATATCGGTTTCCTTTTTCTCTTGCTTTTATTTATTCTCCTTATATAAAGGTTTGTGGCCCTATTTATAGCTTCTTTCAGCCTGGACCACTGTCCTTCCACATCTCGTTCGTCCTCCCAGCCCATCAGCTCCTTCCTTGGGTATTCCCCCATTTTACTAAAGTCAGCATGCTTGAAATCCAGGTCTTTGAGTTTTGAGAGGCCGCCCTCCACTTCAGCTGTCATATCAAACCAAACTGTTTGATGGTCACTGCTGCCCAGGTGGGCACCCACTTGGACACCCATCCACCCTATTCAAGAAGGCTTACCTTCCAGACTCAACCTAATTTTACTTGTTCTTTGTTACAGCAAAGTTAATGGACCCTATCAATCTCTTATTATCTTTTATGATCTTTATTGTTTTATACGATACCTATACGATTACCATCTTATTATTACATTGTTTAATTGTATTTTACTAAACCGTAGCCTGCCCTATGGTATTGTGTAAGCCACATTGAGCCTGCAACTAGTAGGAAAATGTGGGGTATAAATGTGTTAAAAATAAAATAAATAAAAATAAGAGTGGTTGAACAATTAGGTATAAACTGTGTTGTTTCCGACTTTACTTGTTTTGGACTGCTTTGGGTCCTACTGATCTGTACATCTGCTGTCTAGAATTTTGGAAACTGGAAATGAGAAAATAAAAAGTAAGTTTTGGATATATTTTGGATATACTTTGTAGAAGTTGTTGTTTACTTTTGCCATGTGTGTGTGGATGTCTGTTCTGCTGTGTGCATGTAATAATGTTTCAATAACTGTCTATACTTATGGCTATGCTTTCTGAACATGTGGCATAATTAAAGGACAGGCTTAAATGCCCAGTTAGGTATATATGCTAATCTCAACTTTGTTAAATGTTTCAAACATATCCACGTACTTGCTCCCTTGATATAACTGAATTCTATTATTCTGTCTCACTGTATTTTCAAGCCACATTGAACCTGAGTTTGCTTGGGATAATGTGGGATTATAAATGTAAAAAAAAAAAAAAAATCCTTTATCCTCCACCTTTTAAGACACTGCCTATCCAGCTGGATGGTAATAGCACAAGTAAAGCAAGTTAGATCCAGTGAACACTAACTCAAAATAACCTGTTCTTTAGCTGGGGTCTAGTATTGCCATACTGAAAATACCATGCCTCTGTGGTTATGTTCCACTAATAAGTTAAATGATTAACTGGCTTTCTTAAAAGGATTATATAACCTTTGGATGCATAACTAGGAACAAAAACACACACTTATTTATGCAATATCACAATTCCTCATGTAAAGTCACAAAACAACATGTTAGGGTGGATAGTGTTCACAATGAGCTCCTTTTATTATCGACCAGATAGAAGAGAGAAGAGTTTTCAGTTTTGGCATAGTATAAGTCATCACAAAAAGAAAACATAAGAAAAATAATGGACTGCATTAGGGGCTTATAGCCCATTTAGTTATGTTTAAACAAAAGAGATCTGCATGAAACAAAATAATTATTTTTATTTTGACTTATAAAACTCACTTGTCCCTGAAACAGGCTCAAAAACAGAATAACCCATTTGTGTATCTAAAATGTAAATTTATAGAAAAGAGATGAAGTGAATATGTGATTCCATGTGCCTCAATGAAAGGAGAGTTTAATTCTACTTCCATTTAATTTCAGTATATTCCATCATTATAACACCAGGCTTCCCAAGGCAGATTACAACAACAGTTAAGATGAACAGAGAATATCTTCACTGAAATTTGGCAATCAGTATTGTATAGAACATTGAAGAACAATGAGCACAAAATACAGAGTTTATAACTGCTATTTCTACCAGTTACAATAAATTTTTAAGCTGTTTTAGTGATATTCAATTTTTATTTCATGATATTTATATCTACATATGGGGAAACTTTCAAATAAATTAAAAAGCTGTAAAATAAGTAAAAATAAATATTTTTCCTCCACCTTTTAAAGGCACTGCTTATCCAACTGGAACAGCTTTTGACTTTTTACAGGTGGACCACATAGAGCTGCCAAGGGGTCCCGATTTTTGAGAGGGAGATTTTAGTACATGCCCCAGCCCTGCCTAGTCTGCCTTTGCTCCGCCCATTCTACCATATGTCATCTTTTTCTTTTGATGCAGGCATAGGAAAAAAAGATTTTAAATGCTCCCAGGTTTCAACCCAATTCATATTTAATGTGGGAAATAAATTATATAAATAAGTAAATAAATAAATAGAAACTCTGAATGTTGAGCACCTGATTCTCACATGATGTCTGTTTTAGAGGCTCTTTACCTTGAAAGAAAAAAAAATATCTGCACAAATATTACAGTGCCTTTATAGACTGTTAAAGAAGATCAAAACAGACAGGTTTACTTATCAAGGAGTTCCCAGTTGAAATTTGACAAAATTTGGCTACTTGTTCCCACGTTTTATGAAATACCGGTAAAGAATTGGTACATTCAGCTAGTATTTTTTCATATTTAAAAGTCATACAAACAGTAGCCCACCAAAAGCAAAAAGAAACCAGTTTATGATTTTTCCAATTTTTTTATAATAGTAGAGATTGCTACCGCTAATAGTGCATCAAATAATTTATAGTTACACTTAACTCCTGCTTGTTTCAACCCTGCAGAACGAAAAACTATAACATGGAATGAAAGAGGGAGATTCAAATGAAAGATAGCACAGATTCTGTCCCAAACTGATAACCAGAATCCTGAAGATCCAGGCAAGAAAAACACATATGCTCTAATGTACCTATATCTCCATTACAAGACCAGCACAGATTTGAAGATGTAGAATCCACCTTATGTTGTTTAACTGGAGTCCATAATGCTTTATGTGAAAGTAAGAAAAGAGATTGCAATATAGGGGCAGAAGCAATAGGTTTAATAGATTTAATCCAAAACCGTTTCCATAACTTATCAGACATGGCATGATTAGTGTCCCTTGTGGCCTTGTCCATATATCTTGAAGAGCCACAATTTTCAAGTGACTAGATGGTAGGAGTACAGAATAAAATTGTGAGGCTATTCCCTTTGTTTTAGTTATAGAGTCAAATATATGAAAAATGCCAGGGTTTAATTGTGCATTATAATACTTCCTCAGCCATTTGGCAAGTGCAGACTTCAATTGTAAATACCTAAAATATTGAGTATTAGGCAGGTGAAATTTTTGCATTAGCTCTTTAAAAGAGATAATATTAGTGCCCAATTGTACAATATATTCCACAGGAAATCCACTCCTTCCAAATAAAAGAAGAAGAACCAATTTTTATGTGAGCATGGCTCCAAAGTGATACCATCTGAGAAGAGGACATGGACATTTCACATGTAGAATCTAAAAAAAATAAGAGCCTTACGAGTGTCATAAATAATGGGCCATGAGGTAACTACGGCGGAAGATGACAATAAAGGTAGAAAGTCTAATGAAAGAGGATGAGCCATCTTTTGTTCCAAAAGAAGTCATGCAGGAGCAGGCGCACTAGAACAATTAAGCCATGCTACTACTCCTTTTAGTAAAAATGCCTGTTGATATAAAAAGAAGTGTGGCAATTTCAAACCTCCTAAATGGCATGGCATACGTAATTTAGATAATTAAATTCTAGCAGGCTTATTTTTCCATAGAAAAGAAGAAATTATCTAAAACCTTAAAAAAGGACTTAGGAAATTGGAATGGAAGCAAACTCATTATATACAGAATATGTGGAGCAATGACCATTTTTATAGTCTCAATTCTCCCCCACCAACTAAGATGCAAGGGAGACCATATAGTACAGGTGTCTCGAGTATTTTTCAAAAGTAAATCCATATTGATTTTGATTGTGTCTTCCCAAGAGACCCCAAAAAAGACTCCTAGGTATTTAATTTGAGTTGGACACCATCTTATAGGGAA
Organism: Microcaecilia unicolor; assembly: GCF_901765095.1. Classification (NCBI taxonomy): domain Eukaryota; kingdom Metazoa; phylum Chordata; class Amphibia; order Gymnophiona; family Siphonopidae; genus Microcaecilia; species Microcaecilia unicolor. The sequence goes on along the minus strand of NC_044032.1, from coordinate 343,771,903 downwards.
GGCTGTTATTTGTGATTTATTACAACGTATATTAAAGGGCATTAATTCAGTTTTTGATCAATTAACTTTATATCCAGAAAGAGAACCAAAGTGTTCCAACAAACTGGTTAGAAAAGGAAGAGATGTTTCTGGATTAGAGATATGCAACAGGATATCATCTGCATATGCACGTAGTTGTTTGCATATGTGCCCCTTCGTGTTCAGTAATATATTTTTCCAAAATAACAGGATCAGTAAAAATTTTTGTGATTTCAAGGTGCGTCACCTTCATGCGAGCAGTGCTTAAAAGACCAAATCGGGCATTCAAAGCCCTCAGGCGAGAATGAAGATTTAGAAATGTCCTTCAAAGATCCACTGTATTTTTGGTGAAGTCCAGTAATAATTGAAGGTGATTACCATTCCACTTAATGTTCTGTTGCCTCTTAGCAAGTTGCAGAATTTCGGAGACTTGAGGAAAACAAAGGATTTTCATTATAATAGGGTGTGGTGTTTTCCCGCCAGAAAATGACCAGATGGAATTCTGTGTGCTCTTTCTATTTCAAAAGAATGCTGAAAAGAGATCTTCAGTAGCTTTGGGATAAATTCCTCAAGAAATTTAATGGGATTTTCCCCCTCTGAATGCTCCGGAAGACCTAGCAGACGGATATTGTTCCGACACTGTCGATTCCCTGCGTCGTCCATGGCTAGTTGTATATCCTGCACCATTTTAGTAGCACGTTGAAATACTAGGGCCTGATGTCCCATGCAGCTAAGGCGTTGTTCTAATTGATCCATTCTTCCTTCAAACAAATCAAGACGCGCATTGATGCGATCCACCTCTGCCTTGATAAATTTTACATCTGAAGAATTCTCAGAGAGCATTCCAGTTATTGAGGTAAGTAGCTCCGTTATTAAAGCAAAAGTAGCAACGACGTCAGGCTTGTCTCTTGTAACTTTCTCCGGCGATGATAGATCCGGTTTTGATTGTTTAGAGCGGGAACTCATTGTAAGAGTCAACTCACTCTTCGATTGTTTGCTAGTAGCCATTAATGAAGCGTTATTAAGCAAATATATACTTCTTACTTGTCGAAAAAGAAGGTTAAATCATGTTATTAAGCCGGGAGGTGAGGAGCTCCTTAATCATGGTGCCATTCTTTAACCGCTCTCTAGTGCCCCCCCCCCCCCCCCCCCCCGTTTATTACTACTATTTAAAAGAGCGATACGGAATAAAGAGGGCAGAGCTACCTTCATGCAGAATTCCAGAGTCAGTCTAAATGTGTCAACATTTTCTAGTTCTGTGGTATATATTTATTTCTTCTTCAAGTCTGTTTGGTTGTAAAAGGCATGTATTTTTTTTTTGGGGGGGGGGGGGGTTAATCTTTGTCTCCCAGCTGAGTGGTTCAACAGTTTGCTATAACCTGTGTTATGACTTCACTTATTTTACCTCTTTGAGTCCTACTGATCTGTACATCTGCTGTGTTATTTTGGTGAGTGGAAACAGACTGGTGGGCTTATAGGGAAGGAGGGGAAGAGTTCTTGGAGTATGTCCTCTATAAATGTTTCTATTGTGCCATGTTGGATGGTTTAACTGGGTGTTTATTTTTTTTGTTGTTCTATATGAAGCTTATCAACCAACATGTGCATTGAATAAAGATTATAAAAACCCGGGTTAACTCAGGGTCCACCCAAAATAACAGGTCTGGCTATGCTCCTGCTGTATTAGTGCTGTTTTTACCAGCTACAATATTTTTAAAGTTGTTTTAGTAATATTCAATTTTATTTAATGATATTGATATCGGGAAGCCTTCAAATAAATGAAAAAGCTGCCAAATAAGTAAAAAAAAAAAAAAAAAAAGCAAACCTTTTGTCAATCCAACTAGAATTGCTTTTGACTTTTTAAAGATGAAACCACACATAGTGGGCAGTCCGTTCTTTCTAATAATCTTCGGCTATCTATTGTATATTGGGTGAAGGAAAATGGCGTCAAGTTTCGACCTCCTTGGCTTCAACCCATAACCCCCGTCTTCTGTTCTCAATCTAACCTCCTTGATTGACGCACAGTTTCGGGAGGACGTTCCTTTTCAACCGTTGACAATGATTGGTTGAATCGAGTTTAACCTTTCCGATTCCTTCCTGGTTCAGTGACCACTAGCACAGGGTGGTGGTGGTAGGGCCAGCGAATTGCGCTATAATTACAAGAGCCGTGGTCACACTCAGCTCGAGTCCGTTATCATATCAGGCTCCTGGAATGAGCCAAGAAGACTGAACACACAACTAGGAAAGAAAACGCCTTGGTCAGCTGTACTATCACATTCTGCTCCCGGCGGGGGTAGCGCGTGCAGTGCACCATGTTCCGCATGGAAGGCCTCGGGCCCAAGCTAGACCCAGAAGAGATGAAGAAAAAGATGCGAGAAGACGTGCTGAAATCCGTTCGCAACTTTTGCATCTACGTGGCGCTCCTGAGAGTCAGTAAGTGAAGGGGGGGCTCAATTCTAGGACCAACGGCCCTGTGACATTTCTTCACCACCCTTCCCTTCCTCTCTTGTAATTCGGCCCGTTGGAGCGTCGGGGTCGAAAAAACTGGGCTCAGACAGACGCAGGCTTGATAGCGCCCCAGCAAGCGGCACGCTGATGTCCTCTAAGTTTCCTGGTATTTTTGGAAACTATCTCGGGGAGGAGTCCAAAACATTTTGCCAAGAACCATGCACTGTTCTTTTGGGAGGCAAAGTGGCCGGTATAGCCAAGCCAGCTCTTGTGCTCTTAAAAATTTGGTACTTTAGTTTTTTTTTTTTTTTTTTTAATATAAAATGCTTATGGCATATCGCAGTTTGATATGGGGGAAGTGACCTCCACTAAACCAATAGTGGGTTTAAGTATAAGTACACGGTTTGATGATGTTTTGATAATTAAAAAGATTAAATTGAAAAACGGTATGTTTTTACAAAGAACTAGTGAAGTGCATTTGTTAGCAGAATATCGCAGTTTGAGCCAGAAGCGTTTATTGGGCGGGTCAGTCGCTTTTTCTCCCCCACTTAGCTGTAGTATGTACACAATAGAGAATGACACGGGGACAGAGTTTGGCTCTGTCTCCTCCCCGTTCCTGCAGGCCTTGCTCCATCCCCATGGGCTCTGTCCACATCTATAGAAACCTGGAACAATTATGATTTTATATTTAAACTAGCCGTTAAGCCCGTTTAAAACAGGTAAGTATTGGTATGGGGGTTTTCCAAGGACCCCTCCCCCCCACCTCGCCGCTGCAAGGCCCCCCTGCCCTCCCTCTTTCCCTCCCAGCTCCAAGGACCCATTTCCTCCCAGCTCCAAGGGCCCCCCCTCCTTCTGACCTCCCATGTCCAGCACCCTCCCTCCTTCCCTGCCAGCTCCAAGGGCCCTCTGTCCCTCCCCCTCCCAGCTCCAAGGCGTCCCTCCTTTTGATACCTCACATGTCCAGCATTTCTCCTGCCCTCCCCTCCCTTCCCCCCCCCCCGAGTTGCCGCGGCTACCCCTCCACCCGGGCCGGGCCCTCTGTTCGCCACTGAACTTACAGTGCCAAAACCGCAGCAGACAGATCAGCTGAGCTTCCGTCGGCCTTCCTTCTCTGCCTGTGTCCCGCCCTCGTGTGACATAACGTCGGCGAGGGTGGGACACAGGCAGGGAAGGAAGGCAGACGGGAGCTCAGCTGATCTGCCTGCTGCGTTTTCGGCGCTGTAAGTTCAATAGCGAAGAGGGCCCGGGCTGGGTGGAGGGGGGGCAGCGGCAGCAACTCCAGGTGGGGGGAGCGGTAGTGATCTCGGCGGTTCCCTCCCTCCCGTTCACGCAGTTTCCCTCTCTGTCCCGCCCCTGTCATCACGTATTGACGTGGGGGCGGGACAGAGAGGGAAGTCTCTACTGCAAGTTTGCGGGTGAGTACGGTCACTCGGAATTTATATGTTTGATCTTTTTATTAAAGTATAAAACGGAACAATGTGCTGGGCACCTATTGTGTATAAGTTAACAATAACAGCCAGCGTCTTTAATAACCCTCCTCATCACCACCCTCTACCCTTCCAGCCCCAACAATAACTGATTTCTACTACCCCAATCCACCCTTTTAAAATGTCTAGGTGTACAAAGTACAACCCGTTTTGTATGCCTTAGAGGGGAGAAATATGCCCTGTGAAGCACTGATTGTTGCCTTCTTCATTCAGATTTAAAAATCTCAGGAATCAGTCTAGCTCTCCTGTCTTCCACAGTCCTTTCTGCAATAGAAGATGGCTTCTTAGAAGATGTGCTGGTAGCAGCAAAGTTTGCAAGTTGTGGCCAGCATGTTTGCTTGTTTTTCCAAAAAATCAAAATATTATCTGCATTACTCAAACATAAATTATAGTCCAGTTAATTAACAGGCTTCAAAGTAAAAAATGACACAGGGACAAAATTTGTCCCCATCCCCTCAGTTACTGCGGGTCCCCGTGTCATTCTCTAGTACACAATGGAAGGTGATAGTGTCTTTTTTTAAGGTGACGGGAATTCATTAAGTCTAGCTGATTTAAATCTTAATTTTTGAATATTCTGCTTGTGAACTCAAATTCTATTGAAGCCATGTGCTTTCAGGTACAGTAAGCATTCTGTATCTGGAGGGCTCACAGGTTGTGTGTACCCGAGACATATGGCGGGTTAAGTGACTTGTTGAAGATCACAAGGAGCCACAGTGGGATTTGAACAAGGTTAGATTGAGAGAGGCTCTTGGCGTCTCCTATCTAGCCCATTATTTGGGCTGAAGCCAGTACACGGAGCTTTCCGGCAGTAGGTGAAAATTGCCACCATTTTAGCTCACCCAAAACAATAGCAAAAGTTTTTTAGAAATAAGGAACAGTTTATACTTGGTCCCTCTGTAAAAATTCTGAAACTGCTCCAGTTGGATAGTTACTGCCTTAAAGAAAAAAATCTTTTATCTTACACTTTTTACTAATTTGAAAGCTTCCCATAACTAGATATCGAATTTTATTTCGTGACATCTATATCACTAAAACAGCTTAAAAATGATTGTAGCTGGTAGAAATAGCAGTAATAAATGCTGTATTTGGAGATCAGTTTTCTGCGCTGTTCTATAGAATACAGTAATACATGGCCGAATTTAAGTGAGGACATCCTGTTTCCTGATAGGTTCATCTTAACTGTTGTAATCTGCCTTGGGAAGTCTGGTGTTATAAAGATGGAATGTATTGTAATAAAATGGAAGTAAAATTAAACTCTCCTTTTCACTGGGGCACATGGAATCATATCTTTTTGTAGCAGTTTACAATTTAGATATACAAATGGATTATTCTGTCTAGAGTTTGTTTCGGGGATAAAATGGTTTTATAAGAAAATTGAATACAAATTTTGTTTAATGCATTGCAGATCTCTCATTTGTTTAACAAAATGTGCTGTAAGCCCCAATTCAGTCCATTGGCTTTCTTATATTTTGTTCTTGTGCTGACTTATACTGTGCCAAAACTGAAAACTCTTAGCTCTATTATCTGGTCGATAATAAAATAAGCTCATTGTGAACACTATCCACCCTAAAAGGTGTTTTTTTGGCTGTACATGAGGAATTTTGATATTGAATAAATAAGTGTGTTTGTGTTCCTAGTCATGCATCCAAAGGTTATATAGAGGTATATTAGCCCTATAGTCCTTTCAAGAAAGCCAGTTAATTGTTTAACTTATTAGTGGAACATAACCACAAAGGCGCAGTATGATTGCATTTTCAATATGGCAATACTAGAGCCCAGCAAAGGAACAGGTTATTTTATATTGGTCTTCAGTAGACCAAACTTGCTTTCCTTATGCCATCACCATCCAACTTGACAGGCAGTATCTTAAAAGGTGGAGGATAAAGGATTTATTTTTTTGACACTTGTATATCCCATATTATCCCAACCAAACTCAGGTTCAATGTGGCTTACGTTTGAAAATACAGGGAGACTGACTAATCGAATTTAGTAACATCATGGTAGCAAGTAGATGCGTATGTCTGAAGCATTTAACAAAGTTGAGATTAGCATATATACCCAACTGGGCATTTGTCGTTCCTTTAATGATGCCGCATGTTCCATATCATCATGCTGATCAGTCCATAGACTGGTGGGTTGTGTCCATCTACCAGCAGGTGGAGATAGAGAGCAATCCTTTTGCCTCCCTATATGTGGTCATGTGCTGCCGGAAACTCCCCAGTATGTTCTCTATCTCAGCAGGTGGTGGTCACACACAGCAGCAGCTCTGGCTAGGCCTCCAAGCCTAATTTTTAGGTTTTGTTGAGTGCCTGGGGTTGAGGGCTCTTCTTGAGCAAGTGCAAACCTGGTGGCGCCAGGTCCCTCCTTTTCTCCCCCCTCCCGCTGGCTCCGTTAAAAAAAAAAAAAAATTTGGATGTACTTAAAGGGTGTTTATTTCGACGTTTATTTAAACGTTTATTGCAGCTACTCACTGGGACACCAGGTCGTTACAGCTCGGAGCGAGAAGCAGGTAATTTTTACCTTTTTATAGCGGGCAGGGGGTTCCCCGATTGATCTCCACGTGGCCTATGGCGTCGGAGGGCGAGGGCGCGAAGAATCGCTCCCCGGACCGCGTGTGCGCTTCTAGCGGGGATGCGGGGGTTTTAAAGTCTGATTCGCCCTTGTTGGGTGTCAGTTTGGAGGCCGGTCAGTGTCCCGGGTCTTCCTCCGGCGCGGCGGTTTTTCCCGCCATAAACGCCCATCCCCCGCTGCTCGCCTCCGCCATCTTGGCCGGCCACTCTGCTTGGACGGCTTCTTCTTGGGCCGCCCTTGAGCTGGGAGACGTTCATGCCATGGCCGCCCTTGATTTGGGCGACGGCAAAAAAACGGCTAAAGTTAAGCGCCGTTCTTCCTGCGCGGCTCCTTTGCGGAGTGTCATGCCGGACGCCATCTTGGATGCGCAGTATGGTTCTCCCCCGCTCTTGCGAGCGCCGGTTGAGGGTGCGTCTAGGGCTGTGGCCCAGGCTGCTGAATTGCACAGTCTGGGGGGTTTCTCCCCCGAGTTTATTTTGCTGCTGCATCAGGCCTTCCTTATGCAAAACGCTGCCCCTTCTCCCTTGTCCGATAAAGTGGTTGAGGCCCCCGGAAGTAAACGCCCTCGGGTGGATTCACAGGCCTTAGAGGACGCTATTTCCTCTGATGTAGATGAGGGCAGCTTATCTGAGTTCTCCCAACGGTCCTTTGGGGATTCCTTGGAGGAGACGGATTCCCGCTCGGATGGAGCGGATGACCCCTCTGCAGCACGGATCTTTCGCTCAGAGGGTTTGCCCAACCTGTTAATGCAGGCCATGAGCATTTTGAAGATTTCCTCTCCAGAGGACGTCTCTCCCTCAGCCCCTGTTGGCTCCGCCATTATGCTGGGGACGAAGCGCCCGCCTAGAACCTTCCACGTGCATGATGCCATGCACACCTTAATTTCGGCTCAATGGGATGTCCCGGAAGTGAGCCTCAAATGTCCCGCCTCTATCCTTTGCCTGAAAGTGAGCGTGAGGCCTTTATTTGGCCTACCGTGGATTCTTTAATCACTGCGGTGACTAAGAAAACGGCGTTGCCGGTGGAAGGTGGCACGGCACTAAAGGACGCCCAAGACAGAAGATTGGAAGCGGCTTTAAGGTCGTCCTTCGAGGCGGCTGCCTTAAGTTTGCAGGCCTCAGTTTGCGGCTCCTATGTGGCCAGGGCGTGCCTGACGATGGTGCAGCAGGCTTCCCCCTCGGATCCTTCCTTGAGGGCTGACTGGCCGGCCCTGGAATCGGGCTTGGCTTATTTGGCAGACTTACTGTATGATGTCTTGAGAGCCTCGGCTAAAGGCATGGCTCAGACAGTCTCTGCGCGGCGCTGGCTTTGGCTGAAACATTGGTCTGCGGACCACGCCTCTAAGTCCCGCCTGGCTAAGTTGCCTTTTAAAGGCAAGCTGCTCTTTGGGGTCGAGCTGGACAAAATCGTGACCGATCTCGGCACGTCTAAGGGCAAGAGGTTACCAGAGGTCAGGGCTCGGGCCAGTGCTCGCCCCGGTAACTCCAGAGGACGGTTTCAAGAAGCCCGTCGGTACCGCCCGGGCAAGTCGGGCTCCTCTACCCCCTCTTCCTTCAAAAGGAACTTCTCCCCCAAGCAGCATTCCTTTCACAGAGACCGCCGTCCCGGAGGTACGCCCTCCGGTCCTCCCCCAGGGTCTCGTACCCAATGACAGGGTCCTGGTCCATGGCCCAGTGCAGATTGGAGGACGCCTGTCCTCGTTTCTGGGCGATTGGACCAGAGTAACTTCAGACGCTTGGGTGCTGGAAGTCATCAGAGATGGCTACAAGTTAGAGTTCTGCCGACCCTTAAGAGACGGGTTTGTACTCTCTCCCTGCAAGTCTCCGGTCAAAGCTGTGGCAGTGCAGCAGACCTTGGACAACCTGATACGCCTGGGTGCGGTCGTTCCAGTGCCAGAAAATCAGATTGGCAAGGGACGTTACTCCATTTACTTTGTGGTACCAAAGAAAGGAGGTTCTGTCCGGCCTATCCTCGACCTCAAAGGGGTCAATCGGGCCTTGAAAGTGCGGCACTTTCGCATGGAGACTCTCCGCTCTTTTATAGCGGCAGTGAAGGCAGGAGAGTTCTTGGCTTCCTTGGACATCAAGGAAGCGTACCTGCATATTCCCATCTGGCCTCCTCAACGCTTTCTGCGTTTTGCAGTCCTGGGCCGACACTTCCAGTTCAGAGCCCTCCCTTTCGGGTTGGCTACTGCTCCGCGGACCTTCTCCAAAGTAATGGTGGTCATCGCGGCCTTCCTGCGAAAGGAAGGAGTACAAGTCCATCCTTATCTGGATGACTGGTTGATCCGAGCCCCCTCTTATGCAGAGTGCGGCAAAGCTGTGGACCGGGTAGTTGCTCTTTTGAGCTCCCTGGGGTGGATCATCAACTGGGAGAAGAGCCAGCTGCGCCCGACTCAGTCCCTGGAGTATCTGAGAGTTCGATTCGACACCCAAGTGGGCAGAGTGTTCCTGCCAGACAATCGGATTGTCAAACTTCAGGCTCAGGTGGACCAGTTCCTAGTAGCCTCTGCTCTTCGGGCTTGGGACTATGTGCAGCTGTTGGGCTCTATGACGGCCACGATGGAAGTAGTGCCCTGGGCCAGGGCTCATATGAGACCACTACAACTCTCTCTGCTGCAGCGCTGGACTCCGATGTCGGAGGATTATGCTGTGCGCCTTCCCTTGGTCCCGGCAGTGCGCAAGGCGTTGAGCTGGAGGATGCAGACAGACAAGTTGTCTGCAGGAATGCCTCTGGTGACCCCGGAGTGGATTGTCGTCACGACGGACGCCTCTTTGTCGGGCTGGGGAGCCCACTGCTTGGGAAGGACAGTGCAGGGGCTCTGGTCTCCTGCAGAGGCAAAGTGGTCTATCAACCTCCTGGAACTCAGAGCCATTCGGTTGGCACTTTTGGAGTTCATCCTGGTACTGGCGTTGAAGCCAGTACGGGTCCTGTCGGACAATGCCACGGCTGTGGCCTATGTCAACCGCCAGGGAGGTACCAAGAGCGCCCCTCTAGCCAAGGAGGCCATGAATCTATGCCAGTGGGCGGAAGCGAACCTGGAACAGCTGTCAGCGGCCCACATTGCCGGAGTCATGAATGTCAAGGCGGACTTTCTCAGTCGCCATACCTTGGAGCCCGGAGAGTGGCAGCTATCTGCTCAGGCGTTCTTGGACATCACGAAGCGCTGGGGCCAGCCGAGCCTAGATCTGATGGCGTCATCGGCCAATTGCCAAGTGCCGCGCTTTTTCAGCAGAGGACGGGACCCTCGATCCCTGGGAGTAGATGCTCTTCTCCAACAGTGGCCGACACAGGAGCTTCTCTATGTGTTCCCGCCCTGGCCCATGTTGGGCAGGGTGCTAGACCGGGTGGCAAAGCATCCGGGCCGGATAATCCTGGTGGGTCCGGACTGGCCCAGACGTCCCTGGTATGCGGACTTGATCAGGCTCTCAGTCGACGATCCTCTGCGGCTGCCAGTGGAGCAGGGCCTGTTACATCAGGGTCCAGTGGTGATGGAGGATCCCTCCCCCTTTGGTCTTACGGCCTGGCTATTGAGCGGCAGCGTCTGAGAAAGAAGGGCTTCTCAGACAAGGTCATCGCCACTATGCTGAGAGCGAGGAAGCGCTCTACTTCTGCTTACGCCAGGGTTTGGCGTACCTTTGCAGCGTGGTGTGAAGCAGGCTCACTTTCTCCCTTCACTGCTCCAATTTCTTCAGTGTTGGCGTTCCTGCAAGAAGGTCTGGAGAAAGGCCTGTCGCTCAGTTCCCTTAAAGTCCAGGTAGCGGCTCTGGCTTGCTTCAGGGGCCGCCTGAAGGGTGCTTCCCTGGCTTCGCAGCCAGATGTGGTGCGCTTTCTCAAGGGAGTTAATCACCTGCGCCCTCCTCTGCACTCAGTGGTGCCTGCGTGGAATCTCAACCTGGTGCTAAGAGCCTTGCAGAAGCCGCCTTTTGAACCCTTGTCTAGGGCATCTCTGAAAGACCTGACGTTGAAAGCAGTCTTTTTGGTGGCTATCACTTCAGCCAGAAGAGCTTCCGAGCTCCAGGCACTCTCATGTCGAGAGCCTTTTCTGCAGTTCACTGAGGCAGGAGTGACTATTCGCACAGTGCCTTCCTTCCTGCCCAAGATTGTTTCTCGCTTCCATGTGAATCAGCAGCTCTGTCTCCCTTCCTTTCGTAGGGAGGACTACCCAGAGGAATACTCTGCTCTCAAATATCTGGATGTGAGACGAGTCATCATCAGATACTTGGAAGTGACCAATGATTTCCGGAAGTCGGATCATCTGTTTGTCCTGTTTGCAGGTCCTCGTAAGGGTCTGCAGGCTGCTAAGCCTACAGTGGCAAGATGGGTCAAGGAAGCCATCGCAGCGGCTTATGTGGCCGCGGGGAAGGTGCCGCCTATCCAGCTGAAGGCTCACTCCACTAGAGCTCAGGCGGCCTCGATGGCAGAGGCCGGGTCCATCTCCTTGGAAGAGATTTGCAAGGCGGCAACTTGGGCATCGGCCCATACCTTCTCCAGGCATTACCGCTTGACTGTGGCTGCTCGGGTGGAGGCCCAGTTTGGAGCTTCAGTGTTGCGGTCAGGGATTTCAATGTCCCGCCCTGGGTGAGTACTGCTTCGGTACATCCCACCAGTCTATGGATTGATCAGCATGATGATATGGAAGGTAAAATTATGTATCATACCTGATAATTTTCTTTCCATTAATCATAGCTGATCAATCCATAGTCCCTCCCAGATATCTGTATTGTTTATATTCTGGTTGCATTTCAGGTTCAAGTTTAGTCTTCAGTTCCTGTTCAGGAGGACTTCGTGTTCAAGTTTTTCAATGGATTCTTCAAGAGTTGAGACGAATTTGTGTTACAGTGAGCTGCTGCATTCCTCTCCCCTCCGTTTTACGGGGCTGGATTGAGACATAAATTTCTGCTGGCGCTCCCTCCCGCTTCGTGCGGCTGTAGGGCAGCTTTGTACCCCTCCCGCTTCGGCGGTGTTAGGGTCAGTCAGCTCCTCCTGCGGTTGCAGGATAAGCCAGATCCCCCCGCAACGGCGGGGTGGTGTCCCTCCCTCGCTCCGCGGGGATGAGCTGGACGGATTCCCCTCCCCCACTTGTGTGGGGATGAGCTGGGTTAATTCCCCTCCCCCGTTTCGGCGGTGGTGAGCTGGGCAGAGTGTCCCTTTGTGGGTGTAATTCTGTAAGTGCTGAGTCCTGCGGATGGAGCTTGGATATCGACATACTGAGGAGTTTCCGGCAGCACATGACCACATATAGGGAGGCAAAAGGATTGCTCTCTATCTCCACCTGCTGGTAGATGGACACAACCCACCAGTCTATGGATTGATCAGCTATGATTAATGGAAAGAATTATCAGGTATGATACATAATTTTACCTTCAGAAATCATAGCCATAAGTATATTCAAACATTATCACATGCACACAGGCATCCATACATACACTGCAAAAGTAAACAACAACTTCTACAAAGTACTACAAAGTACATAAAAAACTTCCTCATTTCCATCTTCCAAAATTCTAGACAGCAGATGTTTTGGACTGCTTTGTGTCGTACTGATCTGTACAAGTCAGAAACAATACAGTTTATACCTAATTGTTCATCCACCCTTAGGATTTGCCTTTGGGTTTAAAAAAAATACCATGTGTATGTAAGGTCTGGATAAACAACTTAAAACAATCAAAGTTTAAAGTAAATGCCCCAAATATGTAATACTTGGTAGCAATAATGAAACAGTGATGGAATATTCATGTAGCAGGCAGCCTGAGCCAGCAGAATTATTTTCCACTGAGCATAATTAATTTTAACTTTGAACTTGGTGGCTAATAGTGTGCTGAACTATGGCATATGCAGACTAACTTTGGACAGAAAATATGCATTCAATCTCTGTGAATTAGTAGTAAAAAAAAAAAAAGTGCATTTTTATAATATAGCACTGCATTCCACAAAACATAATGAGCAAGTTCCAACATGCCATCTTTTTCTTTTGGTGTACACACAGGCAAAAAGATGTTAAATTCTCCCAGGTTTCAACGTGATTAATGTTGTTGAGCACCTGATTCTTATTACATGTCTGTTTTGGTGGCCTTTATTATGTGAAAACTACAGGGATTCCCTATAACCAGCCCTGCAAATGACTCGCTGACTTACAATTTAGAAGTAATTGCTACTCTAACCAATGAAACCAATACTTCCTCTGTACATCTGTATGCCACACAAGCCGACATGTTTAAAAATATAAGTGAGATCAACTAGAAATGCTACCAACAATAAAGAATTACAAAGTGGATAAAGCACCTCATAGGTTAGCTTGCTTTGTTTTGGGTGAACAGGGATGACTGCTGTGCAGAGGAGAGGGAAAGGGAGGCTAACCTCGTAGGCTTCAGCTGTCTTGATCTAACCTCCTTGGAGTTTGGTTCTCCACCCTCTACTCTAGCCATTAGACTACTGGGAGTAGTTTAGTTTATTGAAACTTGCTAAACCGCTTTAACTGACTGGGCAGGACAAAGCGGTGTACAATCTACAAAACACAGGAGGAAGGAAAAGAACTCCATTTTTCAATAGGAAAGAATAAAGCATTCACACAACACAGACTAGAAGAACAAAATAGCAGTGGGATATAGGTTGTCGCGGGAAGATAGTACTGACAATAAAACAAAATAAGGAGGGGAAGGGCAGGCAGCAATATGTGTCAACTCCAAAAGCTAGTATAAAAAAAAAAGGGCAGGATTAACTCCTTCTAGGCAGTCATTCTGGATCCTCCATCATAATATAAAATACATTTTTTTTTAATGCACGCACATAAGTTTTGGGCTTGGTGGCTTTGAATAGAGGGGAAAACAGGCATCTTTGGAGGGAGCACGTGATGAAGCTACAAAGTAGTAACTTTAAAACAAATCGGAGCTTTTTTGAAATGGTTTCAGTGACAAACCCATCCATTTCTGGTTTACATAAGGCCCTGTGGGCGAGAACGGTTCCCAAAAACCTGACTCAATTGAGAGAGCGGTGGGAAAAAGACCTAGGAGTTAGTCTAGCGACATGGGACATTAATAGGCAGTTGAAAGGAATACCAAAAGTGATTAGTGGTGCACAATATAGGGAATGTGACTTCCGTTTCATACATCGAGCTTATATGACTCAAGTACAACTAGCAAAGTTTGGGGGGACACAGACGTCGTTGTGCAGGCGCTGTGGCAGTGCGGAAAATACCTTCTATCATGGTTTCTGGGGCTGTAGGAAAATTAAAATGTACTGGGGGAAAATAACTAATTACCTGTCAAAATTACTGGGTCACCAGATAGCGGGCAAACCCAAGCAGTTGCTGTTGAACCTACCAGGACCAGTTGGGGCAGTGACACCTCAGGGGACATTGCTATTTCGCAAACTTACCTTGCTGGCGAAAAAATGTATCTTGCAATACTGGGCGTCTGATACGGGACCAAAATATTGGCACTGGCGAAATTTAATTCACCAGTTGATGATGTGGGAAGTAAAAGAAGCTAAACATGGACCCAAACGGATAATTGCATTTCTAAAACTCTGGGGTGCATACATAGATTCTCTGACCCATAGGGGGAGAAGTTTAGTCCTTAATGTACTGTAATGGTTGGAAGTTGGTTAGAATGCTATCAGACATGAGCGGAGAAGGGGGGGGGGGGGATGTGAGGGGGTGGAGGGGGTTTATAAGGGAAGAATAAAGGAGTCATTGGGGAGATGGAATCCATTGGGACAAAGAACAGTTTAAGGGAATGTAATGTTTATCATATTAATATTGTCATCAATAAGAACCATAAATGTTCAAATTATAGGACTCATAGAATTGTCTGGGGATGGTCTGGGAGACCAGACACCCCCATCTATGTCCTAGGCATGTTGTGGTCCTAGTGCTGGATATTGCTTTTGTCCTGTATTTATTAATGTATGTAAGTCTATGACTTCGTAAAAGAGGAAGAGGGATACTATGTAATAGAAAAGATGAACATCTGGCAAAAGTTAAAGGTTGTATTACTTTATTCAATAACAATTGTTTAAACATAAAACGAATCAGAGAAAAGTTTTCTTCACTCAACGTGTAATTAAACTCTGGAATTCGTTGCCAGAGAATGTAGTAAAAGCAGTTAGCTTAACGGGGTTTAAAAAAGGTTTGGCTGGCTTCCTAAAGGAAAAGTCCATAGACCATTATTAAAATGGATTTGGGGAAAATCCACTGCTTATTTCTAGGATAAGCAAGATAAAATGTATTGTACTTTTTTAGGATCTTGCCAGGTACTTGTGACCTAGATTGGCCACTGTTAGAAACAGGATGCTGGGCTTGATGTACCTTCGACCTGTCCCAGTATGGTAATACTTATGTAAGTTCTACTTTTGCATGTATTGCTGAATGTAGTCTAATAAGTACTAGCTATGAAAAGTTTGGTCACTTAAGTTTTCCATTTCAGGTTTAATATAGATTTTTCTCATCTGCATTTGAAAGCTAATTGTTCTTAATAAAAATAAAAACAGCTCGAGCATGATATTTGTTTACATTTTGACTTTTTTTTTTTTTCCCCAGCTCCCTTCATATTAAAGAAGTTGGACAGTATCTGAAAACTGGCTCAATGTAAAAAGGAATAGTGGCTGTATTCTGTTTTCGTTTTGCATATTTGCAAACTGTGAATACCAGAGGCTTCAACTCTTGAAAGGACACAAATGTTTTGGGTTTTATCTGAATAGTAGCGTACCTGGAAGCTTGAGACCAGTCATGGTTCTGAAGGTAATCGAGCTGCTTGTTTAAAGATCAGTTTTCCAGACTTGTTTATATGATGCCGCCTCTCGTCTGAACTTTACAGAAATTCTGAATTACACGGATGCTAACCCTGTATTGTAAGTCATGCTACTTAGTTTTGTGCAGCTTTCCCCAGTTAACTACTGTGGTAATGCTGTTTATAAAGCTATTTCTGAAACATCTCTGCTGTGGTTACTATCTCAGTAGTAACTCATCAAAAAACATAAGAAATTCATATGACCATTTTCTGTATTAAAGCTGGATTATTGAACCTGGTGTGCTGTCTTTTTCAATTAGAATATTGTTACTTAAATTTAAACTTGCATACACTGTCTTACTGTTCATGGATCATTCAAAGTGGTTTTCAGTAATAAGTGATGAAGATTCCCCCACCCCCTCGTTCCCACAACCAACAGAAAACAGGTTTAAAATACAATTGATAAATGTTTATATTTTTAAATTTCTAAACCACACAATCTGCCATTCTAGGCAGTGTGCATTATTACATACAAATCATTACTACACAAAATATAAAAAGCACAGTTCACATAAACTGAAGGCTGGATACTGTGCAGGTGTATTTTCAAAGCACTTACACTTACAAAGTTACATAGTACCTTAGACCCTATTTATAGGCTTCTGCTTATCTCCCCATTACGATAAAGAGCTTGGTTACAACCCATAAGAAAGGCCGTCTCCAACTGTTGGATCCACAGCTGCTGTTTGCTCTGAGTCCTCCTCACTGGAATGCAGGTAAGAAAACATCTTGTAGTCGTTGCAGGAACAGTGATGTTTGTTTTATAAGCTGAGAAATGATGACAGGACTATTAGCTCAGTTGTAGTGATAACATAAGACCCAGATTATCCTTGAAGCTACCAGTTATATACAGTTCTGGCTGTAGTACCTGGTCTACAGTGACCCCCTTGTTCTGGACCTTCTGACCATGTAGACCACAAGGACAGTGAGTTTGCACCATTAAGGGTGAAATTCCTAGACTCCGAATAGTCTAGTGACATGGATGCTTTGGCTCTGAGTATACTTGTTCTTGGGATCCTCGTGCACAATGGCAGACCTTGGGTTCTTTCCTGCATGAGTATACAGGCACATTCCTTTCAAGGGTTAGCATTTCTCCCCTTGTTCTAACTGTGGCCCCAGATACCTGTCTGAGGGGTAGTAGGATCAGATATCTGGTTATTTAGGACTGGGCCCAGGAGAGTTTTGTGGTAGCAGGTACCCTCTTCTCTCAAGCAAAACATGGCATTGTGGCCTTTGAGAACAGAAATTCATGATCTCGCTGCTAGTTCCAACAATAGCTCCATATTTTTGACCTTCCTAAGAATGGTCCTTGTGTATATCTCATTCCTGGATTAGTAACTGTGATCAGATTTTCAGTAGCAGGCTGATTACCAGTAGACAATTAAAACCAACAATAGAAAAGCCTCCTACCCCCCCCCCCCTTTTTTTTTTTGTTACTGAATTTTATCTTCACGTTTCCCTCCCCTCCTAGTTCTCAAAATGCACCTTGATATCCAGCAATGGCAGCGATTAAAGTAGGCTGCCCTTATTCATGTCCTACCTGTGAATAAAAAGGAAGTTACCTTATGGAAGGTGGGATGTGGCAGAGGGAAGGCTCTGGAACCAGCCAGAGCCCACCTGCTTTAATCGCTCTCATTAACAGATGTTAATACATGTTTTGAGGACCGGAGAGTCAAGAGAAGGTATAGTGGATCTGTTCAGGGGGAGAGATAGTAGCCTCAGGATGGGGCATGGGGGAGGGACCCAGAATAGATTCTTGGCATGGGGGGGGGAGAGTATAGGGACAGACAGGAGCAATGTCAGATAAGGGGTGGGATAGGACCAGGGGCAAAAGGATAGGGACATTGAGTGGGCAGATGCTGAACGTGTGGTGGGGGGATAGAGATGGACGGGAGATGCTAGACAGGGCAGATAGTGATGCAGAGGGAACATGGAATCATAGGAGCCAACTTTTAAAAACGTATTGGGGGTGCTAAACCCAACAGCAATCACCCAGGATGTAGTCAAAGACTTTGTTCAATATTGGAGATGCTCAAGCACCTACAGAGCTGGTGGACATGGCGAGAGAAGAAATATCAGATAGACAGGAGACTCTGAAAAAAAAAAAAGGGGGGGGACTGAAAAAGGCAGGTTAGAGGCAGTCAGCGAGGCCTTCCAAACTAGTTTAAGGTCTGTACCAAATATCCTCTGACATGAGTTGAAGACTTAAATACGTATTCTGCAAAAATAAAAATGATGAAAAATGAAGCACTTCAGTGGAAACGAACTTTTAATACAAGCTGTGATGATATGATGCTCCATAGAACAGACTCGGGTAACATATTTATAAAAGAGTAGACGGGCTTTATCTGTTTATCAATGCATATGTGTGCCACTGAACTCAGAGGATCCCATGGATGCAGCCCAATTCACCATGCCAGCCTCAGTTTAATTTTCTGTCACCTCTATCAACTTGCTCCAGAGCAGCATAACCTGGCAACAACAGCAAGAGCTTTTCCATAGCATCCCACAGATCAATCTAGAGTTGTGGGTTATTTCCCTCTTCCAGCAGGTGGAGATAAAAACTTCTGAGGTTCACTATATGTGGTTATGTGCAG
This sequence comes from Microcaecilia unicolor, assembly GCF_901765095.1. Classification (NCBI taxonomy): domain Eukaryota; kingdom Metazoa; phylum Chordata; class Amphibia; order Gymnophiona; family Siphonopidae; genus Microcaecilia; species Microcaecilia unicolor. The sequence continues at coordinate 343,753,996 of NC_044032.1, read as the reverse complement.
CCTCCTAAACCTCGGTATTCTCTCTATCTAGCAGGTACAGGGTCATAATTCTGCAGCTCTGGTTTGTTGGGCTCTGTACCTATTCCCTCGGGCCAAGTTGAGCTTTCCTTTAGGGGTGAGGACTCCCTTTGGTGGTGAGCAGTGTACACCTGGTGGGGCCAGGTCCCTTCCCCCTTGCCCCCCCCCCCCCCCCGCCTGACCCCGTTCCCCCAGTTCTTGCACGTGAGTTAAATGTGGGGCAGTGTTTCTTTTCTGTCTCAAAAAAGACTAGCCAGCTCTCAGTAAGCAGGACTCCTGTCATTTTAACACCAGTAAAGTTGCCCTGCTAGCGAAGGAGGCATCACTTCTCTGACTTTAGTTAGAGCGGTGTCGACCCCTTCTCTCAGCATGACACAGTGCGGTGTCTCTGAACATTGAAGTGTTGGATCCTGGGGCGTAGGAACTTTCAGGTCAGGCATTTTCTCCAATCATGTAACGCTGGGGTCTACTGGCGCTAGACCTCATGGCACAAGAGGGTCAATATGAAGGTGCCACATTTTTTCAGCAGGGGCAAGGATCTCAAGTCCCAGAAGATAGATGTGCGCCTACAAACTTGGCCTCCATCTCCCCTGCTCTGCGTGTTCCTTCCGTGGCCCATGGTGGGCAGGGTAGTGGGACGCATTGCACGATACCCGGGTTGGGTGATCTTATTGGCCCTGGCATCCTTGGTACATGGGACTATGTCCTGTCCTACTTGAGGACTGCTTGGGTTACATCTCAATTGAAGGGGGGGCAGACTAAAGAAAAAATGTCAGGAAGTATTTTTTCACGGAGAGAGTGGTGGATGCTTGGAATGCCCTCCTGCAGGAGCTGGTGGAGATGAAAATGGTAACGGAATTCAAACATGCGCGCGATAAATATAAACATAAAGGAATCCTGTTCAGAAGAAATGGATCCTCAGGAGCTTAGCCGAGATTGGATAGAGCCGGTAGTGAGAGGCGGGGCTGGTGGTTGGGAGGCGGGGATAGTGCTGGGCAGACTTATACGGCCTGTGCCAGAGCTGATGGTGGGAGGCGGGGATAGTGCTGGGCAGACTTGGATGGTCTGTGCCCTGAAAAAGACAGGTACAAATCAAGGTAAGGTATACACAAAAAAGTGGCACATTTCTTGGGCAGACTGGATGGACTGTGCAGGTCTTTTTCTGCCGTCATCTACTATGTTATTTCCAGGCATATTTTAAAAGCACTTAGCCTTCCAAAGTTCCATAGGTTTCTATGGCACTTTGGAAGGCTAAGTGCTTTGAAAATATGCCTATGTTACAATGTATGTTACATCCCACAAGTCTCTGGCCTTAAAGGATGGTTATACTCACTTCCTGTATATCTTTGGTTTTGGCTGGGGACATGTCACTTCCTGTACCGTGTGTTGCCTTTTGGCCTTGCATCAACTCCCAGGGTTTTCACCAAGTGTCTTGCAGTAGTTGTAGTGGCACTACACAACCAGGGGTACACGTGGACTCCCAATCTCGATGACTAGTTGGTGAAAAGCACATTGCAGGACGGTGCTCAGGAGTCCATGCGGAGGCTATTCAAGTTTTAGAGCTACTAGGATTTATTTTAAACTACCCCAAGTCCCATCTTCTCCCTGTCCAGTGATTTGAAATTCATTGGAGCCCTGCTGGACACTCGGCTGGCTCGGGCTTTTTTCCTTGTGGCGCGGACAGACGTTCTTGTCACCCTTGCCATTGGAGTCCGAGTAGCTCAGCAGGTCACAGCCTGGCAAATGTTGAGGTTGGGCCACATGGCCTCTACTGTTCATGATACCCATGGCACATCGTCACATGAGAACTGCCCATTGGACCTTAGCTTCCCAGTGGTGTCGTGCCACAGGGAACTTAGAGGATGTCATCCAAGTTTGCCAGAGTTGGTTCAATCCCTATTCTGGTGGATAGTTTGATCCAATTTGACTCTAGGACTCCCATTCCAAATTCCACAACCCACAAAGGTGCTGACGACAGATTTATCCCACGTAGGGTGGGGAGCTCATTTAGACGGGCTTCAAACCCAAGGTGCTTGGTCTGCCCAGGAAACAGATCTCCAAATCAGTTTTGAGCTCTGGGTGATCAGGAACACTGTAAAGGCTTTCAGAGATCGGCTGAGCAACCAAATTGTACTCAAATATATAAACAGGTTGCCATATACTGTACAAACAAGCAGGGGGGCACCAGATCACACCCTCTGTCAGGAGGCCATCTGCATGTGGCATTGGGCTCATCAGCACAGGATGCTCCTCAAGCCACTTCTGGAGGGCAAATTCAACGGCCTGGTCGACAGGCTGAGCAGGGTCATTCAGTTCCCTCAGCATGGGCATTACCTGCAAGGTCTTCCAAGTGTGGGGCACCCCATCAATGGATCTCTTTGCCGCTCTGTCCAATCACAAAGTTCCTCAGTTTTATTTCAGGTACCAGGCCCACAGCAGTCTAGCATCAGATGCCTTCCTCTTTCATTAGGGGACAGGACTTCTGTATGCATATCCTCCCATTCCCCTTGAAGAGATGATTTCGCTGAAACTCAAACAAGACTGCGGGACCATGATCTTGATTGCTCCCTTCTGGCCCTGGCAGATCTGATTCCCTCCTCTTCTGGAGTTATCCTCCAAAGAATCATGGAGCTCAGAGTGTTTTCTGACCCTCATCATGCAGAATGAGGGATCTGTTCTGCATCCCAACCTTTGGTCTCTGGCCCTCACAGCCTGGATGGTGAGAACTTAGAATTTGCTTCCTTGCATCTTCCTGAGGCTGTCTGCTGGGTTTTGCTGGCTTCCAGAAGAGATTCCACTTAGAGGAGTTACTCAAAGGAGTAGGCTTGCCGTCTGTTGTATGCAAATCCTGCTTGAATACCTTCTGTACCTCTCTGAGTCTGGTCTCAAGACCCACTCCGTAAGAGTTCACCTCAGTTCAATTAGTGCTTATCAGTGTGTAGAGGGTAAGCCTATCTCTGGACAGACTCTAGCTGTACGCTTCACGAGAAGTTTGCTATTGACAAAGCCCCCTGTCATAAGTACAAAAGTAATGCCACACTGGGAAAAGACCAAGGGTCCATCGAGCCCAGCATCCTGTCCATGACAGCGGCCAATCCAGGCCAAGGGCACCTGGCAAGCTTCCCAAACGTACAAACATTCTATACATGTTATTCCCGGAATTGTGGATTTTTCCCAAGCCCATTTAGTAGCGCTTTATGGACTTGTCCTTTAGGAAACCGTCTAACCCCTTTTTAAACTGCCAAGCTAACCGCCTTCACCACATTCTCCGGCAACGAATTCCAGAGTTTAATTACGCGTTCAGTGAAGACAAATTTTCTCCGATTTGTTTTAAATTTACTACACTGTAGTTCCATCGCATGCTCCCTAGTCCTAGGATTTTTGGAAAGCGTGAGCAGACGCTTCACATCCACCTGTTCCACTCCACTCATTATTTTATATACCTCTATCGTGTCTCCCTTCAGCCGTCTCTTCTCCAAGCTGAAAAGCCCTAGCCTGCTTAGTCTTTCTTCATAGGGAAGTCATCCCATCCCCGTTATCATTTTAGTCGCCCTTCGCTGCACCTTCTCCAATTCCATTATATCTTTCTTGAGATGCTGTGACCAGAATTGAACACAATACTCAAGGTGCGGTCGCACCATGGAGCGATATAACGGCATTATAACATCCTCACACCTGTTTTCCATACCTTTCCTAATAATACCCAACATTCTATTCGCTTTCCGAGCCGCAGTGCACACTGAGCAGAAGGTTTCAGTGTATTATCGACGACGACACCCAGATTCTGTAACTCCTAACGTGGAACCTTGCATGACGTAGCTATAATTCAGGTTCTTTTTTCTCACATGCATCACCTTGCACTTGCTCACATTAAACGTCATCTGCCATTTAGCTGCCCAGTCTCCCAGTCTCGTAAGGTCCTTCTGTAATTTTTCACAATCCTGTCGTGAGTTAACGACTTTGAATAACTTTGTGTCATCAGCAAATTTAATTACCTCGCTAGTTACTCCCATCTCTAAATCATTTATAAATATATTAAAAAGCAGCGGTACTAGCACAGACCCCTGAGGAACCCCACTAACTACCCTTCTTCATTGTGAATACTGCCCATTTAACCCCACTCTCTATTTCCTATCTTTCAACCAGTTTTTAATCCACAATAGGACGTTTCCTCCTATCCCATGACCCTCCAATTTCCTCTGTAGCCTTTCATGAGGTACCTTGTCAAACGCCTTTTGACAATCCAGATACACAATATCAACCGGCTCCCCTTTGTCCACATGTTTGTTTACTCCTTCAAAGAATTGAAGTAAATTGGTCAGGCAAGATTTCCTCACACAAAAGCCGTGCTGACTCGGTCTCAGTAATCCATGTCCTCGGATGTGCTCTGTAATTTTGTTTTTAATAATAGCCTCTACCATTTTCCCCGGCACCGACATCAGACTCACCGGTCTATAATTTCCCGGATCTCCCCTGGAACCTTTTTTAAAAATGGGCGTTACATTGGCTAACCTCCAATCTTCTGGTACCACACTCGATTTTAAGGATAAATTGCATATCACTAGCAGTAGCTCCGCAAGCTCATTTTTCAGTTCTATCAGTACTACTCTAAGATGAATACCATCCGGTCCAGGAGATTTGCTACTCTTCAGTTTTGCTGAACTGCCCCATTACGTCCTCCAGTTTACCGTGAAGTCAGTAAGTTTCTCCAACTCGTCCGCTTGAAATATCATTTCCGACACCGGTATCCCACCCAAATCTTCCTCGGTGAAGACTGAAGCAAAGAATTCATTCAATCTCTCTGCTACGTCTTTATCTTCCTTGATCACCCCTTTTACCCCTCGGTCATCCAGTGGCCCAACCGTTTCTTTTGCCGGCTTCCTGCTTTTAATATACCGAAAAAATATTTTACTATGCTTTTTTGCCTCTAATGCTATCTTTTTTTCGTAATCCCTCTTGGCCTTCTTTATCTGTACCTTCAAATCGCCATCTGTGTCATGGGACCTCAACATTGTTCTCACCCAGCTGATGAAAGCTCCTTTTGATCAACTTGATTCCTGTCATCTGAAGTGCTTGACCTGAAAGGCCATATTTTTGGTGGCTGTTACTTCAGTTCGCAGGGTCAGTGAGCTTCAGGTCTTGGTGATGGATTCACCTTTTATGAAGTTTCATCATAACAGAGTAGTCCTCCCCATGCACCCTAAGTTCATACCTAAGGTTGTGTCGGAGTTCCGTCTGAACCAGTTGCTTGTCTTGCCAACATTCTTCCCCAACTTCATGCCCATCCTGGCGAAAGCACACTGCACACCTTGGACCTCAAGCGAACACTGGACTTTTTTTTGAGTGGACCAGGCCCTACAGATAGTCCACCCAATTTTTTGTTTTTCTTGATCCCAATAGGATGGGGGTCACTCACTGTTGGCAAACACACCATTTCCAATTGGTTGGCAGATTGCATTTCTTTCATATGCCAAGGTTGGGCAAACCCTTGAGAGTCATGTCAGAGTTATTAGGTAGCCCACTTGAAGTCAGCCTCTGTTGAAGACATTTGCAAGGCTGCGATGTGGTCTTCAGTTCACACATTCACATCTGATTACTGCCTTAAGCAGGATACCCGACACGACAGTTGGTTTGGGCAGACAGTTCTGCAGAGTTTGTGTGGAGTCTAGAGTCCAATTCCACTCTCCTACGCCCATTTTGTTCTGTTCCAGGCTGCACTCTTACTCAGATTGTATATAGTTTCAGGTTAATAACTTTTTTGCCCTTGCCGCTGGTTGTTTTTGGTGAGCCTGGTATCTAGGGATTCCCATATGTGAGAATTGTAGGCCTACGTTTTCTTGGAGAAAGCAAAGATACTTACCTGTACCAGGTATTCTCTGAGGATAGCAGGCCTTATATTTTCATATACCCTCCCACCTCCCCTTGGAGTTGTCTCTTTTTTTTTTTTTTTTTTTTTTTTTTAATGTTTTATATTGTACTGCTGGTCCCGCGCTCTTGGGCGGGAAGGCACACGCATTCGTGGTTGAGCGCATCTCACGCTCTAAGACCTATTTAAGCTTGTTACAAGCTCTGGACTGGCAATGTGGACAACATATGTGAGAATATAAGGCCTGCTATGGGTATCTTCGTTTTCCTTAGAAATAGCTCCATTTGGGGGAGGAAGTGATTTTGCTGACAAGGATGGCTACCTCGGGCTATAGGTCTTCACCCTTTAACCCACTCCCTCAACCAACCAACCCAGGCCTCCTTCTCCTCTTTTCCTGATATCACCGAGGAGGAAACCGCCCACCTTTCCTCCTCGAAATGCACCACCTGTTCCTCTGATCCCATCCCCACCAACTTACTAAACACCATCTCTCCTACTGTCACCCCACCCCCATCTGTCATATCCTTAACCTCTCTCTCTCTCCACTGCAACTGGCCCTGACACCTTCAAGCATGCTGTAGTCACACCACTTCTCAAAAAACCATCACTAGACCCTACCTGTCCCTCCAACTACCGCCCCATCTCCCTCCTACCCTTCCTCTCTAAGATACTTGAACGCGTCGTTCACAGCCGCTGCCTTGATTTTCTCTCCTCTCATGCCATCCTCGATCCGCTTCAATCCGGTTTTCTCCCTCTACACTCAACAGAAACGGCACACGCTAAAGTCTGTAATGACTTGTTCCTTGCCAAATCCAAAGGTCACTACTCCATCCTCATCCTCCTTGACCTATCCGACGCTTTTGACACTGTCAATCATAATTTACTTCTTGCTGCACTATCCTCATTTGGGTTCCAGGGCTCTGTCCTCTCCTGGTTCTCCTCTTATCTCTCCCACCTTATCTTCAGAGTACATTCTCATGGATCTTCCTCCACCCCCATCCCGCTCTCTGTTGGAGTTCCTCAGAGATCTGTCCTTGGACCCCTTCTTTTTTCAATCTACACCTCTTCCCTGGGCTCGCTGATCTCATCGCATGGTTTCCAATACCATCTTTATGCTGACGACACCCAGCTTTACCTCTCCACACCAGAAATCACTGCGGAAACCCAGGCCAAAGTATCAGCCTGCTTATTCGACATTGCTCCCTGGATGTCCAACCGCCACCTGAAACTGAACATGGCCAAGACCGAGCTCATTGTCTTTCCACCCAAACCCACTTCTCGTCTCCCTCCACTCTCTATTTCAGTCGACAACACCCTCATCTTCCCCGTCTCATCTGCCTGCAACCTCGGAGTCATCTTTGACTCCTCCCTCTCCTCTGCCCATATCCAGCAGACAGCCAAGAACTGTCGCTTCTTTCTCTATAACATCAGCAAAATTTGCCCTTTCTTCTCTGAGCACACCACCCGAACTCTCATCCACTCTTTCATCACCTCTCGCCTTGACTACTGCAACCTACTCCTCACTGGCCTCCCACTTAACCATCTATCCCCCCTTCAATCTGTTCAGAACTCTGCTGCCCATCTTATCTTCTGCCTAGACCGATATGCTCATATCACCCCTCTCCTCAAGTCACTTCACTGGCTTCCGATCAGGTACCGCATACAGTTCAAGCTTCTCCTACTAACCTACAATGCACTCAATCTGCAGCCCCTCATTACCTCTCTACCCTCATCTCCCCTTACACTCCTACCCGTAACCTCCGCTCACAGGACAAATCCCTCCTCTCAGTACCCTTCTTCACCACCGCCAACTCCAGGCTCCGCCCTTTCTGCCTCGCCTCACCCTATGCTTGGAATAAACTCCCTGAGCCCATACGCCAAGCCCCCTCCCTGCCCATCTTCAAATCCTTGTTCAAAGCCCACCTCTTCAATGTCGCTTTCGGCACCTAACCATTGTACCTCTATCCAGGAAATCTAGACTGCCCCCAATTTGATTGACTACACTTTTTTGTCCTTCAGATTGTAAGCTCCTTTGAGCAGGGACTGTCCTTCTTTGTTAGATTGTACAGTGCTGCGTAAACCTGGTAGCGCTTTAGAAATGTTAAATAGTAGTAGTAGTAGTAGTACAGGCCCAACTAATAGACAAATATTTGATTGTTTCTCTTGCATGGAGGGTGATTTTTGGATGTTAAGCCCATATTAATTAGTAGCTTGCTTGACGGTATCCAAAATAAATCCTGACCCCCTTACAGCATGGGCAGATCTCGAGAACAACCACGTTTTGAGAAAAATTAGCACTGAGGTAAAACAGCGGTGCCCAAATCAGCAGCGGAAGACAATCTTAGCTTTGAGGAGGAGGTTCAAGAAGGAAGGTCCACACAAGTCCCTCGGTGGCTTTCTGAAATCAAAAACGAGCTGCAGTTGATTCGGCAAGATATACGAGGAGCAGTGATGGACTTAAAATCTGAGATCAAGGCCCTAGGAGAGTGTCAAGTAGAATGTGAGACCCACGGGGCCCAGTGAGAGGAGTATAGCTGATCTCCATTCTTCGGTTGAATCTCATGGCACAGATTCTCAAGCAATGTGGGATAAGGTAGAAGGTCTAGATAACAGATCACAACGTCACAATTTGAGTCTCGGAGGGTTTCCGGAGGCACCACAATCTGAGGACTGTGCTAAGGTAGTAGCTGATATAGCACTACATGTGCTGGGGATATCGCCAGATTCTCCTGATCCTCCTGCTGAAATAAATAGAGTACACAGAGTGGTGGGCTCTGGGTGAAATAATTTGCCCAGGGATGGTATTGTTTGATTGTTTTTAGACTGAGAGTGCATTCTTGCATCAGCTTGGAAACTGGGTGCTATAACTTGGAAGGATTTACACATAGAAATTTATCAGGACCTTTCAACACCGACTCTCCAGAAATGCAAAGAACTTAGTGGAGTCACTGCTTTCCTCCGGGTAGAGAATATTAAATACAAAAGGGCCTACCGTTTGCTCTGAGTTTCACTGTGAATGAAGCTGCAAAGAGGGCGTGATTGGTGGAGGAAGCATGGTGCCATCTATTATATTTTAAGGTACCAAATTTTCTTGATGACCTCAATCAGCTGGGTAAAAAGCATCTAATTTCATCTCAGCCTCGCTGTCACAGGAAGTAAGGAGCTACAAGATTAATGAGGCTATCAGATCACAAAGTACTCCCAGCAGCTAAAGACTTGATGTCCAAGCTGCAGGAGGGTTGAAAGTCTGCTTTTTTTTATTTTTGCTTTTTATTTTTTTCCTCTCCAGTTGAAGAGGCATTTGGCCTCCAGAAAATGCTTTGTTTGTTTCTTAGTCAGTTGTAAACATTACCAATTCGTTTTTTTTTTTTTGCTTAACTATGCTTAACTAATGATATTTTGATAATTATAAGTTTAGTAGCCTTCCTATATTCTGTGAACTCAGGGTATCATCCAAATAGAGGGTAATGTAATAAGAAAGATATAGTGGAATTGGAAAAGGTGCAGCAAAGGGCGACTAAAATGATAGTGGGGGTGGGACGACTTCCCTATGAAGAAAGAGTAAGGAGGCTAGGGCTTTTCAGCTTGGAGAAGAGACGGCTGAGGGGAGACATGATAGAGGTATATAAAATAATGAGGAGTGGAACAGGTGGATGTGAAGCGTCTGTTCACGCTTTCCAAAAATACAAGGACTAGGGGGCATGCGATGAAACTACAGTGTAGTAAATTTAAAACAAATCAGAGAAAATTTTTCTTCACCCAACGCGTAATTAAACTCTGGAATTCGTTGCCGGAGAACGTGGTGAAGGCGGTTAGCTTGGCAGTTTAAAAAGGGGTTAGACGGTTTCCTAAAGGACAAGTCCATAAAGCGCTACTAAATGGACTTGGGAAAAATCCACAATTCCGGGAATAACATGTATAGAATGTTTGTACGTTTGGGAAGCTTGCCAGGTGCCCTTGGCCTGGATTGGCCGCTGTCGTGGACAGGATGCTGGGCTCGATGGACCCTTGGTCTTTTCCCAGTGTGGCATTACTTATGTACTTATTGTGATTCTTCACTCTTGGGATGTTTTGGCAGATGGTGGGTTGTGGGTACTCTCAATATTTATAGGATGTTCTTCATGTAGGGCAGTGCTTCCCAACCCTGCTCTTGGAGGCACCCCAGCCAGTCAGGGGTAGCAATAATGATTCACCAAAATTTGACCATGCAGTTTTTGAATATTACTATTTATTTATTTATTTATTTACTTATTTAACACATTTCTATTCCATTCTTCCAAATTCTGGGTGGGTTACAAGTGAACATTCATAATAAGTAAAAATAAAACATAAAACTATACATTATATAATCCAAATAGACATCTTTCATAAATAATCATTGACACATATATATACACAAAGTAGTATATGATAAAAATAATGAGTACAACTCATTTAAGTGTCACATAATATGACAAAAATAAATCTAATTTTCATATGGTTCATGGAAAGCCATGTTTTGAGTTCTTTCTTAAATAGAGCAAAAGAGAGGGTTTTAGTAAATTACTCTAAAGTATTAACAAGTTCTTCCAAATGTTCTCATCCAGACAGCAATTCCTTGAGGTAATCCTCCATCTGAATACAATTAGGTTTTTTTTAAAGTCTAGAACGTTCATTTTTGAATGAACCTTTCCACACCTATCTTAATTTTAAACCACACCATGTGGCATAACATCCAAATATGTGTGTGCACAGTTTGATGTGGGAGAGCGCTGAAATGGGCTCCATTTTGTTGGGGCTGACTGGCATTGAGGAATAGCCTCTGTTGGAGCACAGCTGCTATTTTACAACCTCAGGGCCCGATAGATCATTCAGCTGCATCAGGATCTTTGTTTTCTCCAGAGTTTATATTGCTCTTACACCAGGCCTATTTACTGAAGCAGGGAAAGTCAGAGTTGCAGCAAGGTGAAAGTACTCACCCTTCCTGACTTCAGAAAGTAATCTGGAGTTTTGTAAAGGAAATAGCTGAGAATGAATGCTGGGAAGGAGAGAAGTTTTTGATCTCTTTCTGTTCTTGAGGTATAAAGCAGAAGCATACGGCTCTGCTCGGGTCACTTCCAGTGTTGCCAGATGGGCGGTTTTACCGCCCAATTGGGCTCCTTCCCATGACCCACTGCAGGTTTTTCACGCCGCGTGCAGGTCGCAATATTTTGGGCGGCTTCTTTTTCCCCGCGGGCAGTTTTTTCGCCTGCCGCGGTTTTTGTTTTCACGGCTGTCGGCTGCGGGTTGGGGTTTAAACAGTGGTTTTCCCGTGGCCGCGGCCAGTGGAGGCAGGGTTAATGACGTCGGAGGCGGGGTTAATGACATCGGAGGCAAAGTCAGAGGCGGGGTTAATGACAGCGGAGGCGACGTTAGGCGGGGTTAATGATGTCAGGGGCGGGATTTTACTTTATGCGGTTTGGGACGGGGAAAATGTTTTCCATCAGGCAACACTGGTCACTTTTCTCGCTCTCTTTCTTTTCCTCTGCCCACCACCATCTTGAGCCCCAGAGCACAAGGCTCTGGGGGCTGGCAGTTTTTCTTCTCCACCCGGTATCACACCTTCCAGCCTGTCTAACACACTTTTAATAATACCCTTCACCTAACTGTCAAATCTGTGGGTGCTGAATCTTATTCCCCATTCTCCTTCCTAACCATTACCCATTTACCCCTTCACTCTGCTACCTAATCTTGTGCCCGATGTAGGGGTTAGGGCTGTGCACCCTCCCCTCCCACTGCTCGAGCAGTCACCCCATCCCTGAATCTTTTACTAGCTTCTTGCTTTAAATGTACCTAGAAAGATTTTCAGTACTTGTTTTTGAGTCCCATGGAAGCTTCTTTTCAAAGTCTCTTTGCCTTTCTTATCAGTGTTTTGCATCTGATTTGTTATTCCTTATCTTCTGATCCTCCTTCCATTTTCTGAAGGATGTTCTTTTTGCTCTAATAGCCTCCTTTACCTCACTTTTTAACCATGCTGGCTGTCATTTGGCCTTCCTGCTACCTTTTAAAATATGAAGTAAAATGTTTTGATAGTATAGAGCAGCGTTTTTCAAACTGTGTGCCATGTAGGGAGATAATGCTGCCCACAGGATGGGCGATGTGATGCTGCACACGGATGGAGCATTCTGTCTTAATACGCAGGATGTGGTGACTTATTGTCACGTCCGTGGGTCCTTGTGCCCAGGCGGAGCACAAAGACGCAGACTCAAACCTGCGCTCGGTTGGGCAGCCAAGCAACTCCGAGGTTTCACCTGTAATGACCACCATTCCCCGAGGGTTGAGCCCCCAGGTGCAGGCAGCTGACAGAACTTCCGGATGCAGACGGGTCAGACAGCAGGCAGAGAGAAATCTGTGTTAAAGTAGAGAGCAGAGGCAGGCAGTAGCCAGAGAGTAGTTCGAGTTCAGGTAGTGGTCAAATCAGGCAGCAGGCAGAGAGTAGTCTAAGTTCAGGCAGTTGACAGGTCAGGCAGCAAGCAAGCAGAGAGTAGTCCGGGGTCAGGCAGTTGGCAGGTCAGGCAGCAAGCAGAGAGTAGTCTGGGTTCAGGCAGGTGTCAGGTCAGGCAGCAAGCAGAGAGTAGTCCAGGTTCAGGCAGTTGTCAGGAATGAGAAGGTAACAGCTTGAGAATAGGTACCGCACAAACAATCACCCACCGAAGTAGAAGCCGAAGCAAAGAAGTGGAGCGACACTTCTCCTAAAATAGCCCCCCACCATCAGGAAAAACAGAATCAGCTAGCAGGGAGAGGGTCCCATTGGCTGGCCAGCCGAAGGAGAAGGAGGGGCCAGGTCCAATCCCGAAGAGCAGGAGGTGGGGCGAAGAACTCAGAGTTCCGCGTTGCAGACAGGCAAAGGGATTCCTGGAGCACCGGACTGCAAGATGGCCGGCGCACCGCGTTGCAGAGGGAAGCCGAGGGGCCCCACTCCGGAGCGTCGTGAGCAGGCAGGAGTCAGTGGCCTGGAGCATTGCGAGCAGGCAGGGGAATCCTCGGAGCGCTGGTCCTGCCAAGATGGCCGGCGCTCCACATTGCAGGAGCGCCCTTCACCGAGGTGAGGAGTGTGACACTTGTAGGGAATGTTGGTGATCAGGCCGGAAGTTGCAGAGTAGGCTGGTAGGAAGCACTTGCTGCTCGGCTGCGATTTTACAGGAGAGCGCAGGCACTTTTGATCCCTCCCTACCGCAGGTGCCCAGCAGCACTGAGGACAGCCATAGCTAAGACAGTTGCTTATTTTTATGATCCAGACATGGGGAACTTTCACTATGGTGAGTGCTGGGGCAGAAGGATGTCCAGAGGGATGGGGCCATGGGGGTCACCAAGGAAGTTTAATGGGGGCCATTGTTCTAGTGCGTGCTATGCTTCTAAATACTGGCCTTGTATGATTGTATAGTGTTATATGTGGCCATACCTTGTCAGCATCACCAGGAAAGATACATCAGTACTGCCCTTTATTTTTATACTTGGAATCATGATAACTAGGGGAAAAGTCTCTAAAAGGAGGGATTGGGGTTAAAAACAAATGTAATTTATTTTAGGCGTATGAAGCATGCATGATACTGGCTTTCTAATGCAATTTCCAGAGGCTTTCAGAACTGAGGAATTTCTTAAGAATCCCGTTACCATGCCTGGATTTGTCACTATACATGTTGGAGACTTCAGGCAGCTACAGCACTGGAATGGAAGCTTGGTATCTATTCTAACGAGTGACTCAGTTTTCTGAAAATAAAGGCAGTAATTCTATAACTGTGTGTGCACATGAATGGATATAATACCTGCACACTTGAAAATTTGCATGTAAGTAGCAGCCACACAGTTAAGTGCTCTTCTTTAAGAGCAAGTGTAAGCAGCAAAGTGTGTCCTTGCTTAATTTAGTTGCCTGCAGTTACATCAGGTCTATAGCTGGTCTAACTGTGGCTACTTGATTTTAGGCTTCCCAATACTGGGTTACACTAGTCTTCTGTAACAGTATCTAGGTGTCCAGGTGCCGATATAGAATAGGGCCTATAGAATTTAATAAGCAGAACTGTAGGTATTTCTTGTGACATGCTAAGGGTGCCTTGAGCTGAGAAAGTTTGGGAACCACTGGCATAGACTGTAAGCAAAAGTAGAACACAGATACGATAGGGTAACAGAAGTTAGAAATAAGGGAGTAATTGAAAGAAAGTTACATGTGAAGTCAGAAGGATGCTGAAATTAATCACAGCTAGGCTGGGAGTGGATAAGTAACTCCTGCTACAGTATGTGCAGCCTGTGTTATCCCTTGTGTGTGTGACTAGCAAGTTAGCTCCTTCTACCTTTAAAGGCTTGGGAGCAGAACAAGCTTTCATCTGCTTCCTGAAGTAGATATAGTTTTACCTTGAAATAGACTTTCAGGGAGTGTGTTCCAGAGTGGGGGCTACTATGAAGAAGGCTTGCTGGTGGGTGTCTCATTGTGTGATGTCAGGGAAGCCCCTGCATACATGTCTGATTTAATAGACCTACCACCCAGAAACGCTAAAAGATCTTCCCGAACCTTCCTCAATCTCCATTTCCCTAAGTACAAAGGAATAAAATACAAAGCATTGCACGGATCGACCTTCGCATACATGAGCACACAAGTCTTGAATACACTACCATGCAATCTGAAAACGATCTATAAACTGACCGACTTCCGCAAACTACTGAAAACCTATCTCTTTGAGAAAATCTACGGCAAGGATCAAAACACATGAAGTCCATACAAACCAATAGATACGCACCAAAACACTCTATCCTGAAGTCTCTTCTCCCGTATCCTCACCACCCTTAAAACCCTACCCACAAATAAGAATCTTAGACCTTTATGTTCCCTCAATATTGTTTGTCCCCCTCTCAACTCACCACTGTTATCTTCTGATGCTCTATTCCCAAATGATATCCTGTATTTACTCTGTCTTCTATAACTCATCACAATGTAATCCATAATCGTACTGTAACCAATTGTACTTCCATCATTCTCAAAGTATTGTAAGCCACACTGAGCCCGCAAATAGGTGGGAAAATGTAGGATACAAATGCAAATAAATAAATAAAAGAAAGAAATTACCTCTGAGCCCTCTTCTCCAAGCCCTAGCATCAGACCCCTTCTACCAGCCACCTACCTCTCTGCCTACCCTACTGGATTTATGTTCTGCACAGCAGTGGGAGCATGGTGTTTCACTTTCAGCACTGTGCTATGCTGATGCCACCAGTCCTGCTGCATTTTTAAAAGGCAAAGAGAAGCAAGAATCAAAAGAATATTGAGAAGTGTCCATACTAAATCAGTGGCCAGGCAGTCTTGGGAGAGCCATTCACCACTGGAAATTAACTTTGGGAACTAGATCTACCTTTCGGGATCTGCCGGATAATTTTGAGCTGGACTGACCACTGTCAGAAACAGGATGTGACAGTTGATGAACCCCGATTCGGTACGGCTTTTCTTATATTCTTATAATTTGTGGGCAAGGGATGAAGACCACGAATGGATATCCTTGGAGGGGGAGGGTAAGGGAAGTAAAAAGTGACTGGGGGCCCAGATATGGGGTTTGCCTAGGGCCCAATACAGTATTAATCTGGTTCTGTTCAGTAAAAAGGGCTTTTTTTTTCTTTTACGTTTCATCCTTTTTGTGACCTTTTATTCTCCCTGTCTCTTGATTCTCTTAATCCCTTCCATTATGTCTTTCCCAGCAGAAGTACTGGCTCTGTGGGTGCTTGGATGTCCATATGGAGCAAACACCTTCAATGTGTCCTGGAGAGGTAATCTGTATTCAGTTTTCTTTCCCAATCATGTTGAAAAGTTGGCTCCTGTGCTTGCCAATGTATTCTCTTTCAGGCTTTCCACCTGCCTTTATGCTCTAGAGCAGTGACGAAACAACGTGACAAGGCAACGGCAGTGGCCAGAAGGATGCTAGGCTGCATAGAGAGGGGTATAACCAGCAGAATAAAAGAGGTGTTGATGCCCCTCTACAAGTCGTTGGTGAGGCCCCACTTGGAGTATTGTGTTCAGTTTTGGAGGCCATATCTTGCTAAAGATTTAAAAAGACTGGAAGCGGTGCAAAGAAAAGCTACAAAAATGGTATGGGATTTTTATTGCAAACCGTATGAGGAGAGACTTGCCAACTTGAACAGGTATACCTTGGAGGAAAGGAGAAACGGGTGACATGATACAGACATTCAGATATTTGAAAGATATTAATTCGCAAACGAACCTTTTCCGGAGATGGAAAGGTGGTAGAACTAGAGGACATGAATTGAGGTTGAAGGAGGGCACACTCAGGAGTAATGTCAGGAAGTATTTTTTCATGGTAAGGGTGGTAGATATGTGGAATGCCCTCCCACGGGAGGTGGTGGAGATGAAAACAGTAATGGAATTCAAACATGTGTCGGATAAACACAAAGGAATTCTGTTTAGAAAGAATGGATCTACGGAATCTTAGCGGAGATTGGGTGGTGACGCTGGTAATTGGAGAGTAAAACCAATGCTGAGCGGACTTCTACGATCTGCGCCCTGATCATGGCTGAATAGATATGGATGGGCTGGAGTGTAAATTTTAAGGGGCTTCTGTTATGTGTTTCCCAAGTCTGGTCCTGGAGTACCCCTTGCCTGTCAGGGTTTCAGGATATTCACAATGAATATGCATACACTTGATTTGCATAGACTGCCTTCATTATATGCAAGACTGGATTTGGAAAACACTGTTCTAGACCTTCCCAAACTGTGGGTTGGCAGCACAACTGGGGTCACGACTTGGGTTGGGTCTCTATAAGTACATCAGTATTCTTTTTTATTTTTTTATCCGTTATAATTTCAGCAAGGTTACAGTTCCAACAAGAAATGAAGAAGAGACTTTAAAAAGTTACACATACATACAAATTTAACCTTGGACTTCTTCCTAAAACAATCATAGTTATTGGGTACATCATTATTTTCCGAGGACAAGCAGGCTGCTTGTTCTCACTGATGGGTTGACGTCCGACGGCAGCCCCAGGTCCGGAAATCTTCCTAGCAACAAAGCTTGCTAGAGCCCTCGTGCACACGAGTGCGCGCTCCGCGCATGCGCGACTGTCTTCCTCAGTCTCTTTTTTCCATGGTCAGGGCGGCTGTTTTACGGTTGCTCTGCGCCTCAGGAGAGAACCCTTTTGCGGTTTACTGTCTCTTAAAACTTTTTCTTGTTTTTCGTGAGTTCGCTCGTCTTGTTATTCTGTTTAAAAAAACAAACCTCCCAAACTTCCCTTTTTTGTCTTAGTTTGTCAGGGGGATAATATTTTTGGTGAGAAGGTCGAGCAGGTTGTAGAACAGCTCCATCAGCGGGAAACCGCACTCGACAAACTCTCCCACCGGACGCCTTCAGCATCTACCTCTTCAGGTAGACGTTTTTACGGGGGTTGGAGGTGCCGTGGAGGACTTGCAGCTCATCTGCATATCCTCGGAGCCTTCGCCGGAGTGACTCCCAGGTCCGTTCCGATCCACTCGGGGCCTCTGCTCAAGGTGCCGCGAGCCTAACGGCGCGCGAAAGCTTTCCTTCTAATAAGTTCTGGGAGAAGAGGATATTTCTCTGGTAAGTGAACAAATTTTGCTTGTGCTTTCGGAACTTGAAGATTGGGGTTTAAAGGAGGAACTGTAAGTTAGTGATAGGCTGATATCCTTGATACTTTAGCAAGTTTTAAATTACGGAAAAACTCAAAAAACACTAGGATGGAGTCAGCAGTCCAGCAGCGAGAGGGGTGCTATCCAGTCTTTTGCATTGAGTGTCACATGTATGATTATCTCCCAATTAGTGAGGTGTCATATGTGTGTGCCCGATGCAAAGAGCTCCTAGCTCTCAGAGAACGTGTCCGTTCTCTTGAGGCTAGAGTAGCAGACTTGATGGAGCTAAGGGAGACAGAGAGGTACATAGAGGAGACCTACAGGGATGTTGTAGAGAAGTCCCACCTCCAGTCAGGTAGCCCCTGTGCTACCTTGGAGGAGGGAGGTCTCCTAGAAGGAGAGCATCACCCTGGTGAAGTAGGAAGTACTCCTGTAGCCAGGACCTGCCCACCAGGGGATGTATTATCCTTTTGCACCGAGGATATATCTCCAAATGTTGCCCGGGAGGGAAAGGTTAGGACAGCTGTTGTACTGGGTGATTCGATCATTAGGCATATAGATAGCTGGGTGGCTGGTGGACGTGAGGATCGCCTGGTGACTTGCCTGCCTGGTGCGAAGGTGGCGGACCTCACGCGTCACCTAGATAGGATTTTAGATAGTGCTGGGGAGGAGACGGCTGTCTTGGTACATGTGGGTACTAATGACATAGGAAAATGTGGGAGAGAGGTTCTGGAAGCAAAATTTAGGCTCTTAGGTAGAAAGCTGAAATCCAGATCCTCCAGGGTAGCATTTTCTGAAATGCTACCTGTGCCACGCGCAGGGCCCAAGAGACAGGCAGAGCTCCAGAGTCTCAATGCGTGGATGAGACGATGGTGCAGGGAGGAGGGCTTTAGATTTGTTAGGAACTGGGCAACATTCTAGGGAAGGGGGAGCCTATTCCGAAAGGATGGGCTCCATCTTAACCAGAGTGGGACCAGGCTGCTGGCATCGGCGTTTAAGAAGGAGATAGAGCAGCTTTTAAACTAGAAATGGGGGGAAGGCCAACAGTCGCTCAAAAGAGCATGGTTCGGGATAAGGTATCTTTCAAAGATATCACCATAACAGGGAAGATAGAGTATCCTGATAGTGAGGTTGCAAAAGAGATTGTAGTAGATCGGGTATCTTTAAATAACAATAAAAATCAGACAAAAGATTGCCAATTAATACTGTCAAGTACTAAGCATGATGTACTTAGGAACAACAAACATAGTTTGAAATGTCTATATGCGAATGCCAGGAGCCTAAGAAATAAGATGGGGGAGTTGGAATATATTGCACTAAATGAAAAATTAGATATAATAGGCATCTCTGAGACCTGGTGGAAGGAGGATAACCAGTGGGACACTGTCATACCGGGGTACAAATTATATCGTAGTGATAGGGTGAATCGGATTGGTGGAGGGGTAGCATTGTATATTAACGAGAGCCTTGAATCAAATAGATTGAAAATTCTGCAGGAAACAAAACACTCCTTGGAATCACTGTGGATTGAAATTCCATGTGCAAAGGGGAAAAGGATAGTGATAGGAGTGTACTACCGTCCGCCTGGCCAGGACGAACAGACGGATGCGGAAATGTTAAAGGAAATCAGGGACGCAAACAAACTGGGCAACACAATAATAATGGGGGATTTCAATTACCCGCATATAGACTGGGTTAATGTAACATCTGTACACGCAAGGGACATAAGATTTCTTGATGAAATCAAGGACAGCTTCATGGAACAGCTAGTTCAGGAGCCGACAAGAGAAGGAAAAATACTAGACTTAGTCCTTAGTGGTGCTCATGATCTAGTGCAGGGGGTAACGATACGAGGGCCGCTTGATAACAGTGATCATAATATGATCGGTTTTGATATTGGCATTGAAGGAAGTGAAACTAGGAAATCAAGTACGCTAGCGTTTAACTATAGAAAAGGTGATTACGACAAAATGAGAAAAATGGTAAAAAAAAGACTGAAAGGAGCAGCTCGCAGAGTAAAAAACTTGCATCAGGCGTGGATGCTGTTTAAAAACACCATCCTGGAGGTTCAGGACAAATATATTCCACGTATTAGAAAAAAGGGAAAAAAGACTAAACGTCAGCCGGCGTGGCTAAACAGTAAGATAAAGGAAATCATTAGAGCCAAAAAACAATCCTTCAGAAAGTGGAGAAGAGAACCAACTGAAAGTAACAGGATAGATCATAAGGAATGCCAAGCCAAATGCAAAGCGGAGATAAGGAGGGCAAAAAAGGACTTTGAGAAGAAATTAGCGTTGGAAGCAAAAATACATAGTAAAAATTTTTTTAGATACATTAAAAGCAGGAAACCGGCCAAAGAGTCGGTTGGGCCGCTGGACGAAAATGGTGTTAAAGGGGCGATCAAGGAGGACAAAGCCGTAGCGGAGAAATTAAATGAATTCTTTGCTTCGGTCTTCACCGAGGAGGATTTGGGGGGGACACCGGTGCCGGAAAGAATATTTGAAGCGGGGGAGTCGGAGAAACTAAACAAATTCTCTGTAACCTTGGAGGATGTAATGGGTCAGTTCAGCAAGCTGAAGAGTAGTAAATCACCGGGACCTGATGGTATTCATCCCAGAGTATTAATAGAACTAAAAAATGAACTTGCGGAGCTACTGTTAGAAATATGCAATCTGTCCCTAAAATCGAGTGTAGTACCGGAAGACTGGAGGGTAGCCAATGTTACTCCGATTTTTAAGAAGGGTTCCAGAGGAGATCCGGGAAATTATAGACCGGTGAGTCTGACGTCGGTGCCGGGCAAGATGGTGGAGGCTATTATTAAGAATAAAATTGCAGAGCATATACAAAAACATGGACTGATGAGACAAAGTCAGCACGGATTTAGTGAAGGGAAGTCTTGCCTCACCAATCTAATGCATTTTTTTGAGGGGGTAAGCAAACATGTGGACAATGGGGAGCCGGTTGATATTGTATATCTGGATTTTCAGAAGGCGTTTGACAAAGTGCCGCACGAAAGACTCCTGAAGAAATTGCTGAGTCATGGAATCGGAGGTAGGGTATTATTATGGATTAAGAACTGGTTGAAAGATAGGAAGCAGAGAGTAGGATTGCGTGGCCAGTATTCTCAGTGGAGGAGGGTAGTTAGTGGGGTCCCGCAGGGGTCTGTGCTGGGTCCGTTGCTTTTTAATGTATTTATAAATGACCTAGAGATGGGAATAACTAGTGAGGTAATTAAATTCGCCGATGACACAAAATTATTCAGGGTCGTCAAGTCGCAGGAGGAATGTGAACGATTACAGGAGGACCTTGCGAGACTGGGAGAATGGGCGTGCAAGTGGCAGATGAAGTTCAATGTTGACAAGTGCAAAGTGATGCATGTGGGTAAGAGGAACCCGAATTATAGCTACGTCTTGCAAGGTTCCGCGTTAGGAGTTACGGATCAAGAAAGGGATCTGGGTGTCGTCGTCGATGATACGCTGAAACCTTCTGCTCAGTGTGCTGCTGCGGCTAGGAAAGCGAATAGAATGTTGGGTGTTATTAGGAAGGGTATGGAGTCCAGGTGTGCGGATGTTATAATGCCGTTGTATCGCTCCATGGTGCGACCGCACCTGGAGTATTGTGTTCAGTACTGGTCTCCGTATCTCAAAAAAGATATAGTAGAATTGGAAAAGGTACAGCGAAGGGCGACGAAAATGATAGTGGGGATGGGACGACTTTCCTATGAAGAGAGGCTGAGAAGGCTAGGGCTTTTCAGCTTGGAGAAGAGACGGCTGAGGGGAGATATGATAGAAGTGTATAAAATAATGAGTGGAATGGATCGGGTGGATGTGAAGCGACTGTTCACGCTATCCAAAAATACTAGGACTAGAGGGCATGAGTTGAAGCTACAGTGTGGTAAATTTAAAACGAATCGGAGAAAATTTTTCTTCACCCAACGTGTAATTAGACTCTGGAATTCGTTGCCGGAGAACGTGGTACGGGCGGTTAGCTTGACGGAGTTTAAAAAGGGGTTAGATAGATTCCTAAAGGACAAGTCCATAGACCGCTATTAAATGGACTTGGAAAAATTCCGCATTTTTAGGTATAACTTGTCTGGAATGTTTTTACGTTTGGGGAGCGTGCCAGGTGCCCTTGACCTGGATTGGCCACTGTCGGTGACAGGATGCTGGGCTAGATGGACCTTTGGTCTTT
This sequence comes from Microcaecilia unicolor, assembly GCF_901765095.1. Taxonomy (NCBI): domain Eukaryota; kingdom Metazoa; phylum Chordata; class Amphibia; order Gymnophiona; family Siphonopidae; genus Microcaecilia; species Microcaecilia unicolor. The sequence goes on along the minus strand of NC_044032.1, from coordinate 343,732,325 downwards.
CCCAGTATGGCACTACTTATGTACTTATGTACTTATAATGCTCCCTACGCTTACAATAAGCGCAGGTACAATCCTCCTTCCCGCCAGCCTGCTCAGGCTAAGCCCCAGCATGTTCGTTCAAGTCAACAGCGTGCGCCTCAACAGGCCCCTGCAGCTCCCCAGCAAAAGCAAGGGACGGGCTTTTGACTGGCTCAGGCGAGCATAGCCGACATAAAAGTGTCTGTGCCGGACGATCTACCGGTCGGAGGGAGGTTAAAATGTTTTCACCAGCGGTGGCCTCTTGTAACCTCCAATCAACGGGTTCTCCAAATAGTCCGGCTAGGATACTCCCTCAATTTGATTTCCAAACCTCCAAATTGTCCACCGGGAGCTCGGTCCTTCAGCTTCCAGCACAGGCAGGTACTTGCAGAGGAACTCCCCACCTTTCTCAGCGCCAATGCGGTCGAGCCTGCTCCACCAGGACAAGAAGGGCTGGGATTCTATTCCAGGTACTTTCTTGTGAAAAAGAAAACGGGGGATGTGTCCCATCCTAGACCTAAGGACCCTGAACAAATATCTGATTTGAGAAAAGTTCAGGATGCTTTCCCTGAGCACCCTTCTTCCCATGTTTCAGGAAAATGATTGGCTATGCTCTCTGGACTTGAAGGATGCTTATACGCACATCCCGATACAGCCAGCTCACAGCACCGTCTTGGGACACAGCACTTTCAGTATTGTGTACTGCCCTTTGGGCTCGCCTCCGCGCCCTGGATGTTCACCAAATGCCTGGCGGTAGTGGCGTCTCTACGCAAGCTGGGAGTGCATGTCTTCCCTTATCTGGACAATTGGCTAGTGAAGAGCAGTTCTGAGGCAGGAGCTCAGCAGTCCATGCAGATGACTATTCAACTCCTGGAGCTACTCGGGTTTGTTATAAATTATCCAAAGTCCCGTCTTCTTTCAGTTCAACAACTAGAATTCATAGGAGCTCGGCTGGACTCAGACGGCTCAGGTCTACCTCCCCGAAGCTAGGGCAATCTTCTGGCCCTCGTTTCTTGGGTCAGAGCGTCTCAGCAGATCACAGCTTGGCAGATGTTGAGATTGCTGGGCCATATGGCCTCCACAGTTCATGTGACTCCCATGGCCCGCCTTCACATGAGATCAGCTCAATGGACCCTATCTTCCCAGTGGTATCAAGCTGCGGGGGATCTAGAGGATGTTATCCAGCTGTCCACAGTGTTTCTCAATTCCCTCTATTGGTGGACAATTTGATCCAATTTGACCGTGGGACATCCCTTTCAAATTCCTCAGCCACAAAAGGTGCTGACGACGGATGCATCTCTTCTGGGGTGGGGAGCTCATGTCGATGGGCTCCACACTCAAAGAGTTTGGTCCCTCCAAGAAACCGGTCTTCAGATCAACCTCCTGGAGTTGAGAGCGGTCTGGAACGCGCTAAAGGCTTTCAGAGATCGGTTGTCCAATCAAATTATTAAAATTCAGACAGACAATCAGGTTGCCATGTACTACATCAACAAGCAGGGGGGCACCGGATCTTGCCCCCTGTGTCAGGAAGCTGTTCAGATGTGGCTTTGGGCTCGCCGGCACAGCATGTCTCTCCATGCCACCTATCTGGCAGGTGTAAACAACAGTCTGGCCGACAAGTTGAGCAGGATAATTCAACCTCACGAGTGGTCTCTCAACTCAAAAGTGGTACGTCAGATCTTTCAAGAGTGGGGCACCCCCTTGGTGGATCTTTTCACCACTCAACTCAATCACAAGGTCCCTCAGTTCTGTTCCAGGCTTCAGGCCCATGGCAGACTAGCATCGGATGCTTTTCTCCAACATTGGGGCAAGGGCCTCCTGTATGCATATCCTCTCATACCTTTGGTGGGGAAGACTTTGCTGAAACTCAAGCAGGATCGTGGAACCATAATTCGGATCGCTCCCTTCTGGCCGCGTCAGATTTGGTTCCCGCTTCTTCTGGAGTTGTCCTCCAAAGAACCGTGGAGATTGGAGTGTTTTCCAACCCTCATTACTCAGAACAAGGGGCCGCTTCTGCATCCCAACCTCCGGTCCCTGCCTTTCATAGCTTGGATGTTGAGAGCGTAGACTTCGCCTCCTTGGGTCTTTTTGAGGGTGTCTCCCGAGTCTTGCTTGCTTCCAGGAAAGATTCCGCTAAAAAGAGTTACTCTTTTAAATGGAGGAGGTTTGCCGTCTGGTGTGACAGCAAGGCCCTAGACCCTCGCTCTTGTCCTACACAGACCCTGCTTGAATACCTTTTGCACTTGTCTGAGTCTGGTCTTAAGACTAACTCCTTAAGAGTTAATCTTAGTGCAATTAGTGCTTATCATTATCGTATAGATGGTAAGCCTATCTCTGGACAGCCTTTAGTTGTTCGCTTCATGAGAGGTTTGCTTTTGTCAAAGCCCCCTGTCAAACCTCCGCCAGTGTCATGGGATCTCAATGTCGTTCTCACCCAGCTGATGAAATCTCCTTTTGAGCCACTGAAGTACTTGACCTGGAAGGTAATTTTCTTGGTGGCTGTTACTTCAGCTCGTAGAGTCAGTGAGCTCCAAGCCTTGGTAGCCCATGCTCCACATACTAAAGTTAATCATAACAGAGTAGTCCTCTGCACTCACCCTAAGTTCTTGCTGAAGGTGGTGTCTGAGTTCCATCTGAACCAGTCAATTGTCTTGCCAACATTTTTTCCCCATCCTCATACCCGCCCTGCTGAACGTCAGTTGCACACATTGGACTGCAAAAGAGCATTGGCCTTCTATCTGGAGCGGACAAGCCCATTCAGACAGTCCGCCCAAATGTTTGTTTATTTTGATCCCAACAGAAGGGGAGTGGCTGTCCGGAAACGCACCATTTCAAATTGGCTAGCAGATTGCATATCCTTCACTTACGCCCAAGCTGGGCTGACTCTTGAGGGTCATGTCACAGCTCATAGTGTTCGAGCCATGCCAGCGTCAGTGGCCCACTTGAAGTCAGCCACTATTGAAGAGATTTGCAAGGCTGTGACGAGGTCATCTGTCCACACATTCACATCTCATTACTGCCTTCAGCAGGATACCCGACGCAACAGTCGGTTTGGGCAGTCGGTGCTGCAGAATGTGTTTGGGGTCTAGAATCCAACTCCACCCTCCTAGGCCCATTTTTGTTCTGTTCCAGGCTGCACTCTCAGTTAGTTCTTTATGTTTTCAGGTCAATCTATGTTATGTCCTCTCCGTTGCGAGGCCCAATTGACCCTGTTTGTTGTTTTGAGTGAGCCTGGGGGCTAGGGATACCCCATCAGCGAGAATAAGCAACCTGCTTGTCCTCAGAGAAAGCGAAAGATACATACCTGTAGCGGGCTGATTGTTCTCATCAACCCGCCCGCCTCCCCTTTGGAGTTGTCTCTTCCCTTGTCTTGCTTTGTAAGTTGACTGAGGAACACGTTTGCGTGACGGGTGGGAAGACGGTTGCGCATGCGTGGAGCGTGCACTTGTGTGCACGAGGGCTCTAGCGAGCTTTGTTGCTAGGAAGATTTCCGGACCTGTGTGCACGAGGGCTCTAGCGAGCTTTGTTGCTAGGAAGATTTCCGGACCTGGGGCTGCCGTCGGACGTCAACCCATCAGTGAGAACAATCAGCCTGCTGTCCTCGGAGAATACCCACTAAAGGTATGTATCTTTCACTTTCTACACTTCCCAAGGGTTCTACAGTTTTATTTGTCTGCTATCATGAGATCATAGTTATAACAAAGATTGAAAAGTGCTGCTCTATGCAGCCTGAGCCAGTTGTTACGGAAACAGAAATGCAATAGCAGCAGGTCTTCTGGTTCTATATATGACAACTTTTCAAAAGTCCAAAACGAGGGGAGGAGTGTTAAACTCAGCACTAGTTACTCTTCCCTAGACAGGAAGGAATTTGCTCAGTATCAGGGGGGCTCAAGCACCCATTGCATCTACAGAGCTGGTATCCAGACTGCAAATATAAGCACAGGCACCAACATTTCAAAATGATTTGGGTTGCCAAACTCAATACAAATTATCCCTCTCCGGAAACAGTAAAGGAGCTTGCTCAATACACCGGCTGCACATATTATAGCAGGACACGTTTCTCCTACCCTAGCCAAGATAATGTTCAAGCACCTTTCTGATCTCATTTGCAACTCTTTTTAACTAGTCCCTTATTTTCTTACTCCTTCTACTCTTTCTTATTTATCTATATGTTCCATCTTTGCTTACACTCTATGCTGTCTGTTAAAATGTTTTATTGTGTATTGTGTTAGCATTATAATGTAGCATACTTTGCCATACTTTGTATTGTTGTCTGAATATTTTTACTGCTGTAATTGTCTATTGTTTATGTTTGACTTATTCTTGCTGTACACCGTCTTGAGTGAATTCCTTAAAAATGCCAGTAAATAAATCTTAATAAATAAACAGAAGGGGCCTAGCACCCACTGGCACTCAGAGCGGGCTCCTATAGCAGCAGGTCCATTCCAGATTCTAGCTCCCTTAGCATTATACAAGCAGGCTTCTCAGTGCCACCTCTGTGGATTAAAAACACAGGTGCAGCTGAGTACACTTTAATAATTGTTGATGGAGCAGAGCTCCGGTCTCATCATACTTGACAAGGGAAAAAAAGAAGTTTTTATTCTATTTGTGCTCAGCGGGTACCTCACCGTCACCCCTTCCTAACCATAGAGACTAATGAGACTTTTTTTTCACCTTCAGTGGTTTCTGTGGTCTAATGTTTAAAGCCCTACGCTCTTGCAGCAAGGAGGTTTGATTGAAAACAGGAAACGGTATGATGTAAAAAATTTGAAGCCACTTAGGTTAGTAACATAGTAGATGACAGCACATGAAGACCTGTATGGTCTATCCAGTCTGCCCAACAAGATAAACTCATTGTATGTGATACTTATATGTATACCTGTCTTTGATTTGTCCTTGCCATTTTCAGGGCACAGATTGTAGAAGTCTGCCCAGCACTGGCTTTGCTTCCCAATTACCAGTCTATATTTTCCCTTCCCCTACAGCCATTGTTCTATATACACTCAAAACAAGGCAAACAAACCTATGAACTGCTGCATCCACGTTGTCGTTCTTTATTGTTGGTAGCATTTTTATTTAATGTCACATATTTTCAAACGCGCCAGCTTTTGCAGCATACGGATGTACACAGAGGAAGTATAATAACGGAAGAACTTTTCATAGGTAGAGTAGTAATTTGTTATAAATCTTAATCAGTGTGTCATTTGGCGGGACTGGTTATAGGGACACCCTAGTATGTGTTATATTCATGCAGAGATTTTTTTTCTCCTGGTAAGAGGCCACTAAAACAGACATCATGTTATGAGAATCAGGTGCTTAACATTCAGAGTTGCTATCTACTTGCTTATTTATGGTATTTATATCCCACATTAAACATGAATTAGGTTAAAACCTGGGAACATTTAAAATCTTTTTTTTTCTTTCCTGTGCCTAAATTAAAAGAGAAATATGGGTTGGGGGAACTTGCTCCTTTTGTTTTGTGGAATTCAGTGGTATATTATAAAAATGCCCTTAATATTGTTTATTATTACTATTTAAAAGAAAGATATTAAATAATGAGTGCAGAGCTACCTTCATGCAGAAGTCCAAAGTTAGTCTAGATGTGCTAACATTTTCCAGTTCTGTGATTATATATTTATTTCTCCTGCAAGTGAGTTTTCAACAGCATTTTCTCACTTACTAACCAAATGCGAACACAATTATAATGTTAATAAGTTTTGGATGTTGCTGAATTCTATTATTCTGTCTCACTGTATTTCCAGATTTGGTACAGTGTAAGTCATCACAAGGACAAAAAGAAAAAAAAAACCAATGGACTGCATTAGGGGCTTATAGCCTATCTCTCTCTATATAAAAGGCAACACCAACCTTCTATGAAGCCTCCAGCCGGAAGTGTGAAGGGGGAGAGATATCCGGTTTCCCCATGAGTGTCTGCCCCGCCCTCTCTGTAACACAAACAGTCAGTGAAAGAAAACACAGCAAAGCAGTGAAGGACTCAAAGGGGGGAGGGAGGGGAGAGGAGAGAGGGGAGAGGAGAGAGGGCAGAGACACACACACTCCCACATGCACACAGAAGAAAACCTTGCTAGCCCCCGTTTCATTTGCATCAGAAACGGGACTTTTTTTTACTAGTTTAGTTATATTTAAACAAATGAGAGATCTGCATGAAAGAAAACATGTATTTTTATTATTTTGACTTATGAAAACCACTTGCCCCTGAATCATGCTCTAAACAGAATAATCGATTTGTACAAGAGATTAGGTGAAGATGTGATTCCATGTGCCCCAATGAGAGTTTAATTTTACTTCCAACACTTCCCAAGGCAGATTACAAAAACAGTTAAGATGAACCCATCAGTAAAACAGAATATCCTTGCTGAAATTTGGCCATGTATTATATAGAACAGTGTAGAAAAATGAGCACGGAATATATCTTTTATTAGTGCTGTTTCCACGAGCTACAATAATTTTTGAAGCTGTTTTAGTGATACAGTTTTGATTTCATGATATATCTACACAAGGGCCACTTTAAAATAAATTAAAAAGATGTCAAATAAGTTAAAAAAAATTGTCCTCCACTTTTAAGACACTGCCTATCCAACTGAAACTACTTTTGACTTTTACAGATGGACGACTCATAGGCAGTCCATTATTTCTAATAATCTGTTACTATTGCTTTCAATAGTGTTTGCTATTGTTTTGGGTGTACTTGTGACTCCGCCTACTGGCTTCAGCCCATATAAATGGCTAGACAGGCTCGTACCGTCGCCTGTTCTCAATCTCCTGCCTTGTACAGTGAACCTCCTTGAAAACAATAGCGGCATGGGCTGTGCTGCCCACTTGGTGCTGTACTCTATGGTAACTGGAGGAGCGGCGGTGTATTCGCGATAGAAGCGCATAACGGCGCGAGCAGCAGCAGGAGATGCGTCTGTTCTCTTGATTGCTGCAAGGTAGAGAAGCTCTGCGCTTGATCCCGATCTACAGCTACCGCAGATCCTGATTTAGGAGAGGGGTGTAAAAATAATCCACGCTTCCTTCCTGTCATCTTGTGGTTGAAGGAAATCGGGGCAATTGTTAAACGATAGGTTTTTGTTTTGGGTTTTTGTTTTCAGTGCCTAGCTGTGTGATATCGAACACAGATCGAATGAGCATGAGTTTTTGTGGAATCAGCACCTTTGTGTTTGCGTGTGCCACTATCGTGTCCAGTTTATATCTTTTAAGATTACAGAGAGAAAAATGACTAGTTGAATGAAAGGATTATCAGATTTATGTTGCCATAGAAGCCGTCTCTGTGGGTCCCCAGTATTGAGCAAGCTCCTTCATTTTGACCAGGTAATTTTTGCTGAGTTTGGCACCCCCAATCATTTTGAAATGTTGGCGCCTAGCCTATGTATGTATGTCATTGAAAGCTGTGATGAAAAAAAAATCGAATTCGTATTTATGATCTTAATGAATCTTGATTACGTTTGCATTTTTTCCCCTGATTTTTGTGTGCATATAACATTTGTGGGAGCTGTTGGCTAGGCGATGCTGAGGTTCTCACCAAGTTACTGCATTCAGTGGTTATGCAGTCAGTGTACTTAGGGTAACTATTACAGGCTGTCTTGAAATATAAACGAGAATAAAGGTACTTTGTGCAAAATATGTGCATATATAATAAGAAAAAACACACATACATAAAAATAGGCATGGATTTGCGTGGTGTTTCATAATGCAATGAAGGGATAGCTGGCTATTTAAAATAATTTTAACAGAAAGGAGTTTTTATGTACATACTAGTAAAAGAGGCCCGTTTCATAGAGAAATGAAACGGGCGCTAGCAAGGTTCCACGCCCCCCCCCCCACCTCCCTCTCCTCCAAGTTCCAGCCCCCCTCCCCTCCGAGTTCCATGCCCCCCTTCATCCCTCCCTCCCTCCGTCTCCTCCGAGTTCCAGGCACCCCTCCCGTTCGAGTTGCAGGGCCCCCTCCCCTTCAAGTTCCAGGACACCCCCCTTTCCTCCAAGTTCCAGACCCCCGCGCCTCCCTCCCTCTCTGTCTCCCCTCCAAGTGCAAGCACGATCTGTCCTATGGCAACCCCTCGCCTTCCAGCGTGCCGGCTGTAATTTAAAAATTGTTACCTCGGGGTCCGGCGTCCACAGTGAAGGCGAGCGGCGCTTCAGCCTGCCTTCCCATCTGTCTCAGCTCTGCCTCTGGTCCTGCCCGTCCGGAAACAGGAAATGAGGGCGGGACCAGAGGCAGAGCTGAGACAGATGGGAAGGCAGGCTGAAGCGTGCTCGCCTTCACTGCGGATGCCGGACCCCAAGGTAACAATTTTTAAATTACAGCCGGCACGCAGGAAGGCGAGGGGCTGCCGCAGGACAGGTCGTGCTTGCAGTCGGAGGGGAGACAGAGAGAGGGAGGCGCAGGGGCGTGGATCTCGGATTAGAGGGGGGGGCGTGGAACTCAGAGTGAGGTAGGGAGGGGGGCCTGTAACTCGGAGGGAGGGAGGGAAGTAGGGGGCATGGAACTCGGAGGGGAGGGGGCTGGAACTTGGAGGAGAGGGGGGCCTTGAACACGTAGGGAGGATGGGGGGCGAGGGAGGGGGCAATTGTTTACTCACCTCGAACGTTGTGTGGCTGGCTGGTGCTGGTTTCCCTCTCACTTCCCTTTGGTCCGCCCTCTGATGTCATCACCAGGGTGGACCAATAGGAAGTGTGTTACGAACCCAGGCATCCGGACGGAGGTACAAATTATTATATCTGAAGGATTTGCCAGTGTCCATGTAATACAGGGAAGGGGGAAGGAAGAGATTTTGGATTTAGCTCATACCATTTTTCAGTTATAGCTGAAGGTGAGTTACATTCAGGTTCAGTAGGTATTTTTCTGTTCCTAGAGTGATTACCCTTTTACAAAGTTGTACTAAGCACTAATGTATGCTTACCACAGCAAAAACTGGTCTGCTGGTCCTGCTGAGGCGTCCCACAGTAATTTCAGGATGTGCGTGCGCTACATACGCTAAAAAATAAGCTTAATTTTTTTGTGGTGGGGTGTGTCTTGGGGTGGTGAGTGGGCGTGTTTTGTGCTAATTGGTTAGTATATCTGCATTGCTGCTTACTAAGCGATTAGTGTACGATTCCTTACCACCTACAAAATAGGTGGCAGTAAGGGCTCTTGCGCTAATCTGTTTTAATGGCCATTAATACAAAAAATAGGACATGCCACCATTTTATCCCAGCAGTAAAATGGCCTTTCATGGGGCTTTCCCATGTGCTAAGGGTACACTAAGACCAAATTTTACCTCAGCGTTAAAAATGGCCCTAGCACATGGGAAAGACCAATGTAAGGGGGTGTCAAGACCATTTTTTACAGCTGTTTGATTAAAAGGACCCCTGAGGCAGTGGAGAGTTAAGCGACTTGCCCCAAAACACGAGGATTTGAACCAATCCTGTCATCCATGAAAAAATTCCAGTCTTGTACTAGCAACTTCATAAATTTTGTGAACCAGATAATTGAGATTTTTAAAAATGAATATCTTTATTAATTTGATACTTTATTTCAGTACATGCCAAAATGCACAATGCAGATGAAACAACTTGTAAGTTACTTCTGTTTTAGCATCTTTTTGTTAGTTTTGAAAAAGACACAACCAATACAAGTGATTTTTATTCCTTGTATTTGATGAATTGTACAGAGATGATTATGAACTGAAATGCAGCAAAGGCTTCCGAAATGTGCAAACCTTTCAAGGGAAGAAAGTGCTGTTTATATTTAAACATTATTTCCATTATACTCCTTTCCCACAGTGTGGCTTCTTTTTCTGTTGGGACCAGTCTTTATTGAGGCATGGTGAGCCTTCATTTACACCTATTCCGATTTTGAGTTTTTCCAATTCTCATCTAGTCCAGCTGTTAAAATCCTCAGCCAGAGAATTGTTATAATGCAATTTGATCTCTCCAGTGCATTTGGGGGTCTATTTACTAAGCTGTGGTAAAAGGGGGCCTGTGTTAGCGTCTGTGGGTGTGAGATTGTAAGCTCTTTTGAGCAGGGAGTCTCTCTCCATGTTTGACTGTACAGCGCTGCATAAGTCTGGTAGCACTTTAGAAATGTTGAGTAGTAGTAGTAGTTTGGTGCATGCTGAGGCCCCCTTTTACCACAGTGGGTAAAAGGCTGGCTGTTCTAGAAAAGAAGTGGCCATGTGGTAAGTGAACCATGCGGCCATTTCTGGGGAGGGGGGAGCACTTACTGCCACCCAGTGAGGGGCAGTAAGAGCTCCTTTTCTAACCTGGCAGTAATTACCACTGGGTAAGCCACAGGTGCTACAAAAATAGAAACTTTTTTTTAGCGCTGGGGATGGGAACTACCGCCAGGCTCCGGTGGTAGTTTCCGGATTGGTGCATGGCAAGCCTATTGCGCACCAACCCTTTAGTGAAAGGGTCCCTTAATGTGGTGGATTACCAAGTGTTGTTGGAAATTTTGGACTCTTTTGATATAGGAGGTCATGTATTGGACTGCATGAGAGGTTTTCATAGTCACAGATCTTATAGTGTGAAGATGACAGTGGTTCTCTCAGATGAGAGGAAAGTGAATACTGGGGTACTACAAGGATCCCCCTTCTCTCCAATGCTATTTATTGCTTTGATTGCCTTTTTAGTTTTTTTTTTAATGGAAAAAAGAGGGCATGAACTGTTATTCTTATGCTGATGTCATTACATTTTCCTTTTTTAAGGTTAAGGATGATGTCAATTTATTGATTAATCGTGGCCTCACTAGTTTAGAGATGGGCAACTTGTTTACGTCTTAAGCTAAATCGTGACAAAACTAAGTTTTTAATTGTAACAGCTCCCCATATTGATATATCGGATTTATGGTTGTGTTTTGATGGTACCTATTTGAAGGGAGAATCAGAATTAAAAATATAATGATAGACAAGTATCTGTCTATGGAAAAACATTCCTAATTGTTAGTTAAAAAACGCTTTCAGTGCACTAAAAAAAAAAATGAGACAAATACATCATTGTACCAGCATTCTAAAATTATCTTTATTAAAACTATCTTTATTCCTATCACAGATAGATTACTATAACGTGTGTAGCACCCTAGTAAGGAAAAGATTACAAATGGTACAGAATGTTAGGTTAATTTTTTCTAAAGCCAGATATAAGTGAGTGACTCCTCGGTATATTGTTACATTGGCTTCCTGTGGAGGACAGAGGGATTTTTAAGCTCCTTATTATGGTTTATTCAGTTCTGCATGGAACTATGCCTGAATATCTAAGTCGATGAATTTAATTTCCTAACTTTAGGAATAAGAGAGTATCTGGACTTGATATTCCTGTCATCCAAAGGAATTAGATTTAAGACAGTACATGGCGAAATGGTGGAATGATTTACCAACCCAAATAAGAACTGTATCTAATTATTGTACATTCTGCAAGTTAAGAACTATGTTTTGGGGGATGCATAGAGTCCATTGTTTCTTTTATTTGGCAGTGCAATTTTTGGATGTACTTGATTTCTTAAAGTGCACTGAACTCTGTTTGGTTATGTTGGCAATTAATAAGAAATAAAGTAAAGCAAAGAATGCAGACCTTGGCTTCCTTGAGTCAGATCAGTAGGTGTCAAGATTGTATGAAAATTATGCCTACCTATTTGAAAACGTATTAGGGCTTTGTAAAGAATTCTGCCAACTTTTCTTTTTGGTTTAAGGAATTTTGCTGCATTAGGGCCCCTTTTACTAACCAGCGGTAAAAGCAGTGCTTTTTTGTGCCGGTATGCAACGGTACGGCGTACCGGCACCTTTTTATTCTCTACCCCATAGGCGCAGGTCTGCTTCCCTCCCGACTCAGCTCCCCGACTGGCAGCCCGACTCAGCTTTGTTCCTCCTCCCCTCCCCCCACGGCAGCCCAACTCAGCTCCATTCCTTCCCCCCCCCCCCCCCAAAGCGTTTAACCCTTTTTACTCTCCATAGCAGCGACGTCAGTAAAGAAGAAGGCACTGGAGGGTCGTCTCCAGCTTCTCCCTTCCCTCTTCACACAGTGTCCCACACTCGCGGAAACAGGAAATGCATCATCGGAGAAGGCGGGACACTGTGTGAAGAGGGAAGGGAGAAGCTGGAGGCGAGTCTGAAGTGCCTTCTTCTTTACTGACGTCGCTGCCACAGACAGTAAAAGGGTTAAACGCAGGGGGGGCAGGAAGGAACGGAGAGGAGGGCTGTCGGGGAGCTGAGGGAGGGCAGGTAGAATCGCTGGACATGGAGGGGAGGGGGAAGAGAACAGATCGCTGGACATGGAGAGGGCAGGGGGAGAGAAAAGAGATCGCTGGACATGGAGAGAAGGGGAGAGCAGGGGGAGAGAAGAGATCGCTGGAGAGGAGGGGACAGCAGGGGGAGAGAACAGATCCCTGGACATGGAGAGAAGGGGAGGGCAGGGGGAGAGAACAGATCGCTGGAGAGGAGGGGAGGGGGAAGAACAGATGGTTGGACATGGAGAGGAGGGCAGGGGGAGAGAAAAGAGATCGCTGGAGGGGAGGGCAGGGGAGAGAAGAGATCGCTGGACATGGAGAGAAGGGGAGAGAACAGATTGCTGGACATGGAGCGAAGGGGAGGGCAGGGGGAGAGAAGAGATCGCTGGACATGGAGAGAAGGGGAGAGAACAGATTGCTGGACATGGAGCAAAAGGGAGGGCAGGGGGAGAGAAGAGATCGCTGGACATGGAGAGAAGGGGAGGGCAAGGAGAGAGAAAAGAGATCACTGGAGAGGAGGGGAGGGCAAGGGAGAGAGGAGAATTGCTGGCCATGGATAGATGGAGGGGAGGGCAGGGGAGAGAGGAGAATTGCTGGACATAGATGGAGGGGAGGGCAGGGGGAGAGAAGAGATTGCTGGACATGGATAGATGGAGGGGAGGGCAGGGGAGAGAGGAGAATTGCTGGACATGAATGGATGGAGGAGAGGGGATGGAGGGGAGGGAAGGGAGGAGAAATGCTGGACATGGATGGAGTGGAGGGCAGGGAAGAGAGGAGAAATGTTGGACAAGGATGGAGGGAGGGAAAGACAAAGGAAGGAAATGCACACGGATGAAGTGAAAGGGAGAGTGGAGAAATGATGGTCATGGATGGAGGGGAGGGAAGACAGAGGAAGTAGATGCACATGGATAGATGGAGGGGAGGGGAGTGAGGAGAAATGCTGGATATGGATGGAGGAGAAATTGCTGAATTTAAGGGCTGGATTGGAACACTTTGAGGGCAGATGTTGAAGCTGGAGAAAGGATAGGGACAGGGCTACAGATGGTAGACAGGACGCATAAGGACACAGAAGGATGGTGGACATAGTAACATAGTAGATGATGGCAGAAAAAGACCTGCATGGTCCATCCAGTCTGCCCAACAAGATAAACTCATATGTGCTACTTTTTCTGTATACCTTACCTTGATTTGTACCTGTCCTTTTCAGGGCACAGACCGTGTAAGTCTGCCCCGCTTCCCACCACCGGTTGTGGCACAGACCGTATAAGTCTGGCCAGCACTATCCCCGCCTACCAACCACCAGTCTCGCCTCCCACCACTGGCTCTGGCACAGACCGTATAAGTCTGCCCAGCACTAACCCCACCTCCCGCCACCGGCTCTGCCACCCAATCTCGGCTAAGTTCCTTAGGATCCATTCCTTCTGAACAGGATTCCTTTATGTTTATCCCACGCGTGCTTGAATTCTGTTACCGTTTTCATTTCCACCACCTCCCGTGGGAGGGCATTCCAAGCATCCACTACTCACTCCGTGAAAAAATACTTCCTGACATTTTTCTTGAGTCTGCCCCCCTTCAATCTCATTTCATGTCCTCTCGTTCTACCTCCTTCGCATCTCCGGAAAAGGTTCATTTGCGGATTAATACCTTTCAAATATTTGAACCTCTGTATCATATCACCCCTGTTTCTCCTTTCCTCCAGAGTGTACATGTTCAGGTCAGCAAGTCTCTCCTCAAACGTCTTGTAACGCAAATCCCTTACCATTCTCGTAGCTTTTCTTTGCACCGCTTCAATTCTTTTTACATCCTTCGCAAGGTACGGCCTCCAAAACTGAACACAATATTCTAGGTGAGGCCTCACCAACGACTTATACAGGGGCACCAACACCCCCTTTCTTCTGCTGGTCACACCTCTCTCTATACAGCCTAACAACCTTCTAGCTACGGCCACCGCCTTGTCACACTGTTTCGTCGCCTTCAGATCCTCAGATACTATCACCCCAAGATCCCTCTCTCCGTCCGTTCCTATCAGACTCTCCCCGCCTAACACATACGTCTCCCGAGGATTTCTATTCCCTAAGTGCATCACTTTGCATTTCTTCGCATTGAATTTTAATTGCCAAACCTTAGACCATTCTTCTAGCTTCCTCAGATCCTTTTTCATGTTTTCCACTCCCTCCCAGGTGTCCACTCTGTTACAGATCTTAGTATCATCCGCAAATAGGCAAACTTTAATTTCTAACCCTTCGGCAATGTCACTCACAAATATATTGAACAGAATCGGTCCCAGCACTGATCCTTGGGGCACACCACTACTCACCTTTCCCTCCTCCGAGCAAATTCCATTCACCACCACCCTCTGGCGTCTGTCTGTCAACCAGTTCCTAATCCAGTTCACCACTTCGGGTCCTATCTTCAGCCCATCCAGTTTATTTAAGAGCCTCCTGTGGGGAACTGTGTCAAAAGCTTTGCTGAAATCTAAGTAGATTACGTCTATAGCTCGTCACTGATTCAATTCTCCTGTCACCCAATCAAAGAATTCAATGAGATTCGTTTGGCACGATTTCCCTCTGGTAAAACCATGTTGTCTTGGATCTTGCAACTTATTGGCTTCCAGGAAATTCACTATCCTTTCTTTCAGCATCGCTTCCATTACTTTTCCAATAATCGAAGTGAGGCTTACCGGCCTGTAGTTTCCAGCTTCTTCCCTATCACCACTTTTGTGAAGAGGGACCACCTCCGCTGTTCTCCAATGGTGAGAGAAAAAATATCAAATGGAAAGAAGACACTGCATAAAACAGAAGACACTGGGACCAAAGCGAATAGAAAAACTAAATGATCAGACAACAAAGGTAGAAAAAAGTATTTTATTCAGAATTTATTAACTGGAATATGTCAGCTTTTGGAAATGTGCATCTGTGATATTTTACATGCAAGTTTCAATTTTTCTAGTATTGCTACATGCTGAGTCTGACTTCTTGAGGTAACTTTCCAGTTCAGTATTTTGCCTTCATATCTGTTGTGTCCTGTGTTTTTCATGCGTGATCAAGATGCAGTATTCTGCTAGCATGTAGTATTTGCAGCTCTTTTTGGTTTTTTGTTTTGTTTGGTTCACTAGGTTGTGTACTGGTGTTTTAGAGCCCGGTGTAATTATAGTGCTGCCTTTCCACGCATAAGGTTGTAGCTGATTTTTTTTGTCTACATTTTTATTAGTTTACTAGTAAAAAAGCCCCGTTTCTGATGCAAATGAAACAGGGGCTAGCAATGTTTTCTTCTGTGTGCATGTGGGAGTGTGTGTGTCCCTGCCCTCTGGCCTCTCTCCCCTCCCCCCTCTGAGTCCTTCACTGTTACAGAGCCAGCGATTTGATTTCGTGCTCTGCTGTTTTCCTTCACTGACTGTGTTACAGAGAGGGCGGGGCAGACACTCATAGGGAAACCGGATATCTTGCCCCCTTCACACTTCCGGCTGGAGGCTTCATAGAACGTTGGTTTTGCCTTTTATATAGAGAGATAATCAGTCTTCAGGGTTCTTGTTTGGGCCTAGGGACTTGTGTACTATTTTCAATGCTACATTTTTATATGCTCCATGGCTAGTAAAATGGATGTGGCTAATGTGGGGGGTGTGGCTACTCGGGGCGGAGCCATAGATAGTGACCCCCACCCTTAAGGTTGGCACCGTATGAGTACCGGCACCTTTTTTCCTACAAAAAAAGAACTGGGTAAAAGGGACCCTGTGCTAGCGGCAGCAAGTTTTTTTTTTTGGCACGCACAGAATCACCTTTTACTGCAGTGGGTAAAAAGGTGGAAAAAAGAAATGGCTGTGCGATAAGTTCGTACTTGCCATGAGGCCGTTTTAGGGGGAGCATTTACCGCCACCAATTAAGGTGGCAGCAAGGGCTCCACTGGGCAGCACTCGGGACTGTCCAATGACTGCCGAGGAACCAGTGCACTAGAAAATCAGACCTGGTAGTTCCGGATTGCCACACATCAACCCTTTAGTGAAAGGGCTCCTGAGGCAGCTGCAAAAATTGACATCTTCATTCTCTGCTTATCCTACTCCTAGCCATCTCATTTTTAAGAGAATGGTGACCCTATGGCCCTACTCCCAGTTCTCCCACCTTGAGTGTAGAGCCTGTGAGCCAGAGCATGTGACCAATCCCTTTTCCTCCAACTGGTTGCCATATATTAAAACTGATATAGGTACTGTGGTCATTGCTGTACTGTCTCTTTAAGAACAACATGAACATGCTCTGAAATCAGACAGTTTCTTGCACTGTTTTGATAATTTTGATTTTCATTTCATTATTTAATTTGATATACCGCATTCCACTGGTGGCATTGAGGAGACTTACAACTTAAAGCATACTGTATACAATAAGATCATCATCACAGTACATATAAAAGTACAGAAGGACTCCCTTAACCTTTCCTGCCACTCTGTTTTATCTCTGACTACTAATCTTTCTCACTAACCTCTGTTCTTCCCCCCCCCCCCCCAGTCTTATCCCGTACAAGGAGGCAAAATATCTCTCAAAACACCAGGTCTTAGCTTTCATACTAAAATGTAAGTAATTGGACTCATTCCTGACATCACAGGGTATTGATTTACAGAAATGAGAGGCTGCATAGCTAAAAGCTGTTTATCTAGTTATTTGCAAGTGCCTCTTAGAAAGAGAAGGTAATTTTCACATGTTAAACAGGGCATAGAGGAGTGTAAACTGCACAGAGTGGCTGGTACAACTCTGGCCACCTTGCTTTATCTGCCATCATTTACTATGTTACTACATTATATTAATCTGCAAACAAATCTTTTTCAGATACGGAAGTGGTAGAACTGGAGGACGTGAATTAAGGTTGCAGGTGGTAACATCAGCAGATACATTTTCAGAGAGAGAGGGATGATGGGGACAACAGCAGTGATAAAATTCAGAAACACATGCAATAAATACAGAGGATCCCTGTATAGAAAGAGGAAAGAATCAAAGCAAAACTTAAATGACTTTCACACTTTAAACAAGGTGTAAGCCACATAGAGTGGCAGGTACAACTTTAGCCAATTAGGTAGACTAGATGGACCACAGTGTATCTGCTGTCATTTACTATGTTACTATTGGGCTCATTTTAAAAACAGAAAAATGTCTAAAAAGTGGCATAAAGCAGCATTTGTCCTCACAAAAACGTCCAAATTGGCATTTTTGAAACCTATTTTTAGACGTTTTTCTTTGAAGTCCATCAGATGTGCATCCAAATCTCAAGGGGGCGTGTTCAGGGCAGGACTTGGCGTTCCTGAGACTTGAATGTTTTTCAGCCATAATGGAAGAAAACAAAACCGTCCAGGACTAGAACTAGTCTTGAGCTAGACCTGTTTTTATAATGAATAAGGCACAAAAGGGTGCCCTAAATAACCAGATGACCACTGGAGGGAATCAGGGATGACCTCCCCTTATTCCCCCAGTGGTCCCTAACTTCCTCCCCCCCCCTCCCCCAAGAATGTGATGAAAAGTATTATTTGCCAGTCTGTATGCTAACCTCAGATGTTATACTCTGGTCCATTAGAACAGCATTCAGGTCCCTGGAGTTGTCTAGTACTGGGTTCAGTGTGACCCAGGCTCCTACCTCCATCTGCCTGTTAACACTTGTGGAGGAAACTGTGAGCCCTCCAAAACTCACCAGAAACCCACCTTACCCACATATAGGTGCCCCCTTCACCCGTAAGGGCTATGGTAGTGGTGTACAGTTGGAGGTAGTGGGTTTTGGGGGGCTCAGCAGACAAGGTAATGGAGCAATGGTGAGATGTGTACCTGGGAGCATTTTATGAAGTCCGCTAGGGTGCCCTATTGCTGTCCTGGGATGTCAGGGGGACCAGTGTACTAAAAATGCTGGCTCTGCCTACATCCCAATGACTTGATTTTGTGCGTTTTGCACTTGGACTTTTTTTTTTTTTTTTTTTTAAATGGGAATCAAAAAATAAAACGTCCAAATCACAAAACCTTCTATTTTTGAAAACAAGAGACTTTTTTTTCTTTTTTGAAAATGACCTTCTTTGCTATTCAGATTTTGGACGTTTTTTGCAAAACGTCCAAAGTCGGACTTAGACGTCATATCGAAAATGCCCCCCCTCCACGTTAACTTCAATAACAGTTGAGAACCTCTTTGTGAAAAATGACCTGGCTCACATCTCTGCAAGAAAGCCACTAGAGAAATTGGAAATTTGAAGTACAATTCTTCTGAAAGCTGCTAATTTAAAGCAAACCTTTGCCTCTACAGTTGATACAAAATTGGGGAGACAGAGTCAGATTTATTAGCACCTACTATTAACTGTTTTGCCATAGTTAAATACGTTTATCATTGCTTAATTGTGTCAATGGTAAAAACCATAATATCTTACTGTAACCCTCAGGCAATCTGAAGTGTCCTCACAGTGTGATTATACACTGTGTGGAGTTGAGGCCATGCTTTCAGGGCGATAATACTGAAACTTGGATCCAGATCAGGGCCAGTACAACTTGGGGGGGGGGGTTATTGGGAAATTAACACTATCCACTCTTCACCAGCACTTAATAACTCAGTCAAAGCCAGAACTGGGATTCCTTGTCATCAAGCAGATGAAGCCATTACGTATGGGTTGTGTCCATCAACCAGCAGGGGGAGATAGAGAGCACTCAACTTTTCACAGTGCCTCATGGCCAGCCAGCTCCACTGCCTCTTCAGTATTTTCTATCTCCCCAAGCAGGGTGGCTGCAGCTTCTTCGAGCTCCATCAAAAATCTGCCTGGGGGTGGCTCCTGGCTTGCCAGTTGTTAGCCAGGGTGTTAAGAGGCTATAGCAGCTTCACTTTGAAGGCACATAGGTTAGCCCTTTCCCTGCCTTACCCATGCCCCCGTGGATGTGGACATATTAGCTTGCTTTTTCCCTGTCCTTTCCCACTCAGTGGATGCAGGCACATTGGTTCGCCTTTCCCTGCCTTTCCCACTCATCTGAGCCTCCAGAGTTCTTATTACCTCTGCTTTCCTCACAGCGTTTAAAAAAAAAAATGGAACAGAGGTTTTCCTTTGATTCTTCTATGGGACCGGAGCTGTGATACTCGGTCCGGTGAGGTAAGAGTGTTTTCTAACTCCTCCGGGGTGGGCCTGCGATCAGGGCGTTTTTGGTGCGAAACCGCCATTTTGAATTTTCCCGCTATTTTTGGCGATGGCTGCAGAGAATGTAAAGCGCTGTTCCCGGTGTGGCAAGCGCAAATCAGCAGCGGGGCTCTGTAAATCGTGCTGTACAGGTGTAAGAGCCGGCCCGAGCATGGTGAGGGATGATTCTTCCCGCTCAGAGCTGGCAGCGGACGCCATTTTGAATTCTCCGCATGGCGCGGCCTCCGTAAAGACGGAGAGCCCTGAGCCCGGGGGGGGGGGGACCTCGAATTGAGGCTATTCAGGGAGCGGCTAGCCCCGGACGGGATCTGGGTGCCCAGGGCGAGTTTTTCTCCCCTGATTTTGTGTTATTATTGCATAAAGCCTACATGCTGAAAAGAGCTCTCCCTCAAGGGTTGTCTGAGGCCCCTTCTATTGTCCCCCCCCCCCAGTGGATTCTGACCTGGGACTGCCCGCTGAGGCTATTTTCCCTGATAATTGGCATAAAGAAAAGCGTAGAAGGGCTAATTCCCCTTCAGATTGGGGTGCACCTCCTCCCCCCCCCCCCCCCCCCCCCCCCCCCCGTGGTCGGGCTGTGAGGATTCGGAGAGTTCTGGCAGGCCTTCGTGGTCTGAGGAGCCAGAGTCAGGTGCAGAATTACCACAGGATCTGGATGATCCCTCCGCGGTGAGGATTTTTCATCGTGATGAGCTGCCAGCGCTTATTTCAGATGCCCTACAGGTCCTTTCTATTGAAGAGCCTGACAGTGGCACGGCCTCCTCTGTGAATCCTAGGATGGCTAGTACCAAAAAGCCTGCTCGAGCCTTTCCTTTGCATGACTCCATCCAAGAGCTTATTTCCACTCAGTGGGCTGACCCCGAGGGACCTTTGAAAGTTTCCAGGGCTATGGGGCAATTATACCCTCTGCGTGAGGATCATTTGGCTCGCTTTGCAATGCCTAAAGTAGATGCCCTAGTCACTGCGGTGACAAAGAGAACTACCCTCCCTGTGGAAGGAGGAGTTGCCCTGAAGGTTATACAAGACCGTAGGCTGGAAGCAGCACTTAAACGGTCCTTTGAAATTGCAGGTCTTACTGTTTGGGCGTCTGCATGCAGTTGTTATGCTGCTAGAGCCTGCCTGGCGTGGTTGCAACAGGCAGTGGAACAGCCCAGAGATGCAGCGGAGCCCTTCTCGGATGTGGCTCCGCGGCTGGAGTCGGCCTTGTCCTTTTTGGCTGATGCCCTTTATGATATTGTCAGAGCCTCGGCTAAACAAATGGCAGTAGCAGTGGCGATTCGCCATCTTATTTGGCTACGACATTGGGCAGCGGACATGGCCTCTAAGCAAAGGTTGGTGAAGTTGCCCTTTCAAGGCCTTCTCCTATTTGGTGAGGAGTTGGAAAAAAAAATTGTTAAAGGCCTGGGAGATCCTAAACCCCAGCGCTTGCCCGAAGATAGGCCGAGGCCTTCCTCCAAGGGCCAGGCGGTCCACTCCTCTTATAGACCTCGCTTCCATGAAGCTAGAAGGTACCGCCCGGGGCGTTCTGCTGGGTTCACTTCTCGTGCCCGTTTTTCAGCAGAGGAACTCCTTTCGCTTGGACAAGCGTTCCGCAGCCACCGGCTCTAGGCCTGGAGTTCAGGGGCGACCCTCTCAATGATGGTGCGCCGGCCGCCTCCTCGCTTCCTGTCATCGGAGGATGTCTTTCCCTCTTTGCCGAGGAGTGGGCCAATATTTCCTCAGATCAGTGGGTTCTGGACCTGATCGGAGATGGCCACAGAATAGAATTCAACGCCCCAGTAAGAGACGTGTTTGTGGAGTCCCGATGCGGTTCTGCCGCCAAACGGGTGGCGGTAGAGGAGACTTTGCAAGGTCTGATTCAGTTAGGGGCCGTGTCCCCGGTACCTCCCGCCGAACACGGCTACGGCCGACACTCCATCTACTTTGTGGTGCCGCGAAAAGGTGGGTCTTTTCACCCTATTCTGGACTTAAAAGAATTAAACAAGTCCCTGAGAATGCGGCATTTCCACATGGAAACCCTGCGCTCCGTCATTGCTGCAGTACAGCCAGGAGAGTTTCTCACGTCTCTAGACCTGAAAGAAGCTTACTTGCGCATACCAAATTGGCCCCCGCACCAGAAGTTTGAGGTTTGCGGTGTTGGGAAAACATTTCCAGTTACGGGCCTTGCCTTTTGGCCTCGCCACAGCTCCCCGAACCTTTTTGAAGGTAATGGTGGTAGTAGATGCTTTGCTCAGGCGAGAAGGTATCAGGGTTCACCCGTACCTAGACGACTGGCTCATCAGAGCAGACTCTGTAACAGAGAGCTATCAAGCTACAGCCAGAGTGGTCTCAGTATTTCAATCTCTAGGCTGGGTCGTCAATATGGCCAAAAGTCACCTGACCCCCTTGCAATCTCTAGAATATTTGGGGGCCAGGTTCGACACAGACTTGGGCTATGTATACCTACCCGAGCTAAGGCGGTGCAAGCTTCAGAATCAGGTCCGTCTGCTCCTGAGGATGCCCCGCCCGCGAGCTTGGGACATTGTCCAACCGCTGGGATCGATGACAGCCACATTGGAAGTGGTGCCCTGGGCGAGAGCGCACCTGAGACCTCTACAGTATTCCCTACTTCAAAGATGGTCTCCAGTTTCTCAGGATTATCAATGCAGACTTTCTTGGCTCCCTGCGGCCCGACTCAGCATGGAGTGGTGGCTCTCAGACAGCATGCTGCGGCGAGGAATGCCGCTGGCGCTCCCCGATTGGTGTCTAGTAGTGACAGATGCCAGCCTGAAGGGCTGGGGCGCACATTGCAAGGGGAAGCATGCCCAGGGTCTGTGGACACCCGAGGAGTCGGAGTGGTCCATCAACCGCCTGGAGTTGAAAGCGGTGTTTCAGGCGCTTCTGGCCTTTCAAGTGACCCTGGAAGGATTGGCTGTCAGAGTGATGTCGGACAACACGACAGCAGTGGCCTACATAAATCGACAAGGCGGCACTCAGTGCAGAGCACTGGCTGTGCAGGCCGAACAGATTTGCCACTGGGCCGAGCTGCATCTTCAGTTTCTGTCGGCAGCTCACATTGCAGGTCAGAGCAACATGCAAGCCGATTATCTAAGCAGGCATCAGATCGATCCAGCAGAATGGGAACTAGCAGACGAAGTATTCCTGCAGATATGTGCCAAATGGGGCAAGCCCGTGATAGATCTTATGGCGACAAGTTCAAATGCCAAAGTCCTGTGCTTCTTCAGCAGACAGAGAGATCCTCGCTCGGCAGGGTTGGATGCCTTGACTCAGCCCTAGCCTCCGGGCCTACTATATGTGTTCCCTCCGTGGCCCTTGATAGGGCGCGTGCTCCTGCGGATTTGGCTGCACCCAGGAGAAGTGGTCCTCATCGCCCCGGATTGGCCCAGGAGGCCTTGGGATGGGGACCTCCAACAGATGCTAGTGGAGGCTCCCCTTCCTTTACTTCTGGTACCGAACCTGTTGTCACAGGGCCTGGTAGCCATGGAGGACGCCTGCCGCTTTGGTCTTATGGCATGGCAATTGAGAGGGCGCAATTGAGAGACTAGGAGGCATATTTTCAAAGCACTTTGGGAGGCTAAGTTCCATAGGTTTCTATGGAACTTTGGGAGGCTAAGTGCTTTGAAAATGAGCCTCAAAGGCTATTCAAACACAGTCATTTCCACTCTCCTGCAGGCCCGCAAGCGTTCCACTTCCGTGGCTTATGCCAGGATTTGGCACCAGTTTGAGTCTTGGCGTGCTTCAAAAGCGATCACACCCATGCGGGCTCCTGTCTCGCTGATTCTGGACTTTTTGCAGGATGGTGTACAAATAGGCTTGGCCTATAATTCTCTGCGGGTGCAAGTGGCAGCGTTGGTCTCCCTTTGTGGTAAGGTTGAAGGCGTGTCTTTAGCTGCTGATCCAGATGTGGCACGGTTTCTTAGTGGGGTGCTTCGACTCCGGCCTTCTGTGTGAGTACCCTGTCCAGCTTGGAACCTGGGGCTAGTTTTGAAGGCCCTGCAGGCTTTTCCTTTTGAGCCGCTTCGGCGAGCATCGGAGAAAGATTTGACACTAAAGGCCGTTTTTCTTGTGGCCATTACTTCGGCAAGACGGGTGTCAGAGCTCCAGGCGCTGTCCTGTAGAGACCCATTTCTGCAATTCTCAGAGTCCGGGGTCACGGTTCGGACCGTGCCTTCCTTCATGCCTAAGGTGGTTTCAGCATTTCACCTAAACCAGCCTATTTTCTTGCCCTCCTTTGATAAGGAGGAGTTTCCAGAATCTTTTGGGCAGTTGCACCTGTTGGATGTGCGCAGGACTCTGCTGCAGTATCTGCGAGTTACTATCTCTTTCAGGATCTATGATCATCTGTTTGTTTTGCTATCAGGTCCTCGCAGAGGGACTCCAGCGTCTAAAGCCACTATTGCCCGCTGGCTCAAAGAAACTATCTTTTCAGCTTATCTGCTTGCCGGCCGGTCTCCGCCTGTAGCCTTTAAGGCGCATTCTACCAGAGCTATTTCTTCCTCTTGGGTTGAAACTGGAGCACTCTCTCGTCAAGAGATATGCAGTGCAGCAGCATGGGCTTCTAAGCTCTCTTTTGCCCGACATTACAGGCTGGATGTGGCTGCTAGGAGGTATGCGCGTTTTGGAGCACAAGTGCTAGCGTGTGGTGTGACCTGTTCCCACCCTATATAGGGATTGCTTTGTTACATACGTAATGGCTTCATCTGCTTGATGACAAGGAAGGGAAAATTAGGTTCTTATCTTGGTAATTTTCTTTCCTTTAGTCTTAGCAGATGAAGCCATGAGCCCTCCCTGTATGATTGTCTGTATGCTGTGAATCTGTTTCAGGTTCTGTTCTTGTTTCCTGAAGTTCCTTCCTTGGGAGAAAGTTGGAAAACAGTCTTCAGGATTCATGTTCACTTATACGAGGATGAGTCCATTCCCTCCAGTTTATGTTTTGGAGGACGAATTTATTCCCTCCAGGAGATTGTGTGTATCCCCTCCAGTTATACAATAAGGAGGACGAGTTTATTCCCTCCAGGAGGATGTGTTCATTCCCTCCTTTTGAGTTCATGCCCTTGTTAAGGGGCCATCGTTCGCTGTGAGGAAAGTTCATGTTATTCCCATTGCGGTTTGCCATACTGCTTTGGAAGCTTCAAATACTGAAGAGGCAGTGGAGCTGGCTGGCCATGAGGCACTGTGAAAAGTTGAGTGCTCTCTATCTCCCCCTGCTGGTTGATGGACACAACCCATACGTAATGGCTTCATCTGCTGTGACTAAAGGAAAGAAAATTACCAAGGTAAGAACCTAATTTTCCCTTCTGAATCAAAAGTTTATTTAACAAAGAAAAAGTCTTCAAGCAAAAAGGACAGACTTACAACAATAAGGCAGAGATTGAAAAATAACTCTGATGCTTACAGTCATTAATTCTCCCAGGATTCTCTGATCTTCAGATTCCTCTTTCACTCTTTCTCTTGAATATCTTTCAGAGCTGGATTGAACTCAACATATGCTCACAGATGCTGTTCCTTCTGACTGCCTGGTCCTCCTTGCTCAGATTCAAGGGATATCCACTGTATCCTCCCTTTTTTGGCAGGATCAGTGACTCCCTGCTGCTCTCATGCTCCAGAGGTACTGATGGGGGTGGGGTGGGAGGAATAGTTACTAATGAGCTTTAAGGGAATAATGCACGATATTTGTCCTTTAATGTAGGTTAAATGGCAATATCTTGTATTACCTTACTCTAACACATATTAGTTTAAGTTACAGTGGGGAAACATAATCAGATGCAAATGTGTGCAAAATACCTAATTGTGATATACATTGAATAACCAGTTTGCTTGCAGCCCAGTGCTCCTGGTCGCTATTTTAAAGGAGCTAAAGCCTTTCAAAGATGAAGGATGCTTCCCCTTCCCCCTCTTCCCCAAAGACCACCACCGTTCCATAGGGTCTCCCGGTCCCACCGCTTAGAATCTCTGGGGTTCTAGGAGTTTGGAGGCAGAAGTGATGCCCAGTCACTCCAGCTCTGCTGGCACTGAGTTTAAAATGGTGACAGTGGTGACCCCTGGCAGTTGTCTGGCAGTATTGCCACTAGGAGTCAAGGTACTTTAAAAGAATTTGTGCCTTTGAATAAGAACGCCTCTTTGTTTTGAAGCTTAATTACTATTCAAAGACAGTAATGTATTGTAATATTTTGATAAAGCATGCAGAATTTTAAAATTCCATATCATGAATTTTCCTCAAGAGTACATCTCCTGTTTTTGTATTTTTTTGGGAAAAATAGACATCCTTTGACAGATTGTCTTGAAGAGTAAGATTTATTATCTTTTGAGTACATATTTTGTCATAATCTTATTACTGAGACACACCGTTCTAGCATTGATGTTATTTGTTGAGGATTGGGCATAAAGAAGGATCAAAACGCCACAGTATAAGCACACAAAGCAACAGTGGAGTTGGCTTCATAGGCAAATAAGATTCTGCAATCACGAAGATGGTGAAAATGATTTAGGGGCCCTTTTTCTAAGCTCCAGTGTTTATATTTTATTAATTTATTTGGATTTTGCTCACACCTTTTTCAGTAGTAGCTCAAGGTGAATTAAATTCAGGTACAATGGGTATTTCATAAGTACATAAGTATTGCCACACTGGGACAGAAAGGTACATCAAGCCCAGTATCCTGTTTCCAACAGTGGCCAATCCAGGTCACAAATACCTAGCAAGATCCCAAAAAAGTACGAAACATTTTACACTGCTTATCCTAGAAATAGTGGATTTTCCCCAAGTCCAATTTAATTATGGTTTATGGACTTTTCCTTTAAGAAGCCATCAAGACCTTTTTTAAACCCCGCTATGCTAACTGCCTTTACCACATTCTCTGGCAACGAATTCCAGAGTTTAATTACATATTGAGTGAAGAAGTTCCTCCACTTCGTATTAAATTTACTACTTTGTAGCTTCATTGCATGCCCCCTAGTCCTAGTATTTTTAGAAAAAGTAAACAAACGATTCACGTCTACCCGCTCCTTTCCACTCATTATTTTATAGACCTCTATCATATCTCACCTCAGCCATCTCTTCTCCAAGCTGAAGAGTCCTAGCCACTTCAGCCTTTCCTTATAGGGAAGTCGTCCCATCCCCTTTATCATTTTCGTTGCCCTTCTCTATACCTTTTCTAATTCCACTATATCTTTTTTGAGACGCGGCAACCAGAATTGAACACAATTATTGGAGGTGCGGTTGCACCATGGAGTGATAAAAAGGCATTATAATATCCTCACTTTTGTTTTCCATTCCTTTCCTAATAATACCTAACATTCAATTTGCTTTCTTAGCCGCCGCAGCACACTGAGCAGAGCATTTCAACATATAATCAACAACGACACTGAGATCCCTTCCTTGGTCGGTGACTCCTAACGTGGAACCTTGCATTATGTAGCTATAGTTCTAGTTCCTCTTTCCCACATACATCACTTTACACTTGCTCACATTAAACGTCATTTGCCATTTAGACGCCCAGTCTCGTAAGGTCCACTTGTAATTTTTCACAATCCTCTCGCGATTTAACAACTTTGAATAAACACGTGTCATCAGCAAATTTAATTACCTCACTAGTTACTCCCATCTCTAAATCATTTATAAATATGCTAAAAAGCAGCAGTCCCAGCACAGACCCCTGAGGAACCCCACTATCTACCCTTCTCCATTGAGAATACTGACCATTTAACCCTACTCTCTGTTTTCTATCCTTTAACCAGTTTTTAATCCACAATATGACGCTACCTTCTATCCCATGACTCTTCAATTTCCTCTGGAGTCTTTCTTGAGGTACTTTGTCAAACGCCTTTTGAAAATCCAATTACACAATATCAAGCGGCTCACCTTTATCCACATGTTTGTTCACCCCTTCAAAGAAATGTAATAGTTTGGTGAGGCAAGATTTCCCTTCACTAAGTCCATGCTGGCTTTGTCTCATTAATCCATGCTTTTGAATATGCTGTGTAATTTTGTTCTTTATAATAGTCCCTACCATTTTGCCCGGCACTGATGTCAGGCTCACAGGTCTATAATTTCCCGGATCCCCTCTGGAACCTTTTTTAAATATTGGCTTTACATGGGCTACCTTCCAATCTTCCAGTACCATGCTCGATTTTAAAGATAATTTACCTATTACTAACAATAGTTCCACCAGTTCATTTTTCAATTCTATTAGTACTCTGGGATGAATATCATCCGGTCCAGGAGATTTGCTACTCTTTCAGTTTGTCAAATTGCCCCATTACATAGAGATTTACTACTACTACTACTACTACTAAACATTTCTAAAGCGCTACTAGGGTTACGCAGCGCTGTACAATTTAACAAAGGAGGACAGTCCCTGCTCATAGGTGCTTACAATCTAAAGGACAAAATGTGTAATCAATCAGGTTGGGGCAGCAGTCTAGATTTCCTAAATAGAGGTGACATGGTTAGGTGCCGAAGATGGGCTTTGAGCAAGGATTTGAAGATGGGCAGGGAGGGGGCTTGACGTATGGGCTCAGGAAGTTTATTCCAAGCATAGGGTGAGGCGAGGCAGAAAGGGCGGAGCCTGGAGTTGGCGGTGGCGGAGAAGGGTACTGAGAGGAGGGACTTGTCCTGTGAGCGGAGGTTTCAGGTAGGAGCGTAAGGGGAAATGAGGGTAGAGAGGTAATGAGGGGCTGCAGATCGAGTGCATTTGTAGGTTAGTAGGAGAAGCTTGAACTGTATGCGGTACCTGATCGGAAGCCAGTGAAGTGACTTGAGGAGAGGGGTGATATGAGTATATCGGTCTGGGCGGAAGATAAGACGCGCAGCAGAGTTCTGAATGGATTGAAGGGGGGATAGATGGTTAAGTGGGAGGCCAGTGAGGAGTAGATTGCAGTAGTCAAGGTGGGAGGTGATGAGAGAGTGGATGAGAGTTCGGGTGGTGTGCTCAGAGAGGAAAGGGCGAATTTTGCTGATGTTATAGAGAAAGAAGCGACAGGTCTTGGCTGTCTGCTGGATATGCGCAGAAAAGGAGAGGGAGGAGTCGAAGATGACTCCGAGGTTGCGGGCAGATGAGACGGGGAGGATGAGGATTTCATTCGGTTTCTCCAACTCATGAGCTTCGAATAGCATTTCTGGCACCGGTATCACTCCCAAATCTTCCTCGGTGAAGACCGAAGCAAAGAATTCCCTTACATGTAAATAATTTCTCCTATTTCTTTTAAAAGTATAACTGTGTAACTTCATGATGTGTCCCTAGTCTTTGTTTACTCTTTCAAAAAATACAATTGATTCATATTCACCTGTTTTACTCCATTCAAGATTTTGTAGACCTCCATCATATCTTCCCCTCCCCCCTTCCTTGTAAGCCTTTCCTTATATAAGAGGAGTTCTATCCCCTTAATCATTTTGGTCGCCCTTTTTTGTAATTTTTTAAGTTCTGCTATGTCTTTTTTTAAGATATGGTGACAAGATTTGCATAGAATACTTGAGGTGAGGTCCCACAATGGAGCAATACAGAAGCATTATAATATTGTTTCATTTTCTGTTCCTTTCCTAATCCTAATATTATTGGCTTTTGTGACCACTGTCACACACTGTGCAGAAGATAATGTACTGTTCACAATGACAGATCCTTTTCTTGGGTGTTGATTTCTAATATAGAACCTAACGTTATGTGGCTTTAAGTTTGGCTGTTCTTCCCAATGTGCATCACTTTGCTTTTTGCCCACATTATATTTCATCTGCCATTTGGATGCCTAGTCTTCTGATCTCATAAGGTTCTCCTGCAATTTCTCAGTCTGAATCTGATTTATCAACCTGGAATAGATTTGTGTCATCTGCAGATTTGACATCTCATTCATCATTCTCATTTCCAGATCATTTATGAATGTGATTAAAGAGCACATGTAAGTGCATGGCCTCATCTTGATGTTGAGCAGAAGTGGGGGATGGGAGGGAGTGGGGACAGTGGGTATATTTGTTAAAAACCTGATGACATTAAGTAATGTATGGGGTCGATTTGTGTATTGCTAGTGGAATATGTATAGTACATTGCTGGAGGTTTGTGCAATTTCTTTGTTTTAATGAGTCATCAATAAAAGGCCTCCCTTGACAAACTTTGTAAAAAAAATTGTACATAGTTCTATTTTTTTGTTTTGTTAAATGTTTCATATTTTTGATATAAACATTTTTTTTTTATAATGATATATGGGATTGTAATACATGACACTATCCAGCATTAATAACCTAATTTAAAAAATGCAGATTCAAGCGTATTCCGTCTTTCAGTGCAAAGCCTGTTATTTGCGGAATCTGCAACCTTGCATACAGAAGAAGACTGCTGACAAGGGTCCTGATGTGTTAGAATAGCAGGGTTGTGATCACATCAACATCTTGGCCAGAACAACCAAGGACGCTTGGAGTCTCCCATTCAGCTGAAGAGACACTGTGGCTGGCAAATGTGACCCCATCAATGTGGTGCCAGTGAGACAATGTTGTGGCTCTTGAAATCACAACAATGGGGTAACAATGTCATGTGTACATCATTCCCAAGACAAGAATGCACATCATCGGCACAGCTTCAGCCAATCGGCACAGCTTCAGCCAATGGTTTCTGTATAAAAAGGGGCTCTTATCTGAGGCAATAGGCTGCTGTGTTGACATTCCATCCAAGGAGCAGATTGTGCTGAATCTGATTGAACATCAGAGGAACACGCTGCCACAATCTAGAAATTTGCATCAGGTTGTATGTGTGCCATGTGCTGTGGGCTCAGTGTGACTAGTAGGGGGAGGGGAGTGTTGTGGGAAGACTGGTGGGAGGGGGGTCTAGTTCATTGTCATTAACGCTTGGTTGGGTGTTGTGTGGATGGGTACATAAGTTTAAGTTGGATCATTTGGGTAAGCTTGCTTGAAAAGGTGGGTTTTCAGCAGTTTCTGAAAGGTTAGGTGATCGCTTGAATGGATCTTGGTAGGGCATTCCAGAGTTGGCTGCCTATAACAGAGAAATTGGATGCATAATAGATTTTGTACTTGAGTCCTTTGCAGTTGGGAAGGTGTAAGTTGAGATAGGTTCGCGAAGATTTTGATCCGTTTCTGGGTGGAAAGTCAATTAGTTTGTCCATATAGCTTGGGGTTTCTCTGTGGATAATCTCGTGAATCAGTGTGTGTATTTTGAAGTTTATTCGTTCTTTGATAGGGAGCCAGTGAAGCTTTATGCGTGGAGGTGTTGCTTGTTCAAATCGTGTCTTACCAAAAATGAGTCTGGCTGTCGTGTTTTGGGCAGTCTGGAGTTTTTTCAGGACTTGGGCCTTACAACCAATGAAAATACTATTGCAGTAGTCTGCGTGGGTTAGTACTGTGGATTGTACCAATCTGCGGAATGTTTTAATGGGGAGGTATAGTTTGACACGTTTCAGCACCTGCATCATATTAAACATTTTCTTCGTGGTGGCTATTGCATGATTTTCAAGAGATAGATGGTTGTCTATGATTTATAATTTTCATTATTTTTAAATATACTCATTCAGAAACAATACTGCAAAGTGTAATACAGCCATTAATAGAAAACAAATAATAATACAGAAAAACCTTTCTTTCTTTCTTTCAAAAATCCAAGATCAAGTGGCTTCCTTAGACCTCTATAAGGGGGGGGGGGGGGTAGGAATTAGTGAAGATTATACCATATACAAATCATATAAGAAATTACATCGCCGTTATTCCCATATTATTAATAATCTCTAATGTTGTTTTGCTTCTAAGAAAGTCTTAAGCTGATCAGGCAAATAATAGACGTGGAGGGGCATAATCGAACGCGAACGCCCATCTCCATGGGCATCTATCTCCAAGAACGGGTACGTGAAGGGGCGGGACAAACCGTATTTTCGAAAAAAAATGGGCGTCCATCTTTTTTCCGATAATACGGTTTGTGCCAGCCAAATGCATCGGATTTGTGCGGATTTGAGCTGGGCGGTGTCGTTTTTCAGCGATAATGGAAACCGAAAGCGCCCAGCTCAAAAATGACCAAATCCAAGGCATTGGGTCATGGGAGGGGCCAGGATTCGTAGTGTCCTGGTCCCCCTCACATGCCAGGACACCAACCGGGCACCCTAGGGGGCACTTGTAACAATTAAAAAAAAGTTAACTACCTCTGAAGTCCATAGCTCTCTTTCCTTGGGTGCTGAGCCCCCCAAATCCCCCCCAAAACCCACTGCCCATAACTCTACACCATTACCATAGCAGTTATGACTGAAGGGGGGCACCTAGATGTGGGTATAGTGGGTTTTGGGGGCGGTTTGGAGCGCTCCCATTTACCACCGCAAGTGTGACAGGTAGGGGGGGAACGGGCCTGGGTCCACCTGGCTGAAGTCCACTGCACCCACTAACAACTGCTCCAGGGACCTGCATACTGCTGTGATGGAGCTGGGTATGACATTTGAGGCTGGCATACAGGCTGGAAAAATGTGGGAAGGGGTTAGTGACCACTTGGGGGAGTCAAGGGTGGTCATCCCCGATTCCCTCCGGTGGTCATTTAGGGCACTTTTTTGGGACTTGTTCGTGAAAAAAAGGGTCCAAAAAAAGTGACCCAAATTCGCGCTAAAAACGCCTTTCTTTTTTCGATTATCGGCCGAGGACGCCCATCTCTCCTCGGCCGATAAACACGCCCCAGTCCCGCCTTCACCACGCCTCTGACACGCCCCCGTCAACTTTGGCCGTTTCCGCGACAGATTGCAGTTGAAGATACCCAAAATCGGCTTTCGATTATACCGATTTGGCCGCCCACGGGAGAAATACGCCCATCTCCCGATTTGGGTCGAAATATGGGCGTCTTTCTCTTTTGAAAATAAGGCGGATATTTTGTTTGATTCAATCTAATCACACATTTACAAGGGTATGCAAGAAGAAATGATCCTCCTATTTCCAAAATCTTCGACCTCATAGAAACGTTTTCCTTTTTTCCTGTATGGTTTTAGTCACATCGGGGTAAAGCCAGATTTTCTGGCCAGCAAACATACGGTTAGTTGATTTAAAATGCAATCTCATTATTGCATTTAAATCCTGATAGAAAACAAAGGAAACTATCAACGTCCCTCTTTCAGTAGCATCCACAATTGATTGTTACAAAATAGCTGTTACATTTTGTAAGTCAATTAAAGATTCTCCTTCTACTTTTTTCATTGTGCTTGGAATATAGTAGATTTTACTCAAAGGAGGAAAAATTTCTTGTGAAAAATTCAAAGTTTCTTTAAAAAATTCTCTGAAACAAATCATTTGGGGAAATCCCCAATAATCTAGGAAAATTTAATATACGGAGATTTAATCTCCTATTATAGTTCTCCATTTGTTCTATCTTCCTCCTGATCTCAGCATTGTCTTTAATTACAGCTACTTTAAATTCTTCCGTTTGTTTAGACTCTATCTGCAAGGCCTCTATTTTAGATGAAAAATCTTGTTTAACAACATCTGTGGAGTTGTTTACTTCCTGCACACTTAAATTCAGTATCTTTACCTCCTCCAAAGATTGCCTCAAAGTTTTTTCAATATCCAACAGCTTTAGCCAGATCTGACTTAGATTCACCTCCGTCTCTCCTGCAGCTTCAGATTTCCCAGGTACGTCGAGCTCCCCACTGGGCTTTTCGATTTCGCCCCTTCCGGGCTCAGAAGTAATCCCCCGTTCGACTAGCTTGAGCTGCAGGGCAAGGAGGGGCCATAGAGCTTGGCGGGGAAAGCGATGTTTCTACGTCCAGCGTGGGAACCTCTTCACCGGTTCCAAACGCTAAGGACTCCTCTTTGGGGAATCGCGGGGAAGAAGCGTTCCAAACCCTCTCTTGTCGGAGTAGACGTCCCTGAAGGTAGGGGAACTCCATGGAATAGTCCGTTTACACTTAGTATGCGGCATTATTTGCAGGAAAAAGTTCAAATTCGGCAAGGGAGGCAGGAGCTCACTTCAAACACGTCCGCTCACGGCGCCATCTTGACATACCCCCCGATAGATGGTTGTCTAACGTTACTCTTAGAATTTTCAGTTTGTCGGATATGGGGATCGTGACGTCAGGGGTGCTAAGAGTAGTTGGGAGGAGTGTGGAGTGTGGGGATGATAGGATTAGGCATTGAGTTTTTTCCTTGTTCATTTTCATCTTAAAGGCGTTGGCCCAAGAAATTAAGGTATTCATGCCAGTGATTATTTTGTCGGAGATTTCTGATAAGTTGGATTTAAAGGGGATGAATATGGTGATGTCATCTGCGTAGATGGGGGTTGAGGCCATGTTTGGATAGAGATTTGGCTAGGGGGATCATCATAAGATTGAAGAGAATTGGGGATAGAGGAGATCCTTGGGGTACTCCACATTCTGATGACCAGGGAAATGAGATTGTTGAAGTCGACTTGACTTGGTAAATAAAGATATCATCACCTCTAATTTAATTTTAACTAGAAGATTTCCTTCTCTGCCTGCGCACGGGGAATGGGAAACAGCGACTAACCAAACTGGCTTCAGCTTTATGACGTCATCCCCGGCTACTGGTGAATTCAACACCCTTGCTTAAACTTCCTTGCTGGCTCCTTCCATCCCCACTATACCGGCTGTAAGATTTATAAGATTGGTTGAAGGAACCAGACGGAGACAGAGAGGTGGGGAAGCAGGTCATGAGATCAGAGTCACTGAAAGTTAGCTGATCATAGACAACCAGGAAGTGGAGCTGCAGGTATACAGCAGTCCGGCATTGCAGGGTAGACTGAAATTAATAAATCTGTTTGAGGTTTAATTTCTGTCACTGCAGAATGTTAGAATGATTTAATAGGTAAAAATATTGACATACATTTTTTTAAACCTGCGTCAGACAATGGTCCAGTTATCCTACCAATAGGTAATTATCACACTGCTTTCTCACACACAGACACACACTTTGTCTCTGTCAGACACACAAACACTCTCTTTTCCAGTCTCAAACACACACACACGCTCTGTTTCTCACACACACACAGACCAGTGTGTGACCAGTGTGTGAGAGAGTCATATTCTGTGTGTGTGTGACATAGAGACAGTCTCTGTGTCACACACACACAGAATGTGACTCACACACACAAACAATGTGTCACACACTCTGTCTCTCTTTCTCTCACTGCGTCACACAAAAGTAGGAATCAACAGAATAGAAAAAAAACACAAACAGTGACATTATTATAATTCAAGAAAATTACATGGCAGGGAGCCTGTGAGCCGGAAAGAGACATCAATCAAGACTGAGAGGCAAAGGACAACAGGGTGCAACACAACAGGAAAAAAACATACAACACACAGAGAGTGAACTCTGTATTGCACTCTCTTTCTTTCACACACAGACCAGTCTGTCTATCACACTCTATCTCTCTGTCTCACACACACACAGTCTCTCTCTCTCTCTCTCTCTCTCTCTCACACACACAGACACAGTCTCTCTGTCTCTCTCTCTCTCTCTCTCTCTCTCTCTCTCACACACACAGACACAGTCTCTCTGTCTCTCTCTCTCTCTCTCACACACACACAGTCTCTCTCTCTCTCATTCTCTCTCTGACACACACACTCCCTCACACACACACACTCTATCTCACACACACACACACACACACTCTCTCTCTCAAACATACACACTCTGAAGAAAACCTTGCTAGCGCCCGTTGCCTTTTTTACTAGTTGTAAATAAATGCACACACTATTTTTATAATACTCGGTTGTAGAGTTAGTTTTTTCTATTATTTAGGGTATAGTGAGCTTGGATCTAAGGATAAGAGGGAACACATTTGTTTCTGACACTTCACTCACTAAGGCTGGTATTACCAGAGACCTATTCCTGTTAGAATTTATGCTAAGTGTCAGGTACCCCAATAACACCCCAAGAAGGGTTATATCTGTATGCGCCTATAGATACACAGTGGTTTCTGCAGTGTACCCCCCCCCCCAATACAGCAAGCAAGCATAACAGCAACAGACCCTCCAGGAAAAGGGTGTGTAGGGGTGTGTATGGGTGGGGTTTGGAGACAAGGGCACATGTCAGAGTCGGTCCCCTAGGAGCGAGGGGACTTATGTGACTGGTGCACATATGTGCACCAAACAACATGTTCAACTGATATTTTGTAAGTTGCCTGCATTGCTAAGTGATATGCCCTTGCTCTGCCCACATGTGTGCCCCCTCTCCCCACGGGCAGTTGTGTGGTAAGTGAACGATGTGTATTGGTTACAGAATAATGCCTAGCAGTAATAAGTGCGACTTTCAATTATTGATGCCAGTGATGCACAGAAGTGCTAGACTTCTGTAACATATGTGAGTTCTTAGCACCTAAATTTAGGCACCAGCTTATAAAATTGCCTCAAGCTTATTAAGGCTATTAGAGGTTAAAAACTACTTTAGTATGAAACTGCTGGCAGACTTCAAGCACTCTAGATTATTTAGATAGGCAGCAAGACTTTCCATATTCCAAATTCAGCATTTCAGATCATTAGTTGCTGGTTCTCACTTAGAGTTGGTTGCTTCGTATGCAATGTAAACAACTTTTTTTAAAAGCAGACCACAAGGAATTATGTAAAGCACCTTAGGGGGAACCATCCTCATTTACTTTCTTGTTTTTGAGTACTTGCAAGATAAGAAATGAGCTCCCAGGGACATGTTTTGCCTCTCAGGAATAGAACTTGCTCTGTGGCAGACTCTGGCCTATTTCTGTAGTACGATGACAAAAGGGAGTCTGAAGCAGTGTGTATTGCTCCATCACACACTATCTACAGTATGGCCCATTCACTTTCTGGCTAGTCTCAATCTGAAAACACCTTATTAAGAGAGATTCTCTTCTCCCATAATTTGTTATTACAGGTGTGAAGACCTCACTGTTTCTGATGGTTTTTGGTAATGTTCTGAAGAGAGCTTTCTGGAGTTCTTGGTAGTCCATTGAGGTGGTTTCATTTACTTTTTGGTCCTGATAGTGCTCTTTATTACTTCATCTCAATAAGAACTAGCACTTACTGGGACTGTGTCGCCATGAATCTTCATTTTCAGCTACTTCAGGATTTTACCTCTACCCCACCCCTTCATGTTGCTTAGTTTTCACCTGAGGCAGTGGAGGGTTAAATGACTTGTCCAAGACTTCAAGGAGTAGCAGTGGGATTTGAACCATGGCATCCCTGGTTATCAGTCTGTTGCTTTACTACTTCTACTACTTAACATTTCTGTAGCCCTACTAGATGTACATTATATATAGGTACTTTCTCTATCCCTAGTGCACTCATAGTCGCAATCTAAGTTTTTGTACCTGGGACATTGGAGGGTTAAGTGACTTGCACAGAGTCACAGGGCGCTGCAGTGAGAATTGAACCAGTCCACTGCACTAATACAAATAGTTCTTATTCCAGACACGTTTGGTAACTTATCAATAGGCTAAACACCAGTAGATCTGAAGCCCAGTGGCCATTTGGCAGCATACCAAAAAAACTGATAGGCAAATCTACAGTTGCCAGTAACCACAGGATTTCTCTTATAGTTCCGCTGATCATCACTGTTCGTATGGTCAACAGGAAGATGATAGTTGAGTGTGTGTGGGGTGGAGTGGGGGGCAGTGATGCAGAAAGTCAGGTAGTACGTGGCTTCTCCTGCAAAATTAGCGAGGAAAAAAAATACCGCAGTGTGCAGTAAACAATCAGAATGCAAATTACTCCTGTGGTAAAAATACGGCAGTAATCCACAATTCATTGCAAAATGGTCCCCTTCATGTCAGTGCCTGAATTATGATTGGCTCAGATATTGATAGGAAGGGGGGTATTTTAAAACAAGTCACAGGCAGTCTGCATCAGCCCTGATCTCCCTCCCCCCTCATCCAAATTGCCCCACTGCCCCACTATTAAAATTAATTCCTTGGTGTCTAGTGGCAGCCTCCCACTCTTTATCGTGCATCTTAATCTGCTGTGTGCAGATGTCTACTGCAAGAGTTAACTTCAGAGCAGAATCCCTTTTTACGTACTGTGGTCATTAGCAAGCACATAAACCTGCTCATTACTGTGGTAGCTTTCTGCATTGGCACCTAGAGAGATAAGGCTAATCAGAAACCTAGTGTTAATTAAAGTACCTGCATATATTTCCAGAATACTGTAAATACTATCATATTACTTTGTCACGCTAGTTGTCTCGATCACACTTCACCCTTAAACAACATCACTGGCTTCCCGTACAATTTCGAATTACTTATAAAATCGCCCTGTTGACATTCAAGGCTTTTAGAATGGGTACACCAGACTATCTTTCATGTCTTTACTATTCCCTTCTCATTAGCAAGAGTCCTTCGTTCTTTGAATGATCATCGTCTCAGACTATCAGGTCCAAAACTTGCCCAGCTAGAAACAACCAGACATCGTTCCTTCTTTTTCCTCTCTTCCCATATTTGGAACTCTTTGCCTCTTTCCCTTCATAGCGAACTGTCCCTTAAAAACTTTAAGGTAAACCTGAAAGCCTGGCTTCTTAGACAAGCTTTTGAAGAACAGAATTAGCCGGAAATTGCTGCCAGTTGATTAGGTGAACCAACCCTTGTTCTTAGCTCTGTGCTTTATACTTTCCTTTATTAGCCGTCTTCTTTTCTGTGTGCTTTATACTTTCGTCAGCATGAATGCATTACATGTTTCTGTGTGTGACTGGATTTTTCCTCTGTTTTCTTCTGAGTGATTATATATCTTTCCTATCAAAAATTGGATTTCCGTTCCTTTTTCTTTGTTTTAGTCATGTACACTGCTCTGCTCTGCCCAGGTTACAGCGGTCTAGCAAATCTAATAAAGTATAAGTATATAAGTATTTTGTTTAATATGTTGTATTATTTTGGTGTTGTACTTTGATTTTTTTTGACACAGTATTCCCTGGAGAGTATTTAGGGTACTATACATATTAACATTGCTATCAGATAAGTACATAAGTATTGCCTTACTGGGAAAGACCAAAGGCCCATCAAGCCCAGCATCCTGTTTCTAACAGTGGCCAATCCAGGTCACAAATACCTGGCAAGATCCAAAAAAAGTACAAAACATTTTATACTGCTTATCCCATAAATAGTGGATTTTCCCCAAGTCCATTTAATGTACTAGGGGGAGGCAGCTGGTGCAGTTGCACCAGAAAAAAAGCACAAAAACAATCAGGAGCCCTTTAATGGGTAGACTCCGCACAGGTTGTGGGCTATTGATAGTCCCAAAAAGAATAAAAGGCCAGAGTTGGGACTGATTTTTCTGCATCTGCGTTGAGATTTGCAAGCAGTGCGCTATGGTGTTTTTCAGTTGCTTTGCTTATGACTTTGTCTACATTATTCATTGAGGAGCTTTTTTGGTTATGTGGTTCTTAGGAGTTTTCACTCTACCTGACCCCTGATGCAGGCGTACGCATGCCAAAACACTGCCCATGTTGGGTCTATCCATTAAAGGAGTCCTGATTGGTTCACTCTTGAAGGCCCATTTGTGCCTTTTTCTATTGTTCCTGTTCATGTATTCTTGAACCCTCTCTTCTTCTACTTGCATTTGCCCCAGAGACACAACATGAAGGAATCTTTCCCTGCTATAGTCAAAAGTGCCCCCACTGTCCCTTTACTGCTGACATAGGTGTTGCCCCCATCTCAACAATTTTAACTTGTCCTGTCCATGCCGTATCTCACCCCACCCTAGCTCCTTCCCAATTTAGATCCCTCAAACAGTAGCGTCACCAACTGCCTATGCCTGTTGACTTCTCTCACTATTTTTCTATGCTTTTTGTTGGTCTCTTGCACTTTCAGTTCTTCCATGGTCCCTGAATATATGGTACCTTATCCCAAGTCCTCCTGTCTGTTTGAGCATCCACCCATGAACTGTAATGGGAAGGCACAAGTTATTTCTGCAGCTCCCCCTCTGCTTTTTTGTCTTGTTCCTGTTTGGGTACATGCCACATAAGAGAAGGAGGAATGGGAGGTGTGAGACAGCACTTGCATTGTTGCTGCTGTCTCTTCTGATCCTGGTACTGATAACTCTGGCTTGGAATGGGAGGTGTGAGACAGCACTTGCATTCTTGCTGCTGTCTCTTCTGATCCTGGTACTGATAACTCTGGC
Organism: Microcaecilia unicolor; assembly: GCF_901765095.1. NCBI lineage: Eukaryota > Metazoa > Chordata > Amphibia > Gymnophiona > Siphonopidae > Microcaecilia > Microcaecilia unicolor. The sequence continues at coordinate 343,692,898 of NC_044032.1, read as the reverse complement.
TTGGAATGGGAGGTGTGAGACAGCACTTGCATTGTTGCTGCTGTCTCTTCTGATCCTGGTACTGATAACTCTGGCTTGGAATGGGAGGTGTGAGACAGCACTTGCATTGTTGCTGCTGTCTCTTCTGATCCTGGTACTGATAACTCTGGCTTGGAATGGGAGGTGTGAGACAGCACTTGCATTGTTGCTGCTCTCTCTTCTGTTCCTGGTACTGATAACTCTGGCTTGTTGGTTGGATATCAGAAGTGGCTGTCTAGCATCTTTCCCTTCGCCCAAGAGGGGTTCTAGAAGATGACTGTCCTTGCTGCCTAACTTTTATTTTTTTTAAGTACCCTTAACAGATGCGTCATAAGGACTGATTTTCATTGTGTTTTTGTGTTTTGCAGGAGATTTTTAAAAACAAGATGCGTTCCCAATAAAAGGCCCAAATCTTTCATTTCCCAAACTGTATATTGCTTCAGCTAACAGGAAAAAAAGAGAAATGAAGCCAAGGAATAAGATCACAAGAGGAAGCAATGCAGCCAGGAAACAGGCAAGTTGATGTTTTGAGAGTCTCACTACTACTGTTGCTAAGCAGCATGTCGACTGAAAGAGTCGACAGTGTTGAAATGATCTCTGTGGTGTATTGCTCTAAAAATATGAATGAGAAATTAGCTTTTTTTTTTGTTAATCAGATGTTTTCTTTAAATTGGGAAGAATTTTGGGGGGAGGGGGGTTTGATATACAGCTCTCTGGATTATAACTGCATGTAAAGAAAGTTGATGAAAGGGCATGGAGCTCCTTGAAAAGCTCCAGCAGGGGACTAGAGCATCACCCTGGCAAGAATTCAGTACCAGGGATCATGTTTGGAAATAAATGAATAGGTTTTTGAAGTATACTGGCATTTGTTGGTTCCATAGGCTCTTGGGGTACATTTTGGCCTAACTAGATTTATTTTGAAATCCATGCTTTCTGCTTCAGGATAGATGCCTATTCACAGAGAGCTTTTGCCTAAGTAAAGATCTTCTAGTAAGTAATGGTTTTCCTTTACTTATTTTTGAACACCTTAAAGCTAATTTTTTTTTCACTCCTGAAAGAGTTTGTGGCTAATGTTGTTGACTATAAGTTCACCCAAGGATTAAAACACTTGCACAGTTTTCCAATTCCATGCATTCAGATTTAAAAATGATGCTTGTAAATCAAGACCACAGTTTTTAGAGAAAAGAAATAGAATTGGGACCAACCTGATGACCCAGTGGGAATGTCATGTGGATGATTTTGAGTTGGATTCCTGAGTCCAGCTTCTGCTTATTGGGCTAACTGAGGCAAGGGCTGATCAAAAGGCAGCATTTACAGTCTCATGGAAGCAGAGTGTCCCAGCTGTCTCTCAGCAGAATCCATAGGTTGGGTCAAGAGTGTGCTTGTACCAGGTTCTGAAGCGTGCTGTCTGTTCATCTTCAGCTTGAGAACAGTCACCGCATTGACTTGGCTTAATGTGAAAAGGAATAAAATTGGAGGAAGGGGGAAGAAAAGTGACTCCCTCCCCAAGTAGCCATGGGGAATTCTGAGAGTGGGGCTTCATGGAAAGTAGGCTAGGGAGATTGTGATGACTGTGAAAGTAAAAAGGCAAATTGGGACTAGCTGTTGGCGAGATTACATGAAATAGGTATATTAGTGTGGTAGCTGTATTAGTCTACTTTATAGGTTAATAAATTAAAACAAAAAATGGAAAATAAGATGATACTTTTTATTGGACTAACAATACATTATTTGACTAGCTTTCGGAGACTGCAATCTCCTTCCTCAGTTCTGGAAAGTTTCAGGAAAAGAACTATATCAGAATATATGTTAAGCACAAAAGCATTCCAATAACAGTCTCAAGGGGAAAGGTATGGGTATGAAAGGAAAAAGTTAGATTAGATGTAACATTATTGGAGACCCTGGACAATAGGTCTCACGGTAAAGAGATGATGTACTATCATCAGAGAGCTTGCCAAGACTCATCAAGCCTAATGACTATTATCTAATACTGCACGTCTATGTTGGCACAAATGATACTGCTACTGTAGTTACCCCTCTGAATGTATCAAAAGTGACTTCATGGCTCTGGGAGAGAGGGTGAAGCAGACAGGTGCACAGGTGGTGTTCTCTTAGATTCAACCTGTTGAGGGTAAAGGCCAAGGCAGAGAAGTTCTCATCCTGGAGATGAATATGTGGCTGTGCAGATGGTGTTGTCAAGAGCATTTTGGCTTCCTGGATCATGGGATGCTTCTCCTCCAAAGGCTGCAGAGCAGAGATGGTGTCCATCTATCAAAGAAGGGAAGAATTGTCTTCAGCAGCAGACTGGCTAACCTACTGAAGAGGGCTTTTAAACTAGAATCATTGGGACATGGTGATCAAAGGCCCCAGGTAAATGAAGCATTAAATATCTCTACAAAAATGGGAAAAAGGGGCAACGTCTGGAAAGCAGACCAGAGTATGGGAAATAAGATTTTAGATCTTGTGACTGTGATGGCAGAGGCTGATTTGCATTTAGTGGTGATCACGGAGACATGGTTCACAGAGATCAATGACTAGGATATAGTTATACCAAGCTATAATTTGTTCAGGAAAGACAGGGTTGGAAGAAAGGGAGGGGGAGTGACATTATATGTTAAAGATAATATTAAAGCCACACAATTACAGGATCTACAGGGTAAGGACGAGGCACTTTGGGTCAATCTGGAAAGAGGAAATGGTAAATGTATTTACATTGGTGTGATATACAGGCCTGCTTCACAGAAAGAAGAAATAGAGATTTAATTGAAAGCATTCAATAAATAGTTGTGAAGAGGGAAGCACTACTTATAGGTTTTTTTAATATGCCAGATGTTGATTGGGTATCCTTATTGCGAGGTGTTTTAGAAACAAGACAGTCCTGGATTCCGTACAGGGGTAAGTATTCCAATAGTTGGTAATGAAAGCCATGGCAGGTTAGGGCCATACTAGACTTAGTGCTTACTAATGGGGAGAGTATTTCTGATGTTATAGTAGGTGATCATCTGGCATGCAGTGATCACTAGACGATGTGGTTTAATATGAAGATAGGTGTGGAGAGGGTTCATTCAAAAATACATAAGCGCCGCCATACTGGGAAAAGACCAAGGGTCCATCAAGCCCAGCATCCTGTCTCCAACAGTGGCCAATCCAGGCTTCAAGAACCCGGCAAACCCCCCCCCCCCCCCCCCCCCAATTTTTAAAATAATGTTCAATGGACTTTTCCCTCAGGAATCTGTCCAAACCCCTTTTAAATTCCGTAAGGCCAGCTGCTGTCACTACATTCTCTGGCAACGAGTTCCAGAGTCTAACTACACGCTGAGTAAAGAAAAACTTTCTCCTATTTGTTTTAAATCTACCATATTCTAGCTTCATCTTGTGTCCCCTGGTTTTTTTGTTGTTTGAAAGTGTAAAGAAACGTTTCACATCTGTTTGCTCTAATCCGCTCATTATCTTGTATACTTCTATCATATCACCCCTCAGCCGCCTTTTGTCCAAGCTCAAGAGCCCTAACCTTCTCAGCCTTTCCTCATAGGGAAGTCGTTCTATTCCCTTTATCATTTTCGTCGCCCTTCTCTGCACCTTCTCTAATTCCTTTATATCTTTTTTGAGATGCGGCGACCAGAATTGGACACACTACTCGAGGTGCGGTCACACCATGGAGCGATACTACTCGAGGTGCGGTCACACCATGGAGCGATACAACGGCATTATAACATCCTTGTGTTTGTTTTCCATCCCTTTCATAATAACACTCAACATTCTGTGTGCTTTCTTAGCTGCCGCAGCACACTGAGCAGAAGTTTTTAACGTCTTACCAACGATGTCTCCCAGATCTCTTTCTAGGTCCGTGACTCCTAACGTGGAACCTTGCATGACATAGCTGTAATTCGGGTTCCTCTTACTCACATGCATCACTTTGCACTTGTCAACATTGAACTTCGTCTGCCACTTGCATGCCCAATCCCCCAGTCTCGCGAGGTCCTCCTGTAATCTTTCACACTCCTCCTGCGACTTGATGACCCTGAATAACTTTGTGTCATCTGCGAATTTAATTACCTCACTAGTTACTCCCATCTCTAGGTCATTTATAAATATGTTAAAAAGCAGCGGTCCCAGCACAGACCCCTGCAGGACCCCACTAACTACCCTTCCCACTGAGAATACTGACCATTCAACCCTACTCTTTGCTTCCTATCTTTCAACCAGTTTTTAATCCATAGTAATACCCTACCTCCGATCCCATGACTCTCCAGTTTCCTCAGGAGTCTTTCATGAGGCACTTTGTCAAACGCCTTTTGAAAATCCAGATACACAATTGATGGTTCTAGACTTAAAAAAAAAAAAAGAAACAAACTTTATTCTGATAGGGGAGTACCTCAAGGAATTGTCTGGATGGAAACATCTGGAAAACGTTGGAAAGCAGTGGGCAAAACTGAAAGGAGCTATTTTAAGGGCAACAAACCTTTTTGTAAGGAAAGTAAATAAAGTAAGAAGAAAAGAAGGCCGCTTTGGTTCTCAAAAGTAGTAACTGAAAAGGTAAGGAAAAAGAGGTTAGCCTTTATAAACTACAAGAGATTGCAGAAAGCCAGGCAACAATATCTGGAAAAGCTAAGAGAAGTTGGTAGAGTAGTCAGGAAAGCAAAGATGCAAATTGAAGAAAAAAATAGCCAATATGGTAAAATGAGGGGACAAGACATTTTTTAGATATGTTAGTGATAGGAGAAAGTGCAAACGTGGCATTGTGAGACTCAAAGGTGAAGGGGAGGAATATGTAGAAGTTGATAAAGGTAAGGCAGAATTGCTTAACAAATATTTCTGTTCTGGGTTCAAAGCTGAAGGACTGAGAAAAGGGCCACAGAAGACAAACACAAATAGGAATGGAGGGGTGGTAGTCCCTGAATGATTTTTAGAGGACTGTGTTTATGAGATGCTGGCTAAACTAAAGGTGGACAAAGTGATGGGGCTGGATGGCATACATCCAAGGGTACTGAAGGAACTTAGGGAAGTTCTAGCAGCTCCGCTGGCTGATCTTTTCAGTGTTTCTCTAGAGTCAGGCGTGGTCCCTTTCCACAAAGGCGGAAGGAAGAGGATTGGAATTACAGGCCAGTAAATCTGACTTCTGTGGTAAGTAAAATAATAGAAATGCTTTTAAAATAGAGAATAGTAAAGATTTGGAATAGAATGGATTACAGGATCCGAGGCTACATGGTTTCACTAGAGGCAGGTCTTGTCAGTCAAATCTAATTTCTTTGACTGGGTGACCAGAGAGTTGGATCAAGGGAGAACACTAAATATGGTGTATTTAGATTTTAGCAAAGCCTTTGACACGGTTCCGCATAGAGGACTAATAAGCAAACTGAGTGTCCAGTGGTGTGCTGCAAGTTTTCAGTTCTTGGGCTGGTTCTTTTTAATATTTTTGTAAATGATATTGCTGAAGAACTGTCTAGTAAGATTTGCCACCTTGCGGACATGCTGTAGCTTACCCATCACAGGAAATGTAAGCGCAAAAGGGAACATCCATCAGTATTTAATATGTGCAGAGGACAAAATATCCAGAACAGGCTTCACTACTTTCCATTGTTGTAGAGTTTAGGAAGGTAAGTCTTGATATACAGTGACTTTAGGGTCATTATACAACAGCTGAGTAGTTTGATGTGCCTTGGTCAGAACTAATTCTCTATCTGGATAGTGCATGAAACGAGCCACAATGTCCCGGGGAGCAGAGTCTTGTGGTTTGCCCAATGCTCTACATACTTGCTCAAATTGAGCTAAGGCTCCATCACCATTAGATCCCAATAGCTGTGTACAAAGTAGTTTGATAATCACTGTTACATCTTCCATCTCTCCTCCTTCAGGAATTCCTCTAAATCGCAAATTTTTGCGTTGACCCCTATTTTCCAAATGATCAGTTTTGTAGAGAATCTCATCGTGATGTTCAAACAGCTGGGATATATGCTTCTGTGAGTTGTTGAAAGAATCTGCATGTTCCTCCATCTTAGTTTCTTTTTTTTTTTTTAATTTAAATGAAGTCTTTATTAAACAGTAATAAAATACAATGAACTCTGAAATCAGGTCTACAGTGTACATGTACAAAACTTTAAAGTCAAACAAAACACCAGAGTCTCGCACATTGCTTTTCTGAAGTCATCCAGATTTACTTCGCATTAAACTTCATGATTTTTTTTTTCCCCCCCTTGAAAGAGTATGTAGCTATTGAATTACCCCCCTCCCCATCCCCCCCCCTTATCAGTTCCCCCATCCAACCAATCCCCAAAGAAGCTCTCAACTCCCACATCTATACAAGCACTGCTGTTACTCCAAACCACTTTTGGTAGCGGCGAGAAAAGGGTTCCAAGTCAGGTGCCATTTACTTATCTGATGTGTTCGCTCCGCTCGGAGTCGCTCCATCTGGCACACATGCCGTAGTTTGTTGCACCACCTTGTTACAGAAGGGACTCCCCTCTGTTTCCATTGAGATGCAAGTACCACTCTCGCTGCCCCAACAGCATGACGCACCAATTCCTGCTGATAGGAATTTAGGCCCACCGCCCTTACAGAGAAGAGAAAAATCTCAGGGGCCCACTGAAGTCGGCATCCCAGCCAGGTCTGCATTCTACTATGTATCGCTTTCCAGTAGGCTCTGGCTTTAAGGCAATTCCACCACACGTGGCCCATTGTTCCACGATGCCCGCATCCCCTCCAACACAATCCCGACGAAGACGGGTAAATCTTCTGCAATCTGTCCGGGGTGAGATACCAACGGTACAGGACCTTCACTGCATTCTCCTGCGACAGCACATGAGTGGACACCTTCGCCACTGCCCTTTCTATCTTCCCCCATTCCATCTCCCCGAGATTAACACCCAGCTCATCGTTCCAGCTTTTCCTGTGACGACTATAACACTGGACCTGGGCACCAACACTTCTATACAAACAACCAATCAGTCCTCGGGAGGTATGGAGTTTTTCACAAATACCTTCCAGTGGTAACTTATCCCTTTGCATAACTAATCTAACTGCCTTTGTTCTAAAGAAATGAGATAATTGAGTGTACCCAAAGTCATCTACCCGCATACCCGGATACCTTGCCTGCAGCTCTTCTAGTGATATCAGAGAACCCTCTTCAAATACTTGACCCCAGGTTTTAACCCCCTCCTTATACCACCTAGTGAAGACCCCCTCTGTGTTCCCTGGCAGGAAGAGAGGATTGTATGCTATTGGAGATAACCGCGACAGAACGCATTGATGATTGGGGAACAGACTATCCCAGTAATGCAGTGTAACTCCAACTGACGGACAGGACTCTTCGTCCTTCACCCGAAACGACCGCGGAAGCCACATAAGCGCTGCTAATGGTACTGTGCAAATAGAGTACTGTTCCAGTTGCACCCACTGCCTGTCTGGGTAATCTTGGAACTATTCAACTGCAGCTTTTCCCTGTGCCGCCCTGTAGTACCAAGTGAGATTAGGGACACCAAGCCCACCCTTCCTCCTACTCTGGTAAAGGAGCGCGCGCGAGAGCCTAGGCCGCTTACCCGCCCAGACGAACCTCACTATACGATCCTGCAAGGAAGCTATAAATCGCCTGGGCATCATCACAGGCAGCACCTGAAATAAATATAACAGGCGCGGTAGAATGTTCATTTTAATAATCGCAATTCTGCCGAACCAAGAAACCCCTAATTCCCCCCATCTCTCCAGGTCAACGGCAATGTCTCGAACCAGATCTTTATAGTTAGCCTGGAACAAATCTGAAAGTTTAGGGGTCAATTTCACTCCCAAATAAGTAATATGACGATTAGCCCACTTAAAGGAGTACGACGTTTTTAAAGTCACCACCAGCTCTTCAGGAAGCGTTACATTTAGAGCTTCGGACTTTGTCATGTTCACCTTGAATCCCGAAACCGCTGCGTACTCATCTATAATACAATTAAGTCTGGGAAACGTGGTAAGTGGGCGGGTCACATGCAACAGGACATCGTCCGCAAAAAGGGCCATTTTGTGCATTCTACCCTCCACCCAAGCCCCCGACATCTCCGGATCCAGACGTATCCGAGAGGCGAAAGGTTCCATGACCATAGCGAATAAGAGGGGAGATAAAGGGCAGCCCTGTCGGGTGCCTCTGTGGAGTGAAAACAACTCCGAATTACTGTCGTTGACCCGTACACATGCTCGTGGAGAGTTATAAAATGCCTGTATCCAACTCCGAAAAGTCATCCCAAATCCCATGACCTCCAGTACCCGATACATGTAGGGCCAGTGGACCCTATCAAAAGCTTTTTCAGCGTCCAAACTGAGCAGACAGAGTGGCTTTTGATTTCTCTTTGCAAGGTACATAAGGTCTAGCGTACGCCTAATATTGTCCATCGACTTACGATGGGACACAAAGCCCACCTGGTCTGGATGTATCAGGACTGGAAGCATGGGCGCCAGGCGACCTGCCAGCACTTTAGCTAAGATTTTAACGTCAGCATTTAAGACCGATATTGGTCTATAAGAACCACATTCAGTAGGGTCCTTACCTGGCTTGGGAATGACTGCAATCCAGGCCTCCATCATAGATGGAGGCAGCGTCCCCCCCGCTCCCACCTGATTAAACAGGTCTGCAAGCAGTGGCGCCAGTTCGGGCGCGAACCGCCTGTAGAATTCACTAGGGAGCCTATCCAATCCGGGAGACTTATAAGAGGGCATGCCACTAATAGCCTTCTGAATTTCTATGGGAGTTACTGGTGCATCCAGCAATGCCCTTTGCTGGCTGGTTAAGGAGGAAAGGTCACTTTCAGCTAGATATTGTCCAATATCCTCTGGGGAGGGGTTAATCTCCTGTGCGTATAATGTCTGGTAGAATTTCCCAAAGCATTCACGTATTTGTTCAGATTTTCCTAACATCTCTCCCTTTCCATTACGAACCTGCTTAATCATACGATCAACTTTTTCCTACGTAACTTAGTAGCGAGGAGACGTCCAGCTTTGTTCGCAAACTCATAAGTTCCAGCCTTGTATTTTGCTTGCATCAGACTAAGTTGTTCTGAGTATATAGAGTCTAAGAGCAGCCTCTCCCTCCTCAGTTCCTGCCAAGCCTGTGGTGACCTATTTTTCTTGTGTTGCCCCTCTAGCTGATGGATTTTCTCCAAACACGCTGCTATCTGCGCCCTACGTATCTTAGCGCGCCTGCTAGCTAATTGTAGGAAATATCCTCTAGACACTGCCTTCATAGCATCCCATACTATGGGCATCCCAGTTCCCTTGCCAATGTTAAATTCAAGGTACTCCTTAAGCATATTCCTGTACCCTTCCACTACCTCCCCATCCTGTAGTAAACTAGTATTTAACACCCATCTCTTTTCCTTCAATTCCGCCCTGATGTTGGAGAGGGAGACCCATACTGGGGTATGATCTGATAGTGTCACACTTTCAATGCCAGCCTCAGGTCCCCTCTCCACCAAATTTGTGTCCAGGAAAATGTAGTCAATGCGCGAATATGTCTTATGAACTGGGGAGTAAAACGTATAGTCCCTATCTGTCCCGTGTGTCAGTCTCCACAAGTCCAGTGTGCCCAGGGAAGCAGCCAAGGATGCCAGGGCCTGTGATTCCTTGTTGCCTTCCGCCCTGGGGACTCCCGAACGGTCTAGGCGAGTATGCATCACCGCATTGAAGTCCCCTCCCATTATCAGGGACCCCTTAACAAATATTGCCAAGGTGTTCCGGACCCTCGCAAAGAATTCTGCCTGACCACTGTTTGGGGCATAAATCGAGGCCACTGTTAAGGCCACCTAGTCCACTATCATGTGTATAAATATGTAGCGCCCCCCTGGATCCCTTCTGACTTGCTCAACCTGCGCCGCCACAGAAGAATGCAGCAATATCGCCACCCCTCGTTTTTTGGAGCTCTCCGCAGAAGCAAAGTACGCCCCAGTAAAGCCCGGACAGGAGAGGAGTCGCTCATATTTACGCCTCAGGTGTGTTTCCTGAAGCAGGACCACGTGTGGTTTGAGCCTCTGTAATTCTCTATAAAACCTCTGTCTTTTCTGAGGCATGTTTAGCCCCCTTACATTGTATGATATTACTTTCAGATCAGCACTCATATCTACATGTAAATATATTTCCTGTTACCATTACCTTGCTCGCAGTGCACTCTCCCTTTTAGAGCCTCCTGAATTGGTTGCGACAATGTTGGTCTTCTGAGGGAATTATTGATAAGACCCCAGTTATTCCCAGAACCCTTCCCTCCCCACAACTCCCAAACATCCTTCACAAACATAACCCCCACCAGTCCAGGGCCCGGACTGGGAACATCCCCTCTGAAGTACCCTACAGGAGAACAAACGGTCCCCCGAACCCTTGTGCACACCCCAGTACCCCCCTACCCTTTTAGTACTTCCACCCAGTCTCTCCATCCAACCATCAAAACTCAAACCTTTTGCACTTTAAAATAAGCTCCACAAAGTCCCAATAACAAAGAACAGATAAACACACAGAGTCAAAGAAGTAGATTGTCACCCCAGTAGTAGACATCGGAACCAAAAGGATATCAAACAGAATCTCAGTCAAAGTCACGTCTTGAGGCCTTGCTTTTTAGTTTTCTGGGAGAGACTCTTCCACTGCTGCAATTTTTCTCGAGTAGAGGGAGCCAGGTCTCCCCCAGGGCTCGCCATTGTTGTCAAACCGGCCTCCTGCAGAAACTTCCATACCTCCGCAAGCCTGCGGAAGCGAAGTTGCTTACCCTTAAACTCAAAGCTCAGCGCAAAGGGGAAAATCCACCTATAGGGGATCTTCTCCTTCCTCAGGATTTCTAGCGCAGGTCTCATCACACGCCTCTGCGCTAATGTAAATAGTGATAGGTCTTGGTACACATACACTCGCTCCTTCTTGTATTCCACAGATGGAGTTTGGCGCGCTTTTAGCCAAACCTTTTCCTTAAGCGCATAGGAAGAAAATTTTACAATTATGTCTCTGGGTTTATTGTCTTTAGGCTTACCAAGTGCCCTGTGAGCCCGATCAAACAAAATAATATCAGACTCCATGGGTTCTCCCGTAATTGTCTCACACAAGGATTTCACAATTGCAGGCACATCTTCCATGTTTCCATTTTCAGGAACTCCCCGAAATCTGAGGTTTTGTCGCCTTCCGCGATTTTCCAAATCATCAATTTTATATTGGAGTTCCTCTGTCTGATCTTTTAGCTGCACAAAACGGATCTCCGCTGCCTCCGATCTTTCAGCATGTTCGTCCATCCGTTCCTCCAGAGTTTCAACTCTACCCCCCAGCTCACGGAGGTCAATGCTGATGGCGTCCACGTGCTCGAGAATTTCTTGTTTGGACGCCGCGATCTCTGCCCTGATTTCCTTCAGGCATTTAGCCAATTCTTTAGACAGGGTCGCTTTCGGGGAAGCTCTCCGCACACCAGCACTCGACGCAGCCGACTCGGATCCTGATGAGTGATCCGGGGCCGGTGACACGTGTCTCGATCGATTCTTCGTCGACTGTCTCGTCGAGCTCCGCTCTCCCTCACGCGTCTGGGACGCAGATATTTTGCTCATCTTGCTCCCTGAGTCGCTGCTAATCTCCAGGAGCCGTTCCAGGACAGGAACAAGACCAAGGTTCCGCTATTAAAGCAAATTTAAAGCAGGGAAGTACGGAGCTAAAGATTCAGGCGGCCATCCGTCTCCGTGACGTCACTTCCCTCCCCTCCATCTTAGTTTCTAAGTCAGCCACGCGGCCGTCCAAATCACGCAGGTCTGCCCTGAGATGCTTGATGCATTCTTTCCCTTCTTGTTTGCCTGTACTTTACAGGTACTCTGAATTTTACTTGGATACTGAATGCTTAACACAGCTTAAAAGGGAACACTGCTCCCCCTTAAAAAAAAAAAAAGAAAAAGAGGTGCAGTAGGGGCACTTTTTAACACAGCAGGGAAGAACCCCTTCACTGTCTACCAGCTGTTTCCCCCCCAGTACCTCTGCTACTGATGGTATTATACACACTGTATGTACTCCAAGGAATTCTGTTTTAGCAATGACGCTGGAGGATTATCAGAGCCATATTGCGGATTCCCTTGTCATGTGATTGCACTCATATGAGTCACAACACATATGTGAAGAGGTATCCAGTTCTCAACATAATTTACCCCTGAGGCAGCCCATTTGTGGGTGAAACACAGCCTGTGTCAGACATTGTTGGTTGAATAAATTCATCTTCATACAGATTTCTTCGTTTGTTCTGCTTATTGTTTCACGGTCTTCGATCTTGCAGATAGACTGCCCTGTTGTTTTCTTGGACCTACCTAGGAAAAGACAGCACTACAGTGGTCAAATGCTGCTAAATATCAGTGATTGGCTAGCTCAGCAAGATTTAACTGGTCCAGGAGCCTCTCCTGCTCGGTTAAACCCCTTTGAATACTCATCCCTATATTCATAAATTGGCCTCTTTGAAAATTTACTAGGGCTGAGAGTGTGTGATTTTTTTTTTTTTTTTACTCAAAATTTCACTAAACTCCTAAATTTAGGAGCATAAAAAGTGGGTCCCTTTAGGGTGGGCAAGAAAGTTAGAAGTGTACCATTGTCCTAAATTTATAAGCATAACTTTTAATTTCCTAAAGTAAGCTGTTTTCAAGTTGAAAATTTTGGTCCCTAAGTTTGGCTAAAATTAGGGCACAGATTTAGGAGTCTTAATTTAGGGGCTTTTTTTTTTTTTAACAGTGGGTCTGTAGGGATCTTAAAGGTATTTATATATCAGAGACATTACAAGATAGCAATACTCTGCACTCGTGTCTAGGGGTTGTACCACTTATATAGCCTGTATGACATGCTAGCTGTGTGAGGAAATGAACAATGCCACAGATGAAATATAGTATTTTTATTAGGTAAAGAAAAATATATATAAATAGTTCTGAAGCAGAGTGCCAAGCAAAATACAAAAATAACTTGCTATAAAATTAGATTATCACCAAAATATATTACCATCTGATTATCCTAATGCACTAACTAAAGGAGTGATTACACAACACAGTAAAATCATGAATTCCTAGTGATTGTTATAAGACCTTATCACACATCTTATGCAAAACACAGTGATCAGCTGACTACACAGACCAGAAGTCCTGAAGTAAACCTATCTGTCTCAGACAAACTAAGGACTAATTTCCCCGACTATAGGTAATAAATCCTGAATCTCACCTTGCCTTCTGTGAAAGACTCCCGATGGTAGTAACATAGTAGATGACGGCAGAAAAAGACCTGCACGGTCCACCCAGACTGCCCAACCAGACAAACTCACATGTGCCATTTTTTGTGTATACCTTACCTTGATTTGTACCTGTCCTTTCCAGGGCACAGACCGTATAAGTCTGCCCAGCACTATCCCCACCTCCCAACCACCAGCCCCGCCTCCCACCACCGGCTAAGCCTCTGGGGATCCCTTCCCTCTGAGCAGGATTCCTTTATGTTTATCCCTCGCATGTTTGAATTCCGTTACCGTTTTCCTCTCCACCACCTCCCGCGGGAGGGCATTCCAAGCATCCACCACTCTCTCTGTGAAAAAATACTTCCTGACATTTTTCTTGAGTCTGCCCCCCTTCAATCTCATTTCATGTCCTCTTGTTCTACCTCCTTTCCCTCTCCAGAAAAGGTTCGTTTGCGGATTCATACCTTTCAAATATTTGAACGTCTGTATCATATCACTCCTGTTTCTCCTTTCCTCCAGGGTATACATGTTCAGGTCAACAAGGTAGAGAAGCAGATTTTTTCCTCTGACTTGAGCTGAAGCCTCAGTGAGTCAGTCCGGGAATAGGTCCAAGAATTGATTCTCTGAAGTAGATTACACAGTCTTCCGTAAGGCCTTATGGTGGCTGAGCAAACCCTGAATTTGTTATAAGGCATGCAGTTCACTGGTATTAGGACAACAGTCTCTTTAGAGCTTTCTGTTCACCTGCAAATCTTCCGGTGTGTCGCTCTTCTGGCTTCTTCCAACTTCTCCTTTCTGGTGGTCTCCTACTAACTGAACTTTCTAAAGTCCAAAACCTTTGGTATCCAAGTGGTCAGATGATACCTGTGGACCAATCACATATGATGACATAATGCCCAGCCAGCGTCATGGTCAAGAAGAGAGCCTTTGTTATAGATGGCATGCAAACTCCCTCTCTCCTGATACTTTTTGGAGCCATGGATGTTTTTCTCCTCCAAGCTTCCCAGGGCGATAACGGGGCTAGTTTGCAACAAAGAATATGTCCTTGGATGAAGTAACCTTGCAATGCTCAGCAGTACTTTTCCTTTCTGTAACCAAGCTGGTTTCTAATAGTTACAGATGTATTCAGGTCACAGGCTGTAGAATCCATATTGTTTTATGAATGGTTCAGGCTTGTATAGGCCAAGACCAGCAAAGGTGAGATCTCAGGTAAATACCCCTACAGGCCCATATAGTAGATGTTGGCAGATAAAGACCTGTACAATCCTTCCAGCCTGAAAGAGATTACTCATTACATAAGGTATGAGGTGATACATAGTGATACAACATATGTATCCCTGAAATTGATTTGTCCTTGCTGTTTTCAGGTCAAAGACCGTAGAAGTCTGCCTGGCACTGGCCTTCTTCAAAAACTTTTAAAGTTATTGAAGCCCTTAATAAGCTCCATATTCATTTGCTTAGTTTTATGAGCCTAAATTATGATCCTAGTGCTGAAAATCAGTGCTAAGCTTGTAACATTTTTCCCCGACCCTAAATCTGCCCCTATTGCCACTCACTTTTGATGCTCTTAAATTTAGGATTCACTGACATTTTTGAGTATAAAGTTAGGCACTCGGCCCTAGTAAATTTTCAAAGAGGCCAATTTATGAACATAGGGGTCAGTATTCAAAGGGGTTTAACAGGGCAGGAGAAGCTCTTGGACCAGTTAAATCTTGCTGAGCTAAACAACCCCTGATATTCAGCAACACTTAAATCAGGAAGTACCACTGAATACTGTCTTCAACCAGCCATATGCAAACTGGCTAGGTTAGGGGCAGTCCAGGAGTGGAGTTTGGGCAGAGCCACAACTTAACTGTGTATCTGCGATATTCAGTCCACTGACTGGCTAAATAAGTGGATAAAGTTAGGACAGCAAAAAGGCTGCCTTAACTTTATCTGCTGCATTAACCAGGCACCAGTTTGAAGATCGACTGGTCCCCAGTTAGTTTGTGGGTGTCTGCAGATACCCAAATATTCAGTGGCTGAAAAACTGTTGACTGCTGCTGACTCAGTATTGACCCCATATAACTCTCAAAGCTAGGAGCATAAATCCATTGACTATCAGGCCTTGAGTGCATAGCACTACAGAAAGATTAGTCTTAACAGAAAGTGAAAAAAAACCAAGAATGATATAGCACACTTAAAGAAGTTTTTTTTCATAATTTTGTGAACCAATTGAAGAATATGTATCTGCTGCATTAGTGCAAAGAGGAGGCTGCCTAAATTGTCATCTGGGTGGAATCACCAGTGTCATCTAAGCTACATAATGCTAGGTTCCACATTATAAGCTTACTAGTAAAACATGCCCGTTTCTTGCGTTAATGAAACGGGCGCTAGCACAGTTTTCTTCCGAACCTCCCTACTCACCCCTTTCGGCGTTCTGATGGCACTGCCCGCCATTGTTGCGGACCTCGGCACGCCACCTTCAATCTGCTGTGTCGTTGGTTGTGAAGCCACTGACGCCATTACTCCGCCCTCGACGACATCACTTTTGACGCGAGGGCGGGGCCCCAACACAATGTTTTCGGTGGCTTCACCACCACGAAGGCTTCGAACCGGAAGGAAGTGCCCGGAGGACCTGACAGTGACGTCAGTGTCCTCAGAACGTTGAGGGTGAGTTTTATTATATAGGATTTATTTACCCCCTATTTTTCTGTTATTTTTATGTACCTTAATTGTATCAATAATCTGAACTTCTCATTTCGTTAATGGCGATCGCCATTGCGGCATAATGTAAGCCACATTGAGCCTGCAAATGGGTGGGAAAATGTGGGATGCAGTATTTGGCAGCGGCTAAAAAAGCAAACAATGGGAATTTTTAGGAAAGGAATAGAGAATAAAGCAAAGAACATCATAATGCCTTTGTGTCACTGTAATTTTGTTTGCTGCAGAATTAGTAAAGTTACGGAGATGAGCAACAATAGAAAAGGATTGGAGTGGAGAAGTAGCCTAGTGGTTCGTGCAGCGGACTTTGATCCTGGGAAGCTGGGTTCAATTCCCACTGCAGTTCCTGCGACACTGGGCAACTCAACCCTCCATTGCCCCAGGTACAAATAAGTACCTGTATGTACTATATAAACCACTTTGAATATAGTTGCAAACAAACCACAGAAAGGTAGTATATCAAATCCTATTCCCATATGAGGTTGGGGCTCTTCAGTTTGAAGCAGAGATGGTTGAAGTCCTAAAAATCCTGAGTGCAATGAGTAATTACAAATCGTTTACTCTTTGAAAAAGTATAAAAACTAGGGAACACACCATGAAGTTACAAAATAATAAATTTCAAACAGGAGAAAATATTATTTCATTCCATGCATAGTTAGGCTGTGAAACGTGTTGCCAGATGATGGGGTAAAAGCATGTTTCATAGCTGGGCTTAAAAACATTTGGGCAAAGGAGGAAAAGTCTATAAACAATTCTTAAGTTAGATCTGGAGAAAGTCACTGCTTATCCTTGGGGGTAAGTAGCATGGAAACCATCTACTTTTTGGGATCTTGTCAGGTACTTGTGATGTGTATTGGCCACTGTTGGAAACTGGATACTGAATTTGATGAGCCTTTGGTCTGACCTAGTATGACATTTCTTATGATATTCATCAACATTATGTGGATAGCATTGTTGAGTATCCTTACAGAAGATAGTGGTGATATTCAGACCAGAGAGCAATCTGAAAATTGCCACTATCCAGATAGAGGCGATGCAGTTCCCTCTATTCAGATATTCAGCATTTCTGGCTTGTCTGTCTTCTCCTTTGGCAGCTTCACTCTGAAATTTGAATGCATAGGGCCTCGCAGTCCAGAGGTTGACACATCCCAGGCACCAGGTTGCACCAGGTTGCCATGGTACCCTAAAAGTTTGACTTTACAGTTCCTCATAGGCGACTTATAAATAAACTGAGTGGGGGGAAGTTAGGACCCAAAGTGGTGAACTGTATTGAAAACTTGGTTGACTGACAGATGACAGGGTGGTGGTAAACGTAGAAATGTTATCAGAAATTAGGGAGGCTAGCAAACTAGGGAACACAATAATAATGGGTGATTTCAATTACTCCAATATTGACTGGGTAAATATAACATCAAGGCATATCAGGCAAGTAGAAGTTAGGAGTGACACATTATAATCTGAGGGAGGAATGGTTGTGCTGATTAGTCATAGTAATTCAAACATGAAGTGCTGGTTTCTCCGAGGACAAGCAGGCTGCTTGTTCTCACGACTGGGTGACGTCCGCGACAGCCCCCACCAACCGGAAGAAGCTTCGCGGGCGGTCCGCACGCAGGGCACGCCCACTGCACATGCGCGGCCGTCTTCCCGCCCGTGCGCGACCGTTCCCGCCCGTCTTTTCTTTTCCGCACTGGAGAGAGTCGTGCGTCGCCGCTCTCTCTTAGTCAGCCCCGGAAAACTGTCGCGTTGTTCACGAATTTGTTAATTTTTTGTTTCTGGTTGCCGCGCGTTCCAGACTTTTCTTTTTCCTTTAAAAAAAAAAAGAGAGAACGCGCTTGTGTTTTTCCCTCGTTTTCTAGCGGGGGCGTCGCGTTGCGGCCTTGTGGCCGCGCGGTCGATTTATTTTTCGAGGTGTGATTTACCCACCATCGACGACTTTAACTTCGCCTACGCGATTTTTCCGTCGATGTCCTCGAAGGTCCCGAGTGGATTTAAGAAGTGTGGTCGGTGCGGCCGGCCTATCTCGCAGACCGACACCCACACTTGATGCCTCCAGTGCCTCGGGCCGGAGCACAATATCAAGTCGTGTTCTTTGTGTCTTGGTCTCCGGAAACGGACTCAGGTTGCGAGGCAAGTTCTTCGGGACAGTCTTTTTGGAACTTGCGCCGGCCCCTCGACATCGACCTCGACGGCATCGGTATCGACGGCCGGTTCTTCGGTACCGGTATCGATGCCCGCGAAATCGGCACCGATGGCATCGACCCCAGGAGTAAAGGTCCCGTCGGCCCGCCGGTCCTCCGGTGACGGTAGGGGTGAGAGGCCGCGTGGGCTATGGGCCCGGTCACTCCCTCTGCCCATGGCCCTCGGGACCGAACCCTGTCTGACCCGGCCCCTCGAGACCGAGGGGGATCGACCTCCTCCTCCTCCGTTCCACCTGGCGCCGATGACGGGCACCGCAAAAAACAGAAAAAGCATCGTCATCGGTCCCCATCGGTGCGCCTGGCCCTCGGTGCCGGAGAGGAGTCGACGCCGAAGCGTCCACGTCGAGAGGAGAGGTCCCCCTCGGTAGTGGAGGTACTGACGCGTCAGGGTCCCAGCACTTCGGTGCAGTCTCCTGGACCCGAGCAGCTTCCGGCACCGACGCCTCTACCGGCCCCCCCGTCTTTCCCGACAGCGGGCCTGGACGAGTGCCTCCGAGCCATCCTTCCGGGGATCCTGGAAGGGCTGATGCGCCAGGCTGTGCCGGCGCCGGGGGTGCTTCCGCCCTCGGCGCTGTTGACTGTGGCGCCGGCGAGCTCTAGCCCGGTGCCGAGGCCTTTGACACCGCCGCCGCTTGCGGCGCCGGTCTCGACCGCCACGCAGGTGGAGTCGACGTCGATGGAGGGAGCTTCGTCCCTGCCGGCACGGGAGTCCACCGCTCGACGACACCGAGGCCTCGGTGCCTCGACGTCGAGCCGGGCCCGGTTAAAGACTCAGCTACATGAGCTTATGTCCGATACTGAGGAAGAGGCCTCGTGGGGGGAAGAGGAGGACCCCAGATATTTCTCCTCAGAGGAGTCTGTGGGCCTCCCCTCTGACCCCACGCCTTCACCGGAGAGGAAGCTCTCGCCTCCTGAGAGCCTCTCCTTTGCCTCCTTTGTTAGGGATATGTCTATATGTATTCCCTTCTCCGTGGTCTCTGTGGACGAGCCGAGGGCTGAGATGCTCGAGGTCCTCGACTATCCATCACTACCTAGAGAGTCCTCCACGGTGCCGTTGCACAATGTCCTCAAAGAGACACTGCTTCGGAACTGGATGAGACCATTATCTAATCCCACCATTCCCAAGAAAGCAGAGTCCCAGTACAGAATCCACTCGGACCCAGAGTTAATGCGGCCCCAATTGCCCCATGACTCGGCGGTCGTGGATTCTGCTCTCAAGAGGGCACGGAGTTCGAGGGATACTGCCTCGGCGCCCCCGGGGCGGGAGTCTCGCACTCTGGACTCGTTTGGGAGGAAGGCCTACCAATCTTCCATGCTCGTGACCCGCATCCAATCTTACCAGCTCTACACGAGCATCCACATGCGGAACACTGTGAAGCAACTGGCGGACCTGGTTGATAAGCTCCCGCCGGAGCAGTCCAGGCCTTATCAGGAGGTGGTCAGGCAGCTGAAGGCGTGCAGAAAGTTCCTGTCCAGGGGTATCTGTGACACCTGTGACGTGGCATCTCGTGCTGCGGCCCAAGGTATAGTGATGCACAGGCTCTCATGGCTGCGTGCCTCTGACCTGGACAACCGCACCCAGCAGAGACTGGCCGACGTCCCTTGCCGGGGGGATAATATTTTTGGTGAGAAGGTCGAGCAGCTGGTGGACCAACTGCATCAGCGGGAAACCGCCCTCGACAAGCTCTCCCACCGGGCGCCTTCAGCATCCACCTCAGCAGGTGGACGTTTTTCCCGGGCCCGGCAGGCTGCGCCCTATGCTTTTGCCAAGCGTAGGTACACCCAGCCGGCCCGAAGGCCTCGACAGGCACAGGGACAGCCCCAGCGCGCTCGTTCTCGTCAACAGCGTGCGCCTAAGCAGCCCCCTGCGCCTCCACAGCAAAAGCCGGGGATGGGCTTTTGACTGGATCCACGGGAACATAGCCGCCCTCAAAGTGTCCGTGCCGGACGATCTGCCGGTCAGAGGGAGGTTAAAATTTTTTCACCAAAGGTGGCCTCTCATAACCTCCGACCAGTGGGTTCTCCAAATAGTGCGGTGCGGATACGCCCTAAATTTGGCCTCCCTTCCACCAAATTGTCCTCCGGGAGCTCAATCCTTCAGCTCCCATCACAAGCAGGTACTTGCAGAGGAACTCTCCGCCCTTCTCAGCGCCAATGCGGTCGAGCCCGTACCACCCGGGCAGGAAGGGCAGGGATTCTATTCCAGGTACTTCCTTGTGGAAAAGAAAACAGGGGGGATGCGCCCCATCCTAGACCTGAGAGGCCTGAACAAATTCCTGGTCAAAGAAAAGTTCAGGATGCTTTCCTTGGGCACCCTTCTGCCAATGATTCAGAAAAACGATTGGCTATGTTCCCTGGATTTAAAGGACGCATACACTCGCATCCCGATACTGCCAGCTCACAGATAGTATCTCAGATTCCGCCTGGGCGCACGGCACTTTCAGTATTGTGTGCTGCCCTTTGGGCTCGCCTCTGCCCCACGGGTGTTTACAAAGTGCCTCGTGGTGGTGGCGGCGTATCTACGCAAGCTGGGAGTGCACGTGTTCCCATATCTCGACGATTGGCTGGTCAAGAACACCTCGGAGGCAGGAGCCCTCCGGTCCATGCAGTGCACTATTCAACTCCTGGAGCTGCTGGGGTTTGTGATAAATTACCCAAAGTCCCATCTCCAGCCAACCCAGTCTCTGGAATTCATAGGAGCTCTGCTGAATACCCGGACGGCTCAGGCCTTCCTTCCCGAAGCGAGGGCCAACAACCTCCTGTCCCTGGCTTCGCGGACCAGAGCGTCTCAGCAGGTCACAGCTCGGCAGATGTTGAGACTTCTGGGTCATATGGCCTCCACAGTCCATGTGACTCCCATGGCTCGTCTTCACATGAGATCTGCTCAATGGACCCTAGCTTCCCAGTGGTTCCAAGCCACCGGGAATCTAGAAGATGTCATCCGCCTCTCCACCAGTTGCCGCACTTCACTGCTCTGGTGGACCATTCGGACCAATTTGACCCTGGGACGTCCATTCCAAATTCCGCAGCCCGCGAAAGTGCTGACGACGGACGCATCTCGCCTGGGGTGGGGAGCTCATGTCGATGGGCTTCACACCCAGGGTCTGTGGTCCCTCCAGGAAAAGGATCTGCAGATCAACCTCCTGGAGCTCCGAGCGATCTGGAACGCACTGAAGGCTTTCAGGGATCGGCTGTCCTGCCAAATTATCCAAATTCGGACAGACAATCAGGTTGCAATGTATTACACCAACAAGCAGGGGGGCACCGGATCTCGCCCCTTGTGTCAGGAAGCCGTCGGGATGTGGCGTTGGACTTGCCAATTCGGCATGCTCCTCCAAGCCACATACCTGGCAGGTGTAAACAACAGTCTGGCCGACAGACTGAGCAGAGTCATGCAACCGCACGAGTGGTCGCTTCATTCCAGAGTGGTACGCAAGATCTTCCGAGAGTGGGGCACCCCCTCGGTGGACCTTTTCGCCTCTCAGACCAACCACAAGCTGTCTCTGTTCTGTTCCAGACTTCAGGCACACGGAAGGCTAGCGTCGGACGCCTTTCTCCTTCATTGGGGGACCGGCCTCCTGTATGCTTATCCTCCCATACCTTTGGTGGGGAAGACCTTACTGAAGCTCAAGCAAGACCATGGCACCATGATTCTGATAGCGCCCTTTCGGCCCCGTCAGATCTGGTTCCCTCTTCTTCTGGAGTTGTCCTCCGAAGAACCGTGGAGATTGGAGTGTTTTCCGACTCTCATTTCGCAGAACGACGGAGCGTTGCTGCACCCCAACCTTCAGTCCCTGGCTCTCACGGCCTGGATGTTGAGGGCGTAGACTTCACTGCGTTGGGTCTGTCTGAGGGTGTCTCCCGTGTCCTGCTTGCCTCTAGGAAGGATTCCACTAAAAAGAGTTTCTTTTTCAAGTGGAGGAGGTTTGTCGTTTGGTGTGAGAGCAAGGCCCTAGAACCTCGTTCTTGCCCTGCACAGAACCTGCTTGAATACCTTCTGCACTTATCAGAGTCTGGCCTCAAGACCAACTCAGTAAGGAATCACCTTAGTGCGATTAGTGCTTACCATTATCGTGTGGAAGGTAAAGCCATCTCTGGAGAGCCTTTAGTCGTTCGATTCATGAGAGGCTTGCTTTTGTCAAAGCCCCCTATCAAGCCTCCTACAGTGTCATGGGATCTCAACGTCGTCCTCACCCAGCTGATGAAACCTCCTTTTGAGCCACTGAATTCATGCCATCTGAAGTACTTGACCTGGAAGGTCATTTTCTTGGTGGCAGTTACTTCAGCTCGTAGGGTCAGTGAGCTTCAAGCCCTGGTAGCTCATGCTCCATATACCAAATTTCATCACAACAGAGTAGTGCTCCGCACCCACCCAAAGTTCCTGCCGAAGGTGGTGTCGGAGTTCCATCTTAACCAGTCAGTTGTCTTGCCAACATTCTTCCCCAGGCCTCATACCCGCCCTGCTGAACGTCAGTTGCACACATTGGACTGCAAGAGAGCATTGGCCTTCTACTTGGAGCGGACACAGCCCCACAGACAGTCCGCCCAATTGTTTGTTTCTTTCGACCCTAACAGGCTAGGGGTCGCTGTCGGGAAACGCACCATCTCCAATTGGCTAGCAGATTGCATTTCCTTCACTTACGCCCAGGCTGGGCTGGCTCTTGAGGGTCATGTCACGGCTCATAGTGTTAGAGCCATGGCAGCGTCAGTGGCCCACTTGAAGTCAGCCACTATTGAAGAGATTTGCAAGGCTGCGACGTGGTCATCGGTCCACACATTCACATCACATTACTGCCTCCAGCAGGATACCCGACGCGACAGTCGGTTCGGGCAGTTGGTGCTGCAGAATCTGTTTGGGGTGTAAATCCAACTCCACCCTCCAGGACCCGAATTTATTCTGGTCAGGCTGCACTCTCAGTTAGTTGTTCTTCGTAGGTCAATTTTCTGTTGTATCCTCACCGTTGCGAGGTTCAATTGACCTGGGTTCTTGTTTTGAGTGAGCCTGAGAGCTAGGGATACCCCAGTCGTGAGAACAAGCAGCCTGCTTGTCCTCGGAGAAAGTGAATGATACATACCTGTAGCAGGTGTTCTCCGAGGACAGCAGGCTGATTGTTCTCACCTACCCTCCCTCCTCCCCTTTGGAGTTGCGTTTTCATCATTTTGCTTGTCATTCAACTGGCGGGGACGGCCGCGCATGCGCGGTGGGCGTGCCCTGCGTGCGGACCGCCCGCGAAGCTTCTTCCGGTTGGTGGGGGCTGCCGCGGACGTCACCCAGTCGTGAGAACAATCAGCCTGCTGTCCTCGGAGAACACCTGCTACAGGTATGTATCATTCACTGTATTTATCCAAAGCTGTCTTGTTCAGTCTCCCGACTTTAAGATAAGTGACTATCTACTCAATCTGTGTTGTTGTTTTGCTGAGGATTGAAATTTTACACAGATTGTAGAGTTTATAAAAGCCCATGATATGGCTGGCAGGGAGGGTCCCGGTGCTATGATGTTTTAATCGGAAGTGTTACTTCATCAAATATTACCATGCTGGATGGTTACAGCGTATACTTCACAATCACTGAGCACCTTAATATTAAATAAAATAATAAATATTAAAATTTAAAACTTTTCCAGGACTGGTACATTAAATATATAAAAGTGGTTTCTGGATCAGTACCAGTATATAATTTTAGACCCCTAAATTTTTTCCAACCCTTTCTGCATGTAAATATATGTGCAAAGTTATAGAATGAGGAGGTAAAAGGACTAGTGTTGTGCTACTCAGAACCAGTACCATAAAGTCAAAGGAGTATGCAAGAGTATCTAGGTGATAGAACGCCGCTGACTACTACTACTACTATTTAGCATTTTTATAGTGCTACAAGGCGTACGCAGCGCTGCACAAACATAGAAGAAAGATAGTCCCTGCTCAAAGAGCTTACAATCTATTTTTTTTTTTTAATTTTTATTTATTGAATTTCAAATTTTACAAATGAATATCAATTTGTAAGGTAATACAGAGAAACAGTTACAAGGCAATTACAAAATAAAAGATATGCATATCTAATCGTAATATTTCTTACTCTTCCTTAGACCACAACAATTATTTGGGGGGAGTGGATTTAGAAAACTAAAAGGAGAATTCAATAAGGAAAATCAAGTTTTAAACCACAATTGGCATAGTCCTATGTTTTATCCCGTCATATTCTATTCGCTGATTCAGTTGTTCCAGTCTGGCGGCTAGTTGGAATCTTAGAGTCCAGAAATACCTTCAGCTGACTTGGCTCAAAAAAGACATATTTAACACCTAATAAACGTATCACACATTTACAGGGATAAACCAATGTAAAAATTGCACCCAAAGTTTTTACATCTTCTCTCAGGATCAAAAATTGTTTTCTTCTTTGCTGGGTCACCTTTGAAACATCAGGGTATACCCATATTTTTTGACCACAAAAGAGTGCTGTGGAGTTTTTGAAATATAATTTCATAATCATATTTAAGTCCTGCTCAAATACAAAGGATACTATCAAAGTCCCCCGGTTAGTTATTTCAACCATAGAGTCTTCTAATAATGCAGTTAAATTCTGTAAGTCAATATCATTTCTCTGAGGGGCTATGTTCACCATATTTACTGATTGAGAAGCCTCTCCCCGCTTCTGAGTAGCTGGAAGGTAATACACTTTATTGCAAGGGGGAATATCTTTAGGAGAGAGCTTCAAAATCTCTTGTAGATATTTTTTGAAGAAATCGTAAGATGAAAGTGCAGGTGATATTGGAAAATTCAATAATCTGAGTGTAAGACGTCGATTAAAGTTCTCAATTTGCTCTATTTTGCGAGATGTTAGTATTTTATCTTTAATCAAGGTGTCCACAGTCAGTTTCACTGTATTTACCTCATCTCTTACCTGAGATACTTGATTTGTTACTTCTGATTTTGTTTTTTCAAAAACTTCCGACATTGTAGACAGTTTACTCACTATTGTAGAAATTTCTTTAGTCGATCTAGCCACCTCAGCCGTTAGTCCCTGGACCGCTTGCCAAATAGCCGTCAGAGTAACTTCTTGTGGGGAGCCTTGCTCCTGAATGTTTCCTTCTGCTTGTCCGGGGGAGGAACCGCCGATCGGGCTCAAACTTTCGGCTTCTTGCGTCTCAGCTTGGCCTGCTAACCCCACCCTGAAACTTGCAGGACACGGAGGTCGCGTCAGCTCAGGCGGCGATAGCGTGGTATCCGGCCCCAGAATAGACGTCGCTCCTTCGGCGTCACTCAACGCGGGACTCGCCAAGCCATATTCCACCGGGAAGCTTGTCATGTAGCGGTCAAGGGTCTGCTGTGTCGGAGACGAAGTAAAGGCTATCGGCGGTTGCCTTTTAATCGCCGCTTTCCGCTTAGTATGAGGCATTTCAACACAGGAAAAACAAAAATGAGGTATTTCCAGCAGATTCCCGAGACGCTCACGCAGCAAGCTAGGACGCCATCTTGCCACACCCCCCAGGTCAGAGCTTACAATCTAATAGACAAAAAATAATCAAATCAATTAATGTGTACAGGAAGGAGGCGAGGAGGGTAGGTGGAGGCGAGTGGTTACAAGTGGTTACAAGTCAAAAGCAATGTTAAAGAGGTGGGCTTTCAGTCTAGATTTAAAGGTGGCCAAGGATGGGGCAAGACGTAGGGGCTCAGGAAGTTTATTCCAGGCGTAGGGTGCAGCGAGACAGAAGGCGCGAAGTCTGGAGTTGGCAGATAAGAAGGATTTATCCATGGAGCGGAGTGCACGGGAAGGGGTGTAGGGAAGGACGAGTGTGGAGAGATACTGGGGAGCAGCAGAGTGAACCATCTACCGTAGTGCATGGCAGCCTGAAGCCATTCCTAGCTGATTAAATAGTGCTGAATATTGGGCCCTTTGTATATATTTTGTTTGCTACTGTTGCCTTTGCCATTGTATTTACTGCCAAGTGCTGCCACATTGGCTGGGGCCAAGATTGGCAATAGAGTAAATTTTTTTTATTTTATTTTTTATATAAACATTATATTTGACTGTCGCACACAAAGCGGAAAGGAGCTGTGAGGATTCCTCCGCGACCCGCAGCTGCTTCCTCTCCACTTCAAGGCAGCATTGAGCCCTTCCTTTCGCGTTCGTCTCATAGATTAGAGACGGAGACGCCTGCTTTAGGGGTAGCCGGTGGAGCGGTTCCCCTATTGGGCCTTGAAACATCGTTATCTCCGCCTCCAGAATCAAGCTGTCCTCCGTGTCCGGCGTCTGTGATGGTCGAGGGAGCAAGCACCCGAGACCCCATGGAGGTGATCAAGGTGGCTGCAAGCGGAGACCCTTTACCACAAGAAAGTAGCCGAGAAAGAGGAGTCCCTGTGTTTGAGGGACCCGGAACAACTCCGGAGGTGAATCTAGAGAGGATATGGCTGATGCTGGGAAAAATCGACTTTACCCTTCAAAATACCTCTGAAAAGGTAAATACTTTATCCCTGAAATTTGAAGACATGGTGAAAAATTTAGAAATGGTGAAAGAAGAGCTGACTACACAAGTTAAAGATTTAAAAAAAGATGTTGTTCAATTGCAAGAATTTAAAATCACGGTAATGAAAAATCAGTTGGCAATGCATAAAAAAATTGAACAAATTGAGAACTTCAATAGAAGACTAAACCTCCGAGTACTGAATTTTCCTAAAATTCCCGGTAAAACACCTATTGACTTATTTAAAAAATACTTGTTGGAAAATTTGAAAATACCGCAAGAACTTATTCCCCCTATAAGTAAAATATATTATTTGCCAACAAGACTTGCTGGAAAAGAAGGAAACAAAGATGGCCTCGGAGTAGAAGGAGTAGATTTCAACAACTTATCAGCAATTTTAGAACAATCTATTGAAATTGTACCGGAGAGGGCTACCCTCTTGGTTTCCCTGGTATTTGAACAGGACTTCAACACAATATTTAAATTGTACTTTAAATATTCAAAAGAACTGTTCTTTGGAAACAAATTGTGGATATTTCCTGATGTTACTAAGGTAACTCAGGAACGGAGAAAATTATTTTTACTAATGAAACAGGAAGTCATTAAGTTAGGTGGCTCATTTTTGTTAGCATATCCTTGCAAATGCTTGGTCAAGCTCAGTGGGATAAAGTATGTATTTTATGACCCAGAACAGCTGAAATCCTTTCTGGACATGAAACAACTGCATGCAAATATAGTAAAATGATGAGAGACGAATTAGTGCACATAAACCGCGTTATGTATAATTTGGCAATAATACCTTTAAATCTCCACTGATTATGTAACTCCCCCCCCCTTAATTGAGGTCTAAGAAAGCTGTTAAACTTATCCTTGTTTAATTTTTTTTTTACTTTAAAAATTTAAAATTGGCTGTTTTTCTGTAACAAGTTTTGCACTTGTAAGAAATTAAAAATTTATAAATAAAAAAAAGAAAGTGACATTAGCAAATAGTTGGTTCAGAACAACAGTTGTGGAGTCATCTAAGTTATTGCACGCATGAGCAGATTGAATAAAAGTCTGAGAAAACTGCTGTTCAGCTTTCTGGTATATGCAAGGCCCCGTTCTTGATCCCCAAACCAATAATGACTGTTTATGGTGGGGTTATCCACCATCCAGATACTAGGTAAGTGATCACATAGGTGAAGAGAGAGAACTCCCATTATACAAGTCATACATCTACTGGCCAGTGTTGAAAGCATGTTAGATGCTTTATCCATTGGTTAAAAAAAATTATATGGATAATATTGGACAGTTTAAATCAGCTCAGACAAAATAATTGTAGGCTAGGTTTAGGGTAGAGGTGGGGATAGCGCTACAGATTATTCATTTAGTAGCAATATTCAATGTCCCAATATATCACTCAGGAACCTATATGCAATACCATAATGTATTCTTCTTTACCATGTATGTATGCACCTTAATGCAATACCATCTGTAATTCTGTTAACCGGAAATGGCAATCGCTACTATGGCAAATGTAAGCCACATTGAGCCTGCAAATTGGTGGGAAAATGTGGGATACAAATGCTACAAATAAATAAATGATTTAGCCTTTAGTTTAGGCCTTCAGTCAAACCAGTACTACCCATTGTAGGGAATAGCTCAAAATAACAGAAACACGATACACAAGTGGAGAAAGCATGCAGAGCATGGCTCATGAAATTTTGTCCAGCCCTTTCTGCTTGTAAATGCATGTGTATGTGTTGGGGGAAGGGAGGGTTGTTGGGTGGGTGTGTACATGTTTATGTGTTGGTATATTTGTATATACACGCTTGCATGTGTGTATGTGCTTTTTGTATGTCCATTATCAGGAGAGGTGATGAGAGTTTCAAAGGTGCAATTTCTTAATCCACTTAATCCATCATGCTACAGTGAATTAGTGTATGTATATTGCAGCTGTTGGCAATGCTTTGGGTTTCCATATGTCCAGTTTTACCCGGACATGTCCTGGTTTTGAGGACACCATGAGATGTCCAGGCAGGCTGGCTTGCGGGTGGGTGGGGCGCAGAGTGTCCTCCCCTCCTGTACCTTACCGTCATGCCCTAGTGATCTAGTGGCCTCTTTGGGGCAGGAAAGAGCCCCTCTTTCCTGCCCAGTGCTGCTGCAGATAACCATCTCTTGCTTCTTGCTCCCAGTGCTGCTTCAAAATGGCTGCCTCTCTGGACACTTGCCCCCCCCCCCCAACCCTTACATACATGTTCCTTTCTTCTTCCAGACATCCTTTTCCTCCCTTTCCAGCCACAAAATTCCTCCAGACACCCTCCTCCCTTGCACCGCTCTCCCTTTCTCCAGATACTTTTCTTAACCTTTCATACCTGCGTCCTTCCTTTCTCAAACCAACCAAAAACAATAGAGGCGGACCAATGGCACTGCACAGAATTATAAGAGGACACCAGAGGATCAATCAAAAAACTATACATCAATTTATTAAACAAATATAAACAGGCCAGAGTGGACCAAACCTCAACATTTCTCTATGAGGCATACATATAAATAAAAACAAAAGCTTCCTCAGTCACTCTTCCCCATTTGAACCTACTCCCTTCTAGACTCTCTTCCCTTCCCTTTGTACCCATGTCTTTTCTCCCTCAAGTATTCTTTCCCCCATGTGCTTCTTTCCTTCCTCTAAACACCCTCCTCCTCCTTGTAGTCACTCCCTTCTTGCTCACTCCCTTTCTCCACTCTTTCTTATCTCATCTCATTTTTCCCTGCCTCGACTCTTCCTCCCCTTATCACTTCTTCCATTTAGAGATTCTTCCTTGCTTCTCACCCTTTCCCTTTATTGCATATTTCTCCCTTATTCCTTGCCTCTTCCTTCCTAATCCTCTGGATGCTATTCCCTCCAGGCTGTTTCTGCCATCAGCTCAATCCCCTTGCCAGAGCTTGGCCCTGTGGTTTCTGACCTCCTGATCTTCCTTCTCATCATGCCTGCACTTTGGCAGCAGAATTATTTATGTGGCTGTCATCTGCTGCTGTGAGGCCAATCTTGTGATAAGAGCCACAAGATCTTGAGACTGTTATTATGAGACTGATCCCTAGGCTTCAGGGCATAATGTCCAATTAAACCTGTGTCAAGCTGCTGAAATGGGTGACATGGTGAAGATCCAAAGAGGACTGAATTGCATTCCATCATATTGGGCAGGTGTTTGGATTACCCTAGGCCTGATCCAATGCCTTATAGTGAGATCCAAGCCATTTTCTTTACTTACCCTTCTCCCTCTATTCCTGGCTCCTTCACTCCCCCCCCCCCCCCCCCCAATCTGTGACTCATTTCTCCATCTCCCTTTTCCCGATACCCAGTCTTCTCGGTCTCTCCTTATCTCTTCAGTCCTGATTCTCTTTGCCTCTCCATCACTTGCTTTTTTTTAACCAGAGTCCTTTCTCATTTTCCTCTGTAACCCTTTCCCTCATTATATAGTTTTCTTTCTTTCTTTCTTTCTTTCTTTCTTTCTTTCTTTCTTTCTTTCTTTCTTTCTTTCTTTCTTTCTTTCTTTCTTTCTTTCTTTCTTTCTTTCTTTCTTTCTTTCTTTCTTTCTTTCTTGTGCTCTCTCCCTCCTCATCATCCTAGTTTGCTCTCCCCACCCACAATATCGGGAAAGCACATTCCACATCCTCTCCATAATCCATGATATGCTCTGTCCTGCTCCCCCCACCCCCTTGACTTAATTTGCATTGACCTGGTCCAGTTTGCATTGTTGATTTTAGGGAGATCAGGAGGAAAATGGCATTAAGTCCCTCTTTCTCAGCAACAAGAGGATAGGAGAGTATATGAGTCACAAAACAAAAAGGCAAATCCTCTCTTGTATAAACTGCAAGGTACTTAATATAAAACTACTAGTAAAAAAGCCCCGTTTCTGATGCAAATGAAACGGGGGCTAGCAATGTTTTCTTCTGTGTGCATGTGGGAGTGTATGTGTCCCTGCCCTGTGGCCTCTCTCCCCTCCCCCCTCTGAGTCCTTCACTGTTACAGAGCCAGCGATTTGATTTCGTGCTCTGCTGTTTTCCTTCACTGACTGTGTTACAGAGAGGGCGGGGCAGACACTCATAGGGAAACCGGATATCTCGCCCCCTTCACACTTCCAGCTGGAGGCTTCATAGAACGTTGGTTTTGCCTTTTATATAGAGAGATATTCCTGTGGAGTGCAAAATATGAGAAAGGGGAAAAAGCCTCTGTTCCCCATCTAAGATCACTTTCCCAGAAATGGAATTAATTGTCTCCAGATTGGAACACTTGAGTTCAATCACATTCTTCTCTGAATGCAGAATTATTAAACTTAGTGTGTATCACTAATTATCTACTGTGCCATGAGTAGCCCAGTGTAAAGGAACTAGAATTTAGAAAACACAAGATCTGTTAGTCTTTCTAATCTTCATAAATACTACTGTAGTTCAGAACCAGAGATCAACTCTGAACCAACTAGCAAGTTAGAAGGTTCTCATCGTCTTTGTATGCTATTGTACAGTAGTCTTTTTTTCTTTTGTTTTTCCTCAAATTTTCCCACAACTAAAGATCCTCTGTTTTAATCTCAAACATTTTATAATTTCAATAACATTTTCTTACCCACATTTCCATTCATTCCGTGAAGAAATACATTAGCCCCTTTCTCTTGCTCACCCTCTTCTTTTCCAGTCTCATGCTCTTCTTGTTCTAGAATTTTCTTCATTGAATCTGATTAAGCCAAATACTGAGTCAACTGTGGATTCTTTTTTTTTTTTACATTTGTACCCCGCGCTTTCCCACTCAAGGCAGGCTCAATCGGCTTACATATTGTATACAGGTACTTATTTGTACCTGGGGCAATGGAGGGTTAAGTGACTTGCCCAGAGTCACAAGGAGCTGCCTGTGCCTGAAGTGGGAATTGAACTCAGTTCCTCAGTTCCCCAGGACCAAAGTCCACCACCCTAACCACTAGGCCACTCCTCCTTCTTTTTAATTGTAATAGAGGAGAAACATCAGCAGTAGTAGGCATGGCCATGTGAGAGGTTGTAAAGGAGTGGAGAAGCAAAATGTAAACTTTTATGTAAAGACTGTAGTAAATGTGTTTGACATCTTACATTTGTGTTCTGCAATCTCTAGGGGACTATGGAGATCAGTGGTCTCCCAGTGGAATTGTGGCGCATGATCTTGGCTTATCTGCCTCTTCCTGACCTTGGTCGCTGCAGTTTGGTATGCAGATCTTGGTATGAACTGATCATCAGTTTGGACAACACCAGATGGCGACAGCTTTGCCTTGGATGTATTGAATGCCGGCACCCAAATTGGCCAAATCAGCCTAATGTAGAACCTAAATCTTGGAGGGAAGCTTTCAAACAGCACTATGTGGCCTCCAGAACATGGACCAAAAATACCCAGGAGCTGGAGTCATCCAGTTGCTTCTACTTGTTCCGGAGGAAAAAGGACCGGAGAGTCCTCTGCGTTGGACCTGGTTGTGAATATGATACTCTCAGAAGTGCCTTGGCGTCAGCTAATACGTATGATCGGATCATGCTGTTCCCAGGAGTGCATGAAGAGCAGAATGAATTAATTCTGAAGGTTCCCGTGGAGATAGTGGGCCAAGGAAAACTTGGAGATGTAGCACTGCTCGTGTGCATTGACCAGCAGTGCCCAACTGCACGCCTATGCAATTTGGTCTTTATGCCAGCATGGTTTACTCCAGTTGTGTATAAGGTAGGTATTTTGCATTTTTTTTGTCTATTTTAGTCACAAATGTATAAGAAAACAGATAAGCCGTACTAAAATTAAAACTTCTGTGTAACATTTAATTTCTTTCATATAAAGTACAGGGATATGTAGAATTAAAAGCAGAATTCATGTATAGTTCTGCTGAAGCATGTGAGGGCAGTTCAGTAATCTAGGTGCCCACATTTACTTGCCCCTTATGTATGTAAATATTTAGAATATCAGCACTTGCTTATGTATGTTTACGCTTACCCATAAAAGTGCCAGCAGAGCACCTAAGCACTATTCCTAACGTCTGGACTGTACCATCCTGAACAATTGGGTTGTTGTCCTTTTATACCAGCAGATGGAGGTAGAGAAACTGATCTTTCTAGTGACATCACCAGTACAAGTGTGCTGGTGCTCAGTGGAAAACTCTAGTATTTCTCTACCTCCAGCAGATGGTAGCAGAGATGCCAAATTACCCAGTTCCATGATGGAGATTTTGGGACAGCCCTGACTTTCTAACCACCCCTTCCTGGCGCATTATGGAACTTCCAGCAAAGATTTGAATGGACAGGATCAGGTACTACAAATTCCACACTGCTTTGGGAGGTAAGTTCAACACCAGGACTGGCCAAATGTCTCCAGCCTGGAAATGGGTATCTTTGAATCTCTGTGGTAGGTTCTTCAGGCTGATGCTACTGATCCCTAGCCTAGTTCTCAGCAGTGCAGGCTAAGGCTGCACAGTTTGATCCGAACCTATTGACCTGCTCCCAGATTCCTTGATCCACTGACCAGACCTAATTGACCATGGAGCATGTCTCCACTGCCCTAAGTCATTGCCCGCAGGCGATCACTTTTGTGAGGTTTGCGGCTCAGAGCCTGCAGGGCCCTTGCCCAGGGGTGTGGCACCCCATCCCCTTCTTGCCTTTTAGCACTTTCTTGGGTGCGCCCCCTCCGCCCCAGGCTGCACAGCAGCTCCATGGAGCCTTGTTCAAAAAAAAAAAAAGAGCTGCCTGGTTTACCTTTATTCTCTTGTGAGGGAATAAAGTTAAAAAAACAAAACAGAGCAGACCTTGAGAGAACCATCTTGGGAGAAGGTGAGACTGCCAGAGACCCAGGCCGAAGGTGGCCCAAGTGTTCTGGCAGGCTCCTGTGTGCTGGCCATGCTAACTGGCTGGCACTGTATGGCCTGTGACGGACTGTTTTCAACTTTGGAAACAACAATGCTCCTTCACCTGGGTCCTGATGTTTTTTTTTTTTTTTTTCAATGTATGTTTATTATTTTCCACAAATCCAATTCCAATACATTATCCAATATCCCGGTATACTATACATACAGAATCTGATTTTATCCTTCAAAAGTTACATTACCCCCCACCCACCCTCCCCCCCTCGCCAGGGTAATGTTTTAACGGGAATGTCAGCTGTGTTTTCTTGTGCAGAATCTTGCACAACCCCCTTGGGGGGGGGGGGGGGGGGGGGAGAGGGCCACTGCCATTCCAGTCTTAGCCCCGGCCCCTGGGAGAGTCCTGCTGGGGTCCTGAGCCCTGAATATCTCTGAGATTTAGTCCTGCTCATTAAGCAGACTTTGACTGTGGAGTCTAAAACCCCCTTATGTGGTGAGGGGCCTTCTCTGGGGGCAGAAGCAAGGCTTTACAAAGTAGGGCAGGGGGAAACTTTTGGACCCCTGACTCTAATTCTGAGATGGAGCTCCCCTCCTTGTCATTTGCCTTTTTCGTTGGGAAGAGCTTGACTCGGTGTCAGAGGCCCATGGATTCTCCATGGCACTTTCAGCAGAGCTTTTGGTGGTGGTGGGGGAGGAACCGTTCTAGAGGGTCTTTCGTGGCCCCAAAATCATTTTCTACTCCATAAGGTGCTCTCCTGCATGATTCTGGCGAAGTGCAATACCCTCAGCCAGGCTCTCTGGGAGTCCAAGGTTTTGGACAGATTGGACATATTTCCTTCACACTCAAGGAAGTGGAGAGTTACTGGAAGTGCCCCAAGGTGGATGCCCTTGTCACTGTGGTTACAAAAAAGACTGCCGTTCCTGTAGAATGGGGGCTCTACTCTCAGATAACACTAAAAGAAACTGGAGCAACAATTCAAGCTGCATTTCTCCTCTGGCACAGAGGGTGTTTTCATGGTGGAGGCCATGATGCGCACTGGTTACAGCAGTCGCCAGAGTCTCCAGAGGGTGACCCAGTGGAGTCAGAGGCGGCTTTTCTGGCTGATGTCCTGTATGATTTAGTGCGCTTAGTCCTCTTGGTCAGTGGTCTCCACCATAGTGGGCCAGAGGCAGTTCTGTTTGTGCCATTGGGCTGTGGATGTAGCCTCCAGGAAGCTTCTCAGTCAGCTGCCCTTTAGGGGGTGGTTGCTTTTTGGGGAATACCTAGAGAAGCTGGTTATGTTTAAATCTTTTTATTATTATGTATATAAAACATAGCAAATACACAAAAAGTTCTCATTTATAAACAACACCACTTCAGTGAAAACGCCCATCCAAATTGGCATGTAACAATATTTGTTAAAGACATTCCAATAACAAAATCTTGACTGACTTCGTGATACTGACACAATGGTGTTGTCTAACTATAGAAAAGCTTACCCTTACCCCCCCCCCCCCCCCCCCACTCTCACCCACCCACCCCCCCTTCACCAACAACATGCCACACTACACCATTTTAAGCATTCAGTATTCTACTACGTGCCACTGTGGTCAATGATTCCCAAAACGGGGACCACCTCTGACAAAAATGGTCTTCCCTGGTGGAGGACAAGTCACCTATGCCTCTGCACTGTAATGCACAAAGAAAAATCATCTTGGATCGCCACTGCTGTAATGTTGGAGGCTCTGCCGTTATCCAATGCTGAAGAATGGACTTCTTGCCAATAATAATTGTCCTTTTAAAAAATGGTTTCAACCCCTTGGGCAATAACGGGGAAACCCTAAAGATATCAAACAATTGGGACGGATTCGGTTGCCAAGTAACCCCCCAAAGATGAGAGACATGTTGACACACATGTCTCCAAACCTCTAAAATCAGCGGGCAGGTCCAAAACATATGCCCCAAGACTGCTGGAGAGTGAGTGCATTTCGCACAAACATCATCCGCCCTCATGGCTGCCCGATAAGCCCTATGCGGGGATATATACATACGCAGCAAAAATTTATAATGCATTTCCCACAATGTCACATTTTCAGTTAACTTTTGAATGCCCAAGAGACATGTGTTCAGCTTTTCCCCCTGAATATTCACTGGTAATTCTCTATTCCAGCTGCACACTAATTTACCATAATGAAATTCCCCCAATTGTTCCCGCAGGACAGAATGATAATATTTGAGAGGGACTGACGAAGCTGGTTAAAGACATGGGAGAGATTTGTCCTCTTTGACTTCCTGAGCTGTGCCAGAATGGCTCCCAGCAGACTTTTGGCAATAAAGACCACTTAAGGAATTCGGCAGATTTTGTTCGGACAAGCATCAGCCTAGATTGGTTCCTGGCCCTGGCAGACCCTTCAAGCCAGTGTCCTTTCATGACCCCACAAGAACTGGAAACTCTGGATCCTCCCCCTCAGCTAGAGGTTCTGAATTTTCCCAATGAAGGTGCACTGGGCTCCTCTGTGTCATGGATAGGAGCCAGACTGTACATTTTCTGCCACGATTGGGCTGCATCATCTAGGACAAAGGGGCCCTAACGGTGGTCGAACAGGGTTATGCCCTAGCATTGGCGCATCCTGTGGCAGTTACCTTCCTGGTGTCGCCCTGTGGCTCAGCAGCAAAGTGTCAGGCTGTTATTCTTATACTTCAGCACCTCATAGATCTGGAGGCAGTGGAGCTGGTTCCGTCCATGTAATGAGGTTCAGGGAGTTACTCCATCTGTTTTGTGGTCCCAAAGAAAGGAGGCTCCTTTTGGTCCATTTGGTCAATGCTTGTCTCCAGATTCAGTACTTTCAGATGGAGATGCCCTGGTCAGTGATCGCTTCGGTTTTCCAGTATGAGTTCTTGACCTCTTCAGATCTTTTAGATACCTATTTCCATATTCTCACCCAGGAGGACCACAAGCACTATACCTGTTTTGGTGTGCTGGGGCACCACCTTCCGTTTCGGGCCATTCCCTTTGCTCTATCTACTGCCCCTGCACTTTTGTGGTAACTGCTTGAACCAACACAGGCGCTATGGATCTGTAACAGATCACAAGTAAAAAAAAACCAGAACAGATCCTAGATGAAGGACACACAGCAAATACTTTATTGGAAAATACCCAACGTGATCCATGTTTTGCCCATACATGGGCTACCTCAGGGGTATAGTACAAATGCAAGAGTGTTGAGCATCTCACACTTATTACCTGTGCCAATAGGGCATTTGGGTTTATTCCTGCCAGGAAGATTGGCTGATCTGGGCCAACTCAGAGTAGGGTTCCATGGGGACCACTTCACAGGCCATCTGGTTTCTTGGAGTGTTTAGATTGGGTAGTGAACAGGGCAAAGAGTCACCTCTCTTCCTCTTGGAATATCTGGGGATTTGTTTCGATATAGCATTGCAAACGATCTTTCTCACAAATGACAAGCTGCAGGCCCAGAAGTGAGCCTGTGCAACCTCCAAGATTCCCTGGCCCTGAGACGCTCTTCCAGAAGTGGTGTGGTGGCTTGGCCAGCCAGTCTTCAGTCTCATGGCTTTGAGCATCAATACCTAGGTGAATCGCTTCTTCAATCACAGGAAGGAACTGACCTCAACATGCATAGATGGCATTGTCCAGTGGTGGCCCAGGGAGGAGCCACTTTGTCTTCTCTCCCTTGCCTCTGATAGGCCGGGTACTGCACAGGATAGCATAGCTTCCGTTTCTCATCCTGCTAGTTGCTCTGGATTGGCCACGGAGACTGTGGTATGTGGATCTGGATCGTCTTGTGGTGGATGAGCCTGTTCCCGTTCCAGAGGTCATGGCCTGCTCATGCAGGATTCACTAGAAATGGTGGATTCGGATTCCTTCTGGCTTACAATTTGGTCCTTGAGAGGTGATGATTAGTGAGAAAGGGCTTTTTTGCCGGTGGCAATTTCCACCTTATTCAGGGCCCACAAGTTTTCCCCTTCCCTGGCTTATGTCAGGGTTTGGAAGATTTTTGAAAACTGAGGTCAACATTCTTTTCTCTTTGGATGGCGTAGATTCCCAAAGTGCTCAGGTTCCTGCTGCAGAGCTTTGATCAGGGACTGGCTCTGAACTCTCCTAAGGCTCAGCTGGCTATTTCTGGGGCAGAATCCTGGGGCTTTCCCTTGCGTGCTCTGGAAGACATACTCAGTTCCTGAAGGAGGTTGTTCACTCTTGGGATTTGAATCTAGTGTTGCATGTGCTTTCAAGAGCTCCTTTTGAGCCTGTTTGGTTGGCCTTGATTAAGGATCAAGAAGATTGTGTCCCTGGTGACAATTTCGTCAGCCAGGAGGGTGTCAAAGCTTCAGGCTCTGTTGTGTCAGACCCCTATGTCTCAGGATTCAGTGTCCATTCGCTCTGTTCCCTCCTTTCTTTCCAAGGTGATCTCCCTTTTCCATGGTGAATCAGGAGTTATGTCTGCCCTCTTAGGTGGATGATGGCTCAGGTTCTACAGCCAGGAGGCTTCACAAACTGGAGGTCTGCAGAGTCCTGCTCAGGTATTTGCACGAGACGAATAAGGTTCATCTCGTGGATCATCATCTTGTCCTTTTCCATGGCCCTCACAATGGTCAGGAGTCATCCATGGCCTCCAGTGAGGCTTCTTACAGTTTGCAGGAACAAGAGACTGTCTCCTGGATTGACAGCTCTCTCAACTCAGGCACAGGCAACCTCCTTGGTGGAGGCCTGGGCAGTCTCTCTAGAGGATCAGGCGACCCTCAGGGGGAGGAATGCTGGCTTCGGCCTAACCCCTGGTAAGCCTTCCTCAGCTGAGGTGCCCAGCTCTACCACCGGCTGCCTTTCAGGTGCTGTGGAGGACTTTCAGCTCATCTGCATATCCTTTACAGCCTTCTTCGGGGTGACTCCCAGGTCCACTCCGATCTGCTCTTGGTGCCGCACGCCTAATGGCGCGCAGGGCATTTTTCTCTTTACATCTATTTTCTCCCAGTCACTACTGACCTCACCCAATTATACCTAATTCTGAATCACGCTATGGTCCCTATACACATTCTCTTCCTTGCCCTGTCCCTTCTTAATCTTTTCCCTCACCCCCTACTTCTCTCCACTACAGGAACTCACTGCCCATTCATCAACTTCATCACCTCACTTTCTCTCCTACCCTCTTCCTCCCTCTTAGCTTTTAATCTTCATCTCTTTCTCCCTTCCATTTTGCCTTCCCCATTCCACCTAAATACCTCTCGCCTTCGACACCTTCATGGCCACACCTCTCCTACTCTCCTCCGCTCTCTTTTCCTCCTTCTCTTACTCTCAGCCGGTGACATCAATCCCAATCCTGGCCCTCCTCACCAACTATTATCCCAACTCTACAGATCTCACCGTGACCTCTCTAACCTCATCACTATTCCTCTACTCCCTTCCTCTTCTCTGCCCTTCTCGTGCTCCCTTTGGAATGGCCGCTCTATCTGCAACAAACTCCCATATGTTCATGACCTCTTTATCTCGCGTCACCTCCATCTGCTCGCCATAACAGAAACCTGGCTCTGCCCTGATGACTCTGCTTCAGTCGCAGCCCTCTGCCATGGCGGTTATCTTTTTTCACATACTCCTCGCCCTGCTGGCTGCGGGGGCGGTGTTGGATTACTTCTCTCTCCCTTCTCCAGATTTCAACCCCTTCTTCCACCTCAATCTCACTGTTTTTCCTCCTTTGAAGTCCACTCTTTCGCCTTTTCTCTCCTCTGCCTCTTCGAATAGCAGTAATTTATCGTCCCCCTGATAAGTCCCTTTCATCCTTTCTCAGTGACTTTGATGCCTGGCTTGCCTTCTTCCATGATCCTTCCGCCTCCCCTCTCATCCTTGGTGACTTTAATATTCCTGCTAATGATCCTTCTAACTCTTATATTTCCAAGTTACTCGCTTTAACATCCTCATTTAATCTCCAACTATGCTCCACCTCCCCCACTCATCAAAATGGTCACTGTCTTGATCTTATCTTCTCCTCCAACTGTTCACCCTCTAATTTCCTTGCCTCTGATCTTCCCCTCTCTGATCACCATCTTATAACTTTCACACTTAAATCCCTCCCAGTCCCGTCCTATCTTATCTAATTTATCTAGGAATCTTCACGGTATTGACCCTTCATCTCTATCCTCCCATGTTTCAAACCTCCTCTCGACTGTGGCACCATCCACGTCTGTCAACGAAGCTGTTTCTTCTTACAACAATATTCTATCATCTGCCTTAGACACTCTTGCACCTTTGATGACCCGCCCTATAAGGCGTACAAAACCCCAACCTTGGCTGACTTCTAATATTCGCTACCTACGTTCCTGTACCCACTCCGCCAAACGCCTCGGGCAGAAATCTCGAGCCCTTGCTGATTTCTTACACTTTAAGTTCATGCTGACCTCCTTCCAATCTGCTCTTTTACGCGCCAAACAGGATTATTATATCCAACTGACTAACTCTCTTGGCTCTAACCCTCGACTTCTCTTCACCACATTGAACTCTCTCCTCAAGTTGTCCCCTCCCCCAACTCCCCCTTCATTATCTCCTCAGACCCTTGCTGAATTCTTTCACGAGAAGGTTCAAAAGATAAACCTTGAATTCTCTACCTCGCCACCTCTCCCTCCACTAGTCCGTTCCCCTCTCTCTCCTTCCCCTCATTCCCTTTCCTCCTTTCCTGAAGTTACTATTGAGGAAACTACACTTCTCCTTTCTTCCTCAAAATGTACCACCTGTTCCTCTGATCCCATTCCCACTCACCTTCTTAATGCCATCTCTCCTGCTCTTATTCCTTTTATCTGTCACATTCTCAACCTCTCACTTTCCACTGCAACTGTCCCTGCTGCTTTTAAACATGCTGTGGTCACACCTCTCCTTAAGAAGCCTTCACTCGACCCTACTTGTCCCTCTAATTACCGACCCATCTTCCTCCTTCCCTTTCTCTCCAAATTACTTGAGCGTGCTGTTCACCGCCGCTGCCTTGATTTTGTCTCCTCACATGCTATTCTTGACCCACTACAATCTGGTTTTCGCCCTCTCCACTCAACCGAAACTGCGCTTACTAAAGTCTCCAATGACCTATTACAGGCTAAATCCAGAGGTCAATATTCCATCCTCATTCTTCTTGATCTTTCCGCTGCTTTTGACAATGTCGATCACAGCATACTTCTCGATACCCTGTCCTCACTTGGATTCCAGGGCTCTGTCCTTTCCTGGTTCTCTTCCTACCTCTCCCTCCGCACCTTTAGTGTTCACTCTGGTGGATCCTCTTCTACTTCTATCCCTCTGCCTGTCGGCGTACCTCAGGGTTCTGTTCTTGGTCCCCTCCTCTTTTCTATCTACACTTCTTCCCTTGGTTCATTAATCTCATCCCATGGCTTTTCCTACCATCTCTATGCTGATGACTCCCAAATCTACCTTTCTACCCCTGATATCTCACCTTGCATCCAAACCAGAGTTTCAGCGTGCTTGTCTGACATTGCTGTCTGGATGTCTCAACGCCACCTGAAATTAAATATGACCAAAACCGAGCTTCTCATTTCCCCCCCCCCCCCCCAAATCCCACCTCCCCGCTCCCCCCGTTTTCTATTTCTGTTGATGGCTCTCTCATTCTCCCTGTCTCCTCATCTCGAAACCTTGGGGTTATCGTTGACTCTTCTCTCTCCTTCTCTGCTCATATCCAGCAGATCGCCAAGACCTGTCGTTTCTTTCTTTACAACATCCGTATAATCCTCCCCTTTCTTTCTGAGCACTCTACCAAAACCCTCATCCACACCCTTGTCACCTCTCGTTTAGACTACTGCAATCTGCTTCTTGCTGGCCTCCCACTTAGTCACCTCTCCCCTCTCCAGTCGATTCAAAACTCTGCTGCCCGTCTCGTCTTCCGCCAGGGTCGCTTTACTCATACTACCCCTCTCCTCAAGACCCTTCACTGGCTCCCTATCCGTTTTCGCATCCTGTACAGACTTCTTCCACTAACCTATAAATGTACTCACTCTGCTGCTCCCCAGTATCTCTCCACACTCATCCTTCCCTACACCCCTTCCCGTGCACTCCGTTCCTTGGATAAATCCTTCTTATCTGTTCCATTCTCTGCTACTGCCAACTCCAGACTTCGCTCCTTCTGTCTTGCGGCGCCCTGTGCCTGGAATAGACTTCCTGAGCCCCTACATCTTGCCCCATCCTTGACCATCTTTAAATCTAGATTGAAAGCCCACCTCTTTAACATTGCTTTTGACTCGTAACCACTTGTATCCACTCGCCTCCACCTACCCTCCTCTCCTCTTTCCTCTACACATTAATTGATTTGTTTGCTTTATTTTTTGTCTACTAGATTGTAAGCTCTTTGAGCAGGGGCTGTCTTTCTTCTATGTTTGTGCAGCGCTGCGTATGCTTTGTAGCGCTATAAAAATGCTAAATAGTAGTAGTAGTAGTAGTAGGATATCCGCCAGGCAGGGATGTGGTCATTGCTCCATTCCTTTGTAAAGTTATTATAGGCTGGATGTGTTGGCTAGAGCCATCATTCAGGGGTCTTGGGTCTTGTCTTCTGCCGCCCAGTGAATTCTAGGTGAGTACATACCAGTTGTCCAGGATAGTACAGCCCAAACGCTAGTTGGTGTGTACCATTCTGAGACCTCCTCCCCCCCCCCCCCCCCCCCCCCCCCCCCCCCCCCCCCCAGAAGATTACAGTTGATAAGACTCATGGAGATCTCGTTCTCTCTCTTCAGTAGTGTTAAAAAAAAAAACAGAAGAAATAATACATGGTCTTTCTCTGTAGCTGCAGTGGTTGATGGGGTATGAGTGTACATTTTGGTTCTTTCCACTGCTTTGGGGTATGGGTGTACGTTCTGGTTTCTTTCATTGCTTTGGCAGAGGCATACTGGAGTTTTCCACAGAGCAACAGCACACTTGTACCGGTTATATCACTGGAATACCTTCAGCTGCTAGTTTGTGGGGATTACAACCCAATTGGTCCGGATGTTACAGCCCGACTAATAGAAAAGAAATGAACAGGTATGACTAAATTTCACCTTCTTTAACAGTACGCTTCAAAAGCACTTAACCTGGGTAGCAGTTCCTGATACCAGGATAAGTGTTGCTGATTGGGGTCAGTCAACAGTTTTCAGCTGCATTACATGAACAATGTGCTGAAAATTATTACATACCACCTCAGCAGTCCAAACACCTGTTACCCAAATATTGGCCCAAACATCCCCGAGACCTATGCTAGTGGTCTACAGCATACGCAGATACTCGGCACTGATATCTGGATAGAGACCACACCTAATATCCATGTATAACTTTAAATGCCACAAACAGCTGCCATTTAAATGAAACACTCTCCCCTTCGCTGTTCAATGTGTTTTTGAGTTCTCTAGGTTTACAAATGATGAAATCTCCGTATTATCTCATGCAGATGATATTTTTCTCTTGGGCCCTGTTTTAGAGAGCTTTGATAGTACTCTAAGCTCCATTAAATATCCTATTTCTCTTATAGATAGTTGGGCTACAAATCAGTTTTAAAAACTGAACAAACAGAAAGTAAAGATACTCTGATTTGGTGATATAGCTAAAGTTCCATGTACAACAGTTATACTGTCTTCAGAAGAAGTCTTAAAAATTGAAGACCATTCCAGACTGCTAGGTGTAATTTTAGACTTCATTTTATCATTTGCTAAACAGATTAATGCCCATAGTAAAAGATTTTTCTTTAAGCTTCGGCAATTACGGCCAATAAGAGCTCGTTAGCATTTTTAGCGGGCGCTAAGCATAAAGATGCCCATAATATTCCTGTGGGCGCCTACATGGTTAGCATGTGCTAAAAACGCTAGTGCACCTTAGTAAACAGGACCCTAGGTTTTTCTTCTTTAAAAAAAAAACCATACGATTTAAATCTATTTTTGAGGTGTTTTCCTTTTTTTCACGGCCAGAGTATGGAACAAGTTACCTCTGAATCTGAAGTTTGCACCTTCCTATTTCTCTTTCAGGAAAATGTTAAAAACATGTTTGTTTGAGCAACTACTCTGACCTATTTTTAATGATGTTTGTTTTTATCCTTAATTATCTTTTATTTTGTTATGTTTTATAATTATAATTATTATTGTTTTATAACTGTTAATTCCTCCTTATTGTTGGAGTTTTCTTTTTTTCTTATACTGTAAATCGCTTTGAATCCTTTTGGAAAACTAGCTGTATATAAAACTCCGATAACGTAGTATAATATAGTCTAGTAGCCTTGGAGTTCAAATGTGGACTCGTTAGATTTTAAACTGCAGGGTATGTGTGTGGAGACCACACTTTCAGAATGATTTTTCCCCAGAGACAGTCAAATATGAGAGAGACATTTAAATACCTCCATGGTATTAAAATGCACAGGACATAGGCCTCTTTCAGTTGAAAGGAAGGCCTAGAATAAGGAAATATTTCTTTACAAAAGTACAGAAGATGTTGCTTAGTAGATGGGCAGGTTGGATAGGCCTTATGGTCTTTATCTATGTCATGTTCTACATTTCTTTTTTTCTATAAAATGGGTCTAAGTTTGGGGTGAAGCATGAGTAGGCTGAAAATGTTTCCAGGTTACATTGACCGCTAGAGAGTCAGGCTTCCATATTACG
Source organism: Microcaecilia unicolor (assembly GCF_901765095.1). Classification (NCBI taxonomy): domain Eukaryota; kingdom Metazoa; phylum Chordata; class Amphibia; order Gymnophiona; family Siphonopidae; genus Microcaecilia; species Microcaecilia unicolor. Next base: position 343,648,913 of record NC_044032.1, on the reverse strand, counting down.
GCTAGAGGTCTTGATACCATTTTGTATTGGACTGATACAGGAGCAAGTGGGCATTGCTCCCACCCCACTAGAGACCTTGGTAAACCCAGGGTGTGAGTCAGGAGATGAGGGGAGGCCGAAGGCTACCTTTGAGGGTCTTGGGCCCCAGGGGAGGAGTTAACCCAGAGCCCTCATCCCCATCCCTCATTCTTGGTGACTTCAACATACACACTGATAACCCATCCGACTCATACGCTTCTCAGTTCCTCACTCTAACCTCCTCCTTCAACCTTCAACTGAGCTCCACCACCCCTACTCACCAATCTGGCCACTGTCTTGATCTCGTCCTCTCTTCTACTTGCTCACCCTCCAATTTCCGCGCATCAGCTCTTCCTCTCTCTGACCATCACATTCACACTTCATTACCCTCCCCCTCAATCTCGCCCAACACTAACTACTACTTTCAGGAATCTCCAGGCTGTTGACCCCCCCCCCACCTTATACTCTAGGATCTCTGATCTCCTCCCTTCCATCATGTCCTCCGTGTCTGTTGACAAAGCTTACAATGCCACTCTCTCCTCTGCTGTAGACACCCTTGCACCGTCCATCTTCCGTCCCACAAGGCGTACCAATCCCCAGCCCTGGCTGACCCCTTGCACCCGATACCTTCGCTCCTGCGCCCGTTCGGCTGAACGCCTCTGGAGGAAATCTCGCACCCATACTGATTTCATTCACTACAAATTCATGCTATCCTCCTTCCAGTCCTCCCTATTCCTCGCCAAACTGGACTATTACACCCAATCGACTTATTCCCTCAGCTCTAACCCTCGTCGTCTCTTCGCCACCCTCAACTCCCTCCTCAAAGTGCCCTCCGCTCCCCCCCCCCCCCCCTCACTCTCTCCCCAATCTCTGGCTGACTACTTCCGTGACAAGGTCCAGAAGATCAACCTCGAATTCACCACCAAACCTTCTCCTCCTCCTCATCCTATAACCCACTCTCTCAACCAACCAACCAACCCAGGCCTCCTTCTCCTCTTTTCCTGATATCACCGAAGAGGAAACTGCCCATCTCCTCTCCTCCTCGAAATGCACCACCTGTTCCTCAGACCCCATCCCCACCAACTTACTTAACACCATCTCTCCTACTATCACCACCCCCCCTGTTTATTTTCTCTGTCATATCCTCCTCAACCTCTCGCTCTCCACTGCAACTGTCCCGGACACCTTCAAGCATGCTGTGGTCACACCACTCCTCAAAAAACCATCACTTGACCCTACCTGTCCCTCCAACTACCGCCCCATTTCCCTCCTACCCTTCCTCTCCAGGATACTTGAACGCGCCGTTCACAGCCGCTGCCTTGATTTTCTCTCCTCTCATGCCATCCTCGATCCGCTTCAATCCGGCTTTCGCCCCCTACACTCGACAGAAATGGCATTATCTAAAGTCTGCAATGACCTGTTCCTCGCCAAATCCAAAGGTCACTACTCCATCCTCATCCTCCTCGACCTATCCGCCGCTTTTGACACTGTCAGTCACAACCTACTTCTTGACACACTGTCCTCTTTTGGGTTCCAGGGCTCTGTCCTCTCCTGGTTCTCCTCTTATCTCTCCCATCGTACCTTCAGAGTACACTCTCATGGTTCGTCCTCCACCCCTATCCCACTCTCTGTTGGAGTTCCTCAGGGATCTGTCCTTGGACCCTTTCTTTTTTCAATCTACACCTCTTCCCTGGGCTCCCTGATCTCATCTCATGGTTTCCACTATCATCTTTATGCTGACGACACCCAGCTTTATCTCTCCACACCAGACATCACTGCGGAAACCCAGGCCAAAGTATTGGCCTGCTTATCTGACATTGCTGCCTGGATGTCCAACCGCCACCTGAAACTGAACATGGCCAAGATCGAACTTATTGTCTTCCCACCCAAGCCCACTTCTCCTCTCCCTTCACTCTCTATCTCAGTTGATAACACCCTCATCGTCTCCGTCTCATCTGCCCGCAACCTCGGTGTCATCTTCGACTCCTCTCTCGCCTTCTCTGCGCATATCCAGCAGATAGCCAAGACCTGTCGCTTCTTCCTCTATAACATTAGCAAAATTCACCCCTTCCTCTCTGAGTACACCACCCGAACTCTCATCCACTCTCTCATTACTTCTCGCCTTGACTACTGCAACCTACTCCTCATCGGCCTCCCACTTAGTCATCTATCCCCCCTTCAGTCCGTTCAGAACTCTGCTGCACGTCTTATCTTCCACCTTGACCGATATACTCATATCACCCCTCTCCTCAGGTCACTTCACTGGTTTCCGATCAGATACCGCATACAGTTCAAGCTTCTCCTACTAACCTACAAATGCACTCGATCTGCAGCCCCTCCTTACCTCTCTACCCTCATCTCCCCTTACGTCCCTACCCGTAACCTCCGCTCTCAAGACAAATCCCTCCTTTCAGTACCCTTCTCCACCACCGGCAACTCCAGGCTCCGCCCTTTCTGCCTCGCCTCACCCCATGCTTGGAACAAACTCCCTGAGCCCATACGTCAAGCCCCTTCCCTACCCATCTTCAAATCATTGCTCAAAGCCCACCTCTTCAATGTCGCCTTCGGCACCTAACCACTACACCTCTACTCAGGAAATCTAGACTACCCTAACTTGACATTTCGTCCTTTAGATTGTAAGCTCCTTTGAGCAGGGACCGTCCTTCTTTGTTAATTTGTACAGCGCTGCGTAATCCTAGTAGCGCTGTAGAAATGTTAAGTAGTAGTAGTGGAAGGCTACCATGTATCGGACTTATACCCACACATGGAGGGGTCTGCTGAGGAGGGATCTGACTGCTGGGGGAAGGAGGCAGACAGGGTTTGTGTGCCATGAGAGGGGCCATGGGGATGGGTTACCCTGCCAGGGGATAGTTATGCTGCCCAGGGGGTGAGGGTATTCTTGCTGCTGGGGTTGGGATATCCTTCCAGTAGAGTGGGTTGTGCTGCTGAATTTATGCTGCCAGCAGGGGTTGGGGGAAGCTGGCATTGAGGTGTGGGCTTGATCTAGAAGGGTGAGCGCTTGCATTGAGGGCTTAGCAGAGGGAGCAGTAACTTCAAAAAGCTGCTTCCATGTCTATTTTGGGGTGATATTTGTTTTTCTACCACAGGCAGATTTCTAAAATCACTGCTCCCTCTGGATATGGAAGGATTGGGATGTGCAGTCCTGCTCCTTTCTTACAAGAAGTTTTATTCATTTATTTATTTATTTATTTATTTATTTATTGGGATTTATTAACCACCTTTTATGAAGAATTTTCAACCAGGGCAGTGTACAGCAGGTACAGTTTAACATAAAACGTACAATTTTATTAACAACATAACAATAGTAAAGTAACCAACAATAAACATAAATACAATAAAAGAGGTAAATTTGAAAAGTAAGTCTTTCCCAGTATGGCACGGGGAGAGAAATCTTTCCCGTCCCTGCTGGAATCTTACCCATCCCCGTAAGAATTTAACCCATCCCCACCCATCTCCGTAAGAATTTAATGGTACATAAAAGAAAATTCCAGTCAGCTCCCTCAGTCTCTCTCTGGATTTGAGCCACAGCACTGTAGGCAAGGAAGGAACGGAAGTTGGAACTTGGAACACTCTGGTGCGCACATGTAAGATTTTTCTCTGATTCACTGGCAGTGTGTGCTGAGAGGTCGCCACATGCACGCGCCAGTAGGTCAGGTGACATCTGATTCTCGTGCCTGTGTCAGAGCTGAGGTCTGTGCACCAGACTGGGAGCAAAGAGGATTAATAGGAACATAGTAAGTGACAGCAAATAGACCTGAACGGTCCATCCACTCTGCCCAATAGTCACACTCATGATCAATTCATCATTAAATCAATGAGTGTGATATTAAATACTTGATTATGGTCTTTCTTTCGAGTTTCTGGAACAAAGACCACAGAAGTCTATCTGGCCCCATCCTTATGTTCCAACTGCTGGAGTTTCCATGGAAGCCCACTCCAGCCTATTCATGTTTTCGTTTGTGGGACATAGACTGTAAAAGTCTGTCCAGCACTGTCATGATGTTCCAGCCACTGAAGTTGCTGTCTAAGCCCTTTCCAGCCCATCCTACACCGGATTGCCAAGCATGAGACACAGACCATACAAGTCTGCCAGGTATCAGCCCTAGTTCATTACAGCCAGAGTCGCCATCTAAGCGTCAACACATCCACACACATGCAGCCATTTAAGGTTAGCTTTTATATAACTTCTATTTTCTAATTAGAGATCATCTGTGTTCATCCCACGCCTTTTTGAATTCCGTCATCATTTGTGACTCTACCACCTCCTTAATGGAAGACTTTCCACATTTATGCTGTTAAAGCAAGGAAGAAGAGGAGGAGGAGACAGTACTCAAAGAAATTGGTATTCGGTAGATGAGAGGCAGGTGCAGCTTACACTTCCACAGGAAGCCCGCAGAACTGCCTCCGTCCCCGCGGGTTCCGCGGGATTCCCGCAAACCCCGTTCCCGTGCAGCTCTCTAGAATGCATTTCTTGGTACTTGAGGATCTTCCTCTCTCCACATGGTTCACCGAGTAATCTCTTGGGACTGACATCTTTATAATCAGTGCCGTTTTGGTGTTTTTCTCTTGTACCACTGTATCTGGTTTCTGGCATCAGTCAGAATGGGGATGAACCAGGTGATCATAACTTCTTCGTATTCCACAGTTTTCTTAGGATTATGATCCCAATGCTTTTCTGGCACACTGATGTAATGCTTACAGAGTTTCCAATGAATGAGATTTGTCACGTTGTGCCTTTCTGTGTAAACATTTTCCATCATCAGCACTTCACAGCCAGCCACGAGATGAGTAACTGTTTCTAGTTGTTTCTTACAGAATCTACAGCTGTCTGTTGCACCAATTTTTGCAATGCTTGCTGTAAACCATCTCATCTGTAATCCACTGCCCTGGGCTTCAACTATCAGTTGTTCATCCTTAGGTTTCAATTCACATCTCCTTAACCATTCATGGTCCAGTTTTGATCAATGAATGGTTCCTGGAATAACACTTTGTATTTCCTGCTGTACTTACGCATTTGCCTCTTGTTTGTCCCTTGCTGATCCGGTTTCTTGAAGATTTTTTTTCTCTTCCTTTGCAAATTCTGTTGCTTCCTTCCCTTTTGGTACCAATAGGTTTTCAATCATTTCAACTAGGAGTAGCCTAGTGGTTAGTGCAGTGGACTTTGATCCTGGGGAACTGGGTTCAATTCCCACTGCAGCTCCTTGTGACTCTGGGTAAGTCACTTAATCCTCCATTGCCCCTGGTAACATAGTAACATAGTAGATGACGGCAGAAAAAGACCTGCACGGTCCATCCAGTCTGCCCAAGAAGATAAATTCATATGTGCTACTTTTTTATTTGTACTGTCCTCTTCAGTGCACAGACCGAATAAGTCTGGCCAGCCCTATCCCCGCCTCCCAACCACCAACCCCGCCTCCCAACCACCAGCTCTGGCACAGACCGTATAAGTCTGCCCAGCACTATCCCAGCCTCCCACCACCGGCTCTGGCACAGACCGTTTAAGTCTGCCCAGCACTAGCCCCGCCTCCCAACCCCCAGCTCTGCCATCCATTCTAGGCTAAGCTCCTGAGGATCTCTTCCTTCTGCACAGGATTCCTTTATGTTTGTCCCACGCATGTTTGAATTCCGTTACCGTTTTCATCTCCACCACCTCCCGCGGGAGGGCATTCCAAGCATCCACCACCCTCTCCGTGAAAAAATGCTTCCTGACATTCTTCTTGAGTCTGCCCCCCTTCAATATATGAAGATATGTAAACCGCTTTGAATGTAGTTGCAAAAACCTCAGAAAGGCAGTATATCAAGTCCCATTTCATCATAATGCTTGTCCAAGTTTAATGCAGCTAGCACAATGTACAGTGCAGGGCTGTATGCTCCAAGAAGATCTGTAAGTCAAGATCTCTAATTGCTTTCAGATAACAACTAGGTGGCCTAATGTCTGTACCGTAGGGCGTGTGTATTTATTCCACCCGATTTCTGACAAGTGTTCATCTCTTTATATTTAAAGAACTTTACAGATCTTCTATTCTAAATTTTATTCTGTTAAATTCTGAACATTTATACATAATTTTTATATTCTACCTTTTTCCGTTTTCATTCTTGTAAATAAATCTTATTATTGTCAGTAGTTACATGTATTATATAGATTAATAGTAAAAAAAGAAGTGTAGAACAAGAATCAGCTAAATATGTTGTGCTGTTCATTCCAGGAGTGCTATACAAAACTTAGTTGCATGTCTTATCCTACACTATTCAGTAGAAGTCAGTGTGATTACTGTTTATTCCTACATGCTGTTCTTTAATTTGACTAATCAAGGATCTTAGATTGGAATTGATTGCCTTTTGGAGTTTGTCCTTAGATAAATGTCCTCTTTCCTTCGTTTTCTGATGAGCTCTTCTTATGTACTCTCTTACTCTGTAATAATAGCAGTGGCATAGCTATGGCCAAATTGGCTCGCACATGCTCAGTTTCATTAAAACGAGCGTGCACAGCGACTGAAAACAGAACAGGGTGCCAGGCAAACAGAACAGGGTGCCAGGCAATGTGAGAGAAGCACGGGACAAACGCCAACCCCCGCCAGCCAAGGTACCTTCGCAGTGGCTGTGGGGGGGGGGGGGGTGCGGAAGTGGTGACGGGAGGGCGGGCCAAAATGTGTCCCTCCACCTTTGGCTCTGGCCCCCTCAAGTCGAAGTCTGGCTACGCCCCTGAATAATAGCAGTACATTATCTCCTTTTTATCTTCAAGAATCCACCTGATAATTTTTAGTCCTCTTAACTTTTTCATCAGTTTCTGTCGTTTGTCTCCTGCTGCAGTGGGTCCACCAAGAAGTCTAATATGGCCTATGGCTGCATCAGGGATGTTTTCTTCTCCTGACGGTTTAGCACTATCGCTATCACCATCGGCCCCAGTGCATAAGCCAGAAGTGGGCACCATTTTATCCTGGGCGATGTGTGACCAATATGTATTCTTCTTCTTTTTTCCTTCCTATAATACTTATATATGTGCCACCTTTCTGAGATTTAGTATAGATGTTATTTAACAGGGTCAATACGTGAAGGTACTTGGCAAGACTTGGGGAGAAAACGTATTCCCTCCTCCTCAGAGGCACAAAGCAGTTCATCAGTTTGTCTGCTGAATTGTTTCTGTTGTGATGCAGAGAATTGTAGGCTTCTGTAACCTTTAGTAAACTGGGGCAATGAGGTCATTCAGGTGACCTATCATAGTTTGCAGTGTCTGCTAATTTGAGCTTTGAATGTCAGTTCTCAATTGTAGTTAAAGTAGTTTGGTATTTTTTTTAACACAGTTAAAGAAGGCCCTTCTCTTCTCTTTTTTGATTAGAGTTGCTGAGATTGTGTATATAATTATAATGGTACATCTGGATTATAATGTCCTGCCATATTTGGGGCTGTCGTGAAAAGCATGAGATGATTGCAGCAGTCAAAATGCAGCAGCATGACTGTTAGTTCATGTTGGGCCTAGAGAACTTATCACTTATACTCTGGTCTTTGCTTTGGTTCCTGGTAGTTCAGGATGCACCAGGCAGGGCTGGATGCCAGTGTTTTCCAAGATGGTGTCACTAGAGGCAGAAGTGAGTGTGCGTCGCTCCTGCTGTCCTTAAGGTACAATCTGAGGAGGGGTTGGGTGGATGGGGGGTGCTACTAGATACCAGTAATTATTTTTTTATTGTGGGGAGGAAGCAGGGGTTTGTGGGGTGCCCTAGACACCAGGGATTATAAATTTGTGAGAAGGGGGGAGGGGTGCGTCCTAGACACAAGGGAAGTTTTTTTTTTTTTTTTAAAATTAAGCGGAGGGGGGCAGGAGGAGATTGGGTCGGTGGGATGGGGGAGCTGCTAGACAGTAGGCATTGGAGGTTTGGCTCAGAGAGAAGAAACAGGCTGATGTCCATGCTGATCCTGGTATGTTTTTTTCAATGTCATCCTTCCTGTCAGTGTGTGAGCCAATCACCGTTCATGCACTGACAAGAAGGGTGACCTTTAGCAATGAGCTGTGGATTACTGCTGTGTTTTTGCAATAATTTATATGCTCATTGCTTACAGCATGCCATGTTATTTTTCCAGCCAGTAATTTCACTGCAGAGCCTCAGTTCTACCCTGAGGTTTGTTCTATTAAAGTAGATAAGAAAGAGATCCCATAGTTCTGTAGTTGTGCAGTATAACCCCCACCCTCCCACTCTGTCAGACTGTCAAAGTAATGCTTTGATGTTTCTCTTATATATACTATCTGCTACCACATTTGCTTATTTCCGATCTGAGGAAGAAGGGCAACCTTCGAAAGCTAATCAAGAAATGTATTAAGTTATGTCAAATAAAAAAGGTATCATCTTATTTTCTTTTCCATGTTTTATTTTGTTTGATTTCTATTGAGAACCTTTAAGAGTGGACTAACAGGGCTACCACACCTCTCTACTGCAGTATAACAGAAAGCCAGTTTGCCTTTGGCAGCAATTAACAGTGAATTGTTAATTATGCAAATAGTACTTGCTGAGAGCTGGAGTATCTCTGAAATGCCTGCTTCTTAGACCTAGAGGGTTGAAATTCTCCAGGGGGAAGGGAGGTCAATTAGCACTAGAGAACTGCAAATTCTTCCACAGCACAGGAATATTATTTCATGCTTTTTAAACTCAAGAATTATGAAGGAATAAGCTGCTTTTTTGGTCTTCTGATTCCTCTTTGTAAACTGTCTAGAATTCTGATCTTTTCAATTCTGGATTCCTTTCTGTCTGAGCCCTTTAAAAGCAAGAGATATATCATTCAAGCATGGGAAACTCACTCCACCTCATCTCATGTCCATGATTTTAGGGCTCCAGTCCTTGGTGACAAAGATTTTTTTTTTATGAATTTCCGATAGTAAAAAAACAACAACTGAGAGATCAATATTCAGTTAAATCAAGCTGACTGGGGCCAGAGCTAATATTTAGCAACACTTAACCGGTGAGTGCCACTGAATTCTAGCACGAACTGCTGTAGCCTTACTGAGTACAGCGCAAGGGGCTGTGGATAGTCAGTGCTGGTGCCCACATAGCTGTCTAGGCAAGTATGACCACATAAAATTGTCCTGATTAGAGAGTTGCATGGGGACAGAAATCTAACCCATCCCGGCCTATCCCCGCTGGAATCTTACCTGTCTCCTCCCATTCCAGCTGGAATCTTATCCATCTCTCGCAAGAATTCAACCCATTCCGACTCGTCCCCCATAAGAATTTAACCCGTCTATCCCCACAAGAAATTAATGGTACCTTAAAAAAAAAATTCTGGTTGGCTCTGTCTCTCTCTGGGTTCAAGTCGCAGCACTGCAGGCAAGGAAGAAACAGAATTTGGAACTTGGAACACTCTGGTGCGCACTTGTAAGACTTGTCTCTGATTCGCTGGCACTGTTTGCTGAGAAGTTGCCACATGCATGTGCCAGTAGGTTAGGTGACCTCTGATGCTCGTGTCTGTGTCAGAGCTGAGGCCTGCACATCAGCCCGGGAACAGAGAAGGATAATTGAAGACTTTCAGCATCTGCACTGTTAAAGCAAGGAGGAAGAGGAAGCTGCACTCAAAGAACTTGGTAATTGGTAGGTGAGAGGCTGGTACAGGTGCAGCTTACACTTCCACGAGAACCCCACAGAAGACTGCTTCTGTCTCCACGGGAACCCCGCATCCCTGGAAGGGATTCCCGCGTATTCCATGGGATTCCCACAAACCGTGTTCCCGTGCAGGCCTCTAGTCGTGACTCATGCAGGCCAGCTTGTTCACAGTGATCTCCTGCAGCATGTTTTAAAAATATGCTTGTGATTTATTTACGCTTCTTATTTTCACCTATTTCTTTTCAGTTTGTGTTGGGACACCAGTCCTCAGCTTTATTTTGTATTTCTCTTTCTCTCTGTTAAGAACATAAGAATAGTCATACTGGATCAGACCAATGGTCCTTCTAGCCCAGTATCCTGTTTCCAACAGTGGCCAATCCAGGTCACAAGTACGTGGCAGAAACCCAATTAGCAGTAACATTCCATGCTACTAATCCCAAGGTAAGCAGTTGCTTCCCCATGTCTGTCCCGATAGACTATAGACGTTTTCTCCAGGAACTTGTCCATACCTTTTTGAAATCCAGATATGCTAAGCCCTGTTGCCACATCCGGCAGCAAGTTCAAGAGCTTAACTATTCGTTGAGTGAAAATTTCCTCCTATTTGTTTTAAAAGTATTTCCATGTAACGTCATTGATTGTCCCCTAGTCTTCCTAGTCTTTCTACTCATTCTACTTCACTCAGGATTTTATAGACCTCAATCATGTCCCCCCTCAGCCATCTCTTTTCCAAGCTGAAGAGCCATAACCTCTTTAGCCTTTCCTCATACGAGAGTAGTTCCATCCTCCTTTATCATTTTGGTCACTCTTCTTTGAACCTTTTCTATTTATTCTATATCTTTTTTGAGATACTAAGACCAGAATTGAATGCAATACTCAAGGTGAGGTTGCACCATGGAGTGATACAGAGACATTATAATATTCTCTGTCTTATTTACCATCCCTTTCCTAATAATTCCTAGCATCCTGTTGCCTTTTTTGTGTGTTCAAAGAAGGCAACCTCTGTCTTTCCCTGCATATTACCTTCTCTTGATTTAAGCTGGATCTGCTCCTAGTACCAATCTAGGACAACAAAAAAAGAAATTCTCCAGTGACTTGTGAATAAGCTAGCCTGCAAAACACCCTTCTTTATTCAAGGCCTAGCTTGCCATGCGGTTCTCTATTGCTTCTCAGCAGCCCTGAGTCACTCTACGCTCTATAGCACATACCTTTTCTCAGGCCCCAATCCCAGTATTGGCCCCCAGCTCCAGTATCAACCTGCAGCCCTCATCCTCCAGCCCCACCTTCACTGAGCTCCAATTCCAGCATCAACTTCCAGCTACAGCACCTACCTGCCTCAGTATTCAATCATGGACATAGTCCCCCAAATTCTTTAAAGAACACTCAAATTTGGGCAAAATCTGAGATATGCATACAACTAAATTGGGTTATGAGCCAGTTAATGATGATAATTTATTGGGATTTATTAACCACCTGTATGAATAGATTAACCCAAGGCAGTATACAGCAGGAACAGCTTAACATAAAGCTTACAATTTATTAACAGCATAACAATAGTAAAATGACCAAATGTACACATAAATTCAATCAATGCTCATTGATTGAATTTGTAAACTTGGAAACAACAAATTAAAACCTAATAATAGGACTAGCATGAAACAGTATCAGACGGTAGTTCCCAAATTTTCTCGTTTCAAGGCACCATTAGTGTGTCAGTAATGGTAAATGGTAAATCAATTTTCTATCCTGCTGTTACCTTGCAGTTCTAAGCGGGTTACAATTTATAAGAAGCCAGTTTCATTTAACTGGGAAGAGGAACGGTTAATGACACATGTTTAAGTGTAATGAAAAACAGTTAATGATAAATTCAACATTTAGGATAGAATACATTTCTGAAACAAGAGACGTTTCATATTTTCTGAAAGTCAGCATAAGACTGAGAAGACTGAAAAATAGGTGCAATCGTAATCCATAGTCTTGCCGCTTGAAAGGCCAAACCTAATTCAAACAAATGTAACCTCTTTTTCCCTTTTGATGATGGAAAAGAGTAACCTACTGTTCCAGTATGTCTTTTCCCTAAAAGCAAAAGTAAATATAAAATGTGGATATAAATAATCTGGTGCCATGCAGAAGTTTAAAAAGAGAACATGCTAGCTTGAAATGTATTCTGGCTTCAGTAGGCAGCCAATGCAGTGTTAAATAGCTAGGAGTGATACTGTCAGATATAGACAATCCAATAATTAGTCGGACTGCTGTATTCTGGATCGTCTGCAGTCTCCTTACTAGTCTTAAAGTACATCCTAAATACACTAGATTACAATAATCCAATTGAGAGATTTAGAATCCTGGTTCAGTCTCTCTTAACTAGGATTTTAAATTGATCTTGTTCAGAATAGCTGTGCGCATATCGCCCAGTATCCTGTTCAAAACTCTAATGAAGAAACCCGTTTTTCCATGGTTAGAGCACTATCAGTAAACACCCCTAGTATTTTGATAATTCAAAGGTAACTTGGTTAACGGTAATTGATTTTGGAATATTCTCGGGGTACGTATCTAAACATATAAATTTTGTCTTGTCGGTATTCAATTTTAACTTATGGGAAAACATCCAGTTATTTATTAGTGACATGCAATGTTGAATTAGAATGGGATCAATTACTGAAATAGTACTTTTTTCACGGCTTCCCTAAGTCAAAAGAAATACCATAACAGTTCTGCTTATTAAGGGGTCCTTCTATTAAGCGGCGGTAAGCCCACCAAGGGACAAACAGGAATTATTAAGGTGGGAATGACAGAACAGACATGGGTCCTGAACAAGTGAATAGGGGTTAGGAGTTTTAAAAAAACAGCCTCAAAACGGTGGGCTTTTATCTTAGATTTGAAGACGGCCAGAGCTGGAGTTTGAGGTACTGACTCAGGAAGTCTATTCCAGGCATATAGTGAAGCAAGATAAAAGGAGCAGAGTCTGGAGTTGGCAGTGGAGGAGAAGGATACAGATAAGAGAGATAAGAGTGGAGCTAAGGGAAGAGTGTAGGGAGAGATAAGAGTGGAGAGGTACTGAGGAGCTGCAGAGTAAATGCGCTTGTAAGTGTACTAGGCTGCGCATTTTGGTTTGCTATTCACTAAAACAACTTATGAAATGTTATAAAATATTATAGAAAAAATTGTACAGGAATTAGAGAGAATTAAAAGTCTTTAATTACTCACCCCACCATCACAGCATCTGACATCAGTTGTAAAGTTATAACAAAACTTACAAAAGCTAATATCAGTACCTCTGGTAATTATAAGTAATTAGACTAATTATATAAAGAAGAGAAAAAGAAGGAAGAGGAGTTTGTTCCTCATACAAAGGTCACAGAACAGAGAGAAAGCAGAGAAAGAAAGAATAAATGAAAGAAAGATTCATATTTATAGAGAATTAGCTTCTACGAAGGGGGGGAATGCAAACCCCTTCGGGAAAAACTATAGGCCATTGGACGGATCTGAAACTCTCCAAGCCTAGTTTTTCAGAGTTTCTTTGCAGCGTGGTTTTATGGGCTGTGGTGAACACCCACCTCTCCTCTACCCTGGACCAATCATAGGTGCTGCTTCCTTGTCATCAAGCAGATGAATCCATTACGAGTGGGTTGTGTCCATCAACCAGCAGGGGGAGATAGAGAGCACTGAAAAACCATAGTGCCTCATGGCCAGCTAGCTCCATCTGCCTCTTCAGTATTCTCTATCTCCCCAGCAGGGTGGTTGCAGCTTGTTCAAGCTCCTTCAGAAAATCTGCCTGGGGTGGCTCCTGTGCTTTTGCCAGTTGTAGCAGGGGTGTTGTGGCTGATGGTGCCCACTTTAAAGGCAAATAGGTTAGCCCTTTCCCTGCCTTACCCGGCCCCCGATGTGGAAGTAGACAAATAGGCAAGCCCTGTCCCTGTCTTTGCCCACGCTGTGGATGCAGGCACATAGGTTCACCCTTCCCCTGCCGTTCCCACGCTACTAATCCTCCGGAGTTGGAAATTTGCCTCTTTCGCTGTTGCCTCAAACTTTCCTCACAGTGTTAAAAAAAAAAAAAAAGAGTTGCGTTGCTCTTTGGCGCTGCGATCCCAGAAAAGAGGTTTTCTTCTGATTGTGCAGCGTGACCGGAGCTCGGAGACTCGTTCTGGTGAGGTAAGAGCATTTTGTAGCTCCTCCGGGGAGGGCCCGCGTTCGGGACGATTTTGGTACGAATCCGCCATTTTGAATTTCCGCCGCTTTTGGCGATGGCTGCTGAGAAAGTTAAGCGCTGTTCCGTTTGTGGCAAGTGCAAATCTGCAGCGGGGCTCTGTAAGGCGTTCTTTTCAAATGGTAGAGCCGGCCCGAGCATGGCGAGCGATGTTCCTTCCTGCTCCATGGAGCTGGCAGCAGGTGCCATTTTGGAACATGGCGCGACCCCCACTGAGGCGGAGGGGTTTGAGCCTGGAGGGGCGCCTCGTGAGCTATCTTTTCAGCATATCTGCTATCTGGCCAGCCTCCGCCTGAAGCCTTTAAGGCACATTCCACAAGAGCGATTTCCTCGTCTTGAGCGGAAACTGGAGCACTCTCTCTTCAAGAGATATGTAGTGCAGCTACTTGGGCTTCGAAGCTCTCTTTTGCCTGACATTACAGGCTGGTTGTGGCTGCCAGGAGAGACGCGCATTTTGGAGCACAAGTGCTGGCGCGTGGTGTGGCTTGTTCCCACCCTATCTAGGGATTGCTTTGATACATCCCACTCGTAATGGATTCATCTGCTTGATGACAAGGAAGGGAAAATTAGGTTCTTACCTTGGTAATTTTCTTTCCTTTAGTCATAGCAGATGAATCCATGAGCCCTCCCTCAGTGGTTCATTATGTGATTCATGTTACTTTTATGCTCAGTTTTTCCTGTAGTTATGTTCCCTCATTGGGAGAAGTTGGAAAACAATCTTCAGAATTTCTGTTCACTTACAGGAGGATGAGTTCATTCCCTCCAGGAGGATGAGTTCATTCCCTCCAGGAGGATGAGTTCATTCCCTCCTTTGAATTATAGCTCCAGTTTTGGGGCGTTCATCCGCTGTGAGGAAAGTTCATGTTATTATGCTTTGCGGTGTAACACTGCTTTGGAAATCTTCGAATACTGAAGAGGCAGATGGAGCTAGCTGGCCATGAGGCACTATGGTTTTTCAGTGCTCTCTATCTCCCCCTGCTGGTTGATGGACACAACCCACTCGTAATGGATTCATCTGCTGTGACTAAAGGAAAGAAAATTACCAAGGTAAGAACCTAATTTTCCCATATGAGCTGGAGACTTGTAATTGGGACTTTCATATGTGCTGGAAGCTTGCAATTGGTCCTTGCCATATCTTTTCTCAGTAAATAACTTTTGTAACAGGATATACCAGGTATCTGAGTTGCCTTAAGCAACATTTTCACGATCAGAGCATGTGACCAGCCAGAAATTCCTTCATGTGGCTGATAAGAAAAGAGAGATAGGGGAGGGGAAATAGTGCAGTATACCTGAAGTAAAAGTTTATAGCTTATAGCTAAAGTTATAGGACATAAGTCAATAAGAAGAGTTTGAACTGTATGCGGAAATGGATAGGGAGCCAGTGAAGTGACTTGAAGAGAGGGCTAATATCAGCATAGCAACACTGGCGGAATATAAGTCGTGCAGCAGAGGTTTGAACAGATTGAAGGGGAGAGAGATGGCTTAGTGGGAGACCTGTGAGAAGCAAGTTGCAGTAGTCTAAGCGAGATGTGATAAAAGTGCGGATAAGGATTTTGGTAGTGTACTCAGAAAGGAAGGGTCAAATTTTGGTGGTGATGTAGAAAAAGAAACAACAGGTTTTAGCAATGTGTTGGATATGTGCAGAGAAATAGAGAGAGGAGTCAAAGGTGACCCCAAGATTACAGAGCTGATGAGACAGGGAGGATGAGCGGTGGTCTGTGGTGGCGCCACCACATTGCCTGCCCTGATCTCTCTTCCTCTCACGTCAGGCACGCTCCTTTTAGTGAAATTTCAGTTTCACTAAAAGGAGCGTGCCAGACGTGAGGGGATGAGAGAGCAGGGCAGGCAGTGCGGCGGCGCCAGAGACTAGCACTGGATGAATTTTTCAACTGGTAGGGATTGGGGACCCCCACCAGCCAAGGTATTTGCGGCAGCGGGAGTTGGGGGCCCTGCCAACCAAGATGTATAGTGGCGGGGGGGGGGGGGGTTGTGAGGTGGCAGTGGAGGGGGAGGCAGCAGCAGGGTGGCGACCAAAATGTGTCCCTCCACCTTGGGCTCTGGTCCTCTCCCACCTCGAGGTCTGGCTACTCCCCTGGAAGAGACATGGACAGGTCAGGGGCGTTCTGAGAATTTGCGCTAAGTGTTATGAAATATCACGGATGCACGCCCAAATTGGGCACCAGGGTGTACACCTGATTTCAGCAGGCATAAGTGCTGGTGCCCAAATTTGGGCGCAGAAATCGGCGCTGCATGCTGTTTTATAAAGAGCACTCTACCTGGACTGCCCTTTATAGAAAGCGCTGAGTGCTGATTTTTTTTTCTGGCATCCAATTTGGATGCCATTGACTGAATCTGGTCCAGTGATGGGAGTAAATGCCTTCACTTCTGCTGCTGTGCCTCCCTCTGCGAGACGAGGCACTTTCTGTTTCTTGCAATAAGTAGAGGAGTGTGGTAGCCGTGTTAGTCCACTCTTAAGGTTATCAATAGAAATCAAACAAAATAAAACATGGAAAAGAAAATAAGATGATACCTTTTTTATTGGACATAACTTATTATCTTATTTTCTTTTCTATGTTTTATTTTGTTTGATTTCTATTGTTTCTTGCAAGAAACAGGCTCTCGGCACAGCGATGGAAGTGAAGGTCTTTGCTCCTGCTGCTGTGAAGGGATGAGTTAGTGAGGGCAGTCTTTTGGCAGTGATGGCAGGTATAGGGGTGTGACAGTCGTTAGAGTGGAAAAAGCATGGAATACATATCTCATGGATTCATTTCTAACCGCCTGAATGTTTCTGTGTTTTTATTTCTGTTCACGTGTGTTTCTGTGGAGGCATGTGTGTTATTGCCAGTGTATTTGTGTATCAGTTTGTGTGTGCATCTGTGTGTGTATGTTTGAAAGAGCAGTTCCTTAAGGGGCCCTTTTACTAAGCCACATAAGCACCTACACGTGCCCAATGCGTGCCAAAATGGAGTTACCGCCTGGCTACCGCATGACTCTTGCGGTAAATTCAGTTTTTCTGTGCGTCCCAAAAATAATTTTTATTTTCAGATGCGCGTATTGGACGTGCGCCAAATGGCATTTGGCACACATAGGTCATTACTGCCTGGTTACCATGTGAGAATTTACTGCTAGGTCAATGGCTGGCGGTAAGGTCTCAGACCTAAAATGGACGTGAGGCAATTTTCATTTTGCCGCACGTCCATTTTCCGAAAAAAATTTAAAAAGGCATTTTTTACAGGTGGGCTGAAAAAATGATTCTGCGCGCTCCCAAAACATGGATCTCTACTACCGCAGGCCATTTTTCAGCACGCCTTTGTAAAAGGGCCCCTTATTGCTGTGTTTCAGTATATCAGAATTTCTATACTGCTACTGTTGGAACTCCCTCTCCCATCAAAATGCATTGAGCTATTTGTTTGGGACTTTATTTCTCTGGAACCCCCAGTCCAATCTGGCCCATTATCAAACTGAATATATCTTTTCACGGTTCCTTCTATGCCAAATTTGATCCTAGTGCATTAAGATATTGGAAATACCTTTTGGAAATATATTTTACTCCAGACAGATGAAGAGAGATTTTAAACCTCTTATGTATAATTGCTTTCCAGTATTCATTTAGGTTGGTTGGAAAGAATAAAAAAGGCTGTGTTTTTGAGGGGTGAACGACTTATTTTAAAAATAACTTTTTTTTACCATTTCTTTTTCAGACATCGTCAGGTCATGTCCAGTTTGACAACTGTAACTTTGAGAATGGACAATTACAGATTCACGCACCAGGGACTTGCCAGGTTAAGTTTTGCATATTTAATCAATCCAGCATTAATTTTCATAGTGTGGCTCTCTGTCTCTTGGAGAACTGTGAATTCATTGGGAGTGAAAATGCTTCAGTGACTGTGGAAGGTCCTCCTACTCCCGAGAAGAACTGGGCCTGCAAACATCTGACAGCATTAGCCAAGTCTAGATCTGTTCTCTTAACTGCTCCAGAGCCAGCTGTTTACATGTCCGATGCAGACATCTTGGATAGCACCCCAACAGGACATGTGAGGACGTGTGAGATTGTGGTCCATGGAGACCCAAGCAACATACCTCTTACTTCAAAATCTCAGCAGCCCTTTGAGAGTACCTGTGAAAAGGAGAATGAAGTCAATGGGAAACTCTGCACGGCTAAAGATGGGGAGGCCTTGACTGTTGATACAGAGTACAGTGATAGTGAACTGAGCGCATGCAGTGAGAATGAGGATGACAGCCACTCTGTGTACAAGTTGTCCTACCAGTCTCATGGTTTGAGTCATATACTGGCAAAATCGATCCAGTGCAGGCCCCAAACCAATGGATTACTTGCCCTCCAGAATGACCTGGAGCTGAAAACTTTGCAGCAGGAGCTTCAGAGGGATAAAGAATCCCATTATTTTGCCAGCACCGTGCTTGGATGCCTCATTCATAAGTGCCTTTTCAGGGATGGTAAGGGTGGAGTCTTTGTCTGCACTCAGGGTCATGCCAGGATGGAAGGGAGCATCTTCAGGGATCTGACCTATGGTGTCCGATGCATACAAAATAGCAAGGTAGCGTAAAAGGTTAAAAATAAAATAACTTGTGGGGAATGCAACAAGTACTGAGGAAATGTCTAGTGGATAGCATACTGACTCGGGAGAAAATGTCTTGGCCAAGGTGTTGCTATCTCTCTGTGCAGTGAAGCCTGATATTACTTAGAATGTAGAGATTGGAATTGAGGCATCCAGATCAGAACATACCTAGTTCCGGTGGTGGTTTTGAAAAGGATCTGCCAGCACAGAGCCGTTTCTAAAATACACGCAGGAGTGTGCATGTCTTTGTTGGCGCATGCAACAGGAGCAGCCATTTTACAAATACATGGACCTGGGAGATTCTGCATGGAGGTGTTCGCACTTATGGGTGGAAATGGTGATTTTCACAGCTTCCACATGTAAATCCCAACATTTCCTTGTGTAATTGCCCCATTTTACAGTTCTACACGTGTAAATGCCATCAGTTAATAAGTGAGGCTACAATTTTAGCATGGCTTCATTTTGGAGCTGGACAAAAACTGCATGGGTTTGACTTCCTTAATCCCTCATGTAAAACTCTGCCTAAAACAAGCACTTTTAAAAAAATCTATACGTGCCTTTGAGCAGGTGTAAAAATGTACATGGAACTTTTCCCTAATATATGTGTATTCCCTTTATGAAATGGGAAATACACATGTAGATTTTAGTCCAGTCCAAGCCACACCCTAAAGTACTCCCCTTGAAATCTCTACATACTATAGATTTCCATATGTAAACAATGGTTTTCTGAAATTGGTTTTTACTCGTTTATGCGATATATGCATGTTAGTGTTAGTATTTTCATAAGAAAATGATGAATAGGGCTTGTGAAGTAACCCTCTTTGTATGTTTAACTGTAAGTGGGTACAAAATAATTTTCTTTTTTTTTTTTGTTATAAGCTTACATTCATTCTGAATGCCAGAAATGTGGGTTTTAGATTTAATTATTCACCAAACCTGAATTCAAATTACATTCAGGTACAGATGGTGTATTGCCTGTGACAGAGAGCTTACGGTCTGTGGTTGCATTTGAGACTATGGAGGCTGAAGACATGTCCAAGATCACAAGAAGTATCGGTGAGAGAATCAGGATATAAAAATATTCCTTGTCCCTAGACAATTCCAGAGAAGCAGGTGTTATGTCCATCAACCCGCAGGTGGAGATAGATAAATCAGAGTTACGATGTGCTCTATTTCCAAACACTTGTTATACTGCAAATTAAGCCTATACAAACAACTAAGTGGTTTATAAGATCTATGTCCAGCTCCCACTATTCAGTATTTTCTATGTCCAGCAGGTGATCGAAGGTGTGCTTCACAGCTCTGGTTTGTTGCAGAGGTGCTCCTGGTCCAGTTGGTGAACTGGCTGCCAGTTGAGCTTGGGATCTTTTCTTGGGGTTCATACCTAGAGGGTCTCTAGGTCCCAGCCCTTCTCCCCTACGTCTCTGACCCCCTGCGCCTTGTCTCTCCTCCTGTACATGCCATCCCCCTACCGCCCCCCCCCCCCCCCCCTAAAAAAAAAAAAGGCATTTGTGCAGCTGGTTGCTGTGAAGAGAGAGTGACTGACTTTGTGGATAGCTGGGGGAGCTAATGGCAAAACAAAATTATCGGGTAAGACATAATTTCTCCTTCAAAATGTAATTAAAAATAAGCCAAAAATTTCTCAGTTGCATACATTTTCACATCCTTGACTCAGTAATTAGTGGAAGCCCTTTTAGCAGCAATGATAGTCATGAGTTTTTAGGGTAAGTGGTGCATTTTGTGTCCATCTTTTTAGCAAGGTAGCTAAATCCCTATAAAGAAAGTCTGCAGTCTTTGTCTTCCCATATTTTATATTTTAACTAGCCGTTAAGCCCGTAACAACTGGCTAGTTTTTTGTTTTCCTATGGCCTCCCCCCCCGTCCACCAACCCTGCTCTCTCCCCTGCCCTCCCCCCAGCGTCTGTTTCCCTCAGTTCCGCCCCCTCCTTCCCTTCCTGCTCCCTCCTCTTCCGATTTCTACGCCCATGTCCAAGCCCTCCTCCCTATTGGGCTGTACTGCTGGTGGAGGCGGGGCTTGGACTTCTACACTCTCAGCGTTCCGACTCTACTGCGCATTTGCAGGTGAGTCGGTCACTTGCCGTTTATATGTTTGATTACAGGTTGAGTGAAGACGTATTTTCTCTAGTTTGTTTTCAGTTTACTACTTAGTAGCTTCATTGCATGCCCCGTAGTCCTATTATTTTTGGAAAGAGTAAACAAACAATTCACATTTACCCATTGCATGCCACTCCGTATTTTGTAGACCTCGCTCATATCTCCCCTCAGCCTCAGCCGTCTCTTCTCCAAGCTGAAGAGTCCTTGCCGCTTTAGCCTTTCCTCATAGGGAAGTCGTCCCAAACACTTTATCATTTTCGTTGCCCTTCTTTGTACCTTTTCTGATTCTGCTATACCTTTTTTGAGATGAGGTGGCCAGAATTACACACAATGTTCAAGGTGCGGTTGCACCATGGAGGGATACAAAGGCATTATAACATCCTTATTTTGTTTTCCATTCCTTTCCTAATAATTTCTAACTTTCTGTTTGCTTTTTTTAAATACCACTGCACACTGAGCAGAGGGTTTCAATGTACTATCAATGATGACACCTAGATCCTTTTCCTGGGCGGTGACTCCTAATGTGGAACCTTGCATCACATAGCTATAGTTTGGATTCCTCTTTACTACATGCATCACTTTGCATTTGCTCACATTAAATGTCATCTGCAATTTGAATGCCCAGTCTCATAAGCTCCTCTTGTAATTTTTCACAATCCTCATGTGATTTAACAACTTTGAATAACTTTGTGTCGTCAGCAAATTAAATACCTCACTAGTTATCCCCATCTCTAGATCATTTAGAAATATGTTAAAAAGCAGTGGTCCCATTACAGACCCCTGGGAACCCCACTATCTACCCTTCTCCATTGAGAACACTGACCATTTAACCCTATTCTCTGTTTTCTATCTTTTAACCAGTTTTTAATCCACAATAGGATTTTACCTCCTATCCCATGACTTTCCCACTTACTCAGGAGTCTTTCATGAGGTACTTTGTCAAATGCCTTTTGAAAATCCAGACACACAGTACCGATCTTGTCAAATGCCTTTTGAAAATCCAGACACACAATACCGATCAGCTCACCTTTATCCGCATGTTTGTTCATCCCTTCAAAGAAATGCAGTAGATTGGTAAGGGAAGATTTCCCTTGACTAAATCCATGTTGGCTTTGTCTTATTAATCCATGCTTATGTATATGCTCTGTAATTTTGTTCTTTATAATAGTCTTTACCATTTTGCTTGGCACCGACGTCAGGCTCACTGGTCTATAATGTCCCAGATCATCTCTGGAACCCTTTTTAAAAATTGGTGCTACATTGGCAACCCTGCAGTCTTTCGGTACCATGCTTGATTTAAAAAATAAATTACATATTACTAACAATAGCGCTGCAAGTTCATTTTTCAGTTCTATCAGTAATCTGAGATTAGACGATTTGCTACTCTTCAATTTGTCAGATTGGCCTGTTACATCCTCCAGGTTTACAGAGATTTGTTTCAGTTTCTCTGACTCATCAGCATTGAATACCATTTCTGGCACCGGTATCTCCCCCACATCTTCCTCAGTGAAGACTGAAGCAAAGAATTAATTTATTCTCTCCGCAATGGCCTTGTCTTCCCTGAGTGCCCCTTTTACCATTCGGTCAGGGGTGTGCTGGTAAATTTTTAACAACAGGCTCTTTTTCCGGATGTAGCCAGCTCTGCAGTTGGAAGGGCTAGGGGTGGCCGGGGTGGGGGGGAGGAACACTTGCCTCTCTCTCCTCCCTCCCTTCGTGCGGGCACACTAGGCATACCTTTGCTGGCAGCCAATAAATGGACTGTCACCACTCCCAACGTCTTGCTCTGAGCAGCACATGCTGGAGAAGTCCCAGCCTGCTGCTCAGAGCTGGAAACAAGTAGCGGGGAGCAGCAGCAGTCTATTTACTTGGCTGGCAGGGCTCAGCATCCCCACCAGCAAAGTAAAAGAGAATTCAGCAGGGGGCCCAAGCCCACATTTTGGGAGCCAGTTGTTAAAGTAGCTATGGAGGGCCCTACTTTAACAACCGGCTCCCAAAATTCTTAAAAACTTAAACAACCAGCTCTTGGGAGCCTGTGAGAGCCTGCTCCAGCACACCACTGCATTCGGTCATCTAGTGGACCAACTGATTCTTTTACCAGCTTGTTGCTTCTAATACACCTAAAAAAGATTTTACTGTGTGTTTTTGCCTCCAGTGCAATTTTGTTTTTCAAAGTCTCTTTGCTTTCCTTATCAGTGCTTTGTATTTGACTTGCCATTCCTTATGCTGTTTCCTATTTTCACTTGGATCCTTTTTCCATTTTCCGAAGGATTTGTGTTTAGCTCTAATACCTTCTTCCTTCATTTCACTTTTTAACCATGCTAGCTGTCATTTGACCTTCCTTCCTCCTTTTTTAATACATGGAATATATCTGGTCTGGGCTTCCAAGACAGTATTTTTGAATAGCATCCATGCCTGATTTGAATTTTTGACCTTTACAGCTTCTCGCTCTTTTTTTTTTTTTTTAACCGTTCTCCTCATAATGCTGCCACCATCATGCTTTATCGTAGGATGGTATTAAGCTGTGTTTTTATATTTATACTTCTATTTATAATTTATTTTATGAATAATTGTGATTTTATTGTTTTTAAATTATGATTTTATTTTGTAATTCGCTTAGTGATTGTTAATCATAGGTGAAACATCAAATTAAAAGCTAAATTAATATAATTGTTGTTTTGTGTTGAAAGTATATAGAAACTCATGCTTCAGTACACACACGTGGAGGTGGTTGCACTTACACATGTAAGTGGCGATTTCACAACTTCCACATTCAATTTGTGCCATTTCCACATGTAGTCGCCCTATTTTACAAAAATACATGTGTAAGTTCCACCAATTAAGTGGTGAAGCTGCATTTTGAACTTGGTTTCAGTTTGGAGTTGGAAATAAACTACATGGATTAAAAAGAATGACTCCCTTAATCCCTTGAGTAAAGCCCTAGCTGAAACAGGCACTTAAAAAAAAAATCTATACATATCTTTGAGCAGGTGTATATGCCGACATGGAAATATTCCCACCTACACATGTATTCTGTTTGTAAAATGGGGAATACATGTGTAGATTTTAGTTAATTGCAAGCCGTGCCCAAACCATGTCCCTTTGAAATCTTTACATGATGTAAAATAGTGGCTTTCTGAAATAGACATTTATACATCTATGTGATATACACATGTAAATGCCGCTATTTTCATGTGGATATGTTTCTATAACAATGGCCAAGGACACGCGCGCGCACACACACACACACATACTTGCCTCATTCAGCTTCCACCCTAATGAGACTCTACTATATCTTTTCACATGCCATCCCCAAACAGACATGCATGAGTTTGCAAGTGAAAGAAGGGAAAACGCACCGTTTTGTAACATTTATAAGGGGATAAACCTAGGTGCTAACATGTATGTAAATGTGATGTACATAAATGTTTACAATATTAGCATTTATGAGTGTCTATTCTGCAAATACCTCCTTAACTTCTTTTATTATTTTGCATTTCATATTGCAGTACATATACAAGCAAAAAAACAAAACAAAAGCCCAGCGTAAGCATGAGTAACGTAGTCCATAAACAAAAAATAACAGCAACCATAGGGCCTACTGAATTGTTCCATAAATATAACCAGGGGCATAGCCAGACTTCGGCGGAAGGGGGGGTCCGGAGCCCGAGGTAAGGGGGCACATTTTAGCCCCCCCCCCCCCCCCGGTGGCGCCGCAGGCCCCGCCGCCAACTTCGACGACTCCTGCCGCCGACCCTCTTGACCCCCCCCTGCCGCCAACCCTCCCCCGCTGTTGCTGTGGGCCACCTTTGCTGGCGGGGGACCCCAATCCCCGCCAGCTGAGGTCCTCTTCTTCCCGCGAAGGCTTCGTTCTGTTTCTGTGAGTCTGACGTCCTGCATGTACAACGTGCAGGACATCAGAAACAAAATGAAGCCTTCGTGGGAAGAAGAGGACCTCAGCTGGCGGGGATTGGGGTCCCCCGCCAGCAAAGGTGGCCCACAGCAACAGCGGGGGAGGGTTGGCGGCAGGGGGGGGCCAAGAGGGTCGGCGGCAGGAGTCGTCGAAGTTGGCGGCGGGGCCTGCGGCGCCACCGGGGGGGGGGGGGGCTAAAATGTGCCCCCTTACCTCGGGCTCCGGACCCCCCCTTCCGCCGAAGTCTGGCTATGCCCCTGGTTATATTTATGGAACAATTCAGTAGGCCCTATGGTTGCTGTTATTTTTTGTTTATGGACTACGTTACTCATGCTTACGCTGGGCTTTTGTTTTGTTTTTTTGCTTGTATATGTACTGCAATATGAAATGCAAAATAATAAAAGAAGTTAAGGAGGTATTTGCAGAATAGACACTCATAAATGCTAATATTGTAAACATTTATGGGAAGAAGAGGACCTCGGCTGGCAGGGATTGGGGTCCCCCGCCAGCAAAGGTAGCCCACGGTGGCGGGGGAGGGTCGTCGGCGGGAGGGGGGGTTGAGAGGGTCGTCGGCAGGGGGGTCCAGGGCTAAATCTAAGGGGGCCCAGGCCCCGTGGCCCCACATAGCTACGCCCCTGAATATAACAATAAGCCCACTGTTTCAAAGCCATGCAAAACATAGTGCTCCACAGCCTTTTTTCACTTTTATTATCTTGTCTGCTTAACTGCATTAGTGGTGGGGGTGGGGACAGCTGAATGGGGACAGAGGAGAGACAGGAGATGCTGGCCTCCGGAGGGAGAGAGATGTTGGACCTGAGGAAGGGAGCCTGAGATATTGGACCCAGTTGAAGAGGAGGGGGCAGAGATGGTGCACCCAGGGGAAGGGAGAGACCGAGATGGTGCACCTGAGGGAGGGAGAAAGAATGAGAGGGAGAGATGTTGCGTGGGGGAGGGGGGGGAGAAGGATGTCAAATCTAGAGAGGGGGGAGGTGAGAGAGATGTTAGATCCAGGGGGATAGAGGGAGAGATGTGGGGAGCCGTGATCCTTACTGCCCAGGAGCTCAGATCCTTGTCAGTCTGGTGCAAACGCCTACATTTTAGGCAAATTAATAGCTGGTTATACTAGTATTCTATAAAGGAAAGTAAATGCCTACTTTCCTTTATAGAATAGGCTTCTGCTGCACATTCTCTGAATGTCTGGTTGGAAGCAGCCAATTCTAGAACTGTGTTAATTATGGGCCCCTTTACTAAGCGGCAGTAAGCCCAACATGGTCTTACTGCTCACTAAATAGAAAGAAAGTATCGCCGGGCTACTGCAACAACCTGGTGGCACTTCCCACCTCTAGCGCGCCGTCATATTTTTGTAGCACCAAGGTGTACCCTTGCAGTAATCAGGCAGTGCCACGTGCTGCCTGATTACGGCCGGATTAGCGCAGGAGCCCTTACCACCACCTCAATGTGCTTTACTTGCCACATGGCCATTTCCTGCAGGAAGGAAAGACTTCCCTTTTACCCACTGCGGTAAAAGGGGGCCTCAGCGCACGTGAAAAATACACGCTGACACCAGTGCAGGCCCCATTTTGCTGCAGTTTGGTGAAAGGGGCCCTATATTTTTTAGGTAGCAAAATCTGTAAAATATGTGTCTGAAGTCTTTCACAAAGCACTGTAATCCATGTTTAGTTGTTCCATGGTAAGGCCCTACCTACCTCATACCCCAAATGTTCATTTTCCTGGCACCTCTTTCAAGAACAATAATAGTTGTGCTACTGTTGGCAGTGATGTATGTAACCCCTTTGAACTGTTTCACAAACCAGAATTCTTTGGCAAAGGCAAGAGACTCTCCACAGATACCGGGAATAGGGGATGAAAATACGGCCCAGACATGAATTCTTTAACTGTTTGTTTCTTAGCAATGGGCAACAAAAGCACATGAACAGCACCACAATGCAACCTTAAACATTTGTAACAAGATGGATGGACTGCACAGGGTAGAGCAATTTAAGCAGTGAATTTGCTGTTCATTATGTAACCCTTCTATACACCCCACAGTTATACCTGTATTTCTTCTGGCACTTTCACTCGGTATTCTTGGTCATTATTTAAACAGCTTTCCTTCCTTCTCTAGACAAGGCAGCTAAACTCGTAAGGCTTCAGCTATTGTGACTGTTCAGGAAATGTTAATTTATTGATGGCGGAAGTTCATAGATTAATATGAAACGTTGTAAGTCTAAGTGCTTTGAAAATATGCCTGTTTGTGTCCTGGCAGGCTTCTGTACCTCAGGTGATTTTACTGGAGTAAATGCAATCTGTTCCTTTCACTAATAAGCAGAGCCGGTGTTAGACATTACATTTGAGAGAGGATACAAAGTCAGCTGGCAAGCATGTACTTCCACTTTGGGTAGGCCCCTTGAGACATGGAATCTCAGGGCAATTGCCACGTTTGCACCTCCCTAACACCAGCAATAAGGAAAGTGCATGGGGAAGGTGGAGGAATGGAAGAGTGAATTCACAGTGCTAAGAAATGTGAAAGGAAGGACATTTAGCTCTCATTTGGGTGCTGTCATAAGGTGTGCATTTGTAGCAGTTTGAAAACATTTGGGCATATATGAAATAAAAATTAGAGATTGTGCTCAAAAGAAAGAGGTTCAGGGGCTAAGATGAAAGAAGACCATAAAAAGAAACAAATAACTCATGCTTCAGAGGTAAGAGGTTATAATATTCCCCACACAGTGGCTCTTTCTGCTCTAGTAGAAGGGTGTGTGGCCAAGATGGCGTTTTGGGAGAGGCGTGTACAGTGAGACTCGTCGCCTTGCTTGGAGTGTCTCTGCTGCCAGCAATCTCTTACCTCAGATTGCGATGGGGAAGAGAAGGGGCAAAGCCAGGGTCTGTCCCTCTGTGCCTGGTCAGTCTCCGGTGCTGTGACAGATTACTTTGGAGGGGTTGCAAGCCCCTGCTGCAGACTCTGGAGTGGTTCCTACTTCGACTGCAATGCTGGTGGATTCAGCAGAGCATAGCGTGGAGGGATTTCCCTTAGGCCTGACATGAGGACCCCCCCCCCGTTACTCAAATATGGAACCTGCATTGGTGGAGTGGTGAGTTTAACCTCTGGAGAAGGAGGAGAGCTCTTCCTTGCCATTGAGGGATCTCTAGCAGCTTAAGTCCTCACCTAAACCACTGGAGACACCGTCGGTAGGACGGTCTGGAGGGGAAGTCAAAGAACTTCTGGAACAACTCCCTTGTGGTCAGCGGGGATTTTCAAGACCCAGTGACTTTGGAGTCCCTGAGGGATGTCATCCAGACTGGTAGTGCTTCCTTAATTAATGTTACTAACGAACTGGTGGATAAAGTAAATGTGAATAGCCAAGGGATTGCTGCCCATACTGTGCAATGTGATCAGCTGTCTACCACATAAGCACTTAAGCACCGCCACGCTGGGAAAAGACCAATGGTCCATCAAGCCCAGCATTCTGTCTCCGACAGCGGCCAATCCAGGCCCCAAGAACCTGGCAAAAACCCCAAAATGTAATAACGATCAATGGACTTTTCCTTCAGGAATCTATCCAGACCCCTTTTAAACTCAGCAAGGCCAGCTGCCGTCACTACCTTCTCCGGCAATGAGTTCCAGTCTAACTACGCGCTGAGTAAAGAAAAACTTTCTCCGATTTGTTTTATACCTACCACATTCTGATTTCAGCTTGTGTCCCCTGGTTCTATTATTGTTAGAAAGTGTAAACAAACGCTTCACATCTGTCCGCTCTACCCCATCAGTATTTTGTAAACCTCTATCATATCACCCCTCAGCCGCCTTTTCTCTAGGGTAAAGAGTCCTAGCCGTCTTAACCTCTCCTCATAGGGTAGTTGTCCCATCCCTTTTATCATTTTTGTCGCCCTTCTCTGCACCTTCTCCAACTCCTTTATATCTTTAAGGCTTTAGAAGAGAAATTTAACATCTGTGGAGGACGTGCATGCTATGATGTTTAAAGAGAAAGTTATGGTACAAAGTAAGCTAGAATATTTTGAAAATTAGCAGAGGCGTAATAATTTACATTTTTTGAACTTTTCCAAGGGGATCTTTTTACTAAGACGCGCTCACGTTTTTAGCATGTGCTAAAATTAAGCGCGCGCTAAACGTTAGAGACGCCAATGCATTCCTTTTGGTGTCTCTAACGTTTACTGCACATCCAATTTTAGCGTGCGCTAAAAACGTGAGCATGCCTTAGTAAAAGACCCCACCTCAAATTTCCAATATTATCACTGGTGGACACGTTAAGAAATATCTGAGGGACGTTTTGAAATTCTCTGAATAAACCATGCCTCCTATTGTAAGAGCCTATTATGTGTTTGTTCCAGGAAAAGGAAATCTGGAGACCTGAGGTGAGGAGTGTAAGACCAACTCTTTGGAGTCCTCACTTGAAGTAATAACTCAGAGAACAACTTTGGTAGCAACATTTGCACTAGAAATGGATCGTAATCTAGTATTGCATCTATTCGTCAAGTGTGCACAAGAGCAGTTTTTGGGATCTTTAATTCGTGTATTTCGTGACTTATGTGCTACAAAGAAAAGAAGACTTCTTGGCATTAAACCTTGAGCCCTTGCACTTGGTGCGAGCTACCTTTTGAAATGTCCTTGTAATTGTTCTCTTTTATATGAGGATAAATCGTATTTGTTTTTTTGATCCCAAACAACTCTTAGAATTTATTGTATATAGAGAAGACATGAAAGAGTTGAATGTAATCCTGCAGGTTTAATTTCTGTTAATGTTGGCTGTAGGATAATTTGGGAATCTGTCTCTGGTATTCATAATATTATTTACCTTTTATTACTTCAGGATTGTAGTCTATCCATCTTTTTTTGTAGTGGACGAAGGTAATTTGTTTTTTTTTTTTCCCTGTTCTTGTATCTTCTTCATATTTTCTTTTCAGTTTACTTCTCACGTCTATTTGATGTGATTGTACTTTTGAAATCATAAATAAGGGAAATAAGTAAAGAAATAAAGTAATTGTGCCAGTGTTCCTATACCTAGGTTGCTGATATTGTTTACGAAGTGAGTTGTTTTGACTGCAAAAGCACAGTTGAGATTGAATTGTGGAAATACATTTACTGGTTTATTGTACATAGAGAATGACATTGGGACAGGGACAGAACCAGCAGGGATGGGGACAAACTTTGTCCCTATGTCATTCTCTACTTTGAAAGCTGTTAATGAATTGGACAGTTATGTTTGAGTGACGCATTCAACAATGTTTTCATTTTTTGGAAAAACAAGTAAAAGTGCTGGATACAACTGGCAAAGTTTGCACAGTGGATCCTGTGCATTCTTCTATCAGCACATCTTCTGAGAGAACATTTTCTATTGCAGGAAGTACTGTGGGAGTCAGGAGAGCTAGACAGAATCCTGAGATTGTTGATGACTTATTCATTCACAGATAAAAACTCATAGCAGTGCTTCATAGGGCATATTTCTCCCCCACAAAGGGGATACAGAGCAGGTTGTATTTTATACCCCTCAACATTTTAACAGGGTGGATTAGGGTTCCTCGGGGTAGTAGAAGTCAGCTGTTGTTGGTGTTGGAAGGGTAGAGGGTGTTGGGGGGGGCTATTATAGTTGCTCATTGTTATTGTTTTCTATTTGTGATTTATAAACAGCAGTTGCATAGAATATTTCTTTTTATACTTCAATAAGTACATAAGTAATGCAACACTGGGAAAAGACCAAGGGGTCCATCGAGCCCAGCATCCTATCCACGACAGCGGCCAATCCAGACCAAGGGCACCTGGCAAGCTTCCCAAACGTACAAACGTTCTGTACATGTTATTCCTGGAATTGTGGATTTTTCCCAAGTCCATTTAGTAGCGGTTTATGAACTTGTCCTTTAGGAAACCGTCTAACCCCTTTTTAAACTCTGCCAAGCTAATCGCCTTCACCACGTTCTCCGGCAATGAATTCCAGAGTTTAATTACGCGTTGGGTGAAGAAAAAGTTTCTCCGATTTGTTTTAAATTTACTACACTGTAGTTTCATCGCATGCCTCCTAGTCCTAGTATTTTTGGAAAGTGTGAACAGACGCTTCACATCCACCTGTTCCACTCCACTCATTATTTTATATACCTCAGCCGTCTCCTCCAAGCTGAAAAGCCCTAGCCTCCTTAGTCTTTCTTCATAGGGAAGTCGTCCCATCCCCGCTATCATTTTAGTCACCCTTTGCTGCATCTTTTCCAGTTCCACTATATCTTTCTTGAGATGCAGCGACCAGAATTGAACACAGTACTCAAGGTGCGGTTGCACCATGGAGTGATATAATGGCATTATAACATCCTCACACCTGTTTTCCATACCTTTCCTAATAATACCCAACATTCTATTTGCTTTCTGAGCTGCAGCAGCACACTGAGCAGAAGGTTTCAGTGTATTATCGACGACGACACCCAGATCCCTTTCTTGGTCCGTAACTCCTAACGTGGATCCTTGCATGATGTAACTATAATTTGGGTTCTTTTTTCCCACATGCATCACCTTGCAGTTGCTCACATTAAACGTCATCTGCCATCTAGCTGCCCAGTCTCCCAGTCTCATAAGGTCCTCTTGTAATTTTTCACAATCCTTTCGCGAGTTAACGACTTTGAATAACTTTGTGTCATCAGCAAATTTAATTACCTCGCTAGTTACTCCCATCTCTAAATCATTTATAAATATATTAAAAAGCAGCGGTCCTAGCACGGACCCCTGAGGAACCCCTCTAACTACCCTTCTCCATTGTGAATACTGCCCATTTAACCCCACTCTCTGTTTCCTATCCTTCAACCAGTTTTTAATCCACAATAGGACTTTTCCTCCTATCCCATGACCCTCCAATTTCCTCTGTAGCCTTTCATGAGGTACCTTGTCAAACGCCTTTTGAAAATCCAGATACACAATATCAACCGGCTCCCCTTTGTCCACATGTTTGTTTACTCCTTCAAAGAATTGAAGTAAATTGGTCAGGCAAGATTTCCCCACACAAATAAAAAGATTTAAATTTAAAATCATAAGTGTTCAAGTCTTCTTCAGATTAGGACAGAGCCTATGCGGATGGGGCATGTGGGGACAGGATGGGGACAGACTTTGTGCCCCTGTCATTCTCTAATTGTACAATGTCTATTTTAGCAAAATCTTTCAGCTCTATAGTGTATTTCTCGGTTCAGCCAGTGCTGCTTCAGTATCACTAGGAAAAGAGAGCATTATCACAAGGGCATGTGCTATAGCTATTTAAGCGATTCACTCTGAGTCTAAGCTTGGGTGGCTTTCGTATATGATAGATCACATGATATACCCTCCCACGGTTCATGTCCAGTATCAGAACTGTTCACTTTTATTTATTTATTTAAGACAATTTCTATGCCACCTAATTGAAATTAATCAAACTAAGTGGTTTACAGTTGATTATCACTCTCACCAGCTACATTTTGTTAGATTTCTTTCTGAGCATGAATCAGTTTATGGGAGAAAATGGGATGAGTATGGTTGAAATTAGTTTAATAACAAATTCACCCACCGATGTATTGTGTTCTTTGGCTTTCCTGCAGCATTAAGGGGGTCTTGATTAAGATAGTTATAAATTTCTATTTGGATTTTCATCTTGGTTGTGGGAGTGACTGACATTATATCTACCTGCTTTTAAGAATGTCCATTTTGATAGAATTGCTAATTCCATTTATTCATCTGAGGTGGTGTCCGTGTAGAATTATCTTCTGACGTAGGAAAGAGAAATTATTCACTATTTATAAAAATGATTATGACGTTTCTGTTCCCTTAGTAATACTACTTGTTAGATGGTCTTATATATTTTTTTCTATACCTTCATTTTTGACTTGAATGGTAATGTAGATTTATTTAATTTGATTCTTTTTATGTTCATTGTACATTGTACGCTGCATTGAACTCTGAGAAGAGGATATAGTGGTTACTAAGAATCGTTTTGATTTGATTTTCTTTTACTGAAGCTTACCGTGCACTAAATGCTAAGAAGCCCATAGGTATAAAATGTGCTTGTTAGCCTTTAGAGGGCTAAACTTTAGTAAAAGAGCCCCTGAATGAGCTGCTAAGTGAAATTTGTGTTTTGTTTTTGTGAGAGGAAGAGATTACTGCTGTGCTTGGTGCACTTTGAGTTGACAGTATATGCAAAAGGAAACTATAGCGAAAGAAATTTCTCAGGCGTACACATGAAAGCATTTTCCTTTCAGGCCATTCCTAATTTGTAGAGACAGTATACTTGGAATAGAGTGTATGGAGATGAAAAAGGTCTATATTAAATCGGTCTACGAAGTGACCACTTTCCGCAAATTCCTGAAGACTTACCTCTTCGACAAAATATATCATAAAGAACAACATGCGTAACTCCACCTTCTTCTAGATATCCAGGAATGTTCTTTATGTCTTTTGCTCCCATACCTTCTTGTACCTAATGCCTTTGACTCTAACACTATCATGTATTTCACCATCATGTAACCAAAACTTCTGCTAAAACAATGTATACT
This sequence comes from Microcaecilia unicolor, assembly GCF_901765095.1. NCBI lineage: Eukaryota > Metazoa > Chordata > Amphibia > Gymnophiona > Siphonopidae > Microcaecilia > Microcaecilia unicolor. The sequence continues at coordinate 343,615,968 of NC_044032.1, read as the reverse complement.
CTTTTCTATTCCCAATATTATGTATTTCACCATCTTGTACCCAAAACTCGCTGTAAATCCAAATGTACATTCTTTTCTATTTCCAATATCCACGATGAAATGTAAGCCACATTGAGCCTGCAAAAAGGTGGGATAATGTGGGATACAAATGTAATAATAATAATAAATCTGAAGGATAACAAGACTAATGAGATTGCAGAGGAATAGAAAAGGGATACTTGGACTGTACTGTATACTGTAGGGCAGTATTCTTCATTGCAAGGTCTGAGGGCCAGTGGCGGCCCCCCTTTACCATCAGTGTGGCTCCTTGTCTCCTTTTTGGAAGCACCAGCATTACAGACCCTACACGGGCCGTATTTTGGTGGGCACAGCCACCTGCATCAGGGGTCACAAATTAAACTGCATAAAACAAATAAACAGCATAAGACAGTATATATATAAATCATTCAACATATAAAAACAAACATCTGGTGTATTCATTCTTAAAAAATCATTTCATACTACTCAATAAATTCAAATCTTAAAAAAGGAGAGACATTAAAAGTATATCCCTTTTTTAAAAAATTTATTTTAAAAGAACCATGCTCAAGTATAAATAAAAATAAATAAAAAGGTTCAGTTGCATATAAAATGATATGCAAGTAGTTTGACTGAAAATAATATCATAATGTAACAACAACTATGATGCAGGTACCTCAATATGCACAAAACAAGGAAGATCTGTTGCATAAAGATAACCAGTAAACAAAGGACTGGACTGGGAACTGACAAAGGGAAACAAAGAAACTTGCAGGCTCATTTTCGAAAGAGAAGGGCATCCAAAAAGCGACACAAAAGGCACACGGGCGTCCCCATGAAAGAAGGTCGACCAAATCCAATAATCGAAGCAGGGCCATAAGGACATCCGCAGCGCAAGGACACCCATCTATGGTCGTCCCCATAGGGGGCGTGCTATGGGTGGCGTAACGAGATGGGCGCCTCCAGCGTATAACGGCTAGCGAAATGGTTTTGCATGGGTGGGAACATGGGCGTCCTTAGTTAGACCTGAAATAAAAGCAACCAGGGTAAGGGGGAAGTTAACGATTTTGTGGAGTTAGAGAGTGGCGAGAGCGTTGTGGGAAGAGAAAGCTGAATCGTTGTTTGCAGAGAAAGCGGAGAGTTCGTTGAGTACCTGTTACCTTTGTCTGTGTGCCGTAGTCGGAACGTTTTCACCCTCATCTGCCTCATTTGTGTTTTACCTTTTTAGCTTTCCCTACCCCTTCTAGCCCCAAAACCCAGACACCACTACTCCTTCCTCTATCTCCCCCATCCCCTCTCCCTGTCCCTCTCCATTCACTGTCTCCAAGTTCATATTTCATTCCCTTACCTGTTTGTAGTCTCTGTCTCTTTTTGTCCTGTGTACTGCTGCAGCGTGTTTGTGAAGACAGTCGTTTGCTGCTTGGAGAGTGAGTGATTAGCGTGTGTGGCAGGAGAGTTTGTAGTGGGTCAGAGAGTGCTTGCAGTGTGGCTCTGCTGTGTGTGACCGCATTGTTTGTCGGTGGTGGGAGAGTGAATGTCAGCTTCAGAAGCTTAGCCGAGATTGGGAGGCGGGGCTAGAGTTGGGCAAGACTTCTACGGTCTGTGCCCTGAAAATGGCAGATACAAATCAAGGTAAGGTATACACAAGAAGTAGCACATACGAGTTTATCTTATTGGGCAGACTAGATGGACCGTGCAGGTCTTTTTCTGCCGTCATCTACTATGTTACTATGTTCTGTTTGTTGCTGCTGTTTTTCACCAAGTTGGTAGGGAGAGGTGAGCACTGGTGGCACTGCATTGCACCTGTAGTGTGGGGAAATGGAGGCACTAAATGCACAGGTGGCTTACATGTTGGAGGAAGAGGGGAGGCACCACAGGAGGTACTCACGCCCCAGAGTTTTCAGGCCCTGTAGCAGTTTCCTAGACCTCACTGACCTGCAGTGTCTCACTAGGTACCGCTTTGATAGGGCTACCATTCAGCACCTTTGTGACCAGTTCCAACCCCTCCTGCAGCCCAGGACCCATAGGAACAACCCCATCCCTGTGCACCTAAAGATCACTGCTTCTCTATCTTTTCTGGCTACTGGGAGTTTCCAGTCCGTCCTATCTGTGAATATGGGTCTCACCCAGGCTTCCATTTCTAACTGCCTCAACCAGCTCCTAGATGCCTTCCTTACCCACACCTCTGAGTACATCACCTTCCCCACCACCCCCCAGGCCCCGCAGAACAACATGGCTGACTTCTACGCTGTAGCTCGCTTCTTCTCGGCCATAGGCACCATTGACTGCACACGTCGCACTCAGACACCCCCCCCCCCCCCCCCCCGGGCATGAGAGGCCACTTATAGGAACAGGAAAGCATTCCACTCACTCAATATGCAAGTTGTGTGTGACGCCCAGGGGGAGATTCTAGATGTGTGTGCCCAATACCCAGGTTCCACCCATGACGCCTATATATTGCAGCACTCAGGAATCTTCCGCAGGTTTGACCGAGGTTTGACTGGCGGATGGCTCCTAGGTAAGTGCAGCATGGATCTGGCCAAACTATACCTTCTCCACCGGGCAACCCTCAGCACTGTCTCCCTCCAGCTCACTCCACAACCCACTATTCCCCCCCCCCCCCCCCCCCACCTCCACAAGGTACCCACTCCAAAAAATGCACTCATCTTTCTCATCCTGCTTCTCCCCAAAGGTGACAGAGGCTTCCCACTGTGGAGTTGGCTCATGACCCCCATAGTGCACCCACAAACAGGGTCAGAGGAGAACTACAACAGTAGACATCGGACCACCCGTGGCATCATCGAGCGCACCTTTGGACAACGTAAGAACAGGTTCCGATGTCTGGACCATTCTAGAGGGGAGCTCTTGTACAGCCCCCAAAAGGTGGCAAAGATATTCCTGGCCTGCTGCATGCTACATAATTTGGCAATGCGCAGAGGACAGGCCCTCCCAGAAGAGCCACAGCAACCACAGCAGCAGGCCCCAGATGAACAGGATGAGGAGCCCCCTCCACCTTCTGTCCACAGAGCAGAGCAGAGTGCACACCAGCTGGGGGTCAGAGCCAGGCAAAGACTGATCGAGACAAGTTTTGTGTGATAGTAAGTTGACATTTATTTCTATCACATAGTGCTTACACACCACCACCACCACCCCTCCCACCACCATCACCCGCTCTGTGCATATTCCCCTCCCTCCAACCCTCACCCCCTACCCCTCCCACTGTGTTCCTTTGCAGCTGGTGCTGCAGGGGAACTTTGTTGACAGTCCTCTGATGAGCTCCCACTGTCCTCCTCTGTGTCCACAAGGCAGCCTGCTGCCTCAGCTGCCCTGTGGAAGTCCAGCCACCTTGCCATCTGTGGCTTGCCCTGCAATCTGGGCACAGGACCCAGAAGGAGAGCTCGTGTGGTGGCTGCTGGACCAGTGGCTGGGGAGGCTGAGGATCTCAAGCTCCTCCTCTTAGCGGGTGGTTGCTGTGCAGTGGTCGAAATAGACGCCACTTGTTGCTGCATCAGGGCTGTACTAGGTGCTTTCAGGTCACGGCGTAGGCCCTCGATGCTGTGCTCTAGCCATTGGAGCTACTGTACCACTTCACGTTGGGCCTGTACTGCTTCCCGTTGCACCTGGAGCGCTTCCTGTTGCAGCTTCAATTTCTGGCACCGGTAATGTTCCATGTACACATTCTGGCCCAGCAATTGTGTGGCGAGACGCAGTAGCTGCCTCCTCTGGCTGGATGGCCTCTGCTGAGGAGGTGTCCACCCTTCTGCATATTCTTCTTCAGTGCCACCATCACTAGAGGCTGCGGGTGGTGGAGGGAGAGTCTCTGCTGCTGCTGGGTCCTGTGGTTCCACCCCATGGTCCTGTTTGCTTTCTTGTGCAGGCCCACTGGTTTGCTTCTCTGTGTGCTGGGGCTGGTGGCCACTAGGGCCAGCTTCTTCCTCTGGCTGGCTGTCATCACCTGCATAGCAAAAGGGGAGGCAGTATGTTGGTCAAAATAACCCACTTTTGTTTTTCAGCATTCATATACATAGCCCCACATGCAAAGATGCAGCGAAGAGATGGTGAGGAATGGGATTGGCAGGCAAGCCACAGATGTCATTGTACATGGTACAGAGCTGGAGACGAGGAGCGCAGTGTACTACAGAGACTGATGTGGAAGAGAGCCACACAGGCAGGTGGGTAGACATAGAACTGTGGAAGGAGTGCAGAGGACACAGTGGCTAAAGCACAGAGGTGTGGGAAGGAGATATGCAGAGTTTGGTGATGGGAAAAGAGGAGGGAGTGGGGAAGGCCCCCAAAGCTGTGGTAACCTACACACACATTGGTGGAAACCCTCCCCCCTCCCCCCCTGCTACTCCCTGTGCCATGGTCTGTAATGAATAGTGACTTGTATTGCATGTGGTGTTCTCACCCCTTCCCCTACTGAGGAGCACCACACGGTCCCCCACTTGTGTAAAACAGAGTGTAGTGTAGCACAACAGATACCCCAGCTTCCTAATGGTCAACCTAACTGAGCCCTCAGGCTGTTCTGATGTGTCAAGGGACCCAGTGCCGTGGATCCCCTCCTGGGGCATGAGCCCATGAATGATGCGCTCGATGGGGTTCAAGTTAGCGGTCAAAACAAAAAAAACAGCACCACGGGCCTTTAAAAATGGAACACAGTTCTTTAATGAATGAGCCTTGACAAAAAGACCCTCTCGTTCCCTCTCTTTTGTTATATCCAGTTCAAGTTAGCGGTGTCATCTGCTGGGGGGTTGGCACCAGCCTTCTTTCTGACATCACGTCTCAGCCGGCGTCACTTCCGTTTGCAGTCTTCCACATTCCTGCTACAGTGGAAGACCGCGTTGACCCGGTCTCTTACTGCCTCCATTCTCTCTGCTTCGTTGTAGCAGCCAGCCTCTGGCCCATGGGAGCAAAGAGATGTGTGTGCCTCCTCTGGATTTCCTGAACCAGCAGTTCAATTTCAGGGTCGCTGAAATTACCCTTGCAGGTGGGTGGTTGCTTTAGTGCCATTGTACCAATGCGATGCAAAGAATTGAAAATACTGAGAAGGGTGCTTAAATACTATCCCAGAGATGCCCATGTAAGAACCCGATGGGCGTCCTAATTTCGATTATTGAAAAAATCCCTAAATGTCTCCAGCTGCTCTGGCGATTTGGGCGTCCTCATTTTGATTATGGGTAGAGAATTCTGGACGTCCCCAGCTTCTCTGTGTTTTGGGCGTCCTTATTTCGATTATGGGTGATAATGATAAACGTCGCCAGCTGCTCTTCCCATTTGGAAGTTTGCATTCCCTTTATTGGCGTCTCTTTAAAACGGCTTTCTCTGTGCTTGCACTTCAAAGGTTTTTCTTTAGGTTATGGGGTGGTATTTCAAAGCGTTTTAGCTTCAGTTATAGTAAACCTTGTTTTTGCCACTGTATACTTTTGTATACCTGTTTGTTTTTTGAGGGGTTTTTTTTTGGGGGGGGGGGGGGGGCTTTTTGGCCAATTCTTGAAAGATAACTGGTGTGTGGGTTTTGTTTCAGACTGGGTGTTAGCTGGTAGCTTAGCATATACTCTGCATTTTCTACATCTGACCAACTCTCTATTCTCTACCCTCCAGGAGCTCCTTGGTCTGTGTAATGTGCTCCCTCACTGCCCCCCCATTCTCTCTCTCCTTTGTTGAAGCAGACAGCCTCAGGTCCCTTGGAGCCAATAGATTCTTGCACCACAAGTTCAAGGTAAGCTCATACCTCTCAGCCACCTCTTCCCTTTCTGCTATATAGGTGCTAAACAAACACTTCTTGCATCTTGAAGGACAGCTGGTCAAGAGGATTGCAAGAGACAGCAGTGGACTGTAATACACTGAACTCTGAGAGCCATGATTTTTTCTACCCAATTCATTGTACAGATGTCTGTCTTGTTCTCTATTGGACACACTCAGTTGTGGCTGCCTGTGGGGAGGGGGCGGGGAAGAGGCCCTGAGAATGGACGTGTGCATCTCTCATGGTCAAGGACTCCCCATTCTCTGTATGTTCTCTGCATTTAAATCTTTCCTCTATTTTCACCAGGTTCATGGGTATCCACAGCTGGTAGTTTTTCTCCCGCTTTGCACCTCATGTGTCTCCCTGCTAGGTTCCATCCTTCTTTAAGTGGTGAATCCCAGTCCCCTTTTATGAACTGCCCACCCATTCTCAAGGTTGCTGGTGGGGGGGGAAGCATATATGCACTGAATGTCTTTTCCACATTATTCAACACAGTCCTACAATCCTCCATAGTTATGGAACAACAACATTTCTAAAATCTATCCTGCAAACCATTTTCAAGGTGGCCACAGGTGTGTGCCTACCACAGCCTTGAGCCCTTGTCATGGTGAGGGAGAGGGGTTTTGGTTACAGTTATTATTCTAAATTACCTGCAGGTGGCTACAGCCCGGTGCCTATATAATTCCCCTAGCCTGTGCCCTTCTGTACCTGATGTATTATATTGTGATGAAGTAAACATCCATCTAATGCTTTTACCGTTGTTTTCCCTTTTCTCCTCAGCACTATATAACATTGCTGATACATTCAATGTGAAAAGATGACCCAGCTGTTTGTAGTTCCTTCCTTGCCCTCACCAGTGTGGGTTGGTTGTAGGTAAGGGTGTCTGGTGATCAAACATCGTCTATGCGCTACCTATGGTTATCTGCAAGTTTGTATTTGGCAGATCACTAGTGCTAGAGAACATACCTATTATTTACACAACTCTGTGCTGTGGGGCTCTATGGTAAGGGGGGAGAGGCTGGTTGGGCATTTCTGTTCCTCAACAGAAATGCCCACCCAGCCTCCCCCCTTACCATACAGCCATGCAGTTTGGAAGGAACAGGTGGCCTTCTGTATGGCCACACTTATCACACATATGTACCAAAGTTTCTGTGTCACAGTTCACCTGTCATGCAACCCAGGTTGCTGCCTCCTCTCACATCAACCCCAGCATTTGATAATATGTAGTGCACAAAGTAGAGACACACACCCTGTTATATGAAAAATATTAAATTTGTATTTAAGTGAACCCAAAAAATATAACTATGTACAATTCCCCCCCCCCCCCCCCCCCCCAGTCCTTCAAGGGAGGCCACGTCCTCCTCCCTGCATGGCCTTGTGCAGCAGCCTAACGAGCAGCACCAGGAGCAGCCTCTGTGCCCTGAAGTGCTCCTCGTTAGCCCGCCTCATCGCTGACACCTCCTGCAGCAATTGTTTTTGGCTATTCACCAGTTGTTACAGGAGGCGCAGGGATGGTGCTGGGGATGGTGTGGAGAGGGCTGGAGGTGTTGGATCCTCCTCCTCAAGAGGAGGCATGTCATGCCAGGGGTCCTTCTCCTGCTTCACCACCGATTCAGGCAGTCCTGCATCCTCCTCCTCCTGCTTCACCACCACCGGAGCAGGCAGTCCTGCCTCCTCCTACTCCTGGCGCCCTGTGTATGTAAAAGGATTGTCCTTGAGATTCAACATGGCTTGCATAGTGCAGGAGCTGGCTGGCTGGCATGATGCCGGAATGGGGAAAGGTGGGGTCAGTGGTGAGCCCTGGGCTATACACATGGGGTGTGAGATGCATGACATGACATAACAGGTAACCCTGGAAGTTGGTCTGAAAAAGGAGTACACTATAAGAAGTGTTGGCAGGGAACACTCATTCCTCAGCAGCATGTTAGCATTTTGAGTTGTGATTATGATAGGATGACCATTTTGGGGTGGGGGTGGGGTGGAAGCACTATTTCTTTACATTACTTTCAAATCATGCTATGATATGCAGGACATCAGGCAGGACTACCAGGAAACAGTATCCACCCACCCCAGAAAGGGGGATACAGAAGTGAGCCATGTCATCTCATTCATCTCAGAGGAGGTTAGTTGGAAGTTGCAGCCACACTCATGGGAGGGTAGCTGCAACCTCAGGCCTTGATCTGGGACAGAGGTGTTATGACTTACTAGTTGCCTATTAGCCACATGGAAACTGATATTTTACAGGACATTTGCATTATTCAATAAATACATTTACAAATGAGTACAGGTGCCCTGTTTACAATACTTATGTCGAGCCCTGAGGTGCCATGGCACACTCCTGATGAGATTTGGGCTGTCCCACCGTATAGGGACTCCAGGTCCCTCCGAATTCCAAAACGTCTGCAAGATACAATTTTGTACACCAGGAGTCAGGGGATGGCCCTTCTTGCTTTCACAACACAAATTCATTTGGCAGCCAAAATTGTAGAGACACACAACACTGATGATGATGGGGGGGGGGGGGGGGGGGAACATTACATTGGTACAGGTGATGTCATTGAGGTGGACATGAGGGCAAAGAGTACCGTTTGTGTGCAGTATTGTAAGGCTGTGGGAATGGTTTCCTTTCTAGTACATAGATTCTATTAATGAATGTGCATCACCTTATATGGACGCCCATGCGTGATGGATGTCCTTACATGCACATTTCCATATATGGACGGGTCAGCATGTGGATGTTTATGACGTGCATGGACCGTCGTCACGCGTGGGGCCTTATTTGGATGAGTACGTGTTCACACGTGCGGAGCCTTCCTTATATCGATCATTATCAAGTGTGCAAACCTCTTCATATATACACAATAAAATATGTATGTTCGTTATATTTCCCATAGCTGCATTGTTCCGCAAGTACAGTGCATGCAGTTGTGGACATTCAGATACGGGAAATATAAGGAACATTCATAAGTGTAAAGTACAGTGACAAGGACGTGTTTCTCACAGAACTTCCGAAGGACGTCCCTCTTACAAGCCCGCCGTCCTTCGGTGGGCCTAGTAAGATGGATGTCCTTCGGCAGTTCTGTGAGAAACACATCCTTGCTATTGTACTTTACACTTATGAATGTTCCTTATATTTCCCGTACCTGGATGTCCACAACTACATGCACTGTACTTGCAGTACAACCAGGTACATCAAAGAAGTCCATAGTATAGTAATAAGGACATCTTTCTCGTAGAACCGGCGAAGGACGTTGATATGGCAAATTGGCAAGTACAGTGAAAGTTTTAGGGACGTCCTTTCGCAGTTCTGGAAGATGGGCGTCCTTTTTACTATACTTTGGGCGTCCCTGATTTGGGCGTTTTGCACTGCGATAATGGAATGTCTAAGGACATTCATACTATTTTTTCGATTATACCTACCTGATTTTGGCCGACTTCGCGAGGATGTCCTAATTCATACTTGGACGACCTTTTGAAAATGCCCCTCCAAGTATCATAATGGGTTTGTCAAAAGATACTCATAAAACACATGAATTGAAAGAAGAAGGGAACTGCTACAATGAAAACATATTAAGATATCAAAAGAAAGATGAATATCATCACACTACATAATGTGGTTGATACAAAAGTGAATGGCCAGTTACTCATAAGCTGTGATTGAATATAAACTGGGTAGAGGTAATAAACAGTTAAAAGTTAACAGTTTAAAAAGATAACCAGTTACCCATACCTAATGTGTCTATAACACATGAACCTTAATCGACCACAGCAACTCTTTGTATCTGTCTCTCTGCCGGAGATGGCGAACGCCTCTACGGTACAATATAAGCCACATTGAGCCTGCAAATAGGTGGGAAAATGTGGAATACAAATGTAATAAATAAATAACAGAAACTAAACCAAAGGTAATTAAAAATAAGTGGTTAACAATAAGCGGTTACTGATAACCGGTTAAGACCAATATATTGGGCAGGTAGCAGGTAAACAATGACCGTGATTTGAAAATGAAAACGTACAAAAAAAAAACACTGGGGTGGCAGGAGACTGGCATACCAGTGTAACACAGCTGAATGGAAAACCAAAAGAAACTTAATAGCAGCCATTAAAAACAAAGTGAAAAGTATAAAAAAGAGCACAAAACAGTTCTAATATCAAGTATAAGAGATGTCATACCTTGATTCACAGTGATGAAAAGACATAAGCGCTGGAAACGCCATCATGAAAGCAGTATATAAACAGGCTACTGCAAGTGGTCGCCATCTTTAAATACATAATGCATGAACAAGTCATGCATATGCAAAGATAGAATCTGGCACTTGCCATTCCTGCTTGTCCCGAGTAAAAACATATAACTGTATAAAAACAACTGGTTATGGATATAGCCGGTTATAGATATAGCAAGTTATAATAAAAGCCAGTTATTTCTCATCCATGTAAAAATAAGCTTAAAGTAAACAAAAAGTCAAAAAAATGAAATAGAAATACCGAATCTGTAAACATGCTATGTTAACAATGGAACAATCATCATGTTTTTAAAAATATCTATATTCCATATCTGCATTTAAACCTTGTGGTATTAATGATCCCACGTTGAAAATACATCTCTGTTCCTCCCTTAGAAGATTTTTATCTGTGCCTCCACCCCTCCAAGATATTTTCATTACTTTGAAAACAAAGAATTTGAAATCAGCTACAAAATGATTGGAAGCATGGCAATGTTCTACAGGAGGTGCAGCACAATGTTCCTTCTAATGCAGCTTCTGTATTCTATAATGCGTGTTTTGATGCTGTGCTTGGTCTTTCCATCATATATCAGCTTACATGGATAAAGAACAATGTAGATGATGAAGGTTGTATTGCAGTTGGAGAAATATTTCAAATGATAGGTCTTTCCAGTCCTTGGGTGGATGAAACTGTTAATGACAAGAGCATGTTGACAAACGCTGCATTTGCCGCATTGTGCCCCAAATGCATGTCATCAAGCAGATCATTATGAGGTACAGGGAGAGAGCAGACCTTTTGACTTCATTTCCAATGGCTGATTGTCATTTGTGTCACCTTCTACTTCTCTTTGGACTACTGGTGAACGGATGTAGAGGTCTTCTCTCATGGTTTTTTTTTTTCCTGATGCTTGTTCCTTGTCTCTTTCCCCAGTTCACAATCTCTCCCCACGTTTTCTTCAGACTTGCTGCTGGCATATTCTGTTTAATACCTGTACCATGCAGCTCTTGGTAAGTTTCAGCTATGTGCTGCTCAAAATAATACTACTGTATTTTGACAAGAATGAGAGAGCACCATGTAGTTCAAACCTGCTGTGAGCTATGTGATGCTGGAAGAAAATAAAATAGCTATTCAAAAGTAGCACCGCAAACAGGTTGCTATCAGTGGGGTACGGAGGTGGGGGCGGTCTGCCCTGGGTTCATGCTGCAAGGGGGGTGCAGGTAGCAGCTGCGCGGCTGTCGGCTCCTCTGATTCCCTGCTCCCTCTGATGTTACTTCCTGTTCCAGGGCAGAGGGAGCAGGGAACCGGCGTAGCCAACAGCCGCGCAGCTGCTTCCAGCACCCCAGGAGGTAAGAGCAATGCACCCAGGAGAGGGGGGGGGTTTGAGGTGATGCGTGGAGGGGGGGGGGTGCACAGCAGTGATCTGCCCCGGGTGGCTACCGACCAATGAACACCAATGGTTACCATAGAAAGTATAGGGGAAGATTAAAAACTAGACGTTGGGGGGGGGGGGGGGGGGAGCCAGCTTGCTGGAGATGGACAGGATGGTGGAGGTTGACAGGGTGTCTGCTGTTTTGTCCTGCAATGGTCTTGGCGCTTACATTGACGTTTTTCTGACACTGGCCACTGCATGAAAAATAGCAAAGATCTCTGCTCAAGGGACTACTTCTAACAAATTAGGATTGGATAACAATATTATTAAACTGACACTGAATATCAAGGTTTTAGTTAGCTGGATCTGTTGTCTTTTTCACAATTAAAATTTAATTGCATTTCACAGGGTGGAGTAATAAGGGGATATAGATAACATTCTCCTGCTAGCAAGGGGAGATAGAATGTTGCAAACTCAAATCCTGAGATTCCCAGTTGGGAAAATTGGCTATGGTACTGTAGAGTGCCAAGTAAGACAAGATCCTTTCCTCATGAAGATAGTAAGACTACTACTTGGGGCTGATGCAGACCACCAGGCTTTTATTTTTATTTTTATGTTTTTTTTTTAAATCTTACCCTTCCTGTCAGTGCCTGAGCTAATCACTGCTTAGGCACTGACAGGAAGGGTGACATTTAACGATGAGCTGCGGATTACTGCCACAATTTTAACACCACAGTAATCTGCATACTCATTGCTTATAGTAATCCGTAGAAATTTTGGAGCATTAATTGTGTGGTAGAGCTGCTGCTCTACAGCAAAGCTTTCTGCATTGGCTCCCTAGTAGGAAAACTCTATCTACATTAGCTATAGTTACTAATTTCCACCATATGCTTAAGAGGGAAACAGATCTTTTTCCAAAATATTCTCATCTGTCTCTTGGCCCAGGATCCTTCCTTCAGGTAAGTCTCCAGTCTGTACTATACAATTAAACATCTCTGTTCGGAATTAAAGAATCTCACTTTTCAATAATTTATAAAATTCCCCCCCACCCCCCCCCCCCCCCACCCACCAACCCATCCTTTCCAGGTGCCTTCCCCGAGGGTGAGCAGTATATTGCCCAGCTCATTTCTTCAACAGAGACTGGTGTGTTCAAAATGTCCCTGTCCGCATCACTAATGTGGGGGAGAGTGAATTTCTGTATGTAAGTAGTGCTATCTAGACCCTTCGTACTAGGGGCAGAATAAAGGGCAGCAAAAAAACTCTTTGAAGGCCTCTCCAATATCTTTATCTATGTGTAAAACATAATCTTGACCCACCCGCAATAAAGCCATCCTTTTCATCTCCTCCCAGTTCCTGGCCAAAAGAGCCAATAATCAATCATGGTGATATAACTTATATTAAAAATAAAACCTGGTTTTCTGGGGTTTTTGATGGATTAACTCATTAAGCGTCAGCTGAGTACTGAGAAGTTGTAATTTGTTTTCTGTTGGGAAACAGCCAAAGTGAGGGGGGGTGGTTTTTTTTTTTTTTTTTTTTTTACTTGAGCTTCCAAGCAGAGGCGTTCTTTATCTTACTCTTCTTTTTGTGTGATGAGTATGCTAGAATTCCGCCCACCCCCACCCTCATAAGCAACTTTACCATTTCTCAAAAAAGAGTGGGGTCACTATAATTGCTAAGTGGAAAAATTATGCGTAGCTATAATCAGGAATATAGAAAAGTCTTGAAACTTGGTATTAGTGGCTAACATCATGGGATTGTGCCACTGGCTGGAGCCAGAAGCTTCAGACCTCAACTGTAATACCACCTATATCATGGCATGGTCTGAGAGTGTTTATGGGCCTATCTCTGCACTCTCAATCATAGGGAAAAGATCACAGGATGTCAATAGATAGTCAATGCATGATTGTGTAGAGTGGGCCATAGAGAAATGAGTGAAATTCAGCTCCTCTGGGTAAAGCACATTCCAGATGTCTAGCAAATCCAAAGTCTCTCACATCATTGGTACATGTTTAGATGAGATGAATTTTTCATGATTAGGGTTGTGAGATTTGGCCCATTTTGGATCATATATTCTGTTGCAATCCCTTCCCCCATCCACTAGAGTACCCCCTCAAAACTGTCCAAATGATTCATCAGGGATCTAAAAAATATGTTTATCATAAGCATTCGGGGCATGTAGGTTCCATAGTAAGAAAAGATGTCTATCAACAGTGACATAAAGGCATATTACGTCTAGCTCCATCCCTGGCTGCCTTGAAATCCGGGCTAAAGGCCTACCTGTTTGATGCTGCTTTCGGCTCCTGACTTGTAACTTTTATCTTATCCTTATGTGTCCTTCTGTCTGTCCTTCCCTTTTGTTCCTGTCTGTTTGTCCTGATTTAGATTGTAAGCTCTTTTGAGCAGGGACTGTCTTCTTCATGTTCAATTGTAAAGCGCTGCGTACAACTGGTAGCGCTATAGAAGTGATTTATAGTAGTAGTAGTAGAGTAACGTAGTAAGTGATGGCAGATAAAGACCTGAATGGTCCATCCAGTCAGCTCAACAGTCACATTCATCATCAATCTAAGATTAAATCAACAGTTTCCTACTTATCGCCAAAGGCAGCAAGTATACTGCAAAAAACAACAGAGAACAATCAGCATAGCAGTGAAGCCTAGTACCTAAAGAATGAGGCCACAAAGCCAGGCAATGTTAAGCAGCCAGCTATTAAACCAATCTGAGAGACTTGACAGAAAACTAATCTCTGCTGTGGAGTGTTGAATGCTAAGAGGACAAATTTCTCAGGTCTTTAAGTTTCTGCTCAATGAGGACACTGTTATCAGTCAGATTAAAACAGCACATTCCCTCAAACTCTTCACATCCACGATTGGCCCTAAGGAGCAACTAGTCAGTGACCAGGAGGTTTTGAATTACTGCTGTCCTTAGACTATGGGTCTCCTGGGTCAAGGTAGCAATAAGGGAAGAGGTGAGATTAATTGTCTTGTCTAGGGCACAAGCAAGATTTGTAAGTTCAATATGCACATGAATCACTAATCCAGGCACATCAACTAAGGAAGTAGCAAGTTCAAGAGCTTTAGCTTTAGAAAACAAATGCACTTAGGTTAATTTAAGACACCATTTTGTTTCTAGAACAGCAGCATGAAACAAAGCAAGCTGTTGGTTCAGCTGTACGGTTCGTCGCTTAAACATTTCAAACAAAGGATGTTTTAAAACAGTACAGTGTGGGAGCTGACCTGATGTGTAGAGTTGGAGAGCCTTGTAGCAGCAGTTTACGGAGAGCTGGTTGGGAGAGAACTTTGGTTCCTGGGTCACCGCATGGCAGGAAACCATGCCCCTTATAAGACAACCTCACTAGCTTTCTACTTCTTTGAGTCTCCATGCTTGCGGCTGTGCGGCCTGCGGGGCACGTGAACTAAGGGGTGCGAAACCAAAGGGGATCCGTCCCTTTTGTGCCACTTTGCCTGTTACAATGTTGAAAAGGAAGGTCAAAATGAAGGTGCCGTCAGCTCTGGCAGCTGCTGTGAATGGCCCCATGGATAAGCACTTATCAACTCCTGCTCCGCTGAGTACTATATCTCAGCTAACTCCTCATCCCAGCCTCCACGTTTGGAGGCATCATTTAGCCCCATTGAGAGGGCACTTCCCCAAATTCCTGGAAGCCTACATGACACATCTCTTTTAACATTACAAGAACTTGCTATTATTAGTGAGGTGAATGAGAAACAGAGTTCCTAATCTGTTGGAAAGAATCTTATTCCATCACCAATATCCTAACCTATGAACTCAGCTGGAACATCGGTTTCTGACCAGGCTACCAAAAAGAACATTTGGACCTTACTTTCTAGTAACAATTTGTTACTGAAGGGTATGACTGATAGAGGTATATAAAATAATGAGTGGAGTGGAACAGGTGGATGTGAAGCGTCTGTTCACGCTTTCCAAAAATACTAGGATTAGGGGGCATGCGATGAAACTACAGTGTAGTAAATTTAAAAGAAATCGGAGATGGTCACGTGATGCACTGAGAGCGCCAGCAGCATAGCAGCTGAGCTCCGGGATCCCCGCTCCTTGTTTTGCCTGAAAACAGCAACTAGATAAAATTCCGGCAGCCTCTGACCTGGTGAGTCGAAGCGGGAAGGTGTATGGACCAGTTCTTAGTCTCCATGCCAGCGGGATCTACAAAAAGAAGTGTTCGGACTGAGAAAGGAAAATCGCCGCCTTTGCTAGCGGTATCCAAGATGGCGGACGGGGAGCCGGGAACGCATGCCGAGTTTTCGGAACGACAGCTCGCGCAGATTTCAAAAGTCATAGAGCTAGCCTTAGAGCCCCGATTCGAATCCCTGGCAACCCAGTTGAGCAAAATGGATGCCAACATCGCGGAAATCTCGAAGCGCACGCAAGACCTAGAGCAACGAATGTCCGACATGGAAGACACGTGGGCTACAAGCGCGCCAAAGATAGAAGAGCTGGAAGCAAAGATCAATGTGCAGGCTGAGAAACTGGAGGACTTAGAAAATAGGGCCCGCCGCTCCAATTTGAGGCTGGTAGGCATTCCAGAGGCTGTGTCTGAAAAAATGCTGGGACCCATGCTGAAAAATTGGCTACAAAAGGAGTTTGCACTCTCAGACAGCAGAGGGGGCCTCTGTATCGAACGGGCACACAGGCTCGGAAGATTCCAAGAAGGCAAGAAGCCACGAGTTGTGATAATTAAAATACACAACTTCATACACAAAGAGGAGATCATGCATGGATACAAATTAAAAAGAGACACCCTGAAATTTGAGGGAAATGCAATCCTGATTTTCCCAGATTATTCAGCAGGGATACAGGAGAAAAGAAGGAGATTCCACCCTATTTGTTCAACACTAGCAGAAAAGAAGATTCGTTTTGCTCTGTCCTACCCAGCAGTTTTAAAAATACAAATGCATGGGAAATGGACTGTCTTCTCATCAGAAAAGCTGGCAATGGACTTTCTGAACAAAGAATTAAGTGACCAGACACCACCCACATGAGGGAAGACAAGATGAGCTGAGAAGGTTGGATCACTTCTGAGAAAAAGTGCGGACTGTTGGACATTGAGAAGTAGAGAGTGAGTGCTGAATGACTGATTTTGTGGGTAAGATATGGATTAGATTGCTGTAAATAGGATTTGACTGGGAGAGGAGGGGGGATCCCAGCACACGAGTGACCCAGGTGACGCTTTATGGCGGCACACATAGTTGGCATTAGAGGAGGGGATAAAAGGGGGGGATGGGGGAGGAAGGGGGGGCGGGAGGGGATGGGGGAAAGTTCAAGCAATATAGTAGGGGTGTCCTGGTGGCGGGTAGGACCGTTGAGATCATGGGAGATAATCAGAAAGGAAGCGTGGGTCGCTGTCTCCTGGGAGTGGGGCTGGGCTCCTGGGGGATCCGATCAGAATGGATTCTATACAAATATGCAATAGAGAATGGTGATGCCACATGCTAACCAGTTAATCAGAATTGTTTCCTGGAATGTCTCTGGCATCACATCCCCCATCAAAAGGTCTAAAATATTGGCCCAGCTTAAACATCACAAAGCAGACATCACATGCATACAAGAAACTAAGCTAACTGATATTGAACACGAAAAACTGAAACAACAGTGGGTGGGAGATTGTTATTACTCCTCATCAGGAGGGAAAAGAAGCGGGGTAGCGGTCCTCATCAGAAAAGGGCTCCCATGCCATACAGAATTGATTCACTCAGATAAAAAGGGAAGGGTATTATTACTGAAAATAAATATACAGGGGCAGATGTTTTATTTGTGCACGATATATGGGCCTAACTCTCAAGCTTCCCCCTTTTTCCAAGAACTAATAGCACTGGGACTAAAGTACACAGATGCGCCATGGATTTGGGTGGGAGATTTTAACGAAGTCATGGATCAGCAAGCCGATCGATCGGGAACGAGACGATCGGAAGAGAGGGAGGGGGTGCTAGACTCTATGTGCACGGCTTTAACCCTAGTGGACCCATGGCGGCTGACCCATCCCCTCACAAACGATTATACTCATCAATCTAAGGTCCACTTAACCTGGTTTCGACTAGATTATATATTAGTGGCCCATTCATTGTTCCCACGCATAACAGCAGCAGAAATAGGCCCCCTGGAGGTATCCGACCATTCGATAATTTGGGTGGATGTAGATTTTGCTGGCCCCAGGAAGTGGGACAGGTTATGGAGATTCCCGTCCTTTTTGTATAAAGATGAGAACTTTGGGAAGTACATTAAAGAGCAGTGGATGGCCTATGTGGATACCAATGCAGAATCCTGTGAATCCCCAATAGTGTTTTGGGAGGCATCAAAAGTGGTCCTTAGGGGGAGTATTATAGCATACATGAGTGCCAGGGGAAAGAGAATTGCAGCGGGAATAATCAGACTAGAGAAGGAGTTGAGACAGGCGAAAAACAAATATCTGAAGACCCCATCGAAGGAGCATAGGGACGCCATGGTGGCAACTTCAGTGGCCCTCAACTCCCTTATACATGACCAGACAAAGAAAAGGCTGTGGGTGAGGGGGATGAGATTTAGACGATTTGGGAATAAAACAGGGAAGATGTTGGCACAGGTAGCCCGCGCACAGGAGCGGAAGAGGTTGGTCACGTCAGTGATATCTTCCTCGGGAACCAGGATAAGGACCCCAGAGGGTATAGTGGAGGAGTTTCACGCATTCTTTACCAGGCTTTATGCAAAGGGGGGAGAGGAAGAAGAAACCCTGGTACAAGATTACATAGATGACGCAGGGATGCCCTCACTGCCGCCCGGCGTCTGCGAAGGGCTCTCGAGACCTATACAGATGCAGGAGATACAACAGGTGCTTAAGTCATTGCCACAGGGCTCGGCGCCGGGGCCGGACGGCTACTCAGCAGAGTACTACAATCTCCTGCCAGCGGATTTTGGGGTGTCATTATTAGAATATTATGAGGAGGTGGTACAGAGAGGGAGTTTTACCAGGGGAGAGAACTAGGCCTGGATCACGCTAATACCCAAACCAGGGAAGCCAGAGGATCGGGTAGGTTCTTACAGACCCATATCGCTCATCAATGTAGACCTCAAGATTTTAGCCCGGGTACTGGCAAACAGGCTAGCACCTCACTTGACTACTTTGATAGGACAATATCAGGTAGGATTTGTAAGGGGGCGACATTCCGTGCTTAACGTACGGAAGGTCTTGTTAACTATTGCCCAATGCCGTGCAAGAGATACTCGTCTTTTACTGGCAAGCCTTGATGCTGAAAAGGCTTTCGACAAAGTGAGATGGAGCTACTTATTTCGGGTACTGGAACATGTGGGGGTGTCTGGCTGGTACTTAGAAGCCGTGAAGGCTTTGTATGCGACACCCACAGCTAGATTGCTAGTAAATGGGAAGCGATCTGATCCATTGGAGATACAGGCCAGTACTAGGCAGGGTTGTCCCCTCTCCCCTCTGTTGTTTCTCATGTACCTAGAACCGCTTCTCCGTACGATTGAACAGGACCCCGGGATACAAGGGGTTACACTCCCGAGCCAAACAGTGAAAGTGTTGGCCTTCGCAGACGATCTGTTTTTGACGTTGACAAGGCCCCAAGAGTCACTAGGGCGACTGATCGAAGTAATTGAAGAGTTTGGGTTTCACTCTGGGTTTACACTGAACACTAGCAAGTCACTAGCCCTACCCTCAGAACCAGAGATAAAAGAGACATGGGAGGGACCCTTCCCAATGCAATGGGCGCAGGAGGCAATGACGTACCTGGGGGTGAAAATTCCACTCGATTTAACCCGCATATATGCATTAAATATGGAACCCTTAAAAAGAAAGGTGGAGAGTGCTTTGGGCAGGTGGCAGGCGCTTCCCATATCCTTGATGGGACGTGTGGCCTTATATAACATGATCTTGTTTCCAATTTGGGTCTACACCTTCCAAATGATGCCCATGTATCTTAGAGGAAGGGACGAGAAGTGGCTAAGGGGAAAACTAGCAAAATTTTTATGGCAGGGGAAGAGGGCCCGGATGACAATGCATAATGCAATGTTGCCCCGGGAGAAAGGAGGTCTGGGAGTGTTGGATTTGCGCCTGCTGTCAGTAGCTGGTGGGATTCGACATCTCTCCGACTGGTTCCGAAACACAGAATATTTTTCTCTTACACTATCTGAACTACACTGGTTTCAGGAACAACATTTTGCAAGCTGGTTACAGGCTCCCGGGGGACAGGCACAAAAGTTAGGTCCTGTAACCCCGATATTTCAACCTCTGAGACATGCCTGGAAATGGCTCTGTAAATTTTGCAGGCTTAACCAAGTAAGTTCCCCTATGCTACCCATTAGGGGGAATCCCCAATTTCCAGTGGGTAGTACTTCACGGGCCTTTCAGATTTGGGCAACAAAGGGAGTAAGATATGTGTACCATGTGGTGAATGAACAGGGAATAATAAAAACATTTGCGGAACTTTGTAGAGAGTATAAACTACATGAGGCAGACTTGTTTGCATACTTACAGTTACAGCACTACGTGCGGACCTTGCCTAGAGAAACTTTGACAATGGAAACATGGGAGAAGTACAATGAACTACTGGGCTTGGACGCACAGGCCAGAGTCCCGCTGAAATATTTCCATGCGCATTTGAGAGAACATACTAAACTAGCAAATTATTCTGTGGTGTTACAACAGTGGAAATCAGAACTTGGAGTACAACTCACACAGGAACAATTGGAAATGTGCATTAAGCGGATCTACAAATTAACCGAGAATGTGTGCTGGCGGGAAACTTAATATAAATTTATTTTTCGATTGTACATATCACCGCATAGAGCGTACAGAGCCACGCTGAGAGACACTGACTCCTGCCCGAAATGCGCCCGCGCAAATGCACACCTGG
This sequence comes from Microcaecilia unicolor, assembly GCF_901765095.1. Classification (NCBI taxonomy): domain Eukaryota; kingdom Metazoa; phylum Chordata; class Amphibia; order Gymnophiona; family Siphonopidae; genus Microcaecilia; species Microcaecilia unicolor. The sequence continues at coordinate 343,595,738 of NC_044032.1, read as the reverse complement.
GCCACATGTTCTGGTCCTGCCCAAAGATACATGGTTTTTGGAAAAACTTGGCAGAGCATGTATCGGACATGTGGGGAATTCGATGGCACCACTCTCCCAAACAACCTTTCCATGTATTTACTGTTCAGGGCCAAGCGCCGACTGGCATAAGGGCGTTCCTCCAGAGGGCAACCCTAATGGGGAAGAAAACAATCCTACAAGTGTGGCTGACAGAGGAGCAACCCACAGTCAGTTGTTGGAGATCATTGATGATACAAATGTGTGCTTTGGAACGGCATAGCATTACGGACCTGGCATCAGAGGCAGGAGACCTGTTCTGCAAAATTTGGTCCCCCTACTGGGACACCCTGACACCAGTTGCTAGGAGCAAAATTTTAAATGCTTGAACTGGGGGAGGGAGGGGAAGGGTGGGAGGGGAAGGGAGAAAATCTGGGTAAGTTGAATACGAAGTGTTAACACACATGGTTGTAGCATGAGATGTTGTTTGTAAGCACTGTGTTTCGAAAACAATAAATATGATTATTAAAAAAAAAAAAAAAAAGAAATCGGAGAAAATGTTTCTTCACTCAACGCATAATTAAACTCTGGAATTCATTGCCGGAGAAGGCGGTTAGCTTGGCAGAGTTAAAAAAGGGGTTAGACGGTTTTCTAAAGGACAAGTCCATAAACCACTACTAAATGGACTTGGGGAAAAATCCACAATTCCGGGAATAACATATATAGAATGTTCGTACGTTTGGGAAGCTTGTCAGGTGCCCTTGGCCTGGATTGGCCGCTGTCGGGGCCCTTGGTCTTTTCCCAGTGTGGCATTACTTATGTACTTATAAGTTATTAAATTGTTTCTTGGAACTGCTGAGAAAATGAGTGAGGTAGATGGTAGGCTGAAAAAGTTTGAGGAAACCTATGATGCTTTCTCTTCTTAATTATTTTCATTGCAATCTTTTGGAGCAGCAAGGGTTAAGGACAATTTGATTCTTCATAGACATAGGAGCCAACTTTTCAGAATTATTGGGAGTTCTAAGCCCAGTGGAAATAACCCTTCCTTGGACACATACATGGAATTTTCTCAATATTAGTCGGTGCCTATGTTCATAGGCATGTAGAATTTTTGGAAAATTTCCTAAGGAATAAAAAACCTTAGATGTCTTTCACTGGAAATTTTGTTTCAAAATTATCTTAAACAAGTACTGCAGATGGCACATGTGGATAATATGTTATTGTCTAAATTGTATTATATTTCTAGTTCAGTTAATGATTCATCACAGGGGGAGAGCAAGCTCTTAACGATCCTACAATTGCTAATTTGATCCAATTTCTTGAAACCTCTCAGAATGTTATTTCCTCTAGGGCTAATTTGCTTGTCATGTTTGCTACAGAAAAAGATAACCTGTCAGTTTTAAAAGCTTATTTCTTTAAGAAAGAGTTATTGTATTATGGTCAAAAGATTACTATTTTTCCTGATGTATTTAGAGCTACTTAGCTCAGGAGACAATTTTTTCCACTAAAACCCAGAGTATTGGTGCAGCATTTTTTCTGCGTTTTCCTTGTAGATGTTGAATTTCTTATCAGCAGGTCAATTATGTTTATACCAATGTTTCTCAGTAGGAGGCTTTCCTTTTGATTAAGTGAATACGTGATGATTTTTTTTTTTTTTTGGGGGGGGTGAGGGGAGAGGAGTGTGAATATGACATACTATAATGCCCTATAAAATTTGTAATTTTCTCCAGTTCCACACATGTAGGTTGGCTGCCCATAATGTGGTATATTATTTAAGTTTTTTCTTCAATTGTTGGTGATGATGGAAATGTTTCTTTTGTTATGTCATGGTACCTACCAACATAACGGATTACACAAATATCCTTGAATGTCTAGACCCAAAACCCGGGGAATACCTAGCAGATCGATCATGGACCAACTTTGACACGCTTTCATCAAATGAAATCTCACATTGCCTCAGAAAATACGCCAAATCGCAATGCAAACTAGACATTTGCCCTAATAGTCTAATAAGATCCACACCCAAACAATTCAAAACAGACCTCACGAACCACGTAAATTACAGACTCCAAAATGGGCTCTTTCCCACGGATAAAGGAAACATCCTACTTACTCCGCTACCGAAAGATGCTAAGAAAAGCACAATGGACCTAACCAATTATCGCCCAGTATCACCTATTCCACTTATAACCAAACTCATGGAAGGCATAGCGACGAAACAACTTACTGATTACCTAAATAAACACTTAATCCTGCACGAGTCTCAATCAGGATTTCGGTCTAATCACAGCACCGAAACTGTTCTAGTGTCCGCAATGAACTCATTTAAACAAGCAATTGCAACTGGTAACAACATACTCCTCCTACAATTCAACATGTCCAGCGCCTTTGACATGGTTAATCATGAAATACTTTTACATATAGTAGAATACTTTGGAGTAGGAGGCACAGTTCTCAAATGGTTCAAAGGATTCCTGACCACAAGATCATACCAAGTAACATCGAATGCGGACAGATCACTCCCATGGACACCTGAATGTGGAATACCCCAAGGATCCCCCCTCTCACCAACTTTATTCAATCTAATGATGATACCTTTAGCCAAACTTCTAGCCAATCAAAACCTCAACCCCTACATATATGCAGATGACGTCACAATTTACATCCCGTTCAAACATGATCTAAATGAAATCACCAACGAGATCAACCAAAGCCTCCAAATAATGCACACCTGGGCAGATGCATTCCAACTAAAACTTAATGCAGAAAAAACACAATGTCTTGTACTTACCTCACAATATAACACAAAAAAACTTCTCCACCATAACCACACCATACTGTTCTCTTCCTGTCTCACAAAACTTGAAAATTCTTGGAGTCGCTATTGATCGAAACCTCACTCTTGATGCCCACGTGAAAAACACTACGAAAAAGATGTTCTACTCCATGTGGAAACTCAAAAGAGTAAAACCTTACTTCCCGAGATACATCTTCCGTACCTTGGTAGAGTCAATGGTAATAAGTCATCTGGACTACTGCAATGCACTGTAAGCTGGCTGCAAAGAACAGACTATCAAAAAAACTCCAGACTGCCCAGAATACAGCCGCCAGACTCGTATATGGAAAAACTAAATATGAAAGTGCAAAACCCTTAAGAGAGAAACTTCACTGGCTCCCACTTAAGGAACGCATTGCATTCAAGATCCGCACGATTGTACACAAAATCATTCACGCAGACGCCCCAACCAACATGTTAAACCTCGTGGACCTACCTCCCAGAAACGCCACACGATCATCTCACAAATTTCTCAACCTGCACTTCCCCAGCTGTAAAGGACTAAAATACAAGCTGATGCACGCCACCACCTTCTCTTATATGAGCACGCAATTATGGAATGCATTACCCACAGACCTGAAAACAATCGACAAAACAACTATCTTTCGCAAATCTCTGAAGATATATTTCTTCAACAAGGCCTACAATGAGAACTTACAGCCCCACTAATCCACTTCAACAACCCATTCAGTTATGAAAGCCCACCTTCTATAAATACCCTAATAAATCCCTTCCTTCTTCATTCTTCCCTTAATTAATCTCTACACAATACTAACTGTACCTGATATGCTGGAATAATTATGTTAACAATACTATGTAAGCCACATTGAGCCTGCAAATAGGTGGGAAAAAGTGGGATACAAATGCAATAAAATAAAAATAAATATGTATTTCTATTTTCTTTCTTTTTTTTTTTTGGAAAATATCTTTATTGAATCAGAGAAATTCATAAAACAGAATGCTGCAAGAGCACTACAACAGAACGCATTACAAAATCAAAGCAGAATACACACAGGCAAAATCATTCCGGTCTTCCTAGTTGCCAAGATGAGGATTAGCTCCCCCCTCTGATTCATGATTTATTGATTTTTTATTTTTGCCCCCCACCTTCCTTACCCTCTCCCCCTTCCCTCCCCCTCCTTCCACAGGGACACTCAAAGAGTAACATCCGCAACAGAAGTCTCTGACACATATAAAGAAACATATCTGCTCCATATATCACGGTACTGACGGTGCCCCATTGAGGCAGAAAACTTAAGAGAAGTAAGCAGCCAGCTTGCCATTTCCCGCATTAAACCATGCCATGCAACTATTGATGGAGGACCCGGATCAACCCAGGACTGTAGGATGCATTTTTTGATAAGGAAGGTCGATAATAGCACAAATTTGCACCGCGCCTCCCTGAGACACTTCTGTAATAACTGAGCCACACTACCCATCAACACTACCGAGTAGGACCAATCAAATGTGCAACACAAAGTATTCTCAATGACTCCCAGTGCTCTGGTCCAAAATGAGGACAGCGCCAGACACTCCATAAAGGAATGCAGGAAGGTACCAGCACTCGCCTGGCATTTAACACACAGATCACTCTCCCACATCCCCATGGCTTTCCCTCTCTGCTTGGTGATATGCACTCTGTGTAGAACCCTGAACTGGATATCCTGCAATGCCACATTAGGTGTTACTGCGCTAACGCTTTCAAATGCAGCCCCCAGCTGTGCCTCCAAAACACATTACACAACATCCCGACTCTATTGCCCAGCTAATTTCGTCCTGAATATACTGATACCACTGGGAAAGTCTATTTAACTTGGGTGACAGGTTTAGAAAAAACAAGTCCGCTTGTTGGAAAACCACAGGCATCCTGCAACAACGCTCAAGGGTCAGAACATAGTCCCATACCTGGAGATACACAAAAAAGTGAGAATTTGGGACATTCAATGCATGCCGGACTTGATCAAAGAATGGAAAGTCTTTGCCCCTCAATTGCCTCAGATGCCTCAAGTACCGACATCCACTCTGAGCTTGAATACTGGGGAACCACAGCCGGCAGGAAAATTGGGGTTATCCACCAAGGTTAAAAAGGGTTAGATCCTCCCTTCACTCCAATGCGAGCTCACCACCATTCCCACGCTCACCTCAGAGCACCCAGATAAGGGTTTTCCTGTAGAGCTGCCAGACCCCGCAGCTGATGAGGGCCCAGCACCACAAAAGGTTTGTGAGGGGCACTCCAGCTATCCCAAAAATCAGATGGGGCAAAAAGATTGACTCCCGATTGAATCTCATGCACTCAACGAAGAAGCGCCAAAACATTATACATCCTCAAGTCAGGCAGCCGAATCCCCCCCCTCCCCGAGCCCTGCCAAGAGTTAACTTAGTAAAAGATGGCCTAGGTCTCTTAGCATGCCAAATAAATGTACTATGATGCTTCGGAATAGATGGTCCTCTGGTCCACGTACCCAAAGTGGAAGCATTTGTAAAGGATACAATATTTTAGGCAGGAGGACCATTTTGACTAATGCAACACGACCCAAAAAATTTACAGGGAGGTCCTTCCAGCGGTGACACAATTGTTTTATCACATCTAGCTTTTCCAAGACATTTTTCTTGTAGACCCAGGCCCACCCCGGCCCATGACAGAGGGAAGCTGGGCACAGAAGCACTTAACACAAGGGCAACTGATGGGCAGCACCTCCGATTTCCCAAAATTTATACTAAGGCCGGAGAATGCACCGAACTTCCTTATAATAGCCATAACCTGCGGCAAGCCGAAGGATGTGTTGCCTAATAATAGGAGCATATCATCCGCAAACAGATTAATGCGGTACTCACTCCCCCCCCCCCCCCCCCCCCCCCCCATGGACACCCCTTTCAGGGCAGGGTCCTGACGAATCCACGCTGCGAGAGGCTCCAGAGTCAGTATAAATAAAAGGGGGGATAGTGGGCATCCCTGCCTGGTTCCTCCATGCAACGAGAACTTCTCAGTCAGAGTGTCATTGATAATAATTTGAGCTGAGGGGTTGCTATAGAGTGCACAAATCCAGTCTAGAAATGTCCCCTGAATACCAAACCGCTTCAGCACCCAGAACAGATACCCCCAAATCACTTTATCGAAAGCCTTTTCCGCATCCAGACTAGCCAGAATGGCATCCCCCGACCTGAGACTCCCCTCCAGCAAAATGTGGCTCACCTTTAGTGTGTTAGCGGAAGCATACCTTCCCGGGACAAAACCCACCTGGTCTTTATGAACTAGGAGGGGCAGAAAAGAATTGAGTCTGGACGCTAAAGCCGCTGCCAGTATCTTGACATCCTGATAAGACTCCACAAGATCAGTGTCCTTTCCCGGCTTGGGGAGGACCGTGATATAGACATGATTCAGGGAAGGGCCCATAATGCGCGAGTCTTTCAAATTGTCGCACATTGGGATGAAGGAAGGGTTCACCAGGTCCTGCAAAAGTTTGTAGAATTCTGTACCAAGGCCATCTGGGCCTGGTGCCTTAGCCAGCTTCAGCTGCCTAATGACTTTCTACACCTCAATCCCTCGCAGAGGCGCATTGAGGAGCGCCAATTGGTTGGATGTCACTGATGGAAGATTCACTTTGGCAAAGAACTCCTCGCAACTCTCAGCTGTGAAAAGGGGTTTTTACCATAGAGGTTGGTGTAAAAACGGATAAACTCCTTCTGTATAGCTTCCCTGCTTGTGTGAGTGGCCCCTGCAGCATTCCTAATTCGACCAATGTAGCTTTTTGCTGACCTCTGCTTCACTAAAGAAGCCAGCAATTTACCAGTCTTATTACCCCACTGGTGTAAGCGATATTTGTAGAGCTTGACACTGTAGAGTGTTCCAGCATCCAGCACCACCTGAAGCTGTTTCTTAACATTAAAATAGGCCTTGCGGGATACATCAGATGGGCTGAGAATGAACGTTCTCCTAGCAATTGCTTTGTAAGATCACAAATCTTATTCTCCCTGTGTCTGTTCAAAGATGCAGTGTACGCTATGATTTTACCTCGAAGCACCGCCTTAGCTGCTTTCCAGTAAACGCGAGGCCCCACTGACTGAACATCATTCTCAGCAACATAGTCCAAACATCCCTGAAGTAGATATTTATGGAACTCACGATCTTGATAAAGAGCAGGGTTCATACGCCAGTGGAACGTGTTCGCCCTATCTCCCTATTCTAGCTCAACCCACACTGGGGCATGATCAGAAACATCAGGCGTCCCTATCCCTGCCAGAACAGCCCCTCGGACCAGTGAGTGCGAAAGTAGAATGTAATCCAGGTGTGCATGGACACTGTGAGGGTGGGAAAAGAACGTGTAGTCACGCTCATCTATATGATGCAAGTGCCAATAATCCACCACCCCCAACTCTTGAATAAGGAAATTTACCCCTTTCCCTTCATGATCTTTGGATGGTCTTTTGGACAGCTTGCAGTCTATCAGTGGGTCACTAGTGATATTAAAATCCCCCCCCCCCCCCCCCCCCCCCCCCAAGATTAAGGGATATTCATCGAAGGTGGCCAAGCATGCTGCCAAAAGTGTAAAGAATTTATGTGAATATGAATTAGGTGCGTAGATGTTGCAAAGAGCCATCCGCTTTCCTTGCAGTAACCCTGCCACAATTAGAAATCGACCTTCTGGGTCCTGATATAGCTTATGCATCGTGAACACCACACTTTTCTTGATCAATATGGCCACTCCCCGCTTCCTACTATTATAGGCAGCAAAGTAGAGGTCCCCCACCCAGTCCCTCTTTAGTTTAAGGTGCTCTGCTTTCCCCAAATGGGTTTCTTGTAGAAACGCTAAGTCTGTTCGCAGTCTCTTAAGCGCCTGTAAGATTTTATCTCTTTTTACAGGAGAATGGACACCATCAACATTCAGCAATATCACTTTAAGAGCAACCATGGAGCACCATCAGCAGCTGGGGGTCAAATGAGTACACCACTATCCTCAATGTGCCTAGGAGACCTCCCAGCTGAGTCCCCCAGACAAACATGAAGTAAACAACATGAAGCAGAGACTTCTCCCTCCAGTCACCCTGCAAAGTTAGCCCCCCCTCGCAACTTATAGAATTTCGATGAACATGAACCACACTTTTCCCACGTTCCCCCTCCCCCACAGAAACTAACCAATCCCTCCCTCCCCCCTCCTGTCAACCCACCAGCAAAGCCAACAATATTAGCACACATAACCCATACAAAATCACAACAAACATTCCCCTTCCTTCACACCACTAACCCTCCCATGCCCCCCACCCCCACCCCCTTCTTCAGTAGAAGTAAGGTCTTCCCAAGAAATATAAATTCCGAATCAGTAACATACTTAAACTTAAACAAAACCCCGCTTGAGTCAACCGGCTAATACTGAAGGAAGCATGATGTCCAGAATAGTCTTCAGGCTCACCCGAGCTTCAGGCAGAGGCCCAGGCTTCTAATTGACTTCGGGCTCCTCGGCAATAATAGAGTGCATCAGAACACCAAACACCTGATCAGCGCAAATACAGCACTGTAGAAAAAAAAAAAAAACCACACATCTCCGCCAGTCATTGCAGTTTGTCTACAAATGTGCCCAAATCTCCAGGCTCCGTGAAAAAGAAAGTTTTATTGTCGTGCACCACACACACCTTCGCCAGGTACAATAAGGCAAATCTTATTCCTTTGTCAAAAAGATGCTTACAATGTCGGCCCATCTGCTTCCTCTGATCAGCCACACGTGCCGAGTAATCTTGGAAGAGTAGCAGCTTGTGCCCATTGTAGTCAAGCGATTTCTTTCCTCTGTATGCCTGTAACACTCGCTCTTTATCCGCATAATTAAGTATTCTAGTCATCACAGGTCTTTGGTGCTGTTCCCCCTCACGCATAGCCCCAACTCGGTGAATCCTCTCGACTCTCATTATCTTGTCAGGTAGTTGTATGTTTAATTGTTCCGGCAACCACTGCTCGATGAAGTTCCATAGATCCTTTTCTTTTACAGTTTCAGGTAATTGTATGATTCGGAGATTATTACGCTTTCCTCTATTCTCTTGGTCATCGACTTGCTGCATTAGAAGTGTGCATTGCTTCTCAAGCGCCAGAATATTCATGTCCGCCGTCTCAGCACGATACTCCTGGCGTGAGATACGGTCCTCTGCTTGTTGGATACGTGCGCCCTGCCGCTCCAAGGAGTCCCGTATTTGATCCGCCGATGTTTGCAGCTTAGATAGGTTGTCCTCAAGCACTGCCGATATCTGCTGCACTAAGTCTTTAGTGGTCTCCGCCGAGAGACTTGCCAGTGGAGGACTCACTTGCGTCGCCGCCATCTTGAGGCCCAAATTCTGTGTGCGGTGCCTTCCTGTCCGTGGGGTCTTCACAGGCATAACCCACCTGTTCTACCGGCAAGATGGACTTGAGCGCCGTCACTGGATGCACTGGGAGTTAGTCTCGCCATCAGGAATCTTCTAAGCCCGCATAGGGAAGATCTCGCAGATAAATTAATTGGTTTTGGGGTGGTTGGAGCGGAGCTTGGCTAAGAGACGTCCGCTCAGCTAAAGAGCATCATGTGCCCCCCCCCCCCCATATTTCTATTTTCTATGTAGTTTTTTGCAAATTTAAATTTTTTTTGTTTTGTTACATTTGTACCCCGCGCTTTCCCACTCATGGCAGGCTCAATGCGGCTTACATGGGGCAATGGAGGGTTAAGTGACTTGCCCAGAGTCACAAGGAGCTGCGCCTGTGCCTGAAGTGGGAATTGAACTCAGTTCCTCAGTTCCCAGGACCAAAGTCCACCACCCTAACCAAAATAAAAAGGAGGGGTGCTGGTGAGCTCTGAAGAATATGGATGCTTGATTTCTTAGCTCCTGATGCCTCTCTTATAATCCTGAGTTAGCAAGCTATTTTGGCACAACTTTTATCTCCTGTATTATTTACATTCTTTCTGGAAACGTCCATAGCTAACAAAATTCCTAAATTGGATGTGAGCTGTGTCCCTCTTAAAGCCTCCAAACAGAAGAAGCAAGTTCTGCAGTCCCCAACGAAACCACCATCCGGCTCAGGGACTGAAATTACTTTAAGTGTTGTACTGGATGAAATTCTCTCTGTTAAAGAACTTTTATATGACAACTGTAGTTCCATTGAAGAAATGAAGCAATACATTTCCAAAGTCTCACCTGCCTGATGTTGGCTCCCATCTTGATGCAGTGGAAACCCACGTGCAGTGCTAATTCGGCTGCCATCTCATCTCTGAGCTGCAAAGCCCAGGAAATTGATTCATTTCACAGAGAAATTGAAGACTTAAATAACAGATCCTGGAGGAACAATTTACATATCCTTAGCATCCATGAGGGTGCTGAAGTCAAACATACAATCATGTTCCTGGGAGCTCTTCATCTGAAATTGCTGGATATAAAATGTGAACATCCTTTGGAGATTGAAAGAGTCCACGCTCTGCTAATCAAAAGTTCCCGAGACCAATCTTCTTTAAACTTTTAAGATACCCACATGCTTTAACTATTCAACAGAAAGCAAAACTGAAATCTCCACTTACTTATGATGGTGCAAAAATTATGTTCTTTCCAGATCTATGCAAGAGCACTGCTCAGAAACGTAAGAGGCTCCTGGCCATACGAGACTCACTTAAGCAGATAGACTCTCAGTTCTTCCTCTGTTACCCCACACACATGAGTCACGCAAAATAATTTTATAAGATCTTTTGAGGAACCTGAAGACCTGCAATCTTTTCTGGACTCTATGAAATCCTGAAGCTTGTCTGTTGTCTTTATCACCGGTTAGTTTAACCGTTGGCTCACGGCAATCATTTTATTGTGTGTTTGTCTCTGAAGTAATATATTGTGTTAGTAAAATGCATTTGTTTATAAACTGTTAGGTACCAAATTGTGCTTATGATAGCCTTTGATTCTCTAGAGCTTTTTTATATGGTAATCACCTGTTCTGTATTATTGTGTTGTAATTTGCTTGCTTCCTCACTATATCCTCTTGGTTAAAGGACATCTAGGCAGTTTCATATTCACAGACCTCCACTACCCATACTGTGTTTGTGATATGCACATCAGATTTTTTCACTTTGGTATTGTTCTTGTTTGTTATGTAAAAACTGCAGTGCTGCACGGCCTCTTCTAGTGATTTGTTAGCTAGTCTCCTTATTTTTGGCTCCTCACTATATATACGCAAAATGTTCCCATATTCTGTCCACTACGTTCACTGCTGCTAGTTTCATCCCTTCTCTTCCATGCACATAGTCTCTATCAATGTTTGAGTGTTAAATAACCCTATTAAATGTAAGAAACTTTCCCTTTATCTCAAGACCCTCAAAGCTGATATTGTGCTAATTCAAGAAACCAATCTTAGGGCCCCTTTTTCAAAGGTAAGCTAGCATTTTTATTGCGCGTTGTGTAGATGCCCCCAGGAATATTATAGGCCTCTAAATAGAGCGCACTAATTTTTAGCGCACATTAAAAATGCTAGCGTGCCTTTGTAAAAGAGCATATTCTGCTGTCTCTCGCAAACCTAATGGACTTGCGATCCTCTGGGTAAAAACTTCCCTGTTCCATTAATAGACACCAAGGGGCCCTAGCTTCTACTGGAACTAAATAAGTGTAAACAATAATTTATATACTCTTCTGAATGTGTATGGCCCCAATTCTGACACACCAGCCTTTTTTCAGAATATTACCTCTGAAATTCTACAGTTTGGCTCCTCTAACTTTATTATTGGGAGGGGGGTGGATTTTATTGAGATCTCAGTTTGCATTCTAGATAGACAAAGTCAGCTGTTCTATCTAGCATTTGAAAAAGACCTTTGATCTTATAGACTCCTGGATAATACTGCACCCTACTGATAAAGAATTTACTTTTTTCTCCCCTCCTCATGTTAGCTGCTCTTATATTGATTTCTTTCTGGTCTCCTCCTCTATCTCGTCTCAACTTTCAGTTACTACCATTTTAAGCTGCACCATTTCAGATCATTCAGCAGTGCTACTGAATCTTTCTGCTGGCCCACTGAGCAAGCCAACACATCTCTGGAAATTTCTCTCTTCCCTGCTGCAAGATATTACTTTTCAAGAACAAATTAAACAGGTAATCATAGATTACTTTAATTATAACCAGCCCTCTGATGTTAGCACTAGTAGTTGATGGAATGCCTTTAAGGCTATTGTTAGGGGAGCTATGGGAAAAACAAAGAACTTTTTATCTCTGTAATCAAGACTCATCAAGACTTAACTGCAAAAATGCCAAACTGAATTTAATTCCCTACTCTAGATTCTACACAGAAAGCAATGTCTAGCCATCTCTTAGCTCAATTTTTAAAATCCAGAAATAACAGATTGAGAGTTTCACAAATTATTGACTCCACTGGAGTTTCCAATACCTCGGACTCCGCAATTGCTCAACAATTTCAGAATTTTTACAAGAAACTATACAGCCTCAAAATTAGTTTTTTGCCCTCTGCTTTTCAAGAGGTCACCAAAACAATTTCCCCTCCAGCAATACCTTCCTCTCTCCTTAAGAACTTAGGGACATCACTGAATAGGAGATTTGTCAGCCAAGATCACAGGCAAAACCCCAGGAAATGACGACTCCAATGCTGAATTTTATCTAGCCTTCTCATAAGAACATAAGAATAGCCAGACTGGGTCAGACCAATGGACTTCTAGCCCAGTATCCTGTTTCCAGCAGTGACCAAGCCAGGTCACAAGTACCTGGCAGAAACCCAAATAGTAGCACCATTCCATGCTACCAATTCCAGGGCAAGCAGTGGCTTGTTTTCTGGATCAAGGAGAGGCGACCCTTTGAGAAGGGGGGGTACTGTCACGACCATGGCTGTGCTCTGACCCCCCCCCCCCCCCCCCCCTCGGACGCCCTGACTCACCTTCTGGGTTTGGGAGCCAGGTTCTGCAGACAACGGGTGTTTGGTGGCCCATCCTGCTATGCTGGGCCATCCTGCTATGCTGGGCTGCTCCCTGTTCTTGGCTCGGCGTCCTTTTTCCCGGTACGGTGCTGGCAGGGGGCTGGTTTCCTAGGGCACACGTTCACCAAAGAGTCATCTCTTATTCTCCTGCTGCTGCCACACTGGGAAACTCTGCAGGGGGGAGATCACTTCCTGCACCGCGGAATTTAAGGAAGGCCCCAGTGTTTTCCTCAGGGCCTTCGCAACAGGTCTCTTGGCCTTGCCTAATTCTTGTCCTGTTTGTCTTACCTTGTCTCCCATTCTTGTCTCTTGTCCTGCCTGTCTAGTCATCAGAGGAGGGCGGGACACATCCTAGGGAAGGCTGAAGTCCCGAGTCAGCCCTGCTTTAATCGCTGCGGTACCAGTACCGGTGGTGATCAAGGCAAGGTGAAGGACTGCTAGGGGGAGGGGAGAAGAAGAGATGCCTGTACTTGGAGTGGTCCTGACACAGCCAGGATAGTGCCTAGCATGGGAGGCAGAATCGGAGTGTGAATCGGGGGGGGGGGGTGGGGGGGGGGGACAGACCCCCCCCTCCCCAATCACCACAGAGAGAAGAGGTTGTTGGTTGCTGTGGTGGGCCCTAGCGCATGCAGTGGCTGATGCAGGTTGCAGGTTTTTTTAATTTCTGGAGGTCATGCTTGCAGCTGTGGGAGCTTAGCCATTCTTCCATTTGACTTTATGCTGATGATATTCAGGTTTTTTTCCCCATTAAAGTGTTCTGTCTCTGATATTCTGTCTTTTTTGAAGATGTGCTTACAGACATTAAGATCCTGGTTTAGCACCAATAGGCTGAGGTTGAATGTAGAGGAAACACAGATATTGTTTTTGTCAAATTGGTCAAATCTTGAGTGTTGGCCCTGTGCAGTAAGCTTCGCAGATACTGAGCTTTGCTTCAGAGTGTAGGTTTATTGGGGTTCTATTAGATTCTAAGTTAACTTTCAAATTGCAAATTAGGAGTGTTTATCAGGAAGGCCTTCTTCAGGTTGAAATTATTAAGGTGTTTGAAGAAATTATCCGAGGTGAATTTCTGGACAGTCTTGCAAGCTTTGGTATTATCGATGCTAGATTATTGTAATTCATTATACTAGGGCCTTTCTAAATCATGATTCGATATCTTAAGCTTGTGCAAAATGTTGCTGCTAGGCTTCTGACAGGATTGTTGAAATTTGAAGGAATTGCACTGACTTCCTGTATTTTGGCAAATTAGGTTTAAGATGTTGACATTGATTTTTAAGGCCTTGAACATTGATGCACCTCTGGCTTTAGCTCCATCTTTAAGATTGTATCAACCATCTCGTAGTCTGCATTTTATGGATAAGCTTTTATTGGACATTCCTTTAAATGCGTTAGGTTTGAAGCTAACCATTCAGCAATGCTTCAGATTGCAGGTGCTGCTATTTGGAATATTTTGCCTGTGAGCTTACATGTAATATCTAAAATCATTTCTTTTTGCTCAGGCTTTTTCAGTCTGAGTAGTTTACTTACTGCCGTTAGATATTAGTCTTGATGACGGTTGTAGTTGTTTGTATTCTGTTACGTTTTTTGTGTCTTTCACTGTGTATGTTCCCAATGTACTTTGTATTGTTATTTGAATATTTTTACCGCTGTAATTGCCTATTGCTCATGTTCTATTCTTACTGTACAGTGCCTTGAGTGAATTCCTTCAAAAAGGCAGTAAATAAATCCTAAATAAATAAAATGTACACTTCGTAGGGCAATTGGATAGTGCAGTTTAGAAATGTGTAAATAAATATGTGAAGATTCTGCACATGGAAGGTAATTGTATAATTGGATACCCAATATAGCTGATGTGGATGCTTGTGCCTAGATATATGCATGAACACACTTAAAGGATAGTATTCTAGAACTTACGCATGTACACGTGTGTTTAGCCCACAGTCTGCCTATGTGAATGTCCACTGGCTACGTATACTCCATCAAAGCTTTGCAGATGCTTTTCCTCTAATTGGCATTCAGTAAGGGGTCATTATCAGGCTTATTTTTGAAAGAGAAGGACACCCATCTTTCAACACAAATCCGCCCGCCGCCTTCTATGGCTGCGGCATTGGGCGGCTGACATGACCTCTAAGCAAAGCTGGTCAAGTTGCCCTTTCGGGGCCTACTGTTATTTGGAGAGGAGTTGGAGAAGATTGTTAAAGACCTGGGGAATGCTAAACCCCAGAGGTTACCTGAGGATAGGCCGTAACCTTCTTCCAAGGGTCAAGTGGTTCCCTCCTCCTCCAGACCTCGCTTCCGTGAAGCTCAAAGGTATCGCCCGGGGCGCTCTGCTGGGTTTACTCAACGTGCCCGTTTTCAGCAGAGGAACTCCTTTCGCTCGGACAAACGCTCCGCAGCGGCAAGCTCAAGGCCAGGAGTTCAGGGCCGTCCTCCACAATGATGGGATGCTGGTCCACTCCTCCTCTACAGCTGTAGGAGGACGCCTTTCCCTCTTTCTCAAGGAGTGGACCAAGATTACCTCAGATCAGTAGGTCCTGGACCTGATCAGAGAAGGTTACCGATTGGAATTCGATGTCCCGGTGAGAGAATTGTTTGTGGAGTCCCGATGCGGCACTGCCATCAAACGGGTGGCGGTAGAGGAGACCTTACAAGTCTTGTTGGAGCGGTGATCCCTGTGTCTCCTGCCGAACACGGCCCATTCTCGACTTAAAGAAAGTCAACGAGTCACTAAGAGTGTGGCATTTTCACATGGAAACCCCGTGCTCCGTCATTGCGGCGGTTCAGCCAGGAGAGTTCCTCACGTCTCTGGACCTGAAAGAAGCTTACTTGCACATTCCTATATGGCCCCTGCACCAACGGTTCCTCCGGTTTGCGGTGTTGGGAAAACATTTCCAGTTTCGGGCCTTGCCTCTTGGCCTGGCCACAGCTCCCCGAACCTTTTCCAATGTAATGGTGGTAGTAGCTGCCTTTCTCAGGCGACAGGGTATCCGGGTTCACCCGTACCTCGACGACTGGCTCATCAGAGCGGACTCTGCAGAAGAGAGTTGTCCCGTAACAGCCAGAGTGGTCTCAGTACTGTGATCTCTGGGCTGGGTCATCAATATAGCCAAAAGTCACCTGACCCCCTCTCAATCTCTAGAATATTTGGGGGTCCGGTTCGACACGGCCTCGGGGTTTGTCTTTCTACCCGACCAAAGGCGGTGCAAGCTTCAGAATGAGGTCCGTCTGCTCCTGCGGATGCCTCGCCCGCGTGCTTGAGACTTTGTCCAGCTGTTGGGGTCGATGACGGCCACCTTGGAAGTGGTGCCATGGGCGAGAGCGCACATGAGACCTCTGCAGATTGCCCTGCTTCAACGATGGTCTCCTATGCCCCAGGATTATCAACGGTTGTGCCCATGTTTCGTGCTCTCCTTCCTCTCACCACCTGGTGGCCAGACCTGGTGGCTGCAATGGACTGTCTGGTTATTGTCACCCGTTCCAGATTTCAGCCCGGTCCGGATCTTCCGGGCTGCCAGACTTGCTTGCTTTGGTTGAACCTACACAGCACCCGTAGTTGCCTGGTGATTGCTGCAGCTTGAGCATCAGCTGCTGCTGGGCTTATTAGTCAGTTGGAATCCTCTGCCTTTGCCTTTGCATCGCCTAAGGCCCTGAGATTTGTCGGTGTGCTGTGTGCACGTCTGCCTGATCTGGTTTTACTGTATTGGCTCTTGTTTGATTTCTAGTTAGTCTATGTGTAGTTTAGTTTAGGGCTATTGTTTGTTTCTTAGTCTTGTTCCTGGTTTGCAATTCTTTGTGTAGTTCTTAGGTTCTGTGTTGTCTGTCTTCTGTGGCTGCTTGCAGCTTCTAGTTCTGGCCCTTGTCTGTCCCTACTGTTTCTTGTCTTAGTGGCTGCTTGCAGCTTTCAGTCTCTGTCCCCTAGCTTGTCCACTCCCTGCCTTGTGTTGTATTGTCTGTCTATGAGTCCTAGCCCAGTTTCCTGCCTTTTTGCCCTTGTTCATTCCTTTCCCCTCTGACCCTCAGTCCCTGTGCTGCCTAGCTGATATCCAGTCCCGGCCCTGTCCAGTAAGTCCTGCCGGCCGCCTAGAGCCAGGGGCTCAACTCCTGGAGAAGGGCGGCTAAGTGCAGGTGAAGTCTCACTGTTTGTCAGAGTTCTGCCTTGCCTCTGGTGTGGGGTGGTTTTGCCTGCCTCTGCCGCTCCTCAGCAGTGGTCCAAGGGCTCACTAACCTGGTTCCTGCTTTGGAAAACGTGACACGTGGCTCCCTGCGGCCCGACTCAGTTTGGAGTGGTGGCTCTCAGACAACATGCTGCGGCGAGGAATGCCGCTAGCGCTTCCCGATTGGTGCCTGGTGGTAACGGATGCCAGCCTGAAGGGCTGGGGAGCACATTGCCAGGGAAGCTATGCCCAGGGTCTGTGGACACCCGAGGAAACAGGGTGGTCAATCAATCTCTTGGAACTGAGAGCAATATTCCAAGTTCTTCTGGCCTTTCACAAGACTCTCGAGGGACTGGCTGTCAGAGTTCTGTCGGACAACACGACAGCAGTGGCCTACATAAATTGTCAAGGCGGCACTCAGTGCCAAGCACTGGCCGCAGAGGCTGCTCAGATATGCCACTGGGCCAAGCTACATCTGCAGCTTTTGTCAGCAGCTCACATAGCAGGTCAGAGCAACGTGCAAGCCGATTTTCTAAGCAGGTATCAAATCAACCCTGCGGAGTGGGAACTGGCAGACGAAGTGTTCCTTCAGATCTGTGCCAAATGGGGAACGCCCGTAGCAGATCTTATGGCCTCAAGCACAAATGCCAAAGTCCCGTCCTTTTTCAGCAGACAGAGAGATCCTCGCTCGGCGAGGTTGGATGCCTTGGCTCAACCCTGGCCTCCTGCACGTGTTCCCTCCTTGGCCCTTAATAGGGCGACTCCTCCTGCGAATTCGGCTGCATCAAGGAGTGGTGATCCTCATTGCCCCGGATTGGCCCAGGCGGCCGTTGTATGCGACCCTCCGGCGGATGCTGGTGGAGGCTCCCCTTCCCTTGCCTCTGGTACGGAACCTGTTGACGCAGGGCCCAGTGACCATGGAGGATCCATGCCACTTTGGTCTTACGGCATGGCTATTGAGAGGGCGCAATTGAGAGATGAGGGCTATTCTAACAAGGTCATCTCCACTCTCTTGCAGGCCCGCAAGCGTTCCACTTCCGTGGCCTATGCTCGGATCTGGCGCCAGTTTGAGGCTTGGTGTACTTCTAAAGCGATCACACCCATGCGGGCTTCTGTCTCGCCGATACTTGACTTTTTGCAGGATGGTGTACAAAAAGGCTTGACCTATAATTCCCTGCGTGTTCAAGTGGCAGCGTTGGCATGTTTTTGGGGGAAGGTCTCGGGCCTCTCCCTGGCTGCGCATCAGGACATTGCACAGTTTCTTAGATGGGTGCTTTGGCTCCGGCCTCCCGTGCGGGCCCCTTGTCCGGCTTGGAACCTGGGGCTAGTATTAAAGGTTCTTCAGTGTTCACCCTTCAAGCCGCTGAGGTGAGCTTCGGAGAAGGATGTGACTCTAAAGACAGTCCTTTTGGTGGCCATTACATCGGCGAAACGGGTGTCTGAGCTCCAGGCGCTGTCCTGTTGAGACCCATTTCTGCAATTCTCAGAGTCCGGAGTTACGGTAAGTACTGTGCCTTCCTTCCTGCCTAAGGTGGTTTCAGCGTTTCACCTAAACCAGCCTATTTTTCTGCCTTCCTTTACTAGGGAGGAGTTTCCGGAATCTTTTGGGCATTTGCACCTTCTGGATGTGCGCAGGGCTCTGTTGCAGTATCTGCAGATGTCAAATGCTTTCAGGACCTCTGATCACCTTTTGTATTGTTGTCAGGTCCTCGCAGAGGGTCTCCAGCGTCTAAAGCCACTATAGCCCGTTGACTTAAGGAAGCCATTCTTTCTGCATATCTGCTATCTGGCCGGCCTCCGCCTGACGCCTTTAAGGCACATTCCACAAGAGCGATTTCCTCCTCTTGGGCTGAGACGGGAGCACTCTCTCTTCAAGAGATATGTAGTGCAGCTACTTGGGCTTCTAAGCTCTCTTTTGCCCGTCATTACAGGCTGGATGTGGCTGCCAGGAGGGACGCGCTTTTTGGAGCACGTGCTTGCGCGTGGTGTGGTTTGTTCCCACCCTATCTAGGGATTGCTTTGATACATCCCATTCGTAATGGATTCATCTGCTGGTGATGACAAGGAAGGGAAAATTAGATTCTTACCTTGGTAATTTTCTTTCCTTTAGTCACAGCAGATGAATCCATGATCCCTCCCTGATTGACTCCGTTTTGTGTTCAGTTTTTTCTGCAGACATGTTCCCTCATTGGGAGAAGTTGGAAAACAGTCTTCAGGATTTCTGTTTTGCTACAGGAGGTTGAGTTCATCCCTCCTTTGTGTTATTGCTCCTGTTCTTCGCTGTGAGGAAAGTTCATGTTATACTACTTTGTGGTTTAACACTGCTTTGGAAGCTTCAAAATACTGAGAGGCAGATGGAGCTAGCCATCCTAGAGGCACTATGGTTTTCAGTGTTCTCTATCTCCCCCTGCTGGTAGGTGGACACAACCCATTCGTAATGGATTCATCTGCTGTGACTAAAGGAAAGAAAATTACCAAGGTTAGAACCTAATTTTCCCATGTAGGCCATAAAAAAGACTGTCCTAAATTAAACCACATAGCTTTATGTAGGAAAGATAATTTTATAAAGTTATTTTTGCAGATCTATGAGAGTTTATGCATGTAAAACGTTAATTGTAGTGATATTCTCATTTTTTTTGCAGATCATAATGATAAAAAATGAAATTTACCACTGCAAAACATCAGGAATATTTTTGCGTCTGGCAGCAGGAGGACTGATTGCAGACAATAACATCCACAGTAATGCAGAGGCGGGAGTGGATATTCGGAAAGGAGCTAACCCTCTCATATTGGTAATTTATATCTTATTTCCTTGGATGTATTTCTTTAGCTCTGTTGTCTAGTACAGAGCAACCAGATAAGAAATATTTCTTTCTAGAAATGAGTCAGAAATCTATAACTCTTACTGTCAGAAATATTTTAAAATTAAAATCAATAGAACTTGTCCAGTCTTGCCCTGGATATTGTAGACTTTCATTTGCCAAGAGCAGCACAGCTGCCCATTACTATATAAAGCTGTTCTTTGTATTCCACAAATCGGGCAGGTGGCACTTCAGTACTCTCCTTTCAGTCTAGACCATACACAGTATATATTCACACTTGACCAGTTATCCGATAAAGAGTAGAATTTATTGTGGCTGCAGCATTCTACAATTTAGATCTATGAATTATTCACAATAACAAGCAATTTCCAATCATGTATACATTTTATAGTAATAAACAATCAAATATATGACTCGATTTCTATCTAGAGCATTTGAGGCAAGTGGCCTAGCCTTTTTGAGTCACACAGTTCTCTCTCTGCCATAATCACACTGTAGCTTTTTGCTCCACCTGAGGCATATACCGCCGACATGCCCAGGCGCTAACATCACAGCTTTGCTCAAGGGATTGCCGTAAAAGCATCTTCCCTCTCATACCCGTTGACTCTCTTTCTTGAACCTTCAGCCTCCCCATTCCGTCCAAGTCTGAGGTAGGCTTCACTGATGATCTGCTAATCTGGCACTGGCCCCCCTCTGTACAAGAGGGGAACTGCCCTTGATCTTAGACATCATCCATGCCACTGCTAGCTTGGGACAACTACATGACCTTTAACCTTGCTTTGGTCTGAAACATAGTGCTGTGTACTCTTTCATGCTAGGACCCACCGCCTGTGGAATGCTGCGACAAGTCCCTATCTCCTTAATATGGGGCGGGTGGGGTGGGAGAGCTGTGGGAGCAGCAGGCTAAAATGGTGAATGCACCTCGCAGGCACTGCCCTTCTTGCTCCCAGAGGTCATCTCTTTCCCCACCTCCCAGACTTCGTGTCTTGTTACCTGCCTACTTATAGGTCCTCTATTCTTTAGTGCCTCCCCCTTACTTATCCCTTTCCTAATTTGCCTGTGCTTGCAGCTCTTCTATACTTCCCATCACCCTCCCCACTACCTCCTACCTCCTATTCCTGCTGTACTGGGCTACCGCCTGTTTGTGCTTGTGACCGCCTAATGCTGGGTCACTGTCCTTTCTTTTCACTTTACAGATTCAGTGTACTGTGTGATCAGCCTCTGATTAGAGAAACTGAAGGACAAGGGGCCATGACATGAATTTAGGAGGGAGGCACAGAAGAAATATAACAAACTGCTACTTTTACTGAGAGAATAACAGATTCCTGTAAAAATGTTCTTCAACAGGTCTATGGAAACAGTGAAGAGTATCCAATTGACAGGAGAAGGGCAAATATAAAACAAATACTCATTCCCCCAAATTCTACGTATGGCACCTTACGTTGTGTGTGCTAATTTGGTCGCATGGCCACACAACTTAATTAACAAGCTAATCAGCAGTGATAATTGGTACTTAACAAATAGAGGCACTAATTGGCTTTAATTAGACTTTACGCGCACATCTTTCTAAGCGTATTCTATAAAGTAGTTCACATAAATTTTCGGGTGGGGTTGTGGTCGTTTCAGAAAACTATGCGCACTGCTATGTAGTACACCCCCAATCTGCCTGGTTTTAGGTGGCCTAAATAAGTGCACTTCAATTTTAGTTGCAAGAATTCCCTGTGCATAGAGGTAGATTCTATATATGGCACCTGAAAAATCCATGTGGTAAAAAAAGTATTCCTAGGTGTATTCTCTAAAGTATACCTACATTTTATAGAATAGGTTTAAATTTCCATGCTGTATTTATTTGGATCTTGTTCACATCTTTTTCAGTAGTAGCTCAAAGTGAGTTACATTCAGGTACACTGAGTATTTCCCTGTCCCTGGAGGGCTCACAATGTAAGTTTGTACCATGGAGGGTTAAATGACTTGGCCAAGCAGCAGCGGCAGCAGGATTTGAACTGGCCACCTCTGAATGTCAAGACTGGTGCTCTAACTGCTAGGCCACTTCTCCACTCCCTTGATTGCCTCTGCATGTGACCAAATTTGGTTGCATCCATTTAGGCCATGTTTTACTTGGTGTACATCCTGAGGCCTATGTTAGGTACAGAGCGGGTTTATTCTGTAATAATGCGCATAGATTTTAGAAATGCCCATTCCACACCTATAACCTTGACACCAGAATAACAGGCACATGCTCATGTGACATAGGTGAGAGAGGGTGGCAATAGGAGATGTAAAAGGGGGAATGGGAATCTGAATAAGGAGGTAAGACATAAGAAAAGGACTGGAGGTGGCGAGGAGATGAATAACAGAGAGTAGATGAGAGGCCGCTATATCTTTTGTGAGATGGGGTGGCCAGAATTGCACACAGTATTTGAGGTGTGGTTGCACCATGGAGTGATATAAAAACGTTATAACATTTCTCATTTTTATTCCTTTCATAATAATTCCTAATATTCTATTTGCTTTCTTAGCTACCAGTGCCCTCAGAACAGAGGATTTCAGCGTGTCAGCAATGACACCTAGATCCTCATCGTCGATGGTGACTCCTAATGTGGAACCTTGCATCTCATAGCTATAGTTTGGGTTCCTTTTTCTCACACGCAACACTTTGCACTTGCTGACATTAAACGCCATCTCAGAACAGGCAAAAGTAGAGGCTGGTCAAAGACGAATCACCACTGGAGATATGAATCCTAGCAGTCTTTATTGTGATGAAAAACTAAAAGACCCGACACGGGCTGTGCTTCGATGCACGCAAGCGTCTACATCAGAGGTCAAACAGTAAACTCCAAACGTTGGCATAGAACCGCAGCCATTTTCGAGTTTAAAGCTGTACACTTTACCCAAATGTTTGTCCATTCATAGCAAATATAACAAACTCCTTTCACCGACTGTGGAAGCAACAAAATCACAATTTTGCTGCGGTTCTGTGCCGACGTTTGGCGTTTACTCTTTGACCCCTGATGTAGATGTGTGCGTCGAAATACGGCCTGTGTCGGGTCTTTTAGTTTTTCATCACAATAAAGACTGTTGGGATTCATATCTCCAGTGGTGATTTGTCTTTGACCAGCCTCTACTTTTGCCTGTTCTGTGTTGTCGTCGTAGAGGATTGCTCCTGTTCTGTATTTTGGATTAAGCACCATCTGCCATTTGGATGCCCAGTCTCCAAGTCTCATAAGGTCCTCTTGCAATTTTCCACAATCCTCTTGCAATTATGTCATCAGCAAATCTAATTACCTCATTAGTTATTCCCATCTCTAGATCATGTATAAATATGTTAAAAAGCAGCGGTCCCAGCACAGACCCCTGGAAAACACCACTATCTATCCTTCTCCGTTCAGAACATTTAACCCTACTCTCTGTTTTCTATCTTTTTTTTTTATTTGCATGAAGTCTTTATTGTCAATTAGGAGAAACAATACAAAATGCAGTATGAAGGCATTGTATACATGAACATAATTCAAGGCGCCAAAAGAAACGACAGAAAATAGTGTTCCAATTTGCAAAAGACAACACAATAAAACTTCATTGTTTTGTAAACTTTTCATAACTCCCCAAGGTTGTTTTCTATCTTTTAACCAGTTTTTAATCCACAATAGAATTACCCCCTATCCCATGAGCTTCTAATTTCCTCTGGAGTCTTTCATGAGGTACCTTGTCAAATGCCTTTTGAAAATCCAGATACATTGACCGACTTACCTTTATCCACATGTTTATTCACCCCTTCAGAGAAGTGTATTAGATTGGTGGTGCAAGATTTCCCTTTAATAGATCCATGTTGGCTTTGTCTCATTAATCCAGTTTAAAGAAAACGATGACATTACAATCTTTGATGAAAGCTGGGAGTGGAGATTGGGGTGATGCTTGAGGTAGAGTAGTTTCCCCACCATCGTTACCCCTTGCACCAGGTTTTTATTTCAGTGAGTATGAGATTCAGGGTGGTTCCTTCCTACTCCTTGGTTCATCATTTCTAGGGTTAGCTGCTCCATGAAGGAGGCATTTATAATATCTAGAAATTTTACCTCCCAGTGATGAACACTCTCCACATATTTATATAAAGGTGAAGAATGATCATGAAGGCCCTTACTGTAATTCCAAATTAAATATTATCCCAACATAGGTCAAACTTTAGAACTCTTATGGTAGTTAGAAGATCTTCAACACTTGTACATTAGTTTATACAGCACTTTAGTCTCCTCAGCTTGTGGCAAGAACACTTGATTCTCCCTTGCATTCCTCTCACTCTTGCCTTTCTAGGCTCTACAGGCAGGTCCCGGTCCCTAGCTGTGTCAGCAGGAATAAGATCCCTTTCCCTTATGGGTTTCAGGAGTATCTCCTAGAGACCAAGTCCATCTGGGATTCCAGAACTCCTCCTTCTCTTCAGTATAGGTATGAGGGGACCTCACTAGTGATTCCTCCTTGTCTTTTGTCTCCCTTCCATGAGACTTCAGAGACCCCACTGGCTTGTGTTTGTCCAGCATTCAGACCAGCTTGGAAGTCAAAAGAACCCTTCAACATGGCTACTTCCACACTGTACCGGGGGGTGGGGGGGATAATACTTAGCCAGGCGTGAGAGCCAAGTCATAACATTGTAGCTTTCTGTTTCTCTGCCTTTTCTTTATGGAGCAAGATAAGTGTCCATCCCAAGCCCTGCTACCTGATTATAATAGGCATGATGGATTGGCTTCAGTAGCAAAACCAATCTGCTCTCTTTTAGCTGTCAGGGTTATGGAAAAATATAGTCTTCCTCCAAAAACAACTATCCTCCCAGTCCCTCTTATGGTGTTGGGCTCAGTAGCATCTCTGTGGAAAATTACTAGATATGGACATGCTGATTCCAGGGCATAGTCTTTTTTTGTAACACCCAGCATGCCCAGAGATAGGGGCTAAAAGCCAGACCTGGGTCACATATGTTTTTAAACACTGTGATTGTCTTTAGATATTGACCTAGAAAATTTCATAATGTTGCAGTTTAGTACTGTCATATTATGTACACCGTAAGCTATATGAAAAATAAACTATTGCCAAACATGAGAAAACCAGAATGATCCACATTCATACAGTGTATATACCAAAAGTAGTTTGGAGGAGACGGACGGACAGTATAGTAGTATTTCAGTTCATTTGTCCTTCCATCCAAGGGCACAATTACTTGTGTTCAACTATACCAGCTGGCTCGAAACTTGCAATTGTTGCTGTACAAGTTTCCCTTTTGAAAAGATGAGGTTCTGGTCATGGGCAATAGGGCATATTCAGAAGCGCTATAAAATTTCAGGATATATGTTGTTTTTGCTTCCTTTCTTTTTACAGTTGTTGTTCTTTGTGTACTAAAACCCTTTGTGCATATTCTGTTTCTTTTTTCTCAATATATTTGAATGATAATCTGTTCTTTTTTTTGTCTAACTTGCAGTGTAATAAGATACACAGTGGCCTTCGTTCAGGCATTGTTGTCCTTGGCAATGGGAAAGGCATCCTCCGTAGCAATCAGATTTATGGAAATAAGGAAGCTGGCATTTATATTTTGTACAATGGGAACCCCATTGTAAGGTAGGAAATTAAGTCATAATGGTGACCTTTCTTCTCCCTTCCTTCACATTCCTTCAGTTTCAGATTTTGATGCCTCTATGATTTTACACAACTATTGCCTCTCAATCTGTGCACCCGTCTTATACAAGAAAAATGCTATTCCCCCCAATATTCAAAGCTATTTAACTGGGCACTTACGGCTGCTGACTGGTTAAATACTATATCAGCAACTAACTGTGGATATTCAGTGGAAGATAACTGGTTGCGGTTAGCAACTAGCCAGTAAGGACTAGATTCTATATATCGCGCCTAAAAAAATCTGCAACAAAATACGCTTAGGCATATATTATAAAGTACGCCTAAATTTAGACATACTTTATAGAATAAGCCTAAATTTCCGTGTGGTTTATAGAATACGTTGAGTACCTGTCCGTGTGACTAAATTTAGTCACGAGCAGTTATGCCAAGAAAAACTTGGTGTAAATGTTGTGTTCAATATTGGGCCCGGTCTGATTTATTTATTTATTTTCTGCATTCGTACCCCACATTTTCCAACCTGGTGGGTAAACTCAATGTGACTTACAGTAACTCAGATAAGCAAGTTTCTAGTTGTTTGAGATTGATGCAAGCCTCGTTCCATTCGTGATCATGTTGTAGTGTGATGGCTGAGATCTCCCTGGTTATGTGGTTTCGTCGGAAAGAAATGTCCTTAATAGGTGTGCTTTGAGATGTTTTCGGAATGAGAGATAATTGTTCATGGATTTTAATTCTTTCAGTAGAGAGTTACAAGTTTTGGTGCAGATGTATGTGAAACTGGTTGTAAGTGTTTTGTGTCATTGCTTTCAACATACAGGTCAGATGTGCAAGCCTTTCATCTTGTTCTCTCACTAATAACATAGTAGATAACGGCAAAGAAAGACCTGCACGGTCCACATGCGGAACAATGTGCGGCAGTTGGCGGGCTTGGTGGACAAGCTCCCTCCTGAGCAAGCCAAGCCGTTTCAGGAGGTGGTCAGGCAGCTGAAGGCGTGCAGAAAATTCCTGGCCAGAGGGGTATATGATACCTTTGATGTTGCGTCCAGCGCCGCTGCTCAAGGTGTGGTGATGCGCAGACTCTCATGGCTGCGTGCCTCCGACCTGGAGAATAGGATCCAGCAGCGGATTGCGGAATCCCCTTGCCGAGCGGACAACATTTTTGGAGAAAAAGTCGAACAGGTGGTAGAACAGCTCCACCAGCGGGATAATGCTTTCGACAAATTCTCCCGCCGGCAGCCTTCAACATCTGCCTCCTCAGGTAGATGTTTTTATGGGGGAAGGAGAACTGTTCCCTACTCTTCTGGTAAGCGTAGGTACAATCCTCCCTCTCGACAGCCTGCGGCCCAGGCTAAGCCCCAGCGCGCTCGCTCTCGTCAGCAGCGTGCGCCTCAGCAAGGCCCTACAGCTCCCCAGCAAAAGCAGGGGGCGAGCTTTTGACTGGCTCCAGCTGAGCATAGCCGAGATCAAAGTGTCCGTGCCGGACGATCTGCCGGTTGGGGGGAGGTTGAAAGTTTTTCACCAAAGGTGGCCTCTCATAACCTCCGACCAGTGGGTTCTCCAAATAGTCTGGCAAGGATACACCCTCAATTTGGCCACCATGCCTCCAAATTGTCCACCGGGAGCTCAGTCCTTCAGCTTCCAGCACAAGCAGGTACTTGCAGAGGAACTCTCCGCCCTTCTTAGCGCCAATGCGGTCGAGCCCGTGCCACCCGGGCAAGAAGGACTGGGATTCTATTCCAGGTACTTCCTTGTGGAAAAGAAAACAGGGCGGTTGCGTCCCATCCTAGACCTAAGGGCCCTGAACAAATATCTGGTCAAGGAAAAGTTCAGGATGCTTTCCCTGGGCACCCTTCTTCCCATGATTAAGCAAAACGATTGGCTATGCTCTTTGGACTTAAAGGATGCTTATACACACATCCCGATACTGCCAGCTCACAGACAGTATCTTCGATTTCGTCTGGGATCACGTCACTTCCAGTACTGTGTGCTACCCTTTGGGCTCGCCTCTGCGCCCAGAGTGTTCACGAAGTGCCTAGCTGTGGTAGCAGCAGCGCTTCGCAGGCTCGGAGTGCACGTGTTCCCTTATCTCGACGATTGGCTGGTGAAGAACACTTCCGAGGCAGGAGCTCTACAGTCCATGCAGATGACTATTCGACTCCTGGGGCTACTAGGGTTTGTGATAAATTACCCAAAGTCCCATCTTCTCCCAGTACAGAGACTCAAATTCATAGGAGCTCTGCTGGATTCTCGGACGGCTCGTGCCTATCTCCCGGAGACAAGGGCCAGCAATCTGGTGTCCCTCGTCTCCCGGGTACGAGCGTCCCAGCAGATCACAGCTCGGCAGATGTTGAGATTGCTTGGCCACATGGCCTCCACAGTCCATGTGACTCCCATGGCTCGTCTTCACATGCGATCTGCTCAATGGACCCTAGCTTCCCAGTGGTTTCAGGCTGCTGGGGGTCTAGAGGACGTGATCCACCTGTCCACGAGTTTTCTCAAATCCCTTTGTTGGTGGACGATTTGGGCCAATTTGACTCTGGGACGCCCCTTCCAAATTCCTCAGCCACAAAAGGTGCTGACTACGGATGCGTCTCTCCTGGGGTGGGGAGCTCATGTCGATGGACTACACACCCAAGGAAGCTGGTCCCTCCAGGAACGCGATCTACAGTTCAATCTCCTGGAGTTACGAGCGGTCTGGAACGCTCTGAAGGCTTTCAGAGATCGGCTGTCCCACCAAATTATCCAAATTCAGACAGACAATCAGGTTGCAATGTATTACATCAACAAGCAGGGGGGCACCGGATCTCGCCCCCTGTGTCAGGAAGCCGTCAGGATGTGGTGTTGGGCCTGCCAGTTCGGCATGCTTCTCCAAGCCACATACCTGGCAGGTGTAAACAACAGTCTGGCCGACAGACTGAGCAGAGTCATGCAACCGCACGAGTGGTCGCTCCATTCCAGAGTGGTACGCAAGATCTTCCGAGAGTGGGGCACTCCCTCGGTGGACTTTTTCGCCTCTCAGACCAACCACAAGCTGCCTCTGTTCTGTTCCAGACTACAGGCACACGGCAGACTAGCGTCGGATGCCTTTCTCCTCCATTGGGGGACCGGCCTCCTGTATGCTTATCCTCCCATACCTTTGGTGGGGAAGACCTTACTGAAGCTCAAGCAAGACCACGGCACCATGATTCTGATAGCGCCTTTTTGGCCCCGCCAGATCTGGTTCCCTCTTCTTCTGGAGTTGTCCTCCGAAGAACCGTGGAGATTGAAGTGTTTTCCGACTCTCATTTCGCAGAACGACGGAGCGCTTCTGCACCCCAACCTTCAGTCTCTGGCTCTCAAGGCCTGGATGTTGAGGGCGTAGACTTCGCTTCGTTGGGTCTGTCTGAGGGTGTCTCCCGTGTCTTGCTTGCCTCTAGGAAGGATTCCACTAAAAAGAGTTACTTTTTCAAGTGGAGGAGGTTTGTCGTTTGGTGTGAGAGCAAGGCCCTAGAACCTCGTTCTTGTCCTGCACAGAACCTGCTTGAATACCTTCTGCACTTATCAGAGTCTGGCCTCAAGACCAACTCAGTAAGGAATCACCTTAGTGCGATTAGTGCTTACCATTTGCGTGTAGAGGGTAAAGCCATCTCTGGAGAGCCTTTAGTCGTTCGATTCATGAGAGGCTTGCTTTTGTCAAAGCCCCCTGTCAAGCCTCCTGCAGTGTCATGGGATCTTAACGTCGTCCTCACCCAGCTGATGAAACCTCCTTTTGAGCCACTGAATTCATGCCATCTGAAGTACTTGACCTGGAAGGTCATTTTCTTGGTGGCTCCTTATACCAAATTTCATCATAACAGAGTAGTACTCCGCACTCACCCTAAGTTCCTGCCAAAGGTGGTGTCGGAGTTCCATCTTAACCAGTCAATTGTCTTGCCAACATTCTTTCCCAGACCGCATACCCGCCCTGCTGAACGTCAGTTGCACACATTGGACTGCAAGCGAGCGTTGGCCTTCTATTTGGAGCGGACACAGCCCCACAGACAGTCCGCCCAATTGTTTGTTTCGTTCGACCCCAATAGGAAAGGGGTCGCTGTCGGGAAACACACCATCTCCAATTGGCTAGCAGATTGCATTTCCTTCACTTACGCCCAGGCTGGGCTGACTCTTGAGGGTCATGTCACGGCTCATAGTGTCAGAGCCATGGCAGTGTCGGTGGCCCACTTGAAGTCAGCCACTATTGAAGAGATTTGCAAGGCTGGGACGTGGTCATCAGTCCACACACTCACATCACATTACTGCCTCCAGCAGGATACCCGACGCGACAGTCGGTTTGGGCAGTCGGTGCTGCAGAATCTGTTTGGGGTTTAAATCCAACTCCACCCTCCAAGACCCGAATTTATTCTGGTCAGGCTGCACTCTCAGTTAGTTGTTCTTCGTAGGTCAATTTCTGTTATACCCTCGCCGTTGCGAGGTTCAATTGACCTGGGTTCTTGTTTTGAGTGAGCCTGAGAGCTAGGGATACCCCAGTCGTGAGAACAAGCAGCCTGCTTGTCCTCGGAGAAAGCGAATGATACATACCTGTAGCAGGTGTTCTCCGAGGACAGCAGGCTGATTGTTCTCACCTACCCTCCCTCCTCCCCTTTGGAGTTGCGTTTTGATCATTTTGCTTGTCATTCAACTGAGCGGGAACGGTCGCGCACGGGCGGGAAGACGGCCGCGCATGCGTGGTGGGCGTGCCCTGCGTGCGGGACCGCCCGCAAAGTTTTGTTCCGGTTGGTGGGGGCTGCCGTGGACATCAACCAAGTCGTGAGAACAATCAGCCTGCTGTCCTCGGAGAACACCTGCTACAGGTATGTATCATTCGCTTTATCCTCCTTCCACTGGGTCTCAGAGATGCCTATTATATCTATTTTTTTCATTTAGTTCAATATATTCAAACTCTCCCATTTTATTTTTTAGACATTTCAAACTATGAGCCCTGTTTACTAAGACACTTTGTAGGCATGTTAGCATGTTTAACATGCGTTAACTGTGTACACATCTATAGTATCCCTATAGGCACCCACGGTTAGCACGTGCGCTAATGTTGGAGCGTTAAAACTGCTAGCACTCCTTAATAAACGGGGCCCTATGTTTGTTGTTTCTATTTACATCTTGCTTAGCAGTTGACAGTGGTAATGTGCAACCTTGAAAATGTCTGCTTTTTATTCCGATACCTGGGCTACTATCTCTCTATTGCAGCCTCATTATCAGGATGCCCTATCTTCCCTCTTTTGGTGATATCTTTGAAAAATACCTTATTCTGAATCATGCACTTTCGAGTGACTGTCAGCCTTCCCCCAGTTTCTAGTTCAAAAGCTGTTCTATCTCCTTTTTAAATGCCAATGCCAGCATCCTGGTCCCACCCTGGTTAAGTTGGAGCCCATCCTTTTGGAGTGTTGCCCAGTTCCTAACAAATGTAAAACCCTTCTCCCTGCACCATCGTCTCATCCACACATTGAGACTCCGGAGCTCTGCCTGTCTCATGGGCCCTGCGCATGGAACGGGGGGAGCATTTTTCAAGATGCTACCCTGGAGGATCTGGATTTCAGCTTTCTACCTCTGAGCCTAAATTTGGCTTCCAGAACCACCCTCCCACATTTTCCTATGTCATTGGTACCTACATATACCAAGACAGCTGGCTCCTCCCCAGCACTATCTAAAATCTTATCTAGATGACGCATGAGGTCCATCTCCTTTGCACCAGGCAGGCAAGTCACCAGGTGATCCTCACGTCCACCAGCCACGCATCTATCCTAATAGATAGATGCATGTCTAATAATAGAATCACCAGTGACAACAGCTATCTTAACTCTTCCCTCTTGGGCAGAAGCTCAAGGATTGCTTAAGGATTTTTTCCAACTTCACCAGGGATGCTCTCCATTTAGGAGGCCTCCCTCCACCAAGACAGCACAGGGGCTGCCACACTGGAGGTGGGACTTCTCTACAACGTCCCTGTAGCCCTCCTCTATATACCTCTCTGTCTCCCTCAGCTCCTCTGTCTGCTACTCTAGCCTCAAGAGAACGGACTTGTTCTCTGAGAGCTAGGAGCTCTTTGCATTGAGCACACACATATAACCTCTCACCAACTGGGAGATAATCATACATGTGACACAGTGCAAAAAAGACTGGATATCACCCCTCTCGCTGCTGGACTGCTGCCTGCATCTTAGTATTATAGAGTTGTTTAATTAAAATTTCTTCTGGTACTAGGGATATTAGATGAATATAAAAAGCCTTAAGATTATATGGTATAATGTGTAATTTATTTGATGCTTGCTTCCCATGGGTGTTGTCTACAGACCTCCGACACAATTGGAGGAATTAAAGACCTGATCGCAGATATTCAAACGTTGGGAAACAAGAGAGAGGTGCTGTTGCTGGGAGATTTCAATCTGCTGGATGTAGATTGGAAGATTCCGTCTGCGGAATCGGAAAGAAGCAGAGAGATCGTGGATGCTTTCCAAAGTGTTTCGCTCAGACAAATGGTGAGGTAATCCACAAGGGAGGGAGCGACGCTGGATCTGGTGTTCACAAATGGGGATAGCGTGTCAAATGTCCGAGTGGGTGCCCACCTGGGTGGCAGTGACCATCAAACGGTTTGGTTTCATATGACAGCTAAAGTGGAGAGCGGCCATTCAAAACTCAAAGTCCTGGATTTCAAGAGTGCTGACTTTAGTAAAATGGGGGAATACCTAAGGAAGGAGATGGTGGGCTGGGAGGAAGTACGAGAAGTGGAAGGACAGTTGTCCAGGCTGAAAGAAGCTAT
The DNA here is from genome assembly GCF_901765095.1 of Microcaecilia unicolor. Classification (NCBI taxonomy): domain Eukaryota; kingdom Metazoa; phylum Chordata; class Amphibia; order Gymnophiona; family Siphonopidae; genus Microcaecilia; species Microcaecilia unicolor. The sequence continues at coordinate 343,563,627 of NC_044032.1, read as the reverse complement.
AAATAGGGCCACAAACCTTTATGTAAGGAAAGTAAATAAAAGCAAGAGAAAAAGGAAACCGATATGGTTCTCCAAGCAAGTTGCTGAGAAAATAAAGGCTAAAGAGTTAGCGTTCCAGAAATATAGAAAAACTCAAGAAGAGGAACACGGGGAGGAATACCAGATGAAACTGAAGGAAGCCAAGAGAGAGATACGTTTGGCGAAGGTGCAAGCAGAAGAACAAATGGCTAGAAATGTAAGGAGGGGTGACAAAAGTTTCTTCAGGTATATTATTTATGAACATTTATACCCCACTTTTTTCCACATTAAGCAGACTCAAAGTGGCTTACAATGTACAGGAATCAAATACAATTACATGAGAGAGGGTAAAAGGAACAGGGAAGGAAGTAAAAGGGAAAGGGAAAAGGGTTAGAGAGTCTAAAATGGACTGTGGAAGACCAGATGATGAGACGGATTAGAGTGGCTTGTGCAGCTCTCGGCAAGATAATATTAGTGAAAGGAGAATGACTAAAAAGGGAATTGTGAGACTAAAAGATACAGCAAACCGCTATGTAGATAATGATGAAGAAAAAGCCAACTTGCTAAATGGATACTTTTGTTCTGTTTTCACTGCAGAAAATCCTGGAGAAGGACTACGAGGGACTGGCAAAAGTACATTTGAGAATGGAGTGGATATAGCACCGTTCACGGAAGAGAGCGTGTATGAACAACTTGGAAAGCTAAAGGTGGACAAAGCCATGGGACCGGACGGGATCCACCCCAGAATTCTGAGGGAGCTCAGAGAGGTTCTGGCTGGTCCTCTTAAAGATTTGTTTAATAAATCCTTGGAGACGGGAGAGGTTCCGAGGGATTGGAGAACGGCGGATGTGGTCCCTCTTCACAAAAGTGGTGATAGGGAAGAAGGTGGAAACTACAGGCCGGTAAGCCTCACTTTGGTTATTGGAAAAGTAATGGAAGCGATGCTGAAGGAAAGGATAGTGAATTTCCTGGAAGCCAATAAGTTGCAAGATCCGAGACAACATGGTTTTACCAGAGGAAAATCGTGCCAAACGAATCTCATTGAATTTTTTGATTGAGTAACTGGAGAATTGAATCATCGACATGCTATAGACGTAATCTACTTAGATTTTAGCAAAGCTTTTGACACGGTTCCCCACAGGAGGCTTTTCAATCAACTCGATGGGCTGAAGATAGGTCCCGAAGTGGTGAACTGGATTAGGAACTGGTTGACAGACAGACGACAGAGGGTGGTGGTAAATGGAGTTCGCTCGGAGGAGGGAAAGGTGAGTTAGTGGAGTGCCTCAGGGATCAGTGCTGGGGCCGATTCTGTTCCATATATTTGTGAGTGACATTGCCGAAGGGTTAGAAGGTAAAGTTTGCCTATTTGCGGATGATACTAAGATTTGTAACAGAGTGGACACCCGGGAGGGAGTGGAAAACATGAAAAAGGATCTGAAGAAGCTAGAAGAATGGTCTAAGGTTTGGCAATTAAAATTCAATGCGAAGAAATGCAAAGTGATGCACTTAGGGAGTAGAAACCCACAAGAGACTTATGTGTTAGGTGGTGAGAGTCTGATAGGTACTGAGGGGGAGAGGGATCTTGGGGTGATAGTATCCAAGGATCTGAAGGCGATGAAACAGTGTGACAAGGCGGTGGCCGTAGCGAGAAGGTTGCTAGGCTGTATAGAGAGAGGTGTGACCAGCAGAAGAAAAGAGGTTTTAATGCCCCTGTATAAGTCATTGGTGAGGCCCCACCTGGAGTATTGTGTTCAGTTTTGGAGGCTATATCTTGCTAAGGATGTAAAAAGAATTGAAGCGGTGCAAAGAAAAGCTACGAGAATGGTATGGGATTTGCATTACGTATGAGGAGAGACTTGTGGACCTGAACACGTATACCCTGGAGGAAAGGAGAAATGGGTGATATGATACAGACGTTCAAATATTTGAAAGGTATTAATATGCAAACGAACCTTTTCTGTAGATGGGAAGATGGTAGAACCAGAGGACATGAAATGAGATTGAAGGGGGGCAGACTCAAGAAAAATGTCAGGAAGTATTTTTTGACAGAGAGAGTGGTGGATACTTGGAATGCCCTCCCGCGGGAGGTAGTGGAGATGAAAACGGTAACTGAATTCAAACATGCGTGGGATAAACATAAAGGAATCCTATTCAGAAGGAATGGATCCTCAGAAGCTTACCGAGATTGGGTGGCAGAGCCGGTGGTGGGAGGCGGGGCTGGTGGTTGGGAGGCGGGGTTAGTGCTGGGCAGACTTCTACGGTCTGTGCCGTGAAAATGGCAGATACAAATCAAAGTAAGGTATACACAAAAAGTAGCACATATAAGTTTATCTTGTTGGGAAGACTGGATGGGCCGTGCAGGTCTTTTTCTGCCATCATCTACTATGTTACTATGTAATTTTGACAGGCTTGCCACTCCTAGGAAGATTCAGCACTGTCCCAAGTCTTCCCCATTTGGAGATGATGGCTCTCACAATGGTTTGGTGGAGTCCTAGAGCTTTAGAAATGGCTTTGTAACCCTTTCTTGACTGATATATTCATGATTTTTTTTCTCATCTCTTCTAGGATTTCTTTGATTCTGGCATGGCGTTCTTGTTGAAACGTTTTGGTGACTACTTTACTCTCATGGCAAGGTTCAATTTATAATGAAGTTTAGATTCAACAGGGCTAGCTGCAAAGCCTGGCTGTGTTCAGTATCAATTAGATTTTGTCAATTGATTGATTGAGTAAAGGGTTACTTTTTCATATTTATTTATTTGTTACATTTGTATCCTGCAATTTCCCACATATTTGCAGGCTCAATGTGGCTTACATAGTACCATAATGTCGTTCGCCAATTCTGTTATGAACAAATACAGTAATGTTGTGGTAGAATAAGGTTTGTGTGTGCAGACACATTAGGGAATCATAGAGAGGAAGAGTTATTATATGTCCATTACGAGCTTTGGTTTCATTGTGTTGCAGGGTACTGGCATTTAAGTTGGGTCGGTAGGGTATGCCTTTTTGAACAGGTTAGTTTTTAATAATTTCCGGAAGTTTAGGTGATCATAAGTTGTTTTCATGGCGTTTGGTAATGCGTTCCATAGTTGTGTGCTTATGTAGGAAAAGCTGGATGCATAGGTTGATTTGTATTTGAGTCCTTTGCAGCTTGGGTAGTGGAGATTTAGGTATGTTCGTGTTGATCCTGTTGTGTTTCTGGTTGGTAAGTCTATGGGGTCTGTCATGTATCCCGGGGCTTCGCCTTAGATAATTTTATGAACCAGGGTGCAGATTTTGAAAGCAATACGTTCTTTGATTGGGAGCCAGTGCAATTTGTCTCGGAGGGGTTTGGCGCTTTCGAATCGCGGTTTTCCAAATTTAAGCCTGGCTGCTGTGTTTTGAGCGGTCTGAAGTTTCTTTATAATTTGTTCTTTGCATCCCGCATAAATTCCGTTGCAGTAGTCTACATGGCTTCGTACCATTGATTGTATCAAGTTGCGAAATGTTTCCCTCGGAAAGAATGGTTTCACGCGTTTGAGTTTCCACATTGAGTGGAACATATGAGTAATATAGGTGATGGAAAACTTTGTTCCTTAAAAAAATGATGGAATAATGTAAAAACTGTGTTATTTGTTTACTCAGGTTCTCTTTGTCTAATGTTACATTTTGTTTAATGATCAGAAACCATTCAGTCTGATATATGTGCAATAATAGGGGAAATTGGAGGGGGGAGGGACTTTTCCACATCTGTGTACACAACTCCTGGTGATATACCAGGTCAGTAATAGATCATGGTCGACTGTATCAAAGGCACCTGAGATAACAAACTGTAAAAGAACAATTTATTTACCTAAACATTGCATTCTTAACCTCTCATACTGAGGTAATTAACGGTGTCTCAGAACTATGTAGTTTCCTAAAACAAAATTAAGTAGGATGAAAAATATTAAATTTTTCTAAGTATCTAGATTAATTGCACAGAAAGCTGATTCAATTTGGTGAAAAGATGAATACTAGCAATAGGTCTAAAACTGCTTGTTATAGACAAGTCGAAATATGCAAATTTTGGTACTGGTGTCAGAACTATCTCTCCCATCAATGGCTGGAAATATCTACATTGTTAAACACAATTTACAAAGGAACCAATCCCAGATTGTTGAGGGGGATTCCATAATAACCTAGCTAGATAGCTATCTGAAACACAACTTGACTTAGAGCACCTCTGAAGCAAGGGTCTAATCTCTTCCACCTCTTTAATATAACTAAAGGCACGTACAGCATATCTACAGGAGTTCCTAGTTCTACACCAGAAGACAGCAACTTTACCTGAAAAATATAAGGCAAGATCATTAACACATGATTGCCCCAATGTTCCAGTTGAGGAAGTAAGGTCCTGAAATAATTTAACTGTACTTTTCTGGTCAGGACTGATGTTGCCTATCAGACCTGAATAGTATTGCTTCTTATGATAATATAGTCCACATTATTGCCCTTTAACACTCATTAAGGAGCAAATAATACATATTGTGGCCATAATGCATCTTAATAAATTACCCTCTTTAAGAGCATAACTCTCAAAGTTAGGAGCATTAACCCTTTGAAGACTGGGCCCATTTAAGTTTGTTTCAAAGATGACTAGAAATCTTAGGATTAAAATGAATCCATTCTCTGCCACTGTCAGAGCCTCCCTCTTTCTCCTTTCCCCAGATGTAATTACATTACTTGAAGTTTATTTCTGTCTTGTGACCAAAAATACGAGTGAAACCCATCATCAGCAAAGACAAAGATGCTTGGTGAACGTACTCTGTATTGTGCATTTGGAACCTGCATTGCTTCACTGCTTTTGTGCATTCAGAAGTTCATAAACTCGGATTTTTCATAAAATGACTGCAGTTGTAACACTCTCATTTGATAAGACTGACTGCAATTGTAACCTATTCATCTGAAAGTGTCTTTTTCTGTCTTTAATTTAGTGGGAATCACATCTTTCAAGGGCTCGCTGCCGGCATAGCTGTAAATGAGAATGGACGAGGCCAAATAATAGGTATTAAAACACTTGGAAACACATTTTGAATAATAATTTTATACTTTGGAGTTAGGTTTTCTGTTTATTGTCCCCACCACTTTTACATACATGCACTCACTTTTACCCTGTGTGCCTTCCTTTTTTTTTCTCTTTTGATTCTTCAGTTAATACTGGGTATGACTGCTTGCTTGTGGACCATTTCAGGAAGCAGCATAATTTTGTGCATTTATCTGCCTTCTGTCAGACATTCTTATTTTGTTTATAAGTGTCTCATGTGCCTTATGACTCTGGGCAAGTCACTTAACCCTCCATTGCCCCTGGTACAAAATAAGTACCTGAATATATGTAAACTGCTTTGAATGTAGTTGCAAAAACCTCAGAAAGGCGATATATCAAGTCCCATTTCCCTTCCCTTTCCCCTAGGAAGAAACCCACAAAGTGATCGTTATGTTTTGCTTATATGTTGTACCACTTTTTGAAAACCTGTCCCAGCTATCTATAATTTATTAAGCATACTGTGGAAGACCCACTTGTGCCCAGAGTTCTTCCTTTCATTATTTCACAGAATGATTTTGATTTGCTGCTGCTAAATTCAGGGTGCATAAATGAAGCCTGCTTTAGTAGCATGAGATGGTTTTCTACTGTTCCATTAATATGTAAGAGTACTCATTTGAGGGGACTGTGTAGCAGAGTGCAGTGATGTCTGGGATGACACAGCCTTTCGACTCTAGGCCAATAGTTTAAATGTGAACCAGAGAACCAGTAGTGACCAAAAAGTCTGTTTGACCACTATTGTCACTCTTTGCTAAACCTGTTCTGGATAAATGGATGATTGTTTCCTATGCTGTGAATCCTTCAGGGGGTTGATATTCAGTTGGTGGCTCTCAGCTTTTTGCTGACTGCCACCGGCGTTATCCCTGGATATTCAATGCCAGGCTCTGCTAAGGCATCAGCATTGAATATCCGGTTTTGCGGAGCTAGCTAACACATAGCCGGTTGTTCAATATTCAGCATTTAACCGGCTATTGGTTACTGCATAAAGATAGGACTCAATTTTATGCAGTAAACCTGGCCAGTTGAGTTCTGAATATCAACATTTTAGCTGGCAGACTTCATCCCTGAAATGTCCCCAAAATAGCCGGTTTTCACTTGGGTGCTAACCACTAATTTTCAGCTGCGATAAGTGATTAAGTACCACTTAAAATGATCAGATAGCCCAGAACAGGCAATTTAAGCAGCCAGGAGCCGTTAAATCGCTTTCAATATCGACTCCAGAATTTCTAACATTATTGGTATTGGTAAGTCAAATCTTACAAGCTTTACGTCCAACAAAGAGGACAAGGTAAGTAGGGAAGACATCAAGCAAAACATTTTATTTGTAAACAAAGAGCAAATCCTATATAATAATTCTCACCTCCAACGTTCGGTCCTTGCCTGGACAGTGTCCTCAGGTGGTTTGTCTTTTTTTTGGAGGGCGGCAGTTTCGGGAGCGCGGCACTGTCAGCTGTTTGTTTTTTTTTGTGGGCGGTGGCAGGTTCGGAAGGGCGGCAGCGTGTCTTTGTCTTCTTTGGATTCTGTCAGCATGATGATGTCACTGTGATCTACCGCCGGACTCAGACCACCTCCAGCGGAAGCCACGGTCCCAGGCAAGGACCGAACGTTGGAGGTGAGAATTATTATATAGGATTTGCTCTTTGTTTACAAATAAAATGTTTTGCTTAATGTCTTCCCTACTTTCCTTGTCCTCTTTTTTGGGGTCCTGCAACTTGGATGGGAACACGTGGGAGGGGTTTCTGGAACTCGGACATGGGTGGAAGGGGGGAGAGAGGGGGGATGGCGGAGAGAGGGGGAGGAGGGGGGAAGAAGAGGGGGGGTTCTGCAAACTCTCACAGTCTGTGTATCGCACACATACTCTCACACTCACTCTCTATCACACTCACTCTCTCACGCACACTAATCTGTGTGAAACACACTGTCTCACACTCACACACACTGTATCTGTGTGAAACACACACTCTCTCACACTCACTGTGTCTCACATACACACTCGCACACATTGTCATTCTGACACACACACTATCTCTCACAGATACACTCGCACCCAGTCTCACTCTCACACACAGTCACTCTCACACACACATACACACTACGAGGGAAAACCTTGCTAGCGCCCGCTTCATTTGTGTCAGAAACGGGCCTTTTTTACTAGTAATTAATAAAGTACAGCCCATATTAAGAGGAAGAGTATACATCAGGAAAATCAAAAGGGGGGATATAAAAATTCTCTCCATTAAACAGACCCTAGGTTGCATGGAAATGCTTCTGAAGCAGATGGGAGGAGGTGTTTTTTTTCGCTCTGTGAGTAGATGAGCTTTGGAGCTCTTTGCCGGAGGAGGTGGGAACAGCGGTTAGCATATCTGGATTTGAGAAGGATTTGGACAGGATCCTTGAGGAAAGGTCCATGGTCTGCTATTGAGACAGACATGGGAGGCAGCTGCTTGCCCTAGAATTTGTAGTATGGAGTGTTACCACGGTTTGTGACCTGACTTGGCCACTGTTTGGAAAACAGGATACTGGGCTAGATGGACCATTGGTCTGACCCAGTATGGCTACTCTTATTTTCTTATATAAATTCTATGTAGAACCAAAAACCCACCCCACCATCTAAACAACAGATTAAAAAAATGTTCACAAAAAATTATTCTAACTGTTTGGTTCAAAGAAAATAAACTGATAAGTTATTAAACATGGACAAGGGAATCTAAAGAAATAAGTCTCCCCACCCCCAAAGCTATAACCCTTACTCTGAATACCAGGATTTCCTTCATGTTCAATTGAGTTTCTCTGGCTATGCTGCAGAATATTTTAATCCATTGAGCGCAAGATATCATTTCTTTGTTCTTGAAACAAGCCATCAACACTAATATTTTATCTCCTTTAAAAAAAAATGTTACCAGAATAGTAAACCTGTTAGGAATTTTATCAGTAGAGTATTCCAAGAAAGCGGTCAAATCCAAAATAACAGGATTCCTCTCCTGATTCCTCTCTTGCGTTTTTCTTAAGGAAGTATAATAACATTTAACAAAAACAATACCATATGACTTTGGCAGACATAAAAGATATTTCCTAAATTAGGGCTGCTGAACAGGGGGACAGGGAACAAAATTCCCAGGTCCTAGCCTCCAAGGGGGCAAGCTTCTTCCTACCTGCCTGCTTCTGAGTCTGTCCTCTCTTGCTCCTGCGTGCCACCTAGGACCCAGATGATTGCATTAATGCAGTATCGCGTTAATACAATCATCAGGGTCCCGACACGGACAGGAGCAGGAGAGGACAGACCATGGGAGCAGTCAGGCAGGAAGAGGCTTGCCAGCGCCAGGCCCCTCCCCCCCCCCCCTGGAGGAAGAGATAGAAAGGTAAGGGATGGGCAGGAGGGAGGGAGCGGCGGTGTGAGTGGGGGTGGTGGCACACAGCAGACCGATTCTGACCTGGGCCCGGCTGTGTCTCTAGGCGGTCCTATCCTAAACAGTGTCTCAGCAGAGAGGTAATCCCAAAATTCTGTACAGGTTTTCGAAAGTTAAGTACGGATCACAGATTCGCGTGTAAAATGGTTAAATTGGTGATAATAATTGGCCTTATCAAGTGCTAATTGGCACAAATTACGGGTTATTTGTGTATCTGCTTTGTGCCCTTATTCTATAACCTGCATTCTTAATTCATCTCACACACAACCCCAAAACATTATATTCTCTTGGAAAAGAGATGGATGAGGGGAAATATGATTGAGGTCTTCAAAATCCTGATTGGTGTAGAAGTGAATCCATTTTTTACTCATTCCAAAAGTACAAAGACTAGGGAACACTCAAGGAAATTATATAGAAATACAGTGCAATCCACTTAAGTGCAAGGGTCTGAGACCAAAGAAATACATGCAGTTAACCAGAGCATGCACGTAACGGTTATGACCCATAGAAGCTTGACATCTGATAAACATATGTACAGTACTGTTTATTATATGTACAGTATACAGTCTCCGTTAACTGACGTTATACAGTCTCCGTTAACTGACGTTAGGCTTACTTGAAGTAATCAGTCATAGTCCTCTGTACACGCTTGTGTCTGTGAGTTCCATAGACTACGTCTGCCAGGCGGTAAAAACTGTTATATCACTGACATCCAGTGGCCTCCAGATAGGCCTGCATGGTGTTGAGACTCTCCAGCGCTCTTGCAAAAGTGACAGGAGGTTGTTGAATTTCGTCAGCATGTGCCTCACTGCTCATTTCATCATCTGCTTCATCATCAGCCGTTGTTTCCTGCGAGTAGGCGCATATCTGGACATCAGTGCTGTCGTCAGCTGTTTGTAGATCATAATCAACAGCTATGTAGCGATGAAACTCCTCTTCAGTAACACCGGCTGGGATGTCAATAGCCTGTTCATCTGACGCATTTGCAACAGCTGCATCTGTTTCGCCCCTCTCCACATCCCTAACAAAGCTTGCCCGCTTGTAGCAGTTCACAATGGTTGCCTGTGTAACATGATTCCAGGCTTCTTTCTGCATATGTAGTAAATCCAACAGTGATAGATTACGAGCCAGTTCAACAGCACGTTTATCCTTGCCAGTCTGGTCATCCATAACGCTCATCAGACGATGTAGCACAAGAGCCCGATAATGTCGGGGGGAGGTTGAAAGTTTTTCACCAAAGGTGGCCTCTCATAACCTCCGACCAGTGGGTTCTCCAAATAGTGCGGTGCGGGTACACCCTGAATTTGATCTCCACTCCGCCAAATTGCCCACCGGGAGCTCAATCCTTCAGCTCCCAACACAGGCAGGTACTTGCAGAGGAACTCTCCGCCCTTCTCAGCGCCAATGCAGTCGAGCCCGTGCCACTCGGGCAGGAGGGGCAGGGATTCTATTCCAGGTACTTCCTTGTGGAAAAGAAAACGGGGGGGATGTGCCCCATCCTAGACCTGAGAGGCCTGAACAAATATCTGATTCGAGAAAAGTTCAGGATGCTTTCCTTGGGCACCCTTCTTCCCCTGATTCAGAAAGACGACTGGCTGTGCTCCCTGGATTTAAAGGATGCTTATACTCACGTCCCAATACTGCCAACTCACAGACAGTATCTACGATTCCGTCTGGGAACACGGCACTTCCAGTATTGTGTGCTGCCCTTTGGGCTCATCTCTGCACCACGGGTATTCACAAAGTGCCTGGTAGTGGTTGCGGCGTACCTTCGCAAGCTGGGGGTGCACGTGTTCCCGTATCTCGACGATTGGCTGGTGAAGAGCACCTCGGAGGCAGGAGCTCTTCGGTCCATGCAGTGCACTATTCAACTTCTGGAGCTGCTGGGGTTTGTAATAAATTACCCGAAGTCCCATCTCCAGCCAGTTCAATCTCTCGAATTCATAGGAACTCTGCTGAATTCACAGACGGCTCATGCCTATCTTCCCGAGGTGAGGGCTCAGAACCTTCTGTCTCTCACCTCCCGGGCCAGAACGTCCCAGCAGATCACAGCTCGGCAGATGTTGAGACTCCTGGGCCATAAGGCCTCCACAGTCCATGTGACTCCCATGGCTCATCTTCACATGAGATCAGCTCAATGGACCCTAGCTTCCCAGTGGTGCCAGGCCACCGGGAATCTAGACGATGCCATCCGCCTGCCCATCAGTTGTCGCAATTCGCTGCACTGGTGGACGATTCGGACCAATTTGACCTTGGGATGCCCGTTTCAGATTCCTCAGCCGCAAAAAGTGCTGACGACGGATGCATCTCTCCTGGGGTGGGGGGGCCCATGTCGATGGGCTCCACACCCAAGGGGTGTGGTCCCTCCAGGAAGCAGGTCTTCAAATCAATCTCCTGGAGCTCCGAGCGGTCTGGAACGCGCTGAAGGCTTTCAGGGATCGGCTGTCCTTCCAAATTATCCAAATCCGGACAGACAATCAGGTTGCAATGTACTACATCAACAAGCAGGGGGGCACCGGATCTCGCCCCCTGTGTCAGGAGGCCGTCGGGATGTGGCGCTGGACATGCCAGCACGGCATGCTTCTCCAAGCCACGTACCTGGCAGGCGTAAACAACAGTCTGGCCGACAGGCTGAGCAGACTCATGCAACCGCACGAGTGGTCGCTCCATTCCAGGGTGGTACGCAAGATCTTCCGAGAGTGGGGCACCCCCTCGGTGGACCTTTTCGCCTCCCAGACCAATCACAAGCTGCCTCAGTTCTGTTCCAGACTACAGGCACATGGCAGACTAGCGTCACATGCCTTTCTCCTACATTGGGGGGAGGGCCTCCTGTATGCGTATCCTCCCATACCTTTGGTGGGGAAGACCTTAATGAAACTCAAGCAAGACCGCGGCACCATGATTCTGATCGCGCCCTTTTGGCCCCGTCAGATCTGGTTCCCTCTTCTTCTGGAGTTATCCTCCAAAGAACCGTGGAGATTGGAGTGTTTTCCAACCCTCATCTCGCAGAACGAGGGGGCATTTCTGCACCCCAACCTTTAGTCTCTGGCTCTCACGGCCTGGATGTTGAGGGTGTAGATTTTGCTACCTTGGGTCTGTCCGAGGGTGTCTTCCGCGTCTTGCTTGCTTCCAGGAAGGATTCCACTAAGAAGAGTTACTTTTTTAAGTGGAGGAGGTTTGTCGTCTGGTGTGAGGGCAAGGCCCTAGAACCTCGCTCTTGTCCTGCACAGACCCTGCTTGAATACCTTCTACACTTATCGGAGTCTGGTCTCAAGACCAACTCAGTAAGGAACCACCTTAGTGCAATTAGTGCTTACCATCATTGTGTAGAGGGTAAGCCCGTCTCTGGACAGCCTTTAGTCGTTCGATTCATGAGAGGTTTGCTTTTGTCAGAGCCCCCTGTCAAGCCTCCCGCAGTGTCATGGGATCTCAACGTCGTCCTCACCCAGCAGATGAAACCTCCTTTTGAGCCACTGAATTCCTGCCATCTGAAGTACTTGACCTGGAAGGTCATTTTCTTGGTAGCGGTTACTTCAGCTCGTAGAGTCAGTGAGCTTCAAGCCCTGGTAGCTCATGCTCCTTATACAAAATTCCGTCATAACAGAGTAGTCCTCCGCACTCACCCTAAGTTCCTGCCAAAGGTGGTGTCGGAGTTCCATCTGAACCAGTCAATTGTCTTGCCAACATTCTTTCCCAGACCGCATACCCGCCCTGCTGAACGTCAGTTGCACACATTGGACTGCAAGCAAGCGTTGTCCTAATGCGGACGTCTGAATTCCCTGCTGTATGTCCTTTCTAAAATAAGATTCCACACATGTTGAATCTGGTAGAGATAAGATTGCAGAACCTTTTGTGTAAATTAGTACTGTACAGCTCAAGGTAATTTACAAGTACATAAGTAATGCCACACTGGGAAAAGACCAAGGGTCCATCGAGCCCAGCATCCTGTCCACGACAGCGGCCAGTCCAGGCCAAGGACACCTGGCGAGCTTCCCAAACGTACAAACATTCTATACATGTTATTCCTGGAATTGTGGATTTTTCCCAAGTCCATTTAGTAGTGGTTTATGGACTTGTTCTTTAGGAAACCGTCTAACCCCTTTTTAAACTCTGCCAAGCTAACCGCCTTCACCACGTTCTCTGGCAACGAATTCTAGAGTTTAATTATGCGTTGGGTGAAGAAAAAGTTTCTCCGATTTGTTTTAAATTTACTACACTGTAGTTTCATCGCATGTCCCCTAGTCCTAGTATTTTTGGAAAGCGTGAACAGACGCTTCACATCCACCTGTTCCACTCCACTCATTATTTTATATGCCTCTATCATGTCTCCCCTCAGCCGTCTCTTCTCCAAGCTGAAAAGCCCTAGCCTCCTTAGTCTATCTTCATAGGGAAGTCGTCCCATCCCCGCTATCATTTTAGTCGCCCTTCGCTGCACCTTTTCCAATTCCACTATATCTTTCTTGAGATGCGGCGACCAGAATTGAACACAATTCTCAAGGTGCGGTCGCACCATGGAGCGATACAACGGCATTATAACATCCTCACACCTATTTTCCATACCTTTCCTAATAATACCCAACATTCTATTCGCTTTCCTAGCCGCAGCAGCACACTGAGCAGAAGGTTTCAGTGTATTATCGACGACGAAACCCAGATCCCTTTCTTGGTCCGTAACTCCTAACATGGAACCTTGCATGACGTAGCTATAATTCGGGTTCTTTTTTTCCCACATGCATCACCTTGCACTTGCTCACATTAAACTTCATCTGCCATTTAGCCTCCCAGTCTCGTAAGGTCCTTCTGTAATTTTTCACGATCCTGTCGCGAGTTAATGACTTTGAATAACTTTGTGTCATCAGCAAATTTAATTACCTCGCTAGTTACTCCCATCTCTAAATCATTTATAAATATATTAAAAAGCAGCGGTCCTAGCACAGACCCCTGAGGAACCCCACTAACTACCCCTCTCCATTGTGAATACTGCCCATTTAACCCCAATCTCTGTTTCCTATCCTTCAACCGGTTTTTAATCCACAATAGGACATTTCCTCCTATCCCATGACCCTCCGATTTCCTCTGTAACCTTTCATGAGGTACCTTGTCAAACGCCTTTTGAAAATCCAGATACACATTATCAACCGGCTCCCCTTTGTCCACGTTTGTTTACTCCTTCAAAGAATTGAAGTAAATTGGTCAGGCAAGATTTCCCCTGACCAAGTAGTTAGACAAGCTATTTTCCTGCCCAAGTCATGCCCAGTGCTGGCTTAACTGTTGGACCAGGTGAGACTCAGACCCAGGGTGCTGGCGATTAAGGGTGCCAAAATACCCCCCCAGCCTCTGACCTCACCTTGTGTACAGGTTAAGCTTTTTCTTGCCTCCTCCATCTCCTAGTCTGGTCTCTCCCCTTCTCTTTCCCTCCCCCCCCCCCCCCTCTTCGGTACTGCTTTCTCACCTTTCTCACTCCCCTGTGGTCCTCGAAAAGTTTATGTAAGTCACTAGCAGCAGCTGCATGACAGGCTGCCTTCAGCAAGTCCCTGGGTCTTCCCTGTGCCGCATCCTGCCTCCTCTGATACAGTTTTCTGTGGGCAGGACATGGCAGAAGGAAGACTCGGGCTGGCTGAAGGCAGCGTGTAGTACTGTTGTTGCTGCCACTTGCAACCAACATAGAGTACCATGGGGGAGTGAAGGAGGTGAGGAAGAAAGAGAGATTGGACTGGGGGGTGGGGAGGAAGAGATGCTGGCTCAGTGAGGAAGAGGTGCCAAATCTGCGGGGAAGGAGGGGGGATAAGCTGGAAGTGATACAATAGGGGGAGGCCTCCAAAGCAAATTGGAACAGGGTGCCACTACATCTTGAGCCAGGTCTGGGCATACCCAAGGCAATAGAAAGTGAAGTAACTTGCTCAAGTGCACAAGGCTTCCCCAATTTTGAGTCTGCTGCTCTAACCACTAGGCTACTCATGCATTCAGTAGGGCTTCTTCATTCTTTTAAGCTTTGTCTTTTTTATGTCATTCTTTCCCTCTTTTGAATCATTTTCTCTCCACAAGAAAAATTGTGGAGCACAAAGTGTCAGGAATGAGGCTGAAAGGTTTTTTTTTCTTCTTCATTCTCTAAAGCACATGAGATTTTTTTTTAAATACCAAGGAAAAGTTCTCTCTGTTGTTCCTGAATTAACATTTTATCGTGTTGTCATGGTGCTCTCTTTTGTTCTTTAAAAGGCAAAGTCATCATTAGCCAGGCTGCTTCCCTATAGTGTGGAACAATATATTACATTATCCTGGATGAGCCATTTACACTGTACCTCAAACTTTGATCAATAAGAGCAGAACTAATTAGTGTATTCTTGATAATGATGGTTCAGAAAACATTGTTGTCTTGCCATAGATTTTTGAACCCCAGGCTAGTGCCATCTAAGGACTTAGGGGCAGATGCAGCAACCAAACGTAAAAAAATCAAAATCGTTAAAGTCCCTAACGATTTTTAAAAAACGAAGAATGCACCAAAAAAAAAAGTCACACATGCTCAGATCGGTACTCAAACATACAATGTATCAAAGAATCACAATACACATCGGTAATCGGCCCCTAAGTCATGCGCAGAGCAGCCAAGCGTTTTGCTGGCTGCTCTGCGCATGCTGCAAACGTAAAAACAAACAACAAAAAAAAAGCCACAACACATACACGTGGCTACCCAGTCAGCAAAATCCAAAAACAAAGGATCGGGAGGGGGCAAGGGCGCTCATCAGGAGCGTCCTGTATGGACGGCCTTGCCCCCCCCCCCCCCCCCCGCTGCTCCCCACTTTCCGCCGCTCCCCCCCCCCCCCCCCCCGAAAAAGCAAAATGCTAGCTGCCCCGGTCCCCCTCCCTTCCTGTTCCTGTGTTCTGCAGAGCTAACTCCGCCTCCCGTCATTCTTTCGCACCGTGCCCCGCCCCCGCTGCCCCCCCTGAGGTCGACTACGCCGCTCCCCCCCTCCACCGAGACCCCCCTCCCTATTAACGACCCGAGCAGCGCCTCTCACCTCTTTCAGAAGCGCTGCACGGGCAGGAAGATCTATTGTGTTGGTTGTAGAGTCTCCATGACGTCTCTTCTAACCTGGCCCAGGCCCCGCCTCCTTCTGACGTGCAGCGCTTCTGAAAGAGGTGAGAGGCGCTGCTCGGGTCGTTAATAGGGAGGGGGGTCTCGGTGGAGGGGGGGAGCGGTGTAGTCGACCTCAGGGGGGGCAACGGGGGCGGGGCACGGTGCGAAAGAATGACGGGAGGCGGAGTTATCTCTGCAGAACACAGGAACAGGAAGGGAGGGGGACCGGGGCAGCTAGCATTTTGCTTTTTCGGGGGGGGGGGGCGCGGCGGAAAGTGGGGAGCAGCGGGGGGGGGGCAAGGCCGTCTATACAGGACGCTCCTGATGAGCGCCCTTGCCCCCTCCCGATCCTTTTTTTATTTTTTATTTTTATGTGTTTTCTGACGTCCTTTGGACCAATCACAGCGCTTTTAGCTCTGCTAATGCGCTGGGATTGGCTCAAAGTTTGTTTATTTTTTCACTTAATGATTTTTCCTGGCACAGAGCTGTCCTAACGAGAGGTCCAGACCTCTCGTTAGATTTCCTGCCTTTTTCCTGCGTAAAGTCAATCGGAAAAGGTTAGTGCATGTCGTTTCAATGGGGTTTTCACACTAATTGCTCATCTCCATTCCGTTTTCGTTAGCTGCTGGCTTCCTCGGTAAAAGCCCTTTGATGCATGCAACGGATCAAATTTTCCTCGTTGGAGGGTCATTAAAGGCTCATTTAGCTTTAGTGCATCTGCCTCTTAATCCACTAATTAATGTCCTGTTTTGCCGTCAAATGGAAATGTCATGCTGACCTAATAGTTTGTTCTTTCTGGTTTTGAACATCAGAGTGTTTTAATCTTCCAGGTTTACTCTGGCTAGATCAAAGCTTATTTAGATTTTTATGCCAGGGCATATTTGGCTTAATTTTTTTGCAGCTTGCCCCAGGAAACTAGAGGGGGAGGACGTTCAATGACAAAGTAGAAAGGAGTACAGCACACTTATACAGATGCATTTTTTTATTTTTTCCAACCGAATGGAAGTTGGAAAGAATTAAATTAAAGCTGGTCAATATTCAAAATGATTTAACCAGCCAGAAATGCCTCTGACTGGTTACATCGCTTGTTCAGGGTTATCCCCCAATTTTCAGTGGCTGTTAACTGGTTATTGCCACTGAAAATTGGCGATTAGCACCTAAGTGAAAGCCGGCTATTTTGGGGATGTTCCGGGGTGGAGTCGGCACTTGTCCGGTTTAGTGCCAATATTCGGCACTTAACCAGCCAGGGTAACCACATAAAAAAACAGTCCTATATTTATTTGGCCGGTTGAGTTCTGAATATTGACTGAACTGGCTATGTGTTAGCTGGTGCCGTGAAAAACTGGATATTTGATGCCAAGGCCTGGACATGGCCCAGCATTGAATATCCAGGAATAACGCTGGCAGGGTCAGCAGAACGCTCACCACCACCAGCTGAATATTGACCCCCAAGGTATCTCGATTGTCTGGGGGCAAATAACTCTCTGAAAATGTAACAGAATGACATGAATCTTGGCATGGGGAAAAGCCTGGTGAAGAGGCACATCAAGTTTGAAAATTAGCCAGATTGGAGGGCTTAGAGAAATAAGCCCAGTACATTTCTGTGAGAAAGTAGTTCTAGCTTCTGCAGTATTACTTATTTCTAATTCCCTCTCCCCATTCTCTATTCTCACTACCCCAAAAAGTACCCCCTTTCAGCAACTTCCCTTGCACCTCCAAAACTGCCCCGCCTCCCAAAACTACCCCTGCAACTCCTCTAGCACCTCCTGAACAGTTCCACCCTCTAAAACTACCCTCCCACCACCCCACAAACTACCTTTTCACCCCGGTACTATCTACGGCAACTGCCTCACTATCCAAAAACTGCTCTGGCCATCCAAAACTAACCCCAGCACCTCACACTGTCCTGATCCCCAAAACTACTGTTACAACTGCCCCACCACTCCATCAGCTGCCTGACCCCCGGAAAGTGTCATTTGCAACTTCCCTAACCCGTACAAACCTATCCCGTTGCAAGAGCCTCACCCCCAAAACTACCTACCTGCAACTACCACATCACCCCCACAACTGCCTCGCTACCCCAAAAATGCTCCAATCCCCCTGCAAAGGCCCCACCACCCCACAAAGTTCCCTGATCCTAAAACAGGGCTCCTCCATTTAGCTGCCCAGTATGTGGGGTAACAGCCTATTCTGTATGGACACTTGAGCACCCAAGTGTCCTAATTGAATACTAGTGTACACTTGGTTGCCCAGTAATAGTGAACCTTTAGTCCCCCCTCCCCCTTGTACATCTGCCATAGACCTGGAGTAAATGGGAGCACTTAAATATAGCAGGCACGTGGGCAACTTACAGCATTCTGTAAGTTACCCTCCTCAATGTCTGCCCTGCTTCTGCTCCACCCATGTGAACAAATATACACTTAGCCATTTGAGTGCCTATTTGTAGAATATCACTTCAGTGCCCAAATGATATTTTCTCAGGTAAGTGTACACTTAGGGTCAGTATTCTGTACATTTAAGTGCATTGTTGGCACATAAATATAACCGTCTTGTTATAGTATTGCCCTTTATCTGTATAGGGGCCAAAATGATATATAGCAACTGGTGAACATATAACTTTCTTAAAATACAAGTCCATAAGTTACCAATATTAAAACATTTATATTTATGCAAATATTCAGAGTGATAGAGCAATTACATTTTTTTTAAATGAGCAGATTGAATGATTTAATTATTTAACATTTTTTGTCTGATTTCCTGCTTTCAGAGAATGTTATTCGTGAGAATCAGTGGGGTGGTGTCGATGTCCGTCGCGGAGGTGACCCTGTTCTCAGGAGTAACCTCATCTGCTGTGGGTACTCGGATGGAGTGGTTGTTGGGGAACGAGGGAAAGGACTTATTGAAGGAAATACTATTTATGGTAAGAAAACAAAATTCCAAAAATGTAACAAACATTATTCAGGTTTATCAGTTTTATTCTGATTTGTTGTTGCCGTTCTTCTAGGCTGGTACACTTTTAGACGTACGTTTTTTTGTCACAGTGCTGACAGCCTCAGCATGATCTTATAGGTAGTGTACCATACCTCCTGCTTGCCACTCCAGCTCTCCCTCCTGACTCTACAACAACTTCACAGCATTGTAGGAAGAGAGAAGCTGGAACAGGGAGCACACACAGCAGCAGTGAAAGGCAAAGAAGAGACTTGACTGCCTTCTCCAGCCCCTCTTCTGTTTTCCCCAGGCTTTTCTTTGCTGTTTATGGCCCAGCGTTGCTCCTCTTTCACCCCTACTTCCTCATCCAGAGATATATCTCCAGTCCATAGATGTTTGTAGTACCCGAAGATTGGAGGGTGGCCAATGTAACGCCGATTTTTTTAAAGGGTTCCAGGGGTGATCAAGGAAATTACAGACCGGTAAGCCTGACGTAAGTGCTGGGCAAACTAGTGGAAACTATTATAAAGAATAAAATTACAGAATACATAAATAAACATGGTTTCATGGGACAGAGTCAGCATGGATTCAGCCAAGGGAAGTCTTGCCTCACTAGTTTGCTTCATTTCTTTGACAGTGTGAATAAACATATGGATAAAGGTGAACTGGCTGATGTAGTTTATCTAGATTTTCAGAAAGCTTTTGACAAAGTTTCTCATGAGAGATTCCTGAGAAAATTAGTCATGGGATAGGAAGCAATGTTCTGTTGTGGATTAGTTATTGGACAGAAAACAGAGGGTAGGGTTAAATGGCCATTTTTCTCAATGGAGGAGGGTGAATAGTGGAGTACCACAGGGATCTGTACTGGTATCAGTGCTATTTAGCATATTTATGTTTAAATCTTTTTATTGCAGTAAAAACACAGAATGCAGCGGAACAAAAAAATATCAACTGAACAGTCAAACAGACTGGAGGGGGCTTGGTATCTTATAGCCCCCCATACTATTCACAATCCTTCATAAATCTCCCTCCCGACTCCCCCCCCCCCCCCCAACCCATTTCCACCCTATCCTATAGTAAGTGCACTAAATGGTAGTGTAAAATTCGTACAGAATACATAATAATATAAAACCTTAGGGGGTACCAGCTTCAAGATCAAGCTCCTCACTGTAGGCGAGAGAGACTGGATATACGTGTCCCAAGTGGACAGATATTTATTTCTCTCTTTGCAGAAGTGCTGGCCTCCCATAAGGCCAGATGATGTATCTGAGGGGGGCTCAGGATTAACCAAGCACATAATATGCATTTCTTTCCGACAACCAGGAACTTCCGGAGGAGCACTCTTCTATCTTTCTCCACAATCCCCAGTCCCCATGACATATCAAACAAAATAACATCTACTGTTAATTTGACCTGCTGGAGTAATAAGATGCCCAAATACAGTGCAATTTCTGACCAAAAATGTTGTATGCATGTGTGTACTGCTATGGGTTTACAGCCTACTTTACTGACACAGACTACTCAGTAATAACTGTGGATTCTTTTGGATTCATATTAGGTAAATGAGGTTCTAAATTCTATACAATGATTAAGATAGATACAATGATTAGCTATATAACTGAAAAGAATCAATACCTATAAACAGTCATTACATCACTGGTCCTTACATCATCCAGGCTCTTATCAGCTGGGGGGCGCCTGTTCACAGCGAAAGCCAGGAGTTTCTTTGACCAGGAAATATGGTTCTATGCGCTGCATCCACCCATAGATGAGCTTCCCCATTTCACTGACAGAAACTCCCTTTTTTATTAGGCTGTTCA
The DNA here is from genome assembly GCF_901765095.1 of Microcaecilia unicolor. Lineage (NCBI taxonomy): Eukaryota > Metazoa > Chordata > Amphibia > Gymnophiona > Siphonopidae > Microcaecilia > Microcaecilia unicolor. The sequence continues at coordinate 343,543,320 of NC_044032.1, read as the reverse complement.
GAGCTAAGGAAAATTACAGAATGCTTGAGAATTTCTCTATTTAGGTAAACAAACCATACTGTGGGAATGTGGTCACATGTTTCCCAGCCCAGGTGGCCAGTCTGAACTCGAAAAGAGGCTCCATCTCTCCTTTCACATACCAAATTAATTAGAGTTGTGTCTTCTACATTCCAACTTATTTTCACACAATCAAAGTTAAACAATCATTTTTAAGCAGAATTACTTCTAATCACAAATACAGACCCCGAGTGCACTTGTTGGTCAAGGCAGATAGAGTTGAAAAGCAATCTCTAAAATCCTTTTTATTACAATGTGCAATTCCAGAAATTATTATAAAAACTATTGTCACCTTGGTGACATCTAACGCAGATCGGGGAGGACAACCTCTCTGCCCTGTACATCTGCTGCTGGGTGAAATATGCCCTATGGAGCACACGCAGTGCACATTCCCACAAATCTGCTCCCCATATCAATCAGGTTATTCTTTTAATAGTGTCAGCCACATTGTACTCTAACCTCAGTTTCCTCAAATCTGCCTCCCACCATGCTTTCACTGTCATAAAGTCCTTACCTCCTCCCTATGCCTAAACTATTTTAAAGAGACCAGAAATAGTAAAGTGTTCTGCAGCCACTGATGAAAAATATCCCCTTAATTTTTCCCTCAGCTTCAATGTTTAAGTATTGGGGTCCAGAGAGTTAACGTAATGCTTAAGCTGACAAAAAGTAAATTGATTGCCTCACTTCACTTCCCCCCATTGACAAAAGTTCTCAAAGGCATCCGCGTTCTATCCCCAGTAAGAACATCCTCCACCACAGTATCACCTCAAGTTTCCCAATGAACAAAAGTATTGTTATCTAATCCTGGCGGAAATTGTATATTCCCACGTATTGGCAAATGGTCAGTTTCCATGGGAGCATTACCTACCCATTGTGTTAGTGTAGTCCAGGTGTCTTTTAGTTTCTGAAATAGTATGCCCCTCCCCAACGAGTAGGGAAGGAGATGAGGAGGGACCTGTAGAAGGGACCGAATATTATACAGAGTAAAGAGCAGTTGTTCATATGTTCGGTCTAACAGCCAGTCTCCCAGATGGTGCAGAAGACAAACGTAATTATATAGTTGCAAATTTGGCAGACCCAATCCTCTATCCTGCAGTTGCCATACCAGTATGGTAAGCGCAATTTTGCTTTTTCCCTCCTCAACAGGTCACAAGTCTGTCCACTTGCAAAAGGTCTTTCTTAAGGAGGCAAATGGGTAAAATTTGGAGCACATATAACCACTTTGCCAGTGGGACCTGATGGAAACCAGTGGAAGCCAGTGCTGTGCATTACCAGGGCTAAAATATTTTAGGATTTTAAAAGGGGTTAGTGCTTCCCATCCATCACATATCTTATGTAAAACCATATAAATGCACTGGTTTGTTTTCCCTTAGGTAACAAAGGCTGTGGTGTGTGGATTATGTCATCCAGCCTCCCTCATATCACAAGCAACCAAATTGGTCACAACAGTATCTATGGGGTCGCCGTCTTTTGCCGCAAGGATGATGCAAATGATTACCTTGCTAACCAAGGGAACAATGAAAACTTCAATGACGAAGGAGAAGCTGCCAACTGGGAAAATGATTTGGACAGTGAAGATGATCGTTTCACTTCCAGGAGGCCCATTAATGTGACACTAATAGAGTCCAACAGCATCAACCACAATGGAGGTGAGTGTATTCCCTGAGTCTCCAGGGCTGTGGTCCCCGCTGCATGTAATCAAGTAACAAGATACACTGTGCAAAATATGTTTTTTACGCTACCATATTCTTGCAGTAATTCGCAAGTGCATTAATGGTTAAGTACCCAAAAGCACTTAAACATTTAGCAGTGGCCATTAAGTACTTAAGGGCATAGGAGCCAATTTTCAAAATTATTGGGGGTGCTAAGCCCAATGGAAATAACCCCTCCCTGGACACATAGAAGGAATTTTTTCAATATTGGGGGTGCTCAAGCACCCACAGAGTCGGCTCTTATGCAAATTAAGGGGTCCTTTTACTAAGCCATGGTAAAAAGTGGCCTGCAGTAGAGTGGGCCTGTGTTTTTGGTGCTCGCTGGGCCATTTTCTGCCATGGCTGGGGAAAAAAGGCTTTTTTAATGGGGGCAGTAAGTGGCAGTGCACTAAAATTAAAAGTAGCGTGTGGCTGTTTACTGCCTGAGCCCTTACTGCCACCCATTGACCGAGCAGTAAGGGCTCTCATGCTACACGCACGGTACTCGTGCAGAGTGCACCAGTGTGGCTGGGCTGCTGATTACTGCCGTGAATGCTCCCTGTAGTAGAAAATAGAAAAATATTTTCTACTGTGGTAATCAGCGCACGCCAACTTCAAAATTACCGCTGGGTGGGCATGCTAACTGGGTGATAGTGACAGTTTGGCATGTGCTACACGTGCGGTAGCCCTACCGCTGCTTTGTAAAAGTGCCCCTAAGTGCTGTATCCTTGAATTTTCAGTGCCATTATGAGGGGAATTTTATAGTGGATCACACAGGTTGAGAGGGGAACTGCAGAACCCTCCCCACCTTCCGATCCCCTCCTCCCCCTTGCACCTTCTTTTCTTTATATAATAGGCTCCAAATAGATGCTTTCTTGGTGCTTAAAAATAGGTGCCCCTTTGTAGAGCAGCCCTCATAGTGTTGCTGAAACTTCATAGAGGTGGCACTGGTACTCTATAAAGGGTAATAGTGCTGGAGCAGAGTTGAGGGTGTTTCACCTAACTGTACAGATATGCAGCCACTATCTGTATAGCACAGTTGTGAAATTTAGGACAGCATAAAGTCTGTCATAGCAGATGACTTACAGTTCAACAGCCATAAATTCATTACTGCTGACTATATATGTATAGAGAGTAATTTTGTAAAGGTATTTTCTCCGAGGACAAGCAGGCTGCTTGTTCTCACGACTGGGTGACGTCCGCGGCAGCCCCCACCAACCGGAAAAAGCTTCACGGGACGGTCGGCACGCAGGGCACGCCCACCGCGCATGCGCGGCCGTCTTCCCGCCCGTGCGCGACTGCTCCCGCCAGTTCCTTTTTTTCCGCGTCTGGAGAGAGTCGTGCTTTGCCGCTCTCTCTGTTTTCAGCCGCCGGAAAGTCGATCGCGTTTACGCGGATTGTTGTTTTTTTCTATTTAGTTTTGTTACCGCCCGGTTTCTTTTTTGAAAAAAAAAAAAAAACCTGAGCGTGTGGAGCACGCGCTCCCTTTTTCCCTCGTTTCCAGCGGGGACGCCGCGTTGCGGCCTAGTGGCCGCACGGTCGTTTTCTTTTTTCGAGGTGTGATTTTCGCCACCATTGACGACTTTGACTTCGCCGACGCGATTTTTCCGTCGATGTCCTCGAAGGTCCCGAGTGGATTTAAAAAGTGTGGTCGCTGCGGCCGGCCGATCTCGCAGACCGACACCCACGCTTGGTGCCTCCAGTGCCTCGGGCCGGAGCACAATATCAAGTCGTGTTCCCTGTGTCTCGGTCTCCGGAAACGGACTCAGGTTGCGAGGCAAGTTCTGCGGGACCGTCTTTTTGGAACTTGCGCCGGCCCCTCGACGTCGACCTCGACGGCATCGGTATCGACGCCCGGTCCTTCGGTACCGGTATCGATGCCCGAGACATCGGCACCGATGGCATCGACCCCAGGAGAACAGGTCCCGTCGGCCCGCCGGTCCGCCGGCGAGGGTGGAGGTGAGCGGCCGCGTGGGCAGTCGGCCCGGTCACTCCCTCAGCCCGTGGTCCACGGGACCGAACCCTGTCTGACCCGGCTCCTCGAGACCGAGGGGGATCGTCCTCCTCCTCCTCCATACCTCCCGGCGCCGGTGACGCGTATCGAAAGAAGGACAAGAAGCGTCGTCACCGGTCGCCCTCGGTGCATCCGGACATCGGAGAGGAGGCGACGCCGAAGCGTCATCGTCGAGAGGAGAGGTCCCCGTCGGTTGTGGAAGTACCGACGCGTCAGGGTTCCGGCACCTCGGTGCCGTCTCCTGGCCCCCATCAGCTTCTGGCACCGACACCCCTACCGGCCCCACCGCCTTTCCCGGCAGCGGGCCTGGACGAGTGCCTCAGAGCCATCCTTCCGGGGATCCTGGAAGGGCTGATGCGCCAGGCTGTGCCGGCGCCGTGGGTGCTTGCGCCCTCGGCGCCAATGTCTGTGGCGCCGGCGAGCTCTAGCCCGGCGCCGGGGCCGTCGACACCGCCGCCGCTTGCGGCACCGGTCTCGACCGCCACGCAGGTGGAGTCCCCGTCGACATCGATGGAGGGAGCTCCGTCCCCGCTGACGCGGGAGTCCACCGCTCGACGACACCGAGACCTCGGTGCCTCGACGTCGAGCCGGGCCCGGTTCAGGACTCAGCTACATGAGCTTATGTCCAATACCGAGGATGAGGCCTCGTGGGGGGAAGAGGAGGACCCTAGATATTTCTCCTCAGAGGAGTCTACGGGCCTTCCCTCGGACCCCACGCCTTCACCGGAGAGGAAGCTCTCACCTCCTGAGAGTCTCTCCTTTGCCTCCTTTGTGCGGGATATGTCTATTAGCATTCCCTTTCCCGTGGTCTCTGTGGAAGAGCCGAGGGCCGAGATGCTCGAGGTCCTCGACTATCCATCACCACCTAGAGAGTCCTCCACGGTGCCGCTGCACAATGTCCTCAAGGAGACACTGCTTCGGAACTGGGTGCGACCGTTAACTAACCCCACCATTCCCAAGAAAGCAGAGTCGCAGTACAGGATCCACTCTGACCCAGAGTTAATGCGGCCCCAACTGCCCCATGACTCTGCGGTCGTGGATTCTGCTCTCAAGAGGGCACGGAGTTCGAGGGATACCGCCTCGGCGTCCCCGGGGCGGGAGTCTTGCACTCTGGACTCGTTTGGGAGGAAGGCCTACCAATCCTCCATGCTCGTGACCCGCATCCAGTCATACCTGCTCTATATGAGCATCCACATGCGGACCAATGTGCAACAACTGGCGGACCTGGTCGATAAGCTCCCGCCGGAGCAGTCCAGGCCTTATCAGGAGGTGGTCAGGCAGCTGAAGGCGTGCAGAAAGTTCCTGTCCAGGGGTATCTATGACACCTGTGACGTGGCATCTCGTGCTGCGGCCCAAGGTATAGTGATGCGCAGGCTCTCATGGCTACGTGCCTCTGACCTGGACAACCGCACCCAGCAGAGACTGGCCGACGTCCCTTGCCGGGGGGATAACATTTTTGGCGAGAAGGTCGAGCAGATGGTGGACCAACTGCATCAGCGGGAAACCGCCCTCGACAAGCTCTCCCACCGGGCGCCTTCAGCATCCACCTCAGCAGGTGGACGTTTTTCCCGGGCCCGGCAGGCTGCACCCTATTCTTTTGCAAAGCGTAGGTTCAACCAGCCGGCCCGAAGGCCTCGTCAGGCACAGGGACAGCCCCAGCGCGCTCGTTCTCGTCAACAGCGTGCGCCTAAGCAGCCCCCTGCGCCTCCACAGCAAAAGCCGGGGACGGGCTTTTGACTGGATCCACGGGAACATAGCTGCCCTCAAAGTGTCCGTACCGGACGATCTGCCGGTCGGGGGGAGGTTAACATTTTTTCACCAAAGGTGGCCTCTCATAACCTCCGACCAGTGGGTTCTCCAAATAGTGCGGTGCGGATACGCCCTGAATTTGGCCTCCCTGCCACCAAATTGTCCTCCGGGAGCTCAATCCTTCAGCTCCCATCACAAGCAGGTACTTGCAGAGGAACTCTCCGCCCTTCTCAGCGCCAATGCGGTCGAGCCCGTACCACCCGGGCAGGAAGGGCAGGGATTCTATTCCAGGTACTTCCTTGTGGAAAAGAAAACAGGGGGGATGCGTCCCATCCTAGACCTGAGAGGCCTGAACAAATTCCTGGTCAAAGAAAAGTTCAGGATGCTTTCCTTGGGCACCCTTTTGCCAATGATTCAGAAAAACGATTGGCTATGTTCCCTGGATTTGAAGGATGCATACACTCACATCCCGATACTGCCAGCTCACAGACAGTATCTCAGATTCCGCCTGGGAGCACGGCACTTTCAGTATTGTGTGCTGCCCTTTGGGCTCGCCTCTGCCCCACGGGTGTTTACAAAGTGCCTCGTGGTGGTAGCGGCATACCTTCGCAAGCTGGGAGTGCACGTGTTCCCATATCTCGACGATTGGCTGGTCAAGAACACCTCGGAGGCAGGAGCCCTCCGGTCCATGCAGTGCACTACTCAACTCCTGGAGCTGCTGGGGTTTGTGATAAATTACCCAAAGTCCCATCTCCAGCCAACCCAGTCTCTGGAATTCATAGGAGCTCTGCTGAATACCCAGACGGCTCAGGCCTTCCTTCCCGAAGCGAGGGCCAACAACCTCCTGTCCCTGGCTTCGCAGACCAGAGCGTCTCAGCAGGTCACAGCTCGGCAGATGTTGAGACTTCTGGGTCATATGGCCTCCACAGTTCATGTGACTCCCATGGCTCGCCTTCACATGAGATCTGCTCAATGGACCCTAGCTTCCCAGTGGTTTCAGGCCACCGGGAATCTAGAAGATGTCATCCGCCTCTCCACCAGTTGCCGCACTTCACTGCTCTGGTGGACCATCCGGACCAATTTGACCCTGGGACGTCCATTCCAAATTCCGCAGCCCACGAAAGTGCTGACGACGGATGCATCTCGCCTGGGGTGGGGAGCTCATGTCGATGGGCTTCACACCCAGGGTCTGTGGTCCCTCCAGGAAAAGGATCTGCAGATCAACCTCCTGGAGCTCCGAGCGATCTGGAACGCACTGAAGGCTTTCAGAGATCGGCTGTCCTGCCAAATTATCCAAATTCGGACAGACAATCAGGTTGCAATGTATTACGTCAACAAGCAGGGGGGCACCGGATCTCGCCCCCTGTGTCAGGAAGCCGTCGGGATGTGGCGTTGGGCGTGCCGGTTCGGCATGCTTCTCCAAGCCACGTACCTGGCAGGCGTAAACAACAGTCTGGCCGACAGACTGAGCAGAGTCATGCAACCGCACGAGTGGTCGCTCCATTCCAGAGTGGTACGCAAGATCTTCCGAGAGTGGGGCACCCCCTCGGTGGACCTTTTCGCCTCTCGGACCAACCACAAGCTGCCTCTGTTCTGTTCCAGACTTCAGACACACGGCAGGCTAGCGTCAGATGCCTTTCTCCTTCATTGGGGGACCGGCCTCCTGTATGCTTATCCTCCCATACCTTTGGTGGGGAAGACCTTACTGAAGCTCAAGCAAGACCGCGGCACCATGATTCTGATCGCGCCATTTTGGCCCCGTCAGATCTGGTTCCCTCTTCTTCTGGAGTTGTCCTCAGAAGAACCGTGGAGATTGGAGTGTTTTCCGACTCTCATCTCGCAGAACGACGGAGCGTTGCTGCACCCCAACCTTCAATCCCTGGCTCTCACGGCCTGGATGTTGAGGGCGTAGACTTCGCTGCGTTGGGTCTGTCTGAGGGTGTCTCCCGTGTCTTGCTTGCCTCTAGGAAGGATTCCACTAAAAAGAGTTACTTTTTCAAGTGGAGGAGGTTTGTCGTTTGGTGTGAGAGCAAGGCCCTAGCACCTCGTTCTTGCCCTGCACAGAACCTGCTTGAATACCTTCTGCACTTATCAGAGTCTGGCCTTAAGACCAACTCAGTAAGGAATCACCTTAGTGCGATTAGTGCTTACCATTATCGTGTGGAAGGTAAAGCCATCTCTGGAGAGCCTTTAGTCGTTCGGTTCATGAGAGGCTTGCTTTTGTCAAAGCCCCCGATCAAGCCTCCTACAGTGTCATGGGATCTCAACGTCGTCCTCACCCAGCTGATGAAACCTCCTTTTGAGCCACTGAATACCTGCCATCTGAAGTACTTGACCTGGAAGGTCATTTTCTTGGTGGCAGTCACTTCAGCTCGTAGGGTCAGTGAGCTTCAAGCCCTGGTAGCTCATGCTCCATATACCAAATTTCATCACAACAGAGTAGTGCTCCGCACCCACCCAAAGTTCCTGCTGAAGGTGGTGTCGGAGTTCCATCTTAACCAGTCAATTGTCTTGCCAACATTCTTCCCCAGGCCGCATACCCGCCCTGCTGAACGTCAGTTGCACACATTGGACTGCAAGAGAGCATTGGCCTTCTACTTGGAGCGGACACAACCCCACAGACAGTCCGCCCAATTGTTTATTTCTTTCGACCCTAACAGGCTAGGGGTCGCTGTCGGGAAACGCACCATCTCCAATTGGCTAGCAGATTGCATTTCCTTCACTTACGCCCAGGCTGGGCTGGCTCTTGAGGGTCATGTCACGGCTCATAGTGTTAGAGCCATGGCAGCGTCGGTGGCCCACTTGAAGTCAGCCACTATTGAAGAGATTTGCAAGGCTGCGACGTGGTCATCTGTCCACACATTCACATCACATTACTGCCTCCAGCAGGATACCCGACGCGACAGTCGGTTCGGGCAGTCGGTGCTGCAGAATCTGTTTGGGGTGTAAATCCAACTCCACCCTCCAGGACCCGAATTTATTCTGGTCAGGCTGCACTCTCAGTTAGTTGTTCTTCGTAGGTCAATTTTCTGTTGTACCCTCGCCGTTGCGAGGTTCAATTGACCTGGGTTCTTGTTTTGAGTGAGCCTGAGAGCTAGGGATACCCCAGTCGTGAGAACAAGCAGCCTGCTTGTCCTCGGAGAAAGTGAATGATACATACCTGTAGCAGGTGTTCTCCGAGGACAGCAGGCTGATTGTTCTCACCTACCCTCCCTCCTCCCCTTTGGAGTTGTGTGTTTCATCTTTTTGCTAGTCATTCAACTGGCGGGAGCGGTCGCGCACGGGCGGGAAGACGGCCGCGCATGCGCGGTGGGCGTGCCCTGCGTGCCGACCGTCCCGCGAAGCTTTTTCCGGTTGGTGGGGGCTGCCGCGGACGTCACCCAGTCGTGAGAACAATCAGCCTGCTGTCCTCGGAGAACACCTGCTACAGGTATGTATCATTCACTTTCTCTGAGGACAAGCAGGCATATCTGCTCACAACTGGGTGACATCATCTAATGGAGCCCTGTGCGGATGCTGCCCAGTGCCCTGTCTCTTTAAGAAGCTTTTGGCAGCATTCCACTGCACATGTGTGAGTGCCTTCCCGCCCAACATGCGAGTGCGGGACCAGCTGTCTTTGTTTTTTCATGAAGGAGAGAGGTCGCAGTTTTGATCTCTCCTCAGTGTATTCAGTTTCACTTTTCCCTTGGTGCCTTCCTCAAGGGTTTTTGTCCTGTTTCTTCATCCTTTTAATTATTTTATTATTTTTCTTCCTATTGTGTCCCTAGTCATTTTTGGCCTGTTTTAAGTTAACTTTATTTTCCTGCTCCATGGTCTCCTCTTAGGCACAAGCTCCAGCCTGGTTGCATCGAGCTTTTTCAGGGGTGAGTGGTCTTTATTCACTCTTACCATTGAGCCGTTTAATTTGGAGTTGGCTGTTTTTCCTTCCATGTCCCAGAAGGTTCCCAATGATTTTAAGCACTGTTCTCAGTTTAGTCAGAGTAAAATGCTATGGTAGCCGTGTTAGTTCACTTTAAAGGTAATAAATAGAAATAAAACATAGAAAAGAAATTAAGATGATACATTTTTTATTGGACTAACTTAATACATTTTTGATTAGCTTTTGAAGATAACTTTTCTTCTTCAGATCAAAAACGAGCAAATGTTGGCAAACAGTATATTAGTGAAACACAAAAGCATTCCAATGACAGGCTCACAGGTAGAGGGTGGGGTAGGTTAGGTGAGGATCAGGGAGAGCTGGGTGGGTGAGAGACGGGGGAGAGATGGATGGTTGATAAGAGGGTGACAAAGCAGTATAATTTTATGATTTATAGTGGAATAGAAAACTCAGATCGTTAAGTCCTGTCTGGTGGGTGTCAAAATATTTCATCATTTTGACTTCAAAGGTCTTGAGTTCCTGGATTGTCTTAAAATTTCCTTTTAGTATTCTAACCATAAAATCATTGATGCAGTGTTCTGGTTTTGTAAAGTGCTGTAAAGTGAAGTGGAACAGGTAGACATGGATCACTTGTTTACTCTTTCCAAAAATACTAGGACTAGGGGGCACGCAATGAAGCTACAAAGTAGTAAATTTTAAAACAAATCGGAGAAAATATTTCTTCACTCAACGTGTAATGAAACTCTGGAATTCGTTGCCAGAGAATGTAGTAAAAGCAGTTAGCTTAGTGGGGTTTAAAAAAGGTTTGGATAATTTCCTAAAAGAAAAGTCCATAAGCCATTAAGATGGATTTGAGAAAATCCACTGTTTATTTCTAGGATAAGCAGCATAAAATGTATTGTACTGTTTTGGGATCCTGCCAGGTACTTGTGACCTGGATTGAGCACTGTTGGAAACAGTATACTGGACTTGATGGACTTTCGGTCTGTCCCAGTATGGCAACACTTATGTTCTTATAAAATGTATTATTTTCGCTGAGAAGGGGAGTAAGTCTCTACCGACACCACTTCTCCTCACTAATATCCTAGTACCACAAACTGACACTGCATCTTAGGCGTGCTATTAGACTCTGCTCTTTTCTTTAAACCACAAATCTCTAAGGTGGTCTGCAGCTGTTTTTTCAAACTTCGGATGATACATTCTGTTCTTTCTTTGTTTTTTCCATCTGCACTTAATATCTTGGTCCACTCACTTATCATTTCCCAGTTAGATTATTGTAATTCCTTATACCAAGGTCTCAGAGTTAAATTTTGGTCATTGCATCTCAAAGAAGATATAGCAGAATTAGAAAAGATACAGAGAAAGGCAACAAAAATGATAAAGGGGATGGGACAACTTCCCTTTGAGGAAAGGCTAATGTGGCTAGGGTTCTTCAGCCTGGAGAAGAGACAGCTGAGGGGAAGATATGATAGAGGTCTATAAAATACTGAATGGAGTGGAACGTGTAGACGTGAATCACTTTTTTACTCTTTCCAAAAATACTAGGTCTAGGGGGCACACAGTGAAGCTACTAAGAAGTAAATTTTAAACAGACTGGAGAAAATGTCTTCACACAGTGTATATTTAAACTCTGGAATGCATTGCCAGAGGATGTGGTGAAAGCAGTTAGCTTAGCAGGGTTTAAAAAAGGTTTGGACAAGTTCCTAAAAGAAACGTCCATAAACCATTATTAAGATGGACTTGGGAAAATGTACTTTTTATTTATAGGATAAGCAGCATAAAGTCTGTTTTACTGTTCTAGGATATTGCCAGGTTCTTGTACCCTAGATTGGCCACTGTTGGAAATGGGATACTGGACTTGACGGACCTTTGGTCTGTCCCAGTATGGCAAGCTTATGTTCTTATGTAAAATGTATTTTATGCATATTCACTGTGGGTATCTTGAAAACCTGACTGGCTTAGGGTTAAACTGGCTACCCATTGAAGCCAGAATACTTTTTTAAATTAGCTTGTTTTCTTTTTAAGCTTCTGCATGGTTTTGCACCGAATTGCTTGTACTTACATTTTTTATTTACTATTGTTCAGAGAACAAGACGCACTGGTACAGTAGATTACTCTTTTTCCCTCAGCTAAAGGGAAAAAGAGATTACGCTTATGCAAATTATGTTTTGCCTTTCTAGCAGTAAGGGAGTGGAATAAGATTGCCATTATTTTCGACTATTCTCAATCTTTTTTTTTTTCAGGAAAAAGATGGAAAACGTTTTGTTCTAAAAATATGTATGTCATTCTAACTGTTAAAATTACTGATTTATTGCTCTCTTTCCCAGTTAAATGAAACTGGCTTCTTATAAGTTTGAACTGCGAAGTATTAGTGGGATAGAAGACTAGTTTACCATTACCATTGTAAGGCGGTCCAATAATCTGTTTGAGCCAGGCGAGCCACTGAAGTCTTTTTCTCCTCGTTATTTGGTTTATAGCCATACTGGGTCAGACCAATGGTTCGTCGAACCCAGTATTCTTCTTCCAACAGTGGCCAATCCAAGTCTCAATTACCTGGCAGAAACCCAAATAGTGGCAACATTCCATGCTACCAATCCCAGGGCAAGCAGTTGCTTCCCCATGTCTGTCTCAATAGCAGACTATGGATTTTTCCTCCAGGAACTTGTCCAAACCTTTTTTATGTTTCAGTCATTTTTGTTCAAAACTTAAGAAGAAAAGTTAACATCATCATGTATGAACGTCTAATATTTTTCCCCCATGTGGCTAAACTAACACATAGTACTTCTACCCCAACAAATAGCACTTAACCTCCAAACCTTTTTTAAACCTATATACACTAACTGCTGTTACCACGTCCTCTGGCAACGAGTTCCAGAGCTTAACTATTCTTTCAGTGAAAAATATTTCCTCCTATTTGTTTTAAAAGTATTTTCATGTAATTTCATTGAGTGTCCCCTGGTCTTTATACTTTTTGAAAGAGTACCAGTTCTACACCACTTAGGATTTTGTAGACCTCAATCATATCTCTCCTTGGCCATCTCTTTTCCAAGCTGAAGAGCTTAACCTCTTTAGCCTTTCCTCATATGAGAGGAGTTCCATTCCCTTTATCATTTTGTTTGCTCTTCTTTGAACCTTTTCTAATTCTGCTATATCTTTTTTGAGATATGGTGAGCAGAGTTAAATGCAGTACTCAAGCTGAGGTCGCACAATGGAGTGATACAGGCATTGTAATATCCTTGGTCTTATTTACCATCCCTTTCATAATAATTCCTTTGCTTTTTTGGTTGCCACTGCACACTGGGCAGAAGATTTTAGCGAATTGTTTACAATGATGTGTAGAATTTTTTTTTTTTGGGGGGGGGACTGATTCCTAAGGTGGACCCCAGCATCAGGTAACTATGATGTGGATTATTCTTCCTAATATGCATCACTTTGCATTTATCCACATTAAATTTCATATGCCATTTGGATGCCCAGCCTTCCAATTTCTTAAGGTCTTTCTGCAATTTCTCACAGTCCGCATGTGTTTTGACAAATTTAGTTTTGTGTCATCTGCAAATGATAGAAGCACCATACAAGTTGATTTATATTATTATTATTTGTTACATTTGTATCCCACATTTTCCCACCTATTTGTAGGCTCAATGTGGCTTACATAGTGCCGGAGAGCTGTTTGCAGACTCCGGCGTAAACAAATACAAGGTGATGTTGTGGAAGGATAAAGGTTCATGTTGTAGGACCACATAAAGGAGTCGTACAAAGGAAGAGTTGTGTGATGGCCATTACAAACTTTAATGTTGCTGTGTCGCTGAAATCAGGCGTTTATGTTGGGTCGGTAGGGTATGCCTTTTTAAACAGGTGGGTCTTAAGTGATTTTCTGAAGTGTAAGTGGTCGTATGTGGTTTTCAAGTCTTTTGGTAGTGCGTTCCACAGTTGTGTGCTGATGTATGAAAAGCTGGATGCGTAAGTTGATTTGTATTTGAGTCCTTTGCAGCTTGGGTAGTGGAGATTTAGGTACATTCGTGTTGATTCGGATGTGTTTCTTGGTGGGAGGTCGATCAAGTCTGTCATGTATCCCGGTGCTTCTCTGTAGATAATTTTGTGAACCATAGTGCAGATTTTGAAGGTAATGCGTTCTTTGATTGGGAGCCAGTGTAGTTTTTTACGGAGGGGTTTTGTGCTTTCAAATCTTGTTTTTCTGAAGATGAGGTGGAGGGTTCTATTTACCTTTAATACACTTGCAGCTTCTTGGGATTTTGTTTTCCTTTGTTTCCTCCTATTTTTTCTTTTTTTTCTTTTTTTGGTCAGTGTATTGTCTCCTGCACAGTATTGGGGCAGTTCTATAAGTAGGCACCTCCTGTCATGTTCCCTGTCTTTGCAGAGTATGGGCACCGGAGGATCAGACGGCCATCTTGGATTTGGGCTTATTCCAGGTTTGGGCGGCCATCTTAGAAGAGGGCCTATTAGGCCAGGGCAGCCATCTTGGAGTGTGGCAGCTTCAGGAAGGAAGCCCTTATTTGGTCATAGGGTGTTTCCGATGGGGGCTGCCATCTTGTTTTCAGCTGTGCTTGGTTGAGCCTAATTCCTTCTCTATTTAAGGCTCTGCCCTCAGTTCATCTGTGCTTCGGCTTCTACTCAGTTCGCTGGATAGTCGCAGTGCTTCTGGATCTACTTCTGACTGATGCCTGGTTCTGACCTCTGCCTGTTCCTGGATCTGCTATTGACTTCTGCCTGGTACTGACCGCTGCCTGTTCCTGGACCTGCTATTGACCGCTGCCTGGTACTGACCTCTGCCTGTTCCCGGACCTGCTATTGATCACTGCCTGGTACTGACCGCTGCCTGTTCCTGGACCCGCTATTGACCGCTGCCTGGTACTGACCTCTGCCTGTTCCCGGATCTGCTATTGATCACTGCCTGGTACTGACCGCTGCCTGTTCCTGGACCTGCTCTTGACCGCTGCCTGGTACTGACCTTTGCCTAGCCCTGGCTTTGCTGTTATCTGCTGCTTGGTCTAACCCTGTGGACTTTGTGCTGGACTTTGTTCTCTCTGCTGCTGGCTACTCGCACTCAGGAGCTCAACTCCTGGGGAACGGTGGGAGGCACAGGGAAGACTCAGGGTTTTGGCCGACAGCCCGGTGAGGGATTTCCTTCATCGAGTACAAGGGCTCACCTCTCCTTGGAAATACATTACAGAAAGCCGAAGCCATGAGCTCGTCGGACAAGCCCGACCTTACTGAGCTTGCTCGGATTGTACAGCAGCAGCACTGTTGTCCACTGTGTCCACTGTTGTCCACTGCACTACAGAGTGTCTGTTCTCAGATACAGACGATGCAGGCTACCCATGCCAACGCTTCTACTCCTCTAGAGCCGGCGGGACCTCCCGGAGGGTTCCGTCTTCCAGACCTGCCACGTTTTGATGGCACCCCCGCCGCCTGCCGCGGATTCATTAACCAGTGCCGGATGTTGTTTGATCTGCAACCACGAGCCTTCCCCTCAGATCAAGCCAAGGTTACGTACATGATGACTCTCTTGTCTGGACCAGCCCTAGCATGGGCTACCTCCCTGTGGGAACAGAGGGATCCAGTCTTGTCCAATTTCAGCGAGTTTTTATGCCAATTCCGAATGGTATTTGATGTGCCCGGAAGACCCTCATCCATAGCCAGAGAGCTGCTGCGCGTACAGCAGGGTGAAGACTCTGTGGGAGTGTACGCCATCCGATTCCGGACCCTGGCAGCCGAGCTGGGCTTGGAACCAAGAGGCGCTGACCACCATATTTTGGCAGGGCCTGAGTAGCCACATCAAGGACGAACTGGCCAGACGAGAAGTACCCACGTCCCTAGACGCAGTAATCTCCTTATGCATTAGGGTAGACGTCCGGTTCCAAGAGCGAGCTCGGGAGCGGGCGGAGCAGCGCTCTGGATCCAGATTCTCTTCTACATCGCAGAACCGTCAAACCCCGAGAACGGCTCCGGAACTTCCAGCGGAGAGATTGGAGGAACCCATGGTATTGGGCCGATCTCGGCTCACCGGAAAGGAGTGAATGTTTCGTCGTAGAAACCGACTCTGCTTCTACTGTGGAGAGTCCGGCCATATGGTAGGCCAGTGTTCCCAACAAGTCGGGAAACGACCAGGCCCAGGACCACTGAGGCGGGTGGCCCTGGGTCATGTATCTTCTGAGCCAGAACAAGAGTCC
This sequence comes from Microcaecilia unicolor, assembly GCF_901765095.1. Taxonomy (NCBI): domain Eukaryota; kingdom Metazoa; phylum Chordata; class Amphibia; order Gymnophiona; family Siphonopidae; genus Microcaecilia; species Microcaecilia unicolor. The sequence goes on along the minus strand of NC_044032.1, from coordinate 343,527,738 downwards.
CCGCCAGCGGAGAAGCTGGTGGTGGTTCCCCTGACCCTGCAATTTCAGGACTTTTCAGTTTCCACCTCTGCATTGATTGATTCCGGGGCAGGGGGTAACTTCATCGCTGCAGAACTTCTGCCTAAGTTGGGAAGTCCCTGTATGACCTGTGGATCACCGTTGCAGGTAACCTCAGTCCAAGGAATGGCATTGCCATATGCCATCACCCAAGTCACCAAACCCCTACAGATGAGATTGGGGGTGAGTCACACTGAAACTATTCAACTCTACATTCTGCCCAAGGCCATTCACCCGGTGATCTTGGGAATGCCGTGGCTATGCTAGCACATGCCGCAGATCAATTGGGAGACGAGGGATGTAGCTAGTTGGAGTCCTCGGTGCCATGGGGCCTGTCTCGAATTCGTGGCTCCACCAGGTGCTAAGGTGGAGGCGGCCACCAGGGAGGTGAGGGCCAATTGTCCCGGGCTTCCTACTGAATATCAAATGTTCCAGGATGTCTTCGATGCCCGGGAGGCAGAGAGTCTTCCTCCCCATCGTCCGTTTGATTGTGCCATCGACTTGGTGCCTGGACATACCCCACCTCGGGGACGGTTGTACACCCTATTTCGGGGAGAGTCAGACGCGATGCGGCAGTATGTCCGGGACAACCTGGCTAAGGGCTTCATTCGACCCTCTTCCTCGCCGGCTGGCGTGGGTTTTTCTTCGTGGCCAAGAAAGATGGGTCATTACGGCCATGCATTGATTATAGGGGATTGAATGCCATCACCATCAAGAATAGAAACCCCTTGCCTCTCATCCCGGAACTTTTTGACCGTATCCAAGGGGCCACCATTTTTTCTAAATTGGACTTACGTGGTGCTTACAATTTAGTGCGGATCCGGCCAGGGGATGAATGGAAGACGGCCTTCAATACCCATGAAGGGCACTTTGAATATTTGGTCATGCCGTTTGGCCTTTGTAAAGCCCCAGCCGTCTTCCAGGACTTTGTGAACTCCATTTTCAAGGACCTATTATACAAATCTGTCATAGTATATCTGGATGATATTCTCGTTTTTTCTTCCTCATTTCAGGAACATGTGAAGCATGTTTGTACGGTGCTTCAACAACTGCGGGACCATCATCTCTTTGCAAAACTCGAGAAATGTGCATTCCATCAACGCTGCATCCCTTTTCTGGGCTATTTCCTTTCAGCGACAGGATTACGGATGGACCCCGGGAAAGTCCAAGCTGTTCAAGATTGGCCACGACCACAGGGATTGCGAGCGCTCCAACGATTCTTGGGGTTCACTAACTATTACAGACAATTTATACACCGATACTCAGTAGTGGCAGCTCCCCTTACCGCCTTAACCAAGAAAGGCGCTAATGTTCGGAATTGGTCTTCGCAAGCCATCGAACCTTTTGAACTTCTCAAGAAGGCTTTTCTTTCCGCACCGGTTCTCCATAGTCCTGATCCCCAGTGATCCTTTATTTTGGAAGTGGACGCCTCAGCCTTGGGAGCGGGGGCAATCTTGTCACAGACTTCGGAGGCAGGGAAGCGGCATCCATGCTTCTTCTTTTCCAAGAAATTCACAGCGGCCGAACGGAATTATACTGTTGGAGATCAGGAACTGTTAGCCCTCAAGTTGGCTTTGGAAGAATGGCGATACCTCTTGGAGGGAGCAGTGCATCCGATTTCCGTCATTACCGACCACAAGAACCTACAACATCACTTTGTATTTGTTTACACCGGAGTCTGTAACGCCACTCCCGGTACTATGTAAGCCACATTGAGCCTACAAATAGGTGGGAAAATGTGGGATATAAATGTAACAAATAAAATAAATAAAATAAGATACTCAAGTTGTTTTGTAACCATGACTTCTAATATCTTTACAAACAGCGGCATAGATGCTACCGGCCTATAATTACTAACGTGATGTTGGACCAAATCGGTTCTTTAGGATTGGTGTAAGAACAATGTGGCCTAAATAATTAGGGTAATGCCCATGTTCCAAACACAAATTTAATGAAGACATAAACCAATTTTATAAAGCCAGAGATGGAGACTTAAAAAGATAAGTAGACAGATTAAGGTACAGTGAGGGGAAGAATATCTCAACATTAGTTTTCTAGTCTCTTCCAAATTTATCTGATTGAAAGAGGCCCATATTCTACCACTTGAAATATCAGGGTCAGTCAGATTTAAACAACCAGAACAGCCTGCTGGCTTCTCAAAACATAAGGCTGGCAACGTTTTACACATCTTATCAATTTTTGACTTAAGGACCTCAGTTGAGGGCCTTATTTCAATAGTTTATTGTGTTACCTGCTCAATATCTAATAATTAAGAACATAAGACTGGGGGGGTTCTTCAAAATTGATTAAAAAGAAATCCCCAGCACCCACAAGACCCACCAGCTCCCACACCCTACACAGAAAACGGACAAACACAAAACTTAATAAAATACAACCACGCGAACCAAAGAAACACACAATTACTACAAATTCACTTCCCACAACACAAAATACAAAAAGACAAACACATAACAACCACACAACAACACTCCATGGTTCGACCACCCCTCGAATATTGTGTGCAGTTCTGGTCACCGCCTCTCAAAAAAGATTTAGTGGAATTAGAAAAGGTACTGAGAAGGGTGATGAAATGATAAAGTGAATGGGACGACTTCCCTATGAGGAAAGGCTAAGGTGGCTAGGGCTGTTCAGCTTGGAGAAGAGACGGCTGAGGGGGAGATATGATAGAGGTCTATAAAATAATAAGGAATGGAACGAGTAGATGTGAATCGCTTACGTATTTACTCTTTCCAAAAATACTAGGACTAGGGGGCACACAATGAAGTTACAAAGTAGTAAATTTAAAATGAATCGGAGAAAATATTTCTTCACTCAGTGTGTAATTAAACTCTGAAATTTGTTGCTAGAGAATGTAGTAAAAGCAGTTACTACACAAATCCCAATCTGGCTTCAGGACCCACCACAGCACAGAAACAGTGCTGATTATATGTCTGGCTAAATTCAAACAGGAGATTTCAATAGGAAATAACATACTCCTTCATTTTGACATGTCTAGTGTATTCGCAACAAGGTTGATCACCTAATCTTGCAAAAAATACTCAACAAATTTGCAATAGGAGGGAAGGTACTTGCATTGTTCATGGGTTTCCTGACCACCAGATCTTACCAAGTGAATTCAAACTTGGAAATTTCTCCCCCATGGAATGCTGAATGCGAAGTTCCCCCAAGACTCACCACTTTCTCTAGCCAAATCACTATCCAAATAAGGCCTCAGTCCCTTCATCTATGCTGACGATGTATCTATCTTTATCCCCTTCAAGAAGGAAATCACAGCCAGAATCACGAACAGCATAGACATCATGGAATCCTGGGCTGCAGCCTTCAAGATGAAACTAAACAGGGAAAAAAAACACACTGCCTGATACTAACATCTCCTAACAATACCAATTGCTTTATAAACATCATAGCCTCGGGATCAACTCTCCCAGTAGTAGACAAACTGAAAATACTAGGAATTGCCATAGATTGCAACCTATCCCTAGACTACCAAGCAGCAAACACTACAAAGAAAATGTTCCATACGATGTGGAAACTCAACACTACTTCCCAAGAAACATATTTTGAAACTTTGTCCAATCCATGATACTTGCCCACGCTGACTACTACAGTGGAATCTACGCAGGATGAAATCCTAAAAAAAACCTACAAACAGCTCAAAATACAGCAGTAAGACTCATATATGGAAAAAGTTGATTCAAAAGCACCAGACCTCATCTTAAATAACTGCACTGGCTACCTATCAAAACACGCATAGTCTTCAAGATCTGTTCCCCTCGTCTACAGAATAATCTTTGGCCTCTCGCCGAGCTATATGACCAGCCTCATAGACTTGCCAATCCACAACATAACCAAGGGCAAGAGATCCTACCTAACCCTCCACTTCCCTAAACGTCAAGGCTTGAAATACAAATCTACATACAATACCAGCTTCCCATACATCTGCACCATACTGTAGAACACACTACCGAAAGACATAAAGTTAATAAAAAACTATCATTTCGCAAATACATGAAAGCTTACTTTTCAGAAAATCCCTTTTCAATGACCCCACGTAGCAAAGCAGACCAAAGGAAACACTTCATAATCATGAAAATGAACAGAACTGAACCACCTTGAACGGCAGTAATACACGTAATTAGACTGACAAAAGATAAATGTAAACCACCCTGTAACTGCAAGAGAATGGTATGCCTCACTGATCCTTCATAAATGTAATCTACTACTAGACAACTGTAAGCCACATTGAACCAACCATAAAGTTGGAAAATGTAGGGTACAAATGCAGAAATAAATAGTTTCATCCTCTATCATTTTGGTCGCTTTTCTTTGAACCTTTTCTAATTCCACATACAGGCTTATTTTTGAAAGAGAAGGACACCCATCTTTCGACACAAATCTCAAGATGGGCGTCCTCACAGGGTTGCCCAAATCGGTATAATGGCCGATTTTGGGCGTCCCCAACTGCTTTCCATCGTTGGGACGACCAAAGTTCCCAGGGGCGTGTCGGAGGCGTAGTGAGGGCGGAACTTGGGTGTGCCTAACACATGGGCGTCCTCGACCCATAATGGAAAAAAAGGGCGTCCCTTACGAACACTTGGACGACTTTACCTGGTCCTTTTTTTTTTCTTACGACCAAGCCACAAAAAGGTGCCCGAACTGACCAGATAACCCCTTACTCCCCCAGTGGTCACTAACCGCCTCCCAACCTCAAAAATAAATTTTAAAAATATTTTTGCCAGCCTCTATGCCAGCCTCAAAGCCTCAAATATCTTACCCAGCTCCATGACAGCAGTATGCAGGTCCCTGGAGTAGTTTTAGTGGGTGTAGTGCACTTCAGGCAGGCGGACCCAGGCCCATCCCCCCCTGCCTGTTATAGTTGTTGTGGTAAATGTAAGCCCTTCAAAGTGAGTCTTCTAACTTTCAATAAACTTTTAATCAAAGAACATCTTCCAGTTTCTGATAGCCTTGGTCGCTCTCCCACTTTTTGTGTTTTGTTGTCTTTACCGTGGGGCGTTTGAGTTCTCCGCTTGCCAGCAGATTTCCTCTGAGCCTTCTAACTTTGAATAAACTTTTAATCAACGAACATCTTCCAGTTTCTGGTAGCCTTGGTCTCTCTCACACTTTTTGTGTTTTGTTGTCTTTACCGTGGGGCGTTTGAGTTCTCCAATTTGCCAGCGGATTTCCTCTCACAATCAGCCCTTCAAAACCCACCAGAAACCCACTGTACCCACATCTAGGTGCCCCTTTCACCTATAAGGGCTATGGTAGTGGTGTACAGTTGTGGGGAGTGGGTTTTGGGGGGTTCAGCACACAAGGTAAGGGAGCTATGCACCTGGGAGCTTTTTCTGAAGTCCACTGCAATGCCCCCTAGGGTACCTGGTTGGTGTCCTGGCATGTCAGGGGGACCAGTGTACTACGCATGCTGGCTCCTCCCATGACCAAAGGGCTTGCATTTGGTTGTTTCTGAGATGGGCGTCCTCAGTTTCCATTATCGCCGAAAATCAGAAACGACCAAGTCTAAGGAAGACCATCTCTAGGGACGACCTAAATGTTAAGATTTGGGCGTCCCCGACTGTATTATCGAAACAAAAGATGGACGCCCATCTTGTTTCGATATTACGGGTTTCCCCGCCCCTTCGCCAGGACGTCCTGCGAGGATGTCCTCAGGAAAGCGTGGGCGCCCCTTTCGATTATGCCCCGCCACATCTTTTTTTGAGATACAGCAACCAGAACTGAACACAGTACTCAAAGTGAAGTTACACCATGGAGCAATACAGAGACATTATAATATTCTTGGTCTTATTTACCATCTTTTTCCTAATAATTCCTAGCATCCTGTTTGTTTTTTTGGCCGCCGCCACCACCACCATACACTGGGCAAAAAATTTCAGAGTATTGTCTACAATAATACCTAGATCTTTTTCTTGGGTGCTGACCCCCAAGGTGGACCCCCAGCATCAGGTAACTATGATTCGGATTATTCTTCCTAATTTGGATCACTTTGCATTTGTCCACATTATATTTCGTCTGCCATTTGGATGCCCAGTTTTCCAATTTCCTAAGATCTTCTTCAGTTTTTCACAGTCCGCATGTGTTTTAACAACCTTGACTAGTTTTGTGTCATCTGCAAATTTAATCACCTCACTCATCCTGATTTCCAGATCATTTATAAATATGTTAAATAGCACTGGTCCCAGTACAGATCCCTGCGGCACTCCACTATTCACCCTCCTCCATAGAGAGAAGTGGCCATTTAACCCTACCCTCTGTTTTCTGTTCCATAACCAATTCCTAATCCATAACAGAACATTGCCTCCTATCCCATGACTCTTTAATTTTCTCAGGAGTCTCTCATGAGGAACTTTGTCAAAAGCTTTCTGAAAATTTAGATACACTACCTTAACCGGCTCACCTTTATCGACTTTATTTTCATCTTCAAAGAAATGAAGCATGTTGGTGAGACTAGATTTCCCTTGGCTGAAATCATGCTGACTCTGTCCCTTTAAACCATGTTTATATGTTTTGTAATTTTATTCTTTATAATAGTTTCCACTATTTTACCTGGCACTGACGTCAGTCTTACCAGTCTGTAATTTCCCAGATCATTCCTGGAACCCTTTTTAACAATTGGTGTCACATTGGCCACCCTCAGCTATAGTAAATAACATCTTTGGATTCAACCATTCTAAGTCAATCATTTTGGAATAATATTGTTTTTTTAGTAGATCTTAATAATCTTTTATTAGAATTATTTAAATCTCTCCATTTAAACTTATCATCAGGAGATTTACTCTTAATCCACCTACGTTCTAATTTCCTTCAGGAGAGCAGTTCCTCATTAAAACATGGACTAACTTTAATTCTTTTCTTAGTTTTTTTTCTTTGATAGGAGCAATGTTTTCTAAGATTATATTACAGCAGTTATTCCAATTTTCCCATTGTGCCTCAGGGTTCCCTTTAAATTGGCCAACCAGTGTGTCAAAGTGACTCCAAAACTTTTCACTTTCAGTTTTGCCTCTTGAAAGATAAGTTTGTGATGTCACATTAAGCTTAACCTTTTTAGACAAATATTGCCAATAAAGGGTGAATTCTAATTTTAATAGGTCAGACCAAATAACGGGACTCCATTTCCAATCCTTAATTTGCCAAAAGGTAAAAGGGACATTTGTAAAGATGAATAAATTCAACTGATGACCTTTCTCATGGGTGATGCAACAATCCAGTTTGACAAATTCTACAGAATTTAAAAAGGAAAATAAGGCTGATACCGCAGCATCACCCTCATGATCCAGATGTAAATTAATATCTCCCAATAACAGATAATATTTAACCTCCAATAATTCATTAGTAACAAACTCATAAAATAAGGGCCCTGTTTACTAAGGTGTGCTAGAGTTTTTAGCTTGTGCTAAAAATTAGCACGTGCTTAGCGATAGAGCGTTCTAAAAACGCTAGCACGCCTATAGCACTGCTTAGTAAACAGGGCCAATCAGACCAGTTTTTTGGGGGATGGAAAAACAAAGTTCATTTTAGTGTTCCCTGTAGAGAAGGTCATCCACAGTAAAAGAAAAAATTTCCAACCCAGAGGTATTAAGCAAATTACATACAGTTACTTTGAAAAAAAAAATCCCTGTAGCTTACAGCCAACCCTCCCCCACTATGAGTGGGATGATTCATATGTAAACTTTTATATCTACTAGACAGACGTCATTAAGAGGAGGATCTTTACATAAGTATTGCCATACTGGGAAAGACCAATGGTCCATCAAGCCCAGCATCCTGTTTCCAACAGTGGCCAATCCAGGTCACAAATACCTGACAAGATCCCATAAAAGTACAAAACATTTTATACTACTTATCCCAGAAATAGTGGATTTTCCCCAAGTCCATTTAATAATGATCTATGGACTTTTCCTTTAAGAAGCCAGCCAAACCTTTTTTAAACTCCGCTAAGCTAACCGCCTTTACCACATTCTCTGGCAATGAATTCCAGAGTTTAATTACACGTTGAGTGAAGAAACCTTTTCTCCAATTCGTTTTAAATTTACTACATATTGTAGCTTCATTGCATGCCCCCTAGTCCTAATATTTTTGGAAAGCATAAACAGATGCTTCACATCTACCCGTTCAACTCCACTCATTATTTTATAGACTTCTATCATATCTCCTCTCAGACGCCTATTCTCCAAGCTGAAGAGCCCTAGCCGCTTTTGCCTTTCCTCATAGGGAAGTCGTCCCATCCCCTTTATCATTTTCATCGCCCTTCTCTGCACCTTTTCTAATTCCACTATATCTTTTTTGAGATGCGGCAACCAGAATTGAACACAATATTCGAGGTGCAGTCGCACCATGGAGCGATACAAAGGCATTATAACATCCTCATTTTTGTTTTCCATTCCTTTCCTAATAATACCTAACATTCTATTTGCTTTCTTAGCCGCAGCAGAAGGTTTCAACTTATCATCAACGACGACACCTAGATCCCTTTCTTGGTCCATGATGCCTAACGTGGAACCTTGTATGATGTAGCTATAATTCGGGTTCCTCTTTCCCACAAGCATCACTTTGCACTTGCTCACATTAAACGTCACCTGCCATTTAGACGCCCAGTCTCCTAGTCTTGTAAGGTCCTCTTGTAATTTTTCACAATCCTCCCACGATTTAATGACTTTGAGTAACTTTGTGTCATCAACAAATTTAATTACCTGACTAGTTACTCTCATCTCTAGGTCATTTATAAATTTGTTAAAAAAGCAGCGGTCCCAGCACAGACCCCTGGGGAACCCCACTAACTACCTTTCTCCATTGAGAATACTGACCATTTAACCCTACTCTCTTTTCTATCTTTTAACCAGTTTTTAATCCAGAATAGAACACTACCTCCTATCCCATGACTCTCCAATTTCATATGGAGTCTTCTTTCATGAGGTACTTTGTCAAACGCCTTTTGAAAATCCAGATACACAATATCAACTGGCTCCCCTTTATCCACATGTTTGTCCACTCCTTCAAAGAAATGTAGTAGATTGGTGAGGCAAGATTTCCCTTCACTAAATCCATGTTGACTTTGTCTCATTAATCCATGCTTTTGAATATGCTCTGTAATTTTGTTCTTTATAATAGTCTCTACCATTTTGCCCGGCACGAACGTCAGACTCACCGGTCTATAATTTCCCGAATCTCCTCTGGAGCCTTTTTTGAAAATCGATGTTACATTGGCCACCCTCCAATCTTCCGGTACCACGCTAGATTTTAAGGATGAATTACGTATTACTAACAATAGCTCCGTGAGTTCATTTTTCAGTTCTATCAGTACTCTGGGATGAATACCATCCGGTCCAGGAGATTTGCTACTCTTCAGTTTGTAGAACTGCCCCATTACATCCTTCAGGTTTACAGAGAATTAATTAAGTTTCTGTGACTCGTCAGCTTCGAATACCATTTCTGGCATCGGTATTCTACCCAAATCTTCCTCGGTGAAGACCGAAGCAAAGAATTCATTTAATCTCTCCACTACAGCTTTGTATTCCCTGATCGCCCCTTTTACTCCTTGGTCATCTAGCGGTCCAACCGATTCTTTTGCTGGCTTCCTGCTTTTAATATACCTAAAACATTTTTTACTATGTATTTTTGCCTCCAACGCAATCTTTTTTCAAAGTCCCTCTTAGCCTTCCTTATCAGCACTTTGCATTTGACTTGACATTCCTTATGCTGTTTCTTATTAATTTTCAGTCGGTTCCTTCTTCCATTTTCTGAAGGATTTTCTTTTAGCTCTAATAGCATCCTTCACCTCACTTTCTAACCATGCTGGCTGTTGTTTGGTCTTCCGTTCTCCTTTTTTAATACGCAATACGCTGAATATATTTAGCCTGGGCTTCCAGGATGGTGTTTTTGAACAGCATCCATGCCTGATGTAAATTTTTGACCCTCGCAGCCGCTCCTCTAAGTTTTTATTTCGCTGTTCTTCTCATTTTATCATAGGCTCCTTTTTTAAAGTTAAACGCTAACGTATTTGATTTCCTATGTATACTTACTTCAAAGCTAATATCAAATCTGATCATATTATGATCACTGTTATCAAGCGGCCCCAGCACCATTACCTCCCACAGCAGATCATGCGCTCCACTAGACTAGGTCTTGAAGTTTTCCTTCTCTCATTGGCTCCTGTACCAGCTGCTCCATAAAGCTGTCCTTGATTTCATCAAGACATTTTACATCACTAGCGTGCCCCGATGTTACATTTACCCAGTCAATATCAGGGTAATTGAAATCACCCATTATTATTGTGTTGACCGAAAACAATTCTCCACCAAAACCACCAACCCAGGTAATTTATCATTCACCCAAACCTTAATTAACCAATATTTATTGCAAGCGGATCTAACGTTGAGGTACAAACAGGATACATGAAGAGACTTAGCAGGTATAAAGGAAAAAACTGGAATCTTTACCAGATTGACTACCCTAGAGCCTTTGCTGTAATCTCTTTTTTTTCAGTAGGATGCAGGTTTAAAATTATACACCGTGACAGTGGACCTAAGCCAGTAGCTAAACAGTCTACAAGTGCATCCCCACTGGGCTGCAGCCAACTTACCCCCCTCTTCAATCAGGTGGTTAAGAATACCACTGGAATGGGCCATTCTGCTAAAACCTCTGTCATATTACTAAAACTAGCAAACCTTATTAAAAATTTTAAAAATAAGCCAAAGTGTTTTATGTATCATTATAGTTACACAAACTTACTAGTTAAAAATTCTAACGAAGCTTATTGTTTCTTATTCTAATAAGCTTAGTTAGAATTTTTAACTAGATCCTAAGATCACCATAACCTCTCAATTTATATCAGGCTAAATAACAAAATGTAATAAAACACAAAAATATTCCTGAAAATACCATTAACCCGCTTCAAGTTTAAAACAAGCCTGAAATAGTACGTTGCCACGCTAGGCGACATGCCAAGTGGCGGCGTTCCACTGGGCACCCTGTTTAAATTGGCACCGTGGTAATGTCAGGGAGGGAACGAAGCAAGCTCCCATGCCCACAGCAAGAAATCAGTAAATCAGTAGCAGCACAGTCTGTGCTAATAAAGCCAAGATGGAAATTGCCCTCTGACAGCCACTTGATGGTAGGAACTTAAGTTTATTTGCCAAGAGCCTCCGTACACTGGCTAATAGCATTACTACACAGCACAGGCTGCTTTCTTACCCACCTTTATTTGTCTGGACCCTGGATGCATCTGTTCATTTTGAATAATGTCTTAGCTTTCTGACCTTATGATTTGTGTTTTTAGTGCATTCTACTTGTGTATATTGTTTGAAATACTCTTGTGACTGATGCAGTGTTTGTATGATTATTTTTCTCTCTACAGCTGCTGGTTTGTACATTAAGAGTAGTGAAGCACTGAACATAATAGCCAATGCCATCCATGCCAACCAGGACAGTGGGGTTGCAATATTTCAGAGCACCCAGCTCACACGCATTGCAAACAACAGCATCTCTTGCAATAGTTTGTCTGGTGTCTTAATTGAGACTGGGTGCAGGGTGGAGCTGCGTGGAAATGGCATCTATGACAACAGCAGCCATGGCGTCTCCTCCAAAGGAGAAGGGATCATCATTGAGAATGACATCCTAGGAAACCATGGGTGCGGCCTACAGTTAGCACAGACAGCAGACATGAAGGTATGTGGATATTTGTCCTGTTTATGTTGTTCCACTGTTTTTCCTAGTTGCATTTAATTTTGTTGGACCGCTGGTTATCCCACCTACTTGATATTATCAAAACAGGAGCCTAGTTGTAAGCTAGGAAACTGTGTACAGAAACCCAAATAATATACACACAGAGAACAATTCCACTCCAAAAAGTAGATGCCGTAATGCGCATGAAATGCCAGGCACTAAGGGCCTTATTCTATAAAGGTTATTCTCCTAAATTACAAGCGTAATCTATGCTCCTAAATTAGGGGTCCTTTTACTAAGGTGCGCTGAAAAATGGCCTGCGGTAATGTAGACGCGTGTTTTGGGCACGCACAAAATTATTTTACAGCACACCTACAAAAAAATGCCTTTTGGGGAGGGGGCCAAAAATGGACATGCGACAAAATCAAAATTGTCGCACATCCATTTTGGGTCTGAGACCTTATCGTCAGCCATTGACCTAGCGGTAAAGAATCTGGGCGGTAATGACCTAAGCATGCCAAATGCCACTTGGCGTGCGTCCATTACGCGCACCCGAAAATAAAAAATATTTTTCAGACACACGCCAAAAATGAACTTACCGCAAAAGCCACGCGGTAGTCTGGCGGTAACTCCATTTTGGCATGTGTAGATGCTTACGTGGCTTAGTAAAAGGGCCTCTTAAAGATTTATTTATTTATTTATTTATTGCATTTGTATCCCACATTTTCCCATTTATTTGCAGGCTCAGTGTGGCTTACATTATGCCGTAGTGACAAACGCCATTTCCGGATCTAATAATTACAAAGTGGTATTGCTTTAATGTTCATAGATGATAGAGTAAATTACATTATGCTGTAGTGGCGATTGCCATTTCCGGATCTGAGAAATACAAAGTGGTATAGCATTGAAATTTGTAAATGATAGAGTAGATTACAAGGTGGTATTGCATTAAAGTTCATAGATGATAGAGTAAATTATAGGGTAGGTTAGACAGTCAGGTATAGAAAGTTCATTTCCGGCATGGGATCGGGGCTTCACCGTGAACGATTTTGTGGACCAGGGTGCAGACTTTGAACGCAATTCGTTCTTTTAGTGGGAGCCAGTGTAGTTTTTCTCTTGGGGGTTTGGCGCCCCCCCGATCTACATGTCAGACCTCGTAGTTTTGCCAACCAGGAACACATAAAGGTCAGCATGCACATTCTTGAATCTCCATTACCCCAGTTGCAAAGGACTGAAATATAAATCATTTATGCATCCAGCTTCTCCTACATAAGCACGCAACTATGGAACGCACTTCCAAATGTCATAAAAACAATGCACGACCTAACAATCTTCCGAAAACAACTGAAAACCAACCTGTTCAAAAAGGCATACCACAAGGATCCAGCCTAAATACCAGACAACGAAATTCTACCAAAACTAAACAAAGCCGAACTCCCTACACTGGACTACCTCACTTACTCGGACACGCGTAACGTGTATGTTGCACTTTAGCATGTAACTTGAGACCCACCCATGCCCTGCCCGGCCCACATTTATGCTCCCCTCTATGCACTCTTTGTATACAGTTTGCTGAATAGCGCTTAGCGTGCACGAAGCACTTACACCCATGTATATTACATTTTGATGCTTATATTTAGGTGCTGAAATTATGGAACAAGGGGACAGTGTATCCTAATAATTACCTTAAGTGTATAATTGAGACAAACACATTTAAGATCTTACATAGAATGTACATGCATCCTAGATGTGTCAGTAAAGTGTGGACTGGAGCATCCAGCCACTGCCCCAAGTACGACAGGAGAGAACATACATACACTGTCTATGACAGTATTTCCCATGTCCAGTCCTGGAGTACCCCTTGCCAGTCAGTTTTTCAGGATATCCACAATGAATATACATGAAAATGATTTGCATATAATGGAGGCAGTGTATGCAAATCAAGTTCATGCATATTCATGGTCAATATCTTGAAACCTGACTGGCAAGGTGTACTCCAGGACTGGACTTGGAAAACACTGGTCTATGACAATGCTCAAAAATTAAGGCATATTTATTTATAAAATCTTGATATACCGCAGATCACACCGAAAACAAATGCAGCAGAGCAGTTAACAGTATTTTAAAAGCCAGAGAGGGCATGGCTTAATAAAATTAAGTAAGGAAAAGGGAAGGTAGACGTACGTTATGCGCCATCTCTGGCTGTATTCAAATCTAGGCTAAAACCCCACCTTTCTGGGGCCTCTTTTAACTCCTAATTCCTATTCACCTGTTCTGTTTTAATCATTCCCACAAGAAGTAATTCCCTAATCCCTTATTTGTCCTGTTTGTCTGTGTCAAAGTTACCAATTCCATGGTAAAACTTTGGAATTGGGCGGTTTCTGACTTCCCCCCACAGGATCTTTTGAAAGCCCACGGGTTTCTGGGGCACTTTTTGATCCCCGCAGCTGTGGGTTGGACACTTTTTCATCGCTGCCATGGGTTTGGCGCTCAGCAGCTCGCCCTCCATTGGTCCTAATTGAACCGAGTGCATGGGAATTGGGAGATCTGGCTCTAAATGGCTGTGCGCACGTGTTCCGTGCCAGCACACAGCACAGGACTGGTGGAGTCGGGCCACATCGAGCATGAAGAGTTCTCGTCGCTATGTGCCGAGTTGCTTGTGCAGCCAGCCGAGGCCGAGACACTCTTCCAGCACCTGGATGCCGGCAGCAATGGCGCCATCGTCATCAAGGACTTCACACAGGGCTGAGGCACCTGGAGCCTGGAAGGACTTCCAGCTGCGGCTTGGTGATGAGACCAGATACATCCCCAGCTGAGCGAGACAGCCAGGACTCTTCTCAGCTGCTGGCAGCTTTGTGCAAACAAAACCTGTTTTTCAAAAGCTGCACTTGAACTTAACTTTCTGCAGTCTTCGGTTGTATGAGCTTCTGCACAGTTTGCAGAGAGCAGCAACCATTGACTCCTTCCCCTTCCCCTTGTTCTTGTTTTTTAGTATAGGTTTGGATCAGCAAGAAAATCTTTTTGTTGTGTGTTTGATATTGTATTACAGCGATATACAGCTGATCCAGATCTGTGGTATGCAAGGTCTTCAGAACATGCAGGCTTCCTCTCTTCATACAGTTTGAAGGATTATTGACTCAGAGCTTTCAGGTTACCCAGAACCAGGAGGGAGACTTTGAGGCCAGTCCTGGATTTTTAACAACCGCATCCTGTTGTATTATGGGACCATGCTGCACTAGTTTAAATGGGTGTAGGAGTAATGAGGGATTACTAATATTATAGTGCTTTGGGATGTGTAAATTCTAAAATCCTGGACTAGTCAAGTTCTCCTAGAACTGGGTAACTTGTGGATGTAGTGTTAGTGTGGTGGCCTGAGCTGGCCTTGTGGCAGCTAGCCGGCCCAGCACCCAGCGGGACACAGACTGTGGAGACAGGGCCAGCCATGAGTAGCTGCTAGCAGGAGCCAGAAGGAGCACGGACCTACCGAGGGAGCCACTTAATATTGTTTATTACTACTGTTTATGAGAGAGAGATTGAATATAGATGTGTCCTGGGAATAATGATGGCTAAGGGAAAGCAGCAGTAGAAGAGTTGTAGCTGAATGGCATTTATGTTTTCCAAATGGTGATGCAGAGCTTGATGGGACCATGCTGCACTAGTTTAAATGAGTGTTGGAGTAATCGTGGATTACTAATATTATAGTGCTTTGGGATATGTAAATTCTAAAATTCTGGACTAGTCAAGTTCTCCTAGAACTGGGTAACTTGTGGACATAGTGTGAGCCTTTATTCACATGTTAAACTTTGTAAATTTATATCTTGGATACATTGCCCTTAAATATCACTATTTTGAGATTCCATCCTTGGAATCTCTAGTTTGTATCGGAAGCAACAGAGAGTGGGCGTGACTTGCCCAGCTTCCCTGGTTTTCAGCCCACTGAAGCAGAGCTGCCAAGTTACCCAGCTCAGGAGGGAGACTCTTTGTTCAGGCCTATTTTTGAACTTCTATCCCAATTCAGTGCTCTGTTTGTAGTCCCTGATACCACCACTGAAATCAGCATTTCAGGTCCCATAATGTACGAGGATAGGGTTGCAGAAATCCAGGACTGGCTCAAAATTTCCCTCCTGGAACTCGATAACTTTTCAGCACTAACCATTACACGTGCTTACATAGTCCCCATGCTCACTCACAAACTATAATGTTATCATACCCACAGTTAGACTGTGTTCTTTTTGCTGCTAAAATGAGTTTATCTTGTTGGGCAGACTGGATGGACTGTACAGGTCTTTATCTGCCATCATTTACTATGTTATGTTATTTCTGAAGAGGTGAAATGGTGGGGGGGGGGGGGGGGGTGCCTAGAAAGCCAAACCAAGAAACACACAGAGTTTGTGAGACAACAGGGCTCATTTTCAAAGAAGTTTCATAGGTTACAATAGAACTTTTTAAGCCTTAGTGCTTTGAAAATACACCTCCATATGCCCCTTCTCCCCCCCCCCCCTCCTTCCAAGTTTATCAGTGGTCTCCTACCATGTCTTCCTGCTGCTGCTTTGCTGATTCTTTAGACTCATATAGCCCAGTGCCCTCACCATTTCTACCTCCTGTGAGATATAATGGGGTAATAATATTTTTAAAGTTTTGTGAGGAGTGGGAACAGTGCTGGTCATCAATCTGTGTATAACTCTGAAGAGTAGATTTCGGAAAGGTGATGGTGCTGGGGCCTTCCTTTCCTTTGAGTTGGTTCCATTTACCACCACCCTCTGCCGCCTGTCAGTCAACCAGTTTCCAATTCAGTTCACTACTTTGGGTCCCAAATTCAGCCCTCTTAGCTTATTCACGAGTCTTCTGTGAGGGACCGTATCAAAGGTTTTTTCTGAAATCCAAGTAGATTATATCTAGTGCATGTCCTTCATCCAGTTCTTTGGTCACCCAGTCGAAGAAGTCAGTCAGATTCAGTTGGAAGAATTTTCCTTTGGTAAAGCCATGTTGCCTCGGATCCTGTAACCCATTGGCTTCTAGAAAGTCAGCTATCCTTTCCTTGAGTAGTTACTCCATTATTTTTCTTACCACTGACAGGAGGCTTACTGGCCTGTAGTTTCCCACTTCTTCCCTGTCTCTGCTTTTGTGAAGAGGGACCACATCTGCTCATCTTCAATCCCGCGGAACCTCTCCTGTCTCTAAAGATTTATTAATTTATTAAATTAAGTCCCGCCAGGAATTTTCTGAGCTCCCTCAGTATCCTGGGATGTATCCCATCTAGCCCCATAGCTTTGTCCACTTTCAGATTTTCAAGCCGTTTATAAACACTTTCTTCCATGAATGGTGCAATATCCACTCCATTCCCAGATATTCTCTCAGCAACTGACCGCAGTCCTTCTCCAGGATTTTGTTCCTGTGTACACCGAAGAGAAGTATTTGATTAGCACATTCTCTTTATCCTCATCACTCATCATACCAAGTTTATGAATATCTTTTATCAGATCCTTGTCCGGCTTCTATATTTGCATTGGAAGTCTGACAGCTCCCGTGTGGATACAGGTTCCATATTCTCCTTCCTGTCAGGTTGATCCATATAGCTTCTTCCTTTCCCGAGGTACCTCACAAAAGAAGGGGTAGTAGGCAGGAGAGAGGAAAAAGGAGGAATTAAAATTAGCTGTGTGTTTTAAAGGTTTGATTGAAGAGCCGTGGTTTAAGTAATCTTTTAAAACAGGTGTATGAAGATTCAGTTTTAATAATATTGGTAAGGTGTTCTTAGAAGCTAAAGAATAAAAAAGGCAGTGCCCCCTCCATGTATGGATGTTATGTAGAAAGCTACCTCAGTCATGGAGGCAGCATCTCCAGGGCACAACCAGGTTTCTGTAATACAGAGAACATGAAGATGAATTTGTGTTATTATATCAATAATGAGGGGTCCGTTATGTCCGAGTGATCGAGTGTTTAGAAGGCCAGTAGTGAAAGGGCTGCAGGTAGCTAGTGTGGAATGTGCCAATATACTCTTAACTGGTGATTTAAATTTGCATTTGGAGGAAGGCACAAATCATAATGCAATGGCAGTACATTCTTTTTTACGTTCCCTGGGTTTGCAGTTATTGACATCAAAGGTTTCATGATAAAGACTTGTTTATATTCAAATCAAATATCCTTGATAATTTATATGTGACAAATGAAAAATAGGAGCCAGTAATATGGTCTGATAATTTTAAACTAAGCTTTACACTTCACTGGCTGGAGAAAAGTGAAAGACAGTCAACATCATCATCTAAAAAGAGAGAGAACAGATAGGGATATTTTTTTGCAAGGGATAGATCAAAACTAAACCAGAACCCTGAGGTTATAAACAATCTAGTATTAAAGTGGAATGATTTAAACATAGAGGGTCCGATATTCAGACTGCGGGAGTTAGCCCTAAGACCGGATATTCAATGCCAGGCTGGTTAAAGTCAGACCAGCCAAAGTTATCCCTGGTTTGCATGCAGCCAAATATGTCTGCTCAAGTTAAGCAGCGATGCACTGAAAATCAGTGGATAGCTAGTTATATCGCCCAATATAACCAGCTATCCACTAGCAGCTAACCGTCAATATTCAGGGGGACATGGTCGGCCATGTCCGCTGAATATTGGTGGATAGCTGATTATCTGGCATTTAACCAGCCAGGTGCTGATCCTGGCCAGTTAATGCCTTTGAATATTGGGGGAGATATTTTAGATAATTTTATTTTTATTTGTTATGACATTTGTACCCTGCATTTTCCCAAGAAAGCTCAGGTTCAATGCGGCTTACATAGCAAATGAGGAAGAACCATTACAAGACAATTCATATTAGCTGAACACAGATCTAAAGTAGTGGGCTTTAAGTAAACCTCTAAACAACATATAGTCAACTGAGTGTCTAATATACTTGGGTAATGAGTTCTAGAGTTTGGTACTTTGGTAAGAAAAATTAGCATTATGGATATTTTGGAGGTTAAGTGTTTCCAACAGTGGCCAATCCAGGTCACAAATACCTGTCAGTAAAATGGAGAAATATAAAGTCAAGGTCAAACAAGTAAAGTGTTTATTCTTTTCGTCTCAGGTGACAAATGAAGGTTTCAATACAAAAGAATTGTTTGACTTAGCTAACAAATAAAAAAATTCCCAAGCTAAAATAGTCACCAATGAATCCCCTCCTTCTGAAGTAATTGTTAGGTGTTTTAACTGGAAAATCTATAAAGTTAGAGAATCCTTGGCCTTGTGTCAACTCGACCTGAAGGAATTAGATATTAGTATAAATATATTTGCAGAGAAATAGTAGTAGACAGAATTCAAAAAGTTCAATATTTGAAAAAATATTCTTGGGTCACGTGATGCTAGGCTGAGGGAAGGACGCCGCATCTTAGAGCTCCAAGGCCCTGCTGATAACATCTAGCCCCCAGCACCGTCAAGAACCAGACAGTAAACCCACGAAGATTGGTAAAAGTGGTGGGAATAACTCAGCAGTGGGCAGAGGGTCCGAACGCTTGGAGAGAGTTCATAATGATGACAAAATCTAATCGGAAGGAAGGAGCGTGGGGCCGCAAGGGCCAGATGGCAGAGGCCAGCCCCGCGGGCGAGTCGGTGAGCTCAGCCTGGGCGGCAGAAATAGCAGCGGAGGTCTCGTCCCTGTTGGAAGGATCTGTGGATAAAAAGCTGCAGAAAATCTCAGACCAGATTGAACAAATGGACGGGAAGCTTGAAGGGCTGCAAGTGGACCTGTTTGGGTTTCAGCAATGGCTATCCGATGTTGAAGATCAATGCCTGCAAAATGAAACCCAGCAAAAAGAAATGCAGAAAAAGTTGGACTTATTAGAATTGAAGGTGGAAGCTGTAGAAAATAGATCTAGACGGAATAACCTCAGACTGGTAGGACTTCCGGAGACACTGCGAGAAATGAAGTTAAGGGATTTCCTTGAAGCGTGGCTCCCCAAAGTGTTAAATCTGCAGCGGCTGGAGAACTCACTGAAAATTGAACATGTGCATCGGCTGAGTCGGACCAGGCAAGACATGGAGAAACCGAGAGTTGTCATCTGTAAAGTGCTTAACTACACTCACAAGCAAGAAATCCTGCGGGAATGGTGTTTGAGAGGAAAGGTACAATATGAAACCCATAACATTCTTTGCTTTCAAGATTTTTCAGCTGCGGTAGCGGCTCAGCATCGGCAATTTACAGAGATCTGCAAGCGCCTCTATGAGAAGAAGGCTCCTTTTGCTCTGATGTTCCCGGCCAAATTGAAAATTCAGTATGATGGCAAACCACACTTCTTTCAATCCCACGTGGAGGCACTGCAATTTGTAAACCGAATGGACAGCGGAATAGCAGCGTAGAGTGGACGGGCAGGATCCTATAGCCAGCAGAGTCCATGAGAGGAGACGGCTAACAGGAAGAGGCGGTCGGCTCAGAGACGGCGTAGTGCCCAGGTGAAGTGACAGCTGTGGAATAATGGATATTAATACTGGACACTATTTGTAGTTCAAATAAGAGATCTTAGTACTTAGAATGATCAACGGGGGATGAAAGAGGAAGATAACTCTGAGATAAATGTGTGGATTAATAGAGGGGAATGCTGGTTATACATGTTGATATTGATAAGTTTATATAATAAGGGGGAGTAATATATTTTGTATGGGCCAATGTATCATAAAGAGAGCGATGGTACTGGGTGGGCAAGGGCGGGGCGGAGGCGTGACCTGTTCTCTAGCGAGAACAATCTTTGAGGATGGGGGCAATATAAAAGAGGGGGGGTTGGGAGAGGGGGAGGGGGAAGGGAGATGGTTGAGGAGGGTTTTTTTTCTTCTTCTTTTTCATTTTTCTCACTGTTACACAGTGTCTAGATGGAGGACAAAAAGGGGAAACTTGGCAGGGGGCACGAAAAGCGACGTGGATTGGAAGAGGGGGCGCCCAGGGGCTGGGAGGGCATGTCCTCGCACTTTAGATCACATTCATCCTATAGTATTTATAGTTAAGACAGTGGATTGGGCACACTTAAATTAATATCTTGGAATGTGGGGGGGATCTCATCACCCATTAAGCGTACGAAAGTCCTGCAGGTGATGCAGAGGCATAAAGCAGATGTCTTATTTCTCCAAGAGACTCATTTGACGGCCGCTGAGCATAGCAAATTTCAGAAAGGCTGGGTGGAGGTGGCAGTGGATTCACCAGCGGTGGGGAAAAAAGGAGGTGTGTTGATGCTTTTCCGTAGGGGCTTACAGTTGCGAATCAAGGCAGTTAAAAGGAGCATTGAAGGAAGATTTGTGTTAGTAGAAGTGGAGTGGGGCAAAATTACATACTTTTTTTGTAACATCTATGCACCCAATGTATATGATCAAAAATTCTACAAAATGTTAATAGAACTGTTGGGCCCCTATCAAGAGGGAAATCTCATATTAGGGGGGGGGGGGGACTTCAATATGGTATATGATCCGCAGATTGATAAAAGTGGCTCCCAAGGATTGAAGTTATCCTTCGAGGGGTGTGCCATTCCTCTGCTCAGCACTGAACATGATTGATGTGTGGAGGGTGTTACACCTGACGCAAAGGGACTGCACACGTATCCCGAGCACATCTATCACAATCACGTATTGATTATTTTTTTATATCTCGGGATCTCTTCTCAAGAGTGCCAATAGCGGAGATCGGACCCTGTGAGATCTTAGATCATTCGATTATATGGGTACAGTTGTAAGTGTCGGGGAACAGGGGTGGGCGGGGTGGTTGGAGATTTCCATTTGAACTTTATCGAGATTCGCACTTTAAGGCCTTTATAGGAGAAAAATGGAAAGAATTTGAGGATCATAATTGTGGTCACCAACAACAAGCTAGTCTGTATTGGGAGACAGCTAAAGTAGTAATGTGGGGGGAGGTGATAGCATATAGAGCTAGAGCTAGGAAAATGAGAGATAAAGAAATCCTCCGTTTGGAAAAAGAAGTTCGATCACAGAGGATTCGCTTTGGCGCGGTGGCTACAGAGGAAAGAAAGAGGGTCCTATTAGTTTCCCAGAGAGAGTTGAATGAACTACTCCATCAGAGGGCACAGAAATCACAAATGTACTTTGAACATCAACTATTTTTATATGGGAATAAAGCAGGGGCCTTGCTGAGTAGGTTGGTGCAAGGGGAAAAAGGCCTATCGAGGATTTTGCAAGTGCGGGATAGAGGGGGACAGCTCCTTCGTGAGACGGGAAGCATTATCGAGAGATTTCTGAATTATTACAAGGCCTTGTACGAGGAACCCAAAGATATACTGGAGGATAGTGACGTATATTTGACTAACCAAGTATTGCCAAGGGTAACAGAGGCACAAAGGGAGGCTCAATGGACCTATTGTGTAAAATGAGTTTATCTTGGGCAGACTGGATAGACCGTTCAGGTCTTTATCTGCTGTCATTTACTATGTTACTAAGGATTTGAGTGATGACCTGGATTTGGAATCAGCTGAACAGCTTTTGCTTTTGAGAAAAGCTTGTCTTATAGCAAAAATGTGTATACTGATATGAATACAGTCAGACCCCTCTCTCCAAACTGGCTCTGTGGCAAAATCAAATGCATATACTTCTCCAAATGGAATTCCTAGCAGTGCTGCATGCAGGAGAAAGAGTTATTAACTGGTTTATACACATGTGAGAATCTTTTATAGGTCCTCTAATAACAAGACAAATGCAGTGTGCTCTTGAACGCAGTTTGTGCATTAGCTGGAGAGGAAAAGAAAGTTAAAGCTACAAATGGATATTCACAGAGGCACATCATCGTTTTTTTATACAGTGTAAGAATAAAATAGACTGTGTAGAGATAATTGAGAAAGTAGAAGAGAGGAATAAGGATGGGAGGGTGGGCAATCTGGGGAAAGGGGATCAAGGAAAATAAAATTGTCATTTTGGGCTTTGGTAAATGTATGTTTGGAAACAGACTATTTATTAACATGTTGAGTTGGAATGTATTTTCAAAAAGGATGAGTTTTACAATAATTACTTTAAATCCGCATCTTGCTTTAAACCATTCTTACAAAAGATCACATATATCAGCCTGTCCTTACTGACTTCCTATAGTAAAACTCTAAACGTTCATATTAAATTGTTACTGCTTCTTTTAAAGACCTATATTTAATCTAACACCCAGGCCCCTAGCACATGGTTTGTAACAGTCCATATAGCCACCAACATTTCTTCTAAACTATCCAGCCTCAGCAGTGCCCATTGATGTTTGGCTTTAACAATGCTCATCCCCTGCAGGTTACCCCAACAACTTTAGAGGAAAGCAGTAGCCACAGACCAAGAAAACCAAATGATGAAAAAGAGCAACAAGTTCAACAGAGATAATGTTGATTCTTAATCATGCTGTGCCTGGAATCTCTCTCTGTCTCAAGAGGTTTATTGGAAACCAAGTAAACATGGGTTATGGTTCTTGCAGGGAGGAGGGGTATCCTGCTTTATGTGATGCAATTGTGAGAGAATGGGAGGCAAGAATAAAACAATAAATCAAGGGAATGATTTAAGTGAGTCTCAGATTATACAAAAAAGGCTGTTCTCCTTCCCTCATGTATTCATTTATCTTTTATTTCAGATAACCAAAAACAGGATCCAGTCCTTTCATGATTATGGGATTGCTGTTCTCGACCAAACCAAGGGGCTAGTGCAGGAGAACCTTATTTTTCAAGGGAAATCGGGAAAGAGCATATTACAACAGGTGTCAAATACAGAAGATTGCATCGTTCAGCACAACAAGCTCCTGGACTACAAAAAGAAGTAAATATAAATATAGCCTTATGTGTGCACACATGAATGAATGTATATATGGAGATGGGGGGGGGGGATGAAAACAACAAGGTCAGTATTCAGCTTGATGGCTAACATATCTTAAAATGGATACGTTATCAGATTAAAGTTATGCTGATATTCTTTTCAAGCGTCAACACTGAGAGCACCTAACTTGAACCAATTTATCTGTTTAAAGTTATTCCTGCTATTCTTGAATTTCCAGTTTGAACACTATGTTAGATGGAGTGCAACTGTATTTTGCCACATGTGACTTTTAGCCCCTGAATTCTGTCTTAGTTGAAAATGTAAAGGAGCATAAAGAGAGGCATCAAGTTCTTATGAAAGAAAATACTTATAAGTATATAAGTATTGCCATACTGGCAAAGACCAAAGGTCCATCGAGCCCAGCATCCTGTTTCCAACAGTGGCCAATCCAGGTCACAGATACCTGGCAAGATCCCAAAAATGTACAAAACATTTTATACTGCTTATCCCAGAAATAGTGGATTTTCCCCAAGTCCATTTAATAACGGTCTATGGACTATGCTTCAAAACAAAAATGAGAACTTGGACAGTTTACCAAAGAAATTAGAACACTTTGTTTCATTAAGGAGATCTTTTGCTAAAGCTTTACTCGAGTTATCTGCCCTCTGCCGCATCCCGCCTCAATGCTCCCCCCCCCCCCCCCCCCCCCATGTGGTCATTTCTTTTTTTAAGGGCTTTTTGCCCACTGCAGTTAAAAGGGCCATGGCACACAGAAAAAACAGCCCCTGACGCTACTGCAGGTCCCTTTTTACCACAGCTTGGTAAAAGGACCCCTTGGGTCAGAACCGTACTGTTATAGAATTCTGGGTACACCCCCCCCCCCCCCCCCCCCGATATTCAGCGCTATTTAACCAGTCAGAACGGCTGCTGACTGGTTAAATAGTGCTTAACTGGATATCCACCGATATTCAGCAGGGGATGACTAGCAGATAGTTGATTATATCGCCCAATATAATTGGCTATCCTCTGATTTTTAAACCGGGTTTCGCTGCAATATTTGGCTGCGTGAAACCCTGGTATATGTTTGGCCGGTTTAAATATAACCGGCTAAGTCTGAATACGGACGTAGCTGGTTATCTTTAAACCAGCCAAAAATGTAGCATATATTCAATGCCAGTCTCCGGAAGGCCTGGCATTGAATATCTAGGTTTACCACCGACCGAGGGAGTTAGCCGGTCTAACTCCTGTGGTCTGAATATTTCCCACTCCCCTCCCCCCACCCCTTCC
Source organism: Microcaecilia unicolor (assembly GCF_901765095.1). Lineage (NCBI taxonomy): Eukaryota > Metazoa > Chordata > Amphibia > Gymnophiona > Siphonopidae > Microcaecilia > Microcaecilia unicolor. The sequence continues at coordinate 343,502,947 of NC_044032.1, read as the reverse complement.
CTGTGTTTTGGTTCCTAACTTTTAGCGAACTATATAGAATTTACCCCATTATGGTGATATTCAGACACTATACAGAAAGGTGTTAATCCGCAAGTGAACCTTTTTCAGAGATGGGAAAGTGGTAGAACTAGAGGACATGACTTGAGGTTGAAGGGGGCAGACTCAGGATTAATGTGAGGAAGTATTTTTTTCAAGGAGAGGGTGGTGGATAAGTGGAATTCCATCCCGCGAGATGTGGTGGAGATGAAAATGGTAATGGAATTCAAACATGCGTGGGATAAACACAAAGGAATCCTGTTTAGAAAGAATGGATCCACGGAATCTTAACGGAGATTGGATGGCAACACCAGGAATTGGGAAACAAAACCAGTGCTGGGCAGATTTCTATGGTCTGTGCCCTGATCGTGACTGAATAGATATGGATGGGCTGGAGTGTAAATTTTAAGGGGTTTCGATGTTCGCTTCAGAACTTAGTACAAGAACAGTGCTGAGCAGACTTCTACGGTCTGTGCCCTGAGAACGGCAAGAACAAATCAAACTCAGAAATAAAGTATCACATACCAGGTAAAATGAGTTTGTCTTGTTGGGCAGACTGGATGGACCGTACAGGTCTTTATCTGCCATCATTTACTTTGTTACTATAGCTCTGTGGCTAGTGTAAGTGATTATGCCTTAATTCCAGGCATGTGTTAACATGTTATTCTGGTATTGTACAATGAAAAGTAGATGTTTACTTTTCTTTATAGAATAGGCCATAAGTAGGTGCAATGTAGGCACCTAAAAGCATGTGTGTCTTTATAGAATTGCCCTTAATCCCCCAGATTCTATAAATGGCACCTTAGCCGCATGGGCAAATTGCATGCACAACTTAATTGATTAACAAGCCAATCTGTTCCAATAATTGATACTTAACAACCAATTAGTGGCACTAATGGGCTTTAATTAGAATTTATAAGCACAACTTTCTAGGCATATTCTATAACGTGGTGCGTGTAAATTCTAATGTGTGCAGCTGAAAAGGGGGTGTGGCCATGGGCATTGAATGGATGGGTTGTGGCATTTCAAAAAACTATGCGCACTATTGTAGAATACACCCTATCTGTGCCTAAGTTAGATGCATGTATTTAGGCCTGGTTTTAAGTAGCCTACATGGGTGCTCCTACATTTTAGTTGCGAGAACAGCGTGTGAGACTATTCTATAAACTACGCCTAACTTTACGCATAGTTTATAGAATTGCACTAAGCGTTTGGTTTTTCGGTGCCGATTTTTCAGATGACATTTATAGAATTTGGCCCAATATGTATATTTTAAGTCTTTCTTTTTCTTTAAAAAAAAATAAAGGAATATGTAAACAAACACTGTACCTAGCTCCTCAGGGTATATTACAACATTCCATATTTTTCTTAACATTATAATGCCAAATCCTAGAAAATGTGAAAATAAAGACAAGGCAACAAATGCAACCCTATCATCAAACCCCCATCCCACCAACCTAAAGTCCATGTGGAGGGGAATTTTCAATATGGCATTTAAATCCGACTTTGGGCGATTTGCTGAAAACATCCAAAATTCAAGTGGAAAATATAACGATTTTCAAAACAGAAAAACATTTATCTTTTTGTTTTGAAAATGGCCATTTGCCAGATGTTTTTATGATCTGTCTATTAACATAAGAATAGCCATACTGGGTCAGACCAGTGGTCCATCTAGTCCAGCATCCAGCAGTGGCCAACTTAGGTCACAAGTACCTGGAAGCCCAATTAGTACCACCATTCCATTCTACCAATCCCAGGACAAGCACGATACGCTAACTGCAGTTACCACATCCTCCAGCAACGAGTTCCAGAGCTTAACTATTCTTTGAGTGAAAAAAATATTTCCTCCTGTTTGTTTTAAAAGTATTTCCATGCAATTTCATTGAGTGTCCCCTGATCTTTTTACTTTTTAAATAAGTGAAAAATCACTTCACCTCCACCCCCTCCACACCACTCAGGATTTTGTAGACCTCAATCATATTGCCCCTCAGCCGTCTCTTTTCCAAGCTGAAGAGTCCTATCCTCTTTAGCCTCATATGAGAGCAGTTCCCATATGATAGCAGTCCCTCTATCATTTTGGTCACTCTCCTTTGAACCTTTTCTAATTTTTCTATATCTTTTTTGAGATACGGCAACCAGAATTGAGCAAAATACTCAAGGAGCGATACAGAGGCATTATAATATTTTTGGTCTTGGTTTACATCCTTCTAATAATTCCTAGCATCCTGTTAGCGTTTTTGCCCACAGGCACACACTGGGCAAAAGATTTCAGCGAATTGTCTAAATTGATACTAGGTCGTTTTCTTGAGTGCTGACTCCTAAAGTGGACCCCAGCGTCAGATAACTATGATTTGGATTCTTCCTCCCAATCTGCATCACTTTGCATTTGTCCACATTAAAGTTCATTTGCTATCTGCATACCCAGTTTTTCAGTTTCCTAAGATCTTCCTGCAATTGTTTACAATCCACATGTTTTGACAACTTTGAATAGTTTTGTGTCATCTGCAAATGTAATCATTTCACTCATTGTTCCGATTTCCAGATCATTTATAAATATGTTAAATAGCACCTGTCCCAGTACAGATCCCTGTGGCACTCCACTATTCACCTTCCTCCATTGAGAAAAATGGCCATTTAACCCTACCCTCTGTTTTCTGTCCAATAACCAATTCTTAATCCACAGAAGAGCATTGCCTCCTTAGTAGACTGTCCGCACAGACATCCTAGCAGAGCAGTGGGGCATCCTAGAGGGAATAATGGTGAGATGTGTGCCTTTACCTTTATGTGAAGTCCACTGCAGTGCCCTCTAGAGTACCCCATTTCTCTATTGGAATGTCTGTGTGGCCAGTCTACCAGGAATGCTGGTTTCTCCTAGATCCCAGTGGCTTGTTTTTGTCTGTTTTTCCCTTGGACTGTTGCTTTTTTTTGTTTTTTTTTTCAAAAATGGTCCTAATAGATAGATGCACTGATCACAAAAACATCTAGCAAATGGCTATTTTTGAAATAAAAAGTTAAGATGTTTTTCTGGTTTGAAAATGGCCATGTTCACTATTGGCTTTTTGGACATTATTTGCAAACGCACAAATTCGGATCTAGATGTCATATATAAAATGCCTCTCCACAGGTCTTATAGAAATAGATTATACATACAGAGAGGGGCATAATCGAACGTGAACGCCCATCTGCATGGACGACTATCTCCGAGGATGGGTCCGCGAAGGGGCAGGACAGACCGTATTTTCGAAAAAGATGGGCGTCCATCTTTTGTTTCGATAATACGGTTGGTGCCGGGCAAATGCTTCGGATTTGGGCAGATTTGAGCTGGGCGGTATCAGTTTTCAGCAATAATGGAAACTGAAGCCGCCCAGCTCAAAAACAAACAACTCCAAGGCATTTGGTCGTGGGAGGGCCAGGATTCATAGTGCACTGGTCCCCCTCACATGCCAGGACACCAACCGGGCACCCTAGGGGGCACTTGTAAAAATTAAAAAAAATTTTTAAATACCTCCCAAGTCCATAGTCCCTTACCTTGGGTGCTGAGCCCCCCAAATCCCCCCAAAACCCACTCCCCACAACTCTACACCATTACCATAGCACTTATGGGTGAAGGGGGGACACCTAGATGTGGGTACAGTGGGTTTTGGGGGCGGTTTGAAGGGCTCCCATTTACCAGCACAAGTGTAACAGGTAGGGGGGGATGGGCCTGGGTCCACCTGCCTGAAGTCCACTGCACCCACTACAACTGCTCCAGGGACCTGCATACTGCTGTGATGGAGCTGGGTATGACATTTGATGCTGGCAAAAAAAAGTTTTTAAAGTTCTTTTTTTTTTGGTGGGGGGGGGGGGGTTAGTGATCACTGGGGGAGTCAGGGGAGGTCATCTCCGATTCCCTCCGGTGGTCATCTGGGCAGTTGGGGCACTTTTGGGGGACTTGTTCGTGAAAAAAAGGGTCCAAAAAAAGGAGCCCAAATTCTCACTTCTGCCGCCCTTCTTTTTTCCATTATCGACCGAGCGCGCCCATCTCTCCTCGGCCGATAAACACGCCCTAGTCCCACCTTCACCACGCCTCCGACACGCCCCATCAACTTTGTTTGTTCCTGCGACAGACTGCAGTTGGAGGCGCTCAAAATCGGCTTTCGATTATACCGATTTCGGTGCCCATGAGAGAAAGGCGCCCATCTCCTGATTTGGGTCGAAGTATGGGCATCTTTCTCTTTCGAAAATAAGCTGGAGAGCTTCTGTTATTGGTCACCAAGCATAATGCTCAAGTAGAAAGCCTCATTCCCTAAATATGAACAAATATTTAGATTAACAGAAGAAATAAATGGGAATCCCGGGGTTGGGGCTTCCATTAGATGACCTAGGCAGTCATCCAGAGCACTGACATTCAGAGGGTGCAAAAGGGCAGAAAAGTTAAGTTTCCTAGTGGTTCAGCAAGTCGCCAAATCTGACAGGAGGAAGGGCACTTAAGAGTTCATCAGCTTTCCTTTATGGGAATCAGTGCATGGTCAGTCTTGTGATATGAGCAATAGGATTCTTGCCTCTGAGCCACAGATAAGGATAGAAAAAGAGTAGTGAATCTCACCGGCATTTGTAAAAAATTAATTGATTTTGACAGGTGACACATCCATTTATGGGTTTTCAGCCAATCAGATACGAAGAGATGCCCAAGCCATGCCCACTCCCCACCCCCTCAATGTCAACACCAAGCCACACCTATTCCCTGCCCCCTTGTATGACATCACTGCATATAATGTGACACTGCCCAAGCCCAGCACCGTTTGCATAGTCATGCCTCCTTGCCCTGGCTTATTTGCATAGCCGTGCCCATAACCTCAACCCTTTTTGGTGATGTCACCAGAAGTGGCATCACAGCCACACCCTTTTTTCAATATGACAGTTGCTATTCTCCGAAGACAAGCAGGCTGATATTCTCACAAGTGGGTGATGTCAGCCCCGGAGGATTTTCAAGCAAAATGTAAAAATCTCTTGAATGGTGTTCTGTCGCGCGAGCGATCGCACCGCGCATGCGCGCACACATCTTCCCGCTCGCCACGCGGACACGCCCCTCAGTTCTTCTTTTTCCGCGTCTGAGGAGACACGGAGTTCGTTAGCACTTCGTGTTTCTTCAGGTCCTCAGAGTTAAATCTCTTTTTTATTTTACCCTTTCGAGTATTCTTTTAAAATAATAATTAAACCTCTTTATTTTTTCATTTGTACCCTTTCCCACTCATGGCAGGCTCATTGTGGCTTACATATACAGGTACTTTTTGTACCTGGGGCAAGGAAAGGTTCAGTAATTGCCAGAGTCACAAGGGGCTGTGCCTAACATGGGAATCGAAACTTATAAGGAAGCTTTACTTTTGTGGTCAAAGATGCCATCGAAGACGCCCAGCGGCTTTAAGCCTTGTGCCCGCTGCAACCGGATGATCTCTGTCACCGACACGCACAGCTGGTGCATTCAGTGTCTTGGGCCGGACCATCTCCCTGAGAAATGCAAGTAGTGTCTCAAAATGCAGAGACGTACGCTACTTGCCAGGGATGCCCAAAGGAGATCAATTCTTGAGTCCGACGCCAGCTGCCTAGAGACCGATGCACGCTGGGTACACCGGACGATCTCTGTCACCGACACGCACAGCTGGTGCATTCAGTGTCTTGGGCCGGATCATCTCCCTGAGAAATGCAAGTAGTGTCTCAAAATGCAGAGACGTACGCTACTTGCCAGGGACGCCCAAAGGAGATCAATTCTTGAGTCCGACGCCAGCTGCCTAGAGACTGATGCACGCTGGGTACAGTGATGCATCGAGTGGCTCTCCACCCGCCTCGGCGCCTCCTGCTTTGCAGGTCATTCGGGCGCATCGGCGGATGTCGGTACCATCGGTGCTGAGAGCTTTACTCCCTCTGTTATGGAGGTACCCTGGCACCGGACGTCGGTACCATGGGTGCTATAGGTACCATCGGTACCAGGTATCATGGGTGCCATGGGTACCATGGATGCCATCGGTACCATGGATGCCATGGGTACCAGGTATCATGGGTACCATCGGTACCAGGTATCATGCGTACCATCGGTACCAGGTATCATCGGTACCATGGGTACCATCGGTACCAGGTATCATGGGTACCATGGGTACCAGGTATCATGGGTACCATCGGTACCATCTCTGTTATGGACATGCAGGTCATCTGGCAGACTGGTATCGATTCCCCAGCATTTGCAGATTCTGCCTTAGGCTTCGGTACCATCGGGTGCCATTAGTGCTAGCGGCTCCTGCGGCACCTAGCTTTTCGCCTGGGATCAAATCCCCTTCACCGGTACTGCCTCCGGTATCGGTGTAGGTAGCCTCCTGGGTCGATTCTCCTTCACTGGAGTCGCCTGGGGAGTCAACTTCTCGTCCCTGTCGTTGAGGTCACTGCGCCTCCATGTCGGACGGATTTCGGTCTGAGCTGCTCTGTCTGAGTTGTTAGCTCAATCCGATGATGCCTCATCTGATGACCATGACGCTCATGGAGTTTTCTCTGCTTAGGATTCTCTAGATCTTCTATCTGTCTCGACTTCCTCATCTTACAGCAGCTCTCCTCTCCGGAGACTTTGTATTTTTTATCTTTTGTGCTGGTATTGTCTGAGGCCATTCCCTTCCTTGTGGAGATTGTGAGTCAGCCCAGGACCCAGATGCTCGAGGTCCTGGACTATCCATCTCCACCTAAGTCTTCTGCCACAGTTCTTTTTCATGATACAAGAAGACTGAATCCCAGTATCGGATCCACGGGGAATCCAGTTTCATTAGGCCTGGGGTGGTGGATTCTGCTCTCAGAACAGATAGGAGCTTAGGAAACTTGCTTCGGTGCTCCCGGGGCCAGAGCATACAACCTTAGCCTCTTTTGGGAGAACGGCGTACCAGGCTGGCATGATCGCCTTCAAAATCGAGTCCTACCGGATCTTTACGAGCACTCCCACCGGAGCAGGCTAATCCTTTTCACCAGCTGGTCAGGCAGCACAAGGTGTGTCGCTGCTTCCTGTCTAGGGGCATTTTCGACACTTGCGATATAACATCTAGATTTCTGCTCTGGGTATAGTGATGCGCAGACTCTCATGGCTGCGTGCCTCCACCCTGGAGGAGATGAATCAGCAGAAAATTGCAGATATTCTGTGCATCCACTTCCTCTTCTCGGAAGTTTTATAACGGGAAGAGAGTTTTCCCTTACGCCTCAAGGGGTCGTACGTATACTCCTGCTTCTCGACAGCCGGTTCAGGCACTGCCACAGCACGCTCGTTCTAGTCAACAGTGTGCACCTAAGCAGGCCCCTGCAGCTCCTTAGCAAAAACCAGAGACGGGGTTTTGACTGACTCCAATTCAGCATACCCACTATATAAACTGTCCGTGCTGGCCGTTCTGCCTGTCGGGGTCCGGTTAGGATACACTCTCAATCCGGAATCAAACCCTCCAAATTGCTCACCGGGAGCTCAACCCTTTAGCTCCCATCACAAGTAGGTTCTTGCAGAGGAACTCTCCGCCCTTCTCAGTGCCAATGCGATCGAGCCCATTCCACCAGGGCAAGAAGGGCTGGGATTCTATTCCAGGTGCTTCCTTGTGGGAAAGAAAACAGGGGGGATGCGTCCCTTTATAGACATAAGGGGCCTGAACAAATTTTTGGTTCAGGATGCTTTCCTTGGGCACCCTTCTTCCCATAATTCAGGAAACAGATTGGCTATGCTCTCTGAACTTACAGGATGCTTTTACCCAATTTGTGTCCAGAGTATTTTTTTTTTCTAGTGCCTGGCTGTGGTTGCTGCGTCTCTACATAGACTGGGAGTGCATGTTTTCCCTTATCCCGACGATTGGCTGTCTCAACAGATTACAGCTCAATAAATATTGAGACTTCTAAGGCACATGGCTTCCACAGTTCACGTAACTCCCATGGCACGTTTACACATTACATCCGCTCAGTGGATCCTAGCTTCCCAGTGGTATTAAGCTTCAGGGAATCTAGAGGATGTGACCCAACTGTCTGCCAGTTTTCGGAATTTCCTTCAGTGGTGGTCCTTAGTCCCTTTAGGAAAAGCGTCTCCAGGTTAATCTCCTGGAGTTGTGAGTGATCTGGAACGCTCTAAGGGTTTTCAGTGATCGGCTATCCAACCAAATTCTTCTAATTCAAACAGGCAATCGGGTTGCAATGTCTACCTCGACAGCAAAGGGGTACTGGATCTTGCCCTCTGTGTCGGGGCGCCGTGCAGATGTGGCTGTGGGCTCGCCAACACGGTATGTTTCTCCAAGCCTTTTTATCTAGCCGGCGTAAATAACAGTCTGGCTGACATGTTGAGCAGGATAATGCAGCCGCACGAGCGGTCGTTGAGCATAACTGTAGCTCGAAAGATCTTCCGGGAGTGGGGCTCCCACTCAGTGGATCTTTTTGCCACTTAGTCCAATCACAAAGTCCCTCAGTTCTGTTTCAGACTGCAGGCCCATGGCAGGCTAGCATCGGATGCCTTTCTCCTTCATTGGGGGACAGGCCCTCTGTATGCGTATCCTCCCATACCCCTGGTGAGGAAGACTTTGCTGAAACTCAAGCAAGACCAAAGGAACACGATTATGATGGCGCTGTTTTGGCCCCGTCAGATCTGGTTCCCTCTTCTTCTGGAGTTATATACAGAAGAACCGTGAAGATTGGAATGTTTTCCATCCCTCATTACTCAGAACGAGGGGGCGCTTCTGCATCCCAACCTCCGGTCTCTGGCTCTCACGGTCTGGATGTTGAGGAAGTAGAGTTCGCCTCCTTGGGTCTTTCTGAGGGTGTCTCCCGAGTCTTGCTTGCTTCCAGTAAAGATTCCACTAAGAGGTGTTACTCTTTTAAATGGAAGAGGTTTGCCGTCTGGTGTGACAGCAAGGTCCTAGATCCTTTTTCTTGTCCTACACAGACCTTGCTTGAGTACCTTCTACACCTATCAGAGTCTGGTCTTAAGACTACCTCAGTAAGGGTTCACCTTAGTGCAATTAGTGCTTCTCGTTGTCATGTAGAGGGTAAGCCTATCTCTGGACAGCCTTTAGTTCTTCGCTTCATGAGGGGCTTGCTTTTGTCAAAGCCCACTGTCAAACCTCCTACAGTGTCATGGGAACTCAACGTCGTTCTCTCCCAACTGATGGAAGCTCCTTTCGAGCCACTGAGTCCTGCCATCTGAAGTACTTGACCTGGAAGGTCATTTTCTTGGTGGCTGTTTCCTCAGCTTGTAGGGTCAGTGAGCTTCAGGCTCTAGTGGTTCATGCTCTTTTCCTTAAATTTCATCATAACAGAGTAGTCCTCCGCACGCACTCTAAGTTCTTGCCAAAGGTGGTGTCGGAGTTTCCATCTGAACCAGTCAATTGTCTTGCCAGCATTTTTTCCTCGCCCTCATACAAGTCCTGGCGAAAGCAAGCTGCACACTTTGGTCTGCAAAGGAGCGTTGGCCTTTACGTGGATCGGACAAGCTCCCACAGACAGTCTGCCCAGTTGTTTATTTCGCTTAATGCCAATAGAGGGGAGTTGCTGTCGGGAACCGCACCATTTCTAATTGGCTAGCAGATTGCATCTCCTTCACTTTTGTCCAGGCTGGACTGACTATAGAGGGCCATGTCACGGCTCCCTTTATTAGAGCCTTGGCTGAGTCAGTGGCTCATCTAAGATAAGTCATTATTGAAGAGATCTGCTAGGCTGCAGTGTGGTCATCAGTCCACATATTCACATCTCACTACTGCCTTCAGCAGGATAGCCGACGCGATAGTCGGTTTGGGCAGTCAGGGCTGCAGAAATTGTTTGGGGTTTTAGAATCCAACTCCAACCCTTCTAGGCCCATTTTTATTCTGTTCCAGGCTACACTCTCATTTAGATGTTTCTTCTTTTCAGGTCAATTTTTATTCTGTCCTTGCCGTTGCGAGGCTCAATTGACCACTGTTTGTTGTGTTGTGTAAGCCTGGGAGCTAGGGATACCCCACTTGTGAGAATATCAGCCTGCTTGTCTTCGGAGAAAGAGTAGTTACTTACCTGTAGCAGGTGTTCTCCGAAGACAGCAGGCTGCATATTCTCACAAACCCTTCCACCTCCCCTTTTGGAGTTGTCTCCTTCATCTTTTGGATTTAACTGAGGGGCGTGTCCTTGCGGCGAGCGGGAAGATGTTTGCGCGCATGCGTGGTGCGATCGCTCACGCGACGGAACGCCATTGAAGAGATTTTTAGATTTTGCTTGAAAATCCTCTGGGGCCGACGTGATGTCACCCACTTGTGAGAATATGCAGCCTGCTGTCTTCGGAGAACACCTGCTACAGGTAAGTAACTACTCTTTATATGCATCACATTACTTCCTGTTTCTACTACTAGTCGCCATCTTAGATGGGGGTCACATGTCGGGAAGTGATATCAGAAAAAACCCTCAACACTGCCACCTACAGCCTCGGCAGAATTTTTTTCACATGCACACCTTAACCATTTTTTTTTTCTTCCAGGAAAGAAAAATAGGCATTTGTTTTCTCTTTTTTTTCTTGCAAAAAAGGACACAGAAAAAATAGGCATTTCTTTTTATTTTTCTTTCAAAAAGGACACTTTTTAAAATCTGGATTGTCTGCTTTTAAGAACGACAGGGAGGACTAACCTGCTGTACAAAGCTTCCCTTCGTTTTCAAGAGAGAGAAACCTTGGAGGAGGGAGGTCTCCTAGAAGAAGAACAACACCCTGGTGAAGTAGGAAGTAATCCTGTAGCCAGGACCTGCCCACCAGGGGATGTACTGTCCTCTCACACTGAGGATATGTCTAGGTTATTAACAAGTGTATCTCGGGCAACACGTATTACTCCAGTTTTGAGACAGCTGCACTGGTTACCAGTGCAGAGTAGAATACAGTTTAAGGTTCTTTGTTATGTGCATCAGGCTATCTACAGATCAGCACCAAAATACTTGAAAGATAGCTTTTGAGTGTATCGTCCTGCCATGAGTTTGAGGTCAGAGACAACAATGCATCTGTCATCTGATGCAGTGTCGCATATTAGATATTGTGAGAGTAGACTTGCTTTTCCTGTTGCTGGAGTACAGCTGTGAAATGTATTAAAAGATCAATTGAGATTATGCACTGAGATTTCACAGTTTAAGCGGCTATTGAAAATGCCTTGTTTCTGGAGACATTTATGTTATAAGGGCACAGTTTTGCTGTAAGTTTTGGTTATGATATAGTGATGGCATGCATTTTGTTGTTTTTGTTATTGGTGATTTTATTTTGTATGTTTTTATTGTAAACCGCTTTGATTCAAGTAGTCTTATAAACGTGTTAAATAAATTAAATAACTAGGTTTCTGCCAGGTACTTGTGACCTGGATTTGCCACTGCTGGAAGCAGGATACTGGAGTAGATGGACTATTGGTCTGATCCAGTATGGCTATTCTAATATTCTTAAACAATATTCATGTCTCATTTGATCAAGGAAATACCACTTTTGCCAATCTCACCACCACATTTGACTTAGTCAATCAGTCACTTCTCTTTTCTTGACGTCTTTCTCTGGGTATTTCAGGATCAGTTTTTTCCTTGTCATCAGAAGCAGATGGATCCATTACAAATGGGTTGTGTCCACCTACCAGCAGGCGGAGATAGAGAACACTGAAAACCATAGTGTCTCCTGGACGGCTAGCTCCATCTGCCTCTCAGTATTCTCTATCTCCCAGCAGGGTTGGACGCAGCTTATTCAGCTCCTTCAAGAATCTGCCTGGGGTGGCTCCTGTGCTTTTGCCAGTTGTAGCAGGGGTGTTGTGCCTATTGCAGGTCCACTTTAAAAGCACATAGGTTAGCCCTTTCCCTGCCTTACCCTTCCCCCTATGTGGATGCAGGCATATAGGTTTGCCCTGTCTCTGCCTTTCCCACTCTCTTCTTTGTGGATGCAGGCACATTGGTTCGCCCTTTCCCTGCCTTTCCCACTCTTCTGGACCTCCAGAGTGCCTCTGTAGCTGTTGCCTCTAACTTTCCTCACAGCATTTAAAAAAAAATAAATGCGACGCGCTTGTTAGCGCTGCAATTCTGAGGCTGTCTTCTGTCTGTGCAGCGTGACCGGAGCTCTGGGACTCGGTCTGTTGAGGTAAGAGCATCTTGTAGCTCCTCCGGGGAGGGCCTGCGATCGGGGCGTTTTTGGCGTGAATCCGCCATTTTGAAATTTTCCACCGTTTTCGGCGATGGCTGGGGAGGTTGTTAAGCACTGTTCACGTTGTGGCAAGCGCAGATCAGCAGCAAGGCTCTGTAAATCATGCTTTTCAGACGTCAGGGCCGGCACGAGCATGGTGAGCGATGTCTCTTCCCGCTCGGTGGAGCTGGCAGTGGGCACCGCATGGTCCAACCCCCGGAGGAGCGGAGGGGTCTGAGGCCGGAGGGGAGTCTCGGATGGAGGCTACCAGAGGAGCTGCTTGCCCCGGATTGGAACCGGGAGACCAGGGTGAGCCTTTTTCCCCTGAGTTTGTGTTGCTTTTACATAAAGCATTCATGTTAAAGAGGGCTCTGCTGCAGGTGTCTGACTCTGCGTTGCTACCTGGTTCCCCTCCGGTGGAGGCTGGCTCGGGATTGCCGTTACGCGTTTTTTTTCCCCAGACAGTTGGCCGCAGGACAAGCGTAGAAGGGTAAATTCCCCTTCAGAGAGTGGCGCACCTCCCTCCCCCCCCCCCCCCCCCCCCCCCGTGGTCGGGCTGTGAGGATTCTGAGGGGTCTGGCAGGCCTTCGTGGTCTGAGGAGCCAGAGGAAGGTGCGGGATTGCCACTGGATCCAGATGATCCCACCGCGGTTAGCATTTTCTTTTTTTTCTTTTTTTTTTTATTTATAACAATTTTACAAATAAAATCAAGTATTAAACTTGTTTGAAAAGTGGTATATTTCATTTCATATACATTTAAAAAAAAAAAAAAAAAAAGAAAGAGAAAAGACCATATTTTAAATTGAAATCCCCACTCAAGTCCACAAAATGGGATTCAAAATGAAAAGAAAAAGTGGAATTATTCTAACAGGAATACATTTCTAAAGATATTTACTTGAGAAATTCACAGGCTACATATTCGGTGTTACATTTATTCATATCAAGGGGGAGATGACATTTTCAGATTTCCTTATTTTGTCTGGACACTAAAAAAGCTGTTAGTTGAGACGGTTCAAAGAATACATATTTAAGGGATTGGTATTTTACCACACATTTACAGGGAAATCTGAGAAAGAAAATTGCTCCCAGCTGTAAAACTGCTGGCTTCATCAATAGAAATTGTTTTCGCTTTTTTTGTGTCTCGCGAGAGACATCAGGAAATATCTGGATTTTTTGGCCTAAGAACACTTTATCCTTATTTCTAAAGTACAGTTTCATTAGCCATGCCTTGTCTGGTGGTAATGCTACAGTCACTATCAATGTTGTTGGGATGACTGGATCATTTTCTGAGGATTCAAGTATAGCAGAAATATTGAGATCTTGTTTCTGATTTTCTTGATTTAGTATTGGCAGGTAATATATCCTAGAAAAAGGTGGAATCAGCTCTTCTTTTACTTCAAGTATTTCCATTAAATACTTCTTTAACATTTCCATTGGAGATTTAGATAATTGTCTTGGGAAATTTAACAAACGAAGATTATTACTTCTAACTGAATTTTCCAATAATTCAGTTTTTTTCCGCAAGAAAGTCAAATCTTTAATCATAATCTCTTGTTGAGTTTGAAGTTTTTTAATCTCCAAAGTCTTATCATCGTGCATTTTCTCTAGTTTTTCAAATTTAGTATCCAAAATATTAGTTTTTTGCTCAAGAGCCAGAAAATCCTGATTCAATTTATTTACTTGCGGAACAAGAGACTTTCCTAAGGTAATTATCAAAGTCCACAACGAATCCAGCGTTACTTCTGCTGGTTTTTTAAAGTCAAAAGTAAATTGTGTGGGTATTACCTCTTTATCATGAATTTGTTCCAAACTAGCAGCTTCTTCCACATTCAGTGGAGTAGATGTTTGTGTCCAGGATCTCAAATCAGCTCCAGCCGGATCTATTTCCTCCCGGCCCTGTAAACTCGTACCACTTCGGGAAAGCAAGTCCAGAGACGCCTCGGTTGGTGTGCTGTACCCCGCAGGTTGCGGGGGCGGTTCCCTCGAGTCGGGGCTGAGCGTCAGCTCGAGCCCAGGAGAAGCTTCCGGGCCTCCACTCGCACCGGCGCTACTCAGCGGGCTACCTTCCGACATCTGAATCGCCGAAATAGTTGGAATAGTTGCTGCCTGAAGTAATGTTCGGATGTCTTGAGAGGTAAGAACTTGCCGTTGCGGGGCTTTGGAGGCAGGACGGCCTCGTCTTTTCGGCATGTTTAATTAGATAAATTATCCTTTCAGGGAGCAAGAATGCAGCCTGCTAGCGTCTCAAGAACGCGGCCATCTTGAATCCCATTCATCCAGCTGGTTAGCATTTTCAACCGCTAGGAGCTGCCAGCACTTATTTCTGACGCCTTGCAGGCCCTCTCTATTGAAGATCCTGCACTTGGCGAAGCCTCCTCTGGTAATCCGAGGATGGCAAGTACTAAGAAGCCTGCTCGAGCCTTTCCTTTGCATGACTCCATCCAAGAGCTTATTTCGGCTCAATGGGTTGACCCCGAGGGGCCTTTGAAGGTTGCCAGGGCAATGGGGCACTTATATCCTCTTAGTGAGGAGCACTTGGCACGCTTGGCCGTGCCTAAAGTAGATGCCCTAGTCACGGCTGTGACAAAGAAGACTACCCTCCCAGTAGAGGGAGGAGTCGCCCTGAAGGACATGCAGGACCGATGGCTGGAATCAGCAATGAAACGGTCCTTTGAAATCTCAGGCCTAGCCTTACGGGCATCTGTGTGCAGTTGTTATGCTGCTCGAGCCTGCCTCGCTTGGTTGCAGCAGGCAGTGGAACAGCCCGGGGATGGAGCGGAGCCCCCTTGTGTAGGTGGCACCGCGGATGAAGTCGGCCTTGTCATTTTTGGGCTGACGCCCTTTATGATCTGGTCAGAGCCTCGGCTAAAGAGATGTCTGTGGCCGTTTGCCGCTTTCTATGGCTACGGCATTGGGCGGCCTACATGGCCTCTAAGCAAAAATTGGTGAAGTTGCCCTTCCAGGGCCTTCTCCTATTTGGTGAGGAGTTGGAGAAAATTGTCAAGAGCCCGGGGGATGCTAAACCCCAGGGGTTACCTGAGAATAGGCCGCGGCCTTCTTCCAAGGGTCAGGCGGTTCCCTCCTCTTCCAGACCTCGCCTCCATGAAGCTAAAAGGTACCGTCCGGGGCGTTTACTTCGAGTGCCCATTTTCAGCAGAGGAACTCCTTTCGCTCGGACAAACGCTCCGCAGCGGCCGGTTCAAGGCCTGGAGTTCATGGACGTCCCTCTCAATGATGGTGCGCCGGCCCACTCCTCGATTCCTGCAATTGGAGGACGCCTTTCCCTCTTTCTCAAGGAGTGGGTCAAGATTACCTCAGATCAGTGGGTTTTGGACCTGATCAGAGACGGCTACAGATTGGAATTTACTGCCCTGGTGAGAGACGTGTTTTTGGATTCCCGATGCGGCACAGCCATCAAACGGGCGGCGGTAGAGGAGACCTTGCAAGGCTTGTTGCACCTGGGAGCGGTGATCCCCGTGCCTCCCGCCGAACGCGGCTGCGGCTGTTACTCCATTTACTTTGTGGTGCCGAGAAAAGGCGGGTCTTTTCAGCCCATTCTAGACTTGAAGAAAGTCAACGAGTCACTCAAAGTGCGGCATTTCCACATGGAAACCCTGCGCTCCGTCATTGCGGCAGTTCAGCCAGGAGAGTTTCTCACGTCTCTGGACCTGAAAGAAGCTTATTTGCACATCCCTATTTGGCCCCCGCACCAACGGTTTTTCCGGTTTGCGGTGTTGGGAAAACACTTTCAGTTTTGGGCCTTGCCTTTTGGCTTCGCCACAGCTCCCCGAACCTTTTCCAAGGTAATGGTGGTAGTAGCTGCTTTTCTCAGGCAAGAGGGTATCCGGGTTCACCTGTACCTCGACGACTGGCTTATCAGAGCGGACTCTGCAGAAGAGAGTCGTCATGTAACAGCCAGAGTGGTCTCAGTAGTGCAATCTGTGGGCTGGGTCGTCAATATACCCAAAAGTCACCTGACCCCCTCTCAATCTAGAGTATTTGGGGGTTTGGTTCGACACGGCCTTGGGTTTTTTTTTACCCAAGCAAAGGAGGTGCAAGCTTCAGACTCAGGTCCTTCTGCTCCTGAGGATGCCCTCGCCCGCGAGCTTGGGACATTGTCCAGCTCTTGGTGTCGATGATGGCCACCCTAGAAGTGATGCCTTGGGCAAGAACGCACATGAGACCGCTGCAGTGTTCCCTGCTACAACATTGGTCTCCCATTTCCCAGGATTATCAGTGTAGACTCAGTTGGCTCCCAGCGGCCCGACTCAGCATGGAGTGGTGGCTCTCAGACAGCAAGCTGTGGCGAGGAATGCTGTTAGCGCTTCCCGATTGGTGCCTGGTGGTAACCGATGCCAGCCTGAAGGGCTGGGGAGCTCATTGCCAGGAGAGGCATGCCCAGGGTCTGTGGACACTCGAAGAATCGAAGTGGTCCATCAATCGCTTGGAGTTAAAAGCAGTTTTCCAGGCATTGCTGGCCTTTCAATCGACCTTGGAGGGATTGGCTGTCAGAGTGCTGTCGGACAATATGACAGCAGTGGCCTACATATATTGTCAAGGCGGAACGCAGTGCAGAGCACTGGCCATGCAGGCCGCTCAAATTTGCCACTGGGCCGAGCTGCATCTACAGTTCCTGTCAGCAGCTCACATTGCAGGTCAGAGCAGCATGCAAGCTGATTATCTAAGCAGACACCACATCGACCCTGTGGAGTGGGAGTTGGCAGACGAAGTGTTCCTTCAATTCTGTGCCAAATGGGGAACGCCCGTAGCGGATCTGATGGCGTCAAGCACGAATGCGAAAGTCCCGTGCTTTTACAGCAGACGGAGAGATCCTCGCTCGGCAGGGTTGGATGCCTTGGCTCGACCCTGGCCTCTGGGCCTCCTAAATGTGTTCCCGCCTTGGCCCTTAATAGGGCGAGTACTCCTGCGAATTCGGCTGCACCAGGGAGTGGTGATTCTCATTGCCCCGGATTGGCCCAGGCGGCCATGGTATGCGGACCTCCGACGAATACTAGTGGAGGCTCCTCTTCCTTTGCCACTGGTATCGAACCTGTTGACGCAGGGCCTGGTAACCATGGAGGATCCCTGCCGCTTTGGTCTTACGGCATGGCTATTGAGAGGGTGCAATTGGGAGACAAGGGCTATTCTAACAAGGTCACCTCCACTCTCTTGCAGGCCCGCAAGCGGTCCACTTCCGTTGCGTATGCCCGGATTTGGCGCCAGTTTGAGGCCTGGTGTGTTTCGAAGACGATCACACCCATGCGGGCTTCTGTCTCGCCGATTCTTGACTTTTGCAGGATGGTGTACAAAAAGGCTTGGCCTGTAATTCCCTGCGGGTGCAAGTGGCAGCATTGGCATGCTTTCAAGGGAAGGTCGCTGGCCTCTCCTTAGCTGTGCATCCAGACATTGCACGGTTTCTTAGAGGGGTGCTTCGGCTCCGTCCTCCTGTGCGGGCACCTTGTCCGGCTTGGAACCTGGGGCTAGTATTAAAGGCTCTTCAGTGTTCGCCCTTCGAGTTGCTGAGGCGAGCTTTGGAGAAGGATGTGACTCTAAAGACAGTCTTTTTAGTGGCCATTACATCGGCGAGACGGGTGTCTGAGCTCCAGGCGCTGTCCTGTCGAGACCCATTTCTGCAATTCCCAGAGTCCAGAGTTACGTACTGTGCCTTCCTTCCTGCCAAAGGTGGTTTCAGCGTTTCACCTAAACCAGCCTATTTTTCTGCCCTCCTTTTCTAGGGAGGAGTTTCCGGAATCTTTTGGGCATTTGCACCTTCTGGATGTGTGCAGGGCTCTGTTGCAGTATCTGCAGATGTCAAATGCTTTCAGGACCTCTGATCACCTTTTGTATTGTTGTCAGGTCCTCGCAGAGGGTCTCCAGCGTCTAAAGCCACTATAGCCCATTGGCTTAAGGAAGCCATTTTTTCTGCATATCTGCTGTCTGGCCGGCCTCCGCCTGACACCTTTAAGGCACAATTCCACAAGAGCGATTTCTTTCTCTTGGGCTGAGATGGGAGCACTCTCTCTTCAAGAGATATGTAGTGCAGCTACTTGGGCTTTTAAGCTCTCTTTTGCCCGTCATTACAGGCTAGATGTGGCTGCCAGGAGGGACGCGCTTTTTGGAGCACAAGTGCTTGCGCATGGTGTGGCTTGTTCCCGCCCTATCTAGGGATTGCTTTGATACATCTCATTCGTAATGGATTCATCTGCTGCTAATGACAAGGAAGGGAAAATTAGGCTCTTACCTTGGTAATTTTCTTTCCTTTAGTCACAGCAGATGAATCCATGATCCCTCCATGATTGACTCTGTTTTGTGTTCAGTTTTTCCTGCAGACATGTTCCCTCATTGGGAGAAGTTGGAAAATAGTCTTCAGGATTTCTGTTCTGCTACAGGAGGTTGAGTTCGTCCCTCCTTTGTGTTATTGCACCTGTTCTGGGGCGTTTGTTCTCTGTGAGGAAAGTTCATGTTATGCTACTTTGCGGTTTAACACTGCTTTGGAAGCTTCAAATACTGAGAGGCAGATGGAGCTAGCCATCCAGGAGGCACTATGGTTTTCAGTGTTCTCTATCTCCCCCTGCTGGTAGGTGGGCACAATCCATTCGTAATGGATTCATCTGCTGTGACTAAAGGAAAGAAAATTACCAAGGTAACAACCTAATTTTCCCTTCTTGGTTTGCTTTGTTCCTCCCAGATCGCCAATTTAAGGTGCTCACTTCTCAAAATGGTTCAGATTTTCATTCATTGTCTTGTGGGGTGCCTCAGGACTAAATACTGTCTCTGCTCCTCTTTAATATTTTTCTTCCTCCATTAGCTACTTTTTTGGGATATTAGCACCAGATTTTATATCTATGCCAATGATATTCTGTTAGTTTCCATGCAGGACCCTTATGCTCCTCTACTCTGCAAAGTTGTTTAGACTCTATTGACTGTTGGCTTACTTCTAACCATTTGATTCTTAATCCTTCTAAATCCACTGCTCTTTGGATAACTGGTACTCTTTTCATCCTACAGCTGTCCTGTCCATCCACAATGCCCCTCTGTTTAGCACAGTCCCTTAGATGTTTAGGGGTGATCTTTGATTCTCAGCTCTCCTCCTCACCACAAATAACATCCACCGCACATTCTGGTTTTCTGTCTTTGTGTAGTAATGGCATGAGCAGGAGGAAGTCAAAAGGGTAAGGAGCCACTAGACCAAAGTAATTGAAGAAGACCCAAATTTATTGTAAAAAGACCTAACGTTTTGGGTGAAGCCTGCATCAGGGGTCATCAAAATTTCATGGATTCTTGAAACACAGTGGTCTTTTTTTTTTTTGTTATTAAAGATCACTCAAAATGTAAACTCCACAAATCCCCCAAGTTCAACTAGCCGTTAATACAAAACAGCCAGCAAAGGGTTGACACTAGAAACTTGAAATTTGCAGTCCGATATGCAGCTTGGGAACACCTCACACTGCGCAAAGGTCATCGAGTGCTGCACAAAATCTTCATTCACATCATACTGCCATAAGAAATCTTTAAAATGTTTTTGAGGTCTCTTAAATCTCTTTAGGTCTCAACACTGGCCGTGTTTCATTCATATTTCTTCAGGAGACGGTACTACAACAAGTAATAAACAGTATTACAACCACACTACATAAATACACATGTATACAACATTGTAAACTTTGTATTACATTTATTTATTTTTGTTACATTTATACCCTGCGCTTTCCCACTCATGGCAGGCCAATGCGGCTTACATATACAGGTACTTATTTGTACCTGGGGCAATGGAGGGTTAAGTGACTTGCCCAGAGTCACAAGGAGCTGCCTGTGCCTGAAGTGGGAATCAAACTCAGTTCCTCAGTTCCCCAGGACCAAAGTCCACCACCCTAACCACTAGGCCACTTCTCCACTCTCAGTGATAATAAGGAACTCACAGTGTCACAAGGCCCCTGGTCCTCAGCACTTTAGAAGAACAGGTCTAGTCCTTGGCCTTTCTGATCCCCCCACTTAGGGCCTTGTTTACTAAGGCACATTAGCATTTTTAACGCGCCTACAATTAGCGCATATATTAACTGCGTCAGCGCCTATGTGGATATTGTAGGCATGTTCACAGTTAATGCACGTACATGGTTAACATGCGTTAAAGATGTTATAACGCTGCTTAGTAAACAGGGCCCTTAGATTGTAAGCCTTCAGGGGACAGGAAAATACCTGCACGAAACTCACCTTGAACTACTGAGAAGGCATGAACAAAATCCAATCCCTTTACATTTTGCTTGCTAAAGGTCACCCAAAGGCAAGCTCTTTTCTGGAGAACTGCCGTTGTGCCTAGGCTCAAAGAAAAATGTGATTTTCAAAAATGTTGTCTTCAGTCAGTTTTTCTACAGAACTCCAGCTAACGGCCTCTGAAGGCTGACATCATGTTATATTTGCACCATTAACAAGAACACCCCTAATTTACCATCTACTTATCTCTACTATCCCTTCCTCTCCCTTAGATATTTTCTGTGCCTGTCCCTTGGTTTCTAGAATTCAGATACAATCTTCATCTCCAGCACCTCCACTGGGAGACCATTCCACATATCCACCACCCTTTCTTTGGATTACTCCTAATTCTTTCCCCTTCCACCTTCCTCCTGTGCCTCCTCATTCAGAGCTTCCTTTCAAATCAAGAGGGTTGGCTCCTAACCATTTATGCCACAAAGGTATTTTGATATCTTTATTATATCTCCCCTATCCTGCCTTTCTTCCAAAATATACATATTGAGATTACGTATGTCCCCGTATGTTTTATGATGAAATCCACTGATCATTTTAGTAGCCACCCTCTGGACCGACTCCATCCTGTTTATATCTTTTTGAAGGTGCGGTCTGTAGGATTTTAAACAGTATTCTAAATGAGGTCTCACCAGAGAATTGTAGAGAAGCGCTATCACTTCCCTTTTCCTGCTGGCTGTTTCTATCCATGTGCGCCCAAGCTTCCTTCTGGCTTTTGCTGTCAGCTTTTCTACCTGTTTAGCCAATCCTGCTCTTTGGTGCACAGGCATACTTCATCCAGTAATGATACTGCTCCTCTTAGATTTATACAGGCCAAATGCATGACCCTTCATTTTTTAGCATTAAATCTTAGCTGTCAAATTTGGCACCATTCTTCCATCTTTGCTAAATCATTCCCCATGTTATCCACAGCATTTGGGTTGTCTACTGTATTGTAGATTTTGAATAATCTGCAAAGAGGCAAACTTTAACAGACAGCTCTTACATAGTAGTACTTATAAAACTGTTAAAATGAATCGGAGCAAGAACCGATCCTGTAGCACATTGCTAGTAACTGCCTCTTTCCTCAGAGTGAACTCCATTTACAGCTACCCTTTGTCACTTTCTACTTGTCCAGTTTCAGTCACTTTAGAGCCCATACTGAGTTTATAAGTTGCTTATGCAGAATTATGTCATTTTTTTTTTTTGCTGAAATCTAAATACACCACATCAAGCACAATCCCTTGAGCAAACTCTCTGGTCACCCAGTCAAAGAAATTAATCAGATTCATCTGATAAGACCTACCTCTAGTAAAACCATGCTACCTCTGGTCTTTCAATCCATTGGATTCCAGAAACTGCACTTTCCTCTGCTATAACGAGTTTCTATTAATTTACTCACCATAGAGGTCAGACTAATCAGCTCCTTCTTCTTTATTTACTTATTTATTTAAAAATTTATATTCCCCTCTATCACCAGTATTCTAGGCGGATTACATCATCTACATACATAATAACCTTATCCTATATAATAATTCTCACCTGGAAAATTCTGAAGCTCACTCTGTGGGAGGGAAACACTGAATGCTAGGCTGTCAGCAACACTCACTCTCACTCATGCACCACACACTCTCACTCATAGGCCCGCCCTCAGCCACGCCCCTTCCGGACATAATTTGCAACCCCAACGTTCTAAATGAAGCCTTAACCAGAAGTGTGAGGCGCCAGAGATATCCGTTTTGGCCCATTACTGTGTGCCCCGCCCTCGCGTCACAACGTGATGACGAATGAGGGCGGAGATCTCCCCGAGGTGCGTCAAATGCGGCCACACCATCACCAACGAGGCGGACATCAAGGTGGAGCTAAGCGGTGGGGCCGGGGAACACGACTCCGATATCGTCCAATGCACGAACATGCCCAATGACTCGCTGCGAGTGGCCATCAAGGTGAAGCCTAGGCGCTGGGGCTGGCCAGCACGGCTCCGATACCGTCGAACGCACGAAAATCGCTCCAACTCCCCATCAAGGTGCAGGTAGGGGCGGGGACCAGGCCTCCCGTACCGACGACCACGCGAAAATGGCCAAGGACTCGCTGCAAGTGCCCATCAACGTGCAGGTAGGCGCTGGGGCCAGAAAATGGCCGACAACTTGCTGCGAGTGCCCATCAAGGTGCAGGTAGGCGCTGGGGGCGGGGACCAGGCCTCCCATACCGGCGAACGACACTTCAAACAAACACTACAGGAAACCCTTGCTAGTGCCCGTTTCATTGCTTTCTGAAACGGGCATTTTTTACTAGTATAGTATAAAATGTGTGTGTGTGTGTATGTATGTGTATGTGTATATATATATATATATATATATATATATATATATATATATATTTACATTTACAAACAAAACACACACATATATCACTTCGCTTTTGTGGAGAGGAACCATATCTGCCCTTCTCCAGTCCTCCGGGACCACTCCCAACTCTTAAAAAAAAAAAAAAAACATTTAAAAACATAGAAAAAGTCAGATAGCAGAGCGGCAAGGACATTCCTAAGTTCCTTCAGTACCCTTGAATATATCCCATCTGGCCCCATCACTTTTCTCGCTTTTCCTCATGAACACAGTCTTCTGAAAAATTTTCAAGATCTACCTACCTTTCATTCCTATTTGTGTTTGTCTTCTGCAGTCTTATTCCTGGCCCTTCATCTGTGAATACAAAACAAAAATATTTGTTAAGCAGTTCTGCTTTTTCCTCATCAGCTTCTACATATTCCATCCCTTCACTATTGAATCTTACAATGCCACCTTTGCACTTACTTAAGTACATAAGTATTGCCATACTGGGACAGACCAAAGGTCTATCAAGCCCAGCATCCTGTTTCCAACAGTGGCCAATCCAGGTCACAAGTACCTAGCAAGATCCCAAAACAGTACAATACATTTTATGCTGCTTATTCTAGAAATAACCAGTAGATTTTCCCCAAGTCCATTTTAATAATGGCCTTTGGATTTTTCCTTTAGGAAGCCTGCCAAGCCTTTTTTTAAACCCTGCTAAGCTAACCACTTTTACTACATTCTCTGGCAACGAATTCCAGAGTTTAATTACACGTTGAGTAAAGAAATATTTTCTCCAATTTGTTTTAAATGTACTACTTTGTAGCTTCATTGTGTGCCCCCTAGTCCTAGTATTTTTGGAAAGAGTAAACAAGCGATTTATGTCTACCACTCCACTCATTATTTTATAGACCTCTATCGTATCTCCCATCAGCCATCTTTTCTCCAAGCTGAAGAGCCGTAGCCTCTTTAGCCTTTCCATCCCCCTCTCACTAACTTATCTAAAAGAAAAAAAAAGTTGCCCCCCCCCCCCCCCCCCCAGTTTTACTGAATTGGCTATTTTTCTTCCATTTGCATCTTTGATTTCTTGACTACTTTACCAGCTTCTCTAAATATTTTCTGACATTGTCGCCTGTCTTCCTCTTTCTGCGACCTCATGTAGTTTATGAAAGTAATTTCTTTTTCCTTCACTTTTCAGCACTTTCCTAATAAAAATGTTTGTTTCACATAAAATAACTCCTTTCATTTTTGCCTACTGCTTTTTTACTTCCCCCAAATGTTCCAATCCATACATGACATGAGAAGTGGCAAGAGCTGGGACTGGGAGGCCGATGATCAGAGGTAAATGCAGGTGCTAGAGACCATTAGCGCCTGACTAACATCCACATTTACCTGTGCTTCATTGATTAGCCATTTGGAGAGTCAGAATGAAAGCACACAGCAGATCAATGCAGGTAGCATGGAAATACATGCTAATGTATGTTGGTGTGCTCTTTCATTCCGGCGCCCTATGATCAAAGGTAGAGCGCACTGATCAATGGCACTTTACCACTTAAAACCCTATGCCAGCTTGGAGCTGATGTTAGGGCAGGAGGGGAAGCAAGACAGCAGCTGGGTGGCAGGATGCAGTTCTCCGCCCGTGCTGTCACTGTCAGCCTTGGGGGTCCAGTGGACCCCCCCCCCCCCCCCCCCACAAAAGGTATGACTTCGGGGGTCTGGAGGACCTCCTGACCCCCCCACCCCAAATACAAATAACCTGGTGGTCCAGTTGGACCCCTGTCCTCCTGCCCTAACCCCCCCCCCCCCCCATGGGAATGGCCCAGGGGTCCACTGGACCCCCCACAAATATGCAAACATCCTATGCATTGCTTTGTTTTGCTTGTTCAGATAAGATTGTAGAGCAAGTTTTAATAAACTGTAAAACAGTGGTGTATTGGTTGACTGGTTGTCCCACTTTCTCCTACTATTCATAACTCCCTCATTGTCCTGGTAGATAACTTTAAATACCTGGGCGTTATAATATACTGTCAGTTTGCCTGTGACAAACAGGTTATTTCTTCGCATTACGTCTTTTTTGTACTTTGAAATTCTTCCTTGACTCTGCAGCTTAGATGACACGCTTCGACAGTGCCAAACCTCTTCGAGAAAAACTGCACTGGCTCCCAATCAAGGAGCGGATCATCGGTTCTGCTAGATCGTATCTAAATCTACACTACCCAAACTGCAAAGGCTTAAAATACAAAACAACTTACGCATCCGGCTTCTCCAACATAAGTGCACAACTATGGAATGGCCTCCCAAAAGCTGTGAAAACAATCCATGACCACCTTAGCTTCCGGAAATCACTGAAGACCATCTTGTTCCAAAGGGCATACCCTACTGACCCAACTTAAATGCCTGAATCCAGCAACACAACGGAACTAAAGCCCGTAACGAACACTATATAACTCTTCTTCTCTACGATTCTAACGTCTCTGTAACACATGAACCTTTTTGATAATAACATCACTTTGTATCTGGTTTTTTCATTGAAGACGACTAACGTCTCACGGTACTATGTAAGCCACATTGAGCCTGCAAATAGGTGGGAAAATGTGGGGTACAAATGTAACAAATAAATAAATTCTCTTTTCCTCTTCAAAATATACTGTAACATTGTGTACTCCAGGATTACCCAGTCAGCTCATAAAAAATTTACAACATTGCAAAATATTGCAATATGTGTTTTCTCAGGTGCCAGATATTTCAATCATGCAGCCCCACTCTTGGCTTTTTGTTCATTTCAAATAGGTTCTGTTCCAGACTATGCCCCCCTCTCATAACTTTACATACTCCTCCTAGCCATTTACGCAGCATCCATGATTCGCCTTGCCATCCCTTCAGCTGTCAGGCCAGGCTGGAATTTATACAATGTGGCACCTTCTCTCATACTGTTCTGTTGCTCTGAAACACTCTTCCATTTAATCTACATTCTGAATGAACCTGGCCCGAATTCAGGGCTGCTCTTCTTGCTTTTCTTTTTTACTAAGGCTTTCAGCGAAAAGACAGGTTGTGGCTGGGGACTTAGATGTTTATTTATTTATTTTATTTATTTAGATCATTTATACCCCGCTTTTTACCACAGTTTAGCAGCCTCAAAGCGGCTTACAATGAACTAATGAAACAATTACAATGACAGTAGAGAGGGTAGAAGGAACAGAGAAAGAGGGGAAGGGAATATAAATACAATATTTAAACAAATAAATAGGCAGGGAAAAGAAAGCAAGAAGAAGAAGAGAAAGTTAGGAGTCCAAAATCAGGTCTTGACTGGCTGAGATTCATTAGGCAGGTAATCAGATCCTGCGAACAGGACAGGAATGCAGGCGGTGGCCAACGGCTGGAATCGGCGATCCAGGAGGAAACAGGGCCCCTTCAGCATGCAGCAGTCTGTTAAAATTAATGTCTGAGTAGCTGGAGTACTCTGCCTTTATCTTGGCATTGCGCCGTGGAAATGTGCAGAAGAAGGCATTGGCCAGAAGAGATGCAATTTGCTCTTGCGACATTGTGATGGAGTGATTCATTTTTTGCTTCAGCAGTGCTATCAGCTGAGTGCAGAGTTCCGGCAGGTGACACGATAGCTTTACCATGTCAGGCAGGATGGACTGGAACAGATGATCAGCCTCAGCATCTTCAAGCACCCTTCCACAGAAATCAATGAGAGCTGTGAAGTCCCACTTCTTGGCATGAGCAACATTGTATTTCAGTATAGCATTCTTCAAGTCCACAGCGCTGCCGAACTCTTAATGTAATGCAAATTGGATGACATCCCATGGGCTTCTAGCAGTCCTCTCCCCATTCTCATGTAAAATAAACATTTAAATGCCAGTTTATGCACGTATCAAATGTGAATAGGGCTTGTAAAATGAGAGTTTAATTGTAACCAAATGAGTCTTTCTGTTGTTGCTTTTCAAATTTGAATCTACTCTTTGCAGAACTACACTCCTTCCCGTGTAGGAGCGTATAACTTTTAAACTCTGTACTCTAGTCCACAAGATTCTCTATGGAGCAGCCCCAGTGTACATGGATGCCCTTGTCAACCTACCACTAAGAAACTCGCTCAGAACTGCCCGTTCTTACTTAAACCTCCATTACCCTCCGTGTTCTAGACTCAAGTATAAAACCACATATGCTTCCACCTTTTCCTATGTCAGTACTCACTTGTGGAATGCACTACCTAAATCAGTGAAAACGATTCAAGATCACCTGGCTTTCAGGAAGTCGCTCAAGACCTGCTTATTTAGGCAAGCGTACCCAAAAGATCCTGTCCTGCCTCACTGACCTCAAGCCACTGCTCTATGGACTGACCCACTTTCTCTTTGCCTCTCCACCCCGCTTATCCCTTTCCATTTATTGTACTCGCCTATTTGTTATTTAAATGTTGTAAGCCACATTGAGCCTGCCAGCGGTGGGAAATTGTGGGGTATAAGTGCTGTAAAATAAATAATAATAAATAATTCTTCCAGCTTTAGATATATTGTTAGAGGGGCATAATTGAACGGCACCGGTGAAATCAATGGCCGGCCATCTTCGGGGCCGACACCGTAAGCGGGCGGAGCCAAGCGTATTTTTTGAAATACGCTTCGCACCAGCCAAATTGCTCACCGGGTTTAGAATAGGATCGCCGGCAGATCACCGGGTTTAGATGA
This sequence comes from Microcaecilia unicolor, assembly GCF_901765095.1. Classification (NCBI taxonomy): domain Eukaryota; kingdom Metazoa; phylum Chordata; class Amphibia; order Gymnophiona; family Siphonopidae; genus Microcaecilia; species Microcaecilia unicolor. The sequence goes on along the minus strand of NC_044032.1, from coordinate 343,475,531 downwards.
GATGGCCAGCTCCGATTTTCAGCCATAATGGAAACCGGACCTGGCCATCTCAAACCCGGTGAAATGCAAGGCATTTGGCTGTGGGAGGAGCCAGCATTTGTAGTGCACTGGCCCCCCTGACATGCCAGGACACCAACCGGGCACCCTAGAGGGCACTTAAAAAATCTTTTTAAAAAACCCAAAATTAGCTTCGAGGTGCATAGCACCCTTCCCTTGTCTGCTGAGCCACCCAAATCCCCCCCCCCCCCCAAAAAAAAAAAAACTCATGGCCCACAAGTCTACACCATTACCATAGCCCTAAGGGGTGAAGGGGGGCACCTACATGTGGGTAGAGTGGGTTTTGGGGGGTTTTGGAGGGCTCAACATTAACCACCACAAGTGTAACAGGTGGGGGGGATGGGCCTGGGTCCACCTGCCTGAAGTGCAGTGCACCCACTAAAAATGTCTCCAGGGACCTGCATACTGCTGTCAAGGAGCTGGGTATGACATTTGAGGCTGGCATACAGGCTGGCAAAAAATGTTTTAATTGTTTTTTTTTGTGTGTGTGGGAGGGGGTTGGTGACCACTGGGGGAGTAAGGGGAGGTGATCCCCGCTTCCCTCCGGTGGTCATCTGGTCAGTTGGGGTTCTTTTTTGGGACTTGGTTCTAAAAATAAATGGACCAAGTCCGGCCGGCGAAATGCTCGTTCAAGCCGGCCTTTTATTTTCATAATAAGGTGAAGTCGGCCATCTCGTAACCCCGCCCCCTTCCCGCCTTCGCTACCCTACCAACACACCCCCTTGAAGGTTGGCCGGCACCGTAACGAAAAAGCAATTGGGGCCGGCCAAAATCGGCTTTTGATAATACCGATTTAGCCAGGATTAAGAGATCGCCGGCGATCTCCTGATTTGTGTTGGAAGATCGCCGACGATCCCTTTCAAAAATAAGCCTGTTAGTCTTCTACATGCACTGCATGTTTGACATCTCCCCAAAGATTCTCAATAATATTCAAGCCTTTGGACTATGAAGGCCATTCCAAACTTTTCATTTTCTTTGCTGTAAGTACTTCATGGTTAATCTTGAGGTGTGTTTCAGATTTTTGTCTTGCTGAAATATTTAACCTGTTTTTGGCTTCAATTTCTTCACTGACTGTGGGGCATTAGCTTCTAGGATATTTTGATATTTAGTTGAATGCATTTTTCTTTCCTCCCAAATAGGACTACATTCTATATATCATGCCTAAAAAACTCGGTGCCAAAATGAAATTCACCTAAGCATATTCTCTAAAGTACAGTTTAATTTAAGCATACTTTATAGAATAAGCCTAAATTTCTGCATGGTATATAGAATACGCAGAGCGCTGCTCTGCGTGACTAAATTTAGTCATGGGCAGTTACGCCAAGTAAAAATTAGTGTAAATCCCGAATCCTAAATTATGCATGGACCGAGGGGTATGCTATAACAACACGCATAGATTTCAGAAACACCTCTGACCCACCCATCCCACGCCTATGGCCAGGCCCACCTTTTAAGTACGCAACTTAGAATTTACATGCACCACGTTCTAATTAATGACAATTAGTGCTGATAATTGGCTGTTAACATCCAATTATCAATGCTGTTTAGCTTGTTAACCAATTAACGTATGCGCATTATTATGGAATACGCTTCAATTTCCGCATGGAAATCTCTGCGTGATATATAGAAATCCCAGGGTTAATATGTTACTAGCTGATAAGCATTTGCAGAACATAACTGATACCTGTAAGAATTGCTGGATTTCAGACAGATGGCATTAGCATTTGCTTGCTTAGGGCAGTCAATTAATCCTACAAAGCATTTATTTCCATCTATTCTGCGTATGTCATGCACAGTGTAATTTCTGTTATTTCTTCTTGTTTGGGACTGCATGCTCATCAACTAGAACAGTAAGAAACCTATTCTCCTGAACATTTCTGAATAAAATTAGCTCTCAAAATATCAGCAGCTATTTGTAAAAGCTCATTTTGTGAGGCTTATGAGATTGAAAGAACCCTACATTTTTCTTGTGAATATTTCATTATACTTGAAAAACAGATTGCTTAATGCTGAAAGGTTCTCTAGTTTGCTGATTTTTCACTCTCCTCCTGACCCTGCAGTTCATTTCCTTGTGTAGCCAGGCAAAATAGAAAATTGGTAATTTCTGTAGCATGCTCACAGTTTCATGAGAATTTCACAAGTGTGCTGCTGTAAAGCCCAATTTGACTATTTGACAACAGGCCAACTTTCAGAATGCTGTTTGATAATTAAGATTCAGTCATGCACTTAGGCTACAGAATGCTGCAGGGGCTGTATGCAGTGGTGTGCTGGAGCTGGCTCGCTCCGGCTCGCAAGTCCGACCAGTTGTTAGAAAGGGCGAGCCGGCTCTCCCTCCCTCCCTTCCCTCCGGATCCGATCCCTCACCGACCCTGCCTTGGCCATCAAATTCTTCGGGGCAGGCAGTGTTGCCTGCCCGCTGCCATCGCTGACTCTCCCCCGCTGCCGGTTCGCGCTTTAAAAGTGGCCGCCGAGACTTCCAGAGGCGGCCTCGTGAGACTTCTGCCCTGTGACTGTTTTCTTTGTCTGTGCTCACCTTGCCCTCTGGTGGCCAGTACCGGTGACTGCTTTAGACTATCTGTTGCTGTTTTCCAAACATGTTCCAGAGGCCAGTCCGGTCCGGATTTTCCGGTCTGCCAGACTTGCTTGGCTTGGTTGTACCTAAGCAGCATCCTTACTTGCCTTGAGATTCCTGCAGCTGAGCCTCAGCTGGTGATGGTCTTTTTAAGCGCCTGTGGGCTTTGCTGCTTTGCCTTTGCAATGCCAAAGGTTGAGGTTTGTGTGCTTTGTGCTCTTCTGCCTTGTCTTGCTTTGCCTTGTTTCTTGTCAGTATTCCTAGTCTTAGTCTGTGTTCCTAGCTTGTTTGAGTCTCCTGAATCCTGTCCTGTTTGCTCCTTCCCTGTCTGCTTTTGGCTTACTTCCCCTTCTGTTTGTGAACCTTGTATCTTGTCTGTTTGAGACCCTGTATCTTGAATCCTGTACTAGCCAAGCTTGTGTCTGTATTCTTGTCTGTTTGAGACCCTGTATCTTGAACCCTGTCTAGTCTAGCTTGTTTCTCCCTACTCGGTCCAGTAAGTCCTGCCGGCTGCCTGCACCTAGGGGCTCAACCCCTAGGGAACGGCGGTCAAGCTCAGGTGAAGTCCTGTTCCACTCACGCTAGTTTCTGAATCCTGCTTGTGTTTCTTGATTCTGGTCCCTGCCAAGCCCAAGTCCATTCCGGTTCTGCTTATTCCTGCCTCGCCTGCCTACAGCTTCTACTCCAGTCCTGTTGGTCCAGTCCTGGTTGGAGGGTTTTGCCTGCTGCTGCCACTCCTCGTCAGCAGCCCAAGGGCTCACGATTCCAGACTATCCTTGAGAACCTGACAATATCGAATTGTAGGAGTACACTATTGCCAGTTGCAATTACTTGTTTGAATTTGGTTAGGAGAGTGATTAGTACTGTTTCGGTGCTGTGGTTGGATTGAAATCCTGATTGTGATTCATGTAGTATTGAGAATTTGTTTAAGTAGTCGGTGAGTTGGTTGGTTACCATACTTTCCATTAGTTTCACTGCCAGAGGGATGGATGCTACCGGGCAGTAGTTGGTTATGTCATTTGCTTTTTTTTTTTTTTTTTTTTAATCTTTAGGTATTGGACTGAGTAGTATATTTCCTTTATCCTTAGGGAAGAATCCATGTTGTAACATGTAGTTTAGGTGTGACGTGAGGTCTGTTATGAAGCATTGAGGGGCGGATTTTATTAGGTTGGGACATATGTCCAGTTTGCAGTGGGATTTGGCAACCCTGTTGATTGCTTGGGTGACGGTTTCGTCGGTCAGTAGATCGAAGTTTGTCCAGATTCGGTCTGCTGGGTATTCATTGGGGATTGGGTCCAGGCTGTCAGTTAAATTTTCATGGTCGGTGGCATTAAGTGGTAACGTGAATCATAGTTTTATCATTTTCTCATTGAAATATTTAGCAAGGTTGTCTGCTGATGGGGTGTCTGTGTTGGTTGTGGTAACCGGTGTAGTGTCTAGTAGTTTGTTCACAAGGTGGAAAGGTTTATTTTTATTTTTGTTAAATTTGTACCCCGCGCTTTCCCACTCATGGCAGGCTCAATGCGGCTTACATGAGGCAATGGAGGGTTAAGTGACTTGCCCAGAGTCACAAGGAGCTGTCTGTGCCTGAAGTGGGAATCGAACTCAGTTCCCCAGGACCAAAGTCCACCACCCTAACCACTAGGCCACTCCTCCATGCGTGTCTTTGTAGTCTGGCCCTATTTTGGTTTTGTAGTATGATCTTTTGGTTTGTCTTATTCAATTCTGGTCGCCGCATCTCAAGAAAGATATAGTACAATTGGAAAAGGTGCAGCAAAGGGCGACTAAAATGATAGCGGGGATGGGACGACTTCCCTCTGAAGAAAGACTAAGGAGGCTAGTGCTTTTCAGCTTGGAGAAGAGACGGCTGAGGGGAGACATGATAGAGGTATATACAGTGGTGGAAATAAGTATTTGATCCCTTGCTGATTTTGTAAGTTTGCCCACTGACAAAGACATGAGCAGCCCATAATTGAAGGGTAGGTTATTGGTAACAGTGAGAGATAGCACATCACAAATTAAATCCGGAAAATCACATTGTGGAAAGTATATGAATTTATTTGCATTCTGCAGAGGGAAATAAGTATTTGATCCCTCTGGCAAACAAGACCTAATACTTGGTGGCAAAACCCTTGTTGGCAAGCACAGCGGTCAGACGTCTTCTGTAGTTGATGATGAGGTTTGCACACATGTCAGGAGGAATTTTGGTCCACTCCTCTTTGCAGATCATCTCTAAATCATTAAGAGTTCTGGGCTGTCGCTTGGCAACTCGCAGCTTCAGCTCCCTCCATAAGTTTTCAATGGGATTAAGGTCTGGTGACTGGCTAGGCCACTCCATGACCCTAATGTGCTTCTTCCTGAGCCACTCCTTTGTTGCCTTGGCTGTATGTTTTGGGTCATTGTCGTGCTGGAAGACCCAGCCACGACCCATTTTTAAGGCCCTGGCGGAGGGAAGGAGGTTGTCACTCAGAATTGTACGGTACATGGCCCCATCCATTCTCCCATTGATGCGGTGAAGTAGTCCTGTGCCCTTAGCAGAGAAACACCCCCAAAACATAACATTTCCACCTCCATGCTTGACAGTGGGGACGGTGTTCTTTGGGTCATAGGCAGCATTTCTCTTCCTCCAAACACGGCGAGTTGAGTTCATGCCAAAGAGCTCAATTTTTGTCTCATCTGACCACAGCACCTTCTCCCAATCACTCTCGGCATCATCCAGGTGTTCACTGGCAAACTTCAGACGGGCCGTCACATGTGCCTTCCGGAGCAGGGGGACCTTGCGGGCACTGCAGGATTGCAATCCGTTATGTCGTAATGTGTTACCAATGGTTTTCGTGGTGACAGTGGTCCCAGCTGCCTTGAGATCATTGACAAGTTCCCCCCTTGTAGTTGTAGGCTGATTTCTAACCTTCCTCATGATCAAGGATACCCCACGAGGTGAGATTTTGCGTGGAGCCCCAGATCTTTGTCGATTGACAGTCATTTTGTACTTCTTCCATTTTCTTACTATGGCACCAACAGTTGTCTCCTTCTCGCCCAGCGTCTTACTGATGGTTTTGTAGCCCATTCCAGCCTTGTGCAGGTGTATGATCTTGTCCCTGACATCCTTAGACAGCTCCTTGCTCTTGGCCATTTTGTAGAGGTTAGAGTCTGACTGATTCACTGAGTCTGTGGACAGGTGTCTTTCATACAGGTGACCATTGCCGACAGCTGTCTGTCATGCAGGTAACGAGTTGATTTGGAGCATCTACCTGGTCTGTAGGGGCCAGATCTCTTACTGGTTGGTGGGGGATCAAATACTTATTTCCCTCTGCAGAATGCAAATAAATTCATATACTTTCCACAATGTGATTTTCCGGATTTAATTTGTGATGTGCTATCTCTCACTGTTACCAATAACCTACCCTTCAATTATGGGCTGCTCATGTCTTTGTCAGTGGGCAAACTTACAAAATCAGCAAGGGATCAAATACTTATTTCCACCACTGTAAAATAATGAGTGGAGTGGAACAGGTGGATGTGAAGCGTCTGTTCACGCTTTCCAAAAATACTAGGACTAGGGGGCATGCGATGAAACTACAGTGTAGTAAATTTAAAACAAATCGGAGAAAATCTTTCTTCACCCAACGCATAATTAAACTCTGGAATTCATTGCCAGAAAATGTGGTGAAGGCGGTTAGCTTAGCAGAGTTTAAAAAGGGGTTAGACGGTTTCCTAAAGGACAAGTCCAGTAAACCACTACTAAATGGACTTGGGAAAAATCCACAATTCCAGGAATAACATGTATAGAATGTTTGTACTTTTGGGAAGCTCGCCAGGTGCCCTTGGCCTGGATTGGCCGCTGTCGTGGACAGGATGCTGGGCTCGATGGACCCTTGGTCTTTTCCCAATGTGGCATTACTTATGTACTTATGTACATGAGTTTGATTCCCACTTCAGGCACAGGCAGCTCCTTGTGACTCTGGGCAAGTCACTTAACCCTCCATTGCCCCATGTAAGCCGCATTGAGCCTGACATGAGTGGGAAAGCGCGGGGTATAAATGTAACAAAAATAAAAATAAATTGTATATTTGTATTTTCTTTGCATTTGTTTCCATGTGTTAAGTGTGTATTCATCTTTCATTTTTTTCCATGCTCGGTCAAGTCTCCTAGCTTGTGTTTTTAATTTTTTCAGTTCTTCGTTGAACCATGGTACCGAGATGTGTCATCGTGAGGTTTTTGTTTGTAATGGTGCAGTTTTGTCTAATATGCTCCTGCATCTGTTGTCCCAATTTAGGTGGTAGTGTTTGTAGTCTGTTTGTGCTGTCCACTCATTCTTGTAGAACTGTTGCCAGAATGTGACAGGGTCAATTTGGCCTCTCGTGGTGTAGGTTGTGCGTTCTTGCTTGTGGTATGAGCCTTTTTTTCGCCATTGTAGGGCAAGGTTTAGTTTGTGGTGGTCTGACCATGGTATGTCTGTCCATTTTGTGTCTGTTAGTATTAGGTTTAAATCTGAGGACAGTTTGTGTGTGATGAGGTCGAGTGTGTGTCCTTTAACATGGGTTGCTTGCATATTAGGCCTGTTGAGGTTCCATAGTTGGAGGAAATCCTTGCATTCACGTGCATTGGTTGCGTTAGGGTCTTCTAAGTGTAGGTTTATGTCGCCTATTATAAGTAAATTAGAGTTAGATATACAGGTATTCAATATGAAATCCATGAAGTGTGATTGGCATTCTTTCCAGTTACCTGGTGGTCTATAAAACAAGACAACATTTAGGTGGTCAAGCAAGGTAGTACGGTGGATTCTAACTGAGGCGATTTCAAGTTGTGGTGTTGACTCGGCTGTTGTTGTTACGGTGAAGTGGGATCTATAGATTAGTGCTATGCCTCCTCCTCTTTTTTTCTTTTCTTGTCCAGTGAGTGATTTTGTAGCCTGGGGGACATAGATCTAAAATTATGGGATCCTTATGATCGTGGATCCAGGTTTCGCTGATGAATAGTAGATCAAGGTTGTCTGCCGTGATCCAATCTGTTATTATTGTTGTTTTGTTGATTACTGATCTGGCGTTTATGTATCCTGCTTGAATTGTTTGGTAGGGGTCAGCTGGGTTCGAGGTTGTGTTGATTTTCGTTAGTTGTCTATTCTCCTGTAGTGTGGGTTTATTGTGTCCTTTCTTTCCTTTGTATTGATTTTGTCCGCTTATGGTAATTCTTCCATTGTTTTGGTTGTTGTTATTCTGGTGAGGTGTATTGTATCTGGGTAGTCTGTTGAGATTGTGTAATGTGGGTATGTTGTTGGTGTTCGTGAGGGAGATTGTTAGTGTGTGGTGAATTAGGTACAGTGAGTCAATTATTAGGAGCAGTTTCATGTTGTTCATTTTGGTGTTAATTCGCTTTGGGCTGTTAGATGATGTGATATGATGGTTGTGATGTTGGTCCTTGTTCATAGGATGGTGTTTGTGTGGTCTGGAATGGGTTTGTTATTTTGTGGTAATGTTGAGCAGGTTGACTGATTAAGAATGACTGATTTACTCACAGTTAGATGTGCGGTTCTAGAGCTGTATCAATGGTCGGGTGTAGTGATCTCCAGAGTGGTGATTGTGGTCCAGGATGAGCAGATAGCTGGGCAGGTATGGGCAGTTCAGGGCTAGGATGAGCAGATAGTTGGGCAGGTAGGGGCAGTTCAGGGCTAGGGCCGTCCTCGGCATCTGTCCCGACATTGGATCATATGCATTATTCATGCATTTAGTTGTATTGGGGTTAGCTCAGGGTTGATCACTGTCTCTCTCCCTTCCTTGAGTTTATGCACAGTTAGATGTACAGGAGTGATGCTTCAGGGTGTAGAGACTCCGTGGGTCTGGATGCTGTGTCTGTGGTTTGGGTGGGGGTTAAGGGAGACCCCAAGTTCAGTCAGGTGTGCGAAGGAGTTTCCTCAGGGCAGGATCTCTTTGAATAATGAGAGATGTGACTGTGGATGAGGTAGGGTTCTGTTTAAATATTTCCTGTAGTGACGATAGGAGCTGGGGAGAGGCAGTAGTGTTGGCTGCGCCCCGGGCCTCGGCCTCCTCCAACCACGTTACCTCCGCTTCTTCACTTCCCCCACATCTCCAGTCAACCCGGGTCGCAGGCGCCATCAGCCGAAAACTTGGCAGTCCTAACAGTCTCGTTCGGGTCTGTTTATGCGTCAGACATGATCACTCGATCCCGTGCTGCTGGCCAGGGTCAGGCAGTCGGGCGGTGAAGTGGTAGTGCCTGGTGCAGGGCTGGAATCGCGCGGCCGCATGGACCACGGCATGGAGCGAGCCGGTCTTTTCACTTCACTCTGGATGGGCAGGCAGGTGGGGGGGAGGGCTGGTCGGGCGATTGCAGCTCTGGGGTAGTTAGGGAATGGAGGTGGTCACTTACCGGGCTTCGGCTGCTTCTAATGTCGTTGCTACAGGACCGCTGTTGTGTCGGAGCTGGGTTATGGTTAGGTTGCAATCATGTGGTCACCGGCTCGGAGTGGCTCGTTCACCTCCCTTACCTTGGTCGGACTGATGGGCGGGTTCAATTGCAGGTGGCCAGTCGGGCGGGAGGTAGAGCTGGGCTGTTTAGGTAAAAACATCCTCCTTTTTAGACATGGACGTATTTTCCAATGGGAAGAAATGTCCATGTCTTTTGGGTCCTTCTTAGTCCTGCCCAAAACACCCCCTCCTCACTATTTGATGAACTGCAGAGTAAAGGGCTGCAAAGTGAACATGAGAAAGCTCCAAGGGCCACCAAAATATTTCAGTCTTACACATTTAACTTTAACTTTTAAAATAAAAAAATAAAATCATTATTCTTACCTTTGTTGTCTGGTGACTAATAGAAATTTGTGAAATATTTTTGTTCTTGTAGATCTGAAATATCATGGACACTGGAAAACCCTCCAGCCAGGCCTCATATTGAAGGATCAACCAGAGGCACCTCCACTGCTCAAACCAGTCAAAGGGTAACATCCATGACAAACCGGATAGCTGCACAAGTGGAAGGTGGCTGCCATAACAACGGGAGTCTCTTCTGCTCTATTCTTTGACTTTGGCAGTTTTATTTGTAGTGTCTTTGAGCCAGGAATATTTTAAACTACACTGGGCCATTCAAGGATTGCCAGCTTTGGGAGCCTTGCTATTTCAGAATGAATCCTGCATTCCCACAGCCTCTGGACCAGTGGCGTAGCTACGTGGGGCCAGGGGGGCCTGGGCCCCCGTAGATTTGGCCCTGGACCCCTCTGCCGACGACCCTCTCAACCCCCCCTCCCACCGCCAACCCGCTGTCGCCTGCCTTTGCTGGTGGGGGACCTCAACCCCCGCCAGCCGAGGTCCTCTTCTTCTCGCAAAAGGCTTCCTTCTGTTTCTGACGTCCTGCACGTACACCGTGCAGGACGTCAGAAACAGAAGGAAGCCTTTTACGAGAAGAAGAGGACCTCGGCTGGCGGGGGTTGGGATCCCCCGCCAGCAAAGGTATGCGATGGCGGGTTGGCGGCGGGAGGGGGGGTTGAGAGGGTCGTCGGCAGGGGGGGATGGGTGTCAGCAATGGCGGGGGAGGGGCGCCGGCGCCGGGTGGGGGGGCTAAAATGTGCCCCCTCACCTCGGGCTCTGGACCTCCTCTCGCCGAAGTCTGGCTACGCCCCTGCTCTGGACCAAAGAGAAGAGGTGGCAACTATAGATCATCCTAGTTTTTGCATCAGTCAAAAATTAGTAATGTACACCATTCATCTTATTTTTGTGCTCAGTCAGTAAGGAATTTTTCCAGCCTTATTCACACCACCACAACCTAAGAACCTTGGCATCCTTGACAACAGAAAAGCACTCTTGAGCAGTCTTAGCTTGTTCTCAGTTAAGGACTAAGAAGGTCACCTATTACAGCCTCAGGTAGCAGCACAATAACATCAGAACCTGTTTCTTTTCCCTTGTGATTTGGGTCAAATGAGGGTATGCTCAAAGGACGGATCGAAGGATTAATTCTTAGTAGTATTTATATATTTGTTTTATTTTGCCAGGAGGTGTACCCAGTGGTGTTCCTCGGTCGGCTGTCACGCGGGGTGGATCCCCCCCCCCCCCGGGTGCATTCTTCTTACCTGTTGGGGTGCTAGGAGCAGCTGTGCGGCTGTCGGCTCCGCATGTTCCCTGCTGCCTCTGCCCTAGAACAGGAAGTAACACCAGAGGGAGCAGGGAACCGGCGGAGCCGGCAGCTATGTGGCTGCTCCCTGCACCCCTCCTGCAGTGTGCACCCAGGGCGGACCACCCCCACTGTCCCACCCTTGGTACACCGCTGGGTGGATGGACCGCTTCCCAGCTGTAAAGAGAGCCATTTTCTAGCCTGCGTTTTTCACACATTGCACTGGAAGACATGTTAGCATGTAGTCTCTAACTGATTGATTGACTGACTGACTGACTATGCACTTTAGGATAGTTCTGGAAAGGTCAACATTAAAGCATTTGAAGTTTATCTACAGTATAAATGGGTAGAATATACATCCTAGCTTCGTACATGATGATGATGAATGACTATGGAGTTTCATTAGGTTAAAGTGGAGAAAGAGCTCTATGTGTCATTACATCCCCCGATTAAACTCTCACATTCAATGACTTTATACTTAAGAACTCGTAGTGAGTAGCAGATTGGTTGACCTTAACTACCATTAAGTGTAGATTTAGCTTGTCAGTAATAGTATTAAAGAGAGCCAACAAAATAGAGTTTAGGAATGTATAAATCTCTTTTTTTTTTTTTTTTTTTAATGGTTCACAACACAGATGTTTTAGGGAATTGTCATACTGGATGTTTTGTTGAGTGAGTTTGACACTTTTTCAAAATAAAAGTTATTTCTATGACAGAAATCTCCAGTTAATCCAAAGGAAACCTTGGGTGTGTTTGAAATCAGTGTATTTAAAGCCAACTTTGCAGATTTCATTTTCATATTTTTCAGACCTGCTCCAGCTTTTCCCCAGATCACCAAAAAGAATCTGCCCAGTGGATCTCAGAAAATCCAGATATCCAGTCAGACTCAAACCAGATTGAAATGCACCTGGTTTGAGGTCAACTTCAAACTATTCATAGAGCTTTAGTAGAAATGATGTTTTTATAGAGGTCAGAAATTTTTGAAGGTATAAGCTTTCAGGACATACTGAGGTTTTTTCTTGTACAGATAAAAACTAAAAACATTTTATGTATTGACCTGCAACAGCTAGGGGAAGGTAGAGCCTTTCCATTTTATCTGCATCCTGAAGAAATTAACACCTTTAGATTTCTTTTATTAAAGTATCTGATTGGGAAGGTGTTGGAAGAGCTCAGATTACAGCTTTGGCCTCTCTACAGAGTTGCCAAGTTACCCTCTTCCAGGGAGGAGATATGAAGCTAGTCCTGGTTTTCCAACAATCCTATCCTGATGCATTAGGGAATTTACAGCACTGATTTCAGTGGGTAGAACTGGGGGCTACAAATAGCACATTGCTTTGGGATGTATTCTCAAAACTAGAACAGGCAACATAGTCTTCCTCTGAAACTGGGTAACTTGGCAGCTCTGTCATTATTGTAATGCCAAACAAGATGCTCTGTTGTGTTCTGAAGTACTGGTACCACTGAATTTGTTAATCCTTTTGACTCCCTTTGACTATTTAACTGGCCAGGACAAGCTCCTGTTTAAGCGCCTAATGGCAGATATTCAGCAGGAGATAACCAGTTATCTCCCACTGAAAATCCTGGTAGCGACTAGCCACTATATAGTATGACATAGCCAGTTAGGCACAGATATTCAGCACCAAACTGGCTCTGTTGAGCAGTAAAGATAGGCTACTTAACTAGCAGGCCTGTCTTTGACCACTACAAAGCTAACCAGTTAGCACTAATTATCGGCATAGCAGGTTTACTTTTTAGCAGCCAAAATAAACCCAGATGTTCAATGCCGGTCGCCGGAAATGGCATTGAATTTCCAGAGTCAGCACTGATCATGACACTTATGCAGGCTGCCTTCTATGGGCTGAATATTGGCCCCACAGGCTGCAGTTTCTTCATCAGAGATAGGATACTTTCGACCTATGGACTAGAACTGACCCATTGCTCTTTTTCAAGTGGCTCATTCTTCCCCATCCACGCCAGGCACCCTTCCCTCTTAATTGTTCCAATAGGTAGCTAACAGCTACATTTCTTCTTCACTCCTCTGAGCCCTGTTCCTTCTCGAATAAGCAAAAGACAGTCCCATACCACTCCTGGAAACAGGTAATCAACTTACTTCTGCCCACCACCAAAATTAGAGTAGATAGCAGTAAAGATTCTTGCTTTTACCTTCAACCTCCCACCCCACTTACCTGAAACAGTAGAACAGCTGACGATCATGGTGAAAAACATGTCCTCTGCTCCTGCCACCTGCTTCTTCATCCTCCCATTTGAGTTGGCTGATGATTACCATTATCCTGGGAACCCCTGTACTTTCTCTCCACTGAAGCCACCAGATGTAAAGCTGGGAGGGGCACAGCTCAGGGTAGGGGGAGAAGAATTGGAGGGGGATACTGGTGCTGGATATAATGGGGGAGGAAGAGAGGGCCTGGGAAGTTCTAATACAGATGGAGGCCAGAGAAGAGATTATACTGATGCTGGATAAGATTTTGTGAGGCGGCGGGGATGAGAGGGTTGAACTTTATGTAGGAATCAAGTAGAAATTATGTTGGGCCCACCAGTTTGAATCCAAACACACTCCATGAACTCGTGACCCCAGGAGCATACATACCAGACTCCTGCAAACCTGCTAATAAAGATAGAACCTGCTGAATATGCAAACATAGAGTGAATATCAATAGTTCCTTTCTTTTTAACTTCCCATTTTGTATAAAGTTTCAAGACCATGTGTTTTCTTTTCTAGCTACACTTTTCTTTCTTGTAAGAAGTGTCTTACTAGCAGAGACCTCTCTCATAGGAGTTACTTTAAATGTCTGTTCGAATTTCACTTGAATTTTTAGCAGTCTTATCAGGAAAAGTGTGCGTTTCTCACATGTTCTGCCAAGAGCACAAACATTTGTAAAACACTTTTTCAGATTCTGATTTTGCTGTTTTGTCTGAGAGCAACCTTTTTCCTGGATTCCATTGTAATTTGCACAACTAGGTCCAGCTACTCAGTTTCTATCAGGCAGCTCTCAGGCATATTATTATTATTGTTCCTAAAAAAGACCTGAGGGACCATGCCAGTCACTGGAGTTTACTTATAGCTAAAAAGATAATATTTGTAGTACTAGTAATAGAATTCCTCCATTGCATATAGTTTCTGATAAAAGCATGTAAACTCTCAACTGATCTCTTAAGACAGTATCACTAATGCCCCCCCCCCCCCCCTCCTTATTTTTAAGCTTCCCTATCAATCCTTTCTGTTGTCTTTGCTTTAACATAAGCTAGGGGCATGTTAGCTTTGTTAATGTACCTGATTCAATGTAGCGCTGTCTGGTCAGTTTCAATTTGTTCTCCTCCCTCTCGAATACAGAATGACACAGGGACAGGGACATGTGGTTAACCACGGGAATGGAGACAGACTTTATCCCTGTCCCTGTGTCGTTCTGTAATGCAGATGTTGGTGTTTTGAGTTTTGGGGGGAAAACAAGCCCAAACTGGCAAAACTTGCACGGGGGCTCCTGTGCATTCCTGATACCAACACATCTTCTGAGAGGACATTTTCTATTGTGGGAAGGACTGTGGAAGACAGGGGAGCTAGATAGCTTTATTGTGAGATATCTAGGAACTTGTTCAGATGTACTCTGTGGGTGTAGTTCAGTATACTTCCTTGCCTATTATTGGGAACAATTTTAAGGGAAGGAGAAGTTAGATTAATATCCTACTATTGGAGGTATATAAAAGAGTAACAAACATATGTTAAATGTGATCCTTTTAATCTAGACACAGGAAAGGCATCTAATCTAAAACAGAAGACTGGAGAGTTTTTCAGTCAGAAATGATTTCTTTAAAAAAAAACAGATGCAATTAGGATAGAATTAATTTCTGGAGATAAACTGTGGATTAGGCAAACTATATATAGTGTTACCCTTGGGGTGAGAGGGCCTAAACAACCAAGTATCTGTAGAATGTGTTAGCTGTGAAACCTATTTCCAAAGCTGCATTAAACAACCTTACTACACCACTGGGTTGAGGAGTAGGGCCTAAGAAGCAAGATCTGTGGGTTTGCTAGCTGTGGAACTATAATGGTTTTCAAATGCAGTGCCTAGTAAACAATATTAAATATAACAGTTTTTAAAAATACAGTGCAATCAGAACAGACAAGGTAAGAAAGGATTAGCCTGGTGGAAATGAGAGGGAGGGAATGCAGAAAATGTGACTTATGTCAGACAGTGAGGTTTCAATCCAAAGGCAGGCCTCAAAGATTGTCCCCTGTGTCATTCTCTACTCTCGAATAGTAGTTTGTTCATTTCTTTCTTTTTGCTAAGGACCTGATGGTCTTATGCACTCATCATCTCAGTAGGATTTTCCAAAGTCAATATTGCCTCCTCGGTTTGCTTATTCTATCTAGATGCAGTCCCAAACCATCTGGAAAGAGTTTTCACCAGTCATTAAACTGAAAATATTCTTCTATATATCGCTCCAGTGCTGCTTTTATCTCCATATTTTGCAATAGATTTATTTAATTTCCAGTAACTATGCCCCTTTTTCACAATGGGATATTAAACCTCATGGAAATTGGTGCGTGGTCTGACCATAAGATCACTCCAACTTCTGCACCTCGCACTGTGTCCAACATTCCAGAGTCCACTGGAAATAAATCAGTTCTGGAGTAGCTATCTTGTGAGCCTGAGTAGAATAAATAGTACCTCTCACAGCTATGTAATTGGTCCCAAACATCCATCAGATGGTGGTTCCCTTGGTAATGCCACAGCGGTTACTGATGGAATCTCCAGGAACCTGGACATATCAGTTTCCTTTAGAACACACCATGCCTAATTAACTTACAGTGCTTTCTTGGTGGTGCCATTGACTGTGAGAGGCTATATCCCAAGAGAAGATCTATTAACTTCTGATATTCTCCTCCTTGGAAGAGATCAAGTTTAAGTTTCAAATTTTATTAAAATTTGATATACTGCCCTACAAAGGAGCCTATCAAAACAGTTAACAAATTAGCATCTAATTACTTGTATGTTCACTTTCAAACTGCTACTGCTCTGAGGGTTAGAAGGAATAAAAATGTGATGTTCTTGTTTCCTTCAGCCAAGGGAAAGAAAAGATTGAGGTTATTTGAAATGGCTCTAGCCTTCCCAATAATAGGCAAGGAAGTATATTGAACTACACCCACAGAGTAAATCTGAACAAGTTCCTAGATATTTCACAATAAAACTATCTGCTTCCTGTGTCCCTCAGAACAGATATAAGAAAAAAAAATAGAATTAGGATTTGGCAGCCCTTTTGTTTCCCTTTCATTTCCCTTGAACCACAGCTACAAAAAGCTCCTACACTTGAAACATGGCAAAGCAACACCGTGCCCCTGAAGCTGCGGCTCCAATTGCCTATTGCCTCTGTCCAGGATTTTGCTGATATTTTTTCATCATCTCAATCGTACTTGACTTTTAGGAGAAAGGTTAAGATGTTTTTGTTTCAAAAATTTGTTCTACGGATTAGTTCCTAATTTTTTACAACTTATTTTATTTTCCCAGAGGATTGTTATGGTCTCTTAGTTTATTGTTACCCACTTTGAACTGTGAGGTGTAAGTGGAATATAAGACTAGATTTTAATATTAAAATTAAGATATAATATAGTAAATGAAAGTAACTATAATAAATAATAGGACAAGAGAACAAAAGAAGATAGAAAGAGACAAGCAGAAAGCAAGTATGGAGGAGGGGAGAATTGGGCTGAAAAAGTGGTAGGACGCTTGTCCTCAGAACTAGTGGTCCAGGATGGTAAAACAGGTGACATCAGTGACCCTATGCATCTGAAAACAGGAATGTTTGTAGACTTGATTTAAAATTATTGACTGATTGCTCCAGGCTTACCCAGCAATAATCGAGCAGCACTGTGCACTGCCCAGTTACCACCGGGTTAGCATGGGAGCCCTTACCGCCTCCTAAATAGGTGGCAGAAAGAGCTCCTCCTGGAATAGCTATGCGGCAAATGTGCACTTACCACACAACATTGCCCTTTTTTTTTTCGCTTTTTACCTGCTGTGGTAAAAAGGGGCCTCACACATGGCAAATCCACGTTCAGCTTGGTAAAAGGGGCTCTAAGTCTTACGGGAAGACTTTACTTTGCATCCCAATTTTCTTTGAAAGGGGGTGTGTGGTTCAGGAGATGTGCACGTAAAGGGGAAGATTCCATATATGGTGCTTAAAAAATCGGTGCTGAAATCAGTGCCGACTAAGCTTATTCTATAATTGGCACCTAGATTTAGTCGTCGATTATAGAATAAGCTTAGTTGATATTTCGGCGCCTAAAACTGTGCGCATCCATTTACACCAGCGAAAACATGATGTACATCTCGGCGCATAGATTTCATGGACTAGGCCATATTCTGTATCTATGCATGTAAATTTCAGAACGCCCACAAAATGCTCATTTCCCCACCATAACCACACCCCTTTTGCCTGCGTGCGTTAGAGGTTCGACGCACTTTGTTACTGAGTATGCTTAGTGAGTTGTGCACATAAATTCAAATCAGTGCCAATTAGTGCTCATTATTGCTTGGTAGGTGCTGTTATCAGCGCTCATTAGCTTAAGTTTGTTAAGTTATGGTCATTGTTATAGGATTGGATTTCTAGGCGCATTGTATAGAATCTGGGGGAAAGTGAGTGCATAAGTGCTTACAAAAACAAAAGAAGTCATACAGGTGTCAGCTTTACTTATCTACTTTATTTTCTGTTAACAAATTTTACTAGTAACAATAAACATGATGGCATACCCATCATGGTGCACTGGGATTCCTCATCTTACTGGTAAAGAACCAAAAGTGTAAACAAAATGCTTGGGAACAACTATGACTGTGGAGATTTCTACATTGTTTTGCTTTTGTAAAAAAAAATAATTTTTGCAGCCAGAGATTAGTCTTTTATACATATTTTTCAGAAAAGGTTATTAAAGGTTCTTGTAACAAGAGAGTTTGTAATTGGAAGATTATAATAGCAATAAGGACACTTACGTAGGTCCTTTACCTCTAGAATAAAGACCGGTTGGACCCTGGCAGCTCCTCTTCTTCCTGTCAGTAGAGCATTGCTTGTGCTGAACTTTGGTGCCTTTTCTTTGTTTAAGCAATAAGTCAGCAACACATATAATGGAAACAGGTTTTTTATTCAACCATTTTGCTCTCTTAGGGCCTCTTTTACTAAACCTCGATAGTGATTCTCGCAAGGGCGAGGCAAATGCGACGCAGCCCATTCAAAATGATTGGGCTGAGGGTGCATTTGCCACGCTGGGAATCACTAGCGTGGTTTAGTAAAAGAGGCCCTTAATGTTCCTGCTCTCCTCTCTCCATAATGGTCACTAGCGATGTTCCTTATTAAAGACTTCTTACTAGCTGGGCTTCATTTGGTGAGGCACTTTTTTTTGTTTCCAGAAAGTAAGTAATCTGATATGATGACTCTTGAGAGGCCCCTGCAGTCCATCACTGATGCTCAGACTTTTGCAGTTTACTGATTTGCAGATTAAAGCAGTGTTCTTTTTATTTTTTTTAATTTATAAAGTTTTTATTAACCAACAAGATATCACGACTGTGCTGTACCTTTCAGTTCCAATATCATACAACTTATAACATAGTATGTCTCCAAGTGATTTTAAATCATTTTCTCCCCTATCCCTTCCCTAATTCCATCAGGATGTTATGTTGTTCTTGTCCCCTCTACTTCCCTCCAACACTGCCTTTAGTCGCACCCATTCCTGTCCCTCCGGGTTATATCTACCCTTCCTTTTATCTGTTAATTTTTCAAGCTCCATAACACTTCTGAGCTTCGCCTTCCAATCACACAGGTTAGGTCCCACACTACTTTTCCAGTGCTGAGCTATAACCGTTTTTGCTGCAGCCAGGCCTATGCGTTTAACTCTTTGTTGCCATTTCTTCCCCCTTTGATTCCCCCATCCCAGAAGGCACCACTTAGGCTCATGCGGGAAGGAGATCTCCAGAGCTAAAGTTAATGCAGCCACTATCTCTCTCCAGTACCCCTGCAACATCGTACACTCCCACCATATATGATAAAAGGTGCCCGGTACTTGGCCACATCTCCAGCAGACCGCCGAGGCCTCTGGGTACATTTTTTTTTTTACTCTATCTGGAGTATAGTACCATCTACTCAGTATTTTGTAGGCATTCTCTTTTATTAGCACACATTTTGAAGCTTTTTTTTACCTCCATGCATACTCTCCTCCATTCAGCTGGGCTTACTATCTGCGCCAGGTCTTTTTCCCATGCCTCCATATATGGAAGCTTCCTAAATCCCTGGGCCCGAAGGTAGTAATACACTTTAGAAATTCCCTTCCCCCTCAGGTCAATCTCCTCCCATAAGTTTTCAAGTTTTTCCTGTTCTTTAGGTGGGTTCTGTACCCATTTCTCAGTTTTAATAAAGTGTTTGACTTGCGTGTAAGCGTATACATCTTTTACCTGTAAGTCATATCTGTCTTGCAGTTCTTCAAATGTTTTTATATGCCCCCCCCCCCCCCCCACCCCTCTAGGAAATCCCGGAACCTAATCAGTCCCTTCTGAAGCCACAGTGAGAATACCCTTGTGTCCTTCCCTGCTGGGAATCCCGGCTCCTGCATTATCCAAGCATATGAAGACCTACCCTGGGTACCTCGCAACTTAGCTTTTAGGGTCCTCCACAAGGTTAGAAGATGTGAAACAAAGGGGTTCAATGTCAATTTTCTGTACGCTTGTTCTGGAAGTGATGCCCATAGCAGACCCTCAAGGTATCCCTCTCGTACGAAAACTTGTTCTAATTTGGTTATTTCAGACAGATCCACCTCGCACCACTCCGCTATTTGTGTAATTTGCGCCGCCCAATAGTACCATTGTACATTTGGCATCTCTCGCCCCCCGTCCTGTACCCTTCCCCACATTATCCGCCGGGATAAACGGGCTGGCCTTCCCCCCCCAAACAAATCTCCTCAATTCCGACTGCAATCGTATCAGCTCCTGTTTTGGGACCAGTATGGGTAACGTCTGGAACAAGAACAGGAGTCTAGTGTTCTTTTTATTGAAGGCCAGATGATGAAATTTCCTTCATTTGGTGGAATAATCCTTATATGTAGGTTGAGGGGAGGAGGATAGTGAAATCAAATGACAGAAGAAACAGTGTGGCTTACAATTAAGGGCATTGTCCTTAAGATAAAATACTCTGGAAGTTCTGCGATAGATATCCTGAAATACTAAGGTGGGTAAGGACTGAAAGGGGGAGTAGAATCCATTAGTAAATTCAGTCTGTATCCATGCCACAATTTTACTGTACAGATAGCCAAATCAACCTTTCAACAATATAATTACTTCAAAAAAAAAAATAATTTGTGGAGAGTGTCACAAGAAACAGAGGGAGTGGCACAGTGGTTACTTATTGCCAGAGAGCCTAGTAAGAAAGGCATTTTTTTGGGGGGGTGGGGAGAAGCTGTTGCCAACTACACTACAGTGTAGTGTAGCAGAATGCGAGGAGGGGCTTTATGCAGGCTGAAAATGGTTTCAGCTGACTCAAATATCAGACAAAATAGAGAAAACAGTATAATTTTTTAAAGTGCAGGGGTTTTTTTTTAAAGGATTATTTTCTCTCTCACTGTTGTAAAATTTAACAGGATCAGAATATAAATTCGGGGGGAGGGGCAGAAGAAAAATCCATGGATTTTCACAGTTTTGAGGAACTAGGATGTCTATCTTTTGGATACTCAGTCTTTTGCATACAGTTGCTAAACCCTCCCACCAATATTCCACAATTTATTAAATCAGTGAAGAGCAGCCTCTAGTTTTTTGTTGTTGTAGAGTAGCTACAATGTCACATTAAACCTGCCCTGATCCTGGAGTAAAATAGTCTGGTGGTTAGAGCAGTGGTCTGAGAACCATGGAAGCTGGAGTTCAAATCTTGTTTTTTCCCATTCATGTTCCTTGTAACCTTGGGCAAATCACTTAACCCTCCATCGTCTCATGTATAAATTAGATTCTAAGCCCACTTGAACAGGGAAATAGCTTGTGTACCTGCTTGTAACTCATCTTACACTCAGATCTGGGGAAGGCAAATAATTACATCTAAAACTAAAATCCACTCTTTTTTTTTTTTTTGCTTGAAATATTTCTTTTATTGGTTTTCAATACAAACATAAGCAAGAGCTCTCAACATAACAACAAGCAATATTTTACAAAGTATGGCAACAATGGAGCTCACATTTAAGAAGTAGCAATCTATACCTAGAATCAAATTAAGTGAAAACAAGAGAGAGGGAGGAAAGAAAGAGGGAAAGGGGAGGGGGCTCTCTTGAAGTACAAACTCTGAAGTCCATGAAGTTAAGATGCCCAAGCCCATCTTGAAAAAAAAAATCAGACTGGAGCTAGTCTCCTTTTTTTTTTTCTCTTCAGTGTGTTCCCTCTTTTATTGAAAACTATAGTTCCAAATAAAGTATGCTAATTGTGAAATACCTTAGTTTTATCTGATGAGAAGAGAATGTCTGGAAGAGGAGAGGGAGGGAGGAAGGGAAGACTACATCATGTATTGCTTAACCTTCTTGGCTTTTTGAGACCAAGGCATTGACCATTCGTAGGAAGCTTTTTTCCCTCATAACTCCCCCAACAGGAAAAAATGAGGTGTCCCTCAGAAATGAGAGACCAGTATGTTTGTTCATATGGGTGATCTGCTGCATGTCAAATGTGCTTCATCACACACCTCGCTGTCTTCATATACTTCAAAAGAGTGCAGATCATCAGGGACAGAATTAGTCCTTCATATCATTTTTAGATAGATCTCTGTTTTGACTTGTGCATCTTCATGTCATAGAAATTAAATGGCCGCTATACCTGCCCCCTCAAAACATGACCAGTCTTTGACTGTGAATGCTGTACCTAATAGTTGCTTTTATTTATATGCTGAGGCCACTAAAACTTTGTATACAATGTTCAAACGGAGGAGCTCGAGAGAGAGCTAGAAGCATGACACGGTGATGGTGTTTCATCCATTGCTAGCTTGTAATTCAGCAGTTAATGTTGCTTCTCTCTTCCTGCATCAGTATATAGCTGTGTAATCCTAGATGAAGGACATTTTTGTATATTTTATAAGAAATACCTTTTGTATTAAAATTGTATATATATGTATATAGACAGATCATAAAAATAAAGTGATTTATTTTAAAACAAAATGCATGAAATTGTGTTTCTCCTGTAAAGCAGATATGCAACTTTGCATTGTTTAAAAGTTCTAAGCAGTTCATTTTTTTCTAGCAAAAAAGGTGCCGGTACTCAAATGCTAGGCCATCCTTCAGGGGTGAGATTATCACTGAGGGATCCACTCCACAATAGCCAGGCCCCCTGCAACCAGTCATAGAATCTATGACAAGGCAGAATTGGTGTGTAGAGCCTGAGATCTTTCATTAAAACTTGGGGTCCGTGGGTCAATTTTAGCAAACAATTGGAAAAGGTGCCGGTACTCAGTACCCCCAAGTACCCCCTCAAAAAAAGCCCTTGTTCTAAGTGACCGCCCAAACAGTTGATCTGTTAGTGTAATTGTGTTTTATGCCCTGTAGCTGCTCAAGACATTTGGTGAAAAACATCACAAGCAATATTCTCTGGAACTAGAAGCCAGTAAAATACCTCCATCAGTGCTGCAGAATCAAAATCCTAAGCTGAACAAAGTTCCATGAATATATTTTGTCTAAGAAAATGTTTTAAGCATATTTTAATTGATCTTTGTTTCTCTTACCATATTTTAAGCTAACACAATAGGACTGTGATATTCCTAACAGTTCCATATGTATTTGAGGGGTTCTTTTACTAAGCTGCAATAAAAGGAGGCCTGTTCTAGCATCGGCACAGGTTTTTGATGCGTTCTGAGGTCCCTTTTTACTGCAGCAGGTAAAAGGTTGTATTTTGTTTTCTAAAAAATAAATGGCCATATGATAAGTGAATCACTTGTCACACGGCCATTTTGGAGGGGGGAGGGGAGGAGGAGAACTTACTGCCACCCTTTGAGGTGGTGTTAAGAGCTCCCGCACTAACTCAGCAGTAACTGGGCTGTGCGCGGCACTGCCCAAATACCACCAGGTAAGCCCCAGTGCTACAAAACTAGAAAATATTTTTGTAGTGCCGGAAATGGGGGTGGGAACTACCACTGAGCCTCCTGCAGTAGCCCGGAGGTAGTTTGAGATTGGCACATGGCAAGCCTGTTGCCGCGTGCCATCCTTTAGAAAAAGGGCCCCTGAATCTGTTCAACACTACTGTAACGGCCCTTCTTGTGATGTCGTTACTACAGAAAATAAGATGTTCTAAGAGAGTCCTGTAGGATCATCATTCAGGGGCTCTTTTACTAAGCGGCAGTAAGCTGGACCTACCGCCGGCCCAACACGAGCACCAGTGGTAGTACCACCCCCGGCATTCCAGCTCTAGCGGAAATATTTGAAAACTATTTCCACAGGGGGTTACCTGGCGGTAATCGGGCAGTTCTGTGCAATGGCCAGTTAGCATGGGAGCCCTTACCACCACCCAAATGCCCCCCCCCCTCCCCACCATGGCCACATGGTAAGTGCAATCTTACCACATGGCCATTTATTTTTTTCAGCCTTTTTACCCGTTCTGGTAAAAGGACCTCAGCGCATGGCAAAAACTTCCACCGTCGCTTCTAGCGCAGGGCTTCTTTTACTGCAGCTTAATTAAAGGGTCCATCAGTTTCCATAGCTAACTTGTCTCTCCATAATGTTGTACTGATATGCACTACTTCAGCATCTTAGACAGCCCAGACTTGCAGTAGCTAAGTTGGATAGTGCAGCTACCTCCAAAACTTACCTAATGTCTAAATATAGTCAAAGGTTTCACACCCTTATACATTTTTCACATGGTTCTGTTTAAAAAATACAGTTCAAAATGTATTGAAGTAGGAGTTTGCTTCATTGATTGAGAGGCAAACATATTTTCAATTAAAAAAAATTATAAAAAATATTCAAAAAATAATTAAGAATAAGAAGCTAAGAGTTCTTGATTACGTAAGTCTTCACAGCTTAAGTCATAGCATACCCAAACTACCTCTTGTTCCCAAAGTCACCTTAACAAAGCTCACTTAAAGCTGATTCAAATATTCCTGGACAAAGAATCAAGCTGTTTCTTATATAAAGTGAATCTGAAGCAAAAATCTAGATATTCCAAACAAGGCGCTGTCAAAAGTACTGTGGGAAAAGTTATTCAAAACTAAAGACTGTCAACGTCTTTGACTTATTTTTTAGGGCATCGTCGGTTCCATTGATGTGAACCAGGAAAGGTGTGCCACCACCAAGAAACTTTCTTAATCAGGCTACATCTTCCAAAGTCTATAGCCATGGATTAAAGAAATGCTGAGGAATGTAACTGAGGCCTACGATTAAGAGTTTAGGGATTTCGGTTTGGATACTGGTGCCTTGGGAAGGGTATGCATGCCTAGCTGTTAGCTATATTTACTGTGCTCCTGAATGAATGGTTTACTTTCCTGTTGGATATTGTAGTTCTTTTTTTTTTTCTCTGCTTTTAATTTTTGAATTTGTAAACCACTTTGATCTGCATGTCAGTTAAAGCGGTTTATCATGAATGAATGAATGAATTAATTAAGGTAAAAGGACTTCAGAGGTCTCTGGCTGAAACTGGGGCAAATGTGCATGGTCTGTATAGAAGGATAGCAAAAAGGAAGCCACTGCTAAATAAATGTCCAAACAAAAACCAGAGATTGATACAGTGGATAAATATATATTATATATAGATAGAAGGTTGACCATCAAACATATAAACGGCAAGTGACCAACTCACCTGCAAATGCACAGTAGAGGCGGAACGCTGAGAGTGTAGAAGTCCAAGCCCAGTCTCCACCAGCAGTACAGCCCAATAGGGAGGAGGGCTTGGACATGGGCGTAGAAATCGGAGGAGGAGGGAGCAGGGAGCGGAACTGAGGGAAACAGACCCTGGGGGGAGGGCAGGGGAGAGAGTAGGGGTGGGGGGAGGGCCATAGGAAAACAAAAAACTAGCCCGTTGTTACGGGCTTAACGGCTAGTACATTATAAAACAAAAAACCAACCAATAGTTGAGTAGATTAGGAGATTCCTCAGAGTATTAACTCACCCAAGCGAGATTACATACAAATGATTTATATCTCTAAGGGTGGTTGAGCTTCTCAATCATAGGATATGTCCGTGGTTTTTTTATTTGTATTGTTTTGAAACCTCTATAACAAAACCACTCAATAGTGCTCCAAATTCAAAAATTATCTATAAATGTGAAGGTCAATCACTTCTATCTATAGTTCCACTGAACCTCAATCTCAATGTCAATTATTTCAAACGATGGTTGACCTAAGAAGGCTAAATAAATGCCATAAAAAGTGCCACACACATTGGGGACAATACACAAAAAGGGGAGAAAAAAGGTTTTCAGATCTGATGAGACCAAAGTGGAACTTTTAGTTCTCAGTGCATAAAACAATAGATCACCCTGCTAACACCATCCTTGCAGTAAAGCGTAGTAGTAGAATTATGTTGTGGGGATTCTTTACATTAGCAGGGTCATAGAGGCTTATGAAGATTGAGGGAAAGATGGATGGTGCAATGTGCAGGCAGATCCCAGAGTTAAACCTCTTCCAGGTCTGCCATAGAGACCTGGCACTGGGAAGAAGATCCAACTTTCAGACTGACAGTGATCCTAAACACAAGCTCAGCAAGAAGAAAGAGAATGTTCAAATAGCTCATGATGCTGCGTGTTCAGAAATCATAGCCATAAGTGTAGACAGTTATTCAAATATTATCATATGCATACACCAGAACAAGCATCCATATGCACATTGCAAAAGTAAACAACAAATTCTACAGAGTATATCTAAAATTAATTTTTATTTTATTTCTATCTTCCAAAATTCCAGACAGCAGATGTACAGGTCAGCAGAACCAAAAGTAGTCCAAAACAAGTAAAGTCAGAAACAACACAGTTTATACCTAACTAGCCGTCAAGCCCGTAAAAACGGGCGAGTATTGCAGCCCTCCTCTCTCCCCTGGCCTCACCCCGTCCACCGATCCACCCCACCCCCCATGTCCAGCAACCCTCCTCTCTGCCCTGCTCTCACCCCATGTCCAGCAACCATGCCCTCTCCCCCCTGCCCTCCACCCATGTCCAGCTACCCTCCTTGCTGCCGCTTCCTCCCCCTTCCGGGCCGGGCCCCCTGCACTGACCTGACAGCGCCTCTCACCTCCATGTGAAAGCGCTACAGGCAGTTCGTTTCCAGGCGGCAGCGTCCGACAGTCCGACTCCGTTTCCCTCTCTGTTCCGCCCTCTGACGTCTTGACGCGAGGGCGGTACAGCAAGGGAAGTCTGTACTGCGCATTTGCAGGTGAGTCGGTCACTTGCCGTTTATATGCTTGATTGTTCCACCACCCTTAGGATTCACCTTTGGGTATAAAAACCATGTGTATGAAATAACTGGATAAACGAATTTTAAAAAGTTTAAAGTAAGTACCCTTACTATTTAATACTTGGTAGCAATGATGGAATGTTCACATAGCAGGCAGCCTGAGCCAACAGATTTATTTTCCATTGAACATAATTTAACTTTGTATGAACTTTGCAGCTAATAGTGTGCTGAACTGGACAATGTTGGCACATTTAGACTGACTATGGACTTCTGCATGAAGATAGCCCTGCCCTCATTATTCAATATATGTCTTTTATAGTAGTGATTTAAAAATATCAAGTGCATTTTTATAATATGCCACTGCAATCCACAAAACAAAAGGAGCAAGTTCCCACATGCCATCTTTTTCTTTTGATCTAGGCATAGGAAAAAAAAAGATTTTAAATGTTCCCAAGATTCAACCTAATTCATGTTTGATGTGGAGTATAAATGTCATATTAAATACTCTAAATGTTGAGCACTTGATTCTTATAACATGATGTATGTTTTAGTGGCCCATTACCAGGAGAAAACAAAATCTCTGCACGAATATATCACATGCTAGGGTGTCCCTATAACCAGCCCCTCGAAATGACACACTGATTAAAGATGTATAACAAATTACTACTCTACCTATGAAAAGTTATTCCATTATTATACTTCCTCTGTGTACATCTGTGTGCTGCACAAGCTGGCATGTTTGAAAATATAAGTGAGTTTGAATAAAAAATGCTACCATCAATAAGAATGACAACGTGGATGCAACAGCTCATAGGTTTACTTTGTTTTGAGTTGTAGTAGGATGACAGCTATGTGGGGAAGGAGAAATAGAGGCTAACCTAATGGGCTTCAACTTTTTGATGTCATCCTGTCTCCTGTTTTCATCCAAACTCCTTGGGCTCACCCCTTCTCTTGTTTTCATCTGTCCTTGTCATCAACCTACTCCAGTTTCGGACATACTGTGCCAAGGAGGTTAAATTGAAAACAGGAGACAGTACGAGGCTATCTAGCTCATTATATGGGTTGAAGCCAGTAGGTGGAGATTTTCTCCTTACTGGTTCATCCAAAACAATCGCAAATGCTGTTGAAAACAATAGTAAAAGATTATTAGAAATAATGGACTGCCTATGTGTGGTCCATCTGTAAAAAGTCAAAAAAAACATTCCAGTTGGATAGGCAGTGCTTTAAAAAGTGGAGGACAATTTATTTTTACTTATTTGACAGCTTTTTAATTTATTTGAAAGCTTCCTATATGTAAGTATAAATATCATGAAATCAAAACTGAATATCACTAAAACTGTTTCAAAAATTATTGTAGCTGATGGAAACAGTACTAATAAAGACTGTATTTTGTGCTAATTTTTCTACACTGTTCTATACATTACAGGAATACATGGCCAAATTTGTGAATAAATGGATTATTCCGTTTTCAGCATGTTTCAGGGACAAGTGGTTTTCATAAGTCAAAATAATAAAAATAAATATTTTCTTTCATGCAGATCTCTCATTTGTTTAAATATAACTAAATGGACTATAAGCCCCTAATGCAGTCCATTGGTTTGCTTATATTTTGTCCTTGTGATGACTTGTACTGGGCCAAAACTGGAAATACAGTAAGACAGAATAATATAATTCAGTAACATCCAAATTTAGTAATTCACATTTTAATTGTGTTTGCATTTGAGTAATAACTGAAAAAAATGATGTTGAAAAATAACTTGAAGAAGAAATAAATATATCTCACAGAGCTGGAAAATTGACTCTGGACTTCTGCATGAAGGTGGTTCTGCCCTCATTACTGATTATCTCTCTTTTAAATAGTAGTAATAAACATTAAGGGAGTCGTTTACTAAAGATTAGATTGAGTTAATCTGCAGCAGGGCCCATAGGAATAAAATGGACCTTGCTGCAGATAACTCAAGCTAATCTTTAGTAAAAGACCCCCTAAGTGCATTTTTATAATATACCACTGCATTCCACAAAATAAAAGGAGCAAGTTCCCACAAACCATCTTTCTCTTTTGATCTAAGCACAGGACAAAAAAAAGATTTTAATGATCCCAGGTTTCAACCTAATTCATGTTTAATGTGGGATTTAAATGCCATAAATAAGTAAGGGGCCCTTTTAGAAAGTCGCATAAGGGCCTATGTGCATCCAGTGTGTGCCAAATCAACATTACTTCCTGGCTACCATGTGCCTCGGGCGCTAATTCTGAATTTGGTGCATGCCGAAAACTTGCAGTAGAAAATATTTTCTACCGGGGGTGCACTGCATGCTGACTGCCTGGGTAGTGCGTGAGACCTTACCACTAAGTCAATGGATGGCAGTAAGGTCTCAGGCCAAAAATGGATGCGTGCTGATTTTCATTTTGCTGCACATCCATTTTAAATGAAAAAGCAATATATTTACACATTTCTCACACAGCCCATTAAAATAATCCCTTTTTTCCAGATGCGATACAATAAGGGTCTGGCACACCAAAATCACACACCCACACTACCGCAGTCCAGTTTTTGGTGCGCCTTTGTAAAAGGGCCCCTAAATAAATAAATATAAACTCTGAATGTTGAGCACCAAAGCTCATAATGGACATATAATATATATATAATAACAACTCTTCCTCTCTACGATTCCCTAATGTGTCTGTAGACACAAACCTTATTCTACCACAACATTACTGTATTCATACCGGAATTGGCGAACGCCTTTACGGTACTATGTAAGCCACATTGAGCCTGCAAATAGGTGGGAAAATGTGGGATACAAATGTAACAAATAAAAAAATAAAATAAAAATAATTCTCATAACATGATGTCTGTTTTAGTGGTCCTTTACCAGGAGAAAAAAAAGATTTCTGCAAGAATATAACACATACTAGGGTGTCCCTTTAACCAGCCCCTCCAAATTACACACTGATTATGATTTATAACAAATTACTGCTCTACCTATGAAACGTTATTCTGTTATTATACTTCCTTTGTGGATATCCGTTTGGTGCACAAGCTGGCATGTTTGAAAATATAAGTGAGATTACATAAAAATGCTACCAACAATAAAGAATGACAATGTGAATTCAGCAGCTCATAGGTTTGTTTGTTTTGAGTGTACGCAGAACGACAACTAAGTGAGGAAGGGGAAACACAGACTAACCTAAGTGGCTTCAACTTTTTGACGTTATGCTGTCTTCTGTTCTCAATCAAACTAAGGAGGTTGGAATCAAACCTCCTCAAGGAGGTTTAATAGACAGGAGTGGAAGTGAGCCTGTCTAGTCCACTGTAAGGAAGCCAATTTGGTTACTCTGCTTTGTTTTGAGTGTATGGCAATGATGGCTGTGCGGGGGAGTGGAAACAGGGAGTAACCAAATTGGCTTCCTTACAGTTTGATTCCAACTAGAGAGTTGCACGGGGACAGAAATCCTACCCTTCCCCGCCCGTCCCTGCTGGAATCTTACCCATCCCCACCCATCCCCGCTGGATTCTTACCCGTCCCCACCCATCCCCGCAAAAATTAAAACCATCCCAACCCGTCCCCGCAAGAATTTAACCCATCCCCACCCATCCCCGTAAGAATTTAATAGTACATAAAAGTTCCAGTCAGCCCCCTTTCTGGATTTCAGCCACAGCACTGTAGGCAAGGAAGGAATGGAAGTTGGAACTTAGAACACTCTGGTGCGCACATGTAAGATTTGTCTCTGATTCACTGGCAGTGTGTGCTGAGAGGCCGCCACATGCACGCGCCAGTAGGTCAGGTGACATCTGATTCTCGTGCCTGTGTCAGAGCTGAGGTCTGTGCACCAGCCTGGGAGCAAAGAGGATTAACAGTAACATAGTAAGTGACAGCAAATAGACCTGAACGGTCCATCCACTCTGCCCAATAGTCACACTCATGATCAATTCATCATTAAATCAACGAGTGTGATATTATATACTTGATTATGGTCTTTCTTTCGTGTTTCTGGAACAAAGACCACAGGAGTCTATCTGGCCCCATCCTTATGTTCCAACTGCTGGAGTTGCCATCGAAGCCCACTCCAGCCTATTCATGTTCTCATTTGTGGGACACAGACCGTAAAAGTCTGTCCAGCACTGTCCTTATGTTCCAGCCACTGAAGTTGCTGTCTAAGCCCTTTCCAGCCCATCCTACACCAGATTGCCATGTATGAGACACAGACCATACAAGTCTGCCAGGTATCAGCTCTAGTTCATCACAGCCAGAGTCGCCATCTAAGTGTCACTTGACATATCCACACACATGCAGCCATTTAAGGTTAGCATTTATATAACTTCCATTTTCTAATTAGAGATCCTCTGTGTTCATCCCATGCCTTTTTGAATTCCGTCATCATTTGTGACTCTACCACCTCCTTAATGGAAGACTTTCCACATTTATGCTGTTAAAGCAAGGAAGAAGAGGAGGAAGAGACAGCACTCAAATAAATTGGTATTCGGTAGATGAGAGGCTGGTGCAGGTGCAGCTTACACTTCCACGGGAAGCCCACAGAACTGGTTCCATCCCCGCGGGAACCCCGCAGGAACTGCCTCCGTCCCCACGGGAACCCCGCAGAACTGCTTCCATCCCTGCGGGAACCCCGCAGGAACTGCCTCCTTCCCCGCGGGAATCCCGCGGGTTCCGCGGGATTCCCGCAGGGACGGAAGCCGTGCAGCTCTCTAATTCCAACAGAACAGAAGACAGCATAACGTCAAAAAGTTGAAGCCACTTAGGTTAGTCTGTGTTTCCCCCAACAGCTGAGTGAGGAAGGGGAAACACAGACTAACCTAAGTGGCTTCAACTTTTTGACGTTATGCTGTCTTCTGTTCTGTTGGAATCAAACTGTAAGGAAGCCAATTTGGTTCTGCATACACTCAAAACAAACCTATGAGCTGCTGAATCCAGGTTGTCATTCTTTATTGTTGGTCCATCTGTAACAAGTCTAAAGCTGTTTCAATTGGACAGACAGTGCCTTAAAAGGTGGAGAAAATAAATAAAAAATGATTGTAGCTGGTAGAAACAGCAATTATAAACTCTAGTTTGTGCTCATTTTTCTTCACTGTTCTTCTATACAATACAGATGGCCAGATTTCAGTGAGGATAGCCAGTTTCCTGATGGTTTCATCTTAACTGTTGTTGTAATCTGCCTTGAGAAGCCTGGTGTTATAAAGATGATGGAATATACTGAAATTAAATGGAAGTAGAATTAAACCCTCCTTTAATTGGGGCACATGGAATCACATCATCTATTTTGTAGAAGTTTACCTTTTAGATACACAAATGGATTATTCTGTTTTGAACATGTTTCAGGGGCAAGTGGTTTTTTACGTCAAAATAAAAATAAATATTTTGTTTCATGCAGATCTCTTTTGTTTAAACATAAATGGGCTATAAGCCCCTATTATAGCCCATTGGTTTTCTTATATTTTGTTCTTGTGATGACTTATACTGTGCTAAAACTGAAAACTCTTTATCTGCTTGATAATACAAGGAGCTCATTGTGAACACTATCCACCCTAAAAGGTTGTTTTGTGACTGTACATGATGAATTGTGATATTGCATAAATCAGTATGTGTTTTTATTCCTAGTCATGCATCCTAAATGTATATAATCCTTTAAAAAAATCCAGTAAATTGTTTAACTTATTAGTGGAACATAACCACAGAGGCATGGTATGGTCGCATTTTCAATATGGTAATACTAGGGATCAGCTAAGGAACAGGTTATTTTGAGTTAATCTTCACGGGACCAAACTTGCTTTCCTTGTGCCATCACTATCCAGTAGGTAGGCAGTGGCTTAAAAGGTGGAGGATAAAGGATTTTTTTTTACATTTATCACACATTATCCAAAGCAAAGTAGAGTTCAATGTGGCTTACATTTGAAAATACAGTGAGACAGAATAACATAATTCAGTTATATCATGGGAACAAATGGATATATCTGAAACATTTAAGAAAGTTGAGATTAGCATATATACCCAACTGGGCATTTAAAAGTTTGCCCTTTAATGATACCACATGTAAAGAATTCATAGCCATAAGTATAGGCAGTTATTCAAAGATTAGCACATGCACACACCAGAATAGGCATCCATTACATTGCAAAAGTAAACAACAACTTCTATAGAGTACATCCAGAATTTAATTTTTACTTCCTTATTTCCATCTTCCAAGATTCCAGACAGCTGATGTACAGATCCACAGGCCCAAAGCACTCCAAATCAAGTAAAGTCAGAAACAACACAATTTATACCTAATTGTCCAACCATCCTTAAG
Organism: Microcaecilia unicolor; assembly: GCF_901765095.1. Classification (NCBI taxonomy): domain Eukaryota; kingdom Metazoa; phylum Chordata; class Amphibia; order Gymnophiona; family Siphonopidae; genus Microcaecilia; species Microcaecilia unicolor. Next base: position 343,443,087 of record NC_044032.1, on the reverse strand, counting down.
ATTCACCTTTGGGTTTAAAAAGCAAACCATGTGTATGTAAGTACTGATACACAACTTATTCTTGCTGGCTGGGTTCACATCAGGTTCTGAAAGGAAATGGCCCCGAGTATCTGAAGAATAGGATGATCCTCCACACACCGCCAAGGACACTAAGGTCCTCCCAAGGACTTTCACTAACTACACCCTCTCCAAAAGACATTACACGATGTGATACTCGCAAGCAAGGATTGGCTCAGGCTGCACATACTGCAGCGGGACATGTTTATCCACTCCTACCCTAGCTGAGATGATATTTAACCATCTCTCTGACCTGATGTGCAACTTTCTTCAAATCAGTCACCTTACTTTCTAATTCTTCCTACTTTCTTATGTTACAACTTTGCCTTACCCTTCACTACCAGTTATAATGTTCTAGTACATATTGTATTGTCATTGCAAGTAGTATACCATGCTATACTTTGTATTGTTGTTCGAATATTTTTACTGCTGTAATTGTCTATTGCTCATGTTTGATCTATTCTTACTGTACACTGCCTTGAGTGAATTCCTTCAAAAAGGCGGTAAATAAATCCTAATAAATAAATGAATTAATTAAAACAATCAAAATTTAAACCAAATGCCCATATGTAATATGTGGTAGCAATAATGAAACGATGGAATATTCACATAGCAGGCAGCCTGAGCCAACAGATTTATTTTCCATTGAACATAATTATCTTTGGCGGCTAATAGTGTGCTGAACTGGACAATGTTGGCACATTTAGACTGACTCTGGACTACAGAATGACACAGGGACAAAGTCTGTCCCCGTGGGTTCTGTCTCCATCCCCACCCAATCCTTGCAGGGTCTGTCTCTGTCCCTGCCCCATCCCTGCAGGCCCTATCTCCATCCCTGCCCCATCCCCGCAGGTTCTGTCCCCGTCCCTAAGGGCTCTGTCCTCATTTGCAGAAGCCTCGAACAATTATGATTTTATATTTAAAACTTTTTATTAAAGTATAAAAAGGAACAATATGCTATGCAACTATTGTTTATAAATTACAAATAGAAAACAATAATAACAGTGAGCAGCTATAATAACCGTGCTCACCACCACCCTCTACTCTTCCAACCCCAATAATAGCTGATTTCTACTACTTCAAGAAATCCTAATTCACCCTGTTAAAATATCCAGTGGTACAAAATACAGCCCATTCTGTATGCCATCTTTTTCTTTTGACCTAGGCATAGGGATAAAAATTTTAAATGCTCACAGGTTTCAACCAAATTCATGTTTAATGTGGGGTTTAAATATCTATTATGTTATCCATGTTCTTTATGTAATACCAATTGTATCTTTTACTCTGGAATGGCGAATGCCATGAAGGAACATTGTAAGCCACACTGAGCCTGCAAATAGGTGGGAAAATCTGGAATACAAATGCAACAAATAAATAGAAACTGAATGTTGAGCACCTGATTCTCATAACATAATGTCTGTTTCAGTGGCCCTTTACCAGGAGAAAAAAAAAATCTCTGCACGAATATATAATGTGCTAGGATGTCCCTATAACCAGCCCCTCCAAATGACACACTTTATTACGATTTACAACAAATACTTCCTCTGTGTGCATCCGTATGCTGCAGAAGCCGGCATGTTTGAAATATAAGTGAGATACAATACAAATGGTACTAAAAATAAAGCGACCATGTGGATGCAGGGGCTCATAGATTAGCTGCTTTGAGAGTATGGCGTTGACGGCTGCGCGGGGAAGGGAAAACTGAGACTTACCTAATTGGTTTCAACGTTTTGACGTCACTTGGTCTCCTGTCTAACTCTAAACCTCCTTTTGCTGCGCTCTCTTCTGACGCAACTTCCTATTTTTTTCCAGTAAGGCCAAGGTGGAATGTAGAAGTTGTATATCATAGGCAACGGGACACCGGAGAAAGAAAGTTGTGCGACCTCAGGTATGAGTAAGACCGGGGATTGGTGCCGTTTCACGGAAAAGGAGGGGAGTGGAGGAACATAGAGAGATGACAGATCACGGGGAGGGGAAACCGATCGATCCCCGACTGTGTGTGAGGACGTGACTTCGTACCTTTGTGAAATATTCAGTTGTGCTATTGTGGTCTCTAATACATAACCTGGAGGGTGCGGGGGAACGCAGCACAGAGAGTAATAATAAGTGGAGCTAGGGTTACCATATGACTCCAGAAAAAGGAGGACAGATTGATCCAATCTGGGTTTTACTTCCATTGCTTTCAATTGGAAGCAAAATCCAGACTGGATCAGTGTCCTCCTTTTTCTGGAGTTATATGGTAAGCCTAAGTGGAGCAGTCCCAGAGTTGCCAAGCTACCCCACTGGTCTCTGCTACCTCCACCTCTTTCTAGACAGACTGGGTAGCACAGGTGATCCTTGCCATTCTAGGACTAGATGGGTACCTTGTATAAGATGTACCCTCAATGCTGCCAGTTCTGTAGTAGCAGCTATATTATATTTCCTTTCTCTGTTGGTTTGCACATTCCACTTCTGCAGTGTACCCAATCTTAACCTAGTTGGATGGAGTTGCAATGCAGTTCAAAGCGTGGCAGCCAAGCCATTTTTATTTAGTGTGGCACAATGAATATTGATTACCTTGTAATGTAAAAATCAACCAAATTGATATTTCTTGTCACAGGCACATTTCAACACTCAAGAGTTGGCCTCGGAAAGATCCCAGGTGCCACCTTCAGTCAATAGGCAGACCAAAAGGTGTTGCATGATGTACCTCTGCCATAGTTGCAGGTCTTAGTTCTGGTTTGGCGCATGCCCTACAGATTTGGGAATAGAGGCAGTTTAGAGCTTTCTGGTGGTCTGTTCCCTCTTCCACCCCTGCAGGAAGATGGTAAATAGTTCTGATACTCTGACAGTAATTATAGGCCCCCCTCCACTGTATGCTGCCTCTTGTCTACATGCTAATGGTAATGTTGCCAGCTGCTCACAAAATAACATGCAACCACCCAAAGGAGGCACACTTGTCTTACCCCCATGGGCATAGTTTGGGGGGGCCTAGGGAGGACATTGCCCCCCAAACAAGTTGTCAACCTGAATAGCGAGCCCCTGGATTGCCACACCATTTTCCCTACCTAGCATTCTTCTGTCTCATCTCTCCTTCCAGCTCCATGGCACGTCCAGGTTTAGGTAAGACTATTATGGAGGCATGAGTCAAAATACCCATGGACTGACCTGGGGAGCACAAGGCGTGACATAAATCTCAGAATGGGCCAATAATCTGAACCCCCAAAAGTTTGTAGAATTCAGGACCCAGCCCGTCTGGTCCAGGTGCTTCAGCTAGTTTGAGTTTTTTAATAGTAGCTTGAATTTTTGTACCCTGGGTGTATTTAGAGAGTCTAGGTGTTCCTGGGTCAGAGTCGGGAGCTGAAGCCCCTGAAAGAATATCTCACGCTGCACCACATCACAGAGTCATATAAAGATTTTTTTTTAAATTTTATTTATAACAATTTAATTTTGCAAGCACTAAAATAACTTGCCAGAAATACAGACAAAATAATAAAAGAATTATTTCAATCAGGTAATTCTATACTCTTCCTTAGACCACAAAATAGGGAGAGTGAAACAAGACAAGGAGATCAATTAAACAACAGTGCACAAAGAAAACGTGGTATTAACCTGATTATCCCCAGTTATTATTTATCTGAATCATTATTCCACATTGATTGTCTGATTGGCTTCAGACCCAAAATGGTGTATAGTCAATTTATTTCATTGGAAACAGTCATATAAAGATTTTTATGCAGAAGTCGCAGTCCTTTCGAGGGGAGCACAGTTCAGCTACCTCTGGATCTAGAGCACAGCCCGCTTCTAGATCTTCCCAGTGATGGGGCCCTGGTCCATCTTCAGTCGATAATTGGGGGGACAGCTGTCCCGTTTTCTGGGTGAATGGACCAGGGTAACCAGATGGCTGGGTCTTGGAGGTCATCCGAGATGGCTGCAAACTCGAGTTTGCCTGTCCTCGGGGGATGTTTTTCTTGGAGTTGCCCTACAAGACTGCCGCCAAAAGGGCGGTGGTCTGGGAGACCCTTGCCAACTTGCTGCAGCTAGGCACAGTTTGGTCTGTACCACAATTGGAGTTAGGCCTCGGCCGTTACTCTATTTACTTCGTGGTGCCCAAGAAGGACGGCTCCTCTCATCTGATTCTCGATCTCAAGAGTGTAAACAAAACCTTGTGGGTTTGCCACTTTTGGATGGAAACTTTGCAGTCGGTCATTGTGGTAGTACAACTGGCAGAGTTCTTGACCACCCACGATCTCAAGGCGGCGTATTTGCACATTCCTATTTGGCCTCATCAGCGTTTCCTTCATTTTGCGGTGCTCGGTCAGCACTTCCAGTTCCATGCTATGGCCTTCGGACTGGCTACGGCACCCAGGGCGTTCTCTAAGGTCTTGGTGGTCGTGACAGCCTTCCTCAGAAAGGAGGGGGTTCAGGTCCATCCTTATCTCGACGATTGGCTCATTTGGGCACCATATTAAAAGGAGAGTTGACAGGCAACAGAGTGATCAGGCTGTTGCGCTCCCTCAGTTGGATGATCAACCTGCCCAAATGTCACCTGTCTCCCATGCGGTTCCAAAGTCAGCTGGAGGGACTCTTGCGAGTTCTGGCTCCCGGGGCATGGGATTTTGTGCAAGTATTGGGTTCCATGACGGCCATATTGGACGTGGTGCTCTGGTGCCAGGTTTCATATGCGGCCCCTGCAGGCGCTGCTACTCAGCCGTTGGTCTCCTCTGTCGGAGGATTACCTGTTTGAGATTCCGTGGACTTCGCATGCCCGTTTGGCCATGCGCTGGTGGTTGACCTTGCAGAACCTGACAAGGGGTGCTTCCCTTGTGGCACAAGATTGGATGGTTGTTACCACAGATGCCAGCCTCTCCGGTTGGTGAGCACATTGCCTTGGTCAGACAACCCAGGGGACTTGGTCCACAGTGAAGGCGTCCTGGTCGATCAAATGCTTGGAGTTGCGAGCAATTTGCTTGGCACTCCGGAATTTTCTTCCAATACTACAGGGTCGTCCTGTGTGGGTCCTTTTGGGCAACATGACAGCGTCAACAGAGTTCAAGCCTTTGGGTCATTTGTCCCTAAAGGACCTTATGTTGAAGACGGTTTTCTTGGTGGCAGTCACTTCAGCCAGGTGGGTGTCTGAACTGCAGGCGTTGTCTTGCAGGGATCCTTTTCTCTGTTTTACGAAGGTGGGTGTTTCCATTCAGACTGTTCTGTCCTTACCCAAGATGGTGTCACGTTTTCATCTTAATCACTTTCTAGTACTGCCGGCGTTTCGCCAGGAAGACTATCCTTCCAACTTCTGGGCACTGTGATGTCTGGACGGTTGACGAGTTCTCCTTCATTACCTAGAGGCCACTAATGATTTCTGTTGTTTGGATCACTTCTTTGTCCTCTTTGCGGGCCAAAAGAAGGGTGAGATGGCATTGAAGGCCACGGTAACTCGGTGGCTTCGGGAGGCAGTTCATCTTACATTGCCAAGGGTTGGTCTCCTCCCTTGTAGGTGCAAGCACATTCTACGCAAGCACAAGCTATTTCTGCTGCTGAGTGACGCTTGATGTCATTGAAGGGCATTTGCAGAGCAGCCACATGGGCTTCAGTTCATACTTTCACCAAATACTACAGATTGGATGTGACTGCGCGTCAGGATGCGGCCTTAGGAGCCTCAGTCCTCGCTTTGGGGAGTGGCATGGTCTCACCCTACTTGACGACTGCTTTGGTACATCCCACAAGTCTCTGGATTGATCTGTGGGACACCATGGAAGGTAAAATTAGTCCATACCTCATAATTTTCTTTCCATTAGGCCCAGTAGATCAATCCAGAGCCCCACCCTTCTTTCCGTGCATATCCTGGTTTATTGTTAGGAGCTGTTTACAGTCTGAGGTTCTTGGTTCCTGATTTTGGACAGGTTCTTTCCGTTTAGATCCGTTTGGTCCGTTTAGAAAAATTTTTTTAAAAAGGAGGACACAGCTCCAAGTTTGGATATACTTCTTACATAGTGCGATACTGGTGTGTTATCTCCCATGAGAGCGGTTGAGATGTTCTCTTGGATTTCTATTCTTCTTCTGCTTTGGTATTGGTCATACTGAGGTTAAGCTGGCTGCACACGACCATATAGTTCTCTCTATCTCCACCTGCTGGCAGAGGGATATAACCCTCTAGTCTCTGGATTGATCTGTTGGGACTAATGGAAAGAAAATTATCAGGTAAGGACTAATTTTACCTTTGGGATTGTTGTCTTGCTGAAATATCCAACTTCTTTTCAGCTTCAATTTCTTCACTGACTGTGGGACGTTAGCTTTACGTAACATAGTAAATAACGGCAGATAAAGTCCTTCATGATCCATCCAATATGCTCATTAAGACAGAGCCGCACCTTCCGTCTTTACAGGTTTACACTCCTTCATGATTAAACACTAGCATCACAAACATGGCAGTCAGCAATTTGCCACAATATCGGCCACAGAAAGGCAGTTATATATTATGTAATCTTGGAAGAGTGGTTTTCTATTTTATCCACAGCCTAGTCACATTTATTGTCAATTCATGATTAGACTAACAACGTTGCTAGCTATCAACATTTTAGTCATTAAATTTAACCTTAAGATGTGCATTTCAATAGGGGAGGGGATGACAACACCCACACTCGTAGCATATGATGTGAATGTGATATAAAATATACATATTTGGTCCAGATTTGTCTTTACCATTTTCAGGAAACAGACCATAGAAATCTGCCCAGCACTGGTCTTACTTCGCAACTACTGGAGTTGCCGTCTAAGTACAGCTCAGTTTTGTTTTGATTTCATCCCCTTTCTATATAGGCATCCTCTGTATTTATTCCACATGTTTTTGAATTCTGTCACTATATGTTAATGTTAACACAAAAAGTAAGGGTGACAAAGGACACCCCCATCTTGTACCACGCTGGACAGAAAAGTGGTCCAAGAGCATCCCATTAACCCACAGCCGAGCCCCTGGGTTCATTATAAAGTATAATAGCTGATTCAAAATGTCCTACTATTAGGAGGGTATTCCAGACATCCACCACCCATGAAAAAGTACTTCCTGATGTTACTCCTAAGTTTATCACCATGCAGCCCGAATTCATGTGGTTCTACTGCTCCTCCCTCTCTAGAAACGAATTGTTTTGTATGTTAATACCTTTTAAATACTTAAACATCAGGTTTTAAAATATGTTGTTGTTATATCTATTCTCTGCAGTGGATTCTGTATTACATGCTAAACTCCAAAGCATAACAGATTCCGCTCTGGTTGGCAAGGTGTTCTTTTCTTCAAATGCTTTACCTTTTTCTCCCCCCTACAAATGTATCTTGTGCAGTTGTGTCCAAACAGTTCATTTTTCATTTGATTTTTGTTTCAGAAGTTTCAGGCTTATTAATCTTTACTTGCGTACTTTTAGATGATGAGTTTTTTTTGTGAGGTTTAAAAAGGTTGCCTTCAAACAAGTCTCACATGCAGATCATTGTGTAAGTAACACTGTAGTGTGGACTACATCTAGGCAGTGTGAGCTATAAACTTTCTGCAGGTCTTTTGAAGCAAGAGGTTCTGTTTTGCAGTTCAGTTCTGTTTTGGCCATTCTGTCAGGTTTTTTCATGTTCTACCAGATCTTGACTTGTGTTCAGTATTTCCATATAATTGCCATTTCTTAGCAGTGTTTCTTACAGTTGACATTGATAGCCATCTTATGATTTGATTTTCTTCATTTTCAAATGCTTATTTGCTTTAGAGCTCGTTGTTGCTGAAAGTAGACAGAACAATAATCAGAGTAGGGTATTTGTTGACCTGTGGAACTATCTTTACCTGACTAATTGTAGGCCTAACAAATCACCAAACTTCTTGGATCTTTAAAAAACTTTGGCACCTACCATATTCACTTTACATTTTTAATCTGCCATTTCCCGCCCCCTTCTGACCTAACTTCCTGCTTCCGTAAGGGTCTGACAGGGAAGACATAAGGTAGCTTATGCAAATCACTGCAACTACAAGTGCCTTGTACAGAGAAGTGCACATTGTAAGATAGATGGGGGAAGGGAGGAGAGGTTTGGAGATGGGGGAGATGCCAGACTGCAGACTAGAGAAGGGGGTGAGAGAGGACCCGGGGCACTGATATTCGGCAATGGCTGGAGGGAGGAGAGAAGAGGGATGGTGGACCTGGGGAGGGCGATAAAAAGAAATATTGGATGGGGGGGAGAGATACTGGGAATAGTTGAGCCGTTGAGGGTTGTCAAGTTGATGAGAGAAGAGGCTAGTGAATATAGAGGGCAGAAATGTGGTAATAGATAGTAGATGAAAGAGAGAAGAGAATAGGAGGCTGGGGAAGGAGTGAGATGAGACAGAAGAGAGTTGGGGGTGAGAGAAGGAGATGGAAAGGTAAAAGGTAGGTGAAAAGTAAAAAGGAGATGGAGAACTGGAAGATGAGAGAGGATGAAGTTTGAGAGGCAGAAAAGAAAAATGGGAGGAAAGTTCAGTATGTTAGACAAGTGTGGTGAAGGAATGGAACAAGACAGGAGGAGAGAGGATACTGAAGACATGACAAATGGACAACAGCCAATGGAAAGAGAGCAGAAGACAGGAAAGCAAAACAGAGAACATGGGACTAGAATAATAGAAAAATAAAATAAAAAACAGAAAGCATGTTTATTTTGAATTTATTAACTAGAATATGTTGGCTTTAAGAAATGTTAGTCTCATCAATTATGGAATCAAATTATATTTCACAAGCAGTGTGGTATAATACACCCAATAGTAAACATACACTTGTCTTGAAGAAAATTTAAAGGACCTCAGCTTGGGTGTCAAGCGATCAATTAACTTCAAGACCGCATAGGACCTTCCCAATATTGTCACTGGTCCCTGGATATTTTATACTTAATGACTTTATATTTTTATCACTAGTGTTTCATCAGTGGAAATCTCCAAGCATCTCAAAGTTATTGTTAATAGGATAGTACTTAGCTTTTAATAAGTAGAGTCGGCTATAGAGGGTTCTTCAATCCAACATGTCACCCCCTTCTTCTTTTAGTGGGTGGAGACACCAAGCTCTCCTCCAGCGGGAAAAGAAGGACGCCCTCAACTGCCCTGTCGCGCCAGGGACGGCCAAATTTCAAGGGGGGTGTCGGGCAAAGCAAAGGCGTGGATGTGCTCCAAGAAATGTCCATTTTGGGCGTCCTTAACTGCCCGTCGCGCCAGGGACGGCCAAATTTCAAGGGGGGTGTCGGGCAGAGCAAAGGCATGGATGTGCTCCGAGAAACATCCATTTTGGGCGTCCTTAACTGCTCCATCGCGCCAGGGATGGCCAAATTTCAAGGGGGTGTTGGAGGCATAGCGAAGGTGAGACTTGAGCGCCTAACACTTAGACATCCTTCATCAAGCTGACTGCTTTTATTTTTTTATATGTGTATAGGCAGTTTATTTCTCTCATGGTGGGAACTGGCTGTTTTACTGCAGCTAAAGCATTAGCATACCCACTTGTTTCTTTTGTGGAGGGCATTTTGCTATTTGTTTTATGCATTTATTGCCCTTTTTCTAAGATTCAGTATATTAATGAGTGAAGAAATATTTTCACTGATTCATTTTAAATGTATTACTCTGCATTGTGTGCCCCCTGTCCACTCCACTCAGTACTTTATACTTCCTTTTTTTATGGGGACGGGCGGGGATGGAGGAGATCACTCACGGGGACAGGCGAGGACAGAGGAGATTACTCACGGGGACGGGTGAGATTCTGGCGGGGATGAGCGGGGACGGGTTTGATTCCGGCGGGGACGGGTCGCATTTCTGTCCCCGTGCAACTCTCTACTCTGATGTCATCAAGATAGCAGCTCAGCGTTCAGCTCAGTCTTTTAAAAACAGCTGATGCCGACATCCACCAATCAAAGACAGATTTAAATTAGGGTGGACAGTTCTAATTCTGCGTTCAACCCTATAGGAACGACTGTTTGCAATGCATAAATCCAAAATTGCTCATGATAATTCAACAATTTTTCCACATGGCCATCCTCCCACCCTGTCGTAATATTATCTGTTATATGCAAATGTAAATCTTGCCAATGATGATTTAATTGTTGCCAATGAGCAACCAAAGGGGCTTGTGCAGTCTCTGTAGTGATCCTCGATTTGTGTTCATTTAATCTCAGTTTGATAGGTTGTGTGCTCCTGCCTACATGAAGTAACTTTCAGGAGCACTCGGTAATGTATACTACATTACTACCGTTGCAAGTTGTATATTGTTTAGATTTTAACCTATGTCTTGTGTTAAGAGTTGTCCACTCAGTGTTGAACCCGAGTTGTGCTCGGTGTTACTGATTTGTCATGGACGCCTTGAGACAGCCCACGGTAGCAGAACTCTGGCCACAGTCGGTGTGACTGACTTTTCTTGCACGTTTGTGTCTACTATTAATTTAGAAGTCTAAAGCTAAGTGCTCTTTTCTCTCCTTTTCACCTTTTTTTGGATCGATGAATAATAAGATCTTCCTGTGAAGTTTTTAGGAAGATTAAACGAGAAAAGGGTTTTTTATGCCGATGAAGAAAATTTGACCCATGTTATTTCCTTCATACCCTAAGAATATACATTGGGTGGAGGTTGGGGTGAGAGTCTTTTTCCTTTTCTCATATTTTGCACTTCACAGGAATATAGTACTATGTCAAGTATCTTGCAGTTTGTATAAGAGAGGTTTGTTCTTTTGTTTTTCTGTGAACTAGATACTCTTATCCTTCTTTTGATTAACTCTTTTTTTCTACACTGTCATTTTACAGCTTATGCCACCTGTACTGGAATAAAATAATCTAATCATCTTGAAGAATGTGAAATGTGATTGGTTTAGTAAGGAGGAAGACAGAGATTTGAAATGGCTGTGGCTGCTGCAGTCTTTGGAAGAGTGAAATGGCAATACAAGAAGAGTTTACTGGCATCTCTACTGGGAATCCAGGCATCTTCCTTCAGATGTGGTTTTCCACTTGACTCTTGTCCTCAGCACAGTTCCTCTCAGTGCACACAATCTACAGGCCTCCACCTGTCCGCAACCACTTCAGCAGGGCACAATAAATGGTCCAAAGTTAAACACGTTAAGGGACCAAAAGATGACGCTAGATCACGCGTGTTCGCAAAGCTCTCAATGATGATAAAAATGGCTGTGAGAGGTAAGAAGGAGGGGAAAGTGACTGATGAGAGATGGGTAGAATTTAGTATGAACAAAAAAACAGCACCACGGGCCTTTAAAAATGGAACACAGTTCTTTAATGAATGAGCCTTGACAAAAAGACCCGACACGGGCCGTGTTTCGGTGACTAGCACCTGCGTCAGGGGTCACAGTGATGACGTGGAAAACTTGGGGAATAACTCGAATATATTCCTCTACAATATATTATTCCTTACCCCACGTCTCATGTAGTAAAAGCTACAAAGCACCAAGGCACTTTCACTTTTTTTTTTTTTTTTTTTCATCCATTTTGATACAGAAAGTGAAAGTGCCTTGGTGCTTTGTAGCTTTTACTACATGAGACGTGGGGTAAGGAATAATATATTGTAGAGGAATATATTCGAGTTATTCCCCAAGTTTTCCACGTCATCACTGTGACCCCTGACGCAGGTGCTAGTCACCGAAACACAGCCCGTGTCGGGTCTTTTTGTCAAGGCTCATTCATTAAAGAACTGTGTTCCATTTTTAAAGGCCCGTGGTGCTGTTTTTTTGTTTGGACTTTAGTTTGTACTTTGTTCCCTCTCTTTTGTTACATAGAATTTAGTATGAGACATTTATGTTTAAATCTTTTAATTTGACGATTTAATCAAAAACTTCGTAAACAACATTTCAACAGCTTATAAGACATCAGAGTGAATTACATCAGTCTATTCATTAATCGTCCCAAGTTTTGTATCTTATCCCCCCCAAACCTACTACTACTTATCATTTCTATAACGCTATTAGACGTATACAGCGCTGTACACTTGAACATGAAGAGATAATCCCTGCTCGACAGAGCTACCCCATCCCTTCCTGAACTTTGTCCAAACAATATAGTCTCAACCATTAAAAACAACTTAATTGGACCTTTAGACAGATACCACTATTATACAATATCCTACCAAGCCCTGTCACCTTCCTTCCTAATTCAGTACTACTCAGCCCTCAGGTGAATGTCTCAGAAACTCAAAGTCGGCACCAAAAAGGGGGGATGTTTGGTTCCTTATAATAGTGCGAGACATTTATAAACCATTTTCTGGGTAGAGATTGTTTTAATTAGATATACTGAACTCTGATACTGGCGGGCTGAAGATAGGTCTGGTTTCTAGGGTAACAAATATGAAAATTAGCATTGTTCTTAGACTTTATGAAAATATACAGTATTTCAGGAATATTAATAGTACATATTCTGTTTGTAGCCTTTAAGAATGTTGTGCTGTTTTGTTTCCACACACACATTCACACACTCTTTCTCTCTCTAAATGAATAGTTCGTTTTGATGGAGTTACTACAGCACGTGTAATCCATTAGGGCCAAACAGTAAGTTAGAAAATGAGGTAGCATGTACTTTAAAGTTTATGTCTATTTGATGATATTATTATTATTAACATTTGTATAGCGCTACCAGACGCATGCAGCACTGAACACCTGGCATAGAGAGACAGTCCCTGCTCAATAGAGCTTACAATCTAAAAATAATACAGACAGACAAGACAATTAAGGGCGAGGGAAGGTCCAGCTAAGTGATTTACAGCACATTGATGTATAGGATAGTATAGAATAGAGAGGAAACAAAAGGTGGAGGGGAGCCGATAAGTAAGGAGATGACAATATAATAGACTAGAGTAAGAAAAAAGGGAGTAGGTTGGGTCAGACATTACTGTTTCCCATGTCATGCCCTGTTGCAGTCCCATTGGGCAGAATAGTATTAGGATTCTTCATTGAAAGGATTTTTCAAACAAGTAATTAGTTGGGTGGACAGCAGAGCCTTGATATAGCTAGTTCTGAGCTATTGGGGCAGAAAGCTCAGCCTATCACATTAGGAGCAGCTTTGCCAATCACAGGGTTATACATTCGTCAGCTAGGCTGTAACATTGCACTGGTGCTGGGCTTCGTGGCGAACTGGTCCAGACAGAAGGAAGATTGGAACAGCCCAGAGGAACCAGAACTAGAGCCAGGACCTCAGGTAGGGAAGTGCAGAGCTAAAACCTTTTGGAGTGGGGTGGGAGTTCTTCATATTAAAGCTGGATCCGGATGTCTTTTCTGCACCTGACTTTGATGAGAATCAACATTGCCTGAAGCTGTTCAGAGGCAACCCAAGATAGGGAAGGAGTCCCACAGGCTGAAAAAGGTCAAGTTTATTATTTTTACTTAAAGTTGTATTGCGATGTTCTCCAAATCGTCTCTATAGACAAGAATCAACCTGCCCGTTACAGACTGCATGCCATAGTTGTAAGCAAGGGCTGCTGCCTCTCCCTCCTCAAAGCATGGGTTGACTGATATATTATACCCGTATAACATAACACTTCAGAATGAGCTCCTTTTTGAACTAGTTAAATTCCAGGTATATAATTTTCTTAAAAGGAGGAAAAGACCTCTCTGTACAGTTCACCGCTCAAGAAAAAAAGGTGTTTCTCAGGGCTATAACACATCAGTGGTCAGAAAAACCTCCTTCCAACTTTTTTTTAATTTTTAACTATCGAATTTCTAATTTGCACTAACCAGTATAAATTTGGACTTATCTTAAATGCTGGTGCAACATTTATGCCACAACTACAAAATGCTGGCGCCTGTTTTTGCCGTTGACTATCGCCATTGTTTCACCCGCTCAAGACTGTTTCCGGGTTTTTTCTGTTAAATAAAAGATGAAAAATCATTTACTTTTAGAACCAACATTAACTTATATACTTCTGTAAAACAGTTAATTGTTTGGATGGGTGCCCTTTTTAATAGGCGATATCAAGCTTTTAATATTTGGGGGAGGGTTTCTTTCCCCCCCCTACTCATTTTAAATAAAGCTGGACCTGAAGGATCTAGAAGTCCCAACTTTATTGTTCTTTAGGAGGGAAGGAAAAAGGGGAGGCCTTGTTCCATGAAGGGAGAGGGGGAGAACCAGAATGGTTTTTTTTTATATAACTATGCAGCGCCTGCATAGAAGTCTAATATTACTCGGGCCACACTGATTGAAAAAATATATATAGTTGGAAACATGTTAGTTGAAAGAGAAGTTCTAATCTCTGTACAAGGATATAGTGTGGATACTGTTATGTTTCTAATGGAAAATAATAAAACAAATTTGAAAAAAGAAAAAATATATATATATACTAGTAAAAAAGCCCGGTTTCTGATGCAAATGAAACGGGGGCTAGCAAGGTTTTCTTCAGAGTGTGCATGTGGGAGTGTGTGTCCCTCCCTGCCCTCTGCCCTCTCTCCCTCCCCCTCCCCCCTTGGAGTGCAGTCCTTCAGTGTTAAGTTTCCTGCTGTTCTGTGTTTGTGTTACAGAGAGAGTGAGGGCATCTCTCTCCCCTCCCACCTCTGAGTCCACTGTTACAGAGAGAGGGATTTCGTGCTGTGCTGTTTTCCTTCACTCATGGGGAAACTGGATATCTCTGGCGCTTCACACTTCCGGCTGGAGGCTTCTAGAACGTTGGTCTTGCCTTTTATATATATAGATATTTCAGGCAGAATGTTTTGGACTTTGCTTAAGCTAAGCAGGGTTAGCTAGTGTTGTTTTTTTGGATGGGTGATCTTTTTCTAACAATCTATACTTTTTATTTCATTTTATTTATATATATATAAAAGATATATATTTTTTCATTAAAGCCAGATCTGGAGGTTTTTGCCAGGATTCCCCACATGCAGCTTTATTATTACTCGGCCGGGGGGGGGGGGGGGGGGGGGGGGTGATGAATGGTCTTGTTCCTAAGGGGAGGGGGTGGAAGGGGGAAAAATTGGGCCTTTTTTGTTCTGGGGAGGAGGCCTTGTGTTTTTTTGGAAAGTGGGTGGGGTCTTGTTTTCAGGGGTTGGGGAATGAGGGAAGAAGGGGGAGCCTTTACTGTACAGCTCCTCATAGCAGTCTTTTATATTAGTCCAAACTGTGCTCAAAGAGCAAAATATTTCAGGCAAATATTTTTGGGCTTTGCTTCAGAAACTTAGCAGGGACAGTTTTTTTTTTTTTTTTTTACCCAAACTAAGCTGACTAGAAGTAAGTTTGCTAAACAGGAGTCGTATAGTAAAAAAAAAAAAAATTCCAGTTAATATTTAAAGCAATTTAACCAGACAGATGAGGCTGCTGCCATGTTAAATTGTTTGTGGCTAGCTACCCACCAATATACAGCAGCATTAGTTCAGTGGCACAGCCTAGTTGCAGGTGGGTAGGGGAGGAGCAAGGACTTAAGCAGCTATAGGCAATATTCAGTGCAGGTGTCTGCTTAGCTGGCCTGGCATGTAAGACCACATTAATAACAATCCTAACTTTACTGCCTTTACAGGCCAAGGCAGTATACAATCAAAATTTAATATAACGGAAGCAACTGCAATATAAATTAAAGATCACATAATACATTACCATCCTAACAAAGAGAAAGAATACATAATAGCTCATCAGTAAGCATTCACCAACCTAAATTACCTTCACCCTTTCATCAGGGCTTAGAGGGGGCACCTGGCTGATGAGGCCAAAGTTGTACCTGTCTTCTGACTATCCAGAAAAGCAAGAGGAAAAGCAAACCTTAAATGACCTTCATGCTTTAATATGGGCTTAGAGAGGTGTAGTCTAGCTGGTAAGGCTGGTACAGCTTAGGTCACCTGATTGGATGGACAAAAGAGGATGGAGCCAAAACAAACCTTAAAGGACCTTTATACTTATATCGAGGCTTAGAAGGGTATAAGCTGTCTGTTCTGGTGAAATCAGCTCTGGCTGCCTTGTTATGCAGACTGGGATGGATCATGGTGGTATTTCTCTGCCTTCATTTTGGTTAGCTATGTGGATGCTGGCATTAAATATTGGATATCGATCGGAAACATTGCCTGTGCTGTCCCCTGCTCTCCCTCCCCCCAAACAGCAGCCTCTTTTATTTCTTCCCAACCCTGCCCTGAAGAATAAGGTCCTCCTCCTTCAAGATCAAGGTTCCCCTCTCGCCTCAAGAAGAATAAGGTGAGAATTACACCTGGATCCAGCTGAAATCAGAATCTAAATGGCTGTTTTAGTGTTGGAATGTTTGCCAGAGAGTTAACATGATGAACCTGTGATACAGGGTTGATAACTAATGTTTTTATTTCTCTCCCACCCTGATACCATTAATTTTCTTACAGCTACAACTAAGAGAGTTAATGCACCAGTGGTTATCTACAGGGGGGCCTGGGATCTCCAATTTGGGTCTGGGGTCTCCCAAAATTGAGGTGCTGTGTGCTGCTTTGACTGGCGGAGATCCCCAAGCCCCACCAGCGAAAGACCACCTCTATGCAAAGCCTGGAAGTTGGTCACGCTTTTCCTGGGCTGCAGCTGCCATGGCCACGCAACACCTCCCCCCCCACCCCCCACGCTTGGCTTTTTGTGAAATTCAACATGTGCAGGGGGTGGTCATCCTTCACACATGCTCAGTTTCACAAAAAAACAAGCGTGGGGGGGGGGGGGAGCAGCTGGTGTGGCAAAGGCCCAGGAATGGCGCCACCAACTGCAGGGCTTTGGATGGAGGAGGGCTTCTACTGGTGGAGTTTGGCGAACTCCACCGGCTCAGGTATTTGGGGTTGTGGAAGGGTGGGACAAAATTTTGTTTATTTATTTTTATTTGTTACATTTGTATCCCACATTTTCCCACCTATTTGCAGGCTCAATGTGACTTACATAGTACCGTAAAGGCGTTCGCCAATTCCGGTATGAACAAATACAGTAATGTGGTAGAATAAGGTTCGTGTGTTCAGACACATTAGGGAATCGTAGAGAAGAAGAGTTATTATATGTCCATTACGAGCTTTGGTTTTCTTGTGTTGCAGGGTACAGGCATTTAAGTTGGGTCGGTAGGGTATGGGTTTTTGAACAGGTTAGTTTTTAATGATATCCGGAAGTTTAGGTGATCATAAGTTGTGTTCACGGATTTTGGTAATGCGTTCCATAGTTGTGTGCTTATGTAGGAAAAGCTAGATGCATAGGTTGATTTGTATTTGAGTCCTTTGCAGCTTGGGTAGTGGAGATTTAGTTATGTTCGTGTTGATCCTGTTGTGTTTCTGATTGGTAGGTCGATGAGGTCTGTCATGTATCCCGGGGCTTCGCCGTAGATAATTTTATGAACCAGGGTGCAGATTTTGAAAGCAATACGTTCTTTGATTGGGAGTAAGTGCAGTTTTTCTCAGAGGGGTTTGGCACTTTCGAATTGCGTTTTTCCAAATATAAGCCTGGCTGTCGTGTTTTGAGCGGTCTGAAGTTTCTTTATAATTTGTTCTTTGCATCCCGCATAAATTCCGTTGCAGTAGTCTACATGGCTTAGTACCATTGATTGTATCAAGTTGCGAAATGTTTCCCTCGGGAAGAATGGTTTCACGCATTTAAGTTTCCACATTGAGTGGAACATTTTCTTTGTTGTAGATTTCACTTGGTTCTCTAGTGTGAGGTTACGGTCGATTATAACACCGAGAATTTTCAGGCTGTCTGAGATAGGGAGGGTATAATCTGGGGTGTTTATGTTTGTGGGTTTGTTCGTATTGTATTGGGATGAGAGGATGAGACAGTGTGTTTTTTTCTGTGTTGAGTTTTAGTTGAAATGCGTTTGCCCATGAGTCCATGATATTCAAGCTGAGCTTGATTTTGTTAGTGATTTCTGTCAGATCACGTTTGTAAGGAATGTATATTGTGACATCGTCTGCATAGATGAAAGGGTTAAGGCCTTGGTTGGATAAGGATTTGGCTAATGGGGTCATCATTAGGTTGAAAAGAATCGGTGATAGTGGTGATCCTTGAGGTACTCTGCATTCTGCTTTCCACAGTGGTGATATGTTTGAGCTTGATTTCACTTGATATGTTCTAATGGTTAGGAAACCCTTGATCCAACTAAGTATGTGTCTGCCAATCCCGAAGTAATCTAGGAGTCTTAGTAGTAGTTTATGGTTTACCGTGTTGAACGCACTGGACATGTCGAATTGGAGGAGAAGTATGCTTTTGCCTGTTGCTATTTCATGCTTGAATTTGGCTAGGAGGGTAATTAGTACTGTTTCAGTGCTATGGAGGGGGCGAAATCCTGATTGTGATTCATGTAATATTGTGAATTTGTTTATATAATCAGTAAGTTGTTTGGTTACCATGCTTTCCATCAGTTTGACCACCAGTGGGATTGATGCTACTAGGTGGTAGTTAGTGATTTCGTTTGATTTTTTTTCTTGGGATCTTTTGGTATTGGGGTGAGTAGGATGTTGCCATTTTCCTTAGGGAAGAGACCTTGTTGAAGCATGTAGTTTAAGTGGGATGTAAGGTCTGCTATGAAGCGGTGGGGGGTGGATTTTATTAGGTAGCTGGGGCAGGTATCCAATTTACAGTGAGAGTTGGAGAACCTATTAATCGCCTGGGTGACTGTTTTTGCGGTGAGGAGAGCGAAGTTTGACCATGTTCGGTCCGCTGGGTATTCACCAGGGGTTGGGTCCAAGCCAGTGATGAAATTTTCGATATCGTTGTTGTCCTGAGGTAGCATGTTACGTAGGTTTGCAATTTTTTCATTGAAGTATTTAGCAAGGTTGTCTGCAGATGGGATGTCTGTATTGGTTGTGTTGACCAAGGTGATGTCTAGTAGTTTGTTCACGAGTTGTTCCCTCCCCCCACTTTGGTCTTGGGGGCTCCCCCAATATCCGAGGTCTGACTATGTGCCTTTAATGCACTTTATTGCATAGGAGTTAAAGTGGTTGCTGTTAGTCCACTTGGATATGTAGGCATAATGTTAACCATCTTGCCAGATATTTGTGACCTGGATTGGCCACTGTTGGAAACAGGATGCTGGGCTTGATGGACCTTTGGTCTGTCCCAGTATGGCAATACTTATGTACTTATGTACAACAAGTTGTGGGTGATACCGTTTTATTGGACTAACTAGGATCTTGTTCTGTGTGCCAAAAGCAGCTTATATTGTGGTGTCTTGCAGAGTTTTTTTTTTAATATCTTTATTGAAGAATGGCACAACATAATAGTCAAACACTTTGACTATTATATTGTGCCATTCCATGCTCAGCGCGGTGGAACTCCCACTTAGCCATCTGGATCATACTGGCTCTCCACTCAGCCAAGGACGGGGAATTGCTCCCCACCCAGTGATGAAGAATTACCTTTCATGCCAGCATCAGTTCTACTAGTACAAATCTTTGCTGGTACTGTAACAGTCCTTGAGCATCCAGAGCCCCTCCCAACCTCAGAAGCAGGGTTGCATAGGACCATTCGCACTGAGTGCCCACTATCTTTTCAGTGACATCTAAAACTTCAGCCCAGAAAGTTTGCAACTTAATACACTCTAAGAAGTGATGAGCCGTTGTACCCCTTCCCACCACACACTTAACACATAGGTCTGTGTCCCAAGTGCCATAGTCCTCCCCCTGCTTTTTGAGATGTACGAATCATGCAGTATCCTAAATTGCATCTCCTGCAACTTCGCATCTGAGGTGACTTGAAATGCTAAACGAAAACAAGATGTCAGGTCTCTCCCACTCACAGTTTCCCCAAAACATTCACTCCATTTTTTTGCTAATTGCTCAATGGGGCTAAACTCCCGGAATTTCTTTCCCATCCTATACCACACTGAGAGTTTATTTGCTACAGGGGGCAGCTGCATAAACATTTCATCTAGCTGGGTAAAAGTTGGGTAACGGCCCCCCTGCCCCCATAGAGATGACAATACTAGGAGATATGAGAATAAAAAGTTGGCAGGTAACTCCCACTTCTTCTGACACTCCCCAAAAGATGGCATCGCCTCTGTACCCCTTTCCAAAAATTGCCCCACATATCTGCACCCTCTTCTCCCAGACACTAATACCCTGTCCTGCGGTGAAATCTGGATTTTTCACCAATTCCAAGAAGGGCAGTGCTCCCACTGCACCTCCCTGTTTTGAGCGCTACCAGGCCCACGCCCTACGCAGCAGCTGCAGTAATGGCGATATAGTAGGCTCCCCAGCCTTAGCATGCAGCGCATTAAAAGACCGTATATGGTGATGCTTCATGCTCCCATAGGCCCGCTGGAGCATATTGTGATTCCCCAGTATGTAATTCATGCAACATAAGTAATGCCACATTAGGAAAAGACCAAGGATCCATCGAGCCCAGCATCCTGTCCACGACAGCGGCCAATCCAGGCCAAGGGCACCTGGCAAGCTTCCCAAACGTACATTCTATACATGTTATATCTGGAATTGTGGATTTTTCCCAAGTTCGTTTAGTAGTGGTTTATGGACTTGTCCTTTAGGAAATCGTCTAACCCCTTTTTAAACTCTGCCAAGCTAACCGCCTTCACCACGTTCTCCGACAACGAATTCCAGAGTTTAATTATGCGTTGGGTGAAGAAAGTTTTTCTCCGATTTGTTTTAAATTTACCACACTGTAGTTTTATTGCATGCCCCCTAGTCCTAGTATTTTTGGAAAGCGTGAACAGACGCTTCACATCCACCTGTTCCACTCCATTCATTTTATATGCCTCAGCCGTCTTCTCCAAGCTGAAAAGCCCTAGCCTCCTTAGTCTTTCTTCATAGGGAAGTCGTCCCATCCACGTTATCATTTTAGTCGCCCTTCTCTGCACCTTTTCCAATTCTACTATATCTTTCTTGAGATGCGGCGACCAGAATTGAACACAATACTCAAGGTGCGGTCGCACCATGGAGCGATACAACGGTATTATAACATCCTCACACCTGTTTTCCATACCTTTCCTAATAATACCCAACATTCTATTCGCTTTCCTAGCTGCAGCAGCACACTGAGCAGAAGGTTTCAGTGTATTATCGACGACGACACCCATATCCCTTTCTTGGTCCGTAACTCCTAACGTGGAACCTTGCATGACGTATCTATAATTTGGGTTCTTTTTTTTTCACATGCATCACCTTGCACTTGCTCACATTAAACGTCATCTGCCATTTAGCCGCCCAGTCTCCCAGTCTCATAAGGTCCTTCTGTAATTTTTCACAATCCTGTCGCGAGTTAATGACTTTGAATAACTTTGTGTCATCAGCAAATTTAATTACCTCGCTAGTTACTCCCATCTCTAAATCATTTATAAATATATTAAAAAGCAGCAGTCCTAGCACAGACCCCTGAGGAACCCCACTAGCTACCCTTCTCCATTGTGAATACTGCCCATTTAATCCCACTCTCTGTTTCCTATCCTTCAACCAGTTTTTAATACACAATAGGACATTTCCTCCTATTGACCCTCCAATTTCCTCTGTAGCCTTTCTTGAGGTACCTTGTCAAATGCCTTTTGAAAATCCAGATACACAATATCAACTGGCTCCCTTTTGTCCACATGTTTGTTTACTCCTTCAAAGAATTGAAGTAAATTGGTCAGGCAAGATTTCCCCCCACAAAAGCCGTGCTGACTTGGTCTCAGTAATCCATGTCCTTAGATGTGCTCTGTAATTTTGTTTTTAATAATAGCCTCTACCATTTTCCCCGGCACCGACGTCAGACTCACCGGTCTATAATTTCCCGGATCTCCCCTGGAACCTTTTTTGAAAATTGGCGTTACATTGGCCACCCTCCAATCTTCCGGTACCATGCTCGATTTTAAGGATAAATTGCATATCACTAACAGTAGCTCCGCAAGCTCATGTTTCATTTCTATCAGTACTCTAGGATGAATACCATCCGGTTCAGGAGATTTGCTACTCTTCAGTTTGCTGAACTGCCCCAACGAAGTGCAGCTGCTACATTATATAAGCGCAAATCTGGGAGATTCACTCACCCCCTCTTTCTAGGGCTCGTCAACTTAGAGTAGCTTATCCGCGCCCTACGATTTGACCAAATGAAAGAAGACACTATACCCCTATACGTCTCCTCATCTTGCCTGGCAACCCACAGAGGCATCATCTGAAGAGGATACAATAATTTAGGCAGTAACACCATCTTTGCCAGGGCAATCCTACCCAGCAGAGACAAAGGAAGGTCTCTCCAACTATTACACACAGCTCTAATACTAGCTATCCGATCCCTAATATTCTTCTGGTACCTAATTCCAGCATCTAAGTGAAGGAACATACCCAAATATTTCAGGGGGCCTCGATTCCATGCAAGGGGGAGGTTAGACTACTGCAAGTCGCTTCTGACTTGTCAAAATTAATCCGTAACCCCGAAAAGGAGCCAAATTCTTGAATAAGCTTCACCATGACACCTACGTCCTGGGAAGCATGTTCCAGAAATATTAACATGTTGTCTGCAGACAGATTAATCTTATAGTCCTGGTCTCCTACCTTTATACCTCGAAGGGCTTCAGACTGCCGAATGTTACATGCCAGGGGTTCCAGAGACAGTACAAACATCATAGGAGATAGCGGGCATCCCTGTCTCGGCCCACGCTCTAGTGTGAAAGAGGGGGTAAGCTGTCCATTAACCAAAATCTGCGCCATAGGCTTAGAATAGAGCGCACGTACTCCTGTTAGAAAATTTCCCATGCTTCCAAACTGGGGCAAAACCCAAAATAGATTATCCCACAAGATCTTATCAAACGCCTTTTCAGCGTCTAGACTGGCAATAATCGCATCCCCTGGCCTACCCCTCCCTCACCTGCAAGGCACTTAGCGCTCTCAGTATGTTGGTGGACGCGTACCTACCAGGCACAAACCCAGTTTGATCTGCATGCACCAGTATAGGCAAGACCTTCACCAACCTGGCAGCCAGTATACTCACAAATAGCTTGAGGTCCTGATTTAAGAGGGTGATAGGTTGGTACGACCCCAATAACTCGTATCTCTCCCCGGTTTGGGAAGAACCACAATGGTGGCATGTGCCAACCTCCCTACATCTTGCTCCGGTTGAAATAAAGCATGGCACAATGCCTGGAAAGGACCCAGAATATGGTGACCCAATATTTTATAAAATTCAGGGCCCAGCCCATCCGGTCCCGGTGCTTTTGCTAGTTTAAGGTGCTTCAATACATGCATCATTTTTGTACCTGATATCGGGCTATTAAGGGCCTCCAACTGAGCCGGGGTCAGAGCAGGAAGATCCAGCCCACTGAAAAAACTTTCCCTTTTCCTCGTATCACTACAGCCTTTATCGTACAAATCTGTATAAAAGTTTACAAAGGCACTGTGAATGTCCCTTTCACTGCTGACCATCCCCCCACCGCCTTGTCACACTGTTTCGTCGAGGATCTGAAGGCGACGAAACAGTGTGACAAGGCGGTGGCCGTAGCGAGAAGGTTGCTAGGCTGTATAGAGAGAGGTGTGACCAGCAGAAGAAAGGAAGTGTTGATGCCCCTGTACAAGTCGTTGGTGAGGCCCCACCTGGAGTATTGTGTTCAGTTTTGGAGGCCGTACCTTGCTAAGGATGTAAAAAAAATTGAAGCAGTGCAAAGAAAAGCTACGAGATTGGTATGGGATTTGCATTCCAAGACGTATGAGGAGAGACTTGCTGACCTGAACATGTATACCCTGGAGGAAAGGAGGAACAGGGGTGGTATGATACAGACGTTCAAATATTTGAAAGGTATTAATCCGCAAACAAATCTTTTCCAGAGATGGGAAGGCGGTAGAACGAGAGGACATGAAATGAGATTGAAGGGGGGCAGACTCAAAAAAAGATGTCAGGAAGTATTTTTTCACAGAGAGAGTGGTGGATGCTTGGAATGCCCTCCCGCGGGAGGTGGTGGAGATGAAAACGGTAACGGAATTCAAACATGCGTGGGATATACATAAAGGAATCCTGTGCAGAAGGAATGGATCCTCAGGAGCTTAGCCGAAATTGGGTGGCGGAGCCGGTGGAGGGAAGAGGGGTTGGTGGTTGAGAGGCGAGGATAGTGGTGGGCAGACTTATACGGTGTGTGCCAGAGCCGGTGGTGGGAGGCGGGACTGGTGGTTGGGAGGCGGGGAATAGTGCTGGGCAGACTTATACGGTCTGTGCCCTGAAAAGACAGGTACAAATCAAGGTAAGGTATGCACATATGAGTTTATCTTGTTGGGCAGACTGGATGGATCGTGCAGGTCTTTTTCTGCCGTCATCTACTATGTTACTATGTTACTATTACGATTCTTGGTGATTACCCTCTTTGGGACTGTATTTCGAATTAAGCTATCCAACAGTTTGCCTGCCTTGTTGTCCCACTTATGCAATTGATATTTGTACATCTGTATGTCTTGTTTAGTCAAAAGGATATCAACCTTAAGTCTAGTATCCGCAAGTATTCCTGGCACGCCTCACCAGACCCTCCTCTCACCAGCTGCGCTCTAAGTGATTTTAGCCTACGTGCCAAACTGATTAACTCCTGATACTGGAGCTTCTGCGTGTGGGCACTATACTCCATTATTTTCCCTCGGATGGTGGCTTTCCCCACCTCCCAATAAATGACTGGATCTGCTTCAGACGGATCGTTATCTCTTAAAAATAATCCCCACTCGTATAAGAAACTGCTTGAACTCCACATCTAAATACAGGGAAGGGTTCATTCTCCAACCACTGCTTTGGCTCTGGAGAGAGAAACTTATATCCACCCACGTCATACCATGGTCAGAAACTACTCCATCTTCCAAGGCAGACTTCCTGACTGACGAAAATAGGAAGAGGATATAAGTATATAGTCTAGGCGGGCATAGACCTTATGCACCTGGGAGAAAAAAGTGAAATCTCTCTCGTCCGGGTTCAATACTCTCCAAATATCCAACAGGTTCAGCTCTTGTTGGAGGAAATTCACTCCACGTGCTTCAAACTGCTTTGGCCTTTTCTTGGGGGGGCTACAATCTACCAAGGGGTCTGCTGTTATATTAAAGTCACCCCCCAAAAGTAACTCATATTCAGAGAGTGGCGCCAGTAGTGCTAGTAGATTGGAAAAGAATTTGTGAAAATATACATTCAGGGTGTAAATAGAGCAAAGAGCTATCTTCTTTCCTTGAATAACCCCCAACCACACTACATACTTACCTTCTGGGTCAGTGACAACTTTATGACACAGATAATCCAGCTGCTTGTTGATGAGGATTGCCACTCCCCTTTGCCTACCATTATAAGAGGCATATACCAACTCACCCACCCAGTCTTTTCTCAGTTTCTCGTGCTCTTTACAAGTTAAATGAGTCTCCTATAGTAACAAAATACCAACCTTCAAATGTCTGGCATAATTCAGTGTCTTTTTGCGTTTTATTGGAGAGTGGACTCCATCTACATTTAGGGTAGGTACCCACACATCACCCATCCCACCATAGTGTAACAAGCTTTAATCCCCCAATAAACTCACAGCAGTGGACGCCATCACCCCTCCTTATAGCAGTTCTACTACTCCATCGCTGAGATAGGGGGGTGGCAGCTTCTCAATGAAGGCACGGAGTTCCCCGGCAGATGCAAGGACCATGGTGCGATTATCGTGAGTCAGCCACACCTTAGCCGGGTACTGGAATGCAAACTTAATTCCTTTGTTGAACAGTTGCATGCAGAAAGGCACGAGGACTCTCCGTTGTTCAGAAACCTTAAGGGAGTAATCTTGAAATAGCAGCACCTTGGAGCCCTTATAATCCAGCGAACGCACTCGTTGAAACAGTTCCAGGATTTGGGCTTTTACAGCGTAATTCAGATATCGGGCGATAACAGATATCGGCCTGGCTCCTTCTTCCCTTCTACTTCCAAATCGGTGTGCCCTTTCAACGTGCACAGGCCCCATTTCCTCTGGCAAGCCAACCGCCTCGGTAACCATCTCTCCACTATTTCTTTTAAGTCCGCCTCTTTAAGGGATTCTGACAAACCAATGATTCGGATGTTGTTGCATCTCCCTCGATTTTCCTGATCTTCAACTTTCTCCTCTAGTTGTTTCTGTCACTCCGCCATTACTCTCACGCATTCTTCCAGTGTTTAGACCCGATCTTCTTGGGCAGAGATGCGATCCTCCTCCTGCTGTATGCGCAACGCATGCCCTGATACCAAATCTTTCAATTCATTGAGTGCAGCATTCAGCTTAGCCAGTTTTTCATCCAATGTGGCGCACCAAAATGCTGATAGTGTCTTCAGGAACATGGGCCACAGGAGAGTCGCGCTGCTGGGCCGCCATCTTGTGCATACCACTCACAGCCTGTTCTTTTCCCACCTGCGTCGACCTTGCTGGCAAAACACCACTTCCAGCGCTTCAAAACCACACAAACCAATTCTCCAGCACTGTTACTACAGTTTCCTCATGCTGGCCATCTCAAATTCCTCCGGGAGGATGCATTAGAGGGAGAATATTCTATCGAGGGAGCGGAGCTTCCAGGCATCTGCTCACGGCGCTGCCATCACGTGACCCCCCCCCCCCCCCCCCCCCCCCCCCCCCCGTCTTGCAGAGTTCTGTGCCATTTTTTTTTTTCAATTTAGGATTCTGTTTTGGAAGTTACTCCTAAGATTTGTGTTTTTCAGGTTTTGTGGTTGTCCCAAAATTTTAAAGAAAATTGCATCCTCTCTCAGAACACCTAGAGAAAATATACATCGATATCAGGAAAGGAGGACGATGGAACATGCTTGTAGTAACATACAGTCCAAGCCTAGAAATCGTAAGGAAAATTATAAGACTTAAAACCACTTGTAACATGAGACGACATACTGCCTGCTGCTAGAATTCTAGCCTTCCAGCAAACACAAAACCTGAAACACAACAGCTAATAGGAGTAAGCTCCAAACAGAACCCCTAATAGAAGGAAATGGTACAAAATCCCAAAAAGGTATCTGATGCAAGACACTACAGCTCCCTACAGCTATCCACATGGGAAAGACATTCAGAATTTCAAATTTCATAGTCTTGCTTTTGTATGAATCTAGTGTACGTGATCCAGTGGGAAAAAAAATCATTGCGAAGGATGCTATATTGGTGAAACAAGCCAGAAATTAAGGGCAAAAATCAGTCTTAGGCATAAATAAAATATTACAAAGAAACAGAATGGCAGCCCAGGTGAAAAAGTTAAAGGAAGACCACTCTCTTAACATCCTTACAATCGGGATGGGAGCCTTAGGAGCACACGAGTGAAAAATGTGAAATCAGGATGATGAAACACTGAAACACACAATGTCCTTAATAAGGACATTGGTTTTCTCGGCCATTCTCAGATATAAGCCCTTGCAGCTGCAAACTTTAACTGTGTCATCACTTCTGTCAAACCCACCCCTGTCCTACTGAGCTTTAATGACATGTGCAAGCAGTGTAAAATGTGGAATGGTCTGTTCTGTTTACTTCACTGACCTGCTGAACTCTTGAAAGCTAGTCACAGGTGTATTGTTAGTTGGTCTATCACCAACTTGTTTGTTGGCCAGGGTTTAAAAAGAAAATAAACCTTGCTTATTTTCTTGTACCCTCGTTATCCCAACCCACTCTCTTCCTCCCCTCCCTCGCCCCTGACTACAATAAGCCCTAAAACGTCAACCACCTGAGGAACTCTGAAGTCTTATTTTCAAAGCACATACAAAGTTACATAGAATTGGGGAACCGAAGGAGGAAGATGTGCTAGCGAGTATTTTTTTTTTTTTTTTAAATAAATTAAGGTGGGGGCTGCTTGTGCAGAGATTTGCAAGGGGCCCTTTATAGGGAAAATGACTTGAGCTGGGGGGGGGGGAGCTTCACTGAGCTACATCTCTTAAACATTGTGGCCCCAGGTGAAGAACGTGCACATTTTTGCAGCAATGTGCATTCTAGATGGAGTGGAGGAGTGGCCTAGTGGTTAGAGCACTGGTCTTGCAATCCAGAGGTGGCCGGTTCAAATCCCGCTGCTGCTCCTTGTGATCTTGGGCAAGTCACTTAATCCTCCATTGCCTCAGGTACAAACTTAGATTGTGAGCCTTCCTGGGACAGAGAAATATCCAGTGTACCTGAATGTAACTCACCTTGAGCTACTACTGAAAAAGGTGTGAGCAAAATCCAAATAAATAAATAGGTGCAAATATAGCATGCATTAAACTTGGTACTGGTTTACTAACACCAGCAGAAATAACTTTTGTTTTAGCACAGCTTAGTAAATAAGCCCTGAATCGGTGAGTTCATCATAGTTCACTGGACTAACAAAGCAAGTAATTGAACAGCATCTGGTGGAGTACATCAGAAAGTCATCAGTGTGGTGAAGGAATAGTAAGTTTATATATAATTCTCTCTTTATTGCAGAAGGAGGTGCGAACCCAGATTTAAATGCTAATCTGGCAAACCTGATAGAACAGTGTCGATCAAAAAATATGCCGAAGGCTTCAATTGAGACAGCAATTAATGGAGTGGTGCGTATTCTTTGCCTATTGGAAACAAACACTAAATGCTTATTTTTTTCTTCATTTTCTCCCCTTCACCAGAAATCACCATTTGCCTGTGATTATGACTTAATTCTCTCAGCAAGTGTGGTTTAGAAAGATGATCAGCTGAAGGCTATAGAGAATGTCCAGTTGATTCAGTTTCAGGAGGGAGAGTTTGATCGTTCCTGAATTCTTTTATATAAGAACTTCAGGTGCCAGAATGCATCAGGAAGGGAATGTCAAAACCAGGACTGTAAAGTGGGCCATTGACTTTTTTTGTTCGTGTTCTTAATTTCCATTTACCAAAGTATTGTTGGTCCTTGAAGGGTAAATAGAGCAAACTTCTGAATAGCAACTGTTGTCAAAGCAGATATGAGATTTTCAGAAAAAATTATCATATTGTGAAAAGGACACATGAGCATGGTGAAGTGGAAGCCACTATAGGCATTTCATTCCAACCACTGACAGACCACAGTGTCATTCATCCACATTTATTCATGCCTTTTATTTCCCTGTAGTAGCTGTCAAATAGTAACATAGTCTCCCCCCCCCCCCCCCCCCCCCCCCCCACCAATATTCAAAGGCATTTAACTGGCCAGGATCAGCATCTGGCTGGTTAAATGCCACATAACTGGCAATCCCGTCAGTATTGAGCGGGACATGAATATTGCTGGTTAGCACCACTTTCAACTCCCCCCCCCCCCCCCCTTTAATTCTGCTTCTTTTTATACAGATAACATCTGGCTGTTTAATGGCTTAAACAGTCCAATATCTGTATTTGAAAATATCTACATAAGCAAGTTATGTGCTCACCACTCTTTGGTGAATGCATAACTTGATCTAAATAATAGGCCTTTTATGGGAGCAATATTGATGCTTATTAAATATTTATTTTCTACCTGGGGAAAACAGGAAAATGATTAAGAATAAAAGTTTTACTTTTAGTGTACATATGCTTTTCTTTAAACACTAGGTAACGCTGTTCAGGTTTTATGTTCAAAAATAAGCCGCTTTTAAAGGAGCAGTGCAGACTTTCCCACTGAGGATTGTAGTGCCTGTGAGAAATCATTTTGATCTGTCCTGGAGAGAAATGAAGCAGATTCCACAAGCCATAGAGCCATGACAGATGGGAGAAAGAGAAGCCTGAGATCACTGATGGGTGTGAAGAACTTTAAGACGAAGAGGAAGCCTGGGAACTACTGCAAGCCAAGAGAAAGAGGAGCCTGGGTATTGTGGCAGGTAGAGAGCCCAAGAGATATGACAGTAAACACACATCAATGGAAGGCAAGTTCATACGTGAAAAAGAAGAAAGAAACGAATATGTTCCCTAAGATTACAGCAGAAATAGTAAGATTATCACTCAAAATATACCAACCAAAAAAGTCAAAATGAGAAAAAACAGGAGGCAAGCCAAGTAAAAATCCAAACTGAGGAGAAAGTTATTAAGTTAAAAAAAAGTGAGCCCAGAAATAAAAAACCCAAAGGAGGAATAGGTAAGCTAAAGGGATAAAATACGATAAGCAAAAGAGAGGCCCAGCAGAAGGCAAAAATCTGGAATTCCTTTGCTCAGTATTTACAGAGCAATATGTCTAAGGTAGGAAATGGTATAAGTATGTAATTCCATATCATCATGCTGATCAATCCATAGACTGGTGGGTTGTGTCCATCTACCAGCAGGTGGAGATAGAGAGCAAAGCTTTTGCCTCCCTATATGTGGTCATGTGCTGCCGGAAACTCCTCAGTATGTTCTCTATCTCAGCAGGTGGTGGTCACACACAGCAGCAGCTCTGGCTAGGTCTCCAAGCCTAATTTTTAGGTTTTGTTGAGTACCTGGGGTTGAGGGCTCTTCTTGAGCAAGTGCAAACCTGGTGGCGCCAGGTCCCTCCTTTTCTCCCCCCTCCCGCTGGCTCCGTTAAAAAAAAAAAAAAAAAAATTTTGGACGTCCTTAAGGGCGTTTATTTCGACGTTTATTTAAACGTTTATTGAAGCTACTCACTGGGACACCAGGTCGTTACAGCTCGGAGCAAGAAGCAGGTAATTTTTACCTTTTTATAGCGGGCAGGGGGTTCCCCGATCGATCTCCACGTGGCCTATGGCGTCGGAGGGCGAGGGCGCGAAGAATCGCTCCCCGGACCGCGTGTGCGCTTCTAGCGGGGATGCGGGGGTTTTAAAGTCTGATTCGCCCTTGTTGGGTGTCAGTTTGGAGGCCGGTCAGTGTCCCGGGTCTTCCTCCGGTGCGGCGGTTTTTCCCGCCATAAACGCCCATCCCCCGCTGCTCGCCTCCGCCATCTTGGCCGGCCACTCTGCTCGGACGGCTTCTTCTTGGGCTGCCCTTGAGCTGGGAGACGTTCATGCCATGGCCGCCCTTGATTTGGGCGACGGCAAAAAAGCGGCTAAAGTTAAGCGCCGTTCTTCCCGCGCGGCTCCTTCGCGGAGTGTCGTGCCGGACGCCATCTTGGATGCGCAGCATGTTTCTCTTCCGCTCTTGCGAGCGCCGGTTGAGGGTGCATCTGGGGCTGTGGCCCAGGCTGCTGAAATACACAGTCTGGGGGGTTTCTCCCCCGAGTTTATTTTGCTGCTGCATCAGGCCTTCCTTATGCAAAACGCTGCCCCTTCTCCCTTGTCCGACAAAGGGGTTGAGGCCCCCGGAAGTAAACGCCCTCGGGTGGATTCCCAGGGCTTAGAGGACTCTGTTTCCTCTGATGTAGATGAGGGCAGCGTATCTGAGTTCTCCCAACGGTCCTTTGGGGATTCCTTGGAGGAGACGGATTCCCGCTCGGATGGAGCGGATGACCCCTCCGTAGCGCGGATCTTTCGCTCAGAGGATTTGCCCAACCTGTTAGTGCAGGCCATGAGCATTTTGAAGATTTCCTCTCCAGAGGACGTCTCTCCCTCAGCCCCTGTTGGCTCCGCCATTATGCTGGGGACGAAGCGCCCGCCTAGAACCTTCCACGTGCATGATGCCATGCACACCTTAATTTCGGCTCAATGGGATGTCCCGGAAGCGAGCCTCAAGGTGGCTAGGGCTATGTCCCGCCTCTATCCTTTGCCTGAAAGTGAACGTGAGGCCTTTCTTTGGCCTACCGTGGATTCTTTAATCACTGCGGTGACTAAGAAAACGGCGTTGCCGGTGGAAGGTGGCACGGCCCTAAAGGACGCCCAAGACAGAAGATTGGAGGCGGCCTTAAGGTCGTCCTTCGAGGCGGCTGCCTTAAGTTTGCAGGCCTCAGTTTGCGGCTCCTATGTGGCCAGGGCGTGCCTGACGATTGTGCAGCGGGCTTCCCCCTCGGATCCTTCCTTGAGGGCTGATTGGCCGGCCCTGGAATCGGGCTTGGCTTATTTGGCAGACTTACTGTATGATGTCTTGAGAGCCTCAGCTAAAGGTATGGCTCAGACAATCTCTGCGCGGCGCTGGCTTTGGCTGAAACATTGGTCTGCTGACCACGCCTCTAAGTCCCGCCTGGCTAAGTTGCCTTTTAAAGGCAAGCTGCTCTTTGGGGTCGAGCTGGACAAAATTGTGACCGATCTCGGCACGTCTAAGGGCAAGAGGTTACCAGAGGTCAGGGCTCGGGCCAGTGCTTGCCCCGGTAACTCCAGAGGACGGTTTCAGGAAGCCTGTCGGTACCGCCCGGGCAAGTCGGGCTCCTCTGCCCCCTCTTCCTTCAAGAGGAACTTCTCCCCCAAGCAGCATTCCTTTCACAGAGACCGCCGTCCCGGAGGTGCGCCCTCCGGTCCTCCCCCAGGGTCTCGTACCCAATGACGGGGTCCTGTCCATGGCCCAGTGCAGATTGGAGGACGCCTGTCCTCGTTTCTGGGCGAGTGGACCAGGGTAACTTCAGACGCTTGGGTGCTGGAAGTCATCAGAGACGGCTACAAGCTAGAGTTCTGCCGACCCTTAAGAGACGGGTTTGTACTCTCTCCCTGCAAGTCTCCGGTCAAAGCTGTGGCAGTGCAGCAGACCTTGGACAATCTGATCCGCCTGGGTGCGGTCGTTCCGGTGCCAGAAAATCAGCTTGGCAAGGGACGTTACTCCATTTACTTTGTGGTACCAAAGAAAGGAGGTTCTGTACGGCCTATCCTCGACCTCAAAGGGGTCAATCGGGCCTTGAAAGTTCGGCACTTTCGCATGGAGACTCTCCGCTCTGTGATAGCGGCAGTGAAGGCAGGGGAGTTCCTGGCATCCTTGGACATCAAGGAAGCGTACTTGCATATTCCCATCTGGCCTCCTCATCAACGCTTTCTGCGTTTTGCAGTCCTGGGCCGACACTTCCAGTTCAGAGCCCTCCCGTTCGGGTTGGCTACTGCTCCGCGGACCTTCTCCAAAGTAATGGTGGTCATCGCGGCCTTCCTGCGAAAGGAAGGAGTACAAGTCCATCCTTATCTGGACGACTGGTTGATCCGAGCCCCCTCTTATGCAGAGTGCGGCAAGGCTGTGGACCGGGTGATTGCTCTTTTGAGCTCCCTGGGGTGGATCATCAACTGGGAGAAAAGCCAGCTGCGCCCGACTCAGTCCCTGGAGTATCTGGGAGTTCGATTCGACACCCAAGTGGGCAGAGTGTTCCTGCCGGACAATCGGATTGTCAAACTTCAGGCTCAGGTGGACCAGTTCCTAGTAGCCTCTCCGCTTCGGGCTTGGGACTATGTGCAGCTGTTGGGCTCTATGACGGCCACGATGGAAGTAGTGCCCTGGGCCAGGGCTCATATGAGACCACTACAATCCTCTCTGCTGCAGCGCTGGACTCCGGTGTCGGAGGATTATGCTGTGCGCCTTCCCTTGGACCCAGCAGTGCGCAAGGCGCTGAGCTGGTGGCTGAAGACAGACAAGTTGTCTGCAGGGATGCCTCTTGTGACCCCGGAGTGGATTGTCGTCACGACGGATGCCTCTTTGACGGGCTGGGGAGCCCACTGCATGGGAAGGACAGCGCAGGGGCTCTGGTCTCCTGCAGAGGCAAAGTGGTCTATCAACCTCCTGGAACTCAGAGCCATTCGGTTGGCGCTTGTGGAGTTCCTCCCGGTACTGGCGTTGAAGCCAGTACGGGTCCTATCGGACAATGCCACGGCTGTGGCCTATGTCAACCG
Source organism: Microcaecilia unicolor (assembly GCF_901765095.1). Classification (NCBI taxonomy): domain Eukaryota; kingdom Metazoa; phylum Chordata; class Amphibia; order Gymnophiona; family Siphonopidae; genus Microcaecilia; species Microcaecilia unicolor. The sequence goes on along the minus strand of NC_044032.1, from coordinate 343,409,588 downwards.
CCAGGGAGGTACCAAGAGCGCCCCTCTAGCCAAGGAAGCCATGAATCTATGCCAGTGGGCGGAAGCGAACCTGGAACAGCTGTCAGCGGCCCACATTGCCGGAGTCATGAATGTCAAGGCGGACTTTCTCAGTCGCCATACCTTGGATCCCGGAGAGTGGCAGTTATCAGCTCAGGCGTTCTTGGACATCACGAAGCGCTGGGGCCAGCCGAGCCTAGATCTGATGGCGTCATCGGCCAATTGCCAAGTGCCGCGCTTTTTCAGCAGAGGACGGGACCCTCGATCTCTGGGAGTAGATGCTCTTCTCCAACAGTGGCCGACACAAGAGCTTCTCTATGTGTTCCCGCCCTGGCCCATGTTGGGCAGGGTACTAGACCGGGTGGCAAAGCATCCGGGCCGGATAATCCTGGTGGGTCCGGACTGGCCCAGACGTCCCTGGTATGCGGACTTGATCAGGCTGTCAGTGGACGACCCTCTGCGGCTGCCAGTGGAGCAGGGCCTGTTGCATCAGGGTCCCGTGGTGATGGAGGATCCCTCCCCCTTTGGTCTTACGGCCTGGCTGTTGAGCGGCAGCGTCTGAGGAAGAAGGGCTTCTCAGACAAGGAGGCATATTTTCAAAGCACTTTGGGAGGCTAAGTTCCATAGGTTTCTATGGAACTTTGGGAGGCTAAGTGCTTTGAAAATATGTCTCAAGGTCATCGCCACTATGCTGAGAGCGAGAAAGCGCTCTACTTCTACTGCTTACGCCAGGGTTTGGTGTACCTTTGCAGCGTGGTGTGAAGCAGGCTCACTTTCTCCCTTCACTGCTCCAATTTCTTCAGTGCTGGCGTTCCTGCAAGAAGGTCTGGAGAAAGGCCTGTCGCTCAGTTCCCTTAAAGTACAGGTAGCGGCTCTGGCTTGCTTCAGGGGCCGCCTGAAGGGTGCTTCCCTGGCTTCGCAGCCAGATGATGTACGTTTTCTCAAGGGAGTTAATCACCTGCGCCCTCCTCTGCGCTCAGTGGTGCCTGCGTGGAATCTCAACCTGGTGCTAAGAGCCTTGCAGAAGCCGCCTTTTGAACCCTTGTCGAGGGCATCTCTGAAAGACCTGACGTTGAAAGCAGTCTTTTTGGTGGCTATCACTTCAGCCAGAAGAATTTCCGAGCTCCAGGCACTCTCATGTCGAGAGCCTTTTCTGCAGTTCACTGAGGCAGGAGTGACTATTCGCACAGTGCCTTCCTTCCTGCCCGATTGTTTCTCGCTTCCATGTGAATCAGCAGCTCTGTCTCCCTTCCTTTCGTAGGGAGGACTACCCAGAGGAATACTCTGCTCTCAAATATCTGGATGTGAGACGAGTCGTCATCAGATACTTGGAAGTGACCAATGATTTCCGGAAATCGGATCATCTGTTTGTCCTGTTTGCAGGTCCTCGTAAGGGTCTGCAGGCTGCTAAGCCTACAGTGGCAAGATGGGTCAAGGAAGCCATTGCAGCGGCTTATGTGGCCGCGGGGAAGGTGCCGCCTATCCAGCTGAAGGCTCACTCCACTAGAGCTCAGGCGGCCTCGATGGCAGAGGCCGGGTCCGTCTCCTTGGAAGAGATTTGCAAGGCGGCAACTTGGGCATCGGCCCATACCTTCTCCAGGCATTACCGCTTGACTGTGGCTGCTCGGGCGGAGGCCCGGTTTGGAGCTTCAGTGTTGCGGTCAGGGATTTCTATGTCCCGCCCTGGGTGAGTACTGCTTCGGTACATCCCACCAGTCTATGGATTGATCAGCATGATGATATGGAAGGTAAAATTATGTATCATACCTGATAATTTTCTTTCCATTAATCATAGCTGATCAATCCATAGCCCCTCCCAGATATCTGTACTGTTTATATTCTGGTTGTATTTCAGGTTCAAGTTTAGTCTTCACTTCCTGTTCAGGAGGACTTCGTCTTCAAGTTTTTTCAATTGGATTCTTCAAGAGTTGAGACGAGTTTGTGTTACAGTGAGCTGCTGCATTCCTCTCCCCTCCGTTTTACGGGGCTGGATTGAGACATAAATTCTGCTGGCGCTCCCTCCCGCTTCGTGCGGCTGTAGGGCAGCTTTGTACCCCTCCCGCTTCGGCGGTGTTAGGGTCAGTCAGCTCCTCCCGCGGTTGCGGTTGCAGGATAAGCCAGATCCCCCCGCATCGGCGGGGTGGTGTCCCTCCCCCGCTCCGCGGGGATGAGCTGGACGGATTCCCCTCCCCCACTTGTGTGGGGATGAGCTGGGTTAATTCCCCTCCCCCGTTTCGGCGGTGGTGAGCTGGGCAGAGTGTCCCTTTGTGGGTGTAATTCTCTAAGTGCTGAGTCCTGCGGATGGAGCTTTGATATCGACATACTGAGGAGTTTCCGGCAGCACATGACCACATATAGGAAGCCAAAAGCTTTGCTCTCTATCTCCACCTGCTGGTAGATGGACACAACCCACCAGTCTATGGATTGATCAGCTATGATTAATGGAAAGAAAATTATCAGGTATGATACATAATTTTACCTTATTACAAATCCTTTACAGATGAGGAGGTACTTGAAGTACTTAAGCAAGTCAGTGAATAAGGCCGGGGGACTTGATTCAGTATAACTGGGATACTGAAAGAGCCCAAAAATGGGCTGAGTGCAGCCTTTACAGTTCTGTTTATCTATTTCCTAGGAGTACAGGAAACCAATAGTCTCGCTACACAGAAATGGTAAAGGAGGAAGAAATCAACTACAGACTCCTTAAACTACTTTGAATCGGTGACAAAATTACAGAAACATTAATAAATAAAATAATGGTGTGCTACTTTAAAATGAGTAATGTACAGCACCTGAGACAAGACAGATTCACAAATAAAAGATGAAAAAGGCAAAATCCTGATCCACTATCTGTAATTTTGATAAGGTTCAACTTTATTTAGTATACCACAGATCTCTAAAGTTAAGCAGTTTACCGTGGATAATTCAAGAAACTAAACCAAAAAAAAAAAAGAAGAGTAATGGGACGATACATTAGGAAACTTAAGTTACACATTTTATAATAAGGGGGACAAGGGGTAGGAAATAATTAAACCTAATGAAAACAAAAGGTGGAAAGGGAATGGGGATTAAAATAGACAGACAAAATAACAAAGACAATTCCAGTGCCTGCCAAGAATCAACGACTGGATTGCACAGCGAGGTCTTCAGATCCAAGTTATGTAATACTGAAAGCTTTTCTGAAAAGGTACGTTTTCAAGGCTGCCCAAAAATTCATAAAAGAGAGCTCTAATACAGAGATCCAAGGGTATGAAGTTTCATTGAGTAGGGGCAACCACAGAAAAAAAAAGTTGATCTAGCATGGTGTTAATGAATCTGCAGATGAGAAGGAATGACGAGGAGATGTTGGTTAGAAGAACGCAGAGAGTGGATTGGCACTTAAGGAAGAAGTGATCTGAACAGGTATTCCAGAATGAAGTATTTGATGTGTTAAAGCTAGTACCATAAATATGATACAGAATTGGATGGGGAACCAGTGTTCAGACTTCAGATGAGGGGTAACACTATCGTATTTTCCAGCTCCATGTATATGCTTAAATACTGTGTTTTGAACTAGTTGTAAATGACATAGCTGATAAAGTGGGAGACCATGAAAAATGGAATTGCAATAATCAAGATGGGAGATTACTAAGGCATGTACTAACTAGCGAAGTGACTAAATCAAAGAGTGAATAGGCAGCTCTGATCTGCCTCCAATTAAAAAAACACAAAAATGACTTTTGCACAACATAAGAGTAGCCATACTGGGTCAGACCAATGCTCCATCTAGCCCAGTATCCTGTTTTCCAAACAGTGGCCAAGCCACATCACAAGTACCTGGCAGAAACCCAATTAGCAGCAACATTCTGTGCTACCAATCCCAGGGTAAGCAGTTGCTTACCCATGTCTGTCTGAACTTTTCCTCCGGGAATTTGTCCAAACCGTTTTTTAAATCCAGAAATGCTAACCACTATTACTACATCCTCTGGCAAAGAGTTCCAGAGCTTAACTATTTGTTGAGTGAAAAAAATATTTCCTCCTATTTGTTTTAAAAGTATTTCCATGTAACTTTCTCAAGTGTCCCCTAGTCTTTTTACTTTTGAAACAAGTAAAAAAAATAGATTTTCTTCTACTTCTTCTACACCACTCAAGATTTTGTAGACCTCAATCATATCTCCCCCTCATCCGTCTCTTTTCCAAACTGAAGAGCCCTAACCTCTTTAGCCTTTCCTTGTACGAGAGGAGTTCCATCCTCATTATCATTTTGGTCACTCTTCTTTTGAACCTTTTCAAATTCTGCTATATCTTTTTTGAGATATGGCGACCAGAACTGAATGCAATACTCAAGGTGTGGTTGCACCATGGAGTGATACAAAGGCATTATAGTATTTTCGGTCTTATTCACCATCCCTTTCCTAATAATTCCTAGCATCCTGTTTGCTTTTTTTGCTGCCGCTGCTGCACACCGAGTAGAAGATTTCAGCGTATTATCTACAACACCCAAATCTTTTTCTTGAGTGCTGACCCCCCTCCCCCATGGTGGACCCTAGCATCAGGTAACTATGGTTTTGATTATTCTTTCCAATGTGCATCACCTTGCATTTAATCACATTAAATTTCATCTGCCATTTCGATGCCCAGTCTTCCAATTTCCTAAGGTCTTCTTGCAATATTTCACAGTCCACTCATGTTTTAACAAAGTTGAATAGTTTTGTATCATCTGCAGATTTAATCACCTCACTCATCGTTCCAATTTCCAAATCATTTATAAATAATTAGCACCGGTCCCAATACAGATCCCTACTACTACTTATCATTTCTATAGCACTACAAGGCGTACGCAGCGCTGTACACCATGCACAAAAAGACAGTCCCTGCTCAAAGAGCTGACAATCTAGAAAAGACAGGCAGACAGACAGAACAATTAAGGGTAAGGGAATAAAGAGGTGAGGATGAAAGGATAGGGCAAGTGAGCAGTGGTTAGGAGTCAAAAGCAGTGATAAAGAGGTGGGCTTTAAGTTTGGACTTGAAAATGGCCAAAGAGGGGGCTAGACGTACAGGCTTGGGAAGTCTATTCCAGGCGTGAGGTGCAGCATGATAAAAGGAATGGAGTCTGGACTTAGCAGTAGAGGAGAAGGGGACAGATAAGAGAGATTTATCAACAGAACAGAGTACCCAAGGGGGAGAGACAAGAGTGGAGAGGTACTGGGGAGCGGCAGAGTGAATGCACTTATAGGTCAATAAGAGATGTTTGAGTTGAATGCGGAAACGGATAGGGAGCTAGTGAAGTGACTTAAGGATAGGGCTAATGTGAGCATAGCGACTTTGGCGGAAAATGAGTCGCGCAGCAGAGTTTTGGACTGATTGAAGAGGAGAGAGATGGCTAAGAGGGAGGCCAGTGAGAAGCAGGTTACAGTAATCAAGGCGAGAGGTGATAAGAGTGTGGATAAGGGTTCTGGTAGAGTGCTCAGAGATGAAGGGACGGATTTTGCTGATGTTATAGAGAAAGAAATGACAGGTTTTGGCAATCTGCTGAATGTGAGTAGAGAAGGAGAGAGAAGTGTCAAAGATGACCCCAAGGTTACGAGCAGATGAGACAGGGAGAATGAGAGTGCCATCCACAGAAATAGAGAAAGGGGGGAGAGGAGAGGTAGGTTTAGGGGGAAAGATGAGAAGCTCGGTTTTGGCCATATTAAGTTTCAGATGACGCTGAGACATCCAGGCAGCAATATCAGATAGGCAGGCTGAAAGATTGGTCTGGATGCTGGTTGAGATTTCGGGGATAGAGAGGTAGGTTTGAGAGTCATCAGCATAGAGATGGTATTGAAAGCCATGGGATGATATCAGAGAGCCAAGGGAAGAAGTGTAGATGGAGAACAGGAGCGGACCGAGAACAGAACCCTGAGGTACACCGATTGGTAGAGGGATAGAAGTGGAAGAGGATCCACCAGAGTGTACACTATAGGTGCGAAGCGAGAGGTAGGAGGAGAACCAGGAAAGAACAGAGCCCTGGAATCCAAATGAAGCTAGCGTATCAAGGAGTAGGCTGTGATCAACAGTGTCAACAGCGGCGGAAAGATCGAAAAGGATGAGGATAGAATAGAGACCTCTGGATTTGGCCAGGAACAGGTTGTTGGAAACTTTTGTAAGTGCAGTTTCAGTTGAATGAAGAGGGCGAAAGCCAGATTGGAGTGGGTCAAGAACAGCTTGAGATGAGAGAAAGTCAAGACAGCAGCGGTGAATGGCGCATTCAAGTAACTTGGAAAGGAAGGGGAGGAGGGAGATGGGTCGATAGTTGAAAGGACAGGTAGGGTCAAGTGAAGTCTTCTTCAGGAGCGGTGTGACCACAGCATGTTTGAAGGCATCAGGAACGGTCGCAGTGGAAAGAGAGAGATTGAGGATATGACAGATAAAAGGGGTGAGAGTAGGAGAGATGGTGTTGAGAAGGTGGGTAGGAATGGGATCAGAGGAACAGGTAGTTCATTTTGAGGAGGAGAGAAGATGTGATGTTTCTTCATTAGTGACTTCAGGAAAGGAGGAAAAGGACGGAGGAGTTAAGGAAATAGGGGAACGGACGAGGGGAGGGAGATGGGGTGGTTTGGTAGAGAATTTGAGGTTTATCTTCTGAACCTTGTCGTGGAAGAACTCAGCTAGGGTCTGGGGAGATAGTGAGGGGGAGTTGGGGGTGGAGGCACCTTGAGGAGAGCGTTTAGTGTGGCAAAGAGAAGTCGAGGGTTTGAGCTGAGAGAATTAGCTGGATATAGTAGTCCTATTTGGCAAGCAAGAGAGCAGATTGGAAGGAGGTCAACATGAACTTGAAGTGTGTGAAGTCAGCAAGGGCATGAGATTTCAGCCAGAGGCGTTCGGCGGAACGGGTACAAGAACGTAGGTAGCGGATTTTAGGGGTCAGCCAGGGCTGGGGTTTGGTACGTCTTATAAGACTGGGTATGAGAGGTGCAAGAGTGTCTAAGGCAGAGGACAGAACAGTATTGTAGGAAGAGACTGCAATATTGATAGATTTGGATGGTGCAGTGGTGGAGAAGAGGTTTGAGACATTGGAGGATAGGGTAGTAGGGTCAATGGCCTGGAGATTCCTAGATAAATTGGTTAAGATCGGACGGGATTGGGAGGGAGGAAGTTTAAGTTTAAGATCCCTGTGGCACTCCACACCCTCCTCCATTGAGAGAAATTACCATTTAACCCTACCCTCTGTTTTCTGTCCAATCCTAATCCACATTGGAACCTTGCCTCCTGCCTTCTCAGGAGTCTCTCATGAGGAATGTTATCAAAAGCTTTCTGAAAATCTAGATACACTACATCACTGTAGAAATGTGTTGAAAGAAGGAAAGACGATTATCGTCTACATCCCTAAGCATTTTAACAGAATCCTTCAAAGGAATAGACAAACCACAGAGCGATGGAGAACAAGGAAGACCAAATGGACTAACCAGGGGAAAAATACAGAAACAGTTTTTGCAATATTAAGTTTTAGCTTATTGGAACTGAAATAATTGGCGATCTTAGAGAGTTTCAAAGTAATTGAACCAATATTGAAGAGAGAGCGGTTTTCAAGTGAACTGGGGAAAGGAAGAAACGATATGGATCACCTTAAAAAGAGAGGATAGATCCTCTGTCCACGTGGGTGTTGTCTACAGACCCCCGACACAATTGGAGGAACTAGATAAAGATCTGATCGCAGATATTCAAAAGTTGGGGAAGAAGAGAGAGGTGCTTTTGTTGGGAGATTTCAATCTGCCGGATGTAGATTGGAAGGTTCCATCTGCGGAATCGGAAAGAAATAGAGAGATTGTGGATGCTTTTAAAAGTGCTCTGCTCAGACAAATGGTGACGGAACCCACGAGGGAGGAAGCGACGCTGGATCTGGTACTCACAAATGGGGATAGTGTGTGTGTCAAATGGAGCAGGTGGGGGGAAGAGGGGGTGGTGGTTGGGAAGCAAGGATAGGGGAGGGCAGACTTATACGGTCTGTACCAGAGCCGGTGATGGGAGGCGGGACTGGTGGTTGGGAGGCGGGAAATACTGCTGGGCAGACTTATATGGTCTGTGCCCTGAAAAGGACAGGTACAAATTCAATTCAAGGTAAGGTAAGGTATACACATATGAGTTTGTCTTGGGCAGACTGGATGGACCATGCAGGTCTTTTTCTGCCGTCATCTACTATGTTACTATGTAAATGTCCGAGTGGGTGGCGACCTGGGCAGCAGTGACCATCAAACGGTTTGGTTTGATATGACAGCTGAAGAGGAGGGCGGCCACTCAAAACTCAAAGTCCTGGATTTCAAGCATGCTGACTTTAGTAAAATGGGAGAATACCTGAGGAAGGAGCTGAAGGGCTAGGAGGATGTACGAGAAATGGAAGGGCAGTGGTCCAGGCTGAAAGAAACTATAAATAGGGCCACAAACCTTTATGTAAGGAGAGTAAATAAAAGCAAGATAAAAAGGAAACCAATATGGTTCTCCAAGCAAGTGGCTGAGAAAATAAAGGCTAAAGAGTTGGCATTCCAGAAATACAGAAAAACTCAAAAAGAGGAACACGGAGAGGAATACCGGATGAAACTGAAGGAAGCCAAGACAGAGATACGTCTGGCAAAAGCGCAAGCGGAAGAACAAATGGCTAGAAAGGTAAGGAGGGGTGACAAAAATTTCTTCAGGTATATTAGTGAAAGGAAAATGACTAAAAAGGGAATTGTGAGACTGAAAGATGCTGCAAACCGTTATGTAGATAATGATGAAGAAAAGGCAGATTTGCTAAATAGATACTTTTGTTCGGTTTTCACAGTAGAAAATCCTGGAGAAGGACCACGATGGACTGACAAAAGTACAAATGAGAGTGGAGTGAATTTAGCACCATTCACGGAAGAGAGTGTGTATGAACAACTAGGAAACCTAAAGGTGGACAAAGCCATGGGACCAGATGGGATCCACCCCACGATATTGAGGGAGCTCAGAGAGGTTCTGTCGGGTCCTCTTAAAGATTTGTTTAATAAATCCTTGGAGACGGGAGAGGTTCCGTGCGATTGGAGAATGGCGGAGGTGGTCCCTCTTCACAAAAGTGGTGATAGGGAAGAAGCTGGAAACTACAGGCCGGTAAGCCTCACTTCGGTTATTGGAAAAGTATTGGAAGCGATGCTGGAAGGACAGGATAGTGAATTTCCTGGAAGCCAATAACTTACAAGATCCGAAACAACATGGTTTTACCAAAGGGAAATCGTGTCAAACAAATCTCATTGAATTCTTTGACTGGATGACTGGAGAATTGAATCAAGGACATGCTATGGACATAATCTACTTAGATTTCAGCAAAGCTTTTGACACGGTTCCCCACAGGAGGCAGAGGTTTGGCTTGCTTGCAAAAATTGCTGCTGAAAAGCTAAGTGATTTGCTACTTATAAGTAATGAAGTGTCATAAATTGTATAAGTCGTAAGATGAAGAACTAAAAATAAAAATAAGAATATAAAGATAAAGATTAGAAAGCAATAATAAAAGCAAAAATATGAAGTGGGTAGATCTATGAAGAGTTACATGGCGCCCTAAAATATGGGACGCTGTACCCGGAAGGGAATGCTAATGAAGATTCTGATGATCCCCATATATATATTTATATAAAAAGTTTCTTTAATGCGGGTCTTTTGAAAAAATGTGTATATATAAATAATTCGGAAAAGAGTGGATGTTTGGGAGTTTATTGTGAGACATATATAGATTATTCCCCACATCTATAAAATTAGGTCTTTCAAACTAGATTTTACAAAATAAGTAATGGCATTGGGCTGTTGGTGTTGCACAGAACATGAGTTCAAGTGCCTCCTATTAATGTTAGGATCGTCTGTGCTGGTATGCCATTGAGCAGTTAATATGTACAATCCAGGGGAGGTAACTACATAACATGGTTCATATGTACAGGACCAATGTGACCCTGAGCTAAGATAGTGTAAGATGGCCTGGGAACGTCCAAAGAAGCAGAGAACTCCATAAAATTCTCCTTTGTATCTGGACTTCTTGGGCCTCTGCGTAGATGGGAGGTATTTTCCTGAGGCTGCATTCCAGTTAAAAGTGATGGAGACAATCCCCTCATGACTCAAGTAGTCAAATATACTACCACTGCAGACAGTCTCAAAGGTGATTTCGATGATGATGAAGACATTCTATCATGTAACTTTCAGGTTATGACTGGTATCTTTGTACAGCCAAGACAGAACCAGTGTAGGCCTTCAGAACAGAAGGTTCCTGAACAGAGCGAGTATAGCTGAAAAGCTAACATTTCAACAACAAAAACCTTAGTCACTCTAATCAATAACTGGTATCACTGAAAAGAACTTCAGTGGTAAAATGAAAAGTTATATAAAATTAATGAAAAAAGAAACACTGATGAAAGAGCTCTGTCACACATCTATTCATAGAGCAGAAGAAGAGCTGAGGAGACCCTGCAAATGATAAGGGCTACACATGCTGAGAACTTTACACTAAACTCTGACCTCTGGTAGAACTGTTCATCCTGGTGCTGTCAGATGACATCAGTACTTCTGTGTCTGATTCCATCCTGCTTATTGATGGGTAAATAGCCTTTCCATGCAGAAGGAAGCTTCATAAAAATTCCCATTATATGGCCTTGGCATGGACATTAATCTTTAGTCTGGTCTCTTAGTATGAAAATATTTTGAGTTTTGAATCTTTTGTTGTATTTTGCTCTCTTCTATATTAAAGATCACTAAAACAGGTGTGACATTGGTGGTTTGTTACGTATTGAACTCTGATCTTTTCTACTAAAGTAATATATTTTAGATAATATTGGATGAAATGAGACACTAAAAATCTCAGTTTAATATAAACTTGTCATATATAAAATGTAACATACAGGATTCTTCTTGTGTTGCCTATAAGAAGGGGGATTTTGCTTACACATCTCACCCACTTTTAGTTTTTGAGCTTGTTTGATCTTCATCTGTCTTGTGTTCAAAGTTACTTTAAAAACATCCTTAGCCTGCTGTCTTGCTCAATATCTTAAAATTCTGTACCCTTTGTTTCTTAAACAGATGGTGGCTATTGCAGTTCTAACAGTTTTATGATGTTGCAACTGCAAATATTTAAATGCTGAAAACATTATGTAGTTCTGGTTCACAAGATACCGTTATCAAATAAAAAAATAATAGAACTTTAGATTTCTCATTATACAACAGAAAATATCCATACTATTGCAGGGTGGTTCGTCATGAGAATCCTGGCATGGTGGAGACCTCATCTTTGCTTCATGTCATAAATGTTCCAAAATCCTCATGAGCCCCACTGTTTATATACTTCAGAAATAACTTGGTTCCTTGCCCTTTGAGCATAGTAGTTAAAGCTCGCATTCACTGTAACTATTGGCATGTGTGAATGTAGTTGTTGTGATCAATCTTTCTTTATCTGTTGCAGGAAAAAGCAAAGACCTTGTTCTATGCCCTCCTGTATGAAGGACGAGGCCCTGGAGGCTCCTCTTTGCTCATTGAGGTACTTACGGATAACCCCAAGAGGTCACTTCAACAGATTAAATTTCTTATGAGCAAGAATGGGTCAGTTCCATTATATGTTTTCCATGGATTAATGCCATATAGTAATATAGGGGGTTGCCTATATATAGTGCACTGTTGAATTACCCCCTTAGACCTTAATAGTCAAAAAAAACTGCCTGGTAGCATTTGCTATTTTTACCTGACTAAGCCACAGCCTATCTGGCTCATGACTATCAGTGGGTGGAGGGAGGTGGCTGGTGGGCCTGACAAGGACTGAAGATGGAGGAAGAGTTTTCAAGCATTGCAGGGCTTGGGAGGGAGATTGGCCGCCAGATGAACCATGGAGGTTGAAAGGGGGGTTGGTCACTCAGCTGGTGGGGGAGGCATATAACATATTGGAATTTTGGTATTTAGAGAGACGAGCATCTTCACTCCAAGTGGGGGGGGGGGGGGGCTTGCTTTGACTGAGGTTGGGAGAGGACTTAGTTGATAGATTTGGACCTAGTTGGTTAACTTTAGGCCACCAGCATATGTAGCTAAACTTAACTAACTAGTGATGAAAATCAGTTCACATTGGCCCTAAACCAAATCTGCCCTTGGGATGCCCACAATTTGAGAGACTAGAAATAGTTGCCTAGTCTAACTAGATGACTTTTTAGCTACTTCGTGGAGGTAAGGTTTTTTTTGTTTAAGATTTTGATTTGGCTAAATTCTTATTTAGCTACTAGATCTCTGAAAATTCAGCACATGGTGCTGTAGATAGCAATTGAAAAAGTTTCAAGTGCCCAGTTTTCCTGTTCACACTGCTAAGGATATATTCCAGCTGGAAACCAAAAAGTTCAACCATTTGTAAGATGTCATTCCTTTATCTAAACCAGTTATTTTTTTTGTCAGTTCTCATTGTCTTCCTTCTTTATATTCTACCATCATACCCAGTTTTATTCTTAGCATGCAAACCTGCACACACAAGTTATAGAATACCTACAGTTACACACACAACTTAATTGACAAATCAGCTGCTAATTGGCACTAGCAACCAATTATTGGTCATAATACTAGCAGTAATTTGCCATTACACGCAATATTCTATAATTGTAGCATGAAAATTCTATAATGCTTAATTTCAAGGTGTGGGAGGGACACGAGCAGGTCAGTGCGTGTCCACAACTTTCCAACAGTTGCACACACGATTGTTAATGTTTAGTTGTGGACGTTTACACCAGCCATTGACATGGTATAAGTGGCCACGCCTAAATGTTGGTGCATAACTGCAGACTTAAGCTACTATTATATAATGATACATGTACATAATTGGCAACCTGTAGAGAATTACTCCCAATCAGGCTTATTTTCAAAAGAGAAGGACGCCCATCTTTCGTCACAAATCGGAAGATGGGCGTCCTTCTCACAGGGTCGTCCAAATCGGTATAATCAAAAGCTGATTTTGGACGTCCCCAACTGCTTTCTGTCACAGGGATGGCCAAAGTTCACGGGGGCGTGTCGGAGGCGTAGCGAAGGCGGGACTTGGGTGTGCCTAATACATGGACGTCCTCGACCCATAATGGAAAAAAAAAAAGGGTGTCCCTGACGAGCACTTGGACGACTACCTGGTCCTGTTTTTCTTACGACCAAGGCACAAAAAGGTGCCCGAACTGACCAGATGACCACCGGAGAGAATCAGGGATGACCTCCCCTTACTTCCCCAGTGGTCACTAACCCCCTCCCACCCTCAAAATAAACTTTAAAAATATTTTGTGCCAGCCTCCAATGTCATACTTGGGTCCATCACAGCAGTATGCAGGTCCCTGGAGCAGTTTTAGTGGGTGCAGTGCACTTCAGTCAGGCGGACCCAGGCCCCCCCCCCCCCCACCTGTTACACTTGTGGTGGTAAATGTGAGCCCTGCAAAGCCCACCACAAACCCACTGTACCCACATCTAGGTGTCCCCCTTCACCCCTAAGGGCTGTGGTAGTCGTGTACAGTTGTGAGTAGTGGGTTTTGGGGGGGCTCAGCACCCAAGGTAAGGGAGCTATGTACCTGGGAGCAATTTCTGAAGTCCACTGCAGTGCCCCCTAGGGTGCCCGGTTGGTGTCCTGGCATGTCAGGGGGACCAGTGCACTACGAATGCTGGCTCCTTCCACGACTAAAGGGCTTGCATTTGGTCGTTTCTGAGATGGACGTCCTTGGTTTCCATTATTGCCGAAAATCAGAAACGACCAAGTCTAGGGACAACCATCTCTAAGGACGACCTAAATTTCAAGATTTGGGCATCCCCGACCGTATTATCGAAATGAAAAATGGACGTCCATCTTGTTTCGATAATATGGGTTTCCCCGCCTCTCCATTGGGACATTTTGCAAGGACGTCTTCAGCAAAACTTGGGCGTCCCTTTCAATTTTGCCCCTCCACGTGTCGTAAAATTCTATTATCTCACTTCTGATCACTCATCAGCATCCTCCTTCTCAATTTTTGCCTTCAGACTGTCATTGGAATGCTTTTTTAGGGACGTTCCCTAAAGTGATAGCGTGCCAAAAAGACGGAGGGCTTGTCCGTCTGTTTGTAAACAAAGCCATGTGCACAGCTAAAGGTGAAGTGACAAGGTGCAAGTGTGAAAGAATATACCGCTTTTCTTATACACACATGTATATATGCATTGCCATACTGGGTTAGACTTAAGGTCCATCAAGCCCATTATTCTGTTTCCTGTTTTTATATTCATGATGGTTTATGGGCTTCTCCTCCAGGAGCTTGTCTAGACCTTTTTTGAAGCCCAGCTATACTAATCATTTTTACCAATCTTCTGGCAGCAAATTCCAGAGCTTAAATATGCATTGAGTTTATTAAGCAAAAAAAGTTTAGGGAAATTAAGACAACTTCAAAGAATTAGACATTGAGGGGCATTTTCAAGAAAACGTCTAAGTCTGATTTTGGATGTTTTGCTAGAAATGTTCAAAAATCGAGTGGTGAACAAAGCCAGTTTGGTAAAACATCTATCTTTTTTATTCGAAAATCGCCTTTTTCCTAGATGTTCTGTGTTCATGTGCGTTTATCTTTTGGGACCATTTTGGAAAATAAAACTTCCAAGAGAAAAATGCCCAAAAACCAGCTATTGGGATGGTTATCGAAACTTTAGTCACTTCTAAAAAGCATTTTTTCCAACTTGCCTTTGGTCACGATCCAGTCATGGCCTGGCATTGAACGTGGCGTACTCCATTCATGGTCCATGGCATCTCAGTGATTCCTTTTTTTTTGTTCGAATGGCCTTTTGGTATGTGTGACCCTGTCCTATCAAATTATGGCATTCCTTTCTTTTATGTTATTTTAGTATATGTAAACTGCTGTGGCCAACGCTGTTGCAACAGTGGTATATCAAGTTTTAATAAAGTATAAACTCTTACTATAAACTATGTCTGGGGCCATTATTCTTAGTAGACTGGCCACACAGACATCCCAGCAGAGTAGTGGGGCAGTCTAGGGGCCACTGCAGAGATCTTGACATGAAAGGTCCCAGGTACACTTCTCACCATAACCCCCTTATATTGTATGGTGAGCCCTTCAAGAGCAGAAAAATACCTACTGTACCTCACTGTACACCACTACAATAACTCTTTTTTTTTTTTTTTTAATTTGTATTTATTTATTGGTTTTATGTAATAACAAACATGTTGCATATCAAGCAGTCATTCGCTGATACAATCCAAAATGTTCCCATCCCCCTCCCTCATCCCCCCTCCCCCCTCAACAAATTATACGTTTAAGATTTATGTCATGCGGGTTAAACTCCGATATTGAGTCCATAATTCTGAAGATTCATTATAACGTCCCAATCTTTTGTCCGTAAATTTCTCCATTTCGCCAATCAAAGATAACTTCAAAAGCCAATCCTCTTCTGAGGGTGCCTCTAATTGTTTCCAATGCTTTGCTATTACAGTTTTTGCCGCTGCCAAGCACATTCTTTTAAACCGACTCTGCCATTTAGCTCCTCGTCTATTACCCAATCCAAGCAAACACCATTGAGGTTCACACGGGAAGGGCTTCCCCGTGTGGGCTGCTATCTTTGTTGCGACATTTCCCCAGAAGACCTGTATTTTGGCACAGGACCACCAAATGTGTAGATAGGTCCCTTCCTCATCTCCACATCTCCAACACCATTGTGATGTCCCTGGAAACATAACATGCAGTCTGTGTGGGGTATAATACCATCGTGACAGGATTTTGAAAGCATTTTCCTTTATCAGCACACAAGTTGAGGCTTTAGTAACCTCAGCCAGAATTGCCTTCCACTCGTGTGCTGTAAATTCCTTATTCAAATCCCGTTCCCACTGAAGCATATAAGGACACTTCTCAAAGGTCCTACCCCTTAAAAATTTATACAATATCGAAATAGTACCTTTCATTTTCCCCAGGGAACTCCACATATTCTCTAGGCCCTCAAACTCTTCCGGGTCCGTCTTCAACCACCCTTGTGTTTGTATATAATGTTTGACTTGTATGTAAAAGAATTGTTCAGTCTCTAAGATCCCATTTTGTTCTTTAAGCTCCGCAAAGGGCACCATTTGTCCATCATCCATTAGATCTCTAAAACAAATTATCCCTTTCTCTGCCCATCTCCTTGCCACCGGATGTCCCATTCCTATCTGAAACCCTGGTTCTCCCCCAATGTATGCAAAAGATGAGGTGAGCCTGGACTGCCACTGGTTACTCCTAACCACTGCCCACAATGTTAAGAGGTGTTGCACAAAAGGATTGGAAGTCAGTGTTGTGTACATTCTACGTGGATAGGAGGCCCAAAGTACTGATTTGAGACATTGATTCGGCACCATAAGTTGATCAAGTTGGGCCACCACTGACAGCCTGTCTTGGCTCCATGCGGAAATGAACTTTAATTGAGCAGCCCAGTAGTACCATTTAAGGTTTGGAACACCTCTTCCCCCCAAGTCAACTGCCTTCCATAACAACTTTCTGCTTTGCCTTGGCGCTTTGCCCTCCCAAATAAATCTCAATAGCGCTCTCTGCAATTTCTCCAACTCCCCCTTTGGCACTAATATTGGTAATGTCTGAAAGAAGAATAGTACTCGGGGTAGAATATTCATTCGGACAACTGCAATACGCCCCCACCATGACAGCCATTTCCCCGTCCATGCTTCTAAATCTGCTCGTACCTGTTGAAAAAGTGGTATATAGTTCAGGGAAAATACTTGAGAAATCTCCATAGGTATCCTGACCCCCAGATATTTAATCTTATCATGCCTCACACGGAATGGGTATGTTCGCATGAGCTCTTGCATCCAGGCCTGTGTAAGGGAAATCCCCAACAGCTCTGATTTGTCATAATTAATCTTAAAGCCTGACATGCGTCCGTACTCTGATAGAATTACCATCAAGTTCGGAAGGGTCAATGCAGGATTTCCCACAAAAAATAACACGTCGTCCGCAAATAATGCTAATTTGTGTTCTATAGTCCCAATTACTATCCCTTTTACATCCGCAGATTCTCGAATCTTCTGCGCTAACGGCTCTATATAGAGCGCGAAGAGCAGCGGCGACAGTGGGCAGCCCTGGCGAGTGCCTCGTTCTATCGGGAATGTCGACGTGTACCCCCCATTGATTTTTAATCGAGCTATTGGCCTTTCATATAGCCTATGAAGCCATCCCAGTAGACCAGTCCCAACTCCCATATTTTCCATAACTTCCCAGAGATAAGGCCACTCCACCCTATCAAATGCTTTTTCTGCATCTGTACTTAGCAAAGTGACCGGTATATCTTGTCTCTGAGCCTCCCATATAACATGCAGTGTTCGGCGTACATTATCTGCTACCTGCCGGCCCTTAACAAACCCAGATTGGTCAGTATGTACTAATTTTGGTAGGATTGCACCTAGCCGGTCTGCCAATACTTTTGATAATATTTTTATATCTAGGTTGATCAGCGAGATTGGTCTATAGGACCCACATATTGCAGGGTCCCTTCCTGGCTTTAAAAGCAGGGATATTCCCGCCTCGTGCATACTAATGGGCAAAGACTGACCCTCAAAACAGGCATTACCCACTCTCATCAGCAAGGGTCCCACTTCCCCCGTGAAAAGTTTGTAGAATTTGGCGGAGTAGCCATCCATTCCTGGGGCCTTTCCTCCCTTAAGATTTTTAATAGCTCCTGTGATTTCATCAAGACGAAATGGAGCTTCCAGCTTACGGCTCTCTTCGCTAGTCAATTTGGATAGCCCAAGTCCCTCGAAACTCTGCCGCACCTCAGCCTCTTCCAACCCTATTTCTCTTTTATGTTTCAACAATTTTTTATTGATGTACACATCGTATCACAACCTTAATCAGGGGTCTACAACATTCGCCCCAGATGCTTCCAATCTTACAAACAGTGATAACATCCTTCAACAATCTTTTAAACATTTTTTCTCCCCTCCTTCCTCCCATTCCCCAATAAATCTCCCAAGTGAGCCCTATACTCTTCTGGGCCCCATTGGTGTGTCTTCCCTTCCCCTCCCCCCCCCCTACTTCCCTCCCAAGGAGCCCCTATTTCTCTTTTATAGAGCTCTTTATAGAAAGTTAAGAATTGAGTTCTAATTTCTTCATCCCTGTAATATAGTTGGTCCCCTGGGCCTTTAATTTTTGTAATGGTGTGATTTCTCTGCCTAGCCTTAAGACAATTGGCCAGCATTTTCCCTGACTTATTACTATATTCATAAAATTTATGTTGGAGAAGCTTCCTCATGAATTCCACCCGCATTATTTGTAGCTTTTCCAATTCCATCCGGCACCTCCTGAGCTCCTGCAGGTCTTTTGCTAAACCCCTCGCCTGGTGTTGTCTTTCCAGATGAACCAGTCTGGATCTCAGATTGAGTTCCGCAGCTTCTCTGGCGCGCTTTTTACGAGCCCCCCACTTTATGAGGTGCCCTCTTACCACCACCTTCAATGCGTCCCAGAGAGTTCCATCTGAAACCTCCCCCGTGTCATTGCTTATGCAGTAAGACTGAATCACTTTACGAATATCAACACAAATTCTGTGATCCCCCAGTAGTGACTCATTTAATCTCCAAAAGAGGAGCCTATCTTCCTCCCTCCACCCCTTCAGTTCAAGTTCTACTGGAGCATGATCTGAAATACTAATGGGGCTAATCTCAGAATCTATCACATTATCCCAGAGTGTGCGACTGCACCAAATCATATCTATTCTAGTATATGTAGTTTGTGAATGAGAGAAAAATGTATATGTCTTTTGGCCTGGGTGTCTGAGCCTCCAAACTTCTACTAAATCTAACTGTGACGTCAATTGTTTTAGTTTTTTACTGTGGGTCACATTTATACTGCCTCCTCCTCTAGAATGGTCCATTGGTGTCATATATGTATTGAAATCACCTCCCAAAATCATATGGCCTTGTTGGAACTGGGAAAGTTCCTCTGTCATATTATCGAAAAAGTCCCCCTGCCCCACATTCGGGGCATATACATTCACAATAGTCACAATAGTCACTGGTTTGCCATATATAAGTCCCTTCACCGCCAAACACCTGCCTAGGACATCTTTGTAAATATCATTAATTATAAATGGTATACCTTTCCGAACATAGATTACAAGCCCTCCCACTTTTCCTCCTCTGTTATCAAAATGAGCTATACATTCATCAAAAGATTTGTGCTTGAGCAAGTGAGCATCACCACTCTTAATATGTGTTTCCTGTAGCATTACTATATCCCAATGAAGCCTTTGCACCTCCCGAAATACAAGACTGCGTTTTGATGGGGAGTTCAACCCATTGACATTCCATGTACCCACTTTTAACCCCTGACCCCCCCTCCCCCCCCCCCTCCCCTCCCCCCCCCCCCCCCCCCCCAAAGTAGCTGGTAGAGAATCTGCCAGCAGAAGGTTCTGAGGGAGTAACTCCTCGCCAGAGCAGACTATTATTGGGCTTCATGTGAAAAACCCCAATTGCTATACACTGTTTCAATCCTTATCCCTCTCACTATTCTTCTCTTAGTATTATTGCTAGCCAACATAAAACATTTGTATTAACAACATTTCAGGAGCGACATAAAACTATCGCCTAAAATAGACATGTTCAACCAACTGATGATAAGATTAACACTGTATGATGTGCATCTAGTTCTCACTATCATATACTCAAGTCCCACTCTTCTGTGGAGATCCTCGAGGACTTGTTTCCTTTCTGGAGCCCACTCTCTGCCACGTGGATGCCCTGCGTGACTGATGCACAATTGCAGAGGATGATCCAGAAGCTTCTGGTGGTAAATCCTTACAGCCCAGATCCTTCAATATAGTCCATGCCTCTCCCAGCCGTGACACTCTCCGGGATTGACCTCCCACTGTAAATTGTAATCCAAAAGGAAATGTCCATCTGTATCGAATACTGGATTGTTGAAGATATTGAGTAAGATCTTTAAATGATCTTCTGCGTTGTAGGGTGCCTAATGCCAGATCTTGAAATATCGCAATTTTCTGGTTTTCCCAGAGGACCTCGCCCTTAGCTCTTGCTTGTCTCCAAATCCTGTCTTTGATTGCATAACTTGAGAAACAGACTATTATATCTCGAGGTTGAGAGGACCTCCTGGGTCCCAGGCTTCTATGTACTCTGTCAAATTGGATTGCAAGATCTCCTTGTTCCTGCTGGGTCCCTGCAGTCTCTCCCAGAATAAGAGCACATATTTCTCTAATAATTTTTGCACAGTCCATATTTTGATCAGTATCTGGAATGCCTTTGAATCTGAGGTTACTTCGCCTTGAGCGATTTTCCAAGTCCTCCAGGTCTAATTCCATTTTTTCCTTATCCTCTTTCAGGGATTGTAGTTCAGACTGTAACTGGTGCACTTCGCCTCCCACGTGCTCCAGCTCACCCTCTGCCTGCTCCATTCTATGCCCAATTTCCCGCATGTCTTTTTGTAAATCTGTGACTGCCTCCTTAATCGTCTTGCGAACAGACGACATCTCTGCTTTCAAGGCCTTAAACCATCGAGCGACTTCTTTTTTGGTAATCTCTGTGTCGCTATCATGTTGTTCCACGAGGCCTTCCGCCTCCGATTCGGAATCTGCAGCCGCCATTTTGGCGCGTGTCATATGCGATCTGCTGCCAGAGTTCGCTGCTCCGTCGCGCTTCTCCGCCGTGAATTTAAATTTATCTAATTTTTTCCGGGTCGCCATAGGCTTGTGTTGGCCACTGTGTTTTTTATCTGGATGCCGAATTTTCGGGGATTTATTCGTCGTTTTCGCCGTCGCTCTAGCGGAGCTCCGGAATCATGCGTCCATCCCTGACGCTGACGTCACTTCCTCCTCCCACCACTACAATAACTCTTAAGCTTGAAGGTGTCACCTATATGTATGTACAGTAGGTATTGAGTATATTTTGGAGAGCTCACATGTTCTACCACAAGTGTACCAGTTAGAATGAGATATGGACCTGGGTCCCCTTCTCTACAGTTCACTGCACTGACAACTAGGCTACTCCTGGGACCTGTTTGTTGCTGTAGTAGGAACGGCCATCATAAGTGAAGGTGTCATAGAGCCTGGTATATACTGTTGTCGTATCTTAGGTGGCTGGGAGGGGGTCACTGACCACAGGAGGAGGAAGTGGCCCCTCCAGTGGCCATTTGGTCATTTAGTTGTGATTGAAACAGATCTAGCCAAAAAGTCTTAATTTTGGCCCCAGACATTTTTATTTTGTTCCATTATTGCAGAAAAATGTCCATCTTTTAGGGCTGCCCAGATGCCAGCCAAAACACACCCCCATCATGCCCCCTTGAAATTTGGATGAACTGTAGAGCAAAACGTCTAAATCAAGGTGTCATTTTGCCACCTTATAATGTGTTATGGATGTGTTTTTGTTTTGAAAATGAGCCCCTTAATCTTACTTTTAAATATTACTCATTGGTAGTACACTCTCTGGTGATCAGTCGAACTATTATAATGTACTAGATGTTCCGTAAAATTGAGACAGTGCAAAATACTTTAGCTGGACTGATATTTCAAGCAAAGACGTTTGATAGAGCTACTCCTCTTTTGAGATCTTCACTGGTTACCTTGTGTGAAATTGTAACCTTCTCACCATGATTTTTGGGATAGTGCATGGTGAAGCTCTTTTTCTTTACAGGTCTATGGTTCATTTTTATCTGGTCATAAACATTTGTGCTTGAAAAAATCATTAATATTCTCTATTTTTCCACCAGCAAGACAAGTTTTGGCACAAATAGATTCTTGGGGGCTAATTTTCAAAGCACTTAGAGTTACAAAGTTCCATAGGTTACTATGCTTTGAAAATATGCCTCAGAGTCTCTTATTCTCATACCAAGTGGCCTTAACCTGGAATTCGCTACCAATGGATGTTAAATCAGAAATTATGAGAAATTTAGGAATAAATTAAAAACTTAAATCTGTTTTAATATTTATTGGCATAATGTCAAAGTAACTTCAAAATTGTATTCTTCCCAGCAGTCTTCTCTGGCTAGTCTTTTGTAACCTTCATTGAACCATTTTAGGTGGAATCCTGCGGAATATAAGTGTAATTTCAGTTCAAATATTTTTTTCATATTTGTTTTAAATGTACTGCCTGATAACTTCATGGTATGTACCCTGTATTTTTTTTGACAGATTAAGGACCTCTTTTAGCAAACTGTGCTAGCAATTCCTGCACAGCAATGCCGATAAAGCCCATTAAAAGTAAATGGGTTTTGTCGGCATTACCAGGAATCACTAGCATGGTTTAGTAGAAGGGGCCCTAAATGATTGAGCTACATTTATGCATTGTACTTTAATCAGGATTTTATAGACATCTTTCGTATCTCCTCTTAGACCTCTATTCTCCAAGTGGAAGAACCCTCTTTATACTTTTCTGAAAGGGGAGTTGTTCCATTCTCTTTACCATTTTGGCCATCTTTTTGTGTACCTTTACCAATTCAACTGCGTTTCTTGAGATGCAGTGACCAGAATTGCCCCACAAAAAGGAAACAGAAATATCCCTCTAACAAAAGAACAAGTAGGGGTTAGACCAAATGTATTTCCAAATAGAAGGTTTATTCAAAACTCAAAAAACTTCCAAAGAATGCAGTCCTGCGTTTCGGCGCTAAACACGCCTGCCTCAGGAGTCAAACAAGATGTCTCAGCTGCTGATAACAACAAACAAATGGGCTAGAGAATCCAATGGTACAGCATATAAAGTATTGCCAGGAAAACAAGTTCCGAGCAAAAAGGGTGTCTTGTCCTAAGCAGACACTTAAATTTACTGAGTTGTATGGGGGATGGGCCCGCTTAGGCTTGCTGAACCTTCAGATTTATAATTATGCTTGTGTACTGAGATATGTTAGGGATTGGCTGCTGGAGCTTGATTATATCTATCTAGATTTTGAGTAGGTGTCGTTTGCACTACGTCATCTAAACTATATGTTGCAGGCTAATTCTACCAGGCTGCCTCAGCATTTTTGGAAAGAAACCCATGAGAAGGGCCTAGAAACCTGCGATGATCTTGTGGAAGCAGGATAAGTGTGAACGTGACCACCTAATAATTTGGATTTTCCACCAGGTCTAGATGTGGGAGATGGACATGGGTTTACATTTCTTGAATCAGGTGGTAAAGGAAGATTGGGGAGTCATACCCTTCGATAATATTCAGCAGCAAATTCAGGCCCAGGGTAGTGATAGGTTTGCCTACATTCAACTAGTTCCGTATGCACAGACACTTCAGAGGGACATTTCATTTTGGGGACTGCGAAGAGGGTATATGAATTCTTTGATACAGCATCCTCAGATGCTATCTCAGTGTCTTTTTCCTTACATAAGGTGCTGAATAAATTTGTTCCACTTCAGGATTTTGATTATTTAGTTATAATATATGGACATTAGACTTAAGGACATGGGTGACCTCTAGAGATATTGCTGATTTCAGTACAACAGACTCCCACTTTGATACACAGGGCAGATCTAAGAAAATGTCATTTTTGCACATTAGAGGGCTTATTTCTCCAAAATTCAAGCTCTTAAGGTAAGCTGTGTTCCTATGCTGTTTTGTCTTTAAATGCACCACGGCTGAAGGGACTATTTCTCGTGCTCTATGGTCATGTCAGATGACGTGATACTTTTGGAGAAGCATACACATGTATCTAGAAAGTCTGCTCCAGAGAAAAGTGGTATTTTCACCACTGGGATTCCTCTTTGGGTGGGGAAATAGCTTTTGGTTCAATTGATAAAGGTAGATGCCTGTTACTGAATAAGACAGGTGGAAAATGTGTTATGCGGTAGTGGACACAAAACATGCCCCATCATATTGGCTTTGGAGGAATGCATTCCACAATCTCATGATGATGGAAGCATGAGATGATCCGTTTGACTGACTTTGCGACAGAAAAAAACATTTTGGTTAATCTGGGAGCTATATATTTAGAGATTACCACCTACTGCACAAAGCAGGGTGTTAAATGACCATCCCAAGAACTTGAGGGTATGGGTAGGTGGAAGGGATAGGAATAATGGGAGGTTATAAGAACCAAAACCTCTCATGAATGTTGGAAATTCTGAGAAGGAGCGCTGGGTGGGGGGATAAAAAAATTCATTGAATGCTGGTTACATTTTATTTTCTGTAGTAAAGTGAAGCGCTTGAAGTTTTGTATTGTTTATTATGATGCAGTTGTTATTCTTTGCTTAATTTAAAAAAAGATTTAATATAAATTTCACCTGTCATTTGGATTCTCAGTCTTGCAAGGTCCTCCCTGCAATTTTGCATAATTCATGTGGGATTTATCAACTTAGAATAATTGTCACCTTCAAATTTAATCACCTCATTCATTCTGTGTTCCAGTTTCCAGTTCATTTATAATATGTTAAAAAAGCACCAGTCCCAGTCAACAATGGTCTAAAAACAACAAACTTTGCCTAAACCCAAATAAAACTAAGTGCCTGTGGACACATACCTGATATCAAAATCTTTTGAGAGATACAAACTCCACCTTAAATAACAATTCAGGAACCTTGGGGTACAGTTAGACTCTGCACTTAAACTGATCCCCTAAATCCAAGCACCCTTCAAGAGCTGTTTCTATCATTTGCTGCCCCTCTCCATACATTGATAAGGCAAATGTTGGCATGCTTTGATAACGTCAAGTCTGGATTACTGTAATGCAATCTACACTAGTCCGAGTACAAAGGGTTTGCACCAGCTTCAATTGATTGAGAATGCTGGTGCAAACCTGATAGAAGGTTGTAAGCAACGTGACTACATCACAGCGTTTCTGCAAAACCTTTACTGGCTACCAGTACAAAACGGATAAATTTAAACCTCTGTCTGATCTTCAAAGCCCTTGAAGGAAATAGGCCAGAGCACTTTGAAGAATAGGATCTTCCTCTACACACCTCCAAAGTGGCTTAGGTCCTCCCAAAGAGTATCCCTAAACACAGCCTCTCACACAATTTGACACTGTCCAGCAAGCCTTCTCCATAGTAGCACCCACACTCTGGAATGCACTTCCTGAAAAGCTTTGCTAAACGTAAAACTCTCTCTACTTCAGGAAGCAGGTAAATGCTTGGCTGTTCTCCCAAGCTTTTTATGGAGGGTGCAGTTAACTTGCTAGTTGCACACACAAGGTCTAACACCAGTTGCACATACTATAACAGGACTTGCTTATCCACTCTTACCCTACCATGCACCTTTCTGACTTCACATGCAACTTTCTTTAAATTAGTTCCCTTATTTTCTAACTCCTGTTACTCTATGTTATGTATGTGTTCTACTTTGCTTACACCCTATACTGTCATTAAAATGCTTATTGCGTATTGTATTGACTTTGTAAGTAAGCATATTATGCCATACTGTGTACTGTTATTTGAATATTTTACTACCTGTAATTGACTATTGCCCATAACATAACATAGTAGATGATGGCAGATAAAGACTTATGCTCAACTCATTCTTGCTGTAGGCGAATTTCTTCAAAAAGACAGTAAATTAATCCTAATAAATAGTTAGAGATCCCTACTCTGCTATTAACATTTCTTCAGAGAAAGTTGACCATTTAGTCCTACTCTGTTTTGTCTTTTAACCAATTCAGAATCCACAAGATGACATAGTTACCTCTCATGACTTTTTAATGTCCCTGAGAGTCTTTCATGGGGGACTTTGTGAAATGCTTTGTAAAAATATTACCTTTATCCACATGTTTATTTACACCTTTAAAAAAGGTAGCAGATTGAGGCAAGACTTTTCTTTGCTAAATGCATGTTGCCTTTGTCCCATTAAATCCTGTGTTCATTAATTTTGTTCTTTTTAATGGAAGAAACTATTTTTTCTGGCAGTGACATCTGGCTTATTGGTCTGTAGTTTCCTGGATCACCCATGGAACTGTTTTTAGAAATTGGTATTATATTGGCCACCCACCAAACTTCAGGTACCATAGACACATGTAATGGTAAGTTATAGATAACTAGCAATAGATTTATAATGTCATTTTTTAGCTCTCTCAGTATTCTGCAGTGTATAGATGATTTGCTATGCCTTTGGTTTTTCTCAGTTTGTTCTAATACATCTTCCAGATTCACAGAGATTTGTTAATTTCTGGCATGGATAGCTTCCTTTTATTTTAATATGGAAACAGAAAAATGAAGGCAGATAAAGACCATACGGTCTGCCTAACAATGCCATCTATTATCCTTTTCTGTCCCTTAGAGATCCTATCTACTTGTCCCAAGCTTGTTTGAATTTAGATAGTCTTTGTCTTTACCACCTCCACCAGGAGGCCGTTCCATGAATTCACCACCATTTCTGTGAAGAAGTATTTGCTCAGAGTTTGTCCACTTTTACCTTCATCCTATGCCCCCCTCATTCCACAGCTTCCTTTCAATTGGGAGACTCCCTTCCTGTGCATTTATGCCATGAAGGTATTTAAACATCTGTCATATCTCCCCTCTCTTACTTTTCTTCCACATATTAAGATCTTTAGTCTGTCCCCGTAGGCTTTATAAGACCACTGTCCATTTTAGTAGCTGCCCTCTGGACCAACTCCATCTTTTTCATTTTTTTTAAGGTGTGGTCTCCAGAATTGTACACAGTACTCTAAATGAGGTCTCATCGAGACTTATACAGAGGTATTATCACCTCCTTTTTCCTTCTGGCCATTCCTCTCCCTCGGCATCCAAGCATCCTTCTAGCTTTTGCCATCATCTTTTCTGGCTGTTTGGCCACCTTAAGATCATCACATATGATCACACCCGAATCCCTCTCATCTTTCATGCACAAAAGTACTTCACCCCTAAAACTGTTCCACTCCCTTGGGATTTTGCAGCCCAAATGCATGACTCTGCATTTTTTAGCATTAAATCTTAGTTGCCAAATTCTGGACCATTCTTCAAGTTTTGCTAAGGTCCCTCCTCATGTTATCCACACAATCAGGGGTGTCTGCTATATTGCAGATTGTGGTATCATTCACAAAGACGCAAACCATACCAGACAGCCCTTCAGTAATATCGCTTGGAAACCAGCCCAAGAATAGCCCTTGTGGCACATCACTGGTAACATCCCTTTCCTCAGAGTGAGCTCCATTTTCCACTACCCTCTGTTGCCCTCCACTCAACCAGTTCTAAACCCAGTTAGTCACTTTAAGGCCCATACTGAAGGCATTCAGTTTATTTATCAGTCGCATATGTGGAACTGTGTCAAAAGCTTTCATAAAATCTAAGTTCACCATATCTAGCACTCTCCCTCTATCCAACTCTGGTTATCCAATCAAAGAAATTAATCTGGGGGGGTCACATGATGCTCTGTAGCTGAGCAGATGTCTCTTAGCCCTGCTCCGCTCCTGCCGCTCCAGAACCTTAGAATTACTTGCTTAAACTTCCCTGAACTAGCTCAAATTCTACTCGTCTGGGTGCTGAAACCTGGGGGGCCTCTTTTGAAGAGCTTCAGGGCCCTTAACTGTTCCTGTAAAAAGACCCCGCGGCCAGGAAGAAATCATGCACAGCTCCTGATCCTCAAGATGGCGATGCCACATGCAGGCCCCTCATCAGTGACCATACCGGCAGAGGCAATCCGTGAGATCATGCAACAAATAACAGCAGTTCTTGATGAAAAACTAAGCTTCAAGCCTCGGACCACATTAAAGAATCGTTGGAGAGACACAGTGCATGGCTGTAGCAGGCCGAAGATCACATATCTCACCAACAGGACAGAACGGAGGTCGCGGACATGAGTATCACAGCATTAGAACTACAATGCATGCAGCTTGCGCAACAGGTAGATGACCAGGAAAATCGAGGTAGACGCAATAACCTCAGAATTATAGGCCTACCTGAGTCGGTAAAAGACAAGGAGCTTTGGGACTTCGTTGGACGTTGGCTGCCAGGTCAGCTGAGCTTACAGCTACCAGATAATGTAATACGTGTAAAGAGGGTCCATAGAGTGGGTACTCTGTGTGAGGGAGAGCAGCGCCCACGGCCTGTCCTGGCTCAGATTCTTAACTGTGCAGACAAGGACCGGTTACTTCAAGCATATCGCACAAAAAGGCTAATAGACTTTAAAGGCAATAAAATCCTGCTCTTTCAGGATTATTTGACCTGAGTCTCTGACCAAAGGAAGCAGATGGGTCAATATTGCAAACGCCTCTATGACAAGGGGGTACTCTTTGCTTTGCTTTACCCAGCAAAAGTATGCATCCTGCATGAAAACAGGACTCTCTTCTTTACTGACCCTAAGGAACTCTGCTCCATTGTGAGTAAATTGCCGTGTGCCTTGCAGACCATTGCTTTACTCACACACTCTGATCTCGGTGCTAACTGCAGCACACCGCATGCACTTGGTTTATAAATTAACTTTGTGTCTCAGTTTGGAGGTCTGTAGACTTTTGGATTGGATTTCCCTTTTTTTCTTTGACACTTTGAATCCTCAGCTGATATGCTTGGAGGGAGCTTGCCACTACAGACTAGTAAGAGACACCTCTGGTGGAATGGATTTTCTTTTTTGATCATGTTTTCTATTGAACATCTTCTGGTGGACACCTTAGTCACCCAATGCCATGGGAGACAATGGGCAAGGCTCTGATTTTGGGCCCCCCCCCCCCTTTCTTTTTCATTCATTGCTAACTGTCATGTACTGCCATCATTTCAAGTATGCAAGCAGGCTGACAGATTGGGACTGTTTTTTCATGTTTGCCTTGGGGAAAGTCCTTTATGAACACAGGAGGGGGCTGTCGGGAGGAGGGGTAGGGGGAGTTAGTGGTTAGAAGGAGGGGGATATGATTGTTGGGAAGTTGCTTGGTTTGTGTGTGGTTGTTGTGGGGGGGGGTTCTGCTGGGTAAATGGGGAAGAAATCGGGTTAATTGGAATTTGGGTAAGGGGGAGGGGTTTATCTATGTGGTACTGCCCTGTCCAAGTTCACCAAGGTTGTTTCAGAAGTGCATTTGGGGGGTATCCTCTCTTCTTATGTGGCTGACGATGTACCATCTTTCCTTGCTAACTCTGTGGATGCCTGGGAGGCTCAGCTGGGAGGCCTCCTGGACATATCTATTCTCTCATTCGTCATAGTCAATTTCACCTCTTCTTGGGCTGGGTGCTGGCTAACCTTAAAGTCATATCCCTAAATGTAGATGGAATCCATTCACCCATCAAATGCACTAAGATTCTGCAGATGCTTAAACGGCAACATGCAGATATAGCACTATTACAAGAAACACATCTGGGGAAACTTGAATATCTCAAGTTGAAAAGAGACTGGGTGGGTGATCTTTATTACGCTGCCTATAACGACAGAGGGGGTGGCCATATTATTAAAGAAAAACATAGCTTTTATTATGCATAGATTGTATCAGGATCCCGATGGCCACTATGTTGTCGTAACGGGATTACTGCAGGGAGTTAAAGTGGCCGTATGCAGTATTTATGCACCCAGTGTTTATATACACAGATTTTTTTACCCTCTTGGTGGCTAACTCGACAACCTTTGATGATTACCCTCTAATTTGGGGGGATGATTTCAATATCACCAGTGACCCCTTGATAGATTGCAAGCCTCCAAAGAAGCCCTTAAGAGATCATGAGAGGCAGGGAGTTAATTTCCTTATCCAGGAATTGGCTATCTGGCGACTCCTCCATATGGATGAACATGATTACACTTTTTTACTCCCACCCACACAGGGTCTACGCACACTTGGATAATATTCTTGTGTCTTGAACTTTGGTCCGTGGAGTTAACCGGGCAGGCGTGGGGGTGTCTGGTGTTTCAGATCACACACCAATATGGATCGACTCGTGGTGGGGGGAAGCTCTGGAACTCCTCACTGGCGAATGAACCCTGCTCTCTATCAAGACCACGATTTTTGTGCGTACTGTAGGTAAATGACAAATGATACTTATAGGAACAACCTCCCACCAGTCTCATCTGCGCCCAAGGTTCTCAATACAGGATTATTTGCAAGCAAAATACTCTGATCTCTGTCTAGGGAAGGAGGGAACCTGGATTGGCACCAAGCCAATACTTCCGATAGAGAAAAACGAAACTGAAGAAGCCAACTGAAATATATATTAGATTTTATTATAGATATATAATAGAAGATATACAAAATAGAAACTCTGTAGCTAGCTTTTCCAAATACAAAAATAACTTGCTGATAAAAGAATTACAAACTATATTGTCACTAACTAAACACTCTGATTCTTACTGGTTACTAGGTAAATTACACAACCTGATTTGTAATACTGAAACTGTGTTGTGAGGTAGTACAAATGTTAGCAGCTTATCTCCTGACCACGGTTATGACTCTAACCAGCCTTTTGCTTAGATAAACACCAATCACTAATTCCCGGCTATAGGAAGTAAATCACTGTTAATCTCACCAGGCTGTCTCTCGGGAAGTCTTTCAGATGAGGTTGGCACAGGTTCCTTCTCAGACTCTAGCTAGCTGTCTTCCCCCAGCGAGTCTTAGTTTCAGAAATAGGGCAGGGTCTCCACAGCAAGCAGGTCTCCGTGACTCCATGCTGGTACAGCTGAACCAAACAGTACTTTCTCCAGAAAGACAGTTCACAAGGTTGTGGACCACATCAGGTCTCACTCATTCTCTTGCCAGCTCCAATTTCCTTCATATATTCCGACTAATTAACTTTTCTTGTTCCCGCTTTCCTTAGTCCCTTATTCTCAGGTGACCAGACGGGACCAATCATGATCTTGTCCAGCTCATTCCATGAGCAAGAAACAACTGTTGTTCATAACCTTGAAACTGTTACTTCTTGGTATGCATTTCTGTTTCTCACCCGGCTTGTTGGAGCCATGTCTCACTCCCTTTTCAGCTTCTCAGGGAGATAGAAGGGGGGCTGGTTGCCCACAGCATGTCCTTGGTGTTACATGACTGTCAGTGATTTTCCACAAGCAGAAAGCTGAATTTGCTGGCTCACTGATGTGCAGGGTCAGAGGTTGCAGAATCCATCTTGAGGTATTAGGATTATTCAGACTAAGACCAGCAAGGTGAGACACACAGGGAAATATCCCTACAGTAACTATGGCAGGGGTGGTTAGATTACACAGCAGAGAATGACATCCACTTGGTGGGGTCTCAGATCTACTGGGAGGCAGCCAAAGCTGTACTCCAAGGTAAGATTATTGTTTACACTGCATCTATAAATAAATGAAGAGAGCAGAACCTGTGACCTGGCGGCTCAGTTGAGGGATTCGCGGAGGTTATTTATTTTTTCCCCTTCCAAGCACACGCATAAGTCCTATTATGAGCATAAGAAGCAAATACAGAAACTACTCGATGCCAGAGCGCTTGATAGTGTTAAATTATATAAATATGCCTGCATCAATGGGGCAACAAGACAAGGAAGCTGCTTGCTTCCTTAGTGAAACGGAGATCAGCAAAAAAAACATCAGCAAAGTCAGAGATGCTACCGGGGCCTCTCACATCAATATAGCTGCAATACAGCAGGAATTTGTTCATTTTTCTCCGCTTTTTACAGTAAAGGATCCTTTTCTGCTACAGGCTGTGTGGAATTTTTTGCTAACTTAGATTTGCCGTTCCTGACACCTACACAGATGGCTCATCTTAATGTGCCATTGCAAGGACGAGAAGTGCAGAAGGTTATCAAACAGTTGAAGCTGGCTAAGGCACTGGGTTCGGACTGCCTGGGCACCGAGTACTATAAAATCTTACAAGACCACCTAGTCCCTTCCTTTGTTTCTATGTGTGACGCTTTATGAGATTGCCAAGTTATGGGGCCCTCTTTGAACCATGTTTATATCACTGTCCTTCCAAAACCAGGGAAGGATGCTGAGTTGGTGAGTTCTTACCAGCCAATCTCATTGCTTAACCAGGACGTTAAGATCATGGTGGTGGTGCTGGCATCTAGATTAAATGAGTTTCTTCTTCTATTGGTCCATCAGGACCAGGTAGGTTTTGTTCACGGGAGATTTGCTTCATCTAACATTGCTTCAGCTAACATCCTAAAGGTGAGCCGCATCCTGCTGGAGGGGAGTCAGACATTCATGGGACACAATCTTAGCAAGTCTAGATGCAGATAAGGCCTTTGAGAAAGTATTATGGGATTATCTGTTTTGGGTACTGCATTGTTTTGGCATTGGGGTGCATTTTTGGATTAGATAAGGGTTCTTTACAGTAACCCCACACCGCAAATCGTCATCAGTGATACCCTCACTGAGGTGATCTCTCTGGGCGGAGGGACCAGACAGGGCTTCCCTCTGTCACCCCTCTTATTCATTCTCATGTTAGAGCCGCTTGCCGCGTGGATTTGCCAAGACCCTATTTTGAAGGGTGTTACAGTGGGGGGGGGGGGGGGGCGTGAATATCATATTAATCTTTTTGCAGATGATATGTTTTTATTGCTTAAAAATTAGTCTTCCAGTCTGCCACAGGTAATGACTATTATCCAAGAATTTGGATCGTTCTCAGGTCTCAGTATAAACTTTGGGAAGTCAGAGGCAATACCCATAACCCACCCCTGTGCCTGTCATATGTTGCCTAATTTTCCTCTGCCATGGGCCAGTGTGGGCATTAAGTATCTTGGAGTGTACCTCAGTGCGAACCATGTCTGGGTCTATAAGAAAAATGTAACTGAGAAACTGGAGGCAATAAAACAGCTTTGTAACAGATGGAAAGATCTTCTGATGAATTTCCTGGGCCGTGTAGCGTTAGTTAAGATGGTTAATCTTGCCCAAGCTGTTGTATCCCTTACAGATGATCCCACTCTGGGTGAGTAGGCAGGAAGACAACCTGTTCCACAGTGTAATCAGTTCGTTTATCTGGCAGGCCAAGAAACCCAGAATATCCTTTGCTAAACTGACCCACAGTAGGATTTGAGGGAGGGGGCTGGTTACCCAACCTGAGGACCTACAAGGTCACCGCACTCCTTCGTTGGATTCATGAGATACACTCAGGGACCGGTTTTTAAGGCCCCCATTTGCTTCTGGACTGGCTAGTGTGCACCACATTATCCTTTTGCAGTCCTGGAACCTCGTCAGCCCAGGAGTCTAGGACCTGTGACGGGGAACCAATTTATCGGTGCGTTGAGGAAGGCTTGGATGTGGTGGAGAAGCCATGGAGGTGTGCCGGGGGGGGGGGGGAGGATGAGGGGATGAGCCTTTTTTTTTTTACCCTAGTAGATAACCCAGATTTTCCTGCTGTCTTGGACTCCGCGGTCTTCCAGCAGTGGAAAAGAGGAGGGTGTGTCTTGCGTTTAGTGCTCACTTATTTTTAGTGCGCGTTAAAAATGCTAATGCACCTTTGTAAAAGGAGCCCTAAATGCAGTAGATTTCTCTAGTTTCTGAATTACCTACTAGCAACGGCTCCAATACCCTCCCACTGGTAGTGGTAGCAGCTCTTGCACAGTGCTAATTCCAGCACAACATCCCTCTTCTTACCCACTCCACTCTTTTCCCACCAAATTATTCATACCCCCCTTCATTCTCACCTCTGTCTTTTTCCCCAACCAGGTCCAGCACCACTGTTGTGCATACATCTTAAGTGAACAGAAGAGAAGTAACTTTCCTTTCCTATTCTTACTCTATAATCCTCCCTCCTTGACATGTCTTCAAACACTGCTGCCTGTTCTTAGAATCTTTCTTGGAGCACCCACTCTCCCTGTTCTGGGATTTTATTCTGCTCTCTGCCAGACCCCCCTCCCCCCTGGCTTCCCCAAGCCTCCTGACTCAGCAGTCTAACATACAGTGGGGGAAATAAGTATTTGATCCCTTGCTGATTTTGTAAGTTTGCCCACTGACAAAGACATGAGCAGCCCATAATTGAAGGGTAGGTTATTGGTAACAGTGAGAGATAGCACATCACAAATTAAATCCGGAAAATCACATTGTGGAAAGTATATGAATTTATTTGCATTCTGCAGAGGGAAATAAGTATTTAATCCCTCTGGCAAACAAGACCTAATACTTGGTGGCAAAACCCTTGTTGGCAAGCACAGCGGTCAGACGTCTTCTGTAGTTGATGATGAGGTTTGCACACATGTCAGGAGGAATTTTGGTCCACTCCTCTTTGCAGATCATCTCTAAATCATTAAGAGTTCTGGGCTGTCGCTTGGCAACTCGCAGCTTCAGCTCCCTCCATAAGTTTTCAATGGGATTAAGGTCTGGTGACTGGCTAGGCCACTCCATGACCCTAATGTGCTTCTTCCTGAGCCACTCCTTTGTTGCCTTGGCTGTATGTTTTGGGTCATTGTCGTGCTGGAAGACCCAGCCACGACCCGTTTTTAAGGCCCTGGCGGAGGGAAGGAGGTTGTCACTCAGAATTGTACGGTACATGGCCCCATCCATTCTCCCATTGATGCGGTGAAGTAGTCCTGTGCCCTTAGCAGAGAAACACCCCCAAAACATAACATTTCCACCTCCATGCTTGACAGTGGGGACGGTGTTCTTTGGGTCATAGGCAGCATTTCTCTTCCTCCAAACACGGCGAGTTGAGTTCATGCCAAAGAGCTCAATTTTTGTCTCATCTGACCACAGCACCTTCTCCCAATCACTCTCGGCATCATCCAGGTGTTCACTGGCAAACTTCAGACGGGCCGTCACATGTGCCTTCCGGAGCAGGGGGACCTTGCGGGCACTGCAGGATTGCAATCCGTTATGTCGTAATGTGTTACCAATGGTTTTCGTGGTGACAGTGGTCCCAGCTGCCTTGAGATCATTGACAAGTTCCCCCCTTGTAGTTGTAGGCTGATTTCTAACCTTCCTCATGATCAAGGATACCCCACGAGGTGAGATTTTGCGTGGAGCCCCAGATCTTTGTCGATTGACAGTCATTTTGTACTTCTTCCATTTCTTACTATGGCACCAACAGTTGTCTCCTTCTCGCCCAGCGTCTTACTGATGGTTTTGTAGCCCATTCCAGCCTTGTGCAGGTGTATGATCTTGTCCCTGACATCCTTAGACAGCTCCTTGCTCTTGGCCATTTTGTAGAGGTTAGAGTCTGACTGATTCACTGAGTCTGTGGACAGGTGTCTTTCATACAGGTGACCATTGCCGACAGCTGTCTGTCATGCAGGTAACGAGTTGATTTGGAGCATCTACCTGGTCTGTAGGGGCCAGATCTCTTACTGGTTGGTGGGGGATCAAATACTTATTTCCCTCTGCAGAATGCAAATAAATTCATATACTTTCCACAATGTGATTTTCCGGATTAAATTTGTGATGTGCTATCTCTCACTGTTACCAATAACCTACCCTTCAATTATGGGCTGCTCATGTCTTTGTCAGTGGGCAAACTTACAAAATCAGCAAGGGATCAAATACTTATTTCCCCCACTGTACATACATTTAAGGTGGGCTGGTGAAGAAGTGCTCTTTAGGGGAACAGTTTATTTGCTCCCTCACAGGGACATACCATGAAACTAATAGGTAACAGATTTAAACAAATTGGAAAAATATTTTTTTTATTCACTGCATAGTTAAGTTAGAAGTCGTAGCTAGATGATGTGGTCAAACAGTTGACATACCTAGGTTAAAGGGTTTAGACAAATTCATAAACCATTATTAGCCATGTAGACTTGAGAAAGTCACTGCTTAACTTTGAGAGTGAACAAGGAGGAATCTACTTTTTAGGATCCTGCCTGGCACTTGTGACCTGGATTTTGCCACTTAGAAGATTCTGGGCTTGATGGACCTTTGGTCTGACCTATATAGTGCATCTTATTTTCTTTAATATCAAAATTTGCATGAGCATGAAGGTGAAATTACGTTACCCCTTCAGAACAGGATTTAGGCACTGCTGCTTATGATGTACCTGTACTTTGCAATTTTTTTATAAAATGTTTTCATTAAAATTATGTGTTTTGGTAGATTACAGTTATCATTTATGGATTCTAAGTTTTAGTTTCAAGACAACAGTCTTGTTTCTCCTGTACAGGGGCAATCTATGTGATGGTGCACGACACTGTTTTGATAAGAAGGGAATTGTCATGGTCCGTACTGAGGATAAAGAGAATAAAGCTGTGGAGCTAGACCGTGCACTAGAGTTGGCAATAGAAGCTAATGCAGAAGATGTAAAGGAGACAGAGGATGAAGATGAGAAGACTGCTTTGAAGGTGAGGTTTGGTAATATACAGATATATCTTGTTACTTCCCACTTGAAAGGTGTGTCTATCAAGGTGACAATCTCTGGTGGATGTTGCATTTTATTTTCATTTATATGAAAGCATTTTATGTTTAAATCATTTTTATTGAACATAACAATAACAGAGTCGAAAGCATGTGTTTACAGATTTGCCAAGATACAACTTCAATTTTTCAACAATCTCACATACCTTGAGTTATTTCTTTTTATTGTTCCCATGCCTCCCTCCCCTATCTCCTGTGCAATATGAAAGCATTTTAATACTTCTAAATAAGGAATTAAACCATCCAGTATGAAACATTACTACGCAAAAGCTTGTTGGATAAAAAATTTTCAGATCTTTACTGAATTTTATATAGTTCAGCTTCCCATGCCTTCAAAGCCTCCAAAATGAATTTCTACCAATCTTGCTGATTTAAAAGGAGGAACCTGCTGTAATGACTGACCTCATCAGACAGTATTGGACCAAGATGTTATATAAATAAAATGGAGCTTCTGTATGAAGACTCTGATAAACTAGAGAACATATCTTAAATTTAACTCTGAATGTAATACGGATCCAATGCAAAATTTCCAAATATGGTGAAATGTGGTAAGCATTAAAAAGTGGGCTTTAGTATAGTAGAAGAATTGTAATACCTGAAGAAATGTCTCTGGTAGACTCACAAACAAGAATCCATGAACTACCGCCTGAACCATCATTCTTTAACCCCCCCCCCCCCCCCCCCCCCCCCCCCCCCCCAAGGTGTATAACCACACCGTACTGCACACTTCCCATCTCAGAAAATCTGAAAATTCTGGGAGTCACTATTGATCGAAACCTCACACTCGATACCCATGTGAAGAACACAACGAAAAAAATGTTCTACTCAATGTGGAAACTCAAAAGAATAAAACCTTTTTTCCCTAGATACGTCTTCCGCACCTTGGTACAATCAATAGTGATAAGTCACCTGGACTACTGCAATGCTTTGTACATTGGATGTAAAGAACAGACCATTAAAAAACTCCAAACAGCCCAGAACACCGCAGCCCGTCTTATTTTTGGAAAACCCAAATACGAAAGCGCAAAACACCTAAGAGAGAAACTACACTGGCTCCCGCTCAAGGAACGAATTGAGTTCAAGATCTGCACGACCATACACAAAATCATTCACGCAGAGGCCCCAATCTACATGCTGAACCTAATAGACTTACCACCCAGAAATGCCAGAAGATCAGCCCGTAAGTTCCTCAACCTGAACTTCCCCAACTGTAAAGGAACCAAATACAAACAGGCATACGCTACTACCTTCGCGTACAAAAGCACACAGCTATGGAACGCACTACCCAAGACCCTGAAAACCACGGACAACTTAACCAACTTTCGCAAATCTTTGAAGACATTTCTCTTCAACAAAGCCTACAAAAATAATCCTCGATGAATCAAACTACAAATCTTTGAAGACATCTCTCTTCAACATAGCACACAAAAACAATCCTTGAGGAATCATGCTACTCCGTACATCACCCAAATGCTCTAAAACACTTCGACACGACCTTACCCACTACCTTCTAACTAACTCCTCTTTTACTTCCAACTTTATTACCGACTGTATCTAATACTATGTAATGATCATACCAAATTAACACCCTGTAAGCCACATTGAGCCTGCAAAAAGGTGGGATAATGTGGGGTACAAATGCAATAAATACTGTATATGCTTCCTAGATAAGGATCATCAACGTGGGCTGCATTTGATGTGTTATCTTTCTGCTAACACCAGTATATTAATAACTAGGATCTCATTTCATTAAATGGGACATGTGCTAAAATAATACAGGTTAGCAGTAAAATAACATATCTTAATGGTAGTTCATAAGGATAACTATGCTCTTTAATCTTTTGATTTAAATTAAGCTTTAAAAAAGCATTCTTCTGAAAACTGTTTGGTAACTTGTTTGCCTCATGTGATGGTAGCACATCTCCTTTAGTGGAAGCCTAATTATAAGTGCAGTGGGCTGAGCCTGAGGAATTGGGTTCGATTCCCACTACAGCTCCTTGTAACCTTGGGCAAATCACCTAACTCTCCATTGCCCCAGGTACTAAAAACCTAGATTGTGAGCCCAATAGGGACAGAGAAAGTACCTACATAGAATATGTAAACTGCTTTGGCTATACCACAGAAAGGAGGTATATCGAGTCCTAGATAAGGACTCCCCTTCCTTTTGCCACTTAGATCATATTACCTGTGACATAGGAAAGTGTGGCAAGGAGGTCATGGAAGCCACATTTAGGCTTTTAAGTAGGAAATTGAAATTCAGAACCTCCAGGGTGTGGGAGCACAGAGGTTTATATTTGTTTATTTATTTAGCACTTTTATATCCCACATTAGCCACACATTATAAGTACATAAGTATTGCCATACTGGGAAAGACCAAAGGTCCATCGAGCCCAGCATCCTGTTTCCAACAGTGGCTAATCCAGGTCACAAATACCTGGCAAGATCCCAAAAATGTACAAAACATTTTATACTGCTTATCCCAGAAATAGTGGATTTTCCCCAAGTCCATTTAATAACGGTCTATGGACTTTTCCTTTAGGAAGCCGTCCAAACCTTTTTTAAACTCCGCTAAGCAAACCGCCTTTACCACATTCTCTGGCAACGAATTCCAGAGTTTAATTACACATTGAGTGAAGAAACATCTTCTCCGATTCGTTTTAAATTTACTACATTGTAGCTTCATCACATGCCCCCTAGTCCTAGTATTTTTGGAAAGCGTGAACAGACGCTTCACATCTATCCGTTCAACTCCACTCATTATTTTATAGACCTCTATTATATCTCCCCTCAGCCGCCTTTTCTCCAAGCTGAAGAGCCCTAGCTGCTTTAGCCTTTCCTCATAGGGAAGTTGTCCCACCCCCTTTATCATTTTCGTCACCCTCCTCTGCACCTTTTCTAACCACTATATCTTTTTTGAGATGCGGCGACCAGAATTGAACACAGTATTCGAGGTGCAGTCGCACCATGGAGCAATACAAAGGCATTATAACGTCCTCAGTTTTGTTTTCCATTCCTTTCCTAATAATACCTAACATTTTATTTGCTTTCTTAGCCGCAGCAGCACACTGAGCAGAAGGTTTCAGTGTATCATCAACGACGACACCTAGATCCCTTTCTTGGTCGGTGACTCCTAATGTGGAACCTTGCATGACGTAGCTATAATTCAGGTTCCTCTTTCCCACATGCATCACTTTGCACTTGCTCACATTAAACGTCATCTGCCATTTAGACGCCCAGTCTCCCAGTCTCGTAAGTTCATCTTGTAATTTTTCACAGTCCTCCCACGATTTAATGACTTTGAATAACTTTGTGTCATCAGCAAATTGAATTACCTCACTAGTTACCCCCATCTCTAGGTCATTTATAAATATGTTAAAAAGCAGCGGTCCTAGCACAGGGAACCCCACTAACTACCCTTCACCATTGAGAATACTGACCATTTAACCATTCTAAAGCATGTTACAATAAAATATACACAAGTGAAAGTATCTTTATAAAAAAAACCTATACAAAACAATATAAAATATATCTAACTTTAAAATATTCTATAATAACAAACAAAAATATAAAACTATTTGTATTAGTAGCTATTCACTGCAAGTACACCATACAAGATAGCATAGTTCATTTATCTGTTGATATACTTTGATCAACTCAATAAAATGCCTTTTGAAACGTGTTTTTTCAACTGCTTCTTAAACACACAGAGAAGTTCTATCTTAATTCCAGTGCAAAGTCGTTCCACATTGTTGGACAAACTGGAAAATAAAACACATTCTTGAGCGACCCTTTGTCTAGGTGAACTTGGTGAAATGAGAGAGCATCTAATAAGCACTGCCCTTGCAACCTTAGAGTTCTAGGAGGATGATAGACTTTTTAGCACTGTGAAATAACCTTTGATGTATAATTTTGCAAGGCTTTATTTATTTATTTTGTTGTATTTGTATCCCACATTTTCCCACCCATTTGCACTCTCAATGTGGCTTACAATAATCCGTCCTGGCTAATAGTGCAAAGATCAATTAATAATTACAGAAGAATGAGATTAACATGTTGGAATAAAGCATTAGGTATTACGAGAATGATAATGACATGACTAAAATACAAGACGATGCATGATACCACCTTCTCCTACATGAGCACGAAGTTATGGAACGCACTACCTAGAGACCTGAAGACAATCAACGAAACAACTATCTTTCGCAAATCCCTCAAGACGTATTTCTTCAACAAAGCTTACAATGAAAACCCAGAACTGTACTAATCCACCTCTGAAAACCCATCGTCTAAGAAAACCAATCGTTTAATATTCCTACTAAATTCCTTCCTTCTTCTCTCTACTTCTTCCCCTAATTAATCTCTGCACAACAATAATTGTACCTGACATCCAGGACTAACTGTGTATAACAAAACTATGTAAGCCACTTTGAGCCTGCAAATAGGTGGGATAAGGTGGGATACAAATGCAATAAATAATAATAATAATAATAATGACACTTAAAGTAGTAGTGCATTACAGTACTAATGCCAACAATAATATTTTAATCTTAATTTGCCAGGCAGTTGGGAGCCAGTGACGTTTAAGTTGAGAAATATGATCTGTCTTACTCAATCCTCCAGTCACACAAGCAGCAGAATTTTGGGCTACCTGCAATGCCCTCAAGGAAGTCTGAGGAAAACCACAAGAAAGGGCATTGCAGTAGTCCAAATGTGACATGACAAAACTTTGCATCACTAAGGTGCTCATTTTCAAAGCACTTAGACTTACAACGATCCATAGGTTACTATATAACATTGTAAGTCTAAATACTTTGACAATACGCCTCTAAGTGGAAATTCTCCACAGATAACAAACTCTTAAGGCTCATCACTAACCTTATATTAAAGACAGTTTTAATAACAGCAGAAATCTGTTCGAATGACCAAGATTAATCTAAAACAACTCCTAAACTTTAAACTGAATTTAACATGGGAAGTGATACATCTTCAAACTGAAAACTTAAAGGTGGACAACCACAAAATTTGTGTTTTTGCCACATTCAGAGAGAGACAACTGGCAGTCATCCAAGCTCGAACTGTTTAGTTCCATCATTTGGAATTTGTCTTCAGTTCTTTCTGATACAGGAAAATAAAATTGAAGGTCATCCACAGCCACCAATAGATAATGCCTAGATTGGCTAATAATCTGCAAGCTGGAAATATGAATAAATTGAACAAAGGAGAAGAAAATGAAGAACACCCAAATCTAGCGCAGTCCAGTCCGATCTAGAAGTTTTTGTATCATTTGAAATTGGCACTCGGCTAAGAAACTTCCAGTGGATCTCTTACAGGTTTGGGAAGAACAGCCTTGAGAGCCTCAGTAATACTAATGCTCTGTCTTATCTATTTATATGTTCCATCTTTGCTTACACCCTATGCTGCCTATTAAAATGTTTTATTGTGTGTTGTGCTGACATTAATACTTGTACAGTTATTTGACTGTTTTTACTACTGTAATTGACTATTGCTTATGTTTGGCTTATTCTTGTTGTACACCGCCTTGACTGAATTCCTTCAAAAAGGCAGTAAATAAATAATACTAATAGTTCCCATCATTTGCCCTTTCTCAAAAAGGTTAGAGTGCATTGAAGTCAAGCGTTGAATAAGTTCTGTTTGAAACGCACTAAGAAACTCAGTGGTAAAACTGCACGCTAGAGATGTTATTACCGTATATACTTGACTATAGACCAAGATTGTTTTAGACTAAAAAAAAGGCATACAAAATGTGATCTCTGTTTATATTCAAGACCTACTTTCCTCCCATCGCATTGTGTCCAGCATTCCCTCCCTCTT
Source organism: Microcaecilia unicolor (assembly GCF_901765095.1). Classification (NCBI taxonomy): domain Eukaryota; kingdom Metazoa; phylum Chordata; class Amphibia; order Gymnophiona; family Siphonopidae; genus Microcaecilia; species Microcaecilia unicolor. Next base: position 343,367,641 of record NC_044032.1, on the reverse strand, counting down.
GATAGTGTTCCTCCTCCTTTGCCACTGCTTCGACCACTGCTAGCCCCCCCGAACCGGTAGAGATCTGGCTTCCTTCCTCCCCGAGACTGCCCCTGGAAGTCACGGCAGCCTTTTTTATCATGGAGACGGCATGGGCAGGAGCGAGTGGGGATTGCTCCTGCCCCAGTGTGCCAATATACCACTAAAGAGGAACAGTAGGCCTGGGGGATCTACAAGCGGGTTTGTCGGGGGAGGGAGGAACTAAGCTCAAGCCATGCCTGTTCAGGGGAAGGAGGAAAGAAGTCAGAACTCTGTAAGTTCAGGGGGGATGGTGGCTGTCACAGCAGAGGGGGAGGGACAATACTGGGATGGAGAGAGTGGTAGACATTACAGGGGAGGGATGGAAGGGGAGGAATGCTGAAAAAGTTATTTTTGCAGGTGTGGAGGGAAATAGACTTGCCCTCATTTTAGTAATGGAGGAATGCCTTACATAATCTGATGCAGACAGAGAAACTTGCTATGGTGAATGGAAGCTGGGAAAGAGGACAACCTTTTTGCAAATATGGTACACCTAAATTCAGTCTTTCCCCTAAGCTTGCAGGCGAGCTTTTACCTGAGTCCCTTGGTTTACAGTCCACTGCATTAACCAACAGGTTACTCCTCAGACTTTAAGAATGCTCATAATAGTTTATTAAACTTGCTGTACTGCTTAAGCTAACTTGCAGATCTAAGCCGTAACCCCTTTCCGTTTCACTTTCAGGAGAGGGGAGAGGGACAGCAGCCTCCAGGCAATTAAGGAGATGTTACTCCTTAATCCCTACAATGGACAGCTACTCAGTCAGGGCACCTTTTTTGTACCCTAGTCATGCCTGGAAAAGGTCTAAGGACATCCTTCTTAGACATGGATGTTTCTTCCTCTTCAATAATTGCTGTTAGATGTCCACAAAAGTGAGCATCTTAGGCTCATCTACAAACAGGCCTAGATCTGAATAGCTTTTTCCAGTTAGCAGTTGAATATTTCCACTATCCAAATAAAATCCCTGGCTGCCTCTGCTCCTTCTCTAACCTGGGCCTTTTTTACTCAGATAAAATCTAGCCATTTAGTGAGTTAAGTGGCTGAATATTATCTGGATAACTTTTAAAAATATCTGGTTAAAGGAGTGTATTTTGTAAGGTTTATTTATCCCCTTCCTAGAGTAGTATGGACCAGCCCCACCCCCTAATAGGTGGAATAAATAAACCAAGGCTACATAGGTATAAGAAATGCAATTATTTATTACTTACCAAGCATAGATAACAAATAGTAATGTCTCATGAGAGTACAGAACTGCTATACATAAGTATGAATTATTTAGGGGCTTTTTCCGGCCCCACCCCAAATTACACTCATTTTTATATGTCCATTCAGGATACAGGTAATGTGACAGTAATTACACCTTATTGGATCTATGGTGATATAATGGTTAACACTGATTGGCTATGGTAGTGAGTTGGTTAGTTCTTCTTGGAAGTGCTGATAGCTATTATTTACTTCGAAATGCTAATAATATAATGGACTAACTCTTCTTAGAAAGCTAGGTCATTTTCCTGAGGAGTTATCTTGTTCTGTCAGCTGCAGAATATCTGTGACCACCATGTTGCTAGACCATGTTACTCTGTTTTTCCATCTACGCCCGTTCCTCATTCTGCTGCATGAGAGTGTCACAACAGATCATGAGTTTGAGTTCTGCAGTCACACTGGAGTTCAGGTTAGAGTCATGGGCCTGTAAGGTTTTCTCTCATTTTAGATCCTGAACCAAAGTCAGGCCTTGAATCAAAGCGCTTAGCTATGATGATAATATACAGGAGACGTGTTCTGGCCACTCAGCAGCCAATGCATATTTTCCTCTGAATATCAGCCCAGCAGTATTTAGATTTGTCTAGCTGTGATTTGATTTGTAACATGAGGGTGCAGCTTAGTTTCTTAGTATGTTTATTCCACACTTGATATACAGACTTTCTTTAGATACAGTCAAAGCGGTTTATAAAAGTTCTGTCCCTAATGGGCTCACAATCTAAGGTAGTTAGTAGTTAGCTTAAGAGCTTGGAAACTAGGTAACACATCAGGTCATATTTCTGCTGCTTGTGGTTGCTGTGGCTTTGAGTAAAGTTACTTCTTTACCCTGTTGTCTCAGGCAGCAAGTTCTTCAAAGTGGAGAGTCATTCCACTTGTATGAAATGTCTTGAATAGCATTATATAATTGCTGAAGTAAATTAATAAAAACTAAAATTCCAGCTGTTGTATCTGCCTAATTTGAGTAAAATGTGTTTTTATTTATTTGCTGCATTTGTATCCCACATTTTCCCACCTATTGGCAGGCTCAATGTGGCTTACAATGTTCCTTTGTAGCATTTGCCACTCCAGAGTAAAAAGGTACAGCTGATATTACAAAGAGACATGGTTTAACATAATAGATTATGTGACTAACATAATGGATCATCATTACAGAGTAAAAGAGGCGGTTGGAATTACCTAAAGAATATTGATGACTTGGTCGATTAGATAGATAGATTAATAGCATGTCAATTCAGAGTATAACTGCAATTTGTATATTACAGAGAATATAGATGATCTAAGTGAATTAGGCGATGAGCAAAGGAAGAAGACATTTTGGATATCAGTAAGAGGTGATATATTACAGTTCTTGTTATGGGTCATTGTGGTATGCCTTGTTGAAGAGATACGTCTTCAATGATTTGCGAAAGCTGATTAGATTGTAAATTGTTTTCAAGTCCATTGGCAATGTATTCCATAGCTGCGTGCTCATATATGAGAAGCTAGATGCATGTGTTAGTTTGTATTTTAGTCCTTTGCAGCTGGGGAAGTGAAGGTTTAGGAATGTGCGTGCTGATCTTTTAGCATTTCTGGCTGGTACGTCAATAAGGTCTGTCATATAGGCCGGGGCATCTCCATGGATGATTTTGTGAACCAGGGTACACATTTTAAACGTAATACACTCTTTGAGTGGAAGCCAGTGTAACTTTTCTCTTAGGGGTGTGGCACTTTCATATTTGGTTTTACCGAATATGAGTCTGGCGGCTGTGTTTTTGGCTGTTTGAAGTTTCTTGATGAGTTGTTCTTTACTGCCAACATATAGTGTGCATTGCAGTAGTCTAGATGACTTAGCACCATTGACTGTACCAGGTTATGAAAAATGTTTCTTGGGAAGAAGGGTTTTACTCTTTTTAGTTTCCACATAGAGTGGAACATCTTCGTGTTGTGTTTTTCACATGGTTTTCCATTGTGAGATTCCGGTCAAAGGTGACTCCAAGAATTTTCAGGGTGTCTGACACGGGGAGGGAGAACTTCGGTGTGGTTATAGTGGTGAATTTACTTGTGTTATGTTGAGATGTGAGTATGCAATTATTATACAGTATTAAGAAATGCAGAAGGCAGAGCAGTGGGTAAAACTCAGCAGAAAACACCTGTATGGTCCAGTCTATCATTTACTGTGTGTTTGCTGAAAATGACATAAAATTATGAGCATAATGATACTGTTTTTTTTACTTGTCATAATCATCCACAGTACTGTGCATCTTTTTATGTGTGTTTAACTTGTATTCTTGTTTTCCTCTCATTCAGTTTATTTGCGATATCCCTCAACTACATGCAGTAAGACAGAAATTGGACTCATTAGGTTTATTCACCCTGTCTGCAGCACTTGAGTTCATCCCAAACACCATGGTACAGCTGTCAGATGACGAAATGGTGCATGCCTCTCACCTCCTCCAATGTATTATGGACCATCATGATGTCGTAAGAGTCTACGATAACATTGAGTGATAACAGGACATATGTGGACAATGTACACATGTTTGTATGCTGTGGGTTACTTAGTTAGAGTGAAATATTTTAGGCCAGGGCCCTGCTTCTCTGGTTGTACCCACTTTATTTAGGTTGGGCTTGAATTCAAGCTTTTGTTCAGGTGGCAAACACTGTTGAGACGCCTGTAGACCTTCTCTGCTTATTCAAGACAGTTATAACCCTCTAACTGTTTTGTGATTACTGTCAATGTGTGTTTTAAGGGAAATTTTAGCAAATTATCTAGCTCAGTTGACTATGTCCTATGAATTAAACATGGTTCTTCAAAGACTTTTTTTTTTTAATGGCTTCTAAATTATTGAGTGTGTTGCCTCATTTTGAATTTGTGGCAGAATCAGTTTCATGTATGTTTAGAGTGTAGTAAGCACTTTAGACAAATACTCTACTTGGAAAGAGTGCTTTTCTTATTGTCCATGCCCAATCAGTCCAGACAAGCGAGTTATGCCCACCTGCCAACAGATGGAGACAGGGAAGAAAAACTCAAAGCAGACCTGGTTCGCCTTGAGATCTGGTACTGCCTTCAGTTCCTCACTATTTCTTTAATCCAGCAGATGGTGCAGACATGTGGGCTCATTCAGCAGCTACAAATAAGCTGTTTTGACGAAGGCTATAGCCCCAGGTTCCCAGTGGAACAAAGACTAAGTGTTGGGTGTTCTGAGCAATGAGACTATTGGGACTGCCTCTCTCTTTTCCTTTGGGAACTGACTCAGTTGGATTCTGAATTCCAATACTGGGTATATCCCCAGTGACTTTGCTCAAGGGTAGGCCTGATGGCAGGAGCTACCAACACCATACTGTCTCTCTGTTGTTGGAGAGCAACATGGAGACAGTAAAGTTTAGAAAATGAAAAGCACCATAAGTGATTGGTAAGAGGGTCTGAAATGATCACTCCTTTGTCCTTCTACTTGCTTCCAAGTATGCTAGTGAAAAAAGGAGGTACTATACCACAAGTAAGTCATCAGCGGATCAGATTGGTATAATCTATGGAAGGTCAGCAACCAAACAAAAATGAAGCTGGGTGAGCTTCCAGATTGAGCCCTGGCTTTTCAGTGGAAGGCATTGCTATGTGCACATGAACAGAGCTTTCTTGACACGCCTGTCTGAGTGGGATCAAGTATTGCTGATACACACCAAAAAATATGTGAATTGGTCAAGCATGCTGGGCTTTAACTTTTTCCCTCCAGTAGACAAATGAAGAAGTTCTTGGGGGCTATATGTTTGCGGTCAGGAATGGCAGAGCCTGCACAACTCTATTGCGTTGGGCATTCAGGCCAACAACTAGGAAAGAGCAACTCCATTACCAAGACAACTTCTTTGGCTTCCTATAGCCATGTTAGCGCTGTTTAAATTATGTATGTTTTTAATCAATATTCTTCTGGTGCTGCACCTATGCCATTTACATTGATTCTGCCATTTTCTTCCTCTGGGAAAACTCTGTTCAAATGAACAGTGAAAGTTACATTACAAACCTGTCCATTCTCTAATGATCACTTACCAATCTGCAAAGATTTGGCATGTTTTTCCAACAGAAATTTAGTCTAGAAACAAACAGTGAAATAGTTAAGAAACAAGTGGTAATTAAACAATTATGAACTCCTTTTTCAAAGCTGTACTACTGATTAGCAGCACACTGAATGTGAAGAAGCCTATTCTATTCTCATGGGCTTCTTCACATTCAGCATGCTGCTAATGGTGGGACATCTTTGTAAAAGGAGCCTTACATTTCTAACTGCAAGTGGTTATGTATACTTCTGAGTATACATGTTCCCAGTATCTAATTTGAGCTGGATTATATGAGCTGCATTGAACTTTGTAAATACATGTGGAATATAAGTGGAGCTGTAATGTAATTTCATCTCCTGTACCTCAAAAGAACTTTCAAGAATGCTGTAAAAATAAAAAAAAAATTACAGGGTTATCCTACTTGTGCAGCACTTTAGGCTTCCTCCTTGAGTCCTTCCCAGCCCTTAATCCTATTCCCACAACAAAGGAGCCCAGATTGGCTTTGGTAAATTATATGGTGCTTAACCACCTTACTAACTAGGACAGTACTCAGGACACAGCTGAAGAAGTGGAAAGTAGATATTTAAGCAAACAAGGGGACATTGGCTACTCAGAAAGTGATAATTCCTCATTGAGGAGAATTCAAGAGAGAGGAACTGGTGAGTTTTACTGGCAGATTGCAAATGATCAATGGAAGACAGTCTGTAGGAGGGGATTCTACTTGCCTAGATACTCAATTCCTCCTACCCCCCACCACATCCTCATACATCTGACTACATGGGGTATTGTCTAATTAATATTGTCAGAGACTAAGAAGAAAAAAAGAATCAGTGTAAAAAGAAACTCCGAGCAGAAAAACAACTGATTCAAAACAAAATCATGCCTCAATACAAAAACAGGTACCACCCCAAACAAATGAATCCAAGCTCAAAAAATGAAGGGGTTCTAAACAAACCTTCACAAAACCACCATCACAGTGATAACTATATCTCAAAAAGAAGCACACTTGCCAAAAAAAAACTGAGATGAAACTTGTTTTCCAACAATCGCACCACCCGGCCCCACTGCAAACTGCTACAGTATGCTGCACTTCCGCTGCTTCTGGTGCTGTGGATATCAACAAAGTCTCTCATAGTAGATGCTGCTAAGTCTCCATAATCCCCAACAAATGTCTTGATTTGCAAATACTTTGCTGTTTCAGAAGGAGAACATGCAAAAGAACTTTTCAACCTTCACTAACAAACCCAAAATGGCCACAGGTTAGAAAAACACTACCACCAATCAGCAGTAAATCTTGTTTTAAAGGGGCCACACTTACACCCACTAATAAAATGCATTCCATTCCACATTCTCCAACCAGAAAATCTAATGTTGCTCCTTTCTCCACAACAGGTTGTTGTTTTTTTTTTTTTTTAAATCCCCTCCCCTCTGACCAAATCTCAGCTAGTCCATAATCATGCATCACATCTGTTCAAACTTGTGATGCATAGTCAAACAATGCTTCACCATAGGTGCTTCCAGTTTGCTATTGTTAATACAATGTCAATGGTCTATGATGTGTGTCTTAAATTTACAAATAGTGTGACCAATATAGGGCCACATAATGTAAGCCACATTGAGCCTGCAAAGAGGTGGGAAAATGTGGAATACAAATGTAATAAATAAATGTACCACAAAAAGTGAACCCTCCATCATGATGTCACAAATGGAGCATTTCCCACACTTCTGATGCCTACCACCTTGACCTGACCAAACACCTGATCTATTGAGTCTATCAAGTTCCAATTTCTTGTGTATATCATCATCAACCAATTTTCCTTAAAAATCTGATGAGTCTGCAAAGTTCTACAATGGTTTTTCCATATCATCATGCTGATCAATCCATAGACTGGTGGGTTGTGTCCATCTACCAGCAAGTGGAGATAGAGAGCAATCCTTTTGCCTCCCTATATGTGGTCATGTGCTGCCGGAAACTCCTCAGTATGTTCTCTATCTCAGCAGGTGGTGGTCACACACAGCAGCAGCTCTGGCTAGGCCTCCAAGCCTAATTTTTAGGTTTTGTTGAGTGCCTGGGGTTGAGGGCTCTTCTTGAGCAAGTGCAAACCTGGTGGCGCCAGGTCCCTCCTTTTCTCCCCCCTCCCGCTGGCTCCGTTAAAAAAAAAAAAAAAAAATTTTTGAACGTCCTTAAGGGCGTTTATTTCGACGTTTATTTAAACGTTTATTGCAGCTACTCACTGGGACACCAGGTCGTTACAGCTCAGAGTGAGAAGCAGGTAATTTTTACCTTTTTATAGCGGGCAGGGGGGTTCCCCGATTGATCTCCACGTGGCCTATGGCGTCGGAGGGCGAGGGCGCGAAGAATCGCTCCCCGGACCGCGTGTGCGCTTCTAGTGAGGATGCGGGGGTTTTAAAGTCTGATTCGCCCTTGTTGGGTGTCAGTTTGGAGGCCGGTCAGTGTCCCGGGTCTTCCTCCGGCGCGGCGGTTTTTCCCGCCATAAACGCCCATCCCCCGCTGCTTGCCTCCGCCATCTTGGCCGGCCACTCTGCTCGGACGGCTTCTTCTTGGGCCGCCCTTGAGCTGGGAGACGTTCATGCCATGGCCGCCCTTGATTTGGGCGACGGCAAAAAAGCAGCTAAAGTTAAGCGCCGTTCTTCCCGCGCGGCTCCTTCGCGGAGTGTCGCGCCGGATGCCATCTTGGATGCGCAGCATGGTTCTCCCCCGCTCTTGCGAGCGCCGGTTGAGGGTGCGTCTAGGGCTGTGGCCCAAGCTGCTGAAGTGCACAGTCTGGGGGGTTTCTCCCCCGAGTTTATTTTGCTGCTGCATCAAGCCTTTCTTATGCAAAACGCTGCCCCTTCTCCCTTGTCCGATAAAGGGGTTGAGGCCCCCGGAAGTAAACGCCCTCGGGTGGATACCCAGGCCTTAGAGGACGCTGTTTCCTCTGATGTAGATGAGGGCAGCGTATCTGAGTTCTCCCAACGGTCCTTTGGGGATTCCTTGGAGGAGACGGATTCCCGCTCGGATGGAGCGGATGACCCCTCTGCAGCACGGATCTTTCGCTCAGAGGATTTGCCCAACCTGTTATTGCAGGCCATGAGCATTTTGAAGATTTCCTCTCCAGAGGACGTCTCTCCCTCAGCCCCTGTTGGCTCCACCATTATGCTGGGGACGAAGCGCCCGCCTAGAACCTTCCACGTGCATGATGCCATGCACACCTTAATTTCGGCTCAATGGGATGTCCCGGAAGCGAGCCTCAAAGTGGCTAGGGCTATGTCCCGCCTCTATCCTTTGCCTGAAAGTGAGCGTGAGGCCTTTGTTTGGCCTACCGTGGATTCTTTAATCACTGCGGTGACTAAGAAAACGGTGTTGCCGGTGGAAGGTGGCACGGCACTAAAGGACGCCCAAGACAGAAGATTGGAAGCGGCTTTAAGGTCGTCCTTCGAGGCGGCTGCCTTAAGTTTGCAGGCCTCAGTTTGCGGCTCCTATGTGGCCAGGGCGTGCCTGACATTGGTGCAGCGGGCTTCCCCCTCGGATCCTTCCTTGAGGGCGGACTGGCCGGCCCTGGAATCGGGCTTGGCTTATTTGGCAGACTTACTGTATGATGTCTTGAGAGCCTCGGCTAAAGGCATGGCTCAGACAGTCTCTGCGCGGCGCTGGCTTTGGCTGAAACATTGGTCTGCGGACCACGCCTCTAAGTCCACCTTGCATCCAAACCAAAGTTTCAGCGTGCTTGTCTGACATTGCTGCCTGGATGTCTCAACACCACCTGAAATTAAATATGACCAAAACCGAGCTTCTCATTTTCCCCCCCAAACCCACCTCCCCGCTCCCCCCGTTTTCTATTTCTGTTGATGGCTCTCTCATTCTCCCTGTCTCCTCAGCTCGAAACCTTGGGGTCATCTTTGACTCTTCTCTCTCCTTCTCTGCTCATATCCAGCAGACCGCCAAGACCTGTCGTTTCTTTCTTTACAACATCCGTAAAATCCGCCCCTTTCTTTCCGAGCACTCTACCAAAACCCTCATCCACACCCTTGTCACCTCTCGTTTAGACTACTGCAATCTGCTTCTTGCTGGCCTCCCACTTAGTCACCTCTCCCCTCTCCAGTTGGTTCAAAACTCTGCTGCCCGTCTCATCTTCCGCCAGGGTCGCTTTACTCATACTACCCCTCTCCTCAAGACCCTTCACTGGCTCCCTATCCGTTTTCGCATCCTGTTCAAACTTCTTCTACTAACCTATAAATGTATTCACTCTGCTGCTCCCCAGTATCTCTCCACACTCGTCCTTCCCTACACCCCTTCCCGTGCACTCCGCTCCATGGATAAATCCTTCTTATCTGTTCCCTTCTCCACTACTGCCAACTCCAGACTTCGCGCCTTCTGTCTCGCTGCACCCTACGCCTGGAATAAACTTCCTGAGCCCCTACGTCTTGCCCCATCCTTGGCCACCTTTAAATCTAGACTGAAAGCCCACCTCTTTGACATTGCTTTTGACTCATAACCACTTGTAACCACTCGCCTCCACCTACCCTCCTCTCTTCCTTCCCGTTCACATTAATTGATTTGATTTGCTTATTTTTTAGTTTTTGTCTATTAGATTGTAAGCTCTTTGAGCAGGGACTGTCTTTCTTCTATGTTTGTGCAGCGCTGCGTATGCCTTGTAGCACTATAGAAATGCTAAATAGTAGTAGTAGTAGTAGTAGAACAGCTGTCAGCGGCCCACATTGCCGGAGTCATGAATGTCAAGGCGGACTTTCTCAGTCGCCATACCTTGGAGCCCGGAGAGTGGCAGCTATCTGCTCAGGCGTTCTTGGACATCACGAAGCGCTGGGGCCAGCCGAGCCTAGATCTGATGGCGTCATCGGCCAATTGCCAAGTGCCGCGCTTTTTCAGCAGAGGACGGGACCCTCGATCCCTGGGAGTAGATGCTCTTCTCCAACAGTGGCCGACACAAGAGCTTCTCTATGTGTTCCCGCCCTGGCCCATGTTGGGCAGGGTGCTAGACCGGGTGGCAAAGCATCCGGGCCAGATAATCCTGGTGGGTCCGGACTGGCCCAGACGTCCCTGGTATGTGGACTTGATCAGGCTCTCAGTCGACGATCCTCTGCGGCTGCCAGTGGAGCAGGGCCTGTTACATCAGGGTCCCGTGGTGATGGAGGATCCCTCCCCCTTTGGTCTTACGGCCTGGCTATTGAGCGGCGGCGTCTGAGAAAGAAGGGCTTCTCAGACAAGGTCATCGCCACTATGCTGAGAGCGAGGAAGCGCTCTACTTCTACTTTGGCGTATCTTTGCAGCGTGGTGTGAAGCAGGCTCACTTTCTCCCTTCACTGCTCCAATTTCTTCAGTGTTGGCGTTCCTGCAAGAAGGTCTGGAGAAAGGCCTGTCGCTCAGTTCCCTTAAAGTCCAGGTAGCAGCTCTGGCTTGGTTCAGGGGCCGCCTGAAGGGTGCTTCCCTGGCTTCGCAGCCAGATGTGGTGCGCTTTCTCAAGGGAGTTAATCACCTGCGCTCTCCTCTGCACTCAGCACCAGGTTGAGATTCCACGCAGGCACCACTAAGAGCATTGCAGAAGCCGCCTTTTGAACCCTTGTCGAGGGCATCTCTGAAAGACCTGACGTTGAAAGCAGTCTTTTTGGTGGCTATCACTTCAGCCAGAAGAGTTTCCGAGCTCCAGGCACTCTCATGTCGAGAGCCTTTTCTGCAGTTCACTGAGGCAGGAGTGACTATTCGCACAGTGCCTTCCTTCCTGCCCAAGATTGTTTCTCGCTTCCATGTGAATCAGCAGCTCTGTCTCCCTTCCTTTCGTAGGGAGGACTACCCAGAGGAATACTCTGCTCTCAAATATCTGGATGTGAGACGTGTCATCATCAGATACTTGGAAGTGACCAATGATTTCCGGAAATCGGATCATCTGTTTGTCCTGTTTGCAGGTCCTCGTAAGGGTCTGCAGGCTGCTAAGCCTACAGTGGCAAGATGGGTCAAGGAAGCCATTGCAGCGGCTTATGTGGCCGCAGGGAAGGTGCTGCCTATCCAGCTGAAGGCTCACTCCACTAGAGCTCAGGCGGCCTCGATGGCAGAGGCCGGGTCCGTCTCTTTGGAAGAGATTTGCAAGGCGGCAACTTGGGCTTCGGCCCATACCTTCTCCAGGCATTACCGCTTGACTGTGGCTGCTCGGGCGGAGGCCCGGTTTGGAGCTTCAGTGTTGCGGTCAGGGATTTCAATGTCCCGCCCTGGGTGAGTACTGCTTCGGTACATCCCACCAGTGATCAGCATGATGATATGGAAGGTAAAATTATGTATCATACCTGATAATTTTCTTTCCATTAATCATAGCTGATCAATCCATAGCCCCTCCCAGATATCTGTACTGTTTATATTCTGGTTGCATTTCAGGTTCAAGTTTAGTCTTCAGTTCCTGTTCAGGAGGACTTCGTGTTCAAGTTTTTCAATGAATTCTTCAAGAGTTGAGACGAGTTTGTGTTACAGTGAGCTGCTGCATTCCTCTCCCCTCCGTTTTACGGGGCTGGATTGAGACTTAAATTCTGCCGGCGCTCCCTCCCGCTTCGGCGGTGTTAGGGTCAGTCAGCTCCTCCCGCGGTTGCGGTTGCAGGATAAGCCAGATCCCCCCGCATCGGCGGGGTGGTGTCCCTCTCCCGCTCCGCGGGGATGAGCTGGACAGATTCCCCTCCCCCACTTGTGTGGGGATGAGCTGGGTTAATTCCCCTCCCCCGTTTCGGCGGTGGTGAGCTGGGCAGTGTCCCTTTGTGGGTGTAATTCTCTAAGTGCTGAGTCCTGCGGATGGAGCTTGGATATCGACATACTGAGGAGTTTCCGGCAGCACATGACCACATATAGGGAGGCAAAAGGATTGCTCTCTATCTCCACCTGCTGGTAGATGGACACAACCCACCAGTCTATGGCTTGATCAGCTATGATTAATGGAAAGAAAATTATCAGGTATGATACATAATTTTACCTTTTTAAGTATTGCTGTGATCTTGTACATTTTAGTATACTTCAGAACGCAAGGAATAACATTTGAATTATCCTTCACCATCTTTCCAGAAGCAGGTCTCTCTATTGTTGTATAAAGCCGGTTAGGGATATATCTTATGGGGGGAAATGGGAATAAAAAATGAAGTCCAGACATATGCTGTCATTAGAAGTGAACCTTGTAAGTTGAATACTGTTCGGTGTGAAATACAGAGAATGATATTTTTTTAATGATACAGTTGTAATTTTCAATTGTTGTACAGGGCTCTTTCATTTTTACAATAAAGACTTCTTGTTAATCAAAAAAAAAAGCCCACTTAAATGCAGATTTAATAAGCCTGAGGGGATAACCTTGGTCAGCAACTTAGCCTTCAGGCTCATAGCCAAATATTTATATTGCTGATTAGTAGCATGTATCAGTCTGTATCTGAGAAATTGTGATAGAGGCAAACTCAGCTGTTCAAGATGCATGCTGTCATATTTCAACAATAAATTTCTGGCAGTGGCTTTAACATACGCATCCATGTCCAAACTGGACCCTTCCTTAGTGAGCCAAACATCTAAAACATTCAAATTGAGTAGAATGATGGCACCTTAATTCTGATACAAAAATATCCAACTCAACAACTGTGCCATTGCATAACAGAAAAATGTCATCAATGTGTCTGCCCCAGTAGCCCACTAAATGAAACCACTCAGAGGAGTATACATAGTGTTCTTCAAAACGTCCCATAAATAGGTTGGCAAAACATGACTTGCAAAAACAATTTATCATCTTTGATGATTATGATTATTTTTCAGTGCTAAAACAATTAATTGCATGAGAAAAGTGGTTGGAACTTGGCAGGGAGGTGACCGATTCTCAAAAACTTGTTCTACAATATGTTACACTTCATGTTGAGGAATTGAAGTGTACAAAGACCAGATATCCAGCGTGACCAGGATGGAATGGTCCATAACTTCCATGTGGGAAAGAATCCCCCAAAACTGAGATGTGTCACGTAGATAAGATGGAATATCCAATATCCACAACCAGAGGCTGTTAAAAAAAAAATCAATATATTTGCATACTCTCTCCAATAAGGAACCTCTAGAGGAAACAATAGGTGTACCAGGAGGATGGTGTAAATCTATTAAATTTAGGTACAAACATGGGAATCTTAGAATGCATGAAACACAAAATTGTCTTTGTTTAGTAAGAAACCCCAGACGAATGGCTTTATTAGTCAAACTTTGAACCTTCATCAGTAACATCTACATAGGATTCTCATACAACTTCTGATATGTTGTCCCATCTGACACTTGGCAATACATTTCCACCATATATTCCTCTTTATCCAACACTACTATCGCTCCCTCTTTTTCAGACTTATGAATGACAATAGAATATTCCTTACTCAACCTCTGTAGCGCTGAACATTCTGCTTTAGTTAGATTCCCACGACCCATGTATGAATATTCCAAACTTTCTACTTCCTGAAGGACCAGCTGATGAAATATCTTAATTGCTGGATCCAAGAACATTTGACCCTGCACTCAGTAAATGGAGCAGAAATACCCTCTTTAGCTGCAACAAAAAAAAACAACAACAACATTTTTGAATTGCAAAGATCTAATGAATTTTACAAAGTCCACTTGAAATTGAAAAGGCTGATTTTCTATTACAAGTGGATTTCTAATTTTGTGTGTTTTTAACCGTTTTAATGTTATATTTGATTGTAAACCGTTTTGATTTATTCTGTAATAAAAAATGGTCTAGTAAATAAATAAATAAACAATAAACGATGTCCAGTAGAAGGAAGAAAAGAAAGACCTTTTGCAAGCAAAGAGTCCTCCTCGCCTGACAGTTGATAACGAGACAGATTGACTATAGTGAGTCATCCCTCCTTCTGGTTCTCATAGAGGGACCCCTGTGTGTCACATTGTCTCTGGGTTTCTAGGAGCAGCAATTGAGGTGCACATTGTGAAATTTGGTCACTCCAGGGTCCACCTCCCCCTCTGTCTTATTACTAAGTTCCTCCTAACTACTTGGAGTACAAAAACAAATGAAACCCAACTTTCTTAGACTTAATAGCTGTACCTCAATCTTCCTTAGGTTGCTGCCAATTATGTACATACCCCCTCACTGTAGTCTATCCTGATCTCTTTGCAATTTCTTAATTTTAGTAGCCTTAATATCTCTACTGAACTTTTCCAATTTTGTAAATCTTCTTTTGACTTCTCAAAATTAATGGGACTCCCTGTGAGATAGGGGGGGGGGGGGGTGTCTAATAGATGTTCTATTGTCTTCTATTGGGAACTTTAATATGTCAATTATTTAAAGCAGTAAGCTATACAGGACCCTGAGGGCATTTTTCACATTTTTTTTTTAGTTATTTTGGTTTGTTTTTCTCATTTTTTTTTTAATTGTTTGAACTGTACTGTTAAGGTTTTATTAAACAAAACATTGGATGGTCTATGTCCCAAAATTGTTGTATACCTTATTCTTTAGTGTTTGTGTAAATTAACAATGACCACACAAATGTGCATATTACAGTGCAAGGCAACCTGGCACCATTACACACAAATATACGCCAAAAATCATTACATTATATAGTTGTAGAACTATTGATGATATCGGAGTTTAAATAATGTTTTATAGGGGATGATAGTTTCATTCTTCTTACAAAAGAAATCCAAATAAATTAAAGATCCATCTGATTCCATTAGATTCATCACATATTTATAGATAATTAAAACAGAGTTCCACCAAAAAGTAACAGCAATTGGCATTTTTCAGATTCTTCATTATTTGTTGAAGTGCTGTTGCCATTAAAATATGCATTAAATGTTTATCCTCTTCTTTCATATTATCCATGATGCCATCAGAGTTGAAAATAACACCAGCATAGGTTAGAGGCCTATTCATTTTAAATGTCCACATTTCCAAAACAAATGTACTACAGAACATTCATATAATAAGCGTTCCAGTGTACCAACCTTGGTATAACATGTCCAGCATTTGTTGACGTACTTATTTATTAGGAGTATGTCCTGTACGTTCTATATAATTTAGCAGGAGTCCAAATGTCTTCATGACCAATATAAAAAAAAGAGATTGTGTCGTAAAGCAGCTTTAGTACATTGTATATGCTTTTGCCGCCAATATGACCAATCTGTTTCATTTATTTGAATATTACTTTCTTTTGACCAGATGGATACCAAGCCATGCAATTTTGTTTAGTCTTACATGTTTTTTGATATTAGTGAGTCCCATTTAGAAGCTTCATGTTTTGATGTAGTAGTTTGGTTACAAACTGTACTTATAGATGGTTCAGCATTCACTAATTTTCTCACCCTGAAAACGTATTTAAAAACAGAAAAAGACAGACCAAATTTTTTTTTACATAGTTCGGCAAAAGAACACATTTGGCCATCATTCATGATATCTTGTATTTGAAAAATACCCCTGCATATCCAATCTCTCCAACATATAGTGGAACTATTAAGCTTTATATTAGGGCTGTTCCATAGCCCTAATGGCGGTGCTTTTAATAGGGATAGTACTATTGCAGTCAGTATCCAACCTAAATGCCTCATCCCCGGCAACACAACAATATAAAAGTTCATTCTGGACATAACCCAACTCTCCCTCCTTCTTACCCCCAATATGTCTATCACACTGATCATTACTCTCTTAACCTCACTTTGTTCATACCGGTATTGGCGATTGCCTCTACTGTACCATGTAAGCCACATTAAGACTGCAAATAGGTGGGATACAAATGTAACAAATAAGTATAATTTAGAGTGTTTAGTGTGGATACAATTATTGGATTACTTTTTAAGTCTTTCAGGAGTTTAATATTTAGATACTGTAATTGTAGGGTACTGAGTCATGTACTCAGTCAAAAATTATGAAAAGACCTTCTGCCTCCCAACTGGAAGAGTATTTTTGTTCTAAAATTACATCTATTAGGGATCTGTTTAAGAATAACAACTTAGATTGGGATCCCCCCAGACTTACCCCCGCTTTAATTCCAGTTCTCCGAGGACAAGCAGGCTGCTTGTTCTCACTGATGGGTGACGTCCACGGCAGCCCCTCCAATCGGAATCTTCACTAGCAAAGTCCTTTGCTAGCCCTCGCGTGCCTGTGCGCATGCGCGGCCGTCTTCCCGCCCGAAACCGGCTTGAGCCGGCCAGTCTTCTTTTGTCCGCACTCGGTACGGTTGTTTTTTCGCCGTGTCGAGCCCCGGAAAGTCGACCTCACGCGTCCTTTTCTTCGACGTGTTTTTTCTTCGGAAAATCCTTAAACTGTTCGGGAAGTGCTCCAGAAGCCCCTTCGGGTTTCGTTTTGCCCCTTCCCGTATTTTCAGATTTTGCCCCGGTAAGTTTTCTTTCGTCGTCGGGGTAGGCCTCACTTAGGCCTCGGTCGAAATTTCTCTCTAACTTTTTCTGGTGCCACTTTCGTCATTTCGACTTTTGATTTCGCCGGCGTGATTTTTCCGCCCATGACATCGAAGCCTTCCAGCGGCTTCAAGAAGTGCACCCAGTGCGCCTGGGTAATCTCGCTCACTGACAGGCACGCGTCGTGTCTTCAGTGTCTGGGGGCCGAGCACCGCCCTCAGGCCTGTAGTCTGTGTTCCCTTTTGCAAAGGCGGACTCAGGTAGCGAGATTGGCCCAGTGGAACGTTTTGTTCTCGGGCTCTTCGTCGGCATCGGCACCGGGGGTATCGTGTGCATCGACGTCTTCAGCGTCCAGAGCATCATCCTCGGCCGCCAATGCATCGAGTGCATCGGCCCTCTGCATCGGCGCCGAGACATCGGATAGCTGCATCGACGTCGGTGGTACCGGGACCTCGTCTGCTGATGTCGTCGGACGGTGGTGCATCGTCTGGAGTGCAGGTGAGGGCTGTCCATTCCCCTGCTGGTGGCGGTGAGCCTTCGGGTGGGTCTCCCCCTACCCTGAGGGCTTCTGCGGTACAGCCCCCCCCCCCGAGACCGACCTCCTTCGGCCTCGGCCCCGAGGAAGCGACGGCTGGATTCTACGTCCTCCTCGTCGGTACCGGGAAGCTCCGGTGACATGCTTCGTTCCAAAAAGTCGAAGAAGCATCGTCACCGGTCCCCTTCCCGTGTCGGTACCGAGAGCTCTGGGTCGCCGAGGGAGTCGGCACCCAGCAGGCATCGGCACCGAGAGGACCACTCACCCTCTGTTCAGGAGGTGTCGATGCGCTCCACTCTGGACAGCCCGGAACAGCCTCCACGCCCGGAACAGGTTCTGACGTTGACGCCTGCATCGACTTCCATGCCTTTCTCTGCAGCCGCTCTGAACGCTGTTGCGCCCTACCCCTCCGGTACCGGCGGTGCTTGCGCCACCGGTACCGTCGAGCGTGGCGCCGGCTGGCCCATCGCCCGAGGTGAGGTCTCCGGCGTCGGTGCCGCGTGCGGTGCCGGCTGCCGTCGCCTCCCAGGAAGGCTCTCCGACTACGTCGGCGGAGGGAGCTTCGCCGATGCGGGTGAGGGAGTCTACCTCTCGACGCCCCCATCGTGGACGTGGCTCCACGGAGTCGAGTCGGGCACGGTTGCAGACACAGGTCCGTGAACTTGTGTCTGACACCGAGGGTGAGGCCTCGTGGGAAGAGGAAGAAGACCCCAGATATTTCTCTGACGAGGAGTCTGAGGGTCTTCCTTCCGATCCCACTCCCTCTCCTGAAAGACAGCTTTCTCCTCCTGAGAGTCTGTCTTTCGCTTCCTTTGTCCGGGAGATGTCTACGGCCATCCCCTTCCCGGTGGTTGTGGAGGACGAGCCCAGGGCTGAAATGTTTGAGCTCCTGGACTATCCTTCTCCACCTAAGGAAGCGTCCACTGTTCCCTTGCACCATGTCCTAAAAAAGACATTGCTTGCGAACTGGACAAAACCTTTAACTAATCCCCACATCCCCAAGAAGATCGAGTCCCAGTACCGGATCCATGGGGACCCAGATCTGATGCGCACCCAGTTGCCTCATGATTCTGGAGTTGTGGATCTGGCCCTAAAGAAGGCTAAGAGTTCTAGGGAGCATGCTTCTGCACCCCCGGGCAAGGACTCTAGAACCTTAGACTCCTTTGGGAGGAAGGCCTACCATTCTTCTATGCTCGTGGCCAAAATTCAGTCTTACCAGCTCTACACGAGCATACACATGCGGAACAATGTGCGGCAGTTGGCGGGCTTGGTTGATGCGCTCCCCCCTGAGCAAGCCAAGCCTTTTCAGGAGGTGGTCAGGCAGCTGAAGGCGTGCAGAAAATTCCTGGCCAGAGGGGTGTATGACACCTTTGATGTTGCGTCCAGGGCCGCTGCTCAAGGTGTGGTGATGCGCAGGCTCTCATGGCTGCGTGCCTCCGACCTGGAGAATAGAATCCAGCAGCGGATTGCGGACTCGCCTTGCCGTGCGGATAACATTTTTGGAGAGAAAGTCGAACAGGTGGTAGAGCAGCTCCACCAGCGGGACACCGCATTCGACAAGTTCTCCCGCCGGCAGCCTTCAGCCTCTACCTCTACAGGTAGAAGATTTTTTGGGGGAAGGAAGACTGTTCCCTACTCTTCTGGCAAGCGTAGGTACAATCCTCCTTCTCGACAGCCTGCGGCCCAGGCTAAGCCCCAGCGCGCTCGCTCTCGTCAGCAGCGTGCGACTCAGCAAGGCCCCTCGGCTCCCCAGCAAAAGCAAGGGGCGAGCTTTTGACTGGCTCCAGCAGAGCATAGCCGACATCCAAGTGTCAGTGCCGGGCGACCTGCCAGTCGGAGGGAGGTTGAAAGCTTTTCGCCAAAGGTGGCCTCTCATAACCTCCGATCAGTGGGTTCTCCAAATAGTCCGGCAAGGATACACCCTCAATTTGGCCTCAAAACCTCCAAATTGTCCACCGGGAGCTCAGTCTTACAGCTTCCAGCACAAGCGGGTACTTGCAGAGGAACTCTCCGCCCTTCTCAGCGCCAATGCGGTCGAGCCCGTGCCATCCAGGCAAGAAGGGCTGGGATTCTATTCCAGATACTTCCTTGTGGAAAAGAAAACAGGGGGGATGCGTCCCATCCTAGACCTAAGGGCCCTGAACAAATATCTGGTCAAAGAAAAGTTCAGGATGCTTTCCCTGGGCACCCTACTTCCCATGATTCAGGAAAACGATTGGCTATGCTCTCTGGACTTGAAGGATGCCTACACACACATCCCGATACTGCCAGCTCACAGACAGTATCTGCGATTTCAGCTGGGCACACGTCACTTCCAGTACTGTGTGCTACCCTTTGGGCTCGCCTCTGCGCCCAGAGTGTTCACAAAGTGCTTGGCTGTAGTCGCAGCAGCACTCCGCAGGGTGGGGGTACACGTGTTCCCATATCTCGACGATTGGCTGGTGAAGAACATGTCCGAGGCAGGAGCCCTGCAGTCCATGCAGATGACTATTCGCCTCCTGGAGCTACTGGGGTTTGTGATAAATTACCCAAAGTCCCATCTTCTCCCGGCGCAGAGACTCAAATTCATAGGAGCTCTGCTGGATTCTCGGACGGCTCGCGCCTATCTCCCAGAGGCGAGAGCCAACAACTTGTTGTCCCTCGTCTCGCGGGTGCGAGCGTCCCAGCAGATCACAGCTCGGCAGATGTTGAGATTGCTGGGCCACATGGCCTCCACAGTTCATGTGACTCCCATGGCCCGCCTTCACATGAGATCTGCTCAATGGACCCTAGCTTCCCAGTGGTTTCAAGCTGCTGGGGATCTAGAAGACGTGATCCACCTGTCCACGAGTTTTCTCGAATCCCTGTATTGGTGGACGATTTGGTCCAATTTGACTCTGGGACGTCCTTTCCAAATTCCTCAGCCACAAAAAGTGCTGACCACGGATGCGTCTCTCCTGGGATGGGGAGCTCATGTCGATGAGCTTCACACCCAAGGAAGCTGGTCCCTCCAGGAACGCGATCTACAGATCAATCTTCTGGAGTTGCGAGCGATCTGGAACGCTCTGAAGGCTTTCAGAGATTGGCTGTCCCACCAAATTATCCAAATTCAGACAGACAACCAGGTTGCCATGTACTACGTCAACAAGCAGGGGGCACCAGATCTCGCCCCCTGTGTCAGGAAGCCGTCAGCATGTGGCTCTGGGCTCGCCGTCACGGCATGGTGCTCCAAGCCACATATCTGGCAGGCGTAAACAACAGTCTGGCCGACAGATTGAGCAGGATTATGCAACCTCACGAGTGGTCGCTCAACTCCCGAGTGGTGCGCCAGATCTTCCAAGCGTGGGGCACCCCCTTGGTGGATCTCTTCGCATCTTGAGCCAACCACAAAGTCCCTCAGTTCTGTTCCAGGCTTCAGGCCCACGGCAGACTGGCATCGGATGCCTTGCTCCTGAATTGGGGGGGAGGGTCTGCTGTATGCTTATCCTCCCATTCCTCTGGTGGGGAAGACTTTGTTGAAACTCAAGCAAGACCGAGGCACCATGATTCTGATTGCTTCTTTTTGGCCGCATCAGATCTGGTTCCCTCTTCTTCTGGAGTTATCCTCCGAAGAACCGTGGAGATTGGAGTGTTTTCCGACCCTCATCACGCAGGACGAAGGGGCTCTTCTGCATCCCAGCCTCCGGTCCCTGGCTCTCACGGCCTGGATGTTGAGAGCGTAGACTTTGCCTCTTTGGGTCTGTCAGAGGGTGTCTCCCGCATCTTGCTTGCTTCCAGGAAAGATTCCACTAAGAGGAGTTACTTCTTTCTATGGAGGAGGTTTGCCGTCTGGTGTGACAGCAAGGCCCTAGATCCTCGCTCTTGTCCTACACAGACCCTGCTTGAATACCTTCTGCACTTGTCTGAGTCTGGCCTCAAGACCAACTCTGTAAGGGTTCACCTTAGTGCAATCAGTGCATACCATTACCGTGTGGAAGGTAAGCCGATCTCGGGACAGCCTTTAGTTGTTCGCTTCATGAGAGGTTTGCTTTTGTCAAAGCCCCCTGTCAAGCCTCCTACAGTGTCATGGGATCTCAATGTCGTTCTCACCCAGCTGATGAAACCTCCTTTTGAGCCACTGAATTCCTGCCATCTGAAGTACTTGACCTGGAAGGTCATTTTCTTGGTGGCAGTTACTTCAGCTCGTAGAGTCAGTGAGCTTCAGGCCCTGGTAGCCCAGGCCCCTTACACCAAATTTCATCATAACAGAGTAGTCCTCCGCACTCACCCTAAGTTCTTGCCAAAGGTCGTGTCGGAGTTCCATCTGAACCAGTCAATTGTCTTGCCAACATTCTTTCCCCGTCCTCATTCCTGCCCTGCTGAACGTCAGCTGCACACAATGCAAGAGAGCATTGGCCTTCTACCTGGAGCGGACACAGCCCAACAGACAGTCCGCCCAATTGTTTGTTTCTTTTGATCCCAACAGGAGGGGAGTGGCTGTGGGGAAACGCACCATATCCAATTGGCTAGCAAATTGCATTTCCTTCACTTACGCCCAGGCGGGGCTGGCTCTTGAGGGTCATGTCACGGCTCATAATGTTAGAGCCATGGCTGCGTCGGTAGCCCACTTGAAGTCAGCCTCTATTGAAGAAATTTGCAAAGCTGCGACGTGGTCATCTGTCCACACATTCACATCTCATTACTGCCTGCAGCAGGATACCCGACGCGACAGTCGGTTCGGGCAGTCAGTTCTTCAGAACCTGTTTGGGCTTTAGGATCCAACTCCACCCCCCGAGGGCCCTGTTTGTTCTGTTCCAGGCTGCACTCTCAGTTAGTTGGTAAATTTTTTTAGGTCAATCTCAGTTATGTCCTCGCCGTTGCGAGGCCCAATTGACCATGGTTGTTGTTTTGAGTGAGCCTGGGGGCTAGGAATACCCCATCAGTGAGAACAAGCAGCCTGCTTGTCCTCGGAGAAAGCGAATGCTACATACCTGTAGAAGGTATTCTCCGAGGACAGCAGGCTGATTGTTCTCACAAACCCGCCCGCCTCCCCTTTGGAGTTGTGTCTTCCCTTGTCTTTGTCTTGCTACATATGAGACTGGCCGGCTCAAGCCGGTTTCGGGCGGGAAGACGGCCGCGCATGCGCGCGAGGGCTAGCAAAGGACTTTGCTAGTGAAGATTCCGATTGGAGGGGCTGCCGTGGACGTCACCCATCAGTGAGAACAATCAGCCTGCTGTCCTCGGAGAATACCTTCTACAGGTATGTCGCATTCACTTTGCCAAAGTATGGAAGGAATTTACACCTATAACTTGGTCCTCTGTGGATGTTTCATATAGAAAATGTTACTTCATATTGTGTTTTAAACAGCTGTCCTCCATCTATCATGAAAACAGTATCCTGTAACTTTAAAAGTAGGTTGTTTAACTGGTTACAGACATCTTTAGAAATTGTCATATCTGGGAACCTAGTAATGAAATTTCTAATTATTAACAATAATAATAAACGTATATTCCACCATATACCTCTCGATTCACCAAGTCATTTCCACCTCTCCTTCCCCCAGTCTAGTTCTCTCAACCCTCCTTTGACCCCCGCCTCATTTTCTTCCTTTTCTGAAATCACTGAAGAGGAAACTGCACATTTTCTTTCCTCCTTCATACTACCTGTTCCTCTGATCCTATTCCCACCCATCTACTTAGCACTCTCTCTCCTACTGTCATCCCTTCTATCATATCCTCAATCTCTCCACTGCAACTGTTCCTGATGCCGTCAAACATGCCGTAGCTACACCACTCCTCAAAAAACCTTCATTGGACTCTATGTATCCTCCCAACTTTCGCCGCATCTCCCTCCTCCCTTTCCTATCCAAGTTACCTGAAAGTGCTAGTCACCACCTTTGTCTTGACATTTTTCATCTCAAGTTATTTTTTATCCACTACAATCTGGCATTTGCCCTCTTTATTCAACTGAAACAGCCCTTGCTAAAGTCTCCAATGACGGTTCCTGGCCAGATCCAAAGGTCTATATTCTATCCTCATCCTTCTTGATCTATCTGCTGATTTTGACACTGTTGATCACCACCTACTCCTTGATACACTGTCCTCACTTGGATTTCAATGCTCTGTTCTTTCCTGGTTTTCATCTCATCTCTCCAATCACACTTTTAGTGTATACTCTGGTGGATCCTCCTCCACTTCTATCCCACTATCAATTGATGTACCTCAGGGCTCTGTCTTGGAACTTCTTCTTTTAACCCTCCATTGCCCCTGGTACAAAAATAAGTACATGAATATATGTAAACCGCTTTGAATATAGTTGCAAAAACCTCAGAAAGGCAGTATATCAAGTCCCATTTCCCTTCCTCCCCCCCCCCCCCTCCATTTCCCTATATTTCTTCTCTTGATGCTTTGATCTCATCCCATGGTTTTCAGTATCACCTTTATACTGATGACTCCCAGATCTACCTCTCCACACCAGAAATCCAGGCCCAAGTATCTGTCTGACATTGCTGCCTGGATGTCTCAGCACCATCTTAAACTAAACACGACTATGACTGAGCTTAATATCTTTCCCCTTAAACCCACCTTTCCTCTTCCCCCATTCTCTAATCTCTGTGGATAACACTCTCATCCTTCCTGTCTCATTAGCTTCTAACCTTGGAGTCATCTTTGACTCCTCTCTCTCTTTCTCTGCACATATCCAACAGACTGCTAAAACCTGTCGTATCTCTCTCTATAATATCACCACACTTCGTCCCTTCCTTTCTGAGTACACTACCCTTAACCACACTCACCTTTTACTTAGACTAGTTGAACTTGCTTCTCACAGGTTTCCCACTAAGCCATCTCCCCTTCAATCTGTTCAAAATTCTGCTGCACGACTTATATTCCATCAGTGTCACTATGCTCATATTAGCTCTCTCCTCAATTCACTTCATTGGCTCCCTATCCATTTCCGCATGCAGTTCAACCTCCTCTTAATGACTTACAAGTGCATTTACTCCACAGCGCCTCAGTACCTCTCCACGCTTATCTCTCCCTACTCTCCTCCCAGGGAACTCCATTCATCAAGAAAATGTCTCTTACCTGTACCCTTCTCCACTGCCCACTCCAGACTCTGTTCCTTTTATCTTGCTGCACCATATGCCTGGAATAGACTTCCTGAGCCAGTATGTCAAACTCCATCTCTGGCTGTCTTCAAATCTAGGCTAAAAGTCCACCTTTCTGAGGCTGCCTTTAATTCCTCATGTCTGTTTTATCATTCCCACCTTAAGTAACTCCCATATTCCTTATTTGTTCTGTCTGTCCTGATTAGATTGTAAGCTCTGTTGAGTAGAGACTGTCTCTTCATATTCAAGTGTACAGCACTGCATACATCTAGTAGAGCTATAGAAATGATAAGTAGTAATAACATGTCATCAGCATATATAGATATAACAATCATCTTCAATTTTAATTTCAGTAATGTCAGTTTGATCTAAGAAAGGGGTTCAAGGGCCAGATTAAATAAGACAGAGGAAAGAGGACAGCCTTGTTTAGTGCCTCTTTTGAGGTTAAAATATGGAGAAGAAATACCGTTAGAAAAAATAAAGGGCTGGGAAGAGTCGTACAATAAGTGAATCATATTTATGAAAGAGCAGCCAAAACCAAACCATTAGGATTTTAAATAGGTAAGGTCATTCTATCTGATCTAATGCCTTTTCGGTGTTGAGAGACAGAGTGAGTAGGGGAGAGTCAATGCCCTTAGAGTGTCCTAGAATGTTCCAGAAAAGTCTGGAATTGTCACTAGATAATCTACCAGGGGTGAAATCATATTAGTCCCTATGAATAAGGGAGGGTGTAACTTTATTCTATTCAGTAGAATTCTTGCATAGATCTTGTCTATATTTATTAAAGATCAAGTTTCAAGTTTATTACAGATTTACTACCCCACCCTTTGGGGTGCCTTCAGGGCAACTTACAATCTAAAATATCATTGAAAACAAACAAGGTAAACAAAACAAAATTTTAATTTCAGACATGACTATTAGGGTAGAGGGAGAACTACAGTTAATAGGACAGAGAGGGGAGGGAGGAAGGAAAGAGAGGAAGAACTACAGGTGTCTTCCAGGTACCCCTTCGTCCACTTACTACAGATAGAGACTCATTTATAGTTTGAAACATTGGAAGGGTCTCTACCAGGTTTGGAGATGACAATTATTTTTGATTCTAGAAAGGAGCCTTTTTTTTACCTTTGTGTTGGGACTTCTTAGCTATATAAAGTAAGAAGATTGGACCAAGTTATGTCTGCTAAAACCACATAAAATTCAATAGTCAAACCATAGTTGCCAGGTACCTTATTCCTAGGCAATTCTTTGATGGCACTCATAATTTCTGGGAGAGAGATAAAGTCTAAAATCAGCTTTTTGAGATGGATGTGTGAGGTTGTGTAAAACATTATTAAAGAAGGATTCAGAGGGGGTTATCTTTGTATCATAAAGCTACTGGTAATGTTCAGAGAAATGCTGTGTTATTCGAGTATCTAAGTAGTACCTGCTGTATTGGTAATATACAATATATAGGTTCCGGCAATTTGGGGATTTTAAGAATTAAGCTAGCATACAACCTTTTATTATTGTCAGCATAACATGTGGATTTCTGTAAAATTATAGATGGCTTCTTTGCTTAGGATTGTATTGTAATTACATTTAGTTTTAAGGAGTTTTTAGTAGGTAGAATGGTTCTGGAAGTGCATATAATTATCCTCCAAGATTTAGGGGTCCTTTTACTAAGCCACGGTAAAAAGTGGCTTGAGGTAGTGTAGATGTGGGTTTTGGGCACGTACAGAAATATTTTTCGGTGTACGTACAAAAAAATGCCTCCCCCTACCCAAAAAATGGACGTGTGGCAAAATCAAAATTGCCGCACATCTATTTTGGGTGTCTGACTTTACTGCCAGCCATAGACCTAGTGGTAAGAAATCTGCATGGTAACAACCTATGCACATCAGATGCCACTTGGCACGCATCCGCTACGTGCACCAGAAAATAAAAAATATTTTTCAGATGCGCATAGCGGATGCGTGCCAAAAATAAAATTACCACAAGATCCACGTGGTAGTCGGGCAGTAAGTTCATTTTGGCACGCATTGGGTGCATGTAGACGCTTACTCGGCTTAGCAAAAGGGGCCCTAAATTTCTAGTTCAAGGGAAACCAGTTCTCTTTTTCTTTGTTTTGTTACACCAACTGAGTAATTTATAATAACTCCAAGCATAGTGGCTTTGTATGTATCCCACCAAATAATTACTGGGTAATCCTGAATATTATTGTTGTTAAAGTAGTCTAGGAACAATGTAAGCGACATTGAGCCTGCAAATAGGTGGGAAAATGTGGGATACAAATTCAACAAATAAATAAATATGTATTTGCTGTGTATGGAGGAGATCTGCAAGGACATTTTTAGCACAAAACTATTATTAGTTACCACAGAAATAAATGAGTGAACAATTAACAGTTGAAGAAGAGTTAAAAGGGTAGCAATGCAATTGCATTGCAGTGCGTAGTTTAGTATTACATATACGGATCTAACAAGACTGAAAGAGAGAGCAGCGCCTAATAAGTTGTTCAAATACACCAGATTGCAATGTAATTTGACACAATCAACAAAAGGTAAAAGAAAACAATGCAGCATGTGTACAAACATATGAAATATGATGTGTAAGCTTCCAGATTAAATAGTGACCACATAATACAGTAGGGAATTAAATCTGTAAGAGAAAATGATTGAATAACAAGCTGAGTACTAAAATGGTAGTCATTAATCAATCCTCAATGCAATATAGTTGACGTGATAATCAACCAAAGCATTAAGCTAAACAGTACACTGTGTGTGTGTGCATACTTAAGAAGTATGCTGAGCAAACCACAAGAACAAACATTGATCATGGCTTGCAACAGAAATTTAAAACCTGTATGAAAGAAATGAATAACGTACTAAAAGTACTAAACAGAAGTCTTGAATCAAATCTGATGAACACTGCAGAAGCAGAATAAGTTGTAAAACCAGATTGTAGATCCATAAAAATGAGATCATAAAGTGTCTAAAAACTGGGTCATTGAAAAAGCAGGTTGTATTGTATATGGTAACACGCATACGGGCAGGATACATGAAGCCAAATTGACCACCCAAGGCTTTCAGTTGATTTATTTGCAAAAGAAACTGCTTTCACCTCTAAACCATGGTTTTGCTCAGGTCCGTAAAACTTAAAATCTTGGAGCCATTGTGGAAGAGTGGTGACTTTATCTTCGCTTTTTGTAGGATGGCAAGAGCTTGTGGATAATGGAGGATTTTAATTATCATTGGGTGAAGAATCAGGTTTTTCAAGGGCTTCCCAGATGGGATTCTGTGCACCCACTCAGTCTTGAATGCTGCATCAAATTTTATATCCAATAAGTTAGAATGGAAGTTTTGCAGGAAAGCGCTATGGATCTGATCCTTCAGCTCCTTCACAGATCCCAAGGATTCTGATGTTGCTTCGCCTCGCTCTATTATTTAAATCTTCCAGTTCCTTTTTCAAGATGGTGATCTCTTTGGTGCTTTTATAGAGAGAAATGATCTCTTGGGAGTTTGATTCCCATTTCACTGTTGGAGAATCCAGTTGAGCTTGGGTTTGAGTAGGTCAAAGCCATGTCACTTTAGTGTCTGCAATGTTTTTGTTAAATTGATAGGAAAATTGATTCTTTAAACATTCCATGAACAGAACTTTAAAGAATTAGCAGTCATTCTTGATGTTACAAGTAATAGTATATACATCTGCGAATAAAATCTATGTAACAAAGAGCTGCCAAAGTACCCAGCCCTCACTCCAGCAACAAGAACAAAGGGAAACCTCCCATTATAACACAAAATATTCAGATAACCAATAATGCAAGACCATCCCAATAATCCTACCCAGTATCAAGCAAAATTTTCTTAAGAATAAAAGAAGCACCTGCCCCCACCCCCCCAATCCACCTCCTACAACCCCTCCATTCCACATACTCTAGTTCCAAATGTGACATTCCCTCCCTTAAATCACATTTATTGCCATCCGGATGCCCCACTTACAACCCCTATCATATCACTTAACCAGATAAGACCAGCATTTGCAGAATTTATCCAGATTTGATCACCCAGAATGTGAACACACACACACGTCAATCATCATCTTAACCCAACCATGAGAGTCATCCCATTCTGCATTTCTCCAAGTTGTTTTATAATGGACATTGTCCTATTTCTGCATAAGCAGTTTATCAGTTAATGATAAAGAGCAGCGCTTATCCATGTAGATGGGAATAACCAGGATGGAAATCACTCATTCCACAAGCAGGCACTGTGACGATATCTAACAGAAAAGCACTTTTCACTTTCTAGTTTTGCTCTTCTAAAATAGAACATCACATTGCGTCCAACCATTGTTCAGCTCTCTGAAGCAGTGAAGTCAATTATCTACCATGACAGCTCCTAGCATACTTAATGCTAAAGGAATTCCCTATAATATAGTCACATGCCAGGCAGCCATTGGTAATATTGAAGTCATTGTTGTGCGAAATCCACCACACCCAGATATACTTTACCCTCATGTAATACCCTCCCACGAGCAGGGTATTGGAGTGTAAAGCAAAGGTTCTGCTCTATTAGTTGTTTTCAAATTGCATTAAAGGTTTTTAATTTTAGTTTAAATCTTTTTTGTATTGAAGTTAACATACAATCCCAAATACAATTCTCAAAACGAGACACAAACACAAAATGCCTCATACAAACCAAACTTGTCATATAACATTTTTATTTTCTCCCCCCTCTCCCCCACCAGTGTAAATTTTAAGGGGCTTCGATGTTATTAGACCCCCATCCCCCTCCCTGTACCCCCACCCCCTTAACATTACATCGACATGGAGTTCAGAATTAAACTGCGAGCGCTTCCCGACAATAACTGGATGTACGGCTCCCAGATACCCCAGAATTCTCTCTTACACTTAGCTGTATTCTGGGCCCCTCTTGCTTCCATCACCATCAACCCATGAAATGCATTCCTCCACCCCCAGAATGGAGGAGGTTCCTCCTTTATCCAATGTTGTAATATACACTGCTTCCCCATGATCAAAGCTTTATATATAAATATGAATTCTACCCTCAAAGTGTTGTCCTGTCCCTCTCCACTCCCAAGACAATATCCTGCAACCTTAGGCGAATCTCTTTCTTTAGAATAGTCCCACTATATATCTGTATCTTGTTCCAAAAATCTTCCACAAATGGACATGTGCACAGCATATGGAACAATGACGCATCCTGTTTCTCACATTTAATGCATTTTGGTTCTTCCAGGCGTCCAGCATAGAACGCCTGTTTAGGGGAGAAATATGCTCTTGTAATAGTTCAAAATTGAATTTCTCTGTGTCGTGCACTGTGTATATGTGCATTTATCTCTCTCAGCCTTTGTGCTACTACTCCCTCCCGTACGTCCACCTGTAACTCTTCGGCCCACCTTCTCCCTATATCTTCATAAGTCCTATGTGGATGGATTCCACCTAAAGCTCTATAAATCCCTGAAACTGTAATCTGGGCAATTTCCGATGGTAAGAAAAACTTCTCCACCATTCTATACACTCCCCCTGTAGCTTGCTTCACATACTTCTGAACCTGTAGATATGAAAGCCAATCCACCTTGTCCCTCCCCACTATATTCTCCAAACTCTCTCTAGTTCTTATTTCCCCCGATTCCACCAACATATCTGCTATATACACTATTCCCCGTCTTGCCCATTCTGTCACTCTCCCCTGTGATTAACCTGATCCGAATTTCTGATTACCAATTAATGGGAGCATATCTGTATTATGTGGGTTATTCCCCATCCTCAACATCAGATATTGCCAGGTGTCTCGCATTGGATATAATAGTGTATGACTTTCCCACCTCTTGGGTGTATTTTTATGTGATAGAGAGGGAGCTGTTTCAGCCGTTACATCCACACTATTTGATACATCTAAGTCCAGGGTGTGTATTCCTCTGTACCCAATATCCAGTCTGCCAGATGCCTCATTAAGCATGCC
The DNA here is from genome assembly GCF_901765095.1 of Microcaecilia unicolor. Classification (NCBI taxonomy): domain Eukaryota; kingdom Metazoa; phylum Chordata; class Amphibia; order Gymnophiona; family Siphonopidae; genus Microcaecilia; species Microcaecilia unicolor. The sequence goes on along the minus strand of NC_044032.1, from coordinate 343,337,361 downwards.
CAGTTGTACCATCTCATATTAGGCAGTCCTAGTCCTCTCACTTTTTCCCCTCCATTAAGTCTAATTTAAGTTTTGGTTTTTTACCCCCCCCCCCCCCCCCCCCAAGCAATAGCTGGAAAGCATTACCCTTAGCCGTTTCCAATCTTTTTGTAAAACATACAGTGGCAGTTGCCTCATCACATATAGCCATTGGGAAATATTATCATACTGAACAGAGCTATCCTTCCATTCAGAGACAGTGGTAGGTGCTGCCATTGTTTTAGTTGCTTTCTAGTATCCTGTAATAATGTTTCTATATTCTTTTGATATAACATCTGTGTGTCTGCTGTCAGCCTAACCCCCAAGTATATGAATTCCTCTTCTGCCCATCTTAGGGGATAAATTTGCTGTAATTTTTTATCCAGCGCTGCTTCGACCGCCGCCGTCACTTCAGCCGATACTTCTGCTACCCACACGGAGCTCCCTGTTGTTTCTCCCAGGGTGCGTGGCTCGGCCATTATGTTTTCTGCCGGTCTCACCTTCTCCCTCTCCTTCCTCACCAATTTCGTCGCCATTCCTCCGCTCCTGATCTCGCCTTTTAGCATTTATCGCTGTGCTATACTCCTCCTCTAGCAGCCCATTCCTGTTATGTCGTTTCTGTCACTTTTTCGCTGATATGTCACTGATTTGTGGAAGGCGCGCATGGAGCTCTGTGTTTCAGCTTCCGCCCCGTATCATGGCAGCATGTAACCTCGGGTTTTTCATTTTTCCATTACAGCTGCAGAGTAATCCTGAAAGAACATGATGCAGAGCTTATCATAGCAGAGTTCTCTTTTTTGCCGATATTTGCTGGAAGATGTATTCTTTATAGGCAAAATTGAGAAGCCTCACAATAACTGCTCTGGGCTTATTGTTGTTTGTTAGTGCTATCCCAAGACTATGCACCCTTTGCAGTGGGTTTTATGGTGAGCCTTGTAAGAGTTCCATAGTGAGCCATATTTCCAGGAAACCTATCTTTCACTGACTCTGGAAGAACAATGAATCAAATGTTGTTACTCTGGGATCTAATTTCAAGGTCATCTACCTTTTATTATTATTAGCATTTGTATAGCGCTACCAGATGCACGCAGCGCTGAACATCTGACAGAAAGAGACCATCCCTGCTCAAAAGAGCTTACAATCTAAATAATACAGACAGACAAGACAGATACGGGCAATGAGGTGAGAAGGAAGGAAGGGACAAGGGGAGGGCAATTGAGTAGTAGCTAGGAGCTAAAAGCAGCAGTGAAAAATTGTCTGTAAAATTCAAAATCAGCTTTTGCAACTTTGCTAGATCTCCTAATGCAGTGTTCACCGAGTCCTCCGCAAAGCTCACCCAAGTCTTCAACTTGGTGATTTACCCATTAAAATTGGTAACAGCCGAGATAACACCATTTAATTATTATCTAATGTTGTGACCACAATCTCCCTTATATGGCACAGTATACTTTCCTGTACTACTTCTGTTTGGCCTATTATTTATTATGTACATAAGCCTTGAGGACATAATCAACAAGTATATTAGCAGCACCCATGTATAACATGGGTGCTGCTAAACCTGTAACATAGAACATCTTCCAGGTTCACTAAGATACGTTTCTCTTCCTCCAAACCATCACCTTTAAATGCATTTCTGGCATGGGAAGATGTTCTACATTTTCCTCAGTAGAGAATAAAGTGAAGAATTTAGTCTGTCTGCTATTGTCCACCCTGAGTGCTCTATTTTACTCCATGATGAACTAATGGTTCAACTGACTCCCTCATAGGATGCTTGTTTCTAAACTACCTGGAAAAGATTTAGATTTTTGCCTCTACGACAAGCTTCTTTTCAAATTCTCTTTTTGCATTCCTTACCAATGCTAACTTGCCAGTGTGACGTTTGTGAGCCCTTGGGTCCAGAGGTGGCCACATGAGAATCACTCAACCATCTCTGGGTAGACCGAGTCCCCTCACAACTAAGAGTACTCCCAAGAACTGGACCACAAGTGGAGATGAATTGAGGCAGCTTTATTAGTAGCACAAAACACAGGGCTAAAAGGGTAGCCAATCGGCACAGAAAGGAAACAGGCAGCCTAGCTATACAGTCTAACCTAGCTGAAGCAAGGCAAACGTAAAACATAGAATAAGGTAAAGCAGAACAGCCTAGCTGTATAAGGAAATCAAACATAAGCAGCCTAGCTGCACATCTCACTACTAGCGTAAACAATGCAAAGCATACAGTAAAGATAAAGTAGAACAGCCTAGCTGTATAAGGCAATCAAACATAAGCAGCCTAGCTGTGCATCTCAATACTAGCGGACAAAATGCAAAGCATACAGTATACAGTAAAGGTAACAGTCTAGCTGTATGGGGAAATCAAACAAGCAGCCTAGCTGCACATCTCAATACTAGCAGAGGAATGCAAACATATGGCATACAGTAGAACACAATACACTAGGCAAAAGGCCCACCCTAGCAGGTTAAAGACAAACAGGCAATACTTGGCTGACAGAGGTAACACTGCAAGTGGTTAAGGGAAAGGTTCATACTGTCAATACACTCAGAAAAGCCACGGAACAGCGGCAAGCTCCTTCAAAACCAGAGTGAAGCAGAAGCAAAACAAAGACCTTGAGGACCTGAACCACAGGTGGAGGCAAGAGCGGGTCACTCCGCTCACAGAAGACTAGGGATGTCACCTAAGACAAGCAGAGAGTCACTGAGGCGCCTGAGCCGGATACTCCCAAGGCAAACAAGATAAAGCAACAAAGCCTGAGCCGACACTCCGAAGGCAGAAGACTCAACAGCCCTGCACAGCACCCAAGGGCCAGGATCAGCCTACGCGGACCCCTCCACGCTGCAAACACCACTCCCTCGCCCAGATACACCTCGCACCGTGGCCTCAGGGAGTGCTGCAGGTGCAGTGACTGTCATCCAGCCCAAACACAGCACAAAGCCACTCGCTGCATACAGTGACTAAGGACTCACGGTGGGCGACTGGAATCTCAACTGAGGCACAGGAGGCTCTGGACTCGCAGGCCTGGCAGCAGGCTTCACTGGACCCAAGCAAAGGTGAAAGCTGTAGGCAGAGCAATTACTCCTCTGGACTCCCTGGCTTGGAAAGAGATCTCCACAGGAACACAGCATAAGGAAAAGCTGTAGCAAAGCTTCAGGCCACAGCCTCACAACAAAAGAGTTGGAACTAGCAGAGCCCCAGGCAGATCTGGCCCAATCTAGGGTTATAGCCAGAACACTGAGCACTTCTTAAGCTGGCTTCTGAGTGTGTTCAGTGTTGATGACATCACAAGCTTGGCCTCCACTACTCTACAGTTAGCCCACATGTCACTAACTGGAACTGCAGGTAATTTTAGAAGGTTTAGGAGGAACAGGGCACTGACAAGTGCCCTGATGAGCAAGGCATGGACGTCAGCGGCAACAACCATGACAGCCAGTGCTTATGTTGCTGCCTATTTTCTTCATTCGGGTCCTTTTTCTATTTTTGAAAGTTGCTCTTTTAGCTAGAATAGCCTCTTTCACCTCACCTTTTAACCACGTCAGCCTTCTTTCCAAATCTTATAATTTGTGGAATGTTTTTGGTCTGGGTTTCCAAGATTGTGTCCACCCTTGAGAACAGACAGAGAACGAGCAATTTCACTTCTTACAGTGCATCAGTGTTTCCTCCACTTAAGCACGGCTCTCATTCCAGCTATACTAAAAAGGTAGCAGTCTAATGCTATCGAGAAAACAATTCAAACACTGAAGCATAATATAGCATCCCTAGGGTCCTTGATTATCATTTTAAACCTATTTCCATTAATTCCCAGGATTTTGCAAAGGAAAACCAATGTTTGCCCTAATTTCAAAACACGTGCTATCCAATATCTTCTCCCCAGCAGACTGACCAAGAGCATGCAAAATAGCAAATAGGAGCAGCACACACATGCATGCTCTGGCCGCATCCCTGTACTACAAGATGAAGAAGTCACCAGTGAAGGAGAAATAACTAAAATCAAGTCACAGAAACCACTGTTGCCACTGAACAAACACTTGAAGAGAGACCAGAGCTGTCACTGGAGAGGCACAGGAAACTTTCTGCTGGGAAAACACAGGGGGGGGGGGGAGACTCCAGGGGGATACAAAAAATACTAGGAAGGACAGCAGGAATGAGTAGCTAAGACACTGGATAATGGGGAAGGAAAGAGGAAAGATGCTGGCGGCAGAGGAGAAATACTGTGAGATGGGGAGTGAAAAGAAGATGAATATAGTAGACCAGATATAGGATTTGAGGAAATGCTAGAAAAGTAAGAGAAGAAAAGCAGAGATGCTTTCATCTAGTCTTCTCAAAGGTCTTGACAGTTATTCCTTAGCATAGTTTGGAAATGCATGTTCTAGATATCCAAATCTGTTTATTGTCCTAGCTTCTGTCCAGCAAAATAAATATTACCAAAAAACGACATTTTTCTCCAATGATTCTTCCCCATTTTTGCTCTTGGTGTAACAAATACTGAAGTTGCTGGTGAAACTAAAATAAAATTCTGAAATAAAGGTTTCTGAGCATCACAAAATAATTTGAGAATCAAGCACACCCAATACACAGTTTTTATTATTATTATTTTTTTTTAGAGCTCTGTATTTTGGTAAAGCCTTTGTTACATAGTTTGAAAAGGGCCATCAACATACAGTCAAATTTAGTCAATTAATAGCCATTTGATTTAGTAGAATGGATGAGTCCATAAACTGACAGGTGTAACTTTCTCTAGCTCACTTTACAAAAGCCAGATGTTCTTATGACTACCATCATCTGCTGGGTCTCTCGAAGCCTCTGAAATGAGCTGGTGACTTCAAGTACATGTCTTTGTGGACAAGTACTCAGATCTCTGTCCAGTGCTCAAAATACTAGCTAGGAGATCAAGTGTTTTGAAGTAGCCAACAATTATAGGCCACAGCTCATCTATAGATCACTGGAAGACATTAGGCCAGTGCTTACCAATCATTTTGTTGACATAATCCCATGACTGCAGCCAAATACCTGGAAGTACAGAACAATGATGGACCTATGGATAGCTCACCCAGGTTATGACCCTAAATGCAGGTTTTGTAATCCCATTTGAGGTCTCTGCATTAGACTCTAGAACCGTTAAAGCTGCACTTTTTACAAAGCATCAATTTAACTGTTTTAAGTGATGGTGTGCCCTGTAAATGGACATTCTGAGACTGGGCCAATCAGTCACAGTACAGGACAAAGGCATCTCCCATTCATCTACTGCTAGAAAACTTGAGTTTCATAACAAACACTTTTACAACTTCTTTACAGTTCAAACATCCACCATACATTTTTCACAAACATCTCAAAACACCACCATAGTGTGAAATTAACTATGATGAACAATACTCAAGGAATCTGAAATCTTGTCTATTAAGATGCAGTGTCACAAAGCACATTTCTGCAGCAGAACACTCACAGCCTGTTTTACCTCTTGATTTGCAGCTGTCCTGACCACATTTGACATTTCTTGGGAACTGAACAAATGTAGAAATTTTCAACACATCAATTAATGTTAAAAAAAAAAAAGGGGGGGGGGGGTCTTCAAGAAGGCAGATCCTTTAATACTTTCTAGAATATCCATATGCCTAGCTCTGTTTTACTGGGAAGGGGGAAGAGGGAGAAACAATTTTAAGCAAGGGGATCAGGCTTTGAAAAAGTGAAAGCCAAGATCCATGTTCTTCAATTAAAAAATATCAACTGCACTCTTGCCTTGTGTATTAAGGTTCTGAATATGTCAATTTGCTATTGCCAGCTATGGAGAGCTCACTACCAAATTTGTAAGTGGACAATTTTCTAGAAGATTTGGGAAAATGTATTATAAATCAGCAGAAACAGATTTGCACCAGTAGCTGTCAAAGGTCTAACAGATCCAAAGGAGATCAGAGAGGCTTCTTCTTCAAACATGTACCAACAGCTGGGAGAGTACTGGACAAGCAACATCAGCTGTTCTTCAGCAGTGGCAGATGTGAGTGGGTTCCCTTTTATCATGTTCTTTCCTACTGCTTTGGAGGAATTTGCAATTTCATTCTTGCAATGCAAAAATCAGAAGACAGAGAAAAAACTCTGTAGTAACTAACTGTGAAGCACAGTACATAAAACTGTGCCACATTTAGCCCTACCAACCCTTGATCCTGATTTAAAGTTTGTTTCTTCATGTCATTTTCCTGCGCTTGCGCTGACCACTAGGTTGTGCATACACGATCAATGGGAGTACCAGGGTCCCCATTTTGTGGTTTTCTTCACCCAAAGTTTTAACAGGCAATTTCTTTTTCGAGATCTTCAATCCCATGGCTCTAGCAATTTCAAGCATCCTGAAAAACAGAAAGCAAATACCATGACTTTAAAATACTTTTCTATGATTCATACATTTATACTGCAGATATACACATCTACAGTTTCCACACAAATACAAAGTTACATCTAGGTCCTTAGCAACTCCCAGTACACCCGTAGTAGATAAAAACACCACTCAGCACAAGAAAGCCTCATGACATGTATCAACTCCACCTACTGCACTTTGCAAAGCTGCTCCAACTTCTAGTATCTAGCACATAAATGAATGACAGATGCACTTTAGGCAAACCAAATACAAAAGATATAAAGTAGGCAAAATTATTGTTGAAAAACAACTAAAATTAAAGTCCAATTACAAAATAAAGCTAGTTGAGTGCTCATTAATATATAAATATAATACGTGCTAAGTGCTCGTGTTGTCACTCGCAAGATAGCATTGTTTAGATGACTTTCCTCACCGCTCTTATCAAATTAGTAATGCAGCTAATGGAGCCAAAATGTATTCAATATGCAATGGCAAGAAAAGTTCTGTAAAACTAATCTTCAGAAAAGAGGCTCCATATAGGCAAGGAAATGGTCCATCAAGTGTGATGAAAAGACTTGCTGCCGAGTGACTTTGGTAATCCAGTGTCTTAGAAGTGAGTGAATTTTTATACCATTTTCACTTCATCGAATACTTTTTAAGTATTTACTCAGCCCCAATATTGATCCTTGAGGCACTCCACTACTCACATTTCTTTCCCCTAAGTGAACTCCATTCACCACCTCTCTCTTATCAACCAGTTTATAATCCAGTTCACCAGAGGTCACGTGATGCTAGGCGAGGGGAAGGTCGCCGCTTGAGAGAGCTCCAAGACCCCTCGTAAAACAACTTCCCCTAGCGCTGACCACAGCGGCAGAGAGCCCACAAAATCGAGCTGGAAAAGCGTGGGAAACTCCCTTGGTGCAAACGACGGCGAGTAAACAGCGATTCGGGTCGGAATGGCCACAAAAATCAGCCGGAAAGACAGCACAAGGAGCCGCACGGGTGAAAACAAAATGGCGGAGGTCGGCGCGTCGAGCGAGGCGGTGAGTTCCGCCTGGGCGGCAGAGATAGCCGCGGAGGTTTCCGCTTTGCTGGAGGCATCTGTCGACAAAAAACTACAGAAAATCTCAGATCAAATAGTGCAAATGGACGGCAAATTAGAAAGCTTACGCACAGATTTGACTGGGTTTCAGCAGAGACTGTCGGACGTGGAAGATCAGTGCCAGCAGAGAGATAAGAAACAAGAACAAATGAGGGAGCAATTGAATAAACTGGAAGCCAAAATAGAAGATCTCGAAAACAGATCGCGCCGGAACAACCTCAGACTGGTGGGGCTCCCGGAGTCAATACGCGAGGTAGAGTTGAGGGACTTTCTCGAAACATGGCTGCCTAAGGTCCTGAACCTACCAGAATTGGAGAAGGAGTTCAAAATTGAGCGAGCGCACCGGTTGGGCCGTGCGGGACAGAACTTGGAAAGACCTCGTGTGATAATATGTAAAATCCTCAACTACACTCACAAGCAAGAAATATTGCGGGCATGGAGAGGGAGAGGCAAGGTGCAGTACGAGGCCCGCAATGTCCTATGTTTTCAAGACTTCTCAACAGCAGTAGCAGCCCAGCGCAGGCAATTTGTAGAAGTGTGCAAGAGCCTGCATGAAAAGAGAGCGAATTTCGCTCTAATGTACCCTGCCAAACTAAGAGTTCAGTATAAGGGCAAACAACACCTTTTCAGTTCACATGTGGAAGCCCTGCATTTTGCCAACAAAATGGAGCAGAGACCGGAGGAAGGGAGTGAGGCCGCAAGGAACAACAGCCCAGGAGATTAGGGATAAGGCGGTGATAAAGGCTTGATTGGAGTACGCCCGGACACTAAATCTCTGCTAAGCTGACAGGACTGTAAGGTCTGTGCAGAAAGGTAGAATGCTTGAATAACTGCAGGTATTATCTAGGCCTTAGCAGGGACATACACCGTAGATTTTTGTATTAAAGGCTGTGTCTAAGTTCACATAGAAAGGATGTAAATCTAAGGCTAATACTATGTATAAGAAAATGCAGGTCTGCATAAAAGTTAGAAGTTTATAATTAACAAAGGGTGAAATATAACATTTGGGGGTCAGCGCTGGGGGGAAAAGGGGGGGGCGTGACTCGTTCTCTAGCGAGAACAACAGGACAGGAAAGAAGGAAGACAGAGGAGGGGGGAGGGAGGGTTAAGGGGCAGATGGGGAAGGGGAAAGGGGAACTACGGAAAGGAGCAATGAGTGTAAAGGGTTTTTTTTTTTTTTTTTTTATTATTGGTTTGGACAGCCGTACATGGATACAATTGCAGGTCAAAGAAAGGAGGGTGCCCTGGGGCTGGGGGGGTGCTCTTCAGAATACGAAAGTTATCAGATATAGTAATGATTGTAAAACAAGAAGATGACCCCAATTAGGTTAATATCCTGGAATGTGGGGGGGATCTCCTCTCCGGTGAAACGTTCTAAAGTACTGCAGGCGCTGCAGAGACACAGAGCTGACATAGCATTCCTTCAGGAGACCCATCTCTCAACTACAGAGCATAAAAAATTTCAGAAGGGCTGGGTAGAACAGGCAGTAGGATCACCAGCACAAGGGAAAAAAGGAGGAGTGTTGATACTAATAAGGAGGGGCCTGCAAATGCGAACAAAAAGAATAAGACGAGATGAGGAAGGCCGAATAGTGATAATGGAAATAGAAATAGGCACGACTTCATATATTCTGTGTAACATATACGCACCCAATGTGTATGACAAGAAATTCTATAGCAAATTATTGGAACTGCTGGGCCCCTATCAGGGGGGCAATGTAATACTCGGAGGGGACTTTAATATGGTGTTGGACCCTGAAATGGATAGAAGTGGTACACTGGGACTACTGCATAGATTTCAATCAAGGGGTGTGCCTTTCCTCTGCTCCGCCCTCAACCTGATAGATGTGTGGAGGATATTACACCCTTCGCAGAGGGACTATACACATACCTCTAGGGCGCACTTGACCCAGTCCCGTATAGACTACTTTCTCATATCCCCAACATTGTTTTCCCAAGTGCCAAAAGCAGAGATAGGCCCATGCGAGATATCGGATCACGCGATGGTATGGTTTGAATTACAAGTTACGGGAAGGGGGCATGGGAGGGGAGGATGGAGATTTCCGTTTGAATTGTATAGAGACCCAAATTTCAAGCCCTTTATCAGTGAAAAATGGCAGGACTTCCAGCAATTTAACGAGGGCCATAGGCAGGAGGTGGCACTATACTGGGAAACAGCCAAAGCTGTAATGAGGGGGGAGGTGATAGCCTACAGAGCCAGAGCTAGGAGACTGAGGGATAAAGAGATTCTCCGCTTGGAAAGGGAGGTTCGGACAAGAAGGAAGAGACTAGGGGAGGAAGTAACGGACGAGAACAAGAAGGAACTGCTCATAACTCAGAAAAACCTAAACGAGCTCCTCCATCAAAGAGCACAAAAAACGCAAATGTACTATAAATATCAATTATTTCAATACGGAAATAAAGCAGGTACACTTTTAGGCAGGTTAGTGCAAGGGAAGAAAGGGCCCTCAAGGATCTTGCAAGTGAAGGATGGAGGAGGGAACCTTATAAAAGAAACTGGAGGTATTATAGGGAGGTTTAGGGACTATTTTAGGGCCCTATATGCAAAACCTACTGATATTATAGAAGACAGTAACCTATATTTAATAAACCAAAATTTGCCCAAGATTACTGAGGTGCAGAGGGAGACTTTGAACAAACCTATTGAGGAAGGGGAATTGATGCTGGCCTTACAACAAAGTGATTTGCACAAAGCGCCAGGGCCAGACGGGTTTAGTGTAGCATTTTACAAGATCCTACAAGAACAGGTTACACCTCCTCTGCTAGATTTATATAATCACATGATCACAACTGGGACAACGCCAGACTCCATTAACATAGCAAAAATCATACTATTACGAAAGCCAGGGAAGGATGATACTGACGTAAGTTCATATAGACCAATCTCCCTTTTAAATAGTGATCTAAAACTATATGCAAAGATCCTAGCCAATCGACTGGCAAAGCTTTTGCCTGGGTTAATAGCATCCCCTCAAGCTGGGTTTGTGCGAGGGAGAACAGTGGCAAAAAATGTGCGGGCCCTGTTGGCATCCTTGGAGACAGTGGATAGACAGAAAAGGCCTTCTCTGGTGGTCAGTTTTGATGCAGAGAAGGCCTTTGATAAGGTGGTGTGGGGCTTTCTGTTTGCGGTGCTGACAAAGATGGGCATTGAAGGGGCTTTCCAGGACGCGATAGGAGCACTATATGTAAACCCTCAGGCATATTTATGGATCAATGGGGAACAATCGCCCTTGTTTCCGATAGAGAGGGGCACGAGACAGGGGTGTCCTCTCTCGCCCCTGCTATTTGTCTTGGCCTTAGATCCGCTGATTAGGGAAATTATGGACCATCCAGAAATAGAGGGGGTAAAATGGGGACCTGAAGGGTTTAAGATATCCGCATTTGCGGACGACCTGTTGGTTCATTTAACGCAACCAAAGAGCTCATTGGAGGCCCTATTAGAACTCTTTAGGGAATATGGGGATTTCGCCGGCTTTAAAATAAATTTTTCAAAATCATTAGCACTGGCCACAGATAATAAGGTAAGGCAGCTGTGGGGAACAGAGTTCCCGCTGCGATGGGCATCAGAGTCACTTAAATACTTGGGAGTACAGATTCCTAAAAAAACATCGGAAATACATCTGATGAATATTGGTCATAGGATTGCAGCTTTGAAGGATCGATTAGACGGATGGGGAGCCCTGCCACTTAATCTGCATGGGAGAGTGCATCTATTTCGTATGGTGGAATTTCCACGATGGTTATATCTATTTCAGGTACTCCCTATACGATTACGGGCTAAAGACATAAATCAAATCGGTAAATATGTCAGGAAATTTATCTGGAGAGGAGCAAAGCCAAAACTCCCCTTGAAGTTAATGATGGGGTCATGGAGAGAGGGAGGCATTGGGCTACCAAACCTCCGCCGTTACAATCAGGCAAGTTTACTAAGGCACCTGGGTGATTGGTTACTAGACAGGCAAGACTACACTCCCCGTAACTTGGAGCAGGAATGTTTTAAACCATACCATTTATATTTCATGTTACAATGCCCAAGCCGACAACTCCCGCCATGGGCAAGCAATAGCATATTGGTAAGACCTCTGAGACAAATGTGGAGAGAGTTAAATGAGATCTGGGGGCTAGCAGCGGATGGGACAGACCTTCTACCGCTGCAGGGCAACCCACAGTTTTTACCAGGTACGGAGAACAAAGTAATATGTAGGTGGGCAATGATGGGGATCACCAGATTAGAACATGTACTGGATTCTAAGGGACGACTATTGGAGCTTGGAGCCTTGGGGGTGGGTATAACTCAAAGCCATCAATTTGCGTATTACCAGATAGCACATTATGTCAGATCTCTAGAACAAGGGAAATTGAGTAGTGGGCATGGGCGCCAGATAAGGGCATTCTTTAGTTCTATACGAGGGGAGCGTTTATCGGTCTCTGGTTTACAAAAAGCATTGGGAGAGACGAACAGGAGTAAAGATACAGGCTATATTCTAGGGAAATGGGCCCAAGATCTAAAGCGTCCAAACCTGAAACTAGACTTTCAGAAACTATCTGCTAGGATTCCCACCATATCGAGAAATGCGGCTATGAGGGAATGTCAATACAGGATCTTACATAGGGCTTACATGTCCAAGCAGCAACTATCCAAATTCGGAGGAGGAGCTGATCCTTTGTGCACTAAGTGTGGGCAGAGGGAAGGCACATTATATCATTACCTTTGGGAGTGTTACAAGATCCAGAATTATTGGAGGCAAATTGTGGGATTTTTAGAGCGGATATTAAAGAATAAGATTCCACTTACTCCGCAGGGTCTCCTTTTGGATCAGTATGAGCTCTTTGTCTCGCACAGGGGGGGAACCCGGCAATTCATCAGGAAAGCCAGCCTGGTAGGCAAGAAACTGATCATGCAGGCCTGGGTACACTCTGATCCGCCGGAGTATTGGCATTGGAGAAATAGATTGTATGAATTACTGTTGATGGAGAGAAGAGAGGTGGGATCCTCCCCCAAGGGGAAGAAGGCATTCTTGAGGATCTGGGAACCCTATATCCAGTCCCTGGCACCCAGGGCGAGGAGTTATATTCTGAATCGACTATAAGCGGCTATGTCCTCTTTTTTTTTTTTTTTTTTTTTTTTATTTGGCATCAAGTCGTATCATAAGGTTGTAACAGAGTTTTCTTTAATATGCTGTAGTGCTGTATAAGCACTAGAGGAACATTGTTTGCTTCGCAGGATCACCAAGAAAATCTGTTGATCTTTATAATTATAAGGACGGGAGGGTGGGGGGAGGGGGGGGTCTAGGGATAAAAGAAGAAAATGAGTTGAAGTATGCGGAAGGATCACAAGTGTCTGTGGTATCAGAAAGGCCATCTGTCGAACATTAAGTAACAGGTTTCATACAATGAGACAATGAATAGATGAAACCTAATGACTTTCAAAGGAGACAAGATATGTGATCGTATATAACATGTTTATTGAGAATTCAACATTTGTAGCATATATTGTGTTTTCAAATGTCATTGGTTCTTTGTTGTATTCTTTATACACTTCAATAAAAAAGAGTTAAAATAAAAATAATCCAGTTCACCATTTGGGTCCTAACCAGCCCATTCAATTTGCTCATGAGCCTCTTGTGAGGAATTGTGTCAAAGGCCTTGCTGAAATCCAGATCGATGACATCTAGCATGGATCCTCAATCCAGTTCTCTCACTGCCAAGTCCAAGAAGTCACATTAATTTGAAATGATTTTTCCTTTGGTAAAACCATGTTGCCTTGGATCTTGTAAACCACTGAATTCCAGGAATTGTACTAGCTTTTCCTTCAGCAGCATCTCCATTATTTCTCCAGCCACGAAAGTGAGACTTATCAGTCTGTAATTTCCCCCAGTGGCATAGCCAGACAGCCAATTTGGGTGGGCCTGAGCCCAAAGTGGGTAGGCACAAAATTTTCTCTCTGCCTCACCTCCTCCCTTCCACTCCCCCCCCTTCCCACCCAACTCAAAATATAAATACTTTAAACTCATGAAGATCCCCAAGCTCTGTCAGCTGCAGACCTCCTCCGAAATAGGCCAGAACTCTCTTTTACTAAGCTTGGCAGACAGAAGCAGCAACTCCTTGAGCCACCGATGCTGGCACCCCACGCATGCTTAGTTGTTGGTAGCTCAAAGATGCTGCTGCCACCAGCCAAGTTTAATAGAAGGGATTTTTGGCAGCCTTCAGAGGAGGCTCTCAGCTGGTGGCTTTGGGATCCCCACCAGCTACAGCATGGGTCAGGGCTGGTGTAAGAAGTGCTAGGACCCAGGGCAGAAAATAAAGGCTTCACCCTCTTCCCCCAATAACTTCTCCTCCTCCCTGCCTCCGCTCCAATCTCCAAACCTGCCATTACAAACTCACCAACAGACCTTCACCAATTAGAAATAAAAATATATAGACAAAAATTGAACTGGGAACCTCAGCATGTACTGCCAACAGTGGAGAAATAAAAAAACAGATGTATTTCTTTTCTACTGAACATAATAAAAATTCATCTCCTATGTACATTCCTCAAGCTAACATATTTCAGTAAATAATAAAAAAAAAAAATCATTTTCTACCTTTGCTGTGTGGACATTTTGTTTTTCCATCATGTTAGTTCCAGTTTCTCTTTTCTGCTTTCCTGTCCGTTTTCTACTATATCTTCAAGTGGCTGCTGTCCATTTTTTTTATCCTCTTTTCTATTCCCTCACTACACTTGCCTCTGACATATTGATCTTTCCATTTTAGCCCTCTCCTTTTTTTCTGCCTCTGTTCACTCAAATTTCACTAATATCTTTCCTTCTTTTTACTTTTCAGATACCTATCAAATTTCCATCTCCTTCTTTCACTCACTAGCTCATTTCCCACCTCACTCCTTCCATTCTCTTCCATCTTCAATATACTCCCCATTACCTTTTGGAATACTCTGACTCCAACTGCCAGGAGTAGACTGTTAAACTTCTAAATATTGCCCTGTACCCTGCGTTATTATGTTCATTTGATGCCATAGCAAAGGAAAAAGGGGGGTTGGAGGGGAAGGGAAGGGAAGGTTAAGTTCTATTTGTTGGGGTAGAAGTACTATGTGTTAGTTTAGCCACATGGGGGGAAAATATCAGACGTTCATACATAATAACTTTTCTTCTTAAGTTTTGAATAAAAATGATTGAAATATACTCCCCATTACCTATTTCTACCCCCCTGTAATCTCCATCCTCCTCTCACTTATTTCCTTGCCACCTTCCCCCCTTCCCTTGGCCTCTTCCACATGGTTCCACTTTTCTCAGTTTCTCCCTCCCTCTACCCTTCTAGCCCAGCATCTGCTCCCTCATTCTCCCCTCTCCACCCTCATAGCCAGACTGCTCCCTCTCCCTTCCACTCCATACCTCCCCCTCCACATATTCCAGGCCCTTCTATCTTCCCTCCTGCCCCTCCCCAATAGTCCAGCATTTCTCCCTCTCTTCCCTCGCACCCATAGTCCAGCATCTTTCCCTCACTCCCCTCTACCCCAGGATCCAACATCACCCTCCTTCTCCCCTCTCCTGTGCAGCATATCTCCTCCACCCTCATGTCCAACATCACTCCCTCTTTTTCCACTTTCCTCTCTCCCACTGTCCACCATCTCTTTCTCTCTTGCATCCCAGGTCTAACATATCCCCCCTCCTCCAGCAGCATCTCTATCTTTACCCCCATCTCCATCACCAACACCATGGCCAACATTTCCCCCCTCTCACTCCCACGTTCAACATTTCTACCTTTCTCGGCTTTCACCTCTCCTATGCAACATCTCTCCCTCCCTCTCCCCATCCCACCCTGTGGTTCCCTCTCTGTAAAAATGGTGGCTATGCCACGAGTAAGGCTTGGGCCTGTCCATGTTCGTCCCAGGCCCACCCAGCAGCGACCAGCCTGTCTTGCAAAACCACATCCACCCTTCTCCAATACTATGGAACCTCCCCTGTCTCCAAGTTCTTATACGAGAGCCCATCAGAACCTCTAAGTGCCTTCAATATCCTTGGGTGTATCTCATCTGACACCATGGCTTTGTCCACTTTCAGGTTTTCCAGTTATTCATAAAACACTTTCTTCCGTGAACAAGATATCTACTCCACTTCCATATACGCCTTTGTCAGCTGACAGAAGCTCTTCTCCAGGATTTTTTCCCATAAACACAAAAGTATTTGTTTAGTATGTCCGCCTTTTCCTTACCACATATAGGTTCTCAGCTAGTTGCCGTCTCAATTCCATTTCTAGCCTTCCTTTTTTCCCAAATATACCTGAAGTCTCATTACCTCTTTCTGTCTAGTCATTTTTAATTCTGCTTGCACTTTTGCCAGCCATCTCTCTTCGCTTTTTTCGAGTTTTATGTGGTATTATGTTCCTTTTTGCATAAGTACATAGAGAACATAAGTATTGCCATACTGGGAAAGACCAAAGGTCCATCAAGCCCAGCATCCTGTTTCCAACAGTGGCCAATCCAGGTCATAAATACCTGGCAAGATCCCAAAAAAGTACAAAACATTTTATACTGCTTATCCCAGAAATAGTGGATTTTTCCCATGTCCATGTAATAATGGTCTATGGACTTTTTCCTTTAGGAAGCCGCCCAAACCTTTTTTTAAACTCCGCTAAGCTATCCACACCTTTACCACATTCTCTGGCAACGAATTCCAGAGTTTAATTACACGTTGAGTGAAGAACAATTGTCTCAGATTCATTTTAAATTTACTACATTGTAGCTTCATCGCATGCTCCCTAGTCCTAGTTCCACTCCACTCATCATTTTATAGACCTCTATCATATCTCCCCTCAGCCGCCTTTTCTCCAAGCTGAAGAGCCCTAGCCGATGTAGCCTTTCCTCATAGGGAAGTCGTCCCATCCCCTTTATCATTTTCGTCGCCCTTCTCTGCACCTTTTCTAATTCCACTATATCCTTTTTGAGATGCGGTGACCAGAACTGAACTCAATATTCGAGGTGTGGTCGCACCATGGAGCGATACAAAGGCATTATAACGTCCTCATTTTTGTTTTCCATTCCTTTCCTAATAATACCTAACACTCTATTTGCTTTCTTAGCCGCAGCAGCACACTGAGCAGAAAGTTTCAACGTATCAACGACAACACCTAGACCCCTTTCTTGGTCTTCTTGCGTTCTTCTATATTTCATAAATGCCACCTCTTTTGCTTTTATTCCTTCAGACACTCGTTTGGTGAACCATATCAGTTTCCTTTTCCTCTTGCTTTTGTCTTGCTGTCCTTACATAAAGATCTGTTGCTGTTTTTATTGTTCCTTTCAGTTTAGACCACTGACTTTCCATTTCTCTTATACCCTCCCATGCTGCCAGCTATTTCTTCAGGTAACACTCACTTTACTAAAGTCAGTGTGTTTGAAATCCAGGATCTTGAGTTTTGCATCTCTGAACTCCTCTTTAGTTCATATATCAAACCATATGGCTTGATGATCACTACTGCCCAGGGGGCACCCACCTGGACATTAGACACATTTTCCCCATTTGTGAGTGAGAGATTCAATACCCTTTCTCTTGTGGGTTCTGTCACCATTTCTCTGAGCAGAACACTACGAAAGGCAGATGGAACATTCCAATTTGAATCCAACAGGCTGAATCTCCCAGCAACAGCACCTTCCCTTTCATTCCCAACCCTTGGATATCTATATCCAGATCTTTGTCAGATTTTCCATTTGTCTGAGGTCTGTATGATACCTATATGAACAGAAGTTCCATCTTCTCTCTCCAAGATGATCCATATCATTTCTTCATTTCCCTAGTTGCTCTGCATTTCAGCTGCTTTTATATTTCTTTTTCCACATACAGTGCTACTCCTCCACTTAAAGCCCACTATGGTTGCGTTCCATTCATGAGAGCCATTAAACCATACCGCTACGATAGCAACAAAATTTAAGTCTTCCTCTAAAATCAGAGCTTGCAGATCCTTCACTTTGTTTAGATGCAAGCATTCACGTTCATTGCTTGCCTAGTCTCCCCTTCTACTTTGTTGCTGATAGATTTCCTATGATTGGGACAATAGTGGGAGAAATAATAAAGCAAACACTTGCTCTTGCTGGGTGTGACTTCTTGAACTCGCCTGTTTCTGTTTGTCACCCGTATTCACAAGTTTCAACACTTGGAAATATACTGCCTGAATTTCTCAGGAGTATCCTGTTTCCTTCCACAGAAATGTAAGGCCATCATTACAGAATAGCCTTTTCTTTCTCCATGTATTTTCCCACCCTTTATGTATCTTCAAACCTTCTTGTTGACACCAGGTTTTGAGTCACCAAGTTTTCTGTATTATGCAATCTTTATCCCTTTCCACAGGCAGGAAGCACTTCAGAAAAAGCAAAAAAAAAAAAAAAGCTCTCTGCTACAAGTATGCTATTTTGTACAGATCATTTAACTTAAGAATTTTTTTTTTTTATTTTAAAAACATGTACCCCACTTAAAACCTAGGCGGTTTCCAAATATACATAACAAAACACATAAAACAAGCAACATAAAAATACATCACACATAAAATCAATACTGCCTCACCTCCTACAAGCCAACACAAGCAGTGAAATCAGAAAAGTTCATAAATGCTGCAACAAAAAGCTGCATTTTCAGTAATTATTTAAACTACAGTACATTTGCACATAACCATAGCTGGCCAGAAGGCCCACTTGAAAGTAGCACTTTGGCAATAGGAAATGTTGATGCCCACGTATCAGCATAATCCTTAAAATACTGTGAAACCTGAGAATATACAGCTTGATGTATTAAAGACGGCACTATAAACTGGACCCTAAACAACACTGGCAACCAATGAAGCTACCATAAAACTGGAGAAGAATGTTATAGCCAAGCTGTCAAAGAAAATTATGAGCACCAAAGCCAGACAGGAGGAATCTGCAGTCAATATGGCTCAGATACTGGCTACCATGAAAATGTAGCAGTGTTTGAAGATATAGCCAAGAGTGGTGAATAAGGAAATGGTTGTCACTGCGCACACCAGTAAGCTGGAGAACTAGCAATGGAGGATAGGATGAAGCGGAGAACTGGAATCGCAGAAATAATACTTGTATTGTGGGGGAAAACTTTTTTTTGATTGAGAGGCACTCAGCAGGGCTGTACTCTCCCTTGAACCTTTATTGTGGAGTTATTTCCAATCCACAGATCCCGGGGGTGATGACACAGTGATGCCAAATGAAAGATCTAGCTTTTGATGAAGATTTGATGATTCTTTTGACTAATTCTCAGCAAGCATGTCCCATGGTGCACCATCTGGCTTTACGCTGATTTTGGCAAAATCCAAGGTGCTGCCACTGTTAGCTAGTGTGCATATAAGTTGGATGAGAACATTTTCCCGACAGAAACAAAAAAAAAAAGGCAAGGAACTGCCACAGAAATGGCAAATCAAAAGAAAAAAAGCAGATCAAAAAAGACAAAAAAATAGAACTAGCAGTCAACATAGCATTGTGAAGTTTGCTGAGTAAGCTTGGGAAGCACTCATGTAAGGTGGTTGTATGACTACTTTTAGGGGTTCACTTTGCATTTTACCCCTATTAGTTTTTTTACCCCTGACGCAGCCTGAGGGCGAAACGTGGCCACGTCGGGTAACTTGTAATAAACCACTTCTTCTGTTACCCTCCTGTTCTATTTTTGAGAACATTTTCCTTCCAGTGGGAAGATCATGTTTGTTTTGCGTTACCTGGGTGTTTTAATCGCTAGTGATGTAAGTACCCTTTATTCTATTAATGCTGTCCCGTTACTAGAGGAAACCCGTTTGAAGTTGCAGGTGTGGAGGCAATATCCCCTTTCATTATGGGGCCGGATAGAGCTGTTTGCTATGATTTTGGTCTGGAAGTGGCTATAATGTTGTTTTGGGTTTTTTTGTTTTTTTTTTTTTTAAAGATGTTGCCTCGGGATGAGAAAATTCTGAATCGGGTTTTGTAGCCCTATCTCTGGCAAGGTAAAATACCTCGAGTGCCAGTGGCAAAGCTGCAGATTCTGAAGGCTCATGGAAGTATGGGTTGCTTAGCTATTGCATGAGGAATGAGACATCAATGAATGGTATAGGGGCACCCACCCATGATTTTCTCTAACTGCTCTAGAAACTGCATTGGTTTCCAATGTCTACTTTAGCTACTTGCGTCACACGGGTTTCCTCCAGGCATCTTTAAAAAGCACCCTGTTTTGAAAGAGGGGAAGGCAACAGGTTTGCAAATAGAAGATATTTGGAGGAGACAGGAGATGCTGCAATGTGATCCATTTAAAAAAATAATAATGCATTAATCGCAGAGTTAAAGGTGATTAACTTGCAGCTCTAGGTTTTCTTTACAATTATGTTTTTATAGTTTTTCATTCTTTTCAGACTGTCCCACTCACAACAGTCTGGGAATGTCCCCATTCCATTGCTGCTAATCTCCCCCTCCCCCCCAAGCTTCCCGGTGGCAGGTTCTCTGGACCTTCCAATCTCCAACATCGCTGCTGCAAGAGTGACCTGAGCCCTGTGGGTACCACAGCAGCCAGTTCCAAGCAGCTCTCCAGCACGGCATGGTCATGGTAAGTCCCGCAGCTCTGAGAAGACAAATCGGGAAGAGCAGTAGCTTGGCAAAAAAAGAATCTAAATGGGAGCTGCACTGTGTCTTCTGCTGGCTGGAGACAAACCAGAGGAAGGAGGTGACAGCAGCCAGGTTTGCCCAGGATTGAGCACTGTCAGCTTTCGCTGTTGGATTAGATTCCACAGGCGCAATTTTGAAGGGGATTCACAGCTGCCCTGTGAGTTCACAATGGTGCACTGGGGCACCATGACACAGTTTGGGCACCGCTGTATTAATCCTTTCCTTGATTGTAACCACCACTGTTCACTTTACCTTTGCTACTCTTTGCAGGTAGCTCGTCTGGTTTTTTGGTTTGTTTGTTTTTAAATAAATATGCAAAAAGGCAAATGGATAATTTTGCCAACGCATTCGGAGTCAAAATGTGATAGAGTGCTGTTCACGACCTTTATGCAGATAAACAAAAAAAAACCATCTTACCTGCTTTCAGTCAATTTCATATCCCTTTGCAGAACAGTCAGGTCAATTTGGAAGTCACTTATATGTAAAGCCAAGGCAATCACATAGGCAGTTATTTTGGCCTTCATTGATGTAGACAATAAGTTTTTCAACCTAAAAAAGAATGAAATATTGTTACATGAAACAGGCCTTGGCTAATACATCATACACAGTTACCTCATGAGTGAGATGACAGCTGCTCAGTTTAACATGAGAAATTAGCATTGAATATAGCTAATGTAAACAAATAAGTGAATTTACATTCATACCTTTGAACAAAGTACACTTAGGATAACTTATCACTGCAATCTGTTTCCTGCAGCAAGGTTAGATATTATCAGGACACAAGGGGAGAGAAGATACGGAAGCAAGGGTGGGGGGGGGGGGGGGGGGGGGGGGGGGAGAAGGACTAGGGATGGAGTTGGGAGAAGGAAACCTAGAGACACTAAGAGGGTAGTGAAGTAGTTCTAGGATGTCGATGGGAGTATCCAGAGAAGGAAGATGGAAGTTTTCTTCCACTGGACCTTACCCACTATGTTGCCATTAACAACCTAGTTCTCTCTCTTTTCCTCTCCCTGTCTCCATTCTTTTTCTATCCTTTCTTGTCCCCTTCCATCCTTTCCCCATCTCATAATCTCTCATCCACTCTAACACAAAGAGCATCCCTGATATCAGTGTTTCCCAAGTCAGTCCTGGAGTACAATGAACATGCATGAGATTGATTTGCATACACTGCCTCCATTGTATGCAAATCTCTTTCATGCATATTCATTGTGGATATCCTCAAAGCCTGACTGGAAAGGGGGTACTCCAGGACCTACTTGGAAAACATTACCCAATACCTCCTTCACAAATCCCCATGCCTCCTGAGTCCGCTTACACCTTCTATACTCTAACCCAATGGTTCCCAAACTGGTCCTGGAGGAACCCCAGCCAGTCAGGTTTTCAGAATATCCACAATGAATATGCATGAGAGAGATCTGCAGGCAATGGAACTAGTGTATAACAAATATCTCATTTATATTCCTTGTTTTAATTCTCCCCTAATAGTAACCATTATTGTATTTGTGAATACTTATGATTTTATTATATACTTATATTATTTGTCTTACAAAAGTATCCCCATACATGTATCTTATTTTACTTTTCCTCCACCAATCATACTGTCCATTCATTCTATTCAATCATGCCCATAGCATTCTAATCACTTATTTTCCACTGTGATACAAGACCTTACAGGGTTCATAGAGTCAACAGTTCAACAAATTAAACTTACTCTAGCAATTTTTCAAACTTAATTTTTCACTTTTCCCACAGAAGATGTTAAAAAATATGCTTTAGTGCTTTTATATTTCAATCTTTTTATTGATGGCAAAATACATATGCAACATTCGACAACTGGGTATTTCCAAAAAGTCAATATCCAAAAACATTTGACAGCTACAAAATAACCTCAATCAGCATCAAAACTTTCTGTTTTATCCCCAAACACCCTCCCCTCAACAGTGTATGCAATCAATCTATTACCCCCCCTCCCTCCATCCCCCCCTCTTGTGCCGGACCATACCATATACTAAGAGTTTAAAATTCTGCTTCGTGCCACTGCCATCAGAGAGTCCCAAAACGGGGACCAAGTATGACAAAAATCATCACCTTCAGACGAGGCTAAATCACCCACATCTCTACGTTCCAGCGAACAAAGAAAAATCATCCTTGATCGCCACTGTGAAAGGAACGGGTAATCAGTGGTTATCCACAAGTTGAGAATGACCTTTTTGCCTATAAGAACCGTCTTTTTGAGAAATGGCTTCAACCCCCTTGGCGAAAACTGCGAAAGCTAGAACTTATCAAACAACAACAAGGGTCTCCGGTGCCAAGTGATCCCCCACAGACCCGACAACAAATTTGCCTCCAGAATTCCTGGACAATTCCAGAACATGTGTCCCAAGTCCACCGGGGAATAACCACACTTCAAGCATTTATCATCTACCCTCATAGTTGCCCGCCACGCCTTGTGTGGGGAAACGAACATTCGTGTAAGGAACTTGTATGATGTCTCTCTCAACACCACACTGATACTTTTGAAATATCCAAAAAGCATGCCTTCAACTGCTCTGCTTGAATGCCCAACCACTAATTTCCTATTCCATTGTGTTGCCAATTGAGCATAATCATATTCTCCGAGCTGTTCCTTAAGGCCTGTATGATATTTTAAGGGGACTGCCAACTGAGCATCTAATGCTAAAATAGATAACAGCTTTTCCCAAACCTCCAGACTGACGGAAGAAGGGGGGAGTGACCGCAAATAATAACGTAATTGAAACAATGCAAAAAAGTCCGTCTTTATTACTCCAAACTCCGATGTTAAATCCTCCAAAGTCTTTAACGTCCCCTCTTCCAAATATAACTGGTGAAGATACAGTATACCATGGGCAGCCCAGTTGCCGAAAGTAGCAGAGGTAGTGCCAGGAGTCAAGTGCGCATTACCCCGTAACGGTAATAATGGCGAACATACTTCCAAGAGCCCATAATGATGACACATCCAACGCCAAGTCTTCTATAATGGTAACAGTATCGCCGCAAAACACGGTGGAGTACGCAATTCTCTCGGCAACACATGTAACCAAAAACTAAAATGGCACGGGAACAATAAACTGGTTTCCACCTCCGTACACGAAAAGTAGCTCGTATTTCGAAACCAGTCTGAAAGATGGTGCATATTACTCGTTACTGACAAGAATTTAAGGTTCAGCAAACCTAGGCCGCTTTGAGCTCGCGGAAAATAAAGCTTTGCAGACGCTACTCTAGGTCGCTTATCCTGCCAGATATAACGGGTAACCATCTGTGTCATCAATCGCTCATCTCTATGAGTGAGAAATATCGGTCGCACCTGCAAAACATAAGCCCACTTAGGCACCAGAATCATATTGTAAAGAGCTATCCTGCCCATAATGGACAGGGGCAGCGACTTCCAAACCTGTAGAGTGCATCTAGTACTCTCCCTCAATGGTGCTACATTCAATTCATATATGCAAGCCAAGTTAGTGGGTATCCAGACTCCCAGATATTTCAAGGGCACCTCAGCCCAAGAAAGCGGAAAAGGGCCTTCCCAGGACTCCCGTATCTGCGGTTGAATTGGCAAAGCCACAGATTTCTGCATGTTTAAGGAGAATCCAGAATAATAACCAAACTCCTCAATTGCACTAAGCAAATGAGATAAAGAATGTTGTGGTCTGGTCAAGGTCACAAGCACGTCATCTGCAAAAGCTAATGTTTTAACTACTATCGCTCGCAGCTCTATCCCCCTGATGTCCAGATCCCCCTGAATAGTCCGCAACAAAGGTTCTAAATACAGAAGAAATAGTATAGGCAATAGTGGACACCCCTGACGGGTCCCACACACAACCGGGAAAGAGACCGAGCAGAAGCCGTTCACCACCAAAGAGGCCCACGGCTGCGCACACAACGCTGTTATAGCTTGCAGAAACCAACCCCACAGCCCCACATATTTCAACACAGAAAAAAGATAGTCTCACCTCACCCTGTTGAAGACCTTCTCCGCGTCAAGACTAACCAACAACAAAGGGTCCACGGTAAAAAGACTCTGCGCAATTGCTAAACAAAACTTCCGTACATTGATACATGAGTGACGGCCCCGCACAAACCCTACCTGTCCCTCGCCCACCAAATCAGACACAAAAGGGGTTAAACATTCTGCTAAGACCTTAGCCAAGATCTTCAAATCAACATTTATAATCGAGATCGGTCTATAAGAACCCGGGTGATCTGGAAGTCTACCCACCTTTGGAATTAAGGTAATCAGAGCTTCATTAGAGTATCTTGAACCCCCCCCCCCCCCCCCCCCCGAGAAATTGAGGCCTCAAAAAAGCCTAACGAAGAGCCACAGATCCTAGGGAATAAAAGCTGATAATATTCTGCCTCAAAACCGTCCGGACCCGGAGCCGAACCTCGCTTAAGCGACTTCACCACCTTCTGCAATTCTTTGGCTTGCAACGGAGCATTCAGCTTAGCCAAGGCCTCCGGAGACAGACACGGTAATCCCGAATCCATTAAATAATCTTCCACTGAAAGTCCCAGCTGAGGCTCTGGAGTGGCATATAACGCCGCGTAATAGTCCTGCATAATCTTAACCACACCTGCAATACTATTCGTCTGTCTACCATCAGGACCCTTTAAAATTGGGATAAATCTATTGCCTCCCCAAGTCCTATTGAGTAGCGCCAATAACCTACCGGACTTATTACCAAACTTATGAAACGAATGAGATCTATGAAAAAGATGCTTCTTTGTTCTCTCGTGGATCATCGCGTTCAATGTTGTCAATGAGGCTAACATCACGTCCCTATTCCCTTCAGAAGGTGTTACCAAATACACCCGCTTTGCTACTTAGTATTTCTTCTCTAATTGTATTATCCCCCGAGATAGCTTCTGAGAGCGCGCACACATAAATGCAATAATGTCACCCCGTAACACCACCTTAGAGGTTTCCCAATACAACTGCGCCTCCTGTTCATGACCACCATTCGTATCCGCAAAATAAGACCATTTCTGATGAAGATATTCTCGAAATTTCTCGTCATCTTTTAAGTACACTGGGAATCTCCATAGGCTCTGACGAAGCCTATTCGCCCCCAATTCCAGATCCACTCAAATTATAGTGTGGTCAGAAACTTCCATTGGGCCAATCTCTGCCTGCAACAGTTGCAGGTATAAGGTAGATGATGATAAAATATAATCTAAACGAGACCATGTACCATGAGCCCTCGACATATGGGTATGGTCCCGCACTGAGGGATTACCCAGCCGCCAGGAATCTACCAAGTTCAAGGCACTACATAAGAACGCCAGACCCTTCCCTTTACCCATTGCTACACCCGCATTGGAGCTAGATCGATCCTGCCACTCGTCCATAACCTGGTTAAAATCACCTAAAACAATCCATGGAGCCGTTGCGTGCTGAATCCCCAGCCTATCTAAATGTTGGAAGACTGATCATAAACGTTAGGCCCATAGACATTAAGAAGAAAGGCCTCTTGACCCATTATATTCAAATGAAGATATAATGACCCTCCCTATCGTGCTCCATCACCTTGGATGTACAGTTCAAATTCTTATGAATCAAAACAGCCACTCCCCCCCAGAGGATGCGAAATAGCATTCTTCCACCCATCGTTGTTTTAATTTTAAATGCTCTGCATCTGTTAATTTGGTTTCTGCTATAGAAGCCTTGTGGTGCTGCAGCACAGACAAAATATTTGTCCTTTTGACAGGGGAGGAGATACCAGACATGTTCTAAGAGATGAATCTTGGAGCTTGTGGTTTAACTATATTCCCACAACTCAGGCACACGAAACATTAACACCCGTAGAACCGTAACAACTCCCAGGTGCCCAGCCCTCACCCAGAAGTCATACGCAACTGACAACAGCGGCACAAAACCAGAACCCAAAAGGCAGATGACCCTAACATGCATGGCACAGCAACTCCAGCCCCCTCCCCCCATTTCTACATACCATCCCCACAAAAAATATCCATCTTCTCCATTTCCCCTCCTCCCCCTCCCCTCGGAGCATAACCAACCCTCCTCATGGATCGTCACCAACTCAAAAGACCACTTACCAACGCCTAACAGGTTCCTCCCTCCTGAATGAGTCATAACTTACAAAATTTTCGGCTCATAATGTTAAACATTCCTTCACTTCATGTGCGTTCCCCACTCACCAAGTACTCACACACTCCCTCCATCTACCTAAAAAACCACTCCACACAAATCCACAGCAAATAATACAATTGGCCCTCCTAATCCTCACACATCCAAACCCTCTGGACTTTTATCTCAATCGTAACCTGGAAATGCTCAAGCAGCAAACACAGTGTGTCACCGCAACAGTCAAAAACACTCAAAGTGTCATTACTAGCATGTTACCAGTCCTGTTTACTAACAGAGCAAGCTCTGATCTCATAATTCTGTCCCAGGGACAAAGTTGTCACTGCAGCTCATTGTATCACATCTAACCATTCTCTGTACTCACAGTTCTGCCCAAAAATTAAACTGAATTGTTTCTATAAACTGACAAGCCACCAAAACTCCCACATGCTGCAAAACATGTTCATCCTGGGCTCTGTGAAACAGGACTCTCGGCCTCTCCTTACAACCAGTTCAGAGCACTCTCCGGAGACTCATGTGATCGCCACTGACCCTTGTCAAAAATTCTCAGTTGTGTTGGGTACCTCAACTGGAATCTATAATTTCGCTCCACGAGTCTTGCACACACAGGCGAGAACAGCCGACACCTTGCTGATAACTCCACTGAGTAATCCTGGAACACTCGCACTGGTGTTCCCTCGTAACGCGTCTCCCCCCGATGTGCCTGATAACGGTGCAAAATTAAATCCTTTTGTGTCGAGTGATGAAATTTCACAATCACAATTCTCGGCCTCTGATCACCCGCCTTCTTGACTCCTATTTGATGCGCTCGCTCCAGCTGCACCTTTTCTGTTCACCCTGCCGTTACCAGCATCGTACCCAGCCATCGCTCCAACCCCTGCCGCAAATTTTTCTCTTGGACCGCCTCCGGGATACCCACGAACTGCAGGTTATCCCTGCGCGATCGATTTTCCAAATCATCTATCTTAATTTGTTGGGCTTTCACCACCGCCGCTAGACGAGTCAGCTCCGCGTACCCCACCTGCGCGCCATCTTCCAAGTCAGAGACTCTGACTTCTAATTCTCCCGCTCTCCGGGCCAGATCAGTGGTCAGTTGAGAAATGCCCACAATTTGCTCTGACAACTGCAAGAGCCTCGGGTCCAAGGCATTCACCACTGCCGCAGTTAGATCCACGATTGCTGACTGTGCACGAAAGTTGCGGGGCCTGCGCTGGATCCACCATCTTTTCTTCAGTCTGCTTGGTACACTCCAAGCCCTTTTTCCCCAATTTGGAGGTCATCGCGGCCGTTACTCTTACAAATTTGTCCATATAATTTGCAATCTTATCACTGTCTAAATTTGAGGCAATATTCCACACAAATCGCCGATGTATTGAGATGGAGGAAGGGAACCCTGAGCAGCTCCAGGCACCCACGTCTGACTCTCCTCACGGCATCACGTGATCTCCCACTTTAGTGCTTTTAATTTAAGCTTCGATTCTCTAATATGCACTCCCATCATATATCCACGAGGCCTCATATTAGACCCACAGTCCTAGGTCATAGACCCAGTAATCCAAACTGCTTTGAGTTCGTTCTTGATATTTCCTCCTCTGTGTATTTCTTGAAACTTTATGTAAAAACCACTTTAGTGGAGATAAGAATCCATGGGGCTGTTATTGTTTCTTGCCTTCAGTCCTATGCAGTATCTGTATCCAGGGTAATCACCACTTTACCAACTTTCAATCACAAATTCAAGTTATCAGCTGGTTGATTTATAATTAGCTTCCAACACCTCTGTGTTTAAAAAAGTGAAATTATGCTTAGCACAACATTTAAGTAACATCCGGTTATCAAAAACAGATACGCCGTTGGTAAAGCATTGGATAACTAAGCGACACTCGATTGACTTCAAATTTATAGCGTTGGTTCAATTCAGAGTTGGGGAAGGTGGAAATATTTTACAGAAAATCACGTGCAAAGAACAGCGATTAATATATGAATGGCGTACAGTACACCCCACGAGACTGAATAAGGAAGTGGAGTGGGCGGGTTTGCGAGTCTATTTAGAGGGAGGTGGAGCCATTGGCCCCGGATATGTATATATATGGGGAGAGCGCATGCGCTGGCATTCTACAGCAGCAGTGCCATTAGTCTGTGACTCCCGAGGGGGTCTATCCTGCGGAAGCAGCCAGTGCAATTTTGAAGGTACATATAATCTTTAAGAATGTAATCCATGTTACAGAGCATACAACAGACAGCATTGTCATTGTTTATAGGTCATTCCCATGGTATCAATTCTATTTTCCTCATAGTTAAACCCCTGATGACGCCTCCAGGTGAAACGCACCGAGTGCATTGGGTTTGACGGTGTAGGAAGCTGATTCGGATGTATTTCTAATTGGTAAGTCGATCAAGTCTCATGTAACTCGGGGTTTCTCCGTAGATGATTTTGTGAACCAGGGTGCAGATTTTGAAGGCGATGCGTTCTTTGATTGGGAGCCAGTGTAGTTTTTCACGGAGGGGTTTTGCGCTTTCAAACACAATTAGAATTTTAAAATAAAAAAAGGCAAGCAAACTTTATTAGCTAGTCTACATACCCTTTTTTCCCCCAAAGTTTTAAAACTTGACGTTTCTACCACAGCATTAACTGATAGTTCCTAGAAGGCACAGAAGGGCCCAGTTCTATGTGAAATGTCTATATGCGAATGCCAAAGGCCTAAGAAATAAGATGGGAGAGTTAAGAATATATTGCACTAAATGAAAAATTAGATAAAATAGGCATCTCTGAGACCTGTTGGAAGGAGGATAACCAGTGGGACACTGTCATACCAGGGTACAAATTATATTGTAGTGAAGGGGTAGCACTGTATGTTAAGGAGAACCTTGAATCAAATAGATTGAAAATTCTGCATGAAACAAAACACATCTTGGAATCCCTGTGGATTGAAATTCCATGTGTAAAGGGTAAAAGGATAGTGATAGGAGTGTACTACCGTCCACCCGGCCAGGATGGACAGATGTAGAAATGTTATCAGAAATTAGTGAGGATACCCTGGGCAACACAATAATAATGGGTGATTTCAATTACCCCGATATTGACTGGGTAAATGTAACATCAAGGCATGCTAGGAGGTAAAATTCCTTGACGAAATAAAGGACTGTTTTATGGAGCAGCTGGTACAGGAGCTGACAACAGAAGGAAAAATTCTAGACCTAGTCCTTAGCAGAGCGCATGATCTGGTGTAGGAGGTTATGGTGATGACGCCGCTTGATAACAGTGATCATAATATGATCAGATTTCGTATTAAATTTTGGAGTAAGTATACACAGGAAATCCAATACATTACCGTTTAACTTTCAAAAAGGAGACTATGATAAAATGAGAACGGTGAAAATAAAAACTTAGAAGAGCATCTGCTAGGGTCAAAAATTTACATCAGGCCTGGATGCTGTTCAAAAATGGAGTGGAGGAGTGGCCTAGTGGTTAGGGTGTGGACTTTGGTCCTGAGGAACTGAGTTCGATTCCCACTTCAGGCACAGGCAGCTCTTTGTGACTTTGGGCAAGTCACTTAACCCTCCATTGCCCCATGTAAGCCGCATTGAGCCTGCCATGAGTGGGAAAGCGCAGGGTACAAATGTTAAAAAAAAAAAAAAAAAACATCCTGGAAGCCAAAGCCAAATATATTGTGTGTATTAAAAAAGGAGGGAGGAAGACCAAACGACAGCCAGCATGGTTAAAAAGAGAGGTGAAGGTAGCTATTAGAGCTCAAAGAAAATCCTTCAGAAAATGGTAGAAGGAACCGACAGAAAATAATAAGAAACAGTGTAAGGAATGGCAAGTCAAATGCAAAGCGCTGATAAGGAAGGCAAAGAGGGACTTTGGAAAAAGAAGATTGCGTTGGAAGCAGAAGCACATAGGAATTTTTTTTATTTTTAGGTATATTAAAAGAAAGAAGCCGGCAAAAGAATCGGTTGGACCGCTAGATGACCGAGGGATAAAAAGGGCAACCAGGGAAGACAAAGCCACAGCGATGAGATTAAATGAATTCTTTGCTTCGGTCATCACCAAGGAAGAATCGGGAGAGATACCAGTGCCAGAAATGGTATTCAAAGCTGACCAGTCTGAGAAACCTTTTTTTTTTTTTTTACTTTAGATTTTTACTGAATATCTTTTGACATTTGGAACCATCACATTAAATACACAACAGCTTATGTTTCCGTCTCATTGCATTGTCTCAACATACAGACTTTCCAGCTAACTGGTATTACAAAACATCATCACAACCGGTTAATTCCAAACTATTCCCTTTAAAACAATTCCCTCCCACCATGTTCCTCCCTTTGTTATCCCCAGCTTAGCTATTTGCTGACCTAACACAGATGGTAGAATCAGCATCATCCCCAATACCCTCCCCCCTTCCGCTCCATATATATCCTTAGTCCCCTAATACTACCCTCCCCCACCCGTCCCTCCTCCCTGGAATGTATCCAAAACCCCTCTAAAGTCTCTCAATCATTTGTTGAAGTCTTGTCCATCCCCTTTTATGTCTAAGCTTCCCCTCCCTCCAATATACCGTTAAACGCTCCATATGCCACAAAAGTCTCACTTTAACCTTCCAATCCCCTATATTTGGGGGATCCACTGATTTCCAGCAGCGTGCAATAAGACACTTAGCAGCTGCCAATCCCCACCACATCAGTTTACTCTCCTCCAACTGCTCTCGTTCATTATACATTCCCAGTAGGCACTCCCGTGGACCGCACACCAGAGAAACTACCATGGTTCGGGCCAGCGCTTTCATCATCCCTGCCAAAAAACTACCACCCCCGGGCATGTCCACCACACATGAAGAAATGTGCCTTTCTGTGCTTTACATCTCCAGCACTCATCTGATGCTCCTGAATACATCTTCTTCAACCTCTCTCTGGTGTATACCACCACGTTAGCACTTTATATGCATTTTCCTGTATTAATATACAAACCGAGGCTTTCTGTACTTCCCCACATATGTCTTCCCATTCCCGCTCTGTAAATTGGCACTACAGATCCCTTTCCCATGCTTCCTGAAATGAGTATTTTTTTTATCCTCGTCTCCTTGAAAGAACTGGTATATCACCGATATAGGTTTTGGGACTCTCCCCAACAAAATCCATAAATTTTCTAAACTTTCCCTTTCCCGTGGGTATCCTCTCCTCCACCCCTCTTTGTCTATAAAGTGTTCTAATTGCATGTATGCAAATCTCTCGCTCGCAGGAGTCCCGTATCGGGTACACACCTCCTCAAAACTCCACAACCCCCTCCCATGAAGCGCATCCCGAAATTTCACCACTCCCTTCTGCTCCCATCTTGCAAATGTAGCATTTTCCCTGCCCACCCTAAACTTAGGTTCCCACCGGAGGGAGGCCATTGATACTCC
The DNA here is from genome assembly GCF_901765095.1 of Microcaecilia unicolor. Classification (NCBI taxonomy): domain Eukaryota; kingdom Metazoa; phylum Chordata; class Amphibia; order Gymnophiona; family Siphonopidae; genus Microcaecilia; species Microcaecilia unicolor. The sequence continues at coordinate 343,305,737 of NC_044032.1, read as the reverse complement.
ATCCTTCCACCCCTGTTTCCTCATGTCCCCCCATAATTCTAGTAAATGCCTCAAGTATGGACTATATTCCCCCTGTGGCCCTTTCCCAATTCTCTCTGACATCCATAACAAGGATCTCAAGTTCCTTTGTGGCCAATATGACTGTTCCACCTGAACCGCAGGTTTCTCTGTTCCCCTCTCCCAGTCTAGAATCGACCTCAATTGGGCTCCCCAATAATACCACTCCAAATTTGGGACCGCTCTCCCCCCCTTCCCCACAATACTCTCTGAGCCAATCGCGGTTTCTTATTTCCCCATATAAAGTTCATCACAGAATTCTGTAATCTCTTAATAAACAGTCTCGGGACTGCTACAGGCAGTGTTTGAAATAAGAATAATATCCGCGGCAGCACATTCATTTTGATCATCGCCATTCTCCCACACCAGGACAGCAACTTATTTTTCCATCTCAGCATGTCATTTCTAATCTGCTCCTGTAAACGGTCATAATTAAGTTGAAATACCTTATCCAGGTCCCCAGGTACCTGTATCCCTAGATATCAGATTTTTTGGGGCGTCCATTTAAACTCATACCTGCCCCTCACCTCGGACTCTTCCTCTTCGCATAGTGATATTCCCATTATCTCACTTTTATCCATGTTTATCTTGAGCCCTGCATATATCCCATATTCCTTAAAGATCCCTTGAATCACCGACAGCGTTCCTCTCAGGTTTGTCACAGAAAGTAACATATCATCCGGAAATAACGCTATATGGTGTTCTCGTTCTCCTATTCTCATCCCCGTCACCCCTGGATGTTCCCGGATCCTCTCTGCCAACGGCTCTATATATAGGGCAAACAGAAGTGGGGACAGCAGAAGTTGGAATAACTCCCATTGATATTCAAACAGGCTCTCGGACTCCTGTACAAGACATCAACCCATAAACTAAAATTCCCTCCTAGTCCCATTCTACCCAACACCTCCCGCAGGAACCTCCAATTTACCCTGTCAAATGGCTTTTCCGCATCCATCGATAGTATAGCTATTCCCGAATCTGTTTTTTGCGCCTCCCATAGCAGGTGTAACGTGTTCTTCTAATATTATCCCCCACTTGTCTCCCTGATATAAATCCTAATTGGTCTGTATGGATCAATTTAGGCAATAGTCTACCCAATCTGTTCGCTAACACTTTGGCAATGATTTCCACATCCACATTTAACAGGGAGATGGGTCTATAGGACCCGCACCTAGTCGGATCTTTTCCAGGTTTAGGCAAAACCGTCACCCCTGCTTCCAACATAGATCTCGGGAGCTCCCCTCCTTCTAGGGCTCCGTTTCCCACCCTCCTCAACATAGGGCTGACTGAGCTCTCAAAATATTTATAGAACCGGGCCGTGAATCCATCCATCCTGGGGGCCTTACCGTTAGGAAGTTTTTTAATAACCCCCTGTATTTCCCCCTGTCCTATTGGTTCCCCCATCCTACGGCTCTCTTCTTCACTCAATCTATGCAGGGGAATCTGGTCCAGATATCGAGCTATGCTCTCCGGCTATTCCCCTTCCGGTGCTGTATATAATTCTTTATAATATTTTAGAAAGCCCTTTTCTATATCCTGGTCGGTATACGCCCATCCCCCCTTCTAGTCTCTTATTTTCTGTATCATCGACTTCCCACGCTTAGCTCTTAGACATCTGGCCAGCATAGTACTTGATTTATTGGCAAATTCAAAATACTGCTGTTGGAGGCGCGTTCTCATATATTCGACCTCAGCCATCTGCGCCTGATCTAGCTCCCCCTAATCTTTTTGACTTCTGCCCATACCAGTGAAGATGGATTTCTCTGGTGGGTCTTTTCCAGCTTGTTAATTTTCAACCTCAAAGCCATCATCACCTGTCCCTTCTCTCTTTTCTTCCTGGCTCCCCATTTAATCAGTACTCCCCTTACCACTGCCTTCACATTGCATCCCACAAGATCCCATTATTTCTCCAGTATTCCTGTATAGTGGCCTGTACCTCTTCCCTCACCTGTTCCTCCCCCAAGAGACTCATTAAGTTTCTCCACCCCTGTAATCTAATCCACACAGGTGCATGGTCAGAAATTTGAATAGGTTCTATTTCTGCCTCCTCTATCATCGGCGTGCAATTCGAGTCGGAGAAACTTAATGAAATGTCTATAAACCTGGAGGATGTAATAGGGCAATTTGACAAACTGAAGACTAGCAAATCTCCTGGACCGAATGGTATTCATCCCAGAGTACTGATAGAATTGAAAAATGAACTTACAGAACTATTGTTAGTAATATGTAATTTATCTTTAAAATCGAGCGTGGTACGGATGATTGGAGGGCAGCCAATGTAACGCCGATATTTAAAAAAGGTTCCAGAGGGATGATGCATGAGGGAAACAGGAATCCGAATTATAGCTACATAATGCAAGGTTACACATTAGGAGTCACCGACCAAGAAAGGGATCTCAGCGTCGTCGTTGATGATATGTTGAAACCCTCTGCTTACTGTGCTGCGGCAGCTAAGAAAGCAAATATAATGTTAGGTATTATTAGGAAAGGAATGGAAAACAAAAACGAGGACGTTATAATGCCTTTGTAACAGTTCATGGTGCGACCGCACCTCGAATATTGTGTTCAATTCTGGTCATATCTCAAAAAAGATATAGTAGAATTAGAAAAGGTACAAAGAAGGGCGACGAAAATGATAAAGGGAATGGGACAACTTCCCTATAAGGAAAGGCTAAAGTGGCTAGGGCTCTTCAGCTTGGAAAAAAGATGGCTGAGGGGAGATATGATAGAGGTCTATAAAATAATGAGTGAAGTAGAACGGGTGGACTTGAATCGCTTGTTTACTCTTTCCAAAAATACTAGGACTAGGGGGCATGCGACGAAGCTTCAAAGTAGTAAATTTAAAAAGAATTGTAGAAAATTTCTCTTCACTCAACGTGTAATTAAACTCTGGAATTCATTGCCACAGAATGTGGTAAAGGTGGTTAGCTTAGCGGGGTTAAAAAAAAGGGTTTGGACGGCTTCCTAAAGAAAGAGTCCACAGACCATTATTAAAATTACTTGGGGAAAATCCACTGTTTATTTCTGGGATAAGCAGCATAAAATGTATTGAACTTTTTTTTTTGGTGAAGCAAATAAGAATAATCCACCCGATATTCACAGCAATTTAAGCGGAAAGAGAAGGCATTTTCCTGAGACAGCCACAAGGGGCAGGAGCCAGTGGGGCTTTGCTCCTGCTCCACTAGGGATTACAGGTAGGCCCGGGACCTATCCTGCATGGAGGAGTGGAGGCCTTGGTATCATTGAGGAGGGGAAGGGGGAAATGGGGTGGGGGGGGGGGGAGAATCAGGTAGCTCTATTAGTTGTTGGTTATACAGATCTTGGCCTATATTCAGCCAAGGCTAGTCTCTTCCATTTAGCTGGATTTTTTGCTGAGAAGGAATAGCTTACACAGGCCCCATCCTATTATGATCGCCAACATTTTTTGAATGGTATTGTTGGAGAAGGTGTATCTGAAAGGGGATGCACAGAAGGGCCTATGTATCAAGATTAGTCTGTTTTTATGTATTTTGCCAGTACTATACTTGTATTGTAAACTGCTACAATATGAATTATTGGTCAAACAGCAGTATACCAGAAAAGAACAACAACAAAAAAAGTGACTTTTAGGAGCACCCATGTTACAAACTGCAGCTTAAAAGGATAGGGATGGGTTCACAATTTATGTGATATCATAAGACACCATAGTCCATGTGAACCAATCACACTCAGGAGCTGCCTTCTGCTCACGATATCAGATTTGAAAAAGTTGAGCAAAAAAACCCCCAAAAATCCAAAAGATTTTCACAAATAATGGATCTGCGAATGTGTGTACTTAAAATATTCAGCAGTACACACTTAGAACAGCTTTTATTAAAAATAATTTACATATTTGTCATCTCAATTACTGGAGCATTCCAGCACACTGTAAAGAATTTTGTAATATATCTCTTACCTGCCATTGACGTAGTTTTGGGCAGTGAAGTTTTTTATGAGTTGGTCATTAATGATGTATGGACACTCAGGTACTACAGGATCTGTAAAAGAGAATCATGTATTTCACAAACTGTTCAAAATTATCCCTTCATTCTCACTTCAGTTGGAACAGCAGCACCAGACTGACAGATAGGCAATTTAGGATTATGATCTAGCAGGTATGAAAGGTCACATCAGGAAGACTTACTAAGCAGAAAAAAGGAAAACTATTCACTGACATTTTTTGAAATTATGATTTTTTTTCCGGCTGCTCTGGTCTTTCATCTAACAAGCAGCTATACATTTTTACCCCGCACTATCCCACTCATGGCAGGCTCAATGCGGCTTACATGGGGCAATGGAGGGTTAAGTGACTTGCCCAGAGTCACAAATTGCTGCCTGGGCCGGGAATCGAACTCAGTTCCTCAGTTCCCCAGGACCAAAGTCCACCACCCTAACCACTAGGCCACTCCTCCATCTCCACTGAATGCCATGCAACAGGGATTCTTCTGGAACTTTGCAATCATGGGACTTGTACCCAATCACTACCTACTTCCAAGCCCTTGGTGACCTGGAAAATGAAAGACCAAAGCTGGTAATTAAACCCAGGTTCCTCATAATGCTAGTATTCAGCATTTGCCCTAAGCCAATCCAATTATGGAAAATAGTTTGATTACAGGATTCTGTTTACATTAAAGATTACAATCTGGGGATGATGCAGTAGTGGAGTAGCCTAGTGGTTAATGCAGTGGGCTTTGATCCTGGGGAACTGGGCTCAATTCCTACTGCAGCTTCTTGTGACTCTGGGCAAGTCACTTAACCCTCCATTGCCCTAGGTACCACAGAAAGTGGTATATCCTTCCCCTATCATGGCAAAATATTAAGCAGTGATGTAGGTTCCTCCTCTGGTCTATGTGTCCAGTCTCTAGCTGGGGATAACCCCCACAGGGTCACTTAACCCTCCACTGCCCCAGGTACAAAATAAGTACCTGTATATAATATGTAAACTGCTTTGATTGTATCAAATCCCATCCCCTTTCCCTTTAAAGCGACATATGAAGGGCCAGGAGTAGGACCGTAGAAGACAAGCACAAATAGGGAAGGAAGAACCTCATGGCCTTGCCCAACATAAATATCTCCTAAATGCGGCTAGCACAAAGGCATTTCTGATTAACTCCCTTGGCCAGGTAAATATTATGGATGATCCCCTAGGGTGAGGCCACTGATGTAGGTTTTGTCCATGAAGTTTGCGTGTTTATTTAATGAGTTTTTTTTTTTAATTAATGTGTGGACATTCTGACTATAGGACTATACTTGGTTTCCATGTTAACTGGGCTCTGCAAGGAGATGCAGTTGAAACCCTGGCTAAGGATGGTCACTGCGAATGCTGCAATAGGTCTGTAGGAAAATAGGGGGATAAAGCCCAGATAGCTGATAATGAAAGTTCATATCATAGCCCAATCAAGATTAGATAATGTTGGGCAGGGAGCCCTAAGCAGCATGAAGAAATTTAGCAAGCAAAAAAAAGTGTGCGTGGTATAAAATAATGAGTGGAATGGATCGGGTGGATGTGAAGCGACTGTTCACGCTATCCAAAAATAATAGGACTAGAGGGCATGAGTTGAAGCTACAGTGTGGTAAATTTAAAACGAATCGGAGAAAATTTTTCTTCACCCAACGTGTAATTAGACTCTGGAATTCGTTGCCGGAGAACGTGGTACGGGCGGTTAGCTTGACGGAGTTTAAAAAGGGGTTAGATAGATTCCTAAAGGACAAGTCCATAGACCGCTATTAAATGGACTTGGAAAAATTCCGCATTTTTAGGTATAACTTGTCTGGAATGTTTTTACGTTTGGGGAGCGTGCCAGGTGCCCTTGACCTGGATTGGCCACTGTCGGTGACAGGATGCTGGGCTAGATGGACCTTTGGTCTTTCCCAGTATGGCACTACTTATGTACTTATGTACTTATGTACTTATGGTGCAATGAGGCACAACTCAAAATGTTTGACACTCCAACCCATTCCTAACAGTTACTCCAGTAATTAAATGCAAGGTATGTCTCGTTCCGAAACCAGAAGTTTTGAAGTATTGTGAGAAAGTCGAGGATAACCCCCTAGGAAACAGGGAACGCACCTGAGAGGTTGGGTTTCCAGATTACTACTAGCTGTCAAAGGAAGAAGTGGCCTCTAAGGTGGGGACTGAAAACACAGGCAGTTAGAGAGGAGGAAGAGGAAGAACCTCAGCCCTTGGAGATAAAGATTAAAAACCCAAATACTGAGGAACAACTCCAGGACATGGAGCTGGATAATAAGCAAGGGACTGAAAGAAACAACCCCTATTGAAGCTGAGGGCGACAAACATGGGAGGAGTTCTTGATTACTTTCTTGCCACTAGTTCTATATGAATCCAGAGACACTTAAGTGTATTTGTAAAGGGCAGCAGTGGGCAAACTAGTATAAAATAAAACATTGCAAGGACCCTGGTGACCTACTGATTAAACCCAGGGCTGTATTTTCCTTTGTTTGGACTCTGGATGTTTTGAGAAGAGTTTGGGACTGAACAGGATTGTTATAGACTGATGGATTGAACCCAAAGCTAAGAAAGTGGAAAGAGGGGGTAGGAACACCCTTATGGGGCCCACACCCCTTGAGTACAAAGACTAAAGAAGGGACATTCTCTTTCTTTTTCCACCGACACTAGCAGGAGTACTGCAGAGGGAATAGGATTACTTAAGACAAGGCTGTGTTTTTCAGCTTGAAGTGCTAATAAGAGAAGCCCCTAAAATATTGCTGAGAACGGGGTATCTAAACTGTGATGTACCTGAAATCCACAGAAAGTGGCTCCTGTTTTGCCTAATAAAGAAGGTTGTCCTTTTGGAAAAAGATCTTATTCAAAATAGCTGTATTTGGTGTACCTCTGCTAGTGAAAAATACAGAGGAAGCAAGCAAGCAAATCCTGGTCAGCAAAGTCTTGCCTGTGGCAGTATGCAAAATACTTGGTCTCAAACAAACCCACAGATAACCATCCTTTTTTTTTTTTTTTTAATTTACAAATATATTTAAACACATTTGGGGGAGAAAGTGATGTCACAACCCGATATGGCCGCTTACCCCCCCCCCCCCCCCCCCCCCGAAGTGCTCCTCAGTTGCCCTTGAAGACAATTTAAGCTAACACCAACAGCAACTTGGGGAAGTGATCTGAGTGGTGCAAGGCGGAAGTCACGAGTGGTAAGAAGTGTGCGGTAGATCAATGACTTCGCTCATCAGGGAAGTGGTGCGGCTACTGTGGCAGGCAAGGAATTGGGAGATATGGTGGCGGCTGGCCATGTGCGTAATGGCGCAGATAGTGATGGAGTTCTCCCATACAATTTGGAACAGCAGCAGCAGGACAAGATTCAGCATGGACCGTGATGGGCATGGAGGTATAATCTACGCTAAATAGTTGGTTTTTAGAGCTGAAGGAAAACTTCAAGAAGTAAAGACTGATACTATGGAGAAAATCTTGCAGATATAGGAGACATTGGCAGAAAAGTGGAAGAGAGAGAGTCCCTTGTGGAGGAGCAGTGTGAAATGCTGTCTAGTCACAAACAGTGCGTGACAGCGTTAGAGCAGCAAAACAGAGCTGGAAGATCTGAGTTGAGGATTTAGAAAATAGGTCATGGAGATAAAATTGGAGGTTCCGGGGGATCCCAGAGATTGCGGTCTTTTAGGACCATGCTGAAATGGTAAAAAGATCTCTCTCACTATTCTTCAAGCGGCAGGTGGACGAGGATTATATTAAGGCTGAGCAGGCACATAGGGCTTTGGGAACATGACATAAGCCCCATGTCGCCCAATTTTATAACATGAAGGAGCACATTGCAACAAAAGCCAGATCCCTTGGAACCCTGACATGGGAGAATTATCCTGTGGAAGCTTATGTTAACCTGGCACAATCCACTTTGCGTAAGCAGAGGGATTTGAGAGATGTGCTACAATGGACGTGTGAGGAATACATCGCCTACAGATAGACATATCCCTTTGAACTCTTTCAGTGTAGCGGGGAAATCCAATCGCATCTGCACCAAGGAGGAGTCGTTTAAGCACGCCTGGAGACAAGGAGCAGGGAACAGAAAATTTCGCCGCCGACACAGAGAGAGGTGCCACAGTGGCAAAAGGTGACAAACTGTATGGACATGGGAATGGATTCTGATTTTGCCGAGCAGTTTGGCTGAAGGGGAAGAAGGAGGGCTCTTAAGTAGTTGTGTGTTCATGTGCTTACCAGGAAGTTGAATTGGATTTTGAGGGAGGCGTATGGAGGGTGGGGAGGCAAAGGGTATACAGAAATAGTGGTATTTTGAGGGAAGGGAAGTTTTAATAAGAGGGGGTGGGGATAGTGGGCAGGAATTGATGTGTGCAGGACACTAAGGGCTGACTTGGGGATGTGAGTGCTATTAGGATCGAGTAGTCATGACCTTTACCTGCCTGGTATGAGGGAAAACAGATGAATGGGACGGTGTTATGGGAAGGGGTAATGGGGGGTTTAGGGGGTTAGATATGGAATACATGGAGGGAGAACAGGCTGAGTGCAATTTGGATAAAATAATAATCGCTGAATGTAAAGGGGCTGGAACGGAAAGAGGTGACACATGAGACGGAAGACATTGGATATATTTAGAACACCCATATTTTGCACAGATATGAACATTTGCTATACAATTCTCAATATCCTGTGATTTGTCTAGCCTCCAATCATTTTGACTATGGGGGCTTTCGCAGATCAACAACTAAGGATAGCATTTTCCCATATGAGAAACCTCAAAGAAATTTTGAGTCCAGCCGCATTACCAGCGGATTGCAAACCACAGCAGGACACTTCAGATGCAACAGATGAAATTGCAGCACATGTCCAATGACTATTAACGCGGACAATTTCAGAAATGGGACTGATAATAAGCTATACAAATTGAAACATCACACCAACTGCTTAACTCCTAGAGTGGTATACCTGATTAGATGTCCATGTAACAAAGTTATACATAGGCAAGATCATTACAAGCATAAATGATTGCACATTGCTCCCGTATTACCCAAAAACTTATCGGAGCCCTGGTAGTACAACACTGTCTCCCATATGCATTGTTTTAATGATCTACAGTGAATGACTATTGAACATCTTACTCTCTCTCAATGGGGTGGTGACATTAACAGTATTAATACTACAGAAAGAACTGTTTTGGATTTATCTTACTATGGAACCTATGGGTCTCAACACGCACATGCATTGGGGGTGCTACATGTGACCAGGCTCGTTACTGTTGACTACACACAGCTGGCTTCAGGTTCCAGCAGCCTTATCCGGTGTTCATCAACTCTTTAAAAAGACGCCACCACCATTTTTTGTAAGTATACGATGCCGCGCTGGGTTTTTGAAGGCTTTCAAGTTCACTTGGTTACATGGTATTTTACCATTACTCTCTTTAACAGGACACCACCAGCGGTGAGCTGCACCAAGACAGCACCAAAGTAAGAAAACAGGACCAGCCACAACCTCTTGATTACATGTTGATACCATGTGGCAAACACCTTAACATTGGGCGGATACAACCGTTTGGTAGCCTAGGTACATATATGAGACTTGTTCTTTTCCCCTCAGATCAAATTGAAGTTCTGAACTTCTAACAAAGTATTTCTAGGATAAGCAGCACAAAATGTATTATACTGTTTTGGGATCTTGCCAGGTACTTGTTGGAAACTGGCTACTGGGCTTGACGGAACTTCGGTCTGTCCCAGTATGGCAACGCTTATGTTCTTATAAAAATTAAATGCTGCTACAGTAGATTTCCTTAGGGACCACTCCAGATAGCTCAAATTCGATCAAGTTATGATCACCATTTCCCAGTGGATCCAACACCGTTAACTCTTGTACCATGCCCTGCATTCCACTAAGGACTAAATCTAAAATAGCTTCCCCTCTTGTCAGTTCTTGGACCAGTTGCTCCAAGCAGCAGTAAAGCGAGGTTACTAACCTGTAGTGGGTATTCTCCGAGGACAGCAGGCTGATTGTTCTCACTGATGGGTGACGTCCACGGCAGCCCCAGGATTGGAAGATCTTCCTAGCAACAGAAATTTGCTAGCTCTCGCGAGATCCGCATGCATCGCGCATGCGCAACCGTCTTCCCGCCCGCTTCAGTGTGCTCCTCAGTCCAGTATAAAGCAAATACAAGGGAAGACACAACTCCAAAGGGGAGGAGGGCGGGATTGCGAGAACAATCAGCCTGCTGTCCTTGGAGAATACCCGCTACAGGTTAGTAACCTCGCTTTCTCCGAGGACAAGCAGGCTGCTTGTTCTCACTGATGGGGTATTCCTAGCCCCCAGGCTCACTCAAAACAACAAACATTGGTCAATTGGGCCTCGCAATGGCGAGGACATAACTGAGATTGACCTAACAGTAACAACTAACTGAGAGCACAGCCTGGAACAGAATAAAAATGGGCCTGGGGGGGGTGGAGTTGGATTCAAACCCCAAAAAGATTCTGCAGCACCGACTGCCCGAACTGACTGTCGCGTCGGATATCCTGCTGAAGGCAGTAATGAGATGTGAATGTGTGGACAGATGACCACATCGCAGCCTTGCAAATCTCTTCAATAGTGGCTGACGTCAAGTGGGCCACTGACGCTGCCATGGCTCTAACACTATGAGCAGTGACATGACCCTCCAGAGTCAGCCCAGCCTGGGAATAAGTGAAGGAAATGCAATCTGCTAGCCAATTGGATATGGTGCGTTTCCAGATAGCCACTCCCCTTCTGTTGGGATCAAAAGAAACAAACAATTGGGCGGACTGTCTGTGGGGCTTTGTCCGCTCCAAGTAGAAGACCAATGCTTGCTTGCAGTCCAATGTGTACAGCTGACGTTCAGCAGGGCGGGTATGAGGACGGGAAAAGAATGTTGGCAAGACAACTGACTGGTTAAGATGGAACTCCGACACCACCTTTGGCAAAAACCTAGGGTGAGTGTGGAGGACTACTCTGTTATGATGAAATTTGGTATAAGGAGCATGAGCTACCTGTTGGATTATTTGTAGTAAATAATTAGCAGATCTTAGTACACACAGCTTCAGCTTTAGAAATGTTAATTTCTTTCTTCATCTCTCTCTCATTCACCCCTGAATAATTCACTGCTGAGTCACTTTAAAGTTGAAGTAACAAAACATCTGTTTACTCACAGTTTGTAGTTAGATTATAATCAGACAGGCTTATATATACATATTACTATACATTTGTATTATCAGCTCCTTCCATGTGCTTAGATGGTAATGGATGCTCACACCACCATAGATCCTCTCAGGTTAGGAGAGAACATGAGCTCCATGTGCTCCATGTGCTGCATGTGCTGCATCTGCCCCCACAGGAAGTTGCATAGCTGTGTGACCTCTCTAAGTAATTCACATCAGAGGTCACAGAGTAATCACAGAGAAATAATAGGTGACAGGCAATGCATGTAAAATACAATTACATTCCAACAAACCCCTTCTCATGCATAACTGTCATGCAATTATTTATTCATACAAAGTCCAAGCTTTATACGCAGATTCACAAAATGTTCTCTGGGTAACGGTTTGGTCATGATGTCAGCTGTCATCTCACTGGTGTGACAATAGTGTAGACTGATGACCCCTTCTTTCGCCAACTCTCGCACGTTGTGGTATTTCGTTGCGATGTGCTTGGTGCGTGACTGAACCTTGTCATTCTGTGACAGTCGGATGCAGCTCTGATTATCTTCCATTATCTGGATTGGTCTCTTTTCAGCTATTCCGAAATCCAGCAAAAGTTTTTCAATCCACATCAGTTCTCTGCACGCTTCCGATACTGCCACATATTCAGCTTCTGTAGAAGACAAACTCACAATACTTTGTTTATGACTGGCCCATGAAATTTGTACATTTCCATACATAAACACATATCCACTTGTGGATTTATAATTAGAATGATCCCCTGCCCAATCTGAATCACAGTAACATATTAGTTTTGGATTACTATTGGCTGAAATCTTTAATTTACAATCAATGGTACCCTTTAAATACCTTACCATCCTTTTAACTGCAGTCCAATCTGATTTGGTAGGTGAGCTGACCCTTCTGCTCAAAATTCCTACTGCATTTGCTATATCAGCCCTGTATGTGGTAGCTAGATATAAAAGCTTACCTATGGCTGATCTATATTGGATGTTATCTGGTAAAGGTTCTCTTACTGTTTCATCCTTCAGAAAATCAGTGATCATGGGAGTGCTTACAACTTGGGCATCTTGCATACCTAAACTTTCAATAAGCTCATTTATTTTCTGCTTCTGGCTTAGAAGATAAGAACCATCATTTTGTTTCTCAATTTCTATACCAAGATAGTATGACACATTACCAAGTTCTTTTATCTCAACATTGTGGTTTAAACACTTTACAATGTCCTTGTACTCTTGCTCACTTTTGCTTGCAATGAGCAGATCATCAACAAAAGCTAAAATGTATGCATATTGTCCATTTGTGCACCTAGTGTACAAACATTTATCTGCTTCACCTTGCTTAAATCCTAAATTTGTCAATATTTCATGCAATTTATCATTCCAACATTTTGCACTTTGCTTTAATCCATAAAGACCTTTGTTTAATTTACACACTAGCTGTCTTTGTTTTGTATTTATGAAACCTGTTGGTTGTTCCATGTACAAGTCTTCAGTTATTTCTCCATGAAGAAACGCTGTTTTCACATCAATGTGTTTGACTTGCATGCCTTTTGAGACTGCAATGCTCAGAAGTGTTCTGATTGTCGTGTGTTTCACTACAGGTGCAAACACTTCATCAAAATCTTCTCCATATTTTTGAAGATATCCCTTTGCGACTAATCTGGCTTTATACCTTTCCACTTTTCCTTGTGCATTCCTTTTTAACTTGAATACCCATTTGCATCCTATAGCTTTCTTGCCAGGAGGTAATTTTGTAAGAATCCAAGTATTATTTTTATCCAATGCATCAATTTCTTCTTGTGCAGCTTTACGCCATTCAGCAGCTTCTTCTGCTGACATTTTCTCAATCTCATCCCATGTTAAGGGCTCTTGAGCTTCTGCTGACTTTGTTAAGTAAGACAGTCTTGGGGGTGGAACACCTTTGTTTTCCCTGGATGAGCGTCTGACAACAGGTTGGTCTGACCTTTCCGCATCCTCTAAATCTGAGAGTCCTTCTCCAATTGATTCCCCTTCTCCAACTGTACTGTCTTCTTCAATGATCCTTTCTGTGTCTGCTTCCTCTGCCTGTTCCTCGTTAGATACAGGTGAGTTGCTTTCAGACATCTGCCTTGGTATGGCATTTATATACACTGGCATGTCTATTATGGTTCTAGTTTCATATTCTGGATGATAAGGCTCATCTGGGATAATCCAGCCTTTATCAACCCTTTTGTTTTCATCAAAATATGTAACATGTCTTATGCCAACAATGCCAGTTTTCAGATTCAAAATTCTATATCCTTTGTGTCCTGGAGCATAGCCAACTAAAATGCCCCTTTCTGTTGTGGAATCCAGCTTATGCCTTCTTTGCTTTGGTACATGAGCATATGCTGTACTTCCAAATGTTCTTATGTGTGACAGGTTTGGCTTCCTACCATGCCATGTCTCATGTGGTGTGCGCTCAGCGCCTTTAGTTGGCATTCTGTTTTGTAGGTACACTGCTGTGAGAATGGCTTCCCCCCATAGTCTTTTAGGGAGATTGCTATCTGACAGCATACATCTGGTCATTTCCACAAGTGACCTAAATTTTCTCTCTGCAACAGAATTTTGCTCTGGTGTATAAGCTACTGTTGTGATATGCTGAATGCCTTCTTGTTCTAGAAATGTGCGCATGCTTTGTGAAATGAACTCACCACCATTGTCGGTCTGAAGAACCTTTGGTTTTCTTTCAAATTTATTGCTCACCATGGCTACGTATTTCTTCAGCATGTCTGTGACTTGACTTTTCTCTTTCAGCAAATAGGCCACACAGTATCTAGAGAAATCATCCAAGAATATTAGCACAAATCTGTTATTTCCCAATGATGGGATATTAAACGGTCCACATAAGTCACTGTGTATTAAGTCCAGCACTTTATTACTCCTATTTCCTGTGTATGCAGGAAATGAGGGTCTCACACCTTTTTGAGTAACACAGTCTATGCATTTCTCCATTTTACCAGCATCTGCACTTATCTGAATGCCGGTGGCTAGTTGCTTACTGTAAAGATCCTGGATCACCTTAGAATCACGATGTCCCAGGCGGCGGTGCCAGATTTCCAGACTACATTTACCATCATTCTTCCTTACTTGCGCCATATGTGAGGCTTCACCTGAAATGTTCAGCTTATAAACATCATTATGCATAAAAGCTTCAGCATACACTTCATCATTTTTAGAGATTGTGCACTTACTGTTTTCAAAATGAATCACAAAACCCTTCTTATCTAATGTAGATACACTAAGCATATTGCAAACTGCTTGGGGAATATACAAGACATCACTTACAGGAATTTCTTTAACTTCATTAGACACTTTGCATTTTAAGAATCCAATTCCTTTTGCTTGGATCTGAGCAGTCCCTGCGTTTGCAGTTTTAAGAATACCTTCCTCTGGACACATTTCCTGAAAGAAATCCTTACAATTGGTTAAATGGCATGTGCTCCCTGAATCCAAAATCCAAGTACTTTCATTTGAATTATTATTTACCATAGTCAAAGATTTTTCTGTCATTAGAAAGCCCTTGTGTTTATCTTTGTCCTTCATACATTTCCTGGTTTGGAAATTCTTTAGTTCCATTGGCTTAGGTGAGCTAGAGGGAGTGTTTTGTGTTTCCTTACACCATTTAGATACATGTCCCTCCTTTCCACATGAGTAGCAAATCAGCTTGCCCTTGGGTGGAGTTTTCCCATAGCTCCGCCTTCCTCTGTTCTTTGCCAAGAAATTTGTTTCATTTCTCTCTGACTTGCTTTGAGAACACATCTCCTCAGAATCATTTATTATGCATTCCTGCCTTAGTTTTGATGTTGTCTGTTCAAAAGATTGCCCTTCAATGGCCTCATTTACAGACCTAAAAACATCAAACTTCTTTGATAGTGAGGTAAAAGAAATGCTCTTTTCAATGCATCACACATGGGAATTCCAGAAAGTTCTAGCTTTTGAAATGAAGACATAAGATGCATAATGTGATCATTACATTTACTTTTATCCCTTAATTTGGTTTCATTCAACTCTGCCAGCCAAATTGGTTGCTGCTTTGCATATGTAGTTGCATACATAGTTCTCAGTTTATATAAAATGTCCTTTGGTGTATCTTTTCCCTCCACTAATATGGCTTGTTTCTCTGAGAGAGCTTCCAAAAGCATGCACTTCACATAATAGTTTGCATTGTCCCATTCAGCCATATTTTCAGCTGTTCTGTCTTGATCTAAGCATATATATAATCCTTTTGCTCGAAGGAGACATATGAATCTTAGTTCCCACTGCTGATAATTAAACTCAGTTAATTTAGGCACCTTGAGAGAATAGAACAATGGTGAATTTCTTCCCTCAGCCATTTTCTTAGCCTTCTGTCTGCTGTGTGGGGGGAGAGAGAGACAGACTGAATCTTTCCTTTAAAACTTAAGAGAAAAATGTGGCTTTTTTACTGCCTGGTAATATTTCTCTTCTTTTTCAATTCCTGGCCCTGGGCCCATAACCCTTTTGTTGGATTATTTGTAGTAAATAATTAGCTTCAGCTTTAGAAATGTTAATTTCTTTCTTCATCTCTCTCTCATTCACCCCTGAATAATTCACTGCTGAGTCACTTTAAAGTTGAAGTAACAAAACATCTGTTTACTCACAGTTTGTAGTTAGATTATAATCAGACAGGCTTATATATACATATTACTATACATTTGTATTATCAGCTCCTTCCATGTGCTTAGATGGTAATGGATGCTCACACCACCATAGATCCTCTCAGGTTAGGAGAGAACATGAGCTCCATGTGCTCCATGTGCTGCATGTGCTGCATCTGCCCCCACAGGAAGTTGCATAGCTGTGTGACCTCTCTAAGTAATTCACATCAGAGGTCACAGAGTAATCACAGAGAAATAATAGGTGACAGGCAATGCATGTAAAATACAATTACATTCCAACACTACCAAGGCTTGAAGCTCACTGACTCTACGAGCTGAAGTGACTGCCACCAAGAAAAAGACCTTCAAGGTCAAGTACTTCAGATGGCAAGAAGTCAGTGGCTCGAAAGGAGGCTTCATCAGCTGGGTGAGAACAACATTGAGATCCCATGACACTGTAGGAGGCTTGATAGGGGGCTTTGACAAAAGCAAACCTCTCATGAAGCGAACTAAAGGCTGTCCAGAGATAGGCTTACCCTCTACACAGTAATGAAAAGCACTAATTGCGCTGATGAACTCTTACAGAGTTGGTCTTAAGACCAGCCTCAGACAAGTGCAGAAGGTATTCAAGCAGGGTCTGTGTAGGACAAGAACGAGGATCTAAGGCCCGGCTGTCACACCAGACAGCAAACCTCTTCCACTTGAAAGCATAACACCTCTTCGTGGAATCTTTCCTGGAAGCAAGCAAGACTCGGGAGACACCCTCAGAAAGACCCAAGGAGGCAAAGTCTACGCTCTCAACATCCAGGCCGTGAGAGCCAGAGACTGGAGGCTTGGGATGCAGAAGCACCCCCTCATTCTGAGTGATGAGGGTTGGAAAACACTCCAATCTCCACGGTTCTTCAAAGGACAACTCCAGAAGAAGAGGGAACCAGATCTGACGCGGCCAGAAGGGAACGATCAGAATCATGGTTCCACGGTCCTGCATGAGTTTCAGCAAAGTCTTCCCTACCGAGGGTATGGGAGGATACGCATACAGGAGGCCATCCCCCCAATGTAGGAGAAAGGCATCCGATGCTAGCCTGCCGTGGGCCTGAAGTCTGGAACAGAACTGAGGGACCTTGTGGTTGGTCTGAGTGGCAAAAAGATCTACCAAGGGGGTGCCCCACGCTTGAAAGATCTTGCGTACTACTCTCTAGTTGAGAGACCACTCGTGAGGTTGCATTATCCTGCTCCACCTGTCAGCCAGACTGTTTACACCTGCCAGGTACGTGGTTTGGAGAAACATGCAATGACGGCGAGCCCAAAGCCACATCCCGACGGCTTCCTGACACGGGGCGAGATCCGGTGCCCCCCGCTTGTTGATGTAATACATGGGAACCTGATTGTCTGTCTGAATTTGGATAATTTGGTTGGATAGCCGATCTCTGAAAGCCTTTAGCGCGTTCCAGACTGCTCGTTAACTCCAGGAGATTGATCTGAAAACCTGCTTCCTGGAGAAACTAACATCCCTGGGTGTGAAGCCCATCCACATGAGCTCCCCACCCAGGAGAGACGCATCCGTAGTCAGCACTTTTTGCGGCTGAGGAATTTGGAAAGGAAGTCCCAAGGTCAAATTGGAGCGAATTGTCCACCAATGCAGGGATTTGAGAAAAACTGTGGACAGCTGGATCACGTCTTCTAGTTCCCCCGCAGCTTGATACCACTGGGAAGCTAGAGTCCATTGAGCAGATCTCATGTAAAGACGGGCCATGGGAGTCACATGGACTGTGGAGGCCATGTGGCCGAGCAATCTCAACATCTGCCGAGCTGTGATCCGCTGAGACGCTCATACCCGGGAAACCAGGGACAAAAGATTGTCTGTCCAGGTCTCGGGGAGGTAGGCACTAGCCATCTGGGAGTCCAGCAGAGATCCTATGAATTCTAGAAGGTGGGACTTTGGATAATTTATCACAAACCCCAGTAGCTCCAGGAGTTGAATAGTCATCTGCATGGACTGTAGAGCCCCTGCCTCGGAGGTGTTCTTGACCAGCCAATCGTCAAGATAAGGGAACACATGCACTCCTAATCTGCGTAGAGATGCCGCCACTACAGCCAGGCATTTCGTGAACACTCTGGGTGCAGAGGCGAGACCAAAGGGTAGCACACAGTACTGAAAGTGCCGCATTCCCAGACGGAATCGAAGATACTGTCTGTGAGCTGGCAGTATCGGGATGTGAGTATAAGCATCCTTTAAGTCCAGAGAGCATAGCCAATAGTTTTTCTGAATCATGGGAAGAAGGGTGCCCAGGAAAAGCATCCTGAACTTTTCTCGGACCAGATATCTGTTCAGGGCCCTTAGGTCTAGGATGGGACGCATCCCCCCTGTTTTCTTTTCCACAAGAAAGTACCTGGAATAGAATCCCAGCCCTTCCTGCCCCGGTGGCACGGGCTCGACCGCATTGGCGCTGAGAAGGGCGGAGAGTTCCTCTGCAAGTACCTGCTGGTGCTGGAAGCTGAAAGACTGAGCTCCCGGAGGACAATTTGGAGGTTTTGAGATCAAACTGAGGGCGTATCCTAGCCGGACTATTTGGAGAACCCACTAGTCGGAGGTTATGTGAGGCCACCTTTGGTGAAAAAACTTTAACCTCCCTCCGACCGGCAGATCGTCCGGCAGACACTTATCTCAGCTATGCTCACCTGGAGCCAGTCAAAAGCCTGTCCCTTGCTTTTGCTGAGGAGCTGCAGGGGCCTGAGGAGGCGCACGCTGTTGACGCGAACGAGCGCGCTGGGGCTTAGCCTGAGCAGGCTGGCGGACAGGGGGATTGTACCTATGCTTATTATAAGCGTAAGGAGCATTCCTCCTTCCCCCATAAAAACATCTACCTGTTGAGGTAGAGGCTGAAGGCGTCCGGTGGGAAAGCTTGTCAAATGTGGTGTCCCGCTGGTGGAGCTGTTCTACCACCTGTTTGACTCGCTCACCTAAAATGTTATATCCCCCCCCCCGCCCCGCAAGGAGCATCCGCAATCCGCTGCTGGACTCTATTCTCCAGGTCAGAGGCACGCAGCCATGAGAGTCTGCGCATCACTATACCTTGAGCAGCGGCCCTGGACTCTACATCAAAAGTGTCGTAGGCACCCCTGGACAGGAATTTCCTACACGCCTTCAGCTGCCTGACCACCTCCTGAAAAGGCTTGGCCTGCTCCGACGGGAGTTTATCGACCAAGTCCGCCAACTGCCGCACATTGTTCCGCATGTGGATGCTCGTGTAGAGATGGTAGGATTGGATCTTGGACACGAGCATAGCACAATGGTAGGCCTTCCTCCCACAAGAGTCTAGAGTCTTAGATTCACGGCCCGGGGGCGCTTAGGCGTAATCTCTACTACTCTTGACTTTCTTGAGAGCCGAGTCCACAACTCCAGAATCATGAGGCAACTGGGTCCTCATCAATTCCAGGTCCCCATGGACTCGATACTGGGACTCAATCTTCTTGGGAATGTGGGGGTTACTTAACGGTTTCGCCCAGTTCGCCATCAATGTCTGCTTCAGGACATTATGACGGGGAACAGTGGACAACTCCTTAGGTGGTGAAGGATAGTCCAGGACCTTGAACATCTCAGCCCTGGGCTCATCCTCAGTAACCACTGGGAAGGGAATGGCCGTAGACATTTCCCGGACAAAGGAGAAGAAAGCTTTCTCTCTGGCGAAGGGGTGGGATCGGAAAGGCCACAGGACTCCTCATCAGAGAAATACCTGGTGTCTTCCTCCGCCTCCCACGAGGCCTCACCGTCGGTATCAGACACAAGTTCATGAACTTCAGTCCGAAGCTGACACCGTCTCAACGCCGAGGAACCCGGTCCCCTACGGCGGTGCCGAGAAGACTCCCGTGCCGGCGGTGACGAAGCTCCCTCCATCGACATCGGCGGGGAGTCCTCCTGGGTGGCAGCGGACACCGGTGCCGCAAGCAGTACCGGCATTGCAGTACGCACCACGGGCGGAGAGCCAACTGCCGCATGACTCGACGGTACCGCCAGCACAGGCACCGGTGGTACCGGAGCAGAGGGTCGCAACAGCCCTTCCAGAATCTCTGGAAGTATGGCTCTGAGGCGCTCGTCCAGAGTGGCTGTCGAGCAAGGCAGTGGGGCCGGTACCGGCGATGGGCTGAGAACCTGCCTGGAGTGCAGAGACGGTACCGGGCTGTCCGGAGCAGAGTGCATCGACCCCTCTTGTATGGAGGGCGAGCGGTCCTCCCGGCGCCGGCGCTTCACGAGTACCGAATCCTTTGGTGTCCCGGAGCTCTCAGTACCGTGACGGGAAGGTGACCAATGACGGTGCTTCTTCGCCTTCGCGCGAAGCACGGCATCGAAGACATGGAATCCAAACGTCTCCTCAGGGCCAGGTCCGAAGGTGGTTGGTCCCGGGAGGTCTGCACCGCAGGAGCCCTCGAGGCAGGTGGAGACCCACTCGATGGCTCACTGCTACCAGAGTGGGATCTCTGGACAGCCATCACATGCACTCCGGATGTCGATGCTCCCTCCAACACCGAAATTGATACTGGCGATGACCTCGGTACCGCTGGCTCCAACGACGTCTAAAGACCGGACGAGGCTCCGAACAGGATGTTCCACTGAGCCAATCTCGCCGCCTGGGTCCTCTTTTTGAGCTGGAGGCACAAAGGACAGGCGTCCAGGCGATGACCAGCCCCGAGACACTGAAGATACGAAACGTGTCAATCAGTTAGCAAGATCGTCCGGTGGCACCGCGTGCACCTCTCGAAGCCGCTGGCAGGCTTCGATGACATGGGCGGAAAAATCGCGCTGGCGAGGTCAAATGCGATGATGCCGAAAAAAGGGGCACCAAAAAAGGGGAAAAGACCTGGACGGGCGGCGAAACAAGCCGTGCACGGAAAAGAAAGGAAACTTATGTGGGAAACTTCGAAGAAGTACCGGAAAACAAAAACTCTAATTTTTTTTTTTTTTTTTTTAAACACGAGAGAGAACGAAGAAACTAGCCGAAAAGGCACGAAAACCGCAGCGAAGAACGCGACGGGAGCCTCTCTGCGGCCCCGAATGAGCGATACACGTCCGTTCTGACCGCGGAAAAAGAGAGACTGAGGAGCACGCTGAAGCGGGCGGGAAGATGGTCGCACGATGCATGCAGATCTCGCGAGAGCTAGCAAACTTCTGTTGCTAGGAAGAACTTCCGATCCTGGGGCTGCCGTGGACGTCACCCATCAGTGAGAACAAGCAGCCTGCTTGTCCTCGGAGAATTTATTACATCTAAGAATTACCTCTCTAGCGCTCCCTGATATAGCATTTATCCGGTCAATATTTGGGTAATTGAAATCACCCATTACTGTACTGTTACTAATTTCTGAAAACATATCTTCATCCATTCCGACCCTCCATTTATACCTCATACGATCACTATACAACTTTGTATTTGTTATCCACCAACTGGGCAAACGCCTTTGACGGTACTATGTAAGCCACATTGAGCCTGCAAATAGGTGGGAAAATGTGCGGTACAAATGCAACAAATAAATAAATAAATCTGTCTATTCATTCTGTCCTGGCAGACAGTAGCACAACACTACCAGTATACTCTTTCCCTTCACACATGGAAATTTCTATCCACAAGGATTCCATGCTGCTGTTTCATGTAGTTTATTTTGTTCGACAAATTTATTTATCACATTTATACCCACATTTTCCCACATGTTTGCAGGCTCAATGTGGCTTACAATAGACCGAAAAAGCTATTGCCAGTCCCTCTTTAACATAGAGGAACATCCCCTTCAATTGATACCCTCTATCACTGTGATATAATCTGTACCCTAACACAACGTCCCATTGATTGTCCTCCTTCCACCAAGGAGCTTGCATGCGGAATTTGAAGCCGATGGCCCTCGAGAGGAGGTGATGAAGAGAGACAGTTGGGGGAGAGGTGGAAAAAAAAAAAAAAAAAAAAAAAAAAAGAGACATATGCAGTTGGATGGTACAAGTTAAATACTGATATGTTTGTGAACACATGAGGGAGGGGGAGGGGCGGATCGAAGGGAGTGTTTATTTGTGGGTGTTAAACTTTTGTTTAGTAGTGAGTTCGTTGGGTGGCGGAGCAGGTGGGGGGAAGAGGGGTTGGTGGTTGGGAGGCTAGGATAGGGGAGGGCAGACTTATACGGTCTGTACCAGAGCCGATGATGGGAGGCGGGACATACTGCTGGGCAGACTTATACGGTCTGTGCCCTGAAAAGGACAGGTACAAATTCAAGGTAAGGTATATACATACGAGTTTGTCTTGGGCAGACTGGATGGACCATACAGGTCTTTTTCTGCCGTCATCTACTATGTTACTATGTTTGGCCAGGGGTGTCACTTCCTTGCAACTCCCAAGTGGTGCCATATGGTACCAGTTGGTGGATATTGGATTGTGGGTCAGGGAGGGTATGGGAGAGGGGTGGGGGGGAGAAGAGGCTTGGGACTGAGAAGAACCAGAGGTTCTAGGAAGCTAGTGGGTTGGAAGAGAGGGGGTTTAAGGCAGGATAGGCGTCCTCCATCTGAAGTGGGGTGCACTTACAGAGTATCTAATGGTGGGTTTTAAATTGGTTACTTATAACATTAAGGGGCTGAACTCCCCTTACAAGAGGCATGCGCTGTTTCGTGAACTGCAGTTGATGAAACCTCAAATGGTCTTTTTGCAAGAAACCCATTTAATGCAGAAACATGAAGTCCTGTTGTCCTCCAAACAGTACCCGCTGGTGGTGTGTGCCTCAGATGTAAAGGGGGCTAAAAAACAGGGGTGGGGGGGGGGGTGGGGGGGCTATACTATTTCATAAAGATGTGCAGGTGCAGATTGTACATTCTACAAAGGACAGGGAAGGAAGATTTCTTTTACTGCAAGTCATGCGGGAACAGGAGGAGTATACCTTGGCAAGTGTATATGCACCAAATGAGAGGCAGGGGGGATTTTTCCTCAGTCTCCGAAAAGAGATGCAGGGCTTTGCCAAGTAATAATGGCAGGAGACTTTAACGCCACCATGCAGCATGGATTAGATCGCTCTACTCCTCCTGCCCCGTTGGACTGTAAAATTTCACAGGCCTTAAAAGATTGTGTGGATGAGTTGGGCCTGTATGATGCTTGGAGACTGGCATACCCTAGGGGGAGAGATTACACATTTTATTCTCCGGTCCATCTGTCCTACTCTAGGCTTGACTATATCTTTTTGGACAAGGTACTGTCTGGTGGGGGAGGAGAGTCCTCTATAGGTCACATTAGCATATCTGACCATGCCCCGACCTGGTCTACTCTGCCGTAGACTGCAGGCAGTTAGACTGGAGCTCAGCTCGCTGCATGAAGACAGCTTGAAATTTGCACATGCAAGGATGAATCAGGTTTACTATGAACACACTAACAAACCTGGTAGGCTACTTGCAGTCAAACTAAGGCAATTGAGATCCTCTCGTCACATTTTGAGAGCCCGAGATGGCAAGGGGCAGGTGGTGCACAGTTCAGCGCAGATCAGACAGTGCTTTGCCCAATACTATGAGAACCTATACAGGGAGGATGCCACTGTGCAGACTGAGAAAATTGACGCCTATTTGGAGGCCAGGGGGCTGGCGGTTTTGACCGAATCACAGAGGGTGGAGCTTGAATGTCCGGTGCGGGTGGATGAGGTCATTGGGGCTATTAAAACTTTACCCACAGGGAAGGTGCCTGGCTTAGATGGATTTACCAACAAATTTTTCAAGGTATATGCAGTAGACCTAGCCCCCTATCTGACAATGATTGTTAACTCAGTGAGGGAGGGTGTGCCCCTTCCTAAGACTATGATGGAGGCGTGGGTGGCTGTAATCCCTAAGCCAGGTAAAGATGTTACGCTGTGTGCCTCATATCAACCCATCTCCATACTAAATGCGGATGTGAAAATTTTGGCTAAGGTCTTGGCGAATCGATTGGGCAGTGTGCTTCCTAGCCTGGTCCACCCGGATCAAGTAGGGTTTGTGGCCAAAAGCCAGGCAACGGACAATATAAGGAGAACAGTGGACCTTATCTATGCAGCCCAGAGGAAGGCTAGTCCAGTAGTACTGCTCGGATTAGACGCAGAAAAGGCATTTGATAGGGTCCACTGGGGGTATTTAGACAAGGTCCTACATAGAGTAGGGATAGGACAGTTTTCTAGAACTTGGATTCGGGCCTTGTATTCGGCACCACAAGCCTGTGTGCGCATTAATGGAGGGAATTCCAAATCATTTCGGCTGGGTCGAGGAACCAGGCAGGGTTGCCCACTATCCCCCCTCTTGTTTGCTCTGGCAATGGAGCCATTGGCGGATGCTGTTCGGGATAACGAAAACATTGCTGGAGTAAAGGTGGGAGGGCAGGAGTATAAAATTGCCTTATTCGCAGATGATGTCCTCTTGACCTTAACCAATCCATTAATTTCTTTGCCTAATTTAATGCAGGTGATAGAGGAATATGCGACAATATCTGGGTACAAGCTAAACGCTAACAAGTCCACAGGACTGGCAGTGGGAGTTCCTCCTAGAGTGATGGACACCTTGAAGGCGTCTTTTGTCGTTAAGTGGGAGGCTAGAGCATTAGGATACTTAGGAGTTCAGTTGCCTGGCAACCTGTCTGAGCTGTTTACCAGTAATTATCCGCCACTTAAGCGAGCTGTACAGAGGGACCTGGACAGATGGATGTCTATGGGACTGTCCTGGTTCGGGAGGATTGCTGCAATAAAAATGAACATTTTGCCCCGACTTCTATATCTGTTCCAGGTCCTTCCCATGCAATTGTCCAGATCATTTTTATCAGGTCTGCAGGAGGCGATTATTCACTTCATCTGGAATCAGAAGAGGTCACGCTTGCCCAGGGCCCTGCTTTATAAGTGTAAGCGGTTGGGAGGGCTGGGGGTACCCAACTTGTTCTGGTACTATGGGGCAGCTCAGGCCAGGGTGGCAGTAGCCTGGTTTAAAAGTGAGGATCATCACTTATGGGTTGATATCGAGCAAGCGTTGGTGGGTTCTCGGAGACTGGGACATTTAATGTGGGTTGCGGGAAGGTACAGGGGGCAAGTTGATAGATTCCCGCCCACAGTGCAGGCCACTTTCCACTATTGGGACCTTATGTTTTCAGACAAACAGCCATTGGTTTCGGGCTTGGCTTCGATAGTGGATAACCCCTTGTTTGAACCTGGGATAGGGAGTGTCACCTTTCGAAGATGGGCGGAGTCCGGACTACACACATTGGGGCAGCTGCATGTGGGAGAGACTATTGTGCCCTTCGAGACACTGATGGATGACTATGGGCTTAGGCAGGGGGATCGAAATGCTTACCTGCAACTGGTGCACTTTTTGAAGAGCCCTGCTTATGTAGGATGCTTGAGGTGAGAAGTTCATCAGCTGGAGGAGATGTGTGTAGAGTCCAAGGACATGCAGGGTATGATATCTAGATTGTATGTGTACCAAGAGACCAGAGCTAAACCGTCCCTCTTACATAGGCAGAGATGGGAGCAGGAGTTGCAGTTTACATTGCCTGATTCCGGCTGGGTGGCCCTGGAAAAGCAGATTTAGAGGTCATCACAGGCAGTAGCCACGCAGGAAAACGCCATAAAGGTCTTTTACTGGTGGTATCTGACACCGGTCCGATTAAATCACATGTTTGCTCAGGTATCAAAATTTTGTTGGAGGAAATGTGGGGGGTTGGGGACCGCCGGTCACGTCTGGTGGCTATGTCCCAAGGCACAGGCCTACTGGAGGGGGGTACACTCACGACTTCAGAGGTGGCTGGGTCGGTCTGTGCAGTGGCATCCCTTAGTCTTCCTGCTTGGATCCAGGCCGGCAGGCCTAACGTCCGACCAGTGGCTACTGACAAGATGTGCTCTACACGCGGCCCGAATAAATTTAGCGCAAAGTTGGAAATCCCCGCTGGTGCCCCCAATGGGAAGATGGATTACCAAAGTAAGATATGTGTGTGAGATGGAGAGTCTGACTGCCGTGAAACGGAAAACCATGCCTAAATGGAAAAGAGTTTGGGAACCCTTTCTACAAAGGTGCTCTGGTTGATGGGAATAGATGGGGGGGGGGGGGGGGGGAGTGAAGGGGGGGAAGGGGGGTTCATACATCACAAAAATTGGATAAAAGTTGAAGTATAATAAGTTTCTGTCCTAGCATTGATATTATGTTGGTACCTTTTGGGTGCTAGAGTTATGTACATTGTTTGTACCAGACTATACGGTTCTGCATTGTGTTACATATGTATTGTATTATTTATAGATGCCTAATAAAGACTTCTTTAAATTAAAAAAAAATATATACAGCCTTTGTCTAATGGTTGTTTTATGTTTATACTGTACTCTGTTGGGTCATGTCTTATTATCATGTTAGCAAAAATTTTCTGTAACACTAAATGCCTATTTTTCTATTATATTTCCATTATCCATGATGTATTGTAAGCCATATTGAGCCTGCAAAGAGGTGGGAAAATGTGGGATACAAATGCAATAAATAAATAAAATATTTTCACTCTGGCAAACTGAAGCTGTTCAAGTAACTGTTGGACAGATAGAAATGCGGTATGCTCTGTGCTGGAAAAAAAGGGAATCAAGTCTGAGGAACAGCAGAGAGCTTAATGGCTCATTTGGTCATTGCGCATCAGTGACCATATTTACTAATAATCATGTATCATCATCCATGAGGGCAGTTATATGGTTAAGAAACATTTTTGTTGCATTTTCTCACTTTAATGGTTCTAATGTTTCCATTTTCTCTCTTGCCCTCCCCAATTATTCTAGGATAGATGGAGATAACCTGAGCCCTGCACGGTTCTCTCACTTGCCAGCAGATATCAAATCTCCCCTTTTCCCTGCCTTTGTTCACATGCACCTCCTCTCTATGAAACATCTATATCTCCATATCTACACGCACACACACACAAGTAGGACAACATTAAAAATACCAATTTACACTGAAGTCCATTAACAGACAGTAGAAATCCTTGCATTTTTGCTCTCAATTTTCATAAAGGAGCTTCTGTTTGTAACTGATTTGTAATCATCTGCAAATCATTTTGGACTCCTAACTACAAGAACCATCAAATTAACTGGGAAATACAAATTATATACTGTTCAATTAACTAATGTAAGAATTTTTGAAATGTAAAAATTTTAAGAGCACATTGAAAAAAAGAAGGAATTTAAACTTCTAAGATCCCTAGGTAGGGAATTCCAACACTCATTTGCCTGAAATCCACAGGAACTCCTGAAAATGCTTGAATGCTGCACACCTTTTGATGATGGAAAATAAATGACATATGAGACCTTAAGGATCTAACATTCTTAGGAAAAGAGAAAAGTTATGCTAGTCCAGCTTCTTGGAAGTTATTTAAGGCAGTGCAGGTCAATTTGAAATAAATATGTGCGTGTACTGGTAACCAATATTATTACTCCTCTGTGTCACAGGTTGAGAATTTGCTCATTACTGTTTTGTTTCCTATGCATGGTTTTTCATTTAGAAGACTGAAAAAAAAATCCCAACACTATGTTACAAAATTAAGTACTCCAGGTTCTATGTTTGTCAACTTACGCTTCTTCTTAATCAGTTTTTGAAAGCTAAACTTGATCAGGACGTCTAGGAACCAGAGACAACGAGCTTTGTGGTCTCGGCACTTTTCATCATGAGGAAGGGACTGCAGTTCCTCTATCACAAAGGAGCCATGGCTTAAAAACAGAGAACAAAACAGGACATAAGAGATCCCTCAGTACTGACTAAAAAAGGAAGACATTCCATTTATGAACTATGGCATAGTATCATTTCATAACACACAATCAGGTCAGTAAACTCCAGTCATATATGTATGTAGTTCATTTCTTTTTCCAAGGCAAGCTGAATTCAAATACAGTAGGTATTTTCCCTGGCCCTAGTGGGCTCACGGCCTAAGTTTGAACCTGAGGTAAAGTGACTTGCCCAAGTTTACAAGGAGCCATTTGAACCACTGCTCTAACCATTAGGCTACTCCTCCACTCCTCTAAATGAAATCCAGGTATTTGATATCACTATCCAGGCATTGAGAAGCACTAAATATCTAGATAATGCAGTCAATGCCAGATGACGGAAATATTTATTTAGATTTTGCTCACACCTTTTTCAGTAGTAGTTCAAGGTGAGTTACATTCAGGTACACTGGGTTATTTCCCTTTTCCTGGAGAGCTCACAATGTAATATTGTACCTGAGGCAATGGAGGATTAAGTGACTTGCCTAAGGTCACAAGGAGCAGCAGTAGGATTTGAACTGGACACCTCTGGATATCAAGGCTGGTGCTCTAACCACTAGGCCACTCCTCCCATACAGGCCACTACCAGATAACAGTCTGAATATCACTTATCTAATATAATAAAACGCACCGTGAACGTTCTGAAGCCAACGTTCTGTGAAGCCGGAAACTTGAAGCCGGAAGCCTGAGTTCTGTGAAGCCGGAAACTTGAAGCCGGAAGCCTGAAGCCTTGAAGCCTGAAGCCTTGAAGCCATCTGACGTCACTCCCAGGCTGAGGCTGAAGGGTTCAGCCTGCCGTCTCTGCCCCGCCCTCGCGACAAAACAAACAAATCCGGAAGCGAAACGTCAGGGAAGGAGGCGGCGCTCCCGACGTCTAGCCTTCCCTTCGCTGTGTTCCGCCTTCAAAACAAGGCGGAACACAGCGAAGGGAAAGCTAGACGTCGGGAGCGCCGCCTCCTTCCCTGACGCTTCGCTGCACGAACCGCCACGGAGGTAAAGTTAAAAAGAATAAAAAAAAAAAAAAGGATGCATGGATGCGAAGGGGGGGGGGGTGGAGAAGAGGGCGGGCCAGGCTGGGACATGGGAGAGAGCGTAGCATGGATGCGAGGGGGTGGGGGGGAACATGGAAGGGCGAGAGGGGACTTGCTGGAAAAGGATGAATGGAGGCGGCAGGGGACAGAGGAGCATGGATGGGCATGGATTGGGAGGGCAGGACTCAGGGAGAGAGGGAAATTGCTGGATAGGGAAAAATGGAGGGGCCAGGTGACAGATGAGCATGGATGGGCATGGATTGCAAGGGCAGGACTCAGGGAGAGGGGAATTGCTGGATAGGGATGAATGGAGGGGACAGATGGGCATGGATGGATATGGATTGCAGAGCAGGCCTCAGGCAGAGAGGGGAAATGCTGGATAGGGAAAAATGGAGGGGCCAGGTGACAGAGGAGCATGGATGGGCATGGATTGGAAGGGCAGGACTCAGGGAGAGGGGAATTGCTGGATAGGGATGAATGGAGGGGACAGATGGGCATGGATGGATATGGATTGCAGAGCAGGCCTCAGGCAGAGAGGGAAAATGCTGGATAGGGAAAAATGGAGGGGCCAGGTGACAGAGGAGCATGGATGGGCATGGATTGGAAGGGCAGGACTCAGGGAGAGGGGAATTGCTGGATAGGGATGAATGGAGGGGACAGATGGGCATGGATGGATATGGATTGCAGAGCAGGCCTCAGGCAGAGAGGGGAAATGCTGGATAGGGAAAAATGGAGGGGCCAGGTGACAGAGGAGCATGGATGGGCATGGATTGGAAGGGCAGGACTCAGGGAGAGGGGAATTGCTGCATAGGGATGAATGGAGGGGACAGATGGGCATGGATGGATATGGATTGCAGGGCAGGCCTCAGGCAGAGAGGGGAAATGCTGGATAGGGATGAATGGAGGGGGCAGGTGACAGACAAACATGGATGGCCATGGATTGGGAGGGCAGGGCTCAGGGACAGAGGGGAATTGCTGGAAAAGGATGAATGGAGGGGGCAGGGGACAGATGGCCATGGATTGGGAGGGCACGGCTCACACTCTCTCTCTCATATACAATGTCTTTCTGACTCTCACTCTCACACACTCTGTCTCACACTGTATCACATTCACTCTCTATGTGCCACACAGTCACTCACACACTCGCTTGGTCTCATACACTCACTCAAACAGAGAATCTGTGTCTCACACACACTCTCTCTCTCGCCCACACACACACACTCTCACTCACACTGTGTCTCACATACACACTTGCACACACTCTCATTCTCACACACACACTCTCTCACAAACACACTCACACCCAGACTCACGCTCTCTCTCACACAATCACACTTTCACTCTGACTCTCAAACAGTCACTCTCACATACACTCTCCCAAACATACACACTCCGAGGAAAACCTTGCTAGCGCCCGTTTCATTTGTGTCAGAAACGGGCCTTTTTTACTAGTCAATAGATAACTGAGGAACGTGCAAGCTCCATCCCGGCACTATTAGTGCCAAGGCAGTCTGCAAGGATTTTCAGTAGCACGATCTGGACAGTGCTGTTGAACAGCCTCCAAACAGCTGCAGCTAAGGAAAAATATCTAGATAAAGGCAGCAGCAGTTGTCCAGAAATTTCCCTCTGAATATTGGGCTGTACAATTATTAAAACCCAAACTTATGTCCCTAAAGCTGTACTTGTGAAACCCATGATTAAAGTAAAACAAACCCCCATTGATAACACACCCTCCCCTCTGTTGGCTCCAGGTCCACTTGTGATGAAAAGGGAACAGTCTCAGTGCACATCATCCTGAATTATCACCATGCTTAGCAACCGACCTCGTGTTGTATACAATGGTCACAAGATTTTATAATTTCATCTCTTCTCATTTTGTTGTTAATACTCTATTATGATAACACTATACATGCAACACTTAGTAAGAACAAATCCATCTCCGGAAATAAATGAGGTTTTCTTATGACTGCAGCCATTAAGAGGATCATGCAATGACTCAGGTTGGTTTCAGGGCTATCCATAAAGGTATCACCTATTCCTGCTCTTTCCCCTTTAATCTACCAACCCTAACAGCCTTGCGTCTCAGTATTTGTCCTCGTCTTTCGGGGGGGGGGGGGGGGGGGGTAAAAAAAACAAACAAAAAAAAAAAATACACCACATCCCACACCTACATTTTTGAAGCTTAGTTTTCAAGGTCAGTTCACATCCCAGCATACCCAACATTAAGCAGACATTTTGGTGCACAAAAGGTCAAAGCTTCGGTGTAAAGGGAAAAGGGAGAGAGAGGTACTCCATTCAACTTTGGTAAGAACAGCTGCTGACTGATTCTCCCAGTAACAAGTGGGTTGGATCTCATACATGGAGCTTCAATATCTGCAAACATCCATGTAATAATCCAGATAGTATGAAGGAGTTATGAGGACATTACAATAAGTGGAAGGAGGATGTCATCTACCTTGAATAGAAATGGAAGTGAAGTAAAAAAAAAATATATATATATATATTATCCCCCTCATTCTATAATTTGACACAAAGTAGGTGCCAATTATGTGTATGTTATAAAATGCAGGCGCTTAAGTGCATCAGAGGTACCAATTAACTAGCAGTTTCGCAGGTAAGTGCTAGGCACTATTCTATAACATACGCACCAAAGTTGCTTAACCTGTACATGCGAGAAGAACAAACTTGTAGGCAGAATGACATGCACAACTTATAGAATAACTATCATCAGTAACATGGCTTTCTGGTAGTATTTTTTTTTGTTTTTTTTGTTACATTTGTACCCTGCGCTTTCCCACTCATAGCAGGCTCAATGTGGCTTACATGGGGCAATGGAGGGTTAAGTGACTTGCCCAGAGTCACAAGGAGCTGCCTGTGCCTGAAGTGGGAATCGAACTCAGTTCCTCAGGACCAAAGTCCACCACCCTAACCACTAGCCACTCCTCCACTCCTTTGACAGTTTAGGTGTGCCCTGAAACCATTAGAGAACGGACACAGTGCACCCCATTTTGTGCCAAGTTAAAGAATTGCCTCCTACGTGAATTGTTTTTTTACTTAGACTGGCAGAAGATGCTTTTTGTAAACAAGCCACACTTATTTTGCCCAGCACCCTATAGCTGCTCTAATTATGGTGCTATCATCAGATCTCTCCCTCCACAACTGCAAAGAGTGCTTCAAAGAAGATGCCAGAGCTACAACCTGTGAACAACATGTGATAGGAGGGGGAATGAGGCGCATCCTCTGTCTTGTTTCTATGTTACGTAACTTAACATGCAATACCATTACCTGCCATTTTCTACCAGTGCTTTGATTTCCTCAGCGGTAATATCCCTGAATGCTGCAGAAGGAGCCTCTAGTGCCGCATATTCAGCAGGGGAGATAACTGAATGAAAGTTAAGTGTACAAATACAGACATATTTCACCAATGCATTTTGAACCTTTCAGACTATAGCTTTGAAACCAGCCTTTGACACCCTATTCCTGACATGTTTACATCACTCCATGTTTAATCACATTTTAGATTCACATTTTACTGTTCCACTAGTGCTTGCTGCCAGTCTGTCTACTCTTATAGGTTTGTTTACACAGAGTAGAGCAAGGACCAGCAAGATTCAGAGCAGAGATGGTGAGGTCAGGCTCTGCCACTAGGAAGATAAATTGACCTGATGGGAGTAGAACAACAGAAAAATTAGGTCTTACCTGATAATTTTTTATTAGTCCTTCCCACTATTCCAAAACCTGTGGGATAGCTGTGTCCATCAACCAGCAGGTGGAGATACAGAACTCAAAACTGAGCTGACATCTCTCTTACCATCCAGTCCAGCTCCTCAGTATTTATGTAGACAAGCAGTAAGGGTAAACTCAGAACAATCAACCAACACCACCTTAACCAACTCCCTAGCCTAACACTAACCAGACGACTACACATGTGGACCTGTCTCCACTCTGGACAACTTGTCGAGCGCAAGAGATATGCAGGAAGCACCATGCAAGGTGACAGTCCTTACCAACCCATTACTTCGCACTGACTAAACATCTCAAAGCTCAGGCTGGCCTCTAGAATAGAGGGATGAACTAGTGGAAAGAAAATTATCACATAAGACCTAATTTCTCCTTCCATTACACAGCTTCCCACTATTCCAGAAGCTGTGGGATGTTTAAAAGCAATCCCTGAGGACCGAAGCACCAAAACTAGCTTCTGAGTGTGCTCCAACATCCACCCTGTAGTGCTTGGCAAAGGTATGCAGTGTCAATCACGTTGCTACCTTGCAAATATCCGCTGGACACAGTAAGGTAGTCTCCACACAGAATGTCACTGTACGCCTCATAGAATGAGCCCATAAGGAAGCTATGAAGCCAATCCTCTGCTTTCCAAAAAGCAAACAAGTCTGATTTGCGAAACTCATTTGTGACTTCAGATATCTATGTGGACTCTACACACATTCAGAAGCTTCAACGAAGAATACCGAGCCTCTTCATCATTTCAGCGAAAGGACAGAATCTCCAGATTGGTTCAGATAAAATGCTGATACCACTTTTGGAAGGAAGGAACCATGCACAGGGAGACCCCCCCCCCCCCCCCCACCTCCGAAAAGCAAAGACAGGGATCCCGATAAGAGAGCTTGACACTTTGAAACCCTACATGCCAACGAAACAGCCACCGAGAACACTGTCTTTAGTGTAAGAACTTTCAAGGAGGCCTTTGAGAGTGGCTCAAAAGAGGCTTCTGAAAAGCACGAAGAACAAAATTAAGGTTCCACTCTGGACATGGCGTCCAAAAGGAAGTCCGCAAGCTGCCCGCTCCCCACTAGAGATCTTCTGTATGTAGCCCCTGAAACAGGCCAAAGCCGCAACCTGAAATTTTAGAAAACCCAGCAATCTTTTCTGAAGCCTGTCTGGAGAAACTCTAGGATGTGTGCGATCTGAGCAGAGGAGAAAGTCCACGCTCAGAAAACCAACCCTCAAATATCCTCCACACCCTCGCGCATGGATGCTGAGTGTTTGAACCTGAAGTAAGGTAGGAAAGAACGAATCAGAATAACCTTTTCGTCTCAGAGTCCTTTCAATGGCCAAGCTGTAAGACCTCCATGAGTATCGGACTTTGCTTCAGTAGACCATGTACCTGTGAAAGACAAGAGGATCCCCATCCAGCAGCTGAATCAGGTCCGCATACCATATCCTCTGTGGCCAATCCGTGGCTACGAGAATTATTCAACCCCGGTGCAATGCAATCCTTTTCAACACACAGCCTACCATGGGCCTAGGAGGGAAGACACAGTAGCTGCATCTCTGGCCAGGGCAGAGCCAGTTCTTTCCAATGGCTAAAGAACGTGGGCATTTTGGCATTCCTTTTCATCACCATCAAGTCCAGAAACAGAGAACCCCACTGGTCCACTATCAGCTGAAAACCCTGGCTGGATAGTTCCTATTCTCCTGGGTCCAAGGAGTGCCTAAGAGAAAGTTCACCTCCACATATTCAAGCACCCAGCGATGTGAGTGCCAACAAGCAGAGATTTTTTCCCCCCACCCAACTCATAAAGGAGGCTGCTTTCATGACCATCAGATGGCTGCAGGGTGTCTGTTGTCACCACCTCCCATTGTATAATCAAAAATGGAGTTCCGATGGTCAAATTTCTGGACGATAACCACCACTGCATACTCAGTCTAGCAACCAGTGTCCAAGGAAGATTAAGGTTGTACTTCCATGATTCTGGAGACCAGCGGCTGAGAAGAAACTCCCGTAACGGCCATATATGAGTCCTTGTCCATGGTACCATGTCCATCACCGCTGTCACTGACCCCAGAACCTGGACATAGTGTCAGACCCTGGGCCTGCTTTGATTGAAGAGAAAACAAATCTGTTGAACCAGCTTTGACCTCCTGCATTCCATGAGGAAGATACTTTTGACAATGAGATTTCAAGAAGAAAGGAGTGACCATGCGGACTCCAAACTTGTAACATTCTGTAAGAATATCCAGAACCCACTGGTCTGATGTGATTTTGGCCCACACCTCCTGAAACCCCTGAAGATGTCCTCCCACTGGAGAAAGAACAGTGGACCAGACTCACATCATTGGGCACTCTGAGAGGACTTCCTGTCCACGACATGAAGATTGGTGTGCCCGAAAACAGAACTTTTGACCATACTGCTAATGACCAGGCCGGTACAATCTGCAGTCTTGAAATCAAGTTTGAGAGTCCCCTGAAGACGGACGACCAGATGCTTTTGGCTTATCCTCTGGCAACCACTGTGGTTTAGTTTCTCCAAGTTCACAGAGTTACTGAGATCTTCTCCAAATAGCCATTTGCCTTGAAAGGGCAGCTTAATTAGACGTGACCAACGCTGCATCCACTTCCCAATGCCGCAGCCAGAGTTGACAATGTGCCGTGACAGCCAAAGACATACCATGGGCCATATTCCATAACAAGTCATAAATAGCATCCACCAAGCAGGCCAACCTCACTTCCATCTGGGCATTATGGTGTCCATATTGTTTTGCAGACTAATGCCACTTCTTGCATGCTCTAGCCACGAACGAACTGCACACTGTTGCTAGAAGGCCCAAACAAGCCAATTCAAAGGCTTGTCTCAGCAAGCCTTACTACTACTTAACATTTCTAGAGCGCTACTAGGGTTACGCAGCACTGTACAAATCAACAAAGAAGGACAGTCCCTGTTCAGAGGAGCTTACAATCTAAAGGACGAAATGTCAAGTTGATGCAGTCTAGATTTCTTGAGTAGAGGTGTGGTGGTTAGGTGCCGAAGGCGACATTGAAGAGTTGGGCTTTGAGCAATGATTTGAAGATGGGCAGGGAGGGGGCCTGGCGTATGGGCTCAGGGAGTTTGTTCCACGCATGGGGTGAGGCGAGGCAGAAAGGGCGGAGCCTGGAGTTGGCGGTGGTGGAGAAGGGTACTAAAAGGAGGGATTTGTCTTGAGAGCGGAGGTTACGGGTAGGAATGTAACGGGAGATGAGGGTAGAGAGGTAAGTATAACTTTGTCCTGTTGGTCATTTAGGGCAATGTCCCTGTCCAACGGCAAGGTGGTCTTCTTAGTCACTGCTGTAATAATGGAGTCCACCCTGGAAAGCTGCAATTTCTTTTTCTCCTCCAAAACCAACAGGTAGAAGCAAGCCATGGCTCTTTCCACTCTAAATCCAGTGAGACCCATTCTGCTGTAATCAGGTCTTGAATGTTTGGATGCATCGGGGAAGCCTTAGAAGGACCTCTAAGCCCACTCATAATTGACACATATGGCTCTCTTGATGCCAAAGCAGAAGGCTCCTCAGTGAAAAGCATCACCAAAGCCTCAGAAATAAGAATACTAAGCTCCTCTTTATGAAAGAACCTGTGTACTTTTGGGCCATCTCCCTCCTCTAACAGCTCCTTCAATGATGGCTCCTCTGAATGGACAGAAGCCATATCAGAGAATGGACAGAAGCCATATCAGAAAAGGAGGGAGAAGCAGAGAGACCTCAAGGAGACAGATGAAGCTAAATGAGATCTCTTAGGAGCCAGAGGGGCAGCAGGGTGAGAAACTAAAGCATCCTGCAGCAACTCTGTCCCTACTTCAATAAATAGGCCTGGTGTAAGAAAAATATAAATTCCAGAGAAAACAAAGATCCCAATTCAGCTGAATGCTGTCAGGCCCTGAGTTTGTAAAATGGTGGCTGGAGACGAGGAGCTGGACTGGATGCCAAGAGAGATGTCTCACTTCTCTATCTCCACCTGCTGGTTGATGGACACAGCTATCCCACAGGTTCTGGAATAGTGGGAAAGACTAATGGAAAGAAAATTATCAGGCAAGACCTCATTTCTCCATTATTATTCTCCCAGGTCATTTCATCTTCTTCCTAGAAGCTATGTAATGAAAGAACTGTTTCACAGACAGCCCTAGCCTCACAGCACCCATCAAAAGAGGCTGGAGCCACAGTGAAGAGAAATGAAGTGTGCAGTGAGAAATCCAAGCTCTATGGAACCAGAAGAGGGTGCCTGCTATTGACAAGAATAAGAAAGTGTGCAATGGGGAGCACAAACCCTGTGGCACCAGAAAAGCAAAAACTGGCATCTTCACAGACATTCAGTCTCCTACCGCACTCTGCCTAAGCCAACTTCCCATCTCATGCCTCTCTTGATTTAACTCTCAAAACATCTCACACACACACTCCATACATCCCTAAAGATACATACCTACACTCTTTATATATAGACAAGCCAGTCAGAGAAATATACAATTAACATACTCAGTCACAGCACATAAGATATATTCTATTTTGTTATTTTTTGTTACATTTGTACCCCGCACTTTCCCACTTATGGCAGGCTCAATGTGGCTTACATGGGGCAATGGAGGGTTAAGTGACTTGCCCAGAGTCACAAAGAGCTGCCTGTGCCTGAAGTGGGAATCAAACTCAGTTCCTCAAGACCAAAGTCCACCACCTTAACCACTAGGCCACTCCTCCACTCCCCTATATGAGCCACCCAGTCCCTGGTACTCTGCTGAAACAATTTTCCACATGTCTCACCAATTCATCCATGTAGACATGCCCTAGTCTGCAAATGGGTAAACACACTATGCATCATAATATAAGTGTGCAATTTTTGATTAATACGGCATTTCTCTCTACTGGAGTAGCCAACTGGGGATTTTCTTCATAAATGGCCAAGTTCAGTAAACAGACAGCACACTGCCTGCAAGAATGCTATTAACTCCCTCTCTGTTCCCAACACAGGTAAAAGGAATGGGATGAGATCAAGAACTGTATGCTTTTCCCATATACTTCTATTAACTACATAAGAAAGGAACCCAAGACATGAGTCTTATGTACTGTAAAAGAGGGGACTTCCATTTTCATATATCACAAAGCCATTCTAAGAAGGGAAATAGCCAACAGGCCTCTGTCCCATTCTTGTGGTCGTTACAGAATGCAGAGCCAGCACACATATAAGGCACTACAGAACAGTCCCCTCTGAGTCAGTTTTCTAAACCTACAGGAGAACTCTACAAACAATTCATCTTTCTACTACACAAGTTAGTCAGTGAAACATAGATCGATGTAAATATTAAATTTCTGTAAGCAGAGGATACGGTCATCAAACTTGTACACATTTTCCGGCTTGTCTACATCTGCATGGCACGGAGGCAGAAAGAGCGATACATCTTGGGAATCATTTTGCACTGCATCACTGACTAAAGCTGTGATAAGAAGAATGGCACAAACACACGGGTTAGACCAAGAGAGTGAACAGAAAAATATTCAACTAAGTTTGTTCAATCAATATCTGCAGGTAGTCAGAACACTTTCCTTAGCTATATGAGGTAAGTCTGCATTATTTGAAATTAAATTTATTGTTTGTAATTAGTGTGCTCTGATAACAGATGCACCAAGCCACAAAGAAGTGGACTGAAGGATTCTTCAACCACTTTCCCAGAAAGCCTTTAAAAGCACATGGTTGCTCCTGCATGTCACCAGACTACTGCTCCTCAATTTATCAAATCTGAGGCTGTTTTTTGTCCACTGTTTTAATTTAACAATGTTTATAGTATTTATATACTGTTTACTACTATAACCAAACTCTCAGAAAGGAGCAATACTCCAGCAAGTAGGCAAATAATAGCTTCTTACACTGCTATCATCAGAGATCATAAATTACTGGTAAGTACCATAATTACATTTGTCAGGGAGCTTGACCTCCAATGTTTGGCTTTTCTTTTAACTAAATTCTTACCTAGATCCAAGATTATCTTTGCTCGGTCTGCTTTCTGTCATTGAACTCAGATTTCCTGGTTTTATTAATAAACTTGTTTCTAGGCCCACAGCAGTTCACCTTGCTGTGGCTGGCAGGGATCCTCAAATCCTGCAAGCTGAAAACTCCAGGCACCTCTACCACTCGCCTTCCCTATCCCCCAACCCAGTGTATTTTAAAACTTGTCTTCCCTTCCACAGGGTGGTGTCCACCCAACCACTGGATACTGCGGCAGTGACTTCTGCACCCTCAGTACCTTACCTACTCTCCAGTGCTGACCCAATCCTGGGGCTAGGAGGGATTTCATATTGTTCAGGCCTGAACAAGACATTGAAAATTCCTGAGCCAGATCTTCACCTCCAAGCTCCCACTCCCAAACACTTAATCCAGCACCAATGGTCTCAGAAACAGCAAGTCTCCCAATGGATGATTACACAAGTGTTGGAGCCAGTGCAGGGCTGCCTCCAGATTGACCATGCTTGCCCTTCCATTTGCCCATTCTAGCACAGGTTCACAGAGCTCATGGCTCTTCCTGATGCCATCTTGCTTTCCTTCTCAACTTCTTTTGCATAATTCTTTCCAATTCCCTTTGGGTTAGAAAGAATAATTAACAGAATAGCTTCTAAAACAAAGGATAGTGTAGCTTCTGGAATTAACATGCTGCCTCATCCTGTAATATTTTGATCACCAGATGTAAAATAAATCTGATCAAGTTTTTTTGACTGGGTGATCAGAGAGTTGAATTGAGGGACAGTGCTAGATGTGGCTTTTAGACACATTTCCACTTAAGTGACTTAAACAAACTGAGCACCATTGGTAGAGGCCAAGTGACTGAATGGGTTAGGAGCTGGTTGAGTGGGAGGCAATTACTACTACTACTATTTAGCATTTCTATAGCGCTACAAGGCGTACACAGCGCTGTACAAACAATAAAAGCTATAAAAGATAGCAATATACGGACTTCACTTTCAGGAAAGTAGTTTGCCTCAAAGATCAGTCCTTGGTCTACTTTTGTTAAACGTTTTCATAAGCAACATTTAATTATGGAAATGCTATCAGAAAAGGTTTGCTTTTATGCACATACCACCAAAATTTACAATGAGGTAGACACCCTGGGAGACAGGATTTAGCAATAAGCAACTATCTGGCAAGAGGTCAAGTACACCGGGCAACAAAAGACAAAATTGAGAAGCAGTTGTCTGGTGGCATGCAAGAAAATCATTGCTGATGTTCAGATGCCATCTAGGACTCACTGCATCTGTCATAAAAGAATATACTAGTCAGCTGGGCCACCAATCACATGCCCAAGCATTCCAAATTTCACAGCACTCCCTTAAAGTAAACAACATATAGAATAGCAGTCTTTCACCAGCAGCCTGCATTAAAGACAAACAGTATTTCAAATACCTAA
This sequence comes from Microcaecilia unicolor, assembly GCF_901765095.1. Taxonomy (NCBI): domain Eukaryota; kingdom Metazoa; phylum Chordata; class Amphibia; order Gymnophiona; family Siphonopidae; genus Microcaecilia; species Microcaecilia unicolor. Next base: position 343,265,933 of record NC_044032.1, on the reverse strand, counting down.
GAACCTGGTTAGTGTTTGAATATCTGAAAATCTGTCCTGTTTCTGTGCTCCCTAAGGTCTGGCACTGCGCTACTCTTCCTATCAACAGCAGCTACCCACTGGCTGCACAAACGTTTCTGCCTTCCAGTCTGAGATACATGTCTGTCATGTAGGCAACACACAAATTCTACCAATCCCCTGTGAATGGAACACAAACTCATGATGCAAAGAAGAATGACCATTTTGTAAAGATAACATCACATTCCAAAGAATGTAATCACACAATAAAATAAACAATCCCTGCAGTCTGGGAAGATGTTGTCATTTAACACCAAACAAAATTTTATCATTACACTTTATTCCCATCCCACACTGTTATTATTTACATTAAGAAACAAGTTTTCCCCACCTTTCAAAAACAATGCCAAATTCCTGTACATAGTACTACATACCTGTAACTCCCTTTGCCTCTATAATGTTTTCTGCTGCCTTTACTACAGCTTTATTTAATGTTTCACTGCCAACTTGGTTCATTTTTCTAGAGTTCAATGCTCGCTTCTGCTTGTTAGTTCCGAAAGCCTCAATTAGAAAATCCACCTGTGTAAGAAACAGATCAGCATTATGGTCTTCACCAAGCAAAATTTAACACTAGGAACCAGAACTGAAAAACTTCACCATGTACAGCTGTGGGGTGTAGCCCGACCCCAATTTTCCATGTGCATAACAAAGAGAGAAAGGGATAGGGGATGGGATTTGATATACTGTCCTTCTGTGGTTACAATCAAAGCAGTTTACATTTATGTACAGATACTTATTTTGTACCTGGGAAAATGGGAGAGTTAAGTGACTTGCCCAGAAGGGAGCTGCAGTGGGAACTGAACCCAGTTCCCCTGGTTCTCAGGCCACTGCACTAAACCATTAGGCTACTCCTCCACTCCACAGGTTCACCAAAATTAAGCCAACCAAGATAGATTTCTGATTGCGGGCCCATCAGCAGCCTGTGTGAACTTGCTGCCGCAGTTTTGGTTTTGTGGATCAAAGGTCAGCAGTGCTATGCACTGGTTCTAGCCAACTTAGTGCCTACGTCGCTATCTGTACAGAGCTACTAACCAAGTCAAAACATTGCATTTCAAGATGGTCTTCGTCATGGTTACGTCAAAGATACTGAACCTTGTGAAGGACACCTGCCTGAATGGTTCTATCAGCACTGAGGAAATCACATACCACCAATCACAAAAGATCAGAGTTCATGCAAACAGCATGGTTACTGAATCTATTAATTGCTGGACTGCAGCTCACTCACACTCTTGCTTCCTCACCACCCATATTCTGCTCGCTTTCCACTACATAGGTTGGAACTGGATAAATAAATATTGCTCCTGAGGAACAAATACTGCTGCATCTGAGACAGGACTCCCTCTGGCAGAAGTCTCCTGCTGCACAAGGTTGTAGGCTTTATAATTCCTCTAATTATTTGGGATAGAGATACTTTACTGCTCTTGTAAGTGTTGAATATAACCAAGTGACCCCAATTAGATGTTATAAGCATATTTAGTATTATGGGTTTTGTTTGTTTTGTTGCTGATGCTAAGACATAGTTGTTAGTGACCAGATCTGTATCTGAATTCTTTTTGGGAATCTCTGTGTGCTTTTATTTATGTACCATGAACCATTATTTTTCCAGAAGCTTTGTCAATCTCCATGATCAGTATTTGTGGGAGGGATACTGATCCTAGAGACCAGATGTGATCACTACCCTGGAGATATAGCTACAGAGCCACATACAGTCACCTCAGATTGACCCATACAGCCAAGTCTGAGCCCAAAACACACAGTGTATTGGGTGCTCTGCAGCAAGGGTGGCACAATGTTATTGAGATGGATATGGGGGAAGCCACTGCTTGCCCTGGGATTGGTAGCACCATTTCTGCCAGGTACTTGTGACCTGGACTGGCCACTGTTGGAAGCAGGATACTGGGCTAGATGGACCATTGGACTGATCCAGTATGGCTATTCTTATATTCTTATGACCTTAGGGAGCACAAAATGAGATTGGTTTTCCTAGTACACAAACTAGGTGAGAGATACATGCAGATAACTACTGAATATTAAATTTGGATACCATGAAAGAAAAAAAAGCTTAAGGGTGTGCAAAGCAAAAAACAGATTTTACTATTTTTAGGAGTCTTCTGCATCTTTTTTCACCACACCTTTGTGGGCATTTTGCACACTTTACCACAAGAAATGTTTTGAGCATGTAAATCAATTGTACACACGTGTGGGAGATTTGTGTGCACTTTAAAGTTTTAGCCACCCATACAAATCAAATGCACATTCATTAATACACATCTCTCGATCTCATTCAGTGCCACTACCTTTTCTCTGTATGATCTAGACGTGTTCTCTGATGCTCCTTCACTGCTGTCCAGGTCATCTAAAACAAACATAAAACGTGTCAGTGTCTGCTATGTTGTGAATAATGACTGCAGTAGAACATTAACATCTAACACAGTAATTCAATGAACTGGGGGGAGGGAGGGAAAGAGAGAAAGAAATAAGTAGAACAAACTAATCCATTTCAGATTGTAAGGGTACTGTTACAAAAATGATTGCTGCTCTACAAGCAACAGCCCCTATTAGAAAGATCTGCCAATAGAAAATTCCCTGTGACTTAACTTAGATGTCCTGAATCAAAGGCAAGGGCACTTAATAAAATCATGAATATTTACTTTCATTAAAGAAACTCCTACTACAGTCTTTTGGAAGGTGAAATTTAAGATAACAGGCATATTTATGTATTATAGAAAGCTGCAGAGGAATAGGGATTGCAGGAATCCCATAGAAGACATGGGAAACCTGCAGGTATGTCTTCCAGGTCCACAGGAATCCAGTGGGGACAGGACAAGTCACCACAGGTTTCCCACAAGAAGGTATGCTGGCAATGCCAAAATGAAGGTTGGGACGCACAGAGAGAAGCTATTGGAGCACGTAAATGAGGCTTGGGATGCACCGAGCGAGGCCATTGGAGCATCACAGTGAGGCTTAGAATACAGGGAAGGTACTGGAGCCCCAGACCAAGGTCTGGAATATACCATGGTAGGTTATTGGAGCACTGGCTCCACTGCTGCTTAGAAAATCAATGCTTTGCCATTCTGCAGGTACAATATACACATTTGCTGTAAGCTAACTTGTCAAAAATTAATCAAACATGCTTTGACCCTTTGAATCTGCTCTAAAAATAAATTACCTCTCTTTTTTTTTTTTCCTTTGCATCCTTAGCACTAGAAATACATGTGGGAATGGATCTTAGCAGAAACGGTGGGTGACATCACTAACAGTATTATTTAAATGTGCGCTGCCTCCTGAGCTCTTCACCTGCTCCAAGTCCTCTGTACATTGGGAGAGCAGCTTCCAGCACTCAGACTGAACAGGGAGTAAGCGGCCTCTCTAAACCTGACATCGGTGGGTGATAACACTATTATTATTTGAATGTGTGCTGCCTCCTGAGCTCTTCGCCTGCTTCATCTTTATCAAACATGTCTTAAATTCATCATATTTAGTAAGTCTACTTCCAGACATTACTTCACACTAGCCTAAAAATGGTCTTCCAATTATTCTACTACTACTACTACTAATCACTTCTATAGCGCTACAAGGCATACGCAGCGCTGTACACCATACATGAAAAGACAGTCCCTGCTCAAAGAGCTCACAATCTAAATAGGACAAGCAAACAGACAGAACAACTAATAGGTAAAGGAATTAAAGAGGTGGGGATAAAAGGGTACAGGACAAGTGACTAATGGTAAGGAGTCAAAAACAGCGGTAAAGAGGTGGGCTTTGAGCCTGGATTTGAAAACGGCCAAAGACGGGGCTAGATATACAGGCTCGGGAAGTCTATTCCAGGTGTGAGCTGCAGCGAGATAAAAGGAACGGAGTCTGGCATTAGCAGTAGAGGAGAAGGGGACAGACAAGAGAGATTTATCCACAGAACGGAGTACCCGAGGAGGGGGCGCAGGGAGAGACAAGAGTGGAGAGGTACTGGGGAGCGGTAGAGTGAATGCACTTATAGGTCAGTAAGAGAAGTTTGAATTGAATGCGGAAACGGATAGGGAGCCAGTGAAGTGACATAAGGAGAGGGCTAATGTGAGCATAGTGACTGGCGGAAAATGAGTCGCGCAGCAGAGTTTAGGACTGATTGAAGAAGAGATGGCTAAGTGGGAGGCAGGTGAGAAGCAGGTTGCAGTAATCTAGGCGAGAGGTGACATGAGTGTGGATAAGGGTTCTGGTAGAGTGCTCAGAGAGGAAGGGACGGATTTTGCTGATGTTATAGAGAAAGAAACGACAGGTTTTGGCAATCTGCTGAATGTGAGCAGAGAAGGAGAGAGAGTCGTCGAAGATGACCCCAAGGTTACGAGCAGATGAGACAGGGAGAATGACAGTGCCATCCACAGAAATAGAGAAAGGGGGGAGAGGAGAGGTGGGTTTAGGGGGAAAGATGAGAAGCTCGGTTTTGGCCATGTTACGTTTCAGATGAGGCTAAGACATCCAGGTAGCAATATCAGATAGGCAGGCTGAAACATTGGTCTGGATGCTGGTTGAGATTTTGGGGGTAGAGAGGTAGATCTGGGAGTCGTCAGCGTAGAGATGGTATTGAAAGCCATGGGATGATATCAGAGAGCCAAGAGAAGAAGTGTAGATGGAGAACAGGAAAGGACCGAGAACAGAACCCTAGGTACACCGATTGGTAGTGGGATAGAGGTGGAAGAGGATCCACCAGAGTGTACACTAAAGGTGCGAAGCGAGAGGTAGGAGGAGAACCAGGAAAGAACAGAGCCCTGGAATCCAAGTGAAGACAACGTATCAAGCAGTAAGCTGTGATCAACAGTGTAAAAAGCGGCAGAGAGATCGAGAAGAATGAGGATAGAATAGAGACCTTTGGATTTGGCCAGTAACAGGTCGTTGGAAACTTTTGTAAGTGCAGTTTCAGCTGAATGAAGAGGGCGAAAGTCAGATTGGAGTGGGTCAAGAACAGCTTGAGATGAAAGAAAGTCAAACAGTAGCGGTGAACGGCATGTTCAAGTATTTTGGAGAGGAAGGAGAGGAGGGAAATGGGTCGATAGTTGAAAGGACAGGTAGGGTCAAGTGAAGGCTTCTTAAGGAGTGGTGTGACTATGGCATGGTCGCAGTGGGAAGTGAAAGATTGAGGATATGACAGATAAAAGGGGTGAGAGTGGGAGAGATGGTGTTAAGAAGGTGGGTAGGAATGGGATCAGAGGAACAGGTAGTTCGTTTTGAGGAGGAGAGAAGATGTGTTGTTGCCTCATCAGTGATTTTGGGAAAGGAGGAAAAGGACGGAGGGGTTGGGGAGTTACGGGAACGGACAAGGGGAGGGAGAGGTGGGGGTGGCTTGGTTGAGAATTAGAGGTTTATCTTCTGAACCTTGTCATGGCAGAACTCAGCTAGGGTCTGAGATAGTGAGGGGGGAGTTGGAGGCACCTTGAGGAGAGAGTTCAGTGTGGCGAAGAGAAGTAAAGGGTTTGCGCCAAGAGAATGAGTCAGCTGGATGTAATAGTCCTGTTTGGCAAGCAAAAGAGCAGATTGGAAGAGGTCAGCATGAACTTGAAGTGTATGAAGTCAGCAAGGGCACGAGATTTCAGCCACAGGCGTTCGGCGGAGCGGGCACAGGAATGTAGGTAGCGGATTTTAGAGGTCAGCCAAGGCTGGGGTTTGGTACGCCTTATAGGACGGGGCATGAGAGGTGCAAGAGTGTCTAAAGCAGAGGATAGAATAGTGTTGTAGGAAGAGACGGCTTGATTGACAGATTTGGATGGTGCAGTAGTAGAGAAGAGGTTCGAGACACTAGAGGATAGGGTAGTAGGGTCAATAGCCTGAAGATTCCTAGATAAATTGGTTAAGATTGGACGGGATTGGGCAATTATTAACAGTTAATTGGCTATGTATTACTATACTATGTCAAATTTTAACTGGTTCTCCCTCCAAAGCTTTAGAAACCTACTTTAATATCCCAGTCATTATTTCTAACAGGTTTAAAGTTAAAGCAGGAAACCACAACAAACAATATGACAAATTAAATTATTGTAATAAACTAAATCATACACACATCAAATAACACCTGACTCAAAGACACCATACTCAAAACCAAAACCCTTTCTCAACAAGAAAACATCTCATAAATGTTAAATGCAACACCTATATTTCATTCTCATTTACACCAGTCACAACCGGATATGTTAATGCCAGATTTACAATAAACAAACAGATAATCAGAGAATGGCTAGAAGAACAATTAGACCTCCTATTGATTACATGCTCAACATGATCCAGTATTAAATGAACTATGCCCCCTAAGTTACAAAATTCTTCACCAAGCTAGAAAAGGGAAAAAAGGAGGAGGGTCATTCCATGCCAAGTGGTCTAAACCTTCCCACCATCATGTCTCCAATCTGTTGCGTGAATCAGGTGTTAAATGAAGTTTCCCAAAATTTGAGGTCTCTAACTGCAATAGTTGCAGATCTAGACCCCCTTTTCTGAAAGGTTGTCAGTCCATGAGCGCGCGACATTGACCAAAATGCCATTTTTGGGGTCTAATAAAATCCAAACACATTTATAAGAATGGCTAAAAAATTCAAATCCTGTACAGTTGTTGATGCTAATTCCGATGAAATACATTTTAACATTATGGATGCAAAATCCAGTCAAACACGTTGACTCAAAGTGTGCATCAAAAGTGGTCGCGACTCATCGGAACATATTTGGACCAATATTCAGACTGCAACAACTTCCATGCAAACAAATATACGGACTTGACATTTTGAACAAGCATTATGCTTGTGCTGGACATAATAAGGAGTGGAGGAGTGGCCTAATGGTTAGGGTGGTGTACTTTGGTCCTGGGGAACTGAGGAACTGAGTTCGATTCCCACTTCAGGCACAGGCAGCTCCTTGTGACTCTGGGCAAGTCACTTAACCCTCCATTGCCCCAGGTACAAATAAGTACCTGTATACAATATGTAAGCCGCATTGAGCCTGCCATGAGTGGGAAAGCGCGGGGTACAAATGTAACAAAAAAAAATAATACTGCCAGATTTGCAACTAACCAGCATCTATAACCGCCCTGCAGGATCTCTTCAAAGTTGGCACTGTCAGCGCAAATGGTAAAATGTACCAAAGTTCAAAGCCAATTATTAAAAAAGGGTCTGCCTGAATCAGCTTGTGAACAGTATCATCTGAAAGAGAAAATTGTGCTCTACAACACTGATGTTTTTGTTTAAGTGTGAAAGTTATCAGATGACAGAGAGAAGAGTTGAGATGCAGAAACTGGAGAGTGAGCAGTTTGAGAAGATAAGGTCAAGACAGTGGCCATTCTGGTGAGTGAGGATAGTGGAGCACAGTTGAAGATTGAAATAGTTTCTCGCTTTAATATCCTGAGAAGCATAAGAGTCAGAGGGATCACAGCATGAGTTAAAATCCCCAAGAATGAGGGAAGGAGATGAAGGTTCAAGAAAGAAGGAAAGCAAGATGTCAAAGTCAGTGAGAAAGGAAGAAAGGGGGATCATTGGGGGGGGGGGGGGTCGATAAATGACTGCTACTCAGAGAGGGAGAGGAGCAAATAGACGGATGGAGTGGACTTCGAAGGAAGAAAAGCAGCGAGTAAAGTAGAAGAGGTTGAAATCTAGAGGAGGATGAAAGTAGTAGCCCGACACCACCTCCACAGCTAACTGGGCAAGCAGTATGGGAGAAAAGATGACCTCCGTGGCACAGGGCCACGGATGAAGCAGAATCTTCAGGACAAAGCCAAGTTTCAGTTCGGGCAAGCAGATGGAGAGTACGAGAGATAAAAGGTCATGAATGTAGGAAAGTTTGTTACAGACAGACAGAGCGGGAATTCCAAAGAGCACATGAGAAAGGCAGGAAAGAAGGGGGAGGAGAGGAACAGAAATTAGATTGGAGACATCATGGTGTGACCTGCACAAATAGGATGAGAGCTGATGTGGAGGACCAGGATTGGGATTGATGGACACCTTGATCATTTTTAGATTTATTTACCATATACTTGGTCAGGGGTGTTTTGAGTCTATTTAAGCCCCGTGATTATATTTTTCCTTGAAAAGAAGAATGCAATACAAACTTATTTATCAGATGACAGTTCAAATATCTGTTCTCATCCATATACACACACATAATCTACCCACCTGTGCATCCAATATAAGAGAGGTCACCCAAGTCTAGAATGCTGGAAATTGTTACATTCTACTATAGAGAGCATGACAAGTGTTCCAGGTCTCATTGACACTGGGGGTGGCTCTATTCCTTACCTGGAAACACTGGCTGCATGTTGTAGAGCTCACTATTATATACCTGCATTTTTCCACATTTCTTGTCTAATACTCCAACAAAGTACCTAAAAGAAATCACATTAATACTGTAAGATATTTCTGTCCTCCTTAGCCCATTAAACCATCTTTGTTGAATTATAGCCAACTACCACAAGAAAAGTTGCATATGCTAGAATCTAAACTTAAAAACATGTTATTCTACTTTTATCATGAGGATTTTTTTCCTATGCTCTTTGTGGAACCAAGAAAAAAAAATTGTAGGTCTTACTGGATATGCAGGCAGTAAAGAGAAAGAACAGGCATGAAATCCCTGCTAACGTGACAGCAGCAGGAACAAACTAACCCTTAAGCCTCCTCCTCAGACAGTGTGAAAGCCCCAGCATTATACTAAACACTAGCATTTTTACCATGGATTTAGATATGCTGTGGTGTCTACAACAATGATTTGCACAGAGTTTGCACTGACTGACCGCTGTCCAAGCCAGCTTTGTAAAACAGCAGTGATACACAACTTTGCTGGCTGCAGCCTAGGAAGGTTGGACGCAACTGTAAGGTACAGATACACATTTCTATTTACAATTTTTCAAGTAGGGTGAAAGTAGTCTAACCATTGTATTCAACTTATACAATGGTTAGACTACTTTCACCCTACTTGAAAAATTGTATATTGTTCTTGTAACAGCAGTTACTTCTGAAGCTTTTATGCGAAACACTGCATGAGTTAAGGAAGTGCTTGAAAAAAAGTCATAATTGACCAACTGTTTATATAGTTCAAATAAGAGTGGTGCTCGGAACTGTGTGACTAGCTACATCAAGGAGGCACTTTAATTGTTACATATTCTGGAGTGGATGTTTATTCAAATGAACTCGTGGAAGATCGGGCTTTGCACTTTTCAGTGACTGCTCTTGGGATAAGAATTCAAAAGAAGATTCATTTGAGTTGGAACCATGTTCTCATTCACCAATGACTTGACTTGGGTGTGGGTTTTGAAATTGTGATGAAACAGTGTTAAAAAGGTGACAGAGTCAATTTGACTATTAGCATGTTTACCTTGTAGAGAGAGACAGTTTCACTCAGGTCATGACCATACAGTTCAGGATGATGATGTGTTAGTCAGTATAGAGATTATTATAATAAAAATCTGCACATTTTATTTGTGCGTGGTAGTTTGTAAAGTCTACCATTAGAATAATGTTAAATTTGATTTAAAGATTTTCGATGTGCTTTTTTACTAGAGCTTATTTATTAGCACGTTATATGAACAAATTGTTTTCCCTGTTGAATAGACAGTTAAAATTTAATGCCAAGTGCAGAGTGATGCACTTGGGGAGCAGAAATCCAAAGTATATATGTACTAGATAGGAGGAGAGAGATTAATAAGCACAGCTCAGGAGAGGGGCCTTGAGGTGATGGTATCAGAGGATCTCAAGGTGATAAAACAATGCAACAAGGCAGTGGCCATGGCCAGAAGGACACTAGGCTGCATAGAGAGGGGTATAACCAGCAGAAAAAAGGTGGTATTGAGGCCCCTGTACAAGTTGTTGGCGAGGCCCCTCTTAGTATTGTGTTCACTTTTGGAGGCTGTAATTTACTAAGGACGTAAAAAGATTTGAAGCGGTTCAGAGAAAAGCAAAGAAAATGGTATGAGGTTTGCGCCACAAGACATACAAGGAGAAACTTGATGACCTGAACATGTATACCCTGGAGGAAAGGAGAGACAGGGGCGATAAGATACAGACATTCAAATATTTGGAAAGTATTAATAAACAAACCTTTTCCAGAGATGGGAAGGTGGCAGAACTAGAGGACATGAATTGAGTTTACAGGGGGGGGGGGGGGGGGGGAGGACACACGACTAAGGAATAATATCAGGAAGTACTTTTTCGCAGAGAGGGTAGTAGATACCTAGAATGCCCTCCCACGGGAAGTGGTGAAGATGAAAACTGTAACGGAATAAATGCGTGGGAAAAACACAAAGGAATCCTGAACAGAAGGCATGGAACCAAACAAGCTCAGCAGCGATTAGATGGCAACACCGGTAATTGGGAAGTGAAGCCAGTGCTGGCCAGACTTCTACAGTCTATGCCCTGATTATGCCAGGAAATAACATAGTAGACAGCGGCAGATAAACACCTATACAACCCATCCAGTCTGCCCAGCAATATAAACTCATTACATACGGTATGAAGTGATGCATCATATGTATACATGTTCTTGATCTATCCTTGCCATTTTTAAGGGCATAGACCGTAGAAGTCTGTCCAGCACTAGCCTTGTTCTAAAATTTCTGAACTTGTTGTCAAAGCACCTGAAAAGCTCCACTCCAGCCCATCCAAATCTACTCAGCCTCCGAAGAAGTCAGCCCAGCACCGGTTTTCCTACATAACCTCCCCTAAGCTTCTTTGGACCCAATCCTTCCAAATAAGATTCCTTTGTTTGTCCCACACATTTTTTAATTCCGTTACTGTTTTCATCTCCACCACCTACTACTACTACTACTACTACTATTTAGCATTTCTATAGCGCTACAAGGCATACGCAGCGCTGCACAAACATAGAAGAAAGACAGTCCCTGCTCAAAGAGCTTACAATCTAATAGACAAAAAATAAATAAAGTAAGCAAATCAAATCAATTAATGTGGACGGGAAGGAAGAGAGGAGGGTAGGTGGAGGCGAGTGGTTACAAGTGGTTACGAGTCAAAAGCAATGTTAAAGAGGTGGGCTTTCAGTCTAGATTTAAAGGTGGCCAAGGATGGGGCAAGACGTAGGGGCTCAGGAAGTTTATTCCAGGCGTAGGGTGCAGCGAGACAGAAGGCGCGAAGTCTGGAGTTGGCAGTAGTGGAGAAGGGAACAGATAAGAAGGATTTATCCATGGAGCGGAGTGCACGGGAAGGGGTGTAGGGAAGGACGAGTGTGGAGAGATACTGGGGAGCAGCAGAGTGAGTACATTTATAGGTTAGTAGAAGAAGTTTGAACAGGATGCGAAAACGGATAGGGAGCCAGTGAAGGGTCTTGAGGAGAGGGGTAGTATGAGTAAAGCGACCCTGGCGGAAGATGAGACGGGCAGCAGAGTTTTGAACCGACTGGAGAGGGGAGAGGTGACTAAGTGGGAGGCCAGCAAGAAGCAGATTGCAGTAGTCTAGACGAGAGGTGACAAGGGTGTGGATGAGGGTTTTGGTAGAGTGCTCGGAAAGAAAGGGGCGGATTTTACGGATGTTGTAAAGAAAGAAACGACAGGTCTTGGCGGTCTGCTGGATATGAGCAGAGAAGGAGAGAGAAGAGTCAAAGATGACCCCAAGGTTTCGAGCTGAGGAGACAGGGAGAATGAGAGAGCCATCAACAGAAATAGAAAACGGGGGGAGCGGGGAGGTGGGTTTGGGGGGGGGGAAATGAGAAGCTCGGTTTTGGTCATATTTAATTTCAGGTGGCGTTGAGACATCCAGGCAGCAATGTCAGACAAGCACGCTGAAACTTTGGTTTGGATGCAAGGTGAGATATCAGGGGTAGAAAGGTAGATTTGGGAATCATCAGCATAGAGATGGTAGGAAAAGCCATGGGATGAGATTAATGAACCAAGGGAAGAAGTGTAGATAGAAAAGAGGAGGGGACCAAGAACAGAACCCTGAGGTACGCCGACAGGCAGAGGGATAGAAGTAGAAGAGGATCCACCAGAGTGAACACTAAAGGTGCGGAGGGAGAGGTAGGAAGAGAACCAGGAAAGGACAGAGCCCTGGAATCCAAGTGAGGACAGGGTATCGAGAAGTATGCTGTGATCGACAGTGTCAAAAGCAGCGGAAAGATCAAGAAGAATGAGGATGGAATATTGACCTCTAGATTTAGCCAGTAATAGGTCATTGGAGACTTTAGTAAGCACAGTTTCGGTTGAGTGGAGAGGGCGAAAACCAGATTGTAATGGGTCAAGAATAGCATGTGAGGAGAGAAAATCAAGGCAGCGGCGGTGAACAGCACGCTCAAGTAATTTGGAGAGAAAAGGAAGGAGGGAGATGGGTCGGTAATTAGAGGGACAAGTAGGGTCAAGTGAAGGCTTCTTAAGGAGAGGTGTGACCACAGCATGTTTAAAGGCAGCAGGGACAGTTGCAGTGGAAAGTGAGAGGTTGAGAATGTGACAGATAAAAGGAATAAGAGTAGAAGAGATGGCATTAAGAAGGTGGGTGGGAATGGGATCAGAGGAAGTGAATGATACATACCTGTAGCAGGTGTTCTCCGAGGACAGCAGGCTGATTGTTCTCACGACTGGGTGACGTCCGCGGCAGCCCCCACCAACCGGAAAGAAGCTTCGCGGGACGGTCGGCACGCAGGGCACGCCCACCGCGCATGCGCGGCCGTCTTCCCGCCCGTTCGCGACCGCTCCCGCCAGTTGAATGACTAGCAAAAGATGAAACACACAACTCCAAAGGGGAGGAGGGAGGGTAGGTGAGAACAATCAGCCTGCTGTCCTCGGAGAACACCTGCTACAGGTATGTATCATTCACTTTCTCCGAGGACAAGCAGGCTGCTTGTTCTCACGACTGGGGTATCCCTAGCTCTCAGGCTCACTCAAAACAATAACCCAGGTCAATTGAACCTCGCAACGGCGAGGGTACAACAGAAATTGACCTACGAAGAACAACTAACTGAGAGTGCAGCCTGACCAGAATAAATTCGGGTCCTGGAGGGTGGAGTTGGATTTACACCCCAAACAGATTCTGCAGCACCGACTGCCCGAACCGACTGTCGCGTCGGGTATCCTGCTGGAGGCAGTAATGAGATGTGAATGTGTGGACAGATGACCACGTCGCAGCCTTGCAGATCTCTTCAATAGTGGCTGACTTCAAGTGGGCCACCGACGCTGCCATGGCTCTGACACTATGAGCCGTGACATGACCCTCAAGAGTCAGCCCAGCCTGGGCGTAAGTGAAGGAAATGCAATCTGCTAGCCAATTGGAGATGGTGCGTTTCCCGACAGCGACCCCTAGCCTGTTAGGGTCGAAAGAAATAAACAATTGGGCGGACTGTCTGTTGGGCTGTGTCCGCTCCAGATAGAAGGCCAATGCTCTCTTGCAGTCCAATGTGTGCAACTGACGTTCAGCAGGGCGGGTATGCGGCCTGGGGAAGAATGTTGGCAAGACAATTGACTGGTTAAGATGGAACTCCGACACCACCTTCGGCAGGAACTTTGGGTGGGTGCGGAGCACTACTCTGTTGTGATGAAATTTGGTATATGGAGCATGAGCTACTAGGGCTTGAAGCTCACTGACCCTACGAGCTGAAGTAACTGCCACCAAGAAAATGACCTTCCAGGTCAAGTACTTCAGATGGCAGGTATTCAGTGGCTCAAAAGGAGGTTTCATCAGCTGGGTGAGGACGACGTTGAGATCCCATGACACAGTAGGAGGCTTGATAGGGGGCTTTGACAAAAGCAAGCCTCTCATGAATCGAACGACTAAAGGCTCTCCAGAGATGGCTTTACCTTCCACACGATAATGGTAAGCACTAATCGCACTAAGGTGATTCCTTACTGAGTTGGTCTTGAGGCCAGACTCTGATAAGTGCAGAAGGTATTCAAGCAGGTTCTGTGCAGGGCAAGAACGAGGTTCTAGGGCCTTGCTCTCACACCAAACGACAAACCTCCTCCACTTGAAAAAGTAACTCTTTTTAGTGGAATCCTTCCTAGAGGCAAGCAAGACCCGGGAGACACCCTCAGACAGACCCAACGCAGCGAAGTCTACGCCCTCAACATCCAGGCCGTGAGAGCCAGGGATTGAAGGTTGGGGTGCAGCAACGCTCCGTCGTTCTGCGAAATGAGAGTCGGAAAACACTCCAATCTCCACGGTTCTTCTGAGGACAACTCCAGAAGAAGAGGGAACCAGATCTGACGGGGCCAAAAGGGCGCTATCAGAATCATGGTGCCGCGGTCTTGCTTGAGCTTCAGTAAGGTCTTCCCCACCAAAGGTATGGGAGGATAAGCATACATGAGGCCGGTCCCCCAATGAAGGAGAAAGGCATCTGACGCTAGCCTGCCGTGTGTCTGAAGTCTGGAACAGAACAGAGGCAGCTTGTGGTTGGTCTGAGAGGCGAAAAGATCCACCGAGGGGGTGCCCCACTCTCGGAAGATCTTGCGTACCACTCTGGAATGGAGCGACCACTCGTGCGGTTGCATGACTCTGCTCAGTCTGTCGGCCAGACTGTTGTTTACGCCTGCCAGGTATGTGGCTTGGAGGAGCATGCCGAACCGGCACGCCCAACGCCACATCCCGACGGCTTCCTGACACAGGGGGCGAGATCCGGTGCCCCCCTGCTTGTTGACGTAATACATTGCAACCTGATTGTCTGTCCGAATTTGGATAATTTGGTAGGACAGCCGATCTCTGAAAGCCTTCAGTGCGTTCCAGATCGCTCGGAGCTCCAGGAGGTTGATCTGTAGATCCTTTTCCTGGAGGGACCACAGACCCTGGGTGTGAAGCCCATCGACGTGAGCTCCCCACCCCAGGCGAGATGCATCCGTCGTCAGCACTTTCGAAGGCTGCGGAATTTGGAATGGACGTCCCAGGGTCAAATTGGTCCGGATGGTCCACCAGAGCAGTGAAGTGCGGCAACTGGTGGAGAGGCGGATGACATCTTCTAGATTCCCGGTGGCTTGGAACCACTGGGAAGCTAGGGTCCATTGAGCAGATCTCATGTGAAGACGAGCCATGGGAGTCACATGAACTGTGGAGGCCATATGACCCAGAAGTCTCAACATCTGCCGAGCTGTGACCTGCTGAGACGCTCTGGTCTGCGAAGCCAGGGCCAGGAGATTGGTGGCCCGCGCTTCGGGAAGGTAGGCCTGAGCCGTCTGGGTATTCAGCAGCGCTCCTATGAATTCCAGAGACTGGGATGGCTGGAGATGGGACTTTGGGTAATTTATCACAAACCCCAGCAGCTCCAGAAGTTGAATAGTGCACTGCATGGACCGGAGGGCTCCTGCCTCCGAGGTGTTCTTGACCAGCCAATCGTCGAGATATGGGAACACGTGCACTCCCAGCCTGCGTAGGTACGCCGCCACCACCACGAGGCACTTTGTAAACACTCGTGGGGCGGAGGCGAGCCCAAAGGGCAGCACACAATACTGAAAGTGCCGTGCGCCCAGGCGGAATCTGAGATACTGTCTGTGAGCTGGCAGTATCGGGATGTGAGTATATGCATCCTTTAAATCCAGGGAACATAGCCAATCGTTTTTCTGAATCATTGGCAGAAGGGTGCCCAAGGAAAGCATCCTGAACTTTTCTTTGACCAGGAATTTGTTCAGGCCTCTCAGGTCTAGGATGGGACGCATCCCCCCTGTTTTCTTTTCCACAAGGAAGTACCTGGAATAGAATCCCTGCCCTTCCTGCCCGGGTGGTACGGGCTCGACCGCATTGGCGCTGAGAAGGGCGGAGAGTTCCTCTGCAAGTACCTGCTTGTGATGGGAGCTGAAGGATTGAGCTCCCGGAGGACAATTTGGAGGCAGGGAGGCCAAATTCAGGGCGTATCCGCACCGCACTATTTGGAGAACCCACTGGTCGGAGGTTATGAGAGGCCACCTTTGGTGAAAAAATTTTAACCTCCCCCCGACCGGCAGATCGTCCGGTACGGACACTTTGAGGGCGGCTATGTTCCCGTGGATCCAGTCAAAAGCCCGTCCCTGGCTTTTGCTGTGGAGGCGCAGGGGGCTGCTTAGGCGCACGCTGTTGACGGGAACGAGCGCGCTGGGGCTGTCCCTGTGCCTGACGAGGCCTTCGGGCCGGCTGGTTGTACCTACGCTTTGCAAAAGAATAGGGTGCAGCCTGCCGGGCCCGGGAAAAACGTCCACCTGCTGAGGTGGATGCTGAAGGCGCCCGGTGGGAGAGCTTGTCGAGAGCGGTTTCCCGCTGATGCAGTTGGTCCACCATCTGCTCGACCTTCTCACCAAAAATGTTATCCCCCCGGCAAGGGACGTCAGCCAGTCTCTGCTGGGTGCGGTTGTCCAGGTCAGAGGCACGCAGCCATGAGAGCCTGCGCATCACTATACCTTGGGCCGCAGCACGAGATGCCACGTCACAGGTGTCAAAAATACCCCTGGACAGGAACTTTCTGCACGCCTTCAGCTGCCTGACCACCTCCTGATAAGGCCTGGACTGCTCCGGCGGGAGCTTCTCGACCAGGTCCGCCAGTTGTTGCACATAGGTCCGCATGTGAATGCTCATATAGAGCAGGTATGACTGGATGCGGGTCACGAGCATGGAGGATTGGTAGGCCTTCCTCCCAAACGAGTCCAGAGTGCGAGACTCCCGCCCCGGGGGCGCCGAGGCGGTATCCCTCGAACTCCGTGCCCTCTTGAGAGCAGAATCCACGACCGCTGAGTCATGGGGCAATTGGGGCCGCATGAGCTCTGGGTCAGAGTGGATCCTGTACTGGGACTCTGCTTTCTTGGGAATGGTGGGGTTAGTTAATGGTCGCACCCAGTTCCGGAGCAGCGTCTCCTTCAGGACATTGTGCAGCGGCACCGTGGAGGACTCTCTAGGTGGTGATGGATAGTCGAGGACCTCGAGCATCTCGGCCCTCGGCTCTTCCACAGAGACCACGGGGAAGGGAATGCTGATAGACATATCCCGCACAAAGGAGGCAAAGGAGAGACTCTCAGGAGGTGAGAGCTTCCTCTCCGGTGAAGGCGTGGGGTCCGAGGGAAGGCCCGTAGACTCCTCTGAGGAGAAATATCTAGGGTCCTCCTCTTCCCCCCACGAGTCCTCATCCTCGGTATCGGACATTAGCTCATGTAGCTGAGTCCTGTACCGGGCCCGGCTCGACGTCGAGGCACCGAGGTCTCGGTGTCGTCGAGCGGTGGACTCCCGCGCCGGCGGGGACGGGGCTCCCTCCATCGACGTCGACGGGGACTCCACCTGCGTGGCGGTCGAGACCGGCACCGCAAGCGGCGGCGGTGTCGACAGCCCCGGCGCCGGGCTAGAGCTCACCGGCGCCACAGTCATCGGCGCCGAGGGCGC
Source organism: Microcaecilia unicolor (assembly GCF_901765095.1). Lineage (NCBI taxonomy): Eukaryota > Metazoa > Chordata > Amphibia > Gymnophiona > Siphonopidae > Microcaecilia > Microcaecilia unicolor. Next base: position 343,248,594 of record NC_044032.1, on the reverse strand, counting down.
AAGCACCCCCGGCGCCGGCACAGCCTGGCGCATCAGCCCTTCCAGGATCCCCGGAAGGATGGCTCTGAGGCACTCGTCCAGGCCCGCTGCCGGGAAAGGCGGTGGGGCCGGTAAGGGTGTCGGTGCCGGAAGCTGCTGGGGGCCAGGAGACGGCACCGAGGTGCCGGAACCCCGACGCGTCGGTACCTCCACAACCGACGGAGACCTCTCCTCACGACGATGACGCTTCGGCGTCGTCTCCTCTCCGACATCGGGATGCACCGAAGGCGACCGGTGACGACGCTTCTTGTCTTTCTTCCGATGCACGTCACCGGCGCCGGAGGGCATGGAGGAGGAGGAGGTCGATCCCCCTCGGTCTCGAGGTACCGGGTCAGACAGGGTTCGGTCCCGCGGCCCACGAGCTGAGGGCGTGACCGGGGCCGACTGCCCACGCGGCCTCTCACCCCCACTCTCACCGGAAGACCGGCGGGCCGACGGGACCTGTTCTCCTGGGGTCGCTGCCATCGGTGCCGATGTCTCGGGCATCGATACCGGTACCGAAGGGCCGGGCGTCGATACCGATGCCTTCGAGGTCGACGTCGAGGGGCCGGCGCAAGTTCCAAAAAGACGGTCCCGCAGAACTTGCCTCGCAACCTGGGTCCGTTTCCGGAGACCGAGACACAAAGAACACGACTTGAGATTGTGCTCCGGCCCGAGGCACTGGAGGCACCAAGCGTGGGTGTCGGTCTGCGAGATCGGCCGGCCGCAGCGACCACACTTTTTAAATCCACTCGGGACCTTCGAGGACATCGACGGAAAAATCGCGTCGGCGAAGTCAAAGTCGTCAATGGTGGCTAAAATCACACCACGAAAAACAAACGACCGAGCGGCCACTAGGCCGCAATGTGGCGTCCCCGCTGGAAGCGAGGGAAAAAAGGGAGCGCGTGTCCCACACGCGCAGGGTTTTTTTTTTTTTTTTTTCAAAGGAAACCGGACGGTAACTAAAACCGAAAAACAAAGTTAGAAAAAAGCACGATCAGCGTATACGCGATCGAACGATCCGGCGGCTGAACAGAGAGAGCGCAAAACACGACTCTCTCCAGGCGCGGAAAAAAAAGGAACTGGCGGGAGCGGTCGCGCACGGGCGGGAAGACGGCCGCGCATGCGCGGTGGGCGTGCCCTGCGTGCCGACCGTCCCGCGAAGCTTCTTTCCGGTTGGTGGGGGCTGCCGCGGACGTCACCCAGTCGTGAGAACAAGCAGCCTGCTTGTCCTCGGAGAAACAGGTGGTACATTTTGAGGAAGAAAGGAGAAGTGTAATTTCCTCAATAGTAACTTCAGGAAAGGAGGAAAGGGAATGAGGGGAAGGAGAGAGAGGGGAACGGACTAGTGGAGGGAGAGGTGGTGAGGTAGAGAAAGCAAGGTTTATCTTTTGAACCTTGTTGTGAAAGAATTCAGCAAGGGTCTGAGGAGATAATGAAGGGGGAGTTGGGGGAGGGGGCACCTTGAGGAGAGAGTTCAATGTGGTGAAGAGAAGTCGAGGATTAGAGCCAAGAGAGTTGGTCAGTTGGATATAATAATCCTGTTTGGCACGTAAAAGAGCAGATTGGAAGGAGGTCAGCATGAACTTAAAGTGTAAGAAATCAGCAAGGGCCCGAGATTTCCGCCAGAGGCGTTCGGCGGAGCGGGTACAGGAACGTAGGTAGCGGATATTAGAAGTCAGCCAAGGTTGGGGTTTTGTACGCCTTACAGGGCGGGTCATCAAAGGTGCAAGAGTGTCTAAGGCAGAGGATAGAGTATTGTTGTAAGAAGGGGAGGGCATTCCAGGTATCTACCACCTTCTCAGTGAAAAAAAAAAAACACTTCCTGGCATTATTCCCGAGTCTGCCCCCTTTCAATTTCTTCAATGTGTAATTAAACTCTGGAATTCGTTGCCAGAGAATGTGGTAAAGGCGGATAGCTTAGCGGAGTTTTAAAAAGGTTTGGACGGCTTCCTAAAGGAAAAGTCCATAGACCATTATTAAATGGAGTTGGGGAACATCCACTATTTCTGGGATAAGCAGTATAAAATGTTTTGTACTTTTTTGGGATCTTGTCAGGTATTTGTGACCTGGATTGGCCACTGTTGGAAACAGGATGCTGGGCTTGATGGACCTTTGGTCTTTCCCAGTATGGCAATACTATGTACTTATGCGCCCAAAGTAGTCTACTACTACTACTACTACTTAACATTTCTAGAGCGCTACTAGGGTTACGCAGCGCTGTACAATTTAACAAAGAGAGACAGTCCCTGCTCAAAGAGCTTACAATCTAATAGACAAGTGAACGGTCGGTCCGATAGGGGCAGTCAAATTGGGGCAGTCTGGATTCACTGAACGGTAAGGGTTAGGTGCCGAACGCAGCATTGAAGAGGTGGGCTTTAAGCAAAGACTTGAAGACGGGCAGGGAGGGGGCTTGGCGTAAGGGTTCAGGAAGGTTGTTCCAAGCATAGTCTGATTCATTTGTCAGGAGTTTCCTTTGGTAAAGTCTTGTTGCCTTGGATCTTGTAACCCATCGATTTCTAGAAAGTCAACTATCCTTTCCTTTAGCAGCGATTCCATTATTTTTCCTACCACAGACGCGAGTCATACTGTCCTGTAGTTTCCCACTTCTTCCCTGTCTCCACTTTTGTGAAGAGGAACATCAGCTTGTCTCCAATCCCTCAGTACCTCTCCCATCTCTAAAGATCTATTAAATAAATCCTTAAGAGGTCCTGCCAGTACTTCTGAGCTCCCTCAGTACCCTTGGATGTATTCCATCCGGTCCCATAGCTTTGTCCACCTTCAGATTTTCAAGCCGTTTATAAATTTCTTTCGTGAATAGCGGAATATCTACTCCATTCCCAGAAATACCCACTGCCACCGACCGCGGTCCTTCTCCAGGATTTTTCAGGACAGGTTTAGCTTCAGTAACTGAAGAACAAGGCCAGTGTCGGGCAGCGTTCTACGTTCTGTGCCCTGAAAATGTCAGGGACAAATCAAGATCAAGTGTGCACATGTAATGTATCATACCTTGTGATATGGAATTTATCTTGTTGAGCAGACTGGGTGGACTGTACAGGTGTCATCATCTACTATGTTACTACGTAATGGAAAGGGGTGGGGAGGAGAGAAAAGATTAGAACTATTAACCAGAGTCCAGATCACAAATTCAATTTCTCTGTGTAAGTTTAAGACTCACCAAACGCAAGCAAAACAAGGTAGATTTTCAACATATGATTTGGTTCACTACTTGCATGGGTGGAAGAGAGTTCCAATAACAGCCACAACAGGAAAAGCATATCTGTCTGGTACACTCTAGATGATGGCAGATACTGGTGAGAGTGTCACTATATTACCATACTGAAAGCAGATCAGACATGAAGAGATAATGGAAAAGAAAGAGAGTCAGAGAGAAAATAAGGGATCCTAGAACTTTGTGAGCTAAAGAGCCTTAAAGAATCTGAGAGGAAATGTGAAGCCATTGAAGCTTCTGGGAGAATGGAAGAGAGATGGTCAAACTTGTAACCACATCAAGAAATTTAACTGAGTGGTGTAGAACGAGTAGTTATAAATCTGTTTTTTTACTCGTTCCAAAGTACAAAGCCTAGGGGACACTCATGGAAGTTACATGGAAATACTTTTAAAACAAACAGGAGGAAATATTTTTTCATTCAATGAATAGTAACTCTTTGCCGGAAGATGTAGTAACAGCAGTTAGCGTACCTGGGTTTAAAAACAGGTTTGGACAAGTCCCTGGAGGAAAAGTCCAGTCTGCTATTGAGACAGACATGGAGAAGCAAGCAATTGCTTGTCCTGGGACTGGTAACGGAGTGTTGCCACGATTTGTGTTTCTGCCAGGTACTTGTGACCTGGCTTGGCCACTGTTGGAAACAGGATACTTGGCTAGATGGACCACTGGTCTGACCCAGTATAGCTACTCTTATGTTCTTATGGATAAGTTGTAAATGGTGGATGGAAAAGGATCCAACAAAAGAAAAAAAAAAGGCACAAAAGGCCTTCAGAAATGAGTTGGCGTAGAGATGGATCTTTATTAAGACCACCGACACAGGCATCTTACCAAAACATGGGCAGTATCAGATCCCTTAATAAAGATGCATTTCTACGCCAACCCATTTCTGAAGGTCCTTTGTGCTTTTTTTTTTCTTCTGTTGGTTTGTCTTTTTTTTTTGTTTTGTTACATTTGTACCCCGCGCTTTCCCACTCATGGCAGGCTCAATGCGGCTTACATGGGACAATGGAGGGTTAAGTGACTTGTCTTGCTCTGGAATCTCTCTCTTCCAGCTGCAGATGGAAAAAGGATGGCATACTGAAGTAAGAGTTACAGTAATCAAGTCTACTCAATATCAAGCCAAAGACAAGAGGAAGTCCGACTGAAGTTACGCTTCACAGAGTGCAACTAACACAATAAGGAGGAGGAGGACAAAAGAAAGTTATACAATCACAGAGGAAACAGAGGAGCTGAGTACTGAAAATCAACTGCTGGGAATAGGAGATAGTGGAAAATCCAGGTTGCTTTACATTTGGAAGGATTCAAGACCATCCTATGCTGAGACAGCCAAAAAGCTAATCTCTCAAGGTTGGAGTTCAATAAGTTTGATTTAAAAAAAAATGAAACAATTTGATTGGAATGTTAGCACCTTACTGTAATATGACTGTTACGAGATGAATTTACTTTTTTTTTAATTGTATGTTGTGTATTTATTTTATACATTGGTTTGTAATTTTATTGAATATCTTCTGATTATTCACTGCCTGGAGCAATTTTTTTTATGTTATCTCAAACATAATGAAATTCTTAGACTCAAATTTGACCCTGCTCTCTCCATTTAACATCAAGCTTAGCCCCTTATTATATTTTCTAATATATTAGCCAACACCAAATTACTGGTTAAACTACCGATTTCCTTAAAGGGGTTTTCATATATGGGAACTAAAAGTTATTTTCAGCAACATACTAACATTTTTAGTTGTACAGTACTAATGGCAGAAAATTCCTGGAGCTATTCCATCCCTTTTTGTTACATTTGTACCCCACATTTTCCCACCTATTTGCAGGCTCAATGTGGCTTACATAGTGCCGTCAAAGCGATCGCCAAGTTGGTTGAAAACAAATACAAGGTTATAATGTGGTCGGATGAGGTAGATATGCATCAGGCATCATGAGGGTCGAAGGGAATAGAGGTTGTATGTTGTCCATTACGATCATTGGTTGTGTTGCTGGGTTTGGGGATTTACGGTGGGTCGGTGGGGTAAGCCTTTTTGAAGAGGTTGGTTTTTAGTGATTTCCTGAAGTTTAGGTGATCATGGATTGATTTTAATTGATAGTGAAGGGCAAAGCAAGGATAGAACATGTAGATAGGCAAGAGAGCAAGAAGAGCCAGAAAGCAAAGGTGACCAACTCAAAGAAAGCTGCCCATGAGGTCAGAGAGATGGTTAAATATCATCTCATATAGGGTAGGAGTGAATAAACATGTCCTACTGCAGTATGTGCAGCCTGAGTCACTCCTTGTGACAAACTCTACGTAGTGGTGTACCAAGGGGGGGGCGGTGGGGGCGGTCTGTCCTGGGTGCACGCCGCTGGGGGGGGTGCCGCGCGCCTGTCGGCTCTTCGTTTTCATGCTCCCTCTGCCCCGGAACTGGTTACTTCCTGTTCCGGGGCACAGGGAGCATGGAAACGAAGAGCCGACAGGTGCGCAGCACCCCCCCCCCCCCAGCAGCGTGCACCGGGGGGGGGGGTCTTTCACCAGGGGGTCGCGCTGCACCCGGGGGGCGGGGTGCATTGGCGATCCACCCCGGGTGTCAGCGCCCCTAGGAACGCCACTGACTCTACGGTCCTTACTAGCTTTGAACCAGCTCCTTAACTCTGTCTAGGGAGAGATAATTTCCATTGGGTTTAGCACCTTTAATTTTGAAAAATTGACTCCTATGCTTACTAGTCTCTATAGTTTGCGTTTCTTACCTGCATAAAGAATTGCATTTCAGGGAACCAGGTCCAAAATTATTCCCAACATAACATAGTCTATCCGTTTCTGCAGCCTGAAAGAAACAAAAGACTTTTCAGCTCTACTGGAAAGAATTACCTGTGCATGTGTGTGTACATGGAGGCACAAACATTATCTTTCTGTAAAGAGCTTAGTGTGGAAAATGCAAGGCCTTCCAAAAATGTGGTGTTAGATGCTTTCTAACGATTTGATCAGATTCAAATACATCAGTTCTATACATCTATATCTCACAGATTATACATTCTTGTTTCCCAAGGCAGGGGTTGTGAGGATTTAAGTGGATGCAAATTATACAAAAAGGAAAAGGGTAAGAACTGATAATAAGCCCCTATTCTGCAGCCTAGGCCAGAGGAAGGGCCAGATGTGGCCTGGGGAGCAACAATGGTCTAGTAAAACAGTGCTGCTCTTTGTTCCAGCACACAAGGGGCATGTACGCTGCAATAAGCACACCTCTGAGTTGCCAGAGCACCCAGCTTGAAAGAAGTGGGCTAACATCCCAGAAATACATAGAAAATTTAAAAAAATATATATATATATCCCCTCAGTAAATAAACTAGGTTTTTGAAGAGCATCTGAAAATATAATCATTTCTCTCTCAAGTTACTTGAAGTTTCTTCCAAAGCTTGGGACCATAACCTACAATAGATCTTAAAGTTTCAAATTTTTAAACACAGTAAAGTTTAAAATGAATTCTAGCCCTTATCAGGAGCCAATGCAACTTTCTAAGAAATGAAATCGCATAATCTGTAGATTTACCCCCCAAAACCAGTTTTGCTGCTGCTGCTGCATTCTGTACTATTTGTAGTCTATGAATTTGCAAATCTGAACCCAGCAGCACGATATTACAGTAATCTAACTGACTTACAATAGAGCGAATGCTACATACCTGTAGAAGGTATTCTCCGAGGACAGCAGGCTGATTGTTCTCACTGATGGGTGACGTCCACGGCAGCCCCTCCAATCGGAAACTTCACTAGCAAAGGCCTTTGCTAGTCCTCGCGCGCCCATGCGCGGCCGTCTTCCCACCCGAACCAGCTCGTGTTCGTCAGTCCCATATGTAGCATGATAAAGACAAGGGAAGACACAACTCCAAAGGGGAGGCGGGCGGGTTTGTGAGAACAATCAGCCTGCTGTCCTCGGAGAATACCTTCTACAGGTATGTAGCATTCGCTTTCTCCGAGGACAAGCAGGCTGCTTGTTCTCACTGATGGGGTATCCCTAGCCCCCAGGCTAACTCAAAACAACAAACATGGTCAATTGGGCCTCGCAACGGCGAGGACATAACTGAGATTGACCTAACAATTTTTCCAACTAACTGAGAGTGTAGCCTGGAACAGAATAAAACATGGGCCTAGGGGGGTGGAGTTGGATCCTAAACCCCGAACAGATTCTGAAGCACTGACTGCCCAAACCGACTGTCGCGTCGGGTATCCTGCTGCAGGCAGTAATGAGATGTGAAAGTGTGGACAGATGACCACGTCGCAGCTTTGCAAATCTCTTCAATAGTGGCTGACTTCAAGTGGGCTACCGACGCTGCCATGGCTCTAACATTATGAGCCATGACATGACCCTCAAGAGCCAGCCCAGCCTGGTCGTAAGTGAAGGAAATGCAATCTGCTAGCCAATTGGATATGGTGCGTTTCCCCACAGCCACTCCCCTTCTGTTGGGATCAAAAGAAACAAACAATTGGGCGGACTGTCTGTTGGGCTGTGTCCGCTCCAGATAGAAGGCCAATGCTCTCTTGCAGTCCAATGTGTGCAGCTGACGTTCAGCAGGGCAGGAATGAGGACGGGGAAAGAATGTTGGCAAGACAATTGACTGGTTCAGATGGAACTCCGACACAACCTTTGGCAAGAACTTAGGGTGAGTGCGGAGGACTACTCTGTTATGATGAAATTTGGTGTAAGGGGCCTGGGCTACCAGGGCCTGAAGCTCACTGACTCTACGAGCTGAAGTAACTGCCACCAAGAAAATGACCTTCCAGGTCAAGTACTTCAGATGGCAGGAGTTCAGTAGCTCAAAAGGAGGTTTCATCAGCTGGGTGAGAACGACAATGAGATCCCATGACACTGTAGGAGGTTTGACAGGGGGCTTTGACAAAAGCAAACCTCTCATGAAGCGAACAACTAAAGGCTGTCCTGAGATCGGCTTACCTTCCACACGGTAATGGTATGCACTGATTGCACTAAAGTGAACCCTTACAGAGTTGGTCTTGAGACCAGACTCAGACAAGTGCAGAAGGTATTCAAGCAGGGTCTGTGTAGGACAAGAGCGAGGATCTAGGGCCTTGCTGTCACACCAGACGGCAAACCTCCTCCATAGAAAGAAGTAACTCCTCTTAGCGGAATCTTTCCTGGAAGCAAGCAAGATGCAGGAGACACCCTCTGACAGACCCAAAGAGGCAAAGTCTACGCTCTCAACATCCAGGCCGTGAGAGCCAGAGACTGGAGGTTGGGATGCAGAAGCGCCCCTTCATCCTGTGTGATGAGAGTCGGAAAACACTCCAATCTCCACGGTTCTTCGGAGGACAACTCCAGAAGAAGAGGGAACCAGATCTGACGCGGCCAAAAAGGAGCAATCAGAATCATGGTGCCTCGGTCTTGCTTGAGTTTCAACAAAGTCTTCCCCACCAGAGGTATGGGAGGATAAGCATACAGCAGACCCTCCCCCCAGTCCAGGAGGAAGGCATCCGATGCCAGTCTGCCGTGGGCCTGAAGCCTGGAACAGAACTGAGGGACTTTGTGGTTGGCTCGAGATGCAAAGAGATCTACCAAGGGGGTACCCCACAACTGGAAGATCTGTCGCACTACACGGGAATTGAGCGACCACTCGTGAGGTTGCATAATACTGCTCAATCTGTCGGCCAGACTGTTGTTTACGCCTGCCAGATAAGTGGCTTGGAGCACCATGCCGTGACGGCGAGCCCAGAGCCACATGCTGACGGCTTCCTGACACAGGGGGCGAGATCCGGTGCCCCCCTGCTTGTTGATGTAATACATGGCAACCTGGTTGTCTGTCTGAATTTGGATAATTAGGTGGGACAGCCGATCTCTGAAAGCTCGTAACTCCAGGAGATTGATCTGCAGATCGCGTTCCTGGAGGGACCAGCTTCCCTGGGTGTGAAGCCCATCGACATGAGCTCCCCACCCCAGGAGAGACGAATCCGTAGTCAGTACTTTTTGTGGCTGAGGAATTTGGAAAGGGCGTCCCAGAGTCAAATTGGACCAAATCGTCCACCAATACAGGGATTTGAGAAAACTCGTGGATAGGCGGAAGCTAGGGTCCATTGAGCAGATCGCATGTGAAGGCGGGCCATGGGAGTCACATGAACTGTGGAGGCCATGTGGCCCAACAATCTCAACATCTGCCGAGCTGTGATCTGCTGGGACGCTCGCACCCGCGAGACGAGGGACAACAAGTTGTTGGCTCTCGTCTCTGGGAGATAGGCCCGAGCCGTCCGAGAATCCAGCAGAGCTCCTATGAATTCGAGTCTCTGTACTGGGAGAAGATGGGACTTTGGGTAATTTATCACAAACCCCAGTAGCTCCAGGAGGCGAATAGTCATCTGCTTGGACTGCAGAGCTCCTGCCTGGATGTGTTCTTCACCAGCCAATCATCGAGATATGGGAACACATGCACCCCCAGCCTGCGAAGCGCCGCTGCTACTACAGCCAAGCACTTCGTGAACACTCTGGGCGCAGAGGCGAGCCCAAAGGGTAGCACATAGTACTTGAAGTGACGTGTGCCCAGCTGAAATCGCAGATTCTGTCTGTGAGCTGGCAGTATCGGGATGTGTGTGTAGGCGTCCTTCAAGTCCAGAGAGCATAGCCAATCGTTTTCCTGAATCATGAAGAGAAGGGTGCCCAGGGAAAGCATCCTGAACTTTTCCTTGACCAGATATTTGCACAGGGCCCTTAGGTCTAGGATGGGACGCATCCCCCCTGTTTTCTTTTCCACAAGGAAGTACCTGGAATAGAATCCCAGCCCTTCTTGCCCGGATGGCACGGGCTCAACCGCATTGGCGCTGAGAAGGGCGGAGAGTTCCTCTGCAAGTACCTGCTTGTGCTGGAAGCTGTAAGACTGAGCTCCCAGTGGACAATTTGGAGGTTTGGAGGCCAAATTGAGGGTGTATCCTTGCCGGACTATTTGAAGAACCCACTGATCGGAGGTTATGAGAGGCCACCTTTGGTGAAAAACTTTCAACCTCCCTCCGACCGGCAGATCGCCCGGCACTGACAAGTTGATGTCGGCTATGCTCTGCTGGAGCCAGTCAAAAGCTCGTCCCTTGCTTTTGCTGGGGAGCCGAGGGGCCTTGCTGAGGCTCACGCTGCTGACGAGAGCGAGCGCGCTGGGGCTTAGCCTGGGCCGCAGGCTGTCGAGAAGGAGGATTGTACCTACGCTTACCAGAAGAGTAGGGAACAGTCTTCCTTCCCCCATAAAAACGTCTACCTGTGGAGGTAGAAGCTGAAGGCTGCCGGCGGGAGAACCTGTCGAAAGCGGTATCCCGCTGGTGGAGCTGCTCTACCACCTGTTCTACCTGCTCTCCAAAAATATTATCCGCACGGCAAGGCGAGTCCGCAATCTGCTGCTGGATCCTATTCTCCAGGTCGGAGGCACGCAGCCATGAGAGTCTGCGCATCACCACACCTTGAGCAGCGGCCCTGGACGCAACATCAAAGGTGTCATACACCCCTCTGGCCAGGAATTTTCTGCACGCCTTCAGCTGCCTGACCACCTCTTGAAATGGCTTGGCTTGCTCAGGAGGGAGCTTGTCCACCAAGCCCGCCAACTGCCGCACATTATTCCGCATGTGTATGCTCGTGTAGAGCTGGTAAGACTGGATTTTGGCCACGAGCATACAAGAATGGTAGGCCTTCCTCCCAAAGGAGTCTAAGGTTCTAGAGTCCTTGCCCGGGGGCGCCGAAGCATGCTTCCTAGAACTCTTAGCCTTCTTTAGGGCCAAATCCACAACTCCAGAGTCGTGAGGCAACTGAGTGCGCATCAGCTCTGGGTCCCCATGGATCCGGTACTGGGACTCGATCTTCTTGGGAATGTGGGGATTACTTAGAGGCTTGGTCCAGTTCGCCAGCAATGTCTTTTTAAGGACATGGTGCAAGGGAACAGTGGACGCTTCCTTAGGTGGAGAAGGATAGTCCAGGAGCTCAAACATTTCAGCCCTGGGCTCGTCCTCCACAACCACCGGGAAGGGGATGGCCGTAGACATCTCCCAGACAAAGGCCGCAAAAGACAGACTCTCGGGAGGAGAAAGCTGCCTTTCAGGGGAGGGAGTGGGATCAGAAGGAAGGCCATCAGACTCCTCGTCAGAGAAATATCTGATGTCCTCCTCCTCCTCCCACGAGGCCTCACCATCGGTATCAGACACAAGTTCATGAACCTGTGTCTGAAGCCGTGCCCGGCTCGACTCCGTGGAAACACGGCCACGGTGGGAGTGTCGAGAGGTAGACTCCCTCGCCCGCACCGGCGAAGCTCCCTCCGCCAACGTCGTCGGGGAGCCTTCCTGGGAGGCGACCGCAGTCGGTACCGCAAGCGGCACCGATGTCGGAGACCTCACCCCGGGCAAGGGGCCAGCTGGCGCCTCACTCGACGGTACCGGTGGCGCAAGCACCCCCGGTACCGGAGGGGAAGGGCGCAACAGCTCTCCCAGGATCTCTGGGAGAACGGCCCGGAGACTCTCGTGCAGGGCGGCTGTGGAGAAAGACATGGAAGCCGATGCAGGTGTCGAAGTCAGAGTCTGTTCCGGGCGTGGAGGCTGTTCCGGGCTGTCCAAGGTGGAGCGAATCAACACCTCCTGAACAGAGGGTGAGCGGTCCTCCCGGTGCCGATGCCTACTGGGTGCCGACTCCCTCGGCGACCCAGAGCTCTCGGTACCGACGCGGGAAGGAGACCGGTGTCGATGCTTCTTTGACTTTTTCAAACGAAGCATGTCACCGGAGCTTCCCGGTACCGACGAGGAGGACGTAGAATCCAGCCGTCGCTTCCTCGGGGCCGAGGAAGGTCGGTCTCAGGGGGGCTGTACCACAGGAGCCCTCAGGGTAGGGGGAGACCCACCCAAAGGCTCACAGCCACCAGCAGGGGAATGGACAGTCCTCACCTGCACTCCAGTCGAAGCACCACCGTCCGACGACATCAGCACTAGTGGAGGTCCCGGTACCACCGACGCCGCCTTCCGATGTCTCGGCCCCGACGATGCAGAGGGTCGATGCCTCGATGCAATCGATACAGTCGCGGCCGAGGGCAGAGGTCTTGACGCTGTCGCTGTCGACGCACTCGATACTCCCGGTGCCGATGCCGACGAAGAGCCCGAGAACAAAACGTTCCACTGGGCCAATCTCGCTACCTGAGTCCTTTTCTGTAAAAGGGCGCAAAGACTACAGGCGGTGCCCAGCCCCCAGACACTGAAGACACGACCCGTGCCTATCAGTGAGCGAGATTACCCGGGCGCACTGGGTGCACTTCTTGAAGCCGCTGGGAGACTTCAATGACATGGGCAGAAAAATCACGCCGGCGAAATCAAAACTCGTAATTGCGGTAAGGCACCAAAAAGAGGGGGAGAAAAAAACTCGACCCGAGGCCTCAAAAAGGCCTACCCCGAAAACGAAAGAAAACTTAACGGGGCCAAAAACTAGAAATACGGGAAAGGGAAAAAGACCGAAAGGCCCTTCTCCGAAATCCTTTTTTTTTTTTCCAAAAGCGAAAAGTCAAGACGCGCGAGGGTCAACTTAAGGGGCACGAACGGCGCAAACATGACCGTACCGAGCGCGGACAAAAGAAGACTGACGAACACGAGCCGGTTCGGGCGGGAAGACTGCCGCGCATGCGCGGTGCGCATGGCCGCGCGAGGACTAGCAAAGGCCTTTGCTAGTGAAGTTTCCGATTGGACGTCACCCATCAGTGAGAACAAGCAGCCTGCTTGTCCTCGGAGAATAGACAGTAGAATTGTTTTTAGCTGGGAAGTGTCTAAAAATAGTTTTATTTTAAATACTAATTACAACTTTACAAAGCTTTATCATTTAAATATGGCGCCAGGTTTTTAAGTTTGAATCTGTGACTCCTAAAATCTTAATTTTCTGGCATATCTACCTTATTTCCTCCTACCCATAAAATATTAGTTTTATCTGGGTTGAGTTGCAAACCATTTAGAAGCATCCAAGTATGGATTTCTTCAAATACCCTAGCCATAAAATCAAATGTTTCCTGTATAGTTCCTTTTACTGGGAACACGATCAAAATATCATCTGCATAAGAATAGTATGCCACCTTAGATATATATTAAATAAACCAGGGAAAGAGGGGAGCCCTGAGGGACTCCATGGTTCTGATATATGCTTGTTCCATGTAACCTGTATGGCTATGTTGTAGAAAACCCATGAACCACCTCAAAACTTCACCCATATACCAAATGCACTTAGTCCAACTACAAGTACTTCATGACTGACCAAGTCAAAAGCAGCTGACGTATCCAATTGCATAAAGCCTGCTGTATGCCTTTATTTAGATTACATCTTAAAATTTATCAACACTGGTCTTGCCAAGATGGCGCTGTGAATGGACGCACCTGTGTTTGCTCCTGGAGGCTGCTCGTTAGTAAGCTCTGTTTGGTGCCTCCGTCGCCTCGTGGAATATGGGGAAGCGGAGGGGAAAGGTAAAGGAACGTCCCTCGGTTCCTGGGACCTCTTCGACAATGAGGCAAGCGACCTTGCAGTTCCCCAGACAGCAACTGGGTCCTCAGGGAACTTCGACCCCTTCTGCAACTCTCGGCGCATCTGCGTTGATGGAGAGTGGAAACGGGGCTTCCCTGAGCCCCATGGAACGCATTGCACCGCCCCAGCCTGGAGGAGAGTTTCTCGCAGTTTGAACAGAGACAGAGACCGAAGGGGTTCAGCCTGATTTGTGCGAGGGAAAGTCTGCAGTAACAGAAGCCGAATCTCAGCTTTGAGAACCACTACCGCAATCAGCTTTAAAGGTACTTCCTAGAGACAGTTTTCAAGTTGGCTCGGGTTGAGGATCAGCCTCATTCACCTCCAACGGCTAGTGGCGTGGTAAGACCAGCTACTGTGACGCTTGAGTCACTATGGGAGATGATGTACAACATTCAAGCCTCTATGCAACCTACTTTAAAACGGAATGTTTCAGATATTAAAACTCTTTCTGAAGCTGCCCTGCTTCAAGCGCAAATGACTGCACAGCAAACTCTGAAATTGGAGAACGTAGATATGAAAATTCAAGAAATGGGATCTGTAGAAGCAGCTTTGGTTAAAGATAATAATTTCCTTCATAAACGGTTAGAATACCTGGAAAATCAGGCTAGAAAATTAAACCTTAGGCTGCTTAATTTTCCCAAATCGCCTTTAATTTCCCTGCTGGAGATGGTCAAGAAATATATGGTTGACATTCTAGGGATGGATAAGGATTCGCTACCCCCCATTACACGGGCTTACTACATCAGGAGTGTTGGAACGGTGGAAGGAAATCCCCCGGTAATGGGGGAAGGAATGAACCTTACATCCTTCCTGGAAAGTTCATTGGAAATAATTACCCAGAGGTTGACTTTGCTTGTTACTTTTGCGCTGGAGCCTGATAGGAACGCTGTATTAAGTCTTTCCTTGAGACACTTAGAATCTCTGTTTTTGGGCTCAACAGTTAGAATTTTTCCAGATCTCTCAAGACCTACACAGATGAGACGGAGGGCCTTTCTGGAACTGAGTCCCAGGGTGGTGACTTTGGGAGCAAACTTTGTTCTACGATTTCCTTGTTTTTGTAATGTGATGTTTGAGGGTAAACCGTTTCAGTTTGTAGACCCAAAACAGTTAAAAGAATTTCTAGATGCTAGAGTTGTTGTGAATGTAGTATGCCCTCCATAAATGGCAGGCTGGGGTCTGAACCAGAGGGAGCGACCATTGTTTTTTCTCTTGTGTGCTTTTTGTAACATTTTTTTCCTTATTCTTGGAACTTAATTTTCTTTTTAACTTGTGGACAAACAGGCAGTTTAGATATTTTCCTATTTTTATGTTACTTCTTGTAAATAATGCAGATTACATATTCACACTGTGTGGTGATGTATTGAAATATATGAATAAATTAAAAAAAAAATTTATCAATACTAGCAAAACCGTTTCTGTGCTGTAGTTGGAATGAAAATTGCACGGGATCAAGAACCTGAAGTTGAAGAAGGTATTCTTCTAATTGTATCCCAACCACCATCTCAACTAACTTTGCTACAAAAAGGTGTGTGTGGTGGGGAGGGGGGGGGGGGGGGGGGGAACTTTAGCCACAGGTCTATAGTTTGAGCAACAGGTAGAATGTAAATTAGTACCTTTCAGTAGAGGAATTATAATTATGACCAAAGTTAGTTGACACAACAATCGATTTACTAAGTAAGGCTAAAGATCAGTGAGGGCTGGCTGATCTTTCCAAATCCAGGCTGGGGTTGGATCCAATACATAAACACCTTTTAAAAATGTCTTTATAAGCTTCACCAAGACGTCATCTGTAACTTTCAAAAAGGAATCCCACCCCCGATCAGCTGGAACATCATGAGAGGTCTCTCAAATTAACTTGTCTACCCAAGGAGCTGAAGGTTACTAATTCCTTAGACATTTCTGTACAGATTTTAGAGATTTTTTTTTCCCTGAAAGAAGGATGAAAAATCCACCACTAATAATTTCTAGTGTTGTAGCCTGCCTTGGCCATGTTTTAAAAGTACAAACTACTTTAGTTCTTTGGGTTATTACTTTCTGAAATTTTACAGCAGCCTTACAGAGCTTCAATCCTAGTCAGCACTGGAAACTTCTCTCCCAGAACCGTCACAATAAGGATTGAAGTATCCCCTCGGCCACTACTTGATAGAGAAGAAAGATCCAGCCACAATCTTCCCAGGCAGGTCATGGACTGATCTAGCAAGACTAAAGAAAAGGAATTTAGCAAGTGAAAACAAGTTTCACCATCCTCATCATCCTGATAGATCAGTCCAGATGAGTAGAATGTACCAAAACTTCAAGGACCCTGGGCGGAAGATCAGGCCTTGATATGCAACCCAGAGCGTTGGCTGTGAGAGATT
Source organism: Microcaecilia unicolor (assembly GCF_901765095.1). Classification (NCBI taxonomy): domain Eukaryota; kingdom Metazoa; phylum Chordata; class Amphibia; order Gymnophiona; family Siphonopidae; genus Microcaecilia; species Microcaecilia unicolor. Next base: position 343,232,495 of record NC_044032.1, on the reverse strand, counting down.
TCTTAGCGTATAAGGTGAATTATAATCCATTGCTGAAATTAGATAATCAGTGAGTTTAATAAATATCCAAAGGAAGACTCCTGATGAGGGCCATTGTGACCAAAATATGACTCGTGTCGAGTCAATGGATATTTTCATAAACATTTTGTATATGTTGAACATTGTTTAGCTTCCTCTTTGTCACTTTCGCTGTGTTTGGCGTGTCAGAGCACAGCAAAGTGAAGCAGCAGCTCTATGGTCCCCCCTCTTCGGGGTCATTTGCAAAGTTGGAAATGACCCATCACCGAAGGAAGGGACAGGATGACCCATTACAGGAGGAGGAGAATGGGACAACAGACACTGCTGCTCACAGACATGCCCTACTGCACGAGCAGACATGAGCTCAGCACTCTGCTCTCTCGGGTGCGCTCTTTTTTTGGAGGTTTTTTTGAAAAGGCTATTTGAGCCTCCCCCCAGCAATAGCATTACGCCCTGCACCCGGGAATAAAGCTAAGCCAGGAAAAGCCAATGATGATTTTTTTTTTTTTAATGGCCTGGAATCTGCAGGAGAGCCCAGGAGGGATTTACTCCCAAACAGGGTGAGTGGGCAAATAGGGGTTGGGAACGCGCACACCTCGGGCAGGGTTCTTCAAGACCAAACCACAAGCCTCATCCAGTGGATGCTAAGAAGTACGACTGGGGGCAGTGGAGTCAAGCTCTGCACTCAAACAGGTCCAGTCCAGGGACTGGATAACCTAGGAGCGGCCCTTAGGCTCAACGAAGCTGTGCTGCTGCGACCAGCAGAACAGGGACCAGGAGCACCAGACAGCATGACTTACCATCTGCTAAGGTACAAAAAGTACTGGATTTATCCAGGTAGAACCACCAACTAATACCGGTGAGGTCACTGGTAAAGCTCTACCTCCAACTGCTGGTAGGTTGAAGGGGATAACACCCACTTGCGCAGGACAGTGTAGCTAGATGCATTCTCATATTTTCTTCCACTATCAAGGGTCCACATGCCATTCTATGCAATATCTCCCTTTAAGCAGATATTTGAACAAACCACCTCTCCATACTGTAAACTCACCATTACCCCCCCCCCCCCCCCCCCCCCCCCCCCCCAGAAAGCATGTGGCTTACCATGTGATAAACATGCTTACCACAATCCTCTGGTTCTTCTTTCTGGGATTGCTATTGTCTTTGTTCTTGTACAAAGCAAAATCCATATTTTCTGGATCCTTAAGTTTCCCATTTGAAAACTGAACTACAAATGCAAACCAAAAATAAAATGTCAATTGAAATAGTAATACCTATTAGCACTGAACATTTTAAAATAACTGACTTTAAATAGTAGGCACACTATTTGCTTGTTCAGAAAAATTCAAGGGCACCCTCCCCCCCCCCCCCTTCAGAAATTTTCCAGCTCTCTTGAACTGTGCAAAATAAGTGCTGCAGTAATTTAGACCCTGCCTTGCACCAAACTCAATTTACTGCAATTATTCATTTCCAGCCCTCAAGGGCCACAAACAAATCAGATGTTCAGGATACCCCTAATGAATACAGATAAGATTTGTATGAATGCATACTGTCTCCAGTGTACACAAATCTCTCTCAGGTGTATTTATTAGTGACATCCTAAAAACCTAACCCATTTGTGGCTGTCGTGAACCAAAGCATACACCTAACTGCACCTGCTGCATTGTCTATTCCAGAAATCAATCTTGTGCTGAGAACGTTTGAGACATAAGGTAGCACAGAAAGTATCCAGTAAACTAGCGACTAGGGGCACCATGTACAATCACATTGTAGACAATACAAAGCCCCAGTTTAAAAAGACCCACTGGTTTCAGAGAGGACAGATTCTGAACCTTTACTGCCCAATCCTTGCGAGTTCTCTGGAAGATGATGTGAAGAAACAGTGTGTTCTAAGCATGTAAAATGTATTGGATATTTTCTTGCATTATGCTCTGGAGTGTACTTCTCCTGTTTGGCCAGTAGATGGTGCATGTTTAAGGTTAAAGCTGTTAGAGGACTGACTTGTCTTTCTTTATTTGACACACAGATAATAGGAAGTGTCTATAGTGATGTAACCAGATTTTATTTGAAACTTGACTGCTCTGGGCTCCTCCGATTGGCCTGAAGTTTTGAAAAATTACTCAGTAGTGCCGACTGTTGCTTCAGACCTAACAAGGAAGGAAAGAGACAGATCTCTTTGCTGAGGCTCTGTGAATAGTTATATGTCCTGACCTTCCCAGGTACTGTTTAGACAGTATATAGATGTTAAGTGTTATAATTGATCTATATGTCAGTTACATGTTATTGTTTGCTAATTGCACATTTTTTTGTTCAATGTTCAATTTTTATAAGAATAAAAAAAAATGGTTTGTTTGCTCTGCTTGTCTGGACTGATAAAGGATCCTGGTGGTTTGCGTGTTGTGTCTGTGAGTGCTTTCTGGGAACTGTAGGACTATTGGGAGTGTGGCCCCAGTAACCTAGAAATGACTGGAGGTTATTGGAGAGCAGAAGACTCACCCAGAGGCGGTTGTGACCCAGTCAGTGGGAGGAGGGTGCTAGTGTAAAGCAGAAGCATCAGGTGAAGGCAGACCTGACCTGTGCTGGTGACAGACCCTCTAAGTGGCCGCAGAGTAACCCCAGGCAGGTGGCCAGGTGTTTCATGACAGATGGTATTGAGCAAATGGGAAAAATACTGCAGGTCTAAGCACTCAACTCAGCAGCTTAGATTTTGAGTGAACACAAACAAACCAAATATTTACATAAGAACATAAAAGTAGCGTGAAGAAACAGTGTATTTTAACCATTACCCTTTCAAAGAGAAATTAAGGATGATCACTATTACCTCCCATGCTTCACCAACCGAGCAAAGGAGACTGGATGTGTACACTGGATCTCAAGTATGCATACACATCCTTCCTATATGTGGTACTTCAGGTTTACCCTTCAGTCAAATCATTTCCAGTACAAAGTCTTTCCTTTTGGTATTTCATGGACCGCCAAAGCGTTTTCCAAGTGCCTCATGGTGGTGGCTATGCACCTTCACAAGGCCACTCAGAATTTCCATACCTGGATTGGCTTCTAGTGGCTCAAAAAGTCACAGGCTTAACTGTTCTAGACCAGGGTTGACCAGCCTCAGTCCTTGAGGGCTGCAATCCAGGTGGGTTTTCAGGATTTTCCTAATAAATATGCATGAGATCTATTTGCATACACTGCCTCCATTGTACGCAAATCGAGCCAAATCGACAGGGTAAAGAATGATAAGTCACCTGGACTGGATGGTATACACCCTAGGGTACTGAAAGAACTCAAATATGAAATTGCTGATCTGCTATTAGTGATATTATTTATTCATTACATTTATAACCTGCCTACCCAAACATCCTGTATAAATTGTGTGCTGCATTTTTATAGCCAAACGCAGTGTGTTAAAGCACTGGCCGATAATGGCTTTACATAAAGGGTTACAAGAAAGACCCCGGTTTTCATGTACCCAGGGTAGGAATATGGGGGGGGAGATCTTATCTAAACACAGGGGAGGGACATCATCAATGAGTGATCAAGACAGAGGACATGGTCCATATCAGCACTGTGTTTATTGTAAATATGCGATCCATACTGATAAAGTGTGGATAAAAAAAAATACTGGCAAGCAATTTTATTCGCATTTGAAAACATGTGACTAGTGGTGTAGTTTATGGCATCATGTGCCCTTGTCAATTAAGGTACATAGGTGAAACTAAACGGAAGATAAAGTATAGGACAGCTCAGCATTTGAGCAATACAATTACAGCAGATGGAGACTCCTTTAGTACACCATTGGATTAATAAATCGACATTCTTTAGAGGAGCTGCAATTTGTAGTATTGATTCAAATTAAGAATACTGGGGGAGATGTAGAGAAAATTAATATTGAAGGAACAAAGATTGAGCCTAATGGGTTAAACAAAGATTGATTGGGCGTTGTTAATGGCTTTATAAACAGGTGTGGGAGGTAGTTAGTCTCCAGATCTGTGAGTGTTGCAGGTGTGCACGCTGCTGAATAGGAGCATGGGGTATGCCTAACCGAAGTAAGAGGCTAGGCAAGGTATGGAGTGGAGGAGTGGCATAGTGGTTAGGGTGGTGGACTTTGGTCCTGGGGAACTGAGGAACTGAGTTCAATTCCCACTTCAGGCACAGGCAGCTCCTTGTGACTCTGGGCAAGTCACTTAACCCTCCATTGCCCCATGTAAGCCACATAGAGCCTGCCATGGGTGGGAAAGCGCAGGGTACAAATGTAACAAAAATAAATAAATGTAATACAAAGTTTACAATGTTGTATACATGTGTATTTATGTAGTGTGGTTGTAATACTGTTTATTACTTGTTGTAGTACCGTCTCCTGAAGAAGTATGAATGAAACACGGCCAGTGTTGAGACCTAAAGAGATTTAAGAGACCTCAAAAAAACATTTTAAAGATTTCTTATGGCAGTATGATGTGAATGAAGATATTGTGCAGCACTCGATGACCTTTGCGCAGTGTGAGGTGTTCCCAAGCTGCGTATCGGACTGCAAATTTCAAGTTTCTAGTGTCAACCCTTTGCTGGCTGTTTTGTATTAACGGCTAGTTGAACTTGGGGGATTTGTGGAGTTTACATTTTGAGTGATCTTTAATAATTTTTCCGGCAGTGAAGGAGTACACTGAGAAGAATTACATCAATATATGGACATTCTATATGGAAGTAATTGCTGTGAGGAGCAGGTGCAGTTTTAAAATGTTTGTTTGAGGTTATATTGTGAAATAAAGATGGCATGTTTTTAAACAGCAGGAGTGAGTTAGTAGGTAAATGTAAGGTTATGTTGTTATGTCAATTAACTAGTTATTAGGTTTCTTACAAATATTTATAAGGGATATCCTGAAAACCTGACCTGTTTGCAGCACTCAAGGCCTGAACTCCTATACTCATGGAATAGAGAATACAAAAAAAATATCATAATGCTTCTGTATTGCTCCATGGTGCAACCTGATCCTAATTATTGTGTACAATTCTGGTTGCCATATCTAAAAAAAACACAAACATAAAGCAGAGTTAGAAAAGGTATAGATAAGGGCAACCAAAAAGATTATGGTGATGAAACTCTCACAGGAGGAAAAGCTATGGAGTTCAGGGCTCTTCAACTTGGAGAATGCTGAGGAAAAATAGGATAGAGGTCTATAAAATAATGAGTGGAGTGCAATGGGTAGATGCAATCAATATTTTTTTTTTCAACAAATGAAAAGACATACCATGTTATTAAATAGCATATTTAAAACAAAATGGGAGAAAATATTTTTTCATTCAACACAAAGTTGAAGTCTGGAAAAGAGAATGACACAGGGACAAAGTTTGCCCTCATCCCCACCAACTCCGCACTAGTTTCATCATTTTCAATAAAAGAATAGCTCACTTTTTGTACGAGACCGGTGCCGGAAAGAATATTTGAAGCGGGGGAGTCGGAGAAACTAAACAAATTCTCTGTAACCTTGGAGGATGTAATGGGTCAGTTCAGCAAGCTGAAGAGTAGTAAATCACCGGGACCTGATGGTATTCATCCCAGAGTATTAATAGAACTAAAAAATGAACTTGCGGAGCTACTGTTAGAAATATGCAATCTGTCCCTAAAATCGAGTGTAATACCGGAAGACTGGAGGGTAGCCAATGTTACTCCGATTTTTAAGAAAGGTTCCAGAGGAGATCCGGGAAATTATAGACCGGTGAGTCTGACGTCGGTGCCGGGCAAGATGGTGGAGGCTATTATTAAGAATAAAATTGCAGAGCATATACAAAAACATGGACTGATGAGACAAAGTCAGCACGGATTTAGTGAAGGGAAGTCTTGCCTCACCAATCTAATGCATTTTTTTGAGGGGGTAAGCAAACATGTGGACAATGGGGAGCCGGTTGATATTGTATATCTGGATTTTCAGAAGGCGTTTGACAAAGTGCCGCACGAAAGACTCCTGAAGAAATTGCAGAGTCATGGAATCGGAGGTAGGGTATTATTATGGATTAAGAACTGGTTGAAAGATAGGAAGCAGAGAGTAGGATTGCGTGGCCAGTATTCTCAGTGGAGGAGGGTAGTTAGTGGGGTCCCGCAGGGGTCTGTGCTGGGTCCGTTGCTTTTTAATGTATTTATAAATGACCTAGAGATGGGAATAACTAGTGAGGTAATTAAATTCGCCGATGACACAAAATTATTCAGGGTCGTCAAGTCGCAGGAGGAATGTGAACGATTACAGGAGGACCTTGCGAGACTGGGAGAATGGGCGTGCAAGTGGCAGATGAAGTTCAATGTTGACAAGTGCAAAGTGATGCATGTGGGTAAGAGGAACCCGAATTATAGCTACGTCTTGCAAGGTTCCGCGTTAGGAGTTACGGATCAAGAAAGGGATCTGGGTGTCGTCGTCGATGATACGCTGAAACCTTCTGCTCAGTGTGCTGCTGCGGCTAGGAAAGCAAATAGAATGTTGGGTGTTATTAGGAAGGGTATGGAGTCCAGGTGTGCGGATGTTATAATGCCGTTGTATCGCTCCATGGTGCGACCGCACCTGGAGTATTGTGTTCAGTACTGGTCTCCGTATCTCAAAAAAGATATAGTAGAATTGGAAAAGGTACAGCGAAGGGCGACGAAAATGATAATGGGGATGGGACGACTTTCCTATGAAGAGAGGCTGAGAAGGCTAGGGCTTTTCAGCTTGGAGAAGAGACGGCTGAGGGGAGATATGATAGAAGTGTATAAAATAATGAGTGGAATGGATCGGGTGGATGTGAAGCGACTGTTCACGCTATCCAAAAATAATAGGACTAGAGGGCATGAGTTGAAGCTACAGTGTGGTAAATTTAAAACGAATCGGAGAAAATTTTTCTTCACCCAACGTGTAATTAGACTCTGGAATTCGTTGCCGGAGAACGTGGTACGGGCGGTTAGCTTGACGGAGTTTAAAAAGGGGTTAGATAGATTCCTAAAGGACAAGTCCATAGACCGCTATTAAATGGACTTGGAAAAATTCCGCATTTTTAGGTATAACTTGTCTGGAATGTTTTTACGTTTGGGGAGCGTGCCAGGTGCCCTTGACCTGGATTGGCCACTGTCGGTGACAGGATGCTGGGCTAGATGGACCTTTGGTCTTTCCCAGTATGGCACTACTTATGTACTTATGTACTTATGTTGCAGAGACAGGGTGGGGATGAGGATGGGGATGTCCCCATGTCACTCTACTCTGGAACTTGTTCCCAGAGGATGTCATAAACACAGTTGGTGTAGCTGGGTTTAAAAAATGTCTTGACAAATTCTTGCATGAAAAGTCCATAACCCATTATTAAGGTAGACCTGGGGAAAGCCTCTGTTTATCCTTGGGGTTCAGTAGCATGGCATCGTGGTACTTTTTAGATTTTGCCAAGTGGATCTGGATTGGCCACTTTTGGAAACAGGATGCAGAGCTACATGGATCATTGGTCTGTGCCAATATGGAGAAAAGGCGGCTGTGGGGAGATATGATAGAGGTCCATAAAATAATGAGTGGAGTTGAACGGGTAGACGTGAAGCGTATGTTTATGCTTTCCAAAAATACTAGGACAAGGGGGCATGCGATAAAACTACAATGTAGTAAATTTAAAACGAATCGGAGAAAATTTTTCTTCACTCGTGTAATTAAACTCTGGAATTCATTGCCAGAGAATGTGGTAAAGGCGGTTAGCTTAGCGGAGTTTAAAAAAGGTTTAGATGGCTTCCTAAAGGAAAAGTCCATAGACCGTTATTAAATGGACTTGGGAAAATCCACTATTTCTGGGATAAGCAGTATAAAATGTTTTGTACATTTTGGGGATCTTGCCGGGTATTTGTGACCTGGATTGGCCACTGTTGGAAACAGGATGCTGGGCTCGATGGACCTTTGGTCTTTCCCAGTATGGCAATACTTATGTAATATGGAATTCTTATGTTCTTAGGACTTAAGAACAAGAAACTAAAAAGTCTTACTTGCATAATTACTTCTTCTTTTCTATAGCTGTTCCTTCACATGAAAGATGTACAGTATGTTATGTACATCAGTGAAAAGCTGTACATTTTAGAAAGAATGTGAAAAATGATGCTGAAAGAGAAAGCTTTCACAAGGCACTATGTTACTCAATGTAGAAAATGTGCAGGATGATGCACTGGTGAGACAACTCAGATATTAAAGACTAGAATCAACATGCATAAACATAAAATCACATGCCTCAAAGCAAATCATGTGGGGAGAGAGATGATCCTTAAGTACCAAGAAAAACAGTTGGAGACCAAGAAAATGATGCATAAAGATACAGAAATATTTCCTGTCGTTTTGGGTGCCACAGGCTTGATCAAAAAACATCCAAGTGCTCCTGAAAATTGCCAATCCGTGTTACATCTTATGAACTCCAGTAGGAAGCTCTCTTTGGCACAATGCAAGTATTATGGCAAGAGTTAGAAGTAAATCTGAAAGACAGATCATACTCCACATGCCCTGGCTTTAGAAATTACTGTCATGCTAGGCACAAAAATAACCCATTTGGAGAAATTGCCCCCGAGACAGACCAAGGCGACATCTCCATAAGGGAGCACTTTTCAGAACCACAGCACTGCATCAGACCTTATGATCAGAATGCTCATTGGAAATGTTAAAATCCAAAACCTTAGATTTTTTTTTTTTTATTATTAAAATGACTGGATATTTTGGGATCAAAGATACGAGATTTCTAAAGTACTACAGAGTTGCTAAAACAAGCTGAATTTTAATTCAGCGTCCAAATGCTTAAAGTGCATTAAACAAAACAACAAAAAAAGAAAAATAAATTTTACTCCCAGTGCAACAAACTAATAGTACACATATTGTTGCACTATTAAATGTCAAGTGCACAGACAACTGTGCACACAAAGCTGCAGTAGTTTGCACAGACTGCCATAAAAAGAGTGCTATTCACTACATCTGAGCAATTATCAGTTCCTTGTCATTAAAGGGACCAAACACCATTCAGTTTTGAAAACACATCATTGCAGAGTGTGAATATTAAATGATGGCTATATCAGCACTTACTGTTCAGTCCCTCATCCTCCCACTGAGCTTAGCAGGCAGGCACTTCTCTTTAATTATAGTAATCAGAAGGTGGATTCATTTGGCTCACATTTTTTAAGATACAGGGAAGGAACAGGTTAGTGTGTTCACTCTGCTGAAAAGTTTTAATTTTTTTTTCTTTTCTTTTAATACTGGGGGCTGGAGGTGGGGGGGGATGTCCACTCAGCCTGCTGTATCTTAGACATTTGGAGCAGAAGGGTCAGGATTCTACTTGCAGTCCACGCATATCATGCCTTTCAGCACCTGCTGGTCTTTTGTTTTGATTACTTTGTAAGGGGATGGATTAAAGTTTGCAATGACTTCATGTGTACATCACCATTTTTGTATCAATCAGATGTCAACTCTGGATTATTTACATTCTATAATATTCTATTTTTCCCTAGTGCTCCCACAACAATTTGATCCAGGTCTTGTTTTACCCAATAACATGCATGGATTTGTGGCTCCAATTTACTAATGAAAAAACATCCTGTACATGTTAATCTGAAACAAAGACCAGCCAGCTGGCAAACCTGAAGGATTAACACGACAACCACATAAAGCTGTGCACTGCAGTAATTTTAGGGAAGTTTAAGTTTCTTTATAGTACAGAACAGGGTATGATCACAAGCATCCATCTGTAGACCCTTCTTCAGGTGTTTACTACAAATCCCAACCTCTATCACCCTGAAACCCAGATATTTTGCCCTGACGCCCAGGTGTTCTGTACCTGTCACCTACATAGCATCTTAACTCTCTTGTAGAGAGTTGCACAGGAATGATAGCGGAGATCCCCTCCAGGTCCACAGCTCCAGTGGAGGTGAGCCTCAGGATACCCTCCTTGAATATACCTCAATGCACCCTGGTGGTCTCTTTGGGGCAGGAAAGATCCCACTATTTCATGCCTGCTACCACTGACCCGCTCACTGCCCCCACTTCATCAAAATGGCTACCAAGACTTCAAGCAGTGGCCCCAAACGATGTCTTGCGAGGCCACAGCTTGACGTCTCAGCAGCGAGCAACCAGCAACAGGAAAAAGTGGGGATCTTTCCTGCCCTGAAGAGGCCACTAGACCACCAGGGTGCACTGAGGTACATTGGGGAGGGCATCCTGACTCAGTGCTGGAGGGGAGGTGGATGGAGTAATGGGTGGGTGGAGTGTGGGTACAGGGAGGCAGGCAGGGATGGAGTGGGACTAGAACTGGAAAAAAAAGATTGGTAAGGGCGACTACTTGGAGTGGAGGAAGGGAAAAGGAGGAAGAGAGCATATGGAATAGTTGGGGATGAAGAAGAGGGGAGCATGCTGCTGGTGGATGGGAGGGAAAGAAATGGGGGACATGGATGTTTGTTTTTTAATGTATCTTTTTACATTTTGTATTTAGCAGAGTACCAAAGAAAATACATTTATGTTACTTTTACCAGTATTTTCACTGCTTATAGAATATGGCTTTATGGGGGGACGGTCAAGGTGCCTGTGGAGTGGGGGCAAGGTGGGGATGGAGTAGAAGTAGTCCACAGCACGGGGAGGGTTAACCAGCTGGAGTCTAGAAGTGCAGCTGGCTGGAAACTATATATGGAAGTAGCTGGTTATCTCGTGTAGAGTGAGGGAGGAAGGGTGGCTGACTAGGGAGGTTCGACACTGTTGGGAACAAGAATATTGTGGCTACAAGAAGGAGACTATATTGCCAGAAATGAGTATGGAGATTAAGACGAACAGTGTTGGGAGAAGATAAGAGTCAAGAAGTGTGCTGAGAATGAGAGACTCGAGAAAGAAAGACCGGTGGGGACCCAGGACATAGAAAGGAGTGGAGGAGTGGCTAGTGGTTAGGGTGGTGGACTTTGGTCCTGGGGAACTGAGGAACTGAGTTCAATTCCCACTTCAGGCACAGGCAGCTCCTTGTGACTCTGGGCAAGTCACTTAACCCTCCATTGCCCCATGTAAGCCGCATCGAGCCTGCCATGGGAAAGCGCGGAGTACAAATGTAACAAAATAAACGAAAAGGTAATCACTCGGGCACAGCTAACTCACAGCATGTTTGCAGCAAATGAAATCTGCTTTACTGAGCATCCCCTTCCACGCACTAATGGAAAAGAGTCTCAGTAAACCGAGATGTACAGGAGATGCTGCAAATCTGTGAACAAGTACCTAAGAAACTTAGAAACTAACGGCTAAGGGACCCTTTCAAACTTCTTCCCAATAAACCCTCTTGCTCTTCACAGGGCACGAGGGAGAAAGCCCACCGAACACACTGACTCGTATGTTTTTGAGCTGGTTCCTCAGTCCAAGGAAAATCTGTCACGAAACCTTTCGTTCTCTCGTCTCAACTCAAACAAAAAGCTAAGCTTGCACAATCCTTACCAAGCGCAGCGCTTTGCCCTGGCAGCGGATCACCGCAATACTCCCAGACAGCACGAGCAGCCATCACGCTCCACACGCCGAGACTAAATAAATACCGCGCACGCGTCGTTGCACTCCTGGGTCAGAGACAGACTGCAAGGAAGAGGAAGTGGAATGAATCACGCAGGCGCAAGGGGAGGAGTCGGAAATGTAATGACAGAGGACGGCATTAGCAAGGAGGTTTAATAAACAGGAGTGCACGTCAGCCTATCTAGTCCATTCTAAGTAAGGAAGCCAATTAGGACAATCTAAGTTTCTCTTGCCCAGCGCAGCCGTCATCCCCGTTCACTCAAAACAAAGCAAGCAAACCTGTGATGAGCTGCTGCATCCATGTTGTCGGGTTTTGGTGTTTTGTTTTTTTTTAATTTTTGGTCCATCAGTAACAACTAAAGCTGTTTCAGTTGGATAGGCAGTGCTTTAAAAGATGGAGGACACAAGTTTGTTTTCTGGTTTGTTTGTTTTTTTACTTATTGGGCAGCTTTTTTATTTATTTGAAAGCTTTCCATATGTATATATAAATATCATTAAATTATTATTATTATTTATTGCATTTGTATCCCACATTCCCTCACCTATTTGCAGGCTCAATGTGGCTTACATAGATTTAATAACATTGTCATAGTTGGATCTCAGATACAGTTAGTTATGTGTAGCGATTAAGGAAGGGGAGAGGGAAGAAGGAAGAGAGTTGTTAAGGTAGTTATAGAGGGTGTGCGTTCATAATTGAGTGGACTTAGCTTATTTTCAAAGCACTTAGCCTCCCAAAGTTCCATAGAAACCTATGGAACTTAGCCTCCCAAAGTGCTTTGAAAATATGCCTCTCTGTGAGGTTATAGGTTTTCATTGTAGGCTTTGTTGAAGAAGAATGTTTTCAGAGATTTTCAAAACATAATTGTTTCTTTGATTGCTAACAATTGAATATCACTAAAACAGCTTAAAAATTATTATAGCTGGTAGAAACAGCAATTTTAAACTCGTGTTTTGTGCTCATTTTTCTACACTAAAATCTAAATACACTGTATGCAATACAGATGGCCAAATTTCAGTGAGGATATCCTGTTTCCTGATGAGTTCATCTTAAATGTTGTTGTAATCTGCCTTGGGAAGCCTGGAGGCATATTTTCAAAGCACTTTGGGAGGCTAAGTTCCATAGGTTTCTATGGAACTTTGGGAGGCTAAGTGCTTTGAAAATATGCCTCATAGTGTTATAAAGATGGTGGAATATATTGAAATTAAATTGAAGAAGAAATAAACTCTGCTTTCATTGGGGCACATGAAATCACATCTTCATCTGTATCTAAAAGTTTACCTTTTAGATACACAAATGAACCTTGTTTGAGTCACCCATTTGTCGGGTGGGACCACATTTGAGGGTGGAGAAGATCTTGGTTAGGGTAGGGAAGTGCACAAAAGATATGTCCTGGACATTAGGCTGGATGTGACCTGTGCCTATGACATGTGTGAGTTGAAAGTTCGTAGTAAGGTTCAACATTATATTATTAGAGGGGAGGGGTTGGGGAGTAATGGGAAGGAAGGATTCTATGTTAAAAGCTTGATGACAATATATATCTTTTCTACATTTTTATGTATTGATATATGTATTGGTTAATGTGTCATCAATAAAAATGTATACACAAATGGATTATTCTGTTGTTTGAGCATGCTTCAGGGACAAGTGGTTTATAAGTCAAAATAATAAAAATATTTTCTGTCAAACAGATCTCTCATGTGTGGAAACATAACTAAATGGGCTATAAGCCCCTCATGCAGTCCATTGGTTTTCTTATATTTTGTTCTTGTGGTGGCTTATACTGTGCCAGAACTGGACATACAGTGAGACAATATTAGAATTCAGTAACATGCAAAACTTATTTTTTATGTTTTAATCATCTTTATTAAAAGCAAAACATACAGAACAAGAACAAAAATAGTAAACCATCCAACATGGCACGATAAAAACTTTTACAGAGAACATACCCCAAGAACCCTTCCCCACCCATACTCCTCTCCCTCCCTATAAGCCCACCTGTTTCCACCCACCAAAATAACACAACAGATCAGTAGGACTCAAAGCATTTCATAACAAGCACTGCCTCCACTGTATGCAAATCTCTCTAATGAATATTCATTGTCAATATCCTGACTGCCTTGGGTAACTCCAGGACCAGGTTATCCTGGAGGCAGACACGGTCATATAATTAACATTATAATTGTATTTGGGTAATATAACTGAGAAGATGCTATTAAAAATTATATTACAAAGCATGAAGCTGACTTGGTTAACTTCTGCTGTATATCAACCAGTAGTAAATAATAGTAATAAACAATATTAAGTGCATTTTTATAATATATTACTGCATTCTTCAAAACAGAAGGAGCAAGTTCCCACAAACCACCTTTCTCTTTTGATCTAGGCAAAGAAAAAAAATGCTTTCAAATGCTCCCTGGTTTCAACCTAATACATGTTAAATGTAGGATATGAATGTCATAAATAAATAGAAACTCTGAATGTTGAGCACCTGATTCTCATAACATGATGTCTGTTTTAGTGGCCCATTACCAGGAGAAAAAAATATCTGCACAAATATAACATATGCTAGGGTGTCCCTGTACCAGCCCCTCCAACTGACCACTGATTAAGATTTTATGACAAATTACTACTCTACCTATGAAAGGTATTCCGTTATAATACTTCCTCTTTGTACATCCATATGCTGCACAAGCTGGCATGTTTGAGAAAATAAGTGAGATTAAATAAAAATGCTACCAACAATAAAGAATGACAAGGTGAATGCTATAGCTCATAGGTTTGCTTGTTTTGTTTTGAGTGAATGGGGCTGAGAGCCAGGGCTGCCGAGAGGGGGGGGGGGACAGGGGGGACAAAATTCCCCAGGCCCGAGCCTCCAAGGGGGGGCCCAGCGCTGGGGCCTCTCTCCTTTTCCTGCTCCCAGGCCGCCGGCCTTAGTCTCCACCTGCCTACCCTCAGCTCCCTCGACAGCCCCCTTCTGTCTGCCACAGGGCCCCCTGCATTAAAAAAAAATCTCTAATTGGCAGCACAGCGCCTTGCGTCTGTGTGAAAGCGGCAGATCATCTCGGGCCTTCCCTCACTGTGTCCTGCCCTAGGGCGGGGCACAGTGAGGGCAGGCCCAAGGAGAGGCGATCTGTCTCTTTCACACAGAGGTGAGGCGCTGTGCTGCCGATTCAGAACATGCCAGTTTGTGCAGCATATGGATGTACACAGAGAAAGTGTAATAATGGAATAACTTTTCATAGGTAGCTTAGTTTTTTTTTATTTTTTATAAATCGTAATCAGTGTGTAATTTGGAGGGGCTGGTTATAGGGACAGGGAAGAACCCGACACTCTGCCCCGAAAACATGCTAGGGCTGCAACCTGGACTCAAAGCGAGTTATAGGCTAACCCTTTCTGTAAGCTGTCCTGCAAAAAGGCCAAGGTTTGAGCCACCGACTCCTGAAAAGGGGACCACACTCGGGCCTCACACCAGTCAACAAAGGTGCGCCAAACATTGGCATACGCCGTTGAGGTAGACCGCTTGTGAGCCTGCAATAAGGTAGTTATTACTACCTCTGAATAGCCCTTTTTCCTCAAACACGCCCGTTCAAGGCCATAAGACCAAAGCTGCAGGGATCCTCTATCTGAACTGGCCCCTTATGAAGAAGGTTGGACAGATCCAGAAGTCGAAAAGGCGGCTCCACTAGAAGCCGCACCAAGTCCGCACACCAAGGGTGCTGGAGCCAATCCGGAGCATGACCCATCCTGGGTGCTGAGCGATCAAGAGTAGAACCCCCCTGATCAAGGGCCATGGGGGATAAATATACAGAAGATACAGAAGAGTGTCCTCGGGCCATGGCTGAAGAAGAGCTTCCAGTCCTGCAGACCTGGGTTTTTTCCTTCTGCTGAAGAAGACTGGCACCTTGGCATGCACCTGGGTCGCCATAAGGTCTATTGACAAAGTGCCCCAAAAGCAACTGGAACACCTTCACTGACAGCTCCCACTCCGCTGGATCCAGGGTGTGTCAACTGAGAAATTCCACCTGCACATTGCTCTGACTCCCGATGTGTGCTGCCGACAGGCATAGAAGGTGAGCCTCTGCCCACCAGAGGAGGCAATATGCCTCAGTCACCAGGGCCGGGCTCTAAGTACCGTCTCGACGATTGATATAAGCTACCGCTGTCGTGTTGTCTGAAAACACCCAGACCTCTTTCCCTGACAGCAAGGTCTGAAACTCCTACAGGGTGTTCAAAACTGCCCGAAGTTCCAGGCGATTGATGAGCCAACCGTCTTCCATCATCGTGGACCAAGTTCCCTGGGCATAATGTTGAAGACAAAGAGCCCCCCCCCAACCAGAGAGACTGGTATCCGTGACTATGACTACCCACTGCGGAGCCGCCAGAGATACGCCCTTCTACAAGTGGGGACCATAAAGCCACCAGGTCAAACTGCGCCTCGTCCAGGGAAGCCACAGCAGCCGGTGTCGATAATCCTGAGAGACCGGAGACCATCTGTGGAGAAGCGAGGACTGAAGAGGCCCCATGTGAGCCCTGGCCCACAGAACTACCTCCAGGGTCGCTGCCATTAACCCCAAGACCTGAATGCAGTCCCAGCCCAGGGACTCGACAACTTCAGAAGGTTGGAAATCTGAGAACAGAGTTTGACCACATGCTCCTCCAGCAGGAAGACAAGTCCCAACACTGTATTGAATTAAGCTCCCAGGTAGTCCAACTGCTGAGAGGGAACTATATGACTCTTGTGGAGGTTGGTAACCCAACACAAAGACTGCAACAGAAGAATGACCCGGTCGGTGGCCTTATCACTCTCCTAAACCAAGTCCACTCAAATCAACCAGTCATTCAGGTAGGGATGGACCCTGATCCCTTCTTTCCACAGGAATGCTGCTACTACCACCATGACTTTGGAGAATGTCCATGGAGCAGTAGAGAGGCCAAAAGGCAGCACCCAAAACTGGAAATGATGACCCAGAATGGCAAAATGCAGGAAACGCTGATGTGGAGGTCAAATGGGGATATGAAGATATGCCTCCTTGAGATCCAATGCCATGAGGAACTCTCCAGGCTGGACTACTGCCACGACAGACCACAACATCTCCATGTGAAAATGCCATACTCTCAACTGGTTTAGCCTGCAAAGATCGAGGATGGGCTGAGAGGAGCTCCCTTTTTGAGGCACCACAAAATAAATGGAATACCACCCCGTCTGTGCCTTGCGAGGCAGGACAGGAACCACTGCCCTGAGATCCAACAGGGAACAGAGAGTGGCGTTGACTGCCGCCTGTTTGGAGGCGGAAGCACATCAGATTCCAAAAATGCATTGCCTACAGGAGAGGCAAACTCTAGCTTGTAACTATCTCTGATAATATCCAAGACCCATTGGTCTGAAGTAATCTTGGCCCACTCTTCATAGAAGAGAGTCAGATGACCCCCAATCCTGTTTACGGAAGAATGGGCCGTCACCCCATCATTGCACAGGTCGCCTTGAAATGCCTGGTCACAAAGAGGAGACCGTGGACCGTTTATCATCTCGAAAGGAAGAACGCTGCTAGAAATGGCTCTGCTGAAAGGTAGCCGCAGGACGACTGGGGCAATAACATCGAACCTCTCTCAGGCAAGGTCGTGAAGAAGCAGTCCGCGGAGCAGATCTAGCTCTGTCTTCTATGAGGCATTGACCTTTAGAGTCACCCAAATCCTTGACAATCTTTTCCAAATCTTCTCCAAACCGAGTTAGTCACTGGTTAGAGGCTAAGTCCGCCGCCCAATGGCGTAACCACAATAAATGGCGAGAAGAAACCACTAGCACCATTTGCTTAGCTGAAGTATGGACTACATCGTAAAGGGAGTCAACTAGATAAGCTAAACCTGATTCCAAGTGAGCGGCGACAGACTCATAATATAAACCCTCATCAGGGTTTTGCTCCTGAGCCTGATGAAGCAAACTAAGGCACACCCTGGCCGCATACGAACTAAAAATCAAGGCCTGGATAGCCAAAGCGGATACCTCAAAGGTACGCTTCAGAGAGGCTTCCAGGTGAAGGTCCTGCATGTCCTTGAAAGCTACACCACCTTCCACAGGAAGAGTTGTTTTCTTGGTGACCGCAGTCACCAAGGCATCCACAGTAGGGAGAACATGTCCGCTTGATCAGAAACCACCGGATAAAGGCGAGATTGCCCTGGACACCTAAAAGGACCCCTCAGGATCTGACCACTGAGCTGAAATCAGCTCCTGAATGGCCTCGTATACCAGGAACACCTTAGAAGGCTTCCGTGTGTTGGTCATTTTAAGACTGACCAAGGAAGAAGATTGCGAATCAGGATCAGCAATATCTAAAGCCGCCAAGGCATTAGAAATAAGTGATGGAAGCGCATCCTTATGGAAAATTTGGACTGCAGTAGGATCATCAGACTCCTGCTGCACTAATTCACCCTCCTCCAACTCATATACCCTAGATGGGTGGAGGGAATCCCACGAAAACGCAGCAATGGAAGGCAAAGGGGAGCCAGGGCCCAAAGACACCCCCTCAGAAAAAGAGGTTATCTTTCTCCTCTTTGGAGCCTGGTTCTCCGGAACCAAGTTTAATACCTGATCAAAACCTGACCCAGAGCTGCCTAAAGGCAACAAGGAACCCTGCAGGGAATGCTGAGGGACCGCCTTCTTTAGCATATAGGCCTGGTGTAGCAGGAGAACAAACACAGGGAGAACGGCTCTCCGGAGCTTCCAGGCACAGAAGGGGTCTCCAGAGTCAGTAATGAAGGAGAGGAAGAAGTGCTTCTAGAGTTATTAGAAACTCTGTTGCAGCGTGCAAGGGCTCCGAAACTGCCAACAGCTGACTGGCGGGAGCCGTGTCAGAAGGCAAATGCAAAATGGCACACACACACGCACCATCAGCACGGGAAACAGAAGACTTCATGATGGGTGCCAGATCAGCCAGCAAAGGTTTAGAACAGCCCACCAGACACAGCCCTGTTGCAAATCTCTTTTTACTGCAGCGGGAACACAGTTCCGCCACCTCCGCCACCATGCCGATGGCCACTCCGCGGAAAGGGGGAATAAAGGTAAAACACTCGCTTGACGCGAGCAAACAGCACAGGAAACCTCCCAGAACAAAACCACTGGTCAGACAGACAGTAAAACACCAGATGTATGCCATTCCTGCTTCCTCTTGTTTTTTTTTTTGTTTGTTTTTAAACCAGCTGCACAGAGGAGCTGTATAACTAGTACTGAAGCTGTTTTCTCTCTCTCTTTTTTTTATGGTGAGGAAGGGTAAATTAAGTTGGGTCGTTAGGATAGGCTTGTTTGAAGAGGTATGTTTTCAGCAGCTTTCGGAAGCATAGATGTTCGTTTGTAGTTCGGATGAATCTTGGTATGGCGTTCCAAAGTTGGCTGCCTATAACGGAGAAGTTGGATGCATAGTAGGTTTTGTATTTGAGACCTTTGCAATTAGGCAGGTGAAGATTGAGATATGTTCGAGATTTGGACCCGTTCCTGGCTGGAAGGTCGATTAGATTGGTCATGTAACTTGGAGATTCTCTGTGGAGGATCTTGTGGATCAGTGTGTGGGCTTTGAAATGTATTTGTTCCTTGATGGGGAGCCAGTGGAGTTTTTCACAAAGAGGTGTTGCACTTTCGAATCATGATTTACCAAAAATGAGTCTGGCTGCCATGTTTTGTTTTAAATGTACTATTTAGTAACTTTGTGTGCCCACCAGTCTTTCTTAAACAATTGATTTGACTTTACCTGTGCCACTCCACTCACGATTTCATAGACCTCTATCATATCCCTCAGCCGTTTCTTCTCCAAGCTGAAGAGCCCTTGCTTCTTTAGACTATCCTCATGAGAATAATTTCCATCCCTTTAATCCTTTTGGTTGTCCATCCCTATACCTTTTCTCATTTGGCTTTCTCTTTTTCGAGATGTGGTGAGTGAGGCAAAGGGGGGTTGTATTTGATATACCCAGTGGTGTGCTGGAGCAGGCTCTCACAGGCTTGCAAGAGCCGATTGTTAAGTTTTTAAGAATTTTGGGAGCCGGTTGTTAAAGTAGGGCCCTCCGTGGCTACTTTAACAACTGGCTCCCAAAATGTGGGCTTGGGCCCCCTGCTGAATTCTCTTTTACTTTGCTAGTGAGGATGCTGAGCCCTGCCAGCCAAGTAAATAGACTGCTGCTGCTCCCCGCTCCTTGTTTCCACCTCTGAGCAGCAGGCTGGGACTTCTCCAGCATGTGTGAGAAGTTTCAGCATGCTGCTCAGAGCAAAACGTTGGGAGTGGTGGTAGTTCACTCTCATGGATCTTCCTCCACCCCCATCCCCTTATCTGTTGGTGTTCCCCAGGGATCGGTCCTTGGACCCCTTCTCTTCTCAATCTACACCTCTTCCCTGGGCTCCCTGATCTCATCTCATGGTTTCCAGTATCATCTCTATGCTGATGACACCCAACTGTATCTCTCCACACCAGACATCACCGCGGAGACCCAGGCAAAGGTATCGGCCTGCTTATCCGACATTGCTGCCCGGATGTCCAACCGCCACCTGAAACTGAACATGTCCAAGACCGAGCTTATCGTCTTTCCACCAAAACCCACTTCTCCTCTTCCTCCACTTTCTATCTCAGTTGATAACACCCTCATCCTCCCCGTCTCATCTGCCCGCAACCTCAGAGTCATCTTTGACTCCTCTCTCTCCTTCTCTGCGCATATCCAGCAGATAGCCAAGACCTGTCGCTTCTTCCTCTTTAACATCAGCAAAATTCGCCCTTTCCTCTCTGAACACACCACCCAAACTCTCGTCCACGCTCTCATTACCTCTCGTCTGGACTACTGCAACTTACTCCTCACCGGCCTCCCACTTAGCCATCTATCCCCCCTTCAGTCTGTTCAGAACTCTGCTGCACGTCTCATATTCTGCCAGAACCGATATACTCATATCACCCCTCTCCTCAGGTCACTTCACTGGCTTCCGATCGGATACCGCATTCAATTCAAGCTTCTCCTTCTTACCTACAAATGCACTCAGTCTGCTGCCCCTCACTACCTCTCTACCCTCATCTCCCCTTACGTTCCCGCCCGTAACCTCCGTTCACAGGATAAATCCCTCCTCTCAGTACCCTTCTCCACCACCGCCAACTCCAGGCTCCGCTCATTCTGCCTCGCCTCACCCTATGCTTGGAACAACCTTCCTGAACCCTTACGCCAAGCCCCCTCCCTGCCCGTCTTCAAGTCTTTGCTTAAAGCCCACCTCTTCAATGCTGCGTTGGGCACCTAACCCTTACCGTTCAGTGAATCCAGACTGCCCCAATTTGACTGCCCCTATCGGACCGACCGTTCACTTGTCTATTAGATTATAAGCTCTTTGAGCAGGGACTGTCTCTCTTTGTTAAATTGTACAGCGCTGCGTAACCCTAGTGGCGCTCTAGAAATGTTAAGTAGTAGTAGTAGTAGTCCATTTATTGGCTGCCAGCAAAAGTATGCCTAGCGTGCCCACATGAAGGAAGGGAGGCAGTGTTGCCAGGTGGGCGGTTTTACCGCCCAATTGGGCGGTTTTCCGCGACCCGCCGCGGGAAATTTTTGCCCGCGGCGGGTTGCGTTTTTTTGGGCGGTTTTTTGGCCGGCTTTTCGGCCGCGGTGGGCGGGGTTAGTGACGTTGGGAGGCGGGGTTAGTGACGTTGGGAGGCGGGGTTAGTGACGTGGGAGGCGGGGTTAGTGACGGGGGAGGCGGGGCCGATGACGGGGGAGGCGGGGCCGATGACGGCGGGGGCGGGGTTGATGACGGCGGGGGCGGGGGTGTCAGGGGCGGGGTTTGAGTTTGGGCGGGTTTTGGGCTGGATTTTGGGCTCCTTTAGGCTGGAAAAAAATTTTCCACCTGGCAACCCTGAAGGGAGGGAGGAAGATGAGAGAGGCAAGTGTTACTCCCCCACCCCGGCCATCCCTAGCCCTTCCAACTGCAGAGCTGGCTACGTGGGTCCGGAGAAAAAGCCTGTTGTTAAAAATGTACCAGCACACCCCTGGATATACCTACCACCTTTCTGTCGTTACAATCAAAGCGGTCTACAAATACATGTACTTATTTTGTACCGAGGCATTGGAGGGAGGATTGACTTGCACAGCGTCCCAAGGAACTGCAATGGGAACTGAATCCAGTTCCCCCGGGTTCTCCTACTGGTCTGAACTAATCATTAGATTAGTGAAGCGATACAGAGCGACATGTTACTTTGTTGTATTTTCTACTGCTTTCCTTATTGTTTTATGATTATCTGGGTTCTATTAATACTTTTGCATTTGAAAGAGATCGTAGATATGCTGCTGCTGCTGCTGCTGCTGCTGCTGCATTTGAAACAATTAGCTGTTGGGTTTAAAAAATGCATTTAATGAGACCTTTCAAACACTCGCTCTTCTATCGGGCGCTCTTAGTGACATATACACACGCACGCACTTCAGTAGTGCACGGCACGTGACGTCGGTCGCGTCAGCAACCAAGGCGTGGGGACTGGGGGAGGAATCTGGTTGCTCATTGGCTGTGGCTTTTCTGTGCCCGCACCGTGGTAGTGTCGTCAGTTCCGTTTGACATAGAGGCTCCTACAAGCTCCGCCGCCGAGAGGGAGTGGAGGTGGGAAAGAAAAGAAAGCCGGAGTGTTTGAGCTGTACCGGTGAGGAGCTCGGCGTCTATAGGGAGGGTGCAACGCTTGATGTTTTGGGAGGTCTGGGTTTGGTTGATGTCGGCGGGGATGTGGAGCTAGATATACGTGCGCACGCGCAGGCGTTCTGATAGTTGTTCCCCCTTTTCGGGGTTGTCTTTGTGGCTCTGTCGCTTTGTAATGTAACTGTGGTGTTAGCCACAGTTGTTCCCTCATTCCTTTCTAGCTTGTTTTTGGGGATGTATAAAATATGTTGCTATATAGACCTTAGTGCTTTGATGTTTATAAACCACAGGTAGAACAAATGCTGCGAGTGAAAATGTACGTGGAGAGCCATCTGACACCCCCCCCCCCCCCCTTTTTCATGGGAAAAAATTGCAAAGAGGGGAAAAAATGTCTTTATCCTGGGAACAAATTAGAAAGAGAATTCTGAAATCCATTTACTCTGGTTCTCTTCGAGGCCCCAAACAGAATTCTTCGCTATGCATTTGGGGATTCAGTAGTGGAAGTAATTGAAAGTTAGAAGATCTGGGACAAGTGTTTATTTTTTTCATAGTAAAAATGTGGGCCTTTTTGGGAAGATGTCTCTAAATGGGTTAGTTTCGTGCATACCATGCTAATGAACTTCGCTCCTAAGCTAGGGTATCTCTCAAATTTACTGTAATGCTTTTCACAATACTTCAAAGCAAATCGCTTTCTTCTGGTGCTTAGAAAGATGTTATTAAAAATTCTTTTCAATAGAGCTGGTGGTACCCAAACTGATGGAGAAATACAATATCTTTCTGTGACATTTTTATGGTCTCTCTCTCTCTCTCTGCATTTCTGGGTAATTGAGGATCTTCTGTCTCTTTTATGATCCATAGAATAATCACTTCAAACTGACACCTCAATACTCAGTGTTGTTCTGGTGTTTACCTTTTACCCCTACATCCAGATTTGTATTGATTGTGATGGGAATGTCCCAAGTGTTTATAACCGTGTCATTCTTTGATGGATGAGATGTGCCACTTTATTGTGCCTTTCTGTATAGAAATTTTATTTTATTTTTGCCAACAGGACTTCACAGCCAGTTATGAGATGAGTAACTTTCTAGCTGTTGCGTAGAAAATCTATAGATGCCTTTTGTTCTGTGTTTGCTATGTATCATCTCAACTGTAATCCAGTGTCCTGGGCTGCAACTATCATTTGCTGATAGGTTTCAATTCACCTCTCCTCAACCATTCATGTGTCTGATTTGGAGTAACACTTTGTATTTCCATTATATTTATGCATTTGCCACTTATTTTTCCCTATTTGCTGGTCTAATTCTGTGAAGTTTTTTTTTTTAATTCTTTTGCTTCCTTCCCTTTGTATACTGGTGGACTCTGTCCTTCTATTAATTGCAATGCTTGTCCAGCTGTAAGTCTCCCAGAAGTCAAATTTACTAACTGCTTGCATAGAGACAGCAAGGGAAAACAGTCCTGGTAGATCAGGCCCTAATGAGCTGCAGCAGACCTCAGAGGGAATACCCCTAAATTTTGGAGTCGGTGGTGGCAAGGAGGAGGGAGCAGCAGGAGAAGTCTCAATGGCTGGCTCCTAAATTCAAAGAAAACTTGTCAAGCACCAGAAGGGGGTATATAGGCATGTGCCTATTGAGTAATCCAGCACTGCCTCCAGGAACTCATGCCAAACCTTTTGTTTTGTTTATTCACTGTTTTTTGGTTTGTTTACTCAAAAACAAATTTTTATTGATGAAAAACAACAATAGAACGGATTTCAGATTCCTCAAGGAACGTACAGGGTCTCGATACAGCAGTCATAAGAAGTTGTAAATCACCATTTTGTATATAAAGTAATAAACAGAAACCCGACTGTAGCTTAAAAAAAATAATGTTATTGTTATATGTACATATATTCATTCTGGATCTAAAGTTATATTTACTAGTACTTTGGATACAGAAGAAAAAATTTAAATCCTAATAAGGTCGGAGTCGAAGGTTTGATGTACCGACTCCACAGCCCTGATCAGAATGCTCCATCCATCTGTCTTCATCCTGTAGTTGTGTTACTCTATGAGGACCATCCCATGTTTTGGCAAGTCTAGGTAGCAGCTTTCCCTCCCTTCTCCCCATTTCCAAATGTGTATAGATTATATTTGCCGTGCTCTAATGCCAGCACAGCCCATTCACTTTGAATGGGCTGTGTCTGTATTGTTACAAGGCCGCCGCTAGTATGACTTAGTAAACAGGGGTATATTTGTAAAACAAATGGGATTTTACGACGTCAGTGAATCGTCTTATTCAGAGCTTGCTGTGTCTTCAGGAGTTGGACTTTAGTGTGGGATGAAGGGTGTGTGCCATAAGCCTGTGTATTCTTCCTGACTTGGAGTTCCAGCATTTTGTTAATGACTAGAATAGGCTAATATTTCCCCTGCTGTACTGCCCTTGCAGCATCCCAAAACAGGGTAGGCTGCTGCCTATGAGCCCCATTCAAGGCATACATCCTTCATTTAGGGAGTATAAATTCATGAAACTTCTCATAAGTATAGAGGTCCTGAAGAAACTTCCAGAGAGAAGATTTTGAGATGGAGGGCCAAAGTTGGAGCTTGATCCAGATCATGGTGTGATCAGAGATAGCAAAGGGGCCTATTCTTGCATATCGAACCTTTGTGAATAAATTCCTGGCTACCAACAATATGTGATTGTGTTGAATGATAAATGGATATAATCATGGCCCTGTGGGTGCAGAACCTTTGAGACATCTAAAATACCTAAAAGAATGTATACTAAAGAAAGACTTCTACTAGGGTCATAATGGTGGTGGTGCTGATGGTGGTGGGCTTTGCCCAACAGTGGGTCATGAACACAGTTAAAATCTCCAAGGACTAGAAGAACGTGTTCAAATTGTTGAATATGCACTATCGACCTTTTATAAAAATGTGGGTCATAAGTGTTCATGGCATAGACATTACAAAGCAATAATGGTTATCCCCTGTGAGACGAGCTACAATATATTGGCCCCCAACATCTGCTATCACTGTGTGTTGGATCATTGTCAAACCCCTATGAAACAAAATAATTGTTCTTGCTTTCTTATTTGGCGTAGTTTACTGTGTTCAAAGGAATTTAGGTGTGCTTCTTGAAGAAATACTACAAAAGCCCTGTGGCAGTTTAGAGACAGAAGGATTTTGCTATGTTTAATAGGGGAGGACCCCCCCCCCCCATACATATTTCAGGATAGAATCTTAAGCATTCCTATGCACTAGTTCTCACGACCCTCTGATTTATTATCTGCTATGGAAAACCTGGGGATATGGTCCCAGCCTCCTTCCCAAAAGTACATGACAAAGTTTTCCCATGATGATAGATTTTTAATCAAATGTATAGATGAAACAATCCTAGAATGGACCCGACACGGTTCGTGTTTCGGCGCACAGCGCCTGCATCAGGGGTCTACATTAAACATAAAAATAATAGTTTAATAATAAAATATATATATGCATGTTAAAACATGTTGTATGTAAACACACACACACACACACACATATATATATATATATATATATATATATATATGTGTGTGTGTGTGTTTATACACATTTTTAAAAAAATACTCTTATTTGTATATATATGTCGTGTATACAGTGGGGGAAATAAGTATTTGATCCCTTGCTGATTTTGTAAGTTTGCCCACTGACAAAGACATGAGCAGCCCATAATTGAAGGGTAGGTTATTGGTAACAGTGAGAGATAGCACATCACAAATTAAATCCGGAAAATCACATTGTGGAAAGTATATGAATTTATTTGCATTCTGCAGAGGGAAATAAGTATTTAATCCCTCTGGCAAACAAGACCTAATACTTGGTGGCAAAACCCTTGTTGGCAAGCACAGCGGTCAGACGTCTTCTGTAGTTGATGATGAGGTTTGCACACATGTCAGGAGGAATTTTGGTCCACTCCTCTTTGCAGATCATCTCTAAATCATTAAGAGTTCTGGGCTGTCGCTTGGCAACTCGCAGCTTCAGCTCCCTCCATAAGTTTTCAATGGGATTAAGGTCTGGTGACTGGCTAGGCCACTCCATGACCCTAATGTGCTTCTTCCTGAGCCACTCCTTTGTTGCCTTGGCTGTATGTTTTGGGTCATTGTCGTGCTGGAAGACCCAGCCACGACCCATTTTTAAGGCCCTGGCGGAGGGAAGGAGGTTGTCACTCAGAATTGTACGGTACATGGCCCCATCCATTCTCCCATTGATGCGGTGAAGTAGTCCTGTGCCCTTAGCAGAGAAACACCCCCAAAACATAACATTTCCACCTCCATGCTTGACAGTGGGGACGGTGTTCTTTGGGTCATAGGCAGCATTTCTCTTCCTCCAAACACGGCGAGTTGAGTTCATGCCAAAGAGCTCAATTTTTGTCTCATCTGACCACAGCACCTTCTCCCAATCACTCTCGGCATCATCCAGGTGTTCACTGGCAAACTTCAGACGGGCCGTCACATGTGCCTTCCGGAGCAGGGGGACCTTACGGGCACTGCAGGATTGCAATCCGTTATGTCGTAATGTGTTACCAATGGTTTTCGTGGTGACAGTGGTCCCAGCTGCCTTGAGATCATTGACAAGTTCCCCCCTTGTAGTTGTAGGCTGATTTCTAACCTTCCTCATGATCAAGGATACCCCACGAGGTGAGATTTTGCGTGGAGCCCCAGATCTTTGTCGATTGACAGTCATTTTGTACTTCTTCCATTTTCTTACTATGGCACCAACAGTTGTCTCCTTCTCGCCCAGCGTCTTACTGATGGTTTTGTAGCCCATTCCAGCCTTGTGCAGGTGTATGATCTTGTCCCTGACATCCTTAGACAGCTCCTTGCTCTTGGCCATTTTGTAGAGGTTAGAGTCTGACTGATTCACTGAGTCTGTGGACAGGTGTCTTTCATACAGGTGACCATTGCCGACAGCTGTCTGTCATGCAGGTAACGAGTTGATTTGGAGCATCTACCTGGTCTGTAGGGGCCAGATCTCTTACTGGTTGGTGGGGGATCAAATACTTATTTCCCTCTGCAGAATGCAAATAAATTCATATACTTTCCACAATGTGATTTTCCGGATTTAATTTGTGATGTGCTATCTCTCACTGTTACCAATAACCTACCCTTCAATTATGGGCTGCTCATGTCTTTGTCAGTGGGCAAACTTACAAAATCAGCAAGGGATCAAATACTTATTTCCCCCACTGTATGTTACATTTTATGCTTCAATACTCATGGTTCCTATTGTTTTATATACATACTAGAAAAAAAGGCCCGTTTCTGACACACATGAAATGGGCGCTAGCAAGGTTTTCCTCGGAGTGTGTATGTTTGAGAGAGTGTGTGTGAGAGTGACTGTGTGAGAGAGAGTGAATGTGCGAGTGTGTGTGTGTGTAACAGAGAGAGAGTGAGTGTGGGTGCGAGTGTGTCTGTGAGAGAGAGAGAGAGTGTGTGTGAGAGACAGAGTGTGAGAGTAGGTGTGCGATACACAGACTCTCTGTGAGACCGAGAGAGTGTATGAGATCGAGAGTGTTTGACAGTGACTGTGTGACTCATAGAGAGTGAATGTGATGTAGTGTGAGACATAGTGTGTGAGAGAGAGAGAAAGACACAGACTGTGAGAGAGAGAGAAAGAGAGTGTGTGTATGACAGAGGGATCCCCTCCCTCCTGGTCTGAGGACCCCCTCCCCTATCCCCCTCCCTCCCCTCTCCCCCCCTCAGGTCTCTGGACCCCCTCCACCCCCGCCTCTGGTCTCAGGACCCCCTCCCAACGTCTCCCCTCTTTCTTTCTGCATCCTTCCATCCAGTGTCTCCTTTTTTTTTCTGTACCCTTCCATCCAGCATCTTACCTCTTTCTCTCCCCATCCTTCCACCCATCTACCCTCTCTCCTGATCCTTCCATCTAATGTCTCTCTCCCCCTCCTTCTATCCAGTGTCTCTCTATCTCAACCCTTTTCTGTTCAGTGTCCCTTCTCTCTCCACATCCTTCCAGTCTCTCCCCTTTCTCTCTGCATCCATTCATCCATCTCCCCATTTCTCTCCCCATCCTTCCATCCCGTGTCTCTCTCTCTATCCCCTTCTTTCCATCCAGGCCTGCCCACCCAACACAGACCTGCCAAGTCTCCCATGAAACACGCGGTGCCAGCTCCCATTTTCGGCCACTGTTGCTTCTCCTGTTGAGCTGCAGTGGCTGCTACAAAAACAAAAAGAGCTATTTAAAGCACCAAAAATGTTTTTAAAAAGCAAGCACGGCACCGCAGGCAGCCATCAGGCATTGGCTGTCGGCTCTGCATCCGCTCCTCTCGCCTCTCATGTCGCTGCGCTCCTCCGGGGTCTGCTCCAGGGGCAGTGACGTGAGGAGCGGCTGCAGAGCCGACAGCCAATGCCTGATGGCTGCCTGCGGTGCCGTGCTTGCTTTTTAAAAACATTTTTGGTGCTTTAAATAGCTCTCTTTGTTTTTGTAGCGGCTGCTGCTGCTGCTCAACAGGAGAAGCAGCAGTGGCCGAAAATGGGAGCTGGCGCTGCATGTTTCACGGGAGTCTTGACAGGTCTGTGTTGGGTGGGCAGGCCTGGAGGGAAAGTGGCTGGGCCTGGGCGGCGACCTCAGGGGGGGGGGGGGGTGGAGGGGGGAGCAGCAGTGGCGACGAGGGCGGCAGGGGCGGGGTCCCGGGGGTGGCCCCGGCTCAGTCTGTCGGCGGCCCTGGGTGGAAATGTTGATGCGTGTGGAGGAAGGGCTGAAGCTGCTCCTGCAACGTTCCAATGTCTCTCATTGCGGAAACCATCTCCTGACGTCAGGCAAGCAGGCTTCTACTGCGGGAGAGTGACGTCAAGAGATGGTTACGAACGCAGGTAGCCTCACTGGAATGTTGCAAGAGCAAATTATTATATTAGATGTGTTTACATACAACATGTTTTAACATGCATATATGTATTTTATTATTAAACTACTAGTAAAAGTGGCCCGTTTCGGAGAGCAATGAAACGGGCGCTAGCAAGGTTTTGTTGTTTTAGCGATGTTTGGGGGGAAGGGGTGAGTGACATACCGACACCGTGTGGTCCCGTATCCTTGCATTATTGCAGCTCCTGGATCGGTGCTTCGTGCGTGTGTAAGGTATTGGTGTGTGTCGTTCGGTAGCGTAGCATTGTGGGTGCTGTTTGATTGGTCCTCCGTGGCTCCGCCCTCAACGTCATGACGTACGCGAGGGCGGGGCAGAAAGTCATGGTTCCACTGCGATCTACACCATGACGGAAGTTGGAGTTGGAAAATGTTGCTTCATTAGAACGTTGGGGTTGTGAATTATGTCTGGAAGGGGCGTGGCTGAGGGCATGTCTACTGAGTGAGGGTGAGTGGTCCTGACAGCCTACCCTAAGAAAAGTAGATTCAGTGCTTCACTGAACGTTGGAGGTGAGAATTATTTATATAGATTATTTTTATGTTTAATGTAGACCCCTGACGCAGGCGCTGTGCGCCAAAACACGGACCGTGTCGGGTCCATTCTAGGATTGTTTCATCTACACATTTGATTAAAATTCTTATCCCCTTTTTTGAAGGCTCCTGGTACTTTTTGTTTTGTTGTTTGGGTACAAATGTAACAAATAAATACTGGGACAAACCGAAGGTCCATCAAGCCTAGTATCCTGTTTCCAACAATGGCCAATCCAGGTCCAAGTACCTGGCAAGCTCCCAAAAAAAGTACAAAACATTTTATGCTGCTTATCTTAGAAATAAACAGTGAATTTTCTCAAATCCATTAAAGAATGGCATATAGACTTTTTTTTTAGGAACTTGTCCAAACTATTTTTAAACCTTGCCAAGCTAACTGCCCTCGCCACATTTTCAGGTACCAGATTCCAGAGTTCAATTACATGCAGAGTGAAGAAATATTTTCTCCAATTTGTTTTAAATTTACTAGTTAGCAGCATTATTGCCCCCAGTCCTTGTATTTTTGGAAAGAGTAAACAAGTGATTCCTTAGCGTCCCTCCGGACTGGCCCAGACTGTGACTGATGGGTTGTGTACGCCTTCCAGCAGGTGGAGACAGAGAAAAAAAACTGTGACTCTAGTGAGCCAATAAGAGCCCTTGCCAGCTAGAGAAAGATCCAGTAATCTCAGTCTCCAGCAGGTGGAAGTTGGTGAACCCTTCAGTCTGAAACTTTTTCTATTCTTTTCTCTCTGTAGAGTAAGCTTTAATTGATCAGCTGTTTTGTGTTTATTTTGCCCTTAGCGATGTCGGGGAAACTCCACCGCTGTGCCGCCTGTCAGCGGCGGGCTTTAGGAGCGAGTGGAGTAGCTTCTGAGAACTAGGGTACTGAGGTTGGGCAGTCATCAGTACCGTCAGTTGGGGGTTCCTTCCATTGGGCCGGCGATCGCGTCTCCTTCGCTCCCGTTTTTGGCGGGTCTGTACCTCGGTTGAGTTCCACGGTGCAGCGATCGATAAATCAATGGTGCCGTCGGGAGGGATGGCTCGAGTCTGATGTTGTGGTGCCAGTCGCTTCTTCCCCGTTTTCGGCGGGAAACTCTGCCATTTTGATTTTAATAATGTAGTAGGGAAGTAGCAGTGTAGAGTCCACCGACAGAGATATTTTACAATCCTGATGCAGGGAACCTGGTGCTTTGTATATGAGCCGCGAGCTTGGGGGGGGGGGGGGGGGTGGCTTTAGCCTTCTTCACCCTCTTAGATTGGGCGTCTCTGAGGTATATGATCAGTTGAGTAAAATTTGTCAGGATCTACAGTGTCTTTCAGCTCTTTGCATAGCACTCTGTGCAACACTTTGTGATTCAGAGCAAGTGGAATGGATCAGCTCAGAAGGCAAAGCTATTATATTTAGCTTCCTGGCCAAAAAAAAAAAAAAAAAAAGATTCAGATACCCGTTTGATTTATGTTATATTAAACAGGGGTTCCTCTGTAGCCTGCTCAGTATGTCAGCCTCAGTTAAAAAAAAAAGTGTGTGTGTGTGGGGCGGGGGGGGGGGGGGGTTCTCTCCTTAACAGCCATGCTTTCATATTGTCATTAAGGCTGTGGCTATGTTGTTTTTATTTTGCTGAGGTCTGTAGGGTTTTTGCAGCTTTGCAGATGGCCAGTTTGGTTTCAGGCTGGAAAGGATTCCTTTGGAAAGCAGGATAGAATCAGGCTGCTCTAACCTCATATTTCCTATCCCTCCTCCCCTCTCTCCACCGTTTTTCTCCACCCTTCAGTGGGGTGCAGATGTCTGGAATAAAAAGTTTTTTTATTGCACTTTTCAAGCTTCGGTGTATATTTTTTCTTATATCTTTAGCCCGATGCTGGCTTACCTTCAAACAGCAGTTTTGAATATTTTCAGATCTGTGGACAGCTGTCACCTACCTGGGGTAGTAACAACACTCAGCCCTAACTAGCTTCTTCAAACCAGCCAAAGCAACAGCTTGTCGTCTTATTTGGCTGGACAGACTTATCTGATCAAGGTTGAATGATAACATAAGTGCATAGGCGTTGCCATGCTGGGACAGTGCGAGGATCCAGCGAGTTCGTTTCGCTTCCGTCAGTAGCCACAGCTGTTCCCAGACTGCCCACTAATTCTTTGTATACTGATCCTATGTGAGTTATTCTCAACAGGTCTACTAAACCTTAGGTGGCGGAATGTTGTAATTACATGTCTTCTTATAGCATACTAACATAGGTCTGTAATCATGTATCTTATGCTGTCAGGCACATATCATTTCGTACTCCCGTTCTCAGCAATGTAGGGGTGCGGGCCCAGCCTCTATTTCCGGTAGGCGCTCGATTGACGCCATTTCAGGAGAGGTGGGTCCAGATTACTTAGGATCAGTGGGTAGTGCAGCTTTTTCGAGAAGGGTGCGCATTAGAGTTCGCTCGCCCTTTATCCGATGTTTTCCTAGAATCTCTTTGCCGTTCTCGCATCCTAGCCGGAGCCATCACACATTATCTCGGCAGGTTTCTGGCCCTTCGAGCATTTGGCTCCTGTCCCTCGAGCGGACCAGTGTCAAGGTCGTTACTCTATCCGTTTTTTTACATCTCAAGGCGGTCAATCTAGCCCTCTAGGTGCCCTCTTTCCAAATGCATACTTTGTGGGCCATCATGGTTGCCCAGAGAGTTCCTGACTTCTCTCGATCTTTCAGAAACCTATTTCCACATTCCTATTGGTCCTGCTCATCAACGTTCTCCTGCGTTTTGCTGGGCCAGGTCGGCACTTCCAGTTTCGGGCCCTTCCTTTCGGTCTTGCGTCTGCTCCTCCTACGTTTACCAAGGTCATGGTTGTTGTAGAGGCGGCTCTAAGAATGGCAGGCATTTTGGTGCATCCTTAGACAATTGGTTGATCCGGGTAAAGTCTTATCACGAGAGTGTTCAGGTTGCTGCTCAGGTAGTAGAATTCTTGTAGACCCTAGGTTGGGTAGTCAGTGTCCAGAAGGGCCGTCTTCAGCATTCTCGGTCGATAGAGTATCTGGGGGTCTGGTTCGACACGCACCAGGGCAGTGTGTTTCTGACGCAGACTATGGTCCTCAGGTTGCAGGCTCAGACTCGTCTCTTCTTGCAGAATTTGAGTCCGTTGGCAAGAGACTACCTACAGATCTTAGGCTCCATGACGGCGGCGATCGAAATGGTGCCCTGGTTCAGAGCACACATGCGCCCTCTTCAGAGGTTACTTGTGTCCAGATGGTCGTCCCAGAAGGATTCCCTTCATCAAAGGTTGCCACTTTTGCTCCAAATGAAAACCAGTCTATGTTGGTGGTTTCGGGAGGCCAATTTGACCAAAGGTCTGCCGCTAGATCATCCCAGCTGGACGATGGTGACAGCAGATGTCAGTTGCAGTGGCTGGGGAGCTCATTGTCAGGGGCAGTTTGTTCAGGGTCTCTGGTCTCATCAGGAGACATTGTTTCCATCAACCTGTTTAAGGCCAGAGCGATTTGTCTGGTGCTCCAGTAGTTCCTTCATCTCCTGAGAGGCCGAGCAGTGCGAGTAATGTCAGACAATGCCACAGCAGTAGCATATATCAATCGGCAAGGAGGGACGAGGAGTCTACCATTGGAGAGTGAGGCGTCGCTGCTGTTTCAATGGACAGAAGTCCATCTGGTGGCTTTGTCAGTGGCTTACGTAGCAGGGGTGTCCTAAATGTTCAAACAGATTTTGTAAGTTGGCAAGTGTTCGCTAAGCGAAGTGGCGTTTCAGCTGCTGGTCGATCGTTGGGGGTTACCCAAGATGGATCTGTTTGCCTCCGCACGCAATGCAAAATGTCCTCTGTTCTTTAGTCGTTGCAAGGATCCCAAAGTGCAGGGTATGGGCACTCTTCTTCAATCTTGGCCAGCCGGTCTAGTGTATGCTTTTCCTCCATGGCCTCTGATAGGGCGTCTTCTTCAGGAGGTCGAAACGCACAGGGGATGTCTGATTTTGGTTCTGATCGAGTAGTGTTGCGGCCAGTTCCTTCCTTTCTTCCCAAGGTGGTAACTAGGTTTCATGTTTCTCAGCTGGTGGTATTGCCTGTATTAGGTTCTTTCTCCGGCTCACAGGAGCAGAGACTTTTGAAGTGTTTGGATGTTATACGGGTGTTGAGACACTATGAGGGGCATAATCGAACGCCCATCTCCATGGGCGTCTATGTCCGAGAACGGGTACATGAAGGGGCGGGACAGACTGTATTAAAAAAAAAAAAAATGGCCACCCATCTTTTTTTCGATAATACGGTTTGTGCCCGGCAAATGCATTGGAGTTGTGCGGATTTGAGCTGGGCGGTTTCGTTTTTCAGCGATATTGGAAACCGAAGGCGCCCAGCTCAAAAACGAACAAATTCAAGGCATTTGGTCGTGGGAGGGGCCAGGATTCGTAGTGCACTGGTCCCCCTCACATGCCAGGACACCAACCGGGCACCCTAGGGGGCACTTGTAACAATTAAAAAAAAAAAAAGTAAAATACCTCCCAAGTCCATAGCTCTGTTCCTTTGGGTGCTGAGCCCCTCAAATCCCCCCCCCCCCCAAAAACCACTGCCCACAACTCTACACCATTACCATAGCCCTTATGGCTGAAGGGGGGCACCTACATGTGGGTACAGTGGGTTTTGGGGGCGGTTTGGAGGGCTCTCATTTACCACCACAAGTGCAGTAGGTAGGGGGGATGGGCCTGGGTTCACCTGCCTGAAGTCCACTGCACCCACTAACAACTGCTCCAGGGACCTGCATACTGCTGTGATGGAGCTGGGTATGGCATTTGAGGCTGGTATACAGGCTGGAAAACAAAGTTGTTAAAGTTGGAGTTTTTTTGGTGGGAGGGGGTTAGTGACCACTGGGGGAGTCACGGGTGGTCATCTGGTCATTTAGGGCACTTTTTTGGGACTTGTTCATGAAAAAAAAGGGTCCAAAAAGTGACCTAAATTTGCGCTAAAAACGCCTTTCGTTTTTTCCATTATCGACTGAAGGCGCCCATCTCTCCTCGGCC
This sequence comes from Microcaecilia unicolor, assembly GCF_901765095.1. Lineage (NCBI taxonomy): Eukaryota > Metazoa > Chordata > Amphibia > Gymnophiona > Siphonopidae > Microcaecilia > Microcaecilia unicolor. The sequence continues at coordinate 343,197,923 of NC_044032.1, read as the reverse complement.
GAAAAACACACCCTAGTCCCGCCTTCACCACTCCTCCGACATGCCCCCATCAACTTTGTTCGTTCCCGCGATGGAGTGCAGTTGAAGACGCCCAAAATCGGCTTTCGATTATACCGATTTGGGCGCCTTTGCGAGATGGGCGCCTATCTCCTGATTTGAGTTGAAATCTGGGCGCCCATCACTTTCGAAAATAAGGCTGTATGTTAGGTCTACTGATGACATTCTGCGGTCTTATCGTTTCTTCTGATTGGAGGTGCGCTTAAAGAAATGATAGCTTCAGCTTATCATCTGGGAAATCTGTTCCAGAGCATGTTAAGGCGCACTCTACTAGAGGTCAGGCAGCTTCTTGGGCAGAGCATTGTCTGGTGCCTCCAGAAGACATTTGTAGGGCGGCGACCTGGTCATCTTTGCATTCTTTTTCTAAGCACTACTATTTGGACGCCCTCAGTCGTCGTCAGGTTGCTTTCGGAGCGCACGTTTTGTCGGTGGGGCTGCTAGGGTCCCTCCCATAATTTCACTGCTTTGATACTTCCCATCAGTCACATTCTGGGCCGGTCTGGAAGGACGCTAAGGAAAGGTAAATTAGACCTTACCTGCTAATTTGCTTTCCTTTAGTCCCTCCGGGCCGGCCCAGATCCCTCCCTTCAGATATCTGTGTTTTTGGAAGTTGTTTTTTTTTTTTTTTTTTGGAGCTGTGTTGCTAGTTTAATTCTATATTTAAGAAATAAAAAACAAAAAACAAATTTATAAGTAACAGAAGTGTTTCTGGTTTACTAAAAGGTCCTCTTGAAGGACTGTGATATATTATTAGGCACTCACCCTTTGTTGGCAAAGTGCAGGTGGCTGCTCAGGTTTTTGGATGCACAGGTTATGTATGTCTTCTATAGTTTTACTGTTGCTTTGGTACTTTATTACTGGATCTTTCTCTAGCTGGCAAGGGCTCTTATTGGCTGGCTAGAGTCACAGTTTTTTTCTCAGTCTCCACCTGCTGGAAGGTGTACACAACCCATCAGTCACATTCTGGGCCGGTCCGGAGGGACTAAAGGAAATCAAATTAGCAGGTAAGGTCTAATTTACCCTTCACATCTACCTGTTCTACTCCACTCAGTATTTTATAGACCTCTATCATATCTCCCCTTTGCCATCACTTCTCTAAGCTGAAAGCCCTAGCCTTTTGCCTTTCCTTGTAGGGAAGTTGTCCCATCCCTTTTAGCATTTTTGCATTCAGCTACTGAGATGAAGCTTTCTGTACTAGCATTGACCACTTTTCACAGGACTGAAACATTGGCTTGTGCATTTCCTGTAGCTGGCCCCAGATTATGGAATTCATTACTAGGTCAACTGATTTTGTTCACCAGTACAGCAATTTAGAAAGGTTCTTTAAATACATTTGTATGTGCAGGCTTTTTCCAATTCCTGACATTTAATATGGCATCTCATTAGCTTAGGCTTTCTTGATCTATTGTTGTAAAGTGTCTTGTCAATTTTTGGTTTTGAATTTTTATTTGTTTTTATTATGTAAGCCGCTTAGGGATAGGTGGTGTGTATGTATGTGTATATATGTGTGTGTGTGTTCTTTGGATGGTCTTAGATGTTTTGTGACTTTTGGATGAGCTGTTGCTGCACCCTTGAAGTTATTTGGGCAGGCCAAACCCTCCTGGGAATGTTCACCACTGTACCAGGTCTTCTCTGTTTGGAGATAATGGCTTCCACTGTAGTTTGGTGGAATCCCAGAGCTTTGGCTTTGTAACCCTTTCTAGACTGATTTATTTCAACAACTTTTTTTCTCATCTCTTCTGCAATTTTCTTTGATTCTACAAGAACACTATGGCACAAACATTGTGGTGGCTACTTCACTGTTATGATAAGGTTCAAAATATAGTCATAAAGACAGATCAGAAGAGGCTCCAGCATTGGGAAGTAAGTTCGGTGCCAGGTAGACGTCTATAGTTTGTGCTTCAAAATAGGGCAAAGACAGATTAGGATCTGTTGTTGGACAGACTGGATGGACCATGCAGGTATTTATCTTCCATCATTTACAATGCTACTATTTACAGATTAAGTTTAATACAATAATACAGTATAAATGCAATGTCCTTAGTTTGATTATAAACTATAAATTAATTACTGTATTTGGACTGTAAAATTGACTATACTTTCTACTCTATACAGTATTTGATGAAAACAACTAGTGAAATGGCATATGCCAATGAAGATGGTCTACTGGATCATTTCTGCTTGGTTGTGTGAAGCTGTAAAGAACTTTGACTCTACACAATCAGAACTATGTACATATACTTTGGAGGAAGTGACGTCACCGGCGAGCATGGCTGCCTAAACGCCGAGCTCTCGATCACTCACAGCGTTTTTCTGCATTCCCCCGGCTCACGGCGATCTACTTCTACTTGCCCTGCACGATAGAGACATTCCTCGCACGGGCGTTCTGGGGAGGTGATGCAGGCTCGTGCAGAGGCAGTCAATTTATCCCAATTCACATTCACAGGTGGCACGAGCAAGAAGCACATGGCGGCCCAGGTGGAGGAGGCCTTGGGTGAGCGGGAGATAATCGGAGACCTGTCTTCTGGAGATATGCCCCCAACGCCAGACCAGGCAGGTCCCGAAGAAGGAGTTTTCCCAGAGCTACGCTTCTGGCTACAGGAGATCCGGTCAGACCTGAAGGCAGTACGATCTGACCTGGCAGCTCTAGGGGCTGACCGAGGTGAGATCAAGGAGCTGGGGCATCAGGTGGAGGAGAACAAGGGCCAGATTGATGAGCAGGCAGAGACAATGGGGTCTATGGACAGGCAGATCGCGGACATCCGTATTGGTCAGCAACAAATGGTCGACAAACTAGAAGACCTAGAGAACCGGAGCCGATGCAACAATCTGCGGTTCCGTGGTCTTCCGGAAACCCCAACATACCAAGACAGTGAGTCGGTGGTCCAGCGAGTGGTAAGCTCACTGCTTTCTGCAATTGAGTCACCTATTGCTCCAGACAGTGTAATATTGGAGAGATCCCATCGAGCCTTGGGGCCGACAAGGAATAAACTTCCTAAAGATATTATTGCGTGATTTCAAGCTGAAAGAACGGGTTCTAAAGGCAGCACGACAAGCTAATGATTTCAAATGGGACTCCTACTCCGTGGAGATTTATCAAGATCTGGCATCAGCCACTTTGAAGCGCTGGGCTGACCTGAAGCCTGTCACTGGCAGACTTCGTGAAATGGGTGTCCGGTACAGGTGGAGACACCCCTTTGCGCTGGTTTTCTATAAAGATGGACGTATGCACCAAGTTAAAACTGTTTCAGAAGTGCGTGAGGTCCTCCCTGGGGGTGACCTGACGGTGACACCCTCAAAACCTCGTGTACCTTGGCCTGATTCCGCCTTGAGGTCCCATCCTAAGTGGCAACGAGTGGGGCACAAGCAATCGGCTGGCTGCCTCACATGAGGGTTGATCCGGACTACATATTAAGGTCATTTCTATGCGGACATTGCTGGGCCCCTCATGGGGTCATTGCTTGCGTATGAATGGTGTTGTTTTGGCTATTGGGGCCGATGTTGGGACCTGTTTGATATTTGGGATTGTTATTTTATGGTGCTGGGGGATATATTGATGATCCATAATTTTGCCATTTGTTGCTGTGTGGGGGTTTGATTTAGCGGGATGTATAATCAGTTGTGGGTGTGAGGGTCACGTTCCTTCCCTTGGGCACCTTTTCTGATATGGATGGGGTGTCATGGTTAAGTGGGGGCTGGATGGGGAAGGTGGGATGGAGGGGAGATACATCGCCGAGTGTGAGGGAGGATCTCAATTTGGCATAGGAGGGAGGGGACCTGATTGGGAGTGGGTGGGACTGGGTGGGTGGCTGAATGGTGGTTGGGAATGGAGGGGTTGTAGATGGCCAGAGTGGGGTTATGACACTGTTAGGATGTCAGATATAAACCTAATGCTCCTGAATGTCAGGTGTCTGAATGTGCATATGAAATGTTTCGGGAGCTGGTCTGTATGAAAGTGGACATTGCCCTGATTCAGGAGACCCACCTAAAGCCCCAACACGAACGTGTGTAGACATCGTAATTATCCACTTATGTATTTTGCATCTAATCGTGCGGGGGGGGGCAACACAAAGGGGATTCTGATAGCGTTTAATGATTCCCATCTCTGGTGTATTGAAAAAAACATTTGAGGTAAAGGGAGTCGTTTTCTATTATTATTGTGCCTAATGCAGATCACAGAGAATTTTTCCACCAGTTGGATCAGTTACTACTGATGCATGGGGAGGGGTCAGTGTTAGTTGGGGGGGGGGGGGACTTTAACCTCACCTTCAACCCCCGGCTAGATAACTCGATTGTAACAATACAATACGCCCAACAGAGCCGTTCATTGCTTCATGCATTTTTAGCTAGGTGTCAATTGATAGATCTCTGGCGGCATACTAACCCTGCACAGAAAGAATACACGTATTTCTCCTCAGTCCATCGATCTTACTCTTGTATTGATTTCTGGCAAGGCGATGCCTCAATTCTCCCATGTATTCAGGACCAGCGGATAGTGCCCCGTACATGATCAGATCATAGTCCGGTCGTTCTATGTCTTCAGTCTTGGACTCAGTCGAAAGTTACCCCGCACTGGCGCTTAGACGATGCTTTGCTCTCTGACGAGACTAATGTTCAACAAGTTGAGCGTCTGGTCAAAGAATACATCCAACTAAACAATAACGGGGAGGTTTCACCAGTTGGGTTATGGGAGTGGTTCAAAGTGGTCATGCGAGGGCACCTCATTGCCTTAAAGGCTCACGTGCGAAAAGAGCACCAGCAGGCGGAGAATTCTTTGCGGAAACGTTTGGCTGAGGTGGAAAAACTCATAATAGCGTAACACTTTCGCTCTCCCCCTCAACCTCTAGTAGATCAAGCACATAAACTTTGTCAGGAGCTGCATGAACTGCAACTGGCTGACATCTCGGAGCAGCTGCAGAGGGTCCGACAGACGCATTTTGAATTTGGGAACAAGGCAAGTAGACTTTTGGCCCATAAGTTAAAAAAGCAGGTGAGTCGAGCCCATATTTCACAAATGAGGGATGGCAATGGAGTGGTAACTTCAGACTCAGTGGAGTTACAGCTAATGTTTCAACAGTTCAATGTGAAACTTTACACTTCCGATATTAATCCCTCGGAAGATGACATATTTGCTTTTCTAGACCAGGTCCGTCTACTGAGGTTACTGGAAGGGGCCCAACATAGGATATCTAGACCTATTGAACTAGATGAGATTCTAGAAGCAATCAAGGCCTTGGCCCCACCAAGTCTCCGGGGCCGGATGGCTTCACGAATAAATTTTACAAGATCTTTGGTAGGCTTTTGGCCCTCTCCTCTTGAGGGTGTTTAATTCATTACGGGAGGCACAGACACTTCCGGAAACTTGGAATTTGGCTCTCATTACGGTTTTACCTAAACCGGGTAAAGACCCGCAACTCTGCAGCTCCTACAGGCCGATTTCTTTACTAGGGGTGGGCTATAAAATCTTTACTAAGATACTGGCCTCTCATCTACAACATTACCTTCCTCTTCTGCTGCAGGAGGATCAGGCAGGGTTTGTTCATGGGCGTCAAACCTTTGATAACATTTGTCGGGTGCTTCACCTTATCCACTATGCTCACTCTTTGAAAGTTCCCATGTATTTACTTTCACTAGATGCCGAGAAGGCATTCGATAGGGTGCATTGGCCCTTCTTGTTTGCAGTTGCGGAGAGAATGGGAATATTGGGCTGTTTGCTTCATTGGCTACATCTTTTATATAAGTGGCCCACTGCTGTTGTGCGAGTAAATGGTAACCATACCTCTCAGTTTCCCTTGTTCCGGGGAACAAGACAGGGCTGTGCTTTGTTTCCTCTCCTCTTTGCAATGATGATCGAGCCTCTAGCTGTCTAAATTCACACACATGCAGTTATCAAAGGGCTGCGGTGGGGGATGATTGAATCAAGAATTCTTTTGTGTGCAGACGACATATTACTTACCTTAACTGAGCCAGGTACCTCTTTCCCAGTCCTGTCCTCAATTCTGCATGATTATGGTAGGGTGTCAGGCTTTAAGATAAATATGAAGCCCTGAATATCACAGTCCCAGACGATCAGGTTACGAGGCTGAAATCTAGCTTTCCTTTTCGCTGGGCACCTCGATTTATCAGGTACTTGGGGGTCAACTTGACTAAGCGCCTAGAGGATCTTTACGAGGCAAACTTCCCTGCTAAAGTGCAAGAGCTATTTTTAGAGTTGGAGAGATGGAAGGGATTGACGATCTCTTGGCTAGGGTGCATAAATGCGGTTAAAATGATTTTGCTCCCCAAATTGCTATATCTGTTCATGGCACTGCCAATTTCTCTATCCGATAAATTCTTTCAAGGCTTGCATAGGAGAGTGTTCTCTTTCATTTGGAAGAAGAGACCCCCATGGGTACGTCGAGTGGTAATGCATCAGCCATGAGCTCATGGGGGAATGGGAATCCCCTCCTTTCTTTATTATCAGGCAGCTCACCTTAGAATCTTGGCTGATTGGCTTCAGGGGGAGAGAAAGACTTGGACAGTACTGGAGCAAACTTGGTTTGAAGTATACCCACTGAGGGCTATCCCCTGGTTACTCGAGAGACTATTAAGGGGGGGGGGGGGGGGTCAAAATAGCTCCGCCCCTTCTTTGGTGGCCTCTTAAGACCAGGGCGCGCACACACTTATTGCATATGTCTATACGATTCGCACTGGGTTTTTTCCCTGGGGTATCTGACCCTTGTTATGGCAATTGGGAACAATCAGGTCTATGCAAGCTTGGGCAAGTGTGGGAAGATGGGAGACTTATAGCGTTTGGGGGTAGTACAAGAAGGATATGGGATACCCTCATCTAATGCATTTCAATATCACCAACTACGAGACTTCATCCTTAGGCGAGCAAAGGGGGAGTTAAGTCTAGCGGAAACGCAATTGGAGCAGGTGATGGTTGGGGGGGGGGGGGGAGAGAGAGGGGGGATATCGTGAATCTATAAGGCATTGCTCCAGCAGACCAAACCTGTTAATTATTACTTACAGAAGTGGGAAAAGGCATTGGGGGTATCTTATGAATATACAGAGTGGGAAAAGGTATTCAAATCCTTGCTTAAGGTGTTGGTGTCCAGTTCTTTGGTAGAGAATGGATACAAGATACACTGTTGCTGGTACTATACCCCCAAAAGATTGGTTAGAATGTTCAAGGTGGGATCAGCCTTATGCTGGCGCCAATGTGGGGGGGGGGGAGGGAGATATGTATCACATTTGGTGGTCTTGCCCCTCGGCACAAGAGTTCTGGACCAAAGTTTTGCTATTTGTGTCTAGCCTAACTGAGGTCAGCTATCCCAAGAAAATGGAGCACTGTCTTTTGCATGTTAAACTGCAGGGAGTGAACATGAACACTCATCGACTGGTCACGCAGGTGTTCGTGGCCAGCAAATTAGCACTGGCGGCGGCTTGGAAACAACAGTCTCTACCTGTCATATGTGTGATATTACGTAAGCTGGATTATATTCATTTGATGTCTAAACTCACAGCGTTACGTACGGGTAGTATACTAGCTTATCGCATTTGAGACCCATATGTTTTATGGTCATCTCACCCCGATCCTGCTCCGCAACAATCTTAGATGTAAATGGGGGAAGGGGTGGGGGAGGGGGTGGATGGGTGGGTCAAGACAAAAGAAAAATTCAGTTAACTGTTGGTATTCTTTATGCTTATTAATGTGAACCTAAGTTGTGGATGGTTCAGATGTTGTATTATTCAACTGCAGATGGTGAAATTAGGTCTTACCTGATAATTTTCTTTTCTTTAGCAACAGCAGATGAATCCAGGAACTGGTGGGTTGTATCCATCTACCAGCAGGTGGAGATAGAGGTAACAGAACTCTTGGGAGTAAAGCGGACGGCCAGCCCATCAATTACTATATATCTTTCGAAAGCAGAACAATTAGGCCAAAGTGGAGGAGTGGACTTTGGTCCTGGGGAACTGGGTTCGATTCCCACTGCAGGCACAGGCAGCTCCTTGTGACTCTGGGCAAGTCACTTAACCCTCCATTGCCCCAGGTACAAATAAGTACCTGCATATAATATGTAAGCCGCATTGAGCCTGCCATGAGTGGGAAAGCGCGGGGTACAAATGTAATTAAAAAAAAAAAACAGCTCCATCACTGAAACAGAACTCCCCTCCTCACTACAATCAGAGAACCAACAGTAAAACAAACTGGAACCATAAACAACATGGTAACATTGCCTGCCGAAGCAGAGTTTTTTCTTTTATATATCTGTAGTTTTCATATCTGATTGAAACTGCATAAGAAAAAACAGAATCGCGCGTTGTCAAACTGAAATAGTCGGCGAACGGGCGGGATCCTGAATTCATCTGCTGTTGCTAAAGGAAAGAAAATGATCAGGTAAGACCTAATTTTACCTTCTTTGTCACAAACAGCAGATGAATGCAGGAACTGGTGGGATGTACCAAAGCCAACCCTAAGAAGGGCGGGAAGCCGACATCCCCCGCGCCAAGACCTGAGCCCCAAACCGGTCATCTTCCGAGGAAGCGACATCCAACCGATAGTGTTTAACAAAAGTATGTTGAGACGCCCAAGTAGCTGCTCGACAAATGCCATCCCCATGAAGCGGTCTCCGCCCAGGACGCCGCCTGCGCTCTAGCAGAATGAGCTCATAGAGCCAAAGGTGGCTCTCGACCTTGTGACAGATATGCTGACACAATGGCCTCCTTAATCCAACTTGCTATTGAGGCTTTGGAGGCCGCCTCACCTTTCCACGGCCACGAAAGAAGAACAAAGAGGTGATCCAATTTCCGAAACTCATTGGTGACCTGAAGGTAATGCAACAGCACCCTTCGGACATCCAGCAGTCGAAGGGATGCAAACTCCGCCGGGAAATCCTCCTTCCTAAACGAAGGAAGAAACAGAGTCTGATTAAGATGAAACTCTGAAACTACCTTTAGAAGAAAGGAAGGAACTATCCAAATCGAGACTCCCGAATCGGAAAACCACAAAAAAGGATCTGTGCAAGACAAGGCCTGCAGTTCAGAAATGCGCCGAGCTGAGGAAATCGCCACCAAAGAGACAGCCTTACGTGTAAGATCTTTATCCATTGCTTTCCGCAAAGGCTCAAAAGGAGACGCCTGCAATGCCTTGAGCACCAGGTTTAGCCGCCACCAAGGACAAGGCCGCCAAAGAGGCGGGCGAAGATGAAGAACCTCTCGTAAAAAACGAGCCACATCCAGGTGAGCTGCCAAGGAAAATCTGGCTACTCGACCCCAAAAGCAAGCTAACGCTGCAATTTGCACCCACAGAGAGTTATACGCGAGACCCTTAGAAAGACCGTCCTGCAGGAAATCTAAGGTTACTGCAATCGATGCCAGAAAAGGAGAACTGGTCTTTCGCTCACACCACGAAGAAAAGAGTTTCCATACTCGAGCATAAACGTACAAAGTGGAGCGCTTCCATGCCTGTAGGAGCATTGTAATCTTGGTGTCGCGTCCCGCGCTCCTACCTGCTCTCCCGCCGTGGGGGGCGGGAGCCAGCGTCCTCCGCAGCGCGAGGTGGCGGCCCGGAGGCTCCAGCGTGGGAGCGGGCGCTGCCGCGGGAATGGCGGATCAGGCCGGGACCGGCGGTCGGCAACGGCGACCACCGGTCTCTCTGTCGCCGGGCGAGGTCCGCGCCGCCCAAGATGGCGGCGCTAGTGTGTGGGGGTCGGTGTCTTCCTCGCTCCAGAGCCAGGGGGCCTGGAGCTCCGCCTACTAGGCGCCGGATTGGAGGGCCGAGGCAGTGGCTCCGCCTGGGGGATCAGGCAGAGCCAATCCGAGGGGCTCTGCCGGTTCCCGGGGCCGGATTGGTGGTTTTCTCCCACGAGGGTGGGGCGGCTAATGTGGCTCGATATTTAAAGACGGAATCTGAGCTGACACTTTGCTTCAGGTTCTGTTCCCGAAGCCTGCTCCATGGTTCCGTGTTGTTACTTCCTAGTCCTGCCCAGAGACTTGCTTTGAACCTGACTACTGTTGCTAGCCGCCTGCCAAGAGACTTGCTTTGAACCTGACTACTGATTGCTAGCCGCCTGCCCAGAGACTTGCTTTGAACCTGACTACTGATTGCTAGCCGCCTGCCCAGAGACTTGCTTTGAACCTGACTACTGATTGCTAGCCGCCTGCCCAGAGACTTGCTTTGAACCTGACTACTGATTGCTAGCCGCCTGCCCCGAGACTTGCTTTGAACCTGACTACTGATTGCTAGCCGCCTGCCCCGAGACTTGCTTTGAACCTGACTGCTGCTTGCTAGTTGCCCACACCTCCCGACTCCAGCCAGGTCAGTCCGTCAACCCCGCGGTTCCAGCAGTCCCGCTGACCGCCTGCAGCTGGGGGCTCAACCCCTGGTGAAAGGCGGTCGCTGCGGGTGAAGATTTGGGGTTGCTCGGCTGTCCTTTGAGGTCCTTCGGGGCCTTATGGGACCTAAGGGCTCACTGACATTGTGGACAAGACACTTGGGTTCAGAAAAACCCCTAGACCTCAATCGGTTCCTTTCAATAGCCAAGCCGTAAGACCAAAGCGGGAGGGATTTTCCATCTGAACAGGACCCTGGCAAAGAAGATCCGGAGTCACCGGAAGCCGCAGTGGAGAGTCCTGCAGCAAACAAACCAGATCTCCTTACCAGGGCCTTTGCACCCAATCTGGAGCTACCAGAACCACGGTCCTGCGATGACGACTGATGCGATGAAGAACTCTTCCAATCAGAGGCCAAGGAGGAAACACACAGAGCAGTCCCCACTGAGGCCACGGCTGCAGTAGCGCATCGATCCCCGCAGACCCCGGCTGCTTTCTTCAGGAAAAGAATCTGGGCACTTTGGCATTCTGCACCGTGGCCATAAGATCCATCACCGGCGTTCCCCAATGATGAGAAATCAGTCTGAACACCGCCGTCGACAGCAACCATTCCGCTGCATCCAAGAGAGTCCAGCTGAGGAAATCGACCTGGATATTGGACTGGCCCACAATGTGTGCCGCTGACAGACAAGGAACATGAGACTCCGCCCACTTCAAGAGACGTGATGCTTCCACCGCTAGGGACGAACTGCGCATTCCCCCCTGCCGATTGATGTAAGCTACTGTCGTTGAATTGTCCGACAACACCCGAACAGGCTTCCCCTGCAGACGATCTTGAAACTCGGCCAAAGCATTCACCACTGCGCTCAACTCCAACCGATTTATGGACCATGATGACTCGAGAGGAGAGACCAAGTCCCCTGAGCCATTCTGTGGAGACAATGAGCTCCCCAACCGGCCAGACTGGCATCCATCATGACCACCACCCAATGCATGGAAGCTAAGGGCATGCCCTTCCGCAACTTGGTTGGACAGATCCACCACAACATACTGTCCCTGGCCGCCTCTGTCCATGCCATCCGGCACTGATGGTCCAGAGACGTCTGAGACCATCTGCTCAAAAGGAACAACTGGAGAGGCTGCATGTGAGCTGTCGCCCACGGCGCCACCTCTATTGTTGCGGCCATCGACCCCAGGACTTGGACAAAGTCCCAAACCCGAGGGTGAGGCATCCGCAATAAGCCGCTCACCTGAGCTATCAGTTTTACCCTGCGACCACTAGGACCATTCCCTACCTTTGTGTCGAAAAGCACCCCCAGGTATTCCAAGCTCTGCGACGGAGAAAGATGGCTCTTGCTGAAGTTGATAACCCATCCCAACGACTGAAGAAGAGAGATCACTCTGGCTGTGACAGCCCGACTCTCCTGCGGAGAGGAGGCTCGAATCAACCAGTTGTCGAGATAAGGATGAATTCCCTCCTTCCTTAAGAAGGCCGCCGCCACCACCATGACCTTCGAAAAGGTACGTGGAGCCATGGCCAGGCCAAAGGGAAGAGCCCGAAACTGAAAATGATGACCCAACCCAACACATAATTAAACTCTGGAATTCGTTGCCTGAGAACGTGGTGAAGGCAGTTAGCTTGGCAGAGTTTAAAAAGGGGTTAGACGGTTTCCTAAAGGACAAGTCCATAAACCACTACTAAATGGACTTGGGAAAAATCCACAATTCCAGGAATAACATGTATAGAATGTTTGTACGTTTGGGAAGCTTGCCAGGTGCCCTTGGCCTGGATTGGCCGCTGTCGTGGACAGGATGCTGGGCTCGATGGACCCTTGGTCTTTTCCCAGTGTGGCATTACTTATGTACTTATAACCGCAAACCTGAGAAACCTCTGATGCGGTTGCCAAATGGGAATATGCAGGTAAGCTTCTTTGAGATCCAGTGCTGTCAAGAACTCCCCTGGCTGAACTGCAGCAATCACGGCTCGCAAAGTCTCCATGCGAAAATGCCGGACTCTGAGAAACTTGTTCACGACCCCTTAGTCTAGCACCGGTCGGAAGGCTCCGCCTTTCTTTTGCACCACAAAGTAAATCGAATATCGGCATTTGCTCCACTCGGAAGGAGACACGGTTACGATGGCTCCCAGCCTTAGTAGCTCTTCCAAAGTAGCCAGTACTGCCAACTTCTTTGACTGTGTCCCGCAGCAAGACACCAGAAAAAATTCTGTGACGAGCACACTGAATTCCAGTCTGTATCCATCCTGCACCACATCCAGTACCCATTGATCTGAAGTTATCTTGACCCACTCTTGGAGAAACAGAGAGAGACGCCCCCCTATCTGCACTACCCCAGACTGGGCCAGCGTCCCATCATTGTGAGGTGCGAGAAACGGCTCCCTGACGACCGGAGACTCCTGATGTACGCTTCCCATTCCGAAAGAAAGATCTTTGCTGGAAACAGGGACGCTGAAATGAGCCAGAAGTTCTAGCTGGGCGAAAACGGCTTGGCTCCTGAAAACGGGATTTGGCTGCTCCCGGACGCAAAGCCGCTCTGGGCTTATCCTCAGGAAGACGCTGGGATTTGGACTCCCCAAATCCTTCACAATTTTTTCCAAGTCTTCTCCAAACAACAGCTTACCCCGAAAAGGTAACCGAATAAGATGCTGCTTGGAAGCCATGTCAGCCGACCAATGATGGAGCCATAACATCCTCCGACAGGAAACAGCCAAAGCCATCATCTTGGCCGAAGAACGAACCAAGTTATAAAGGGTGTCCGCCAAATAAGCCAGGCCAACCTCCATTTGCAGAAATGCCGGAGCCCCGGCACTCTCATGCTCTAGAAGAGAATCCTGACCAGAATGAAACCAACTGAGACAAGCTCTAGCTCTGCCTCCAGATGTCTGTCCTGCATGTCCTTGAGCGCTACTCTCCCCTCCACAGGTAGAGTAGTCTTTTTAGTGACCGCCGTCACCAGGGCATCCACCTTAGGTAAGGCAAACTGCTCCAACTGCTCCGATGTGACCGGATAAAGTCGAGACATAGCCTTGGAAAGCCTCAGAGCGCTATCTGGACCTGCCCACTGAGCCGAAATCAATTCATCAATGGCCTCATGCACTGGAAAAGCCCTAGCCGGGTGTCTAGTGCAAGCCATCTTGAGATTCACAGACTGAGCAGCCGCTACGTCTGGATCCTCAGTATTCAACGCTTCTAAAGCCTGAGAAATTAAGGAAGACAATTAATCTTTTTGAAAAAGACGCACAGAAGAAGAATCATCTGCCTGCTCCTGACTGCTTCAGGCCCACTAGCTAAAATGGCACAAGCACCCGGCGCACTCAGCCAGCGCTACACACTGCTGCCGACGAACGCCGCTTCCCACAACGGGAGCAGCGTTTAACCGTCTCTGCCGCCATGTCGCCTCACTATGCTAAAAGAAAATGGAAGCCGGCACTTACCAGCTGATCCTCCCGGCAGCCTGAGCCAAGGGAAACCACTCTGGCTCCAATAGCAGCCGCAAATTTTGTTTTAAAATAAATTCTATGGTTCTCTGATTTTTTTTTTTTAAGTGAGGGAAGAAGAGAGCCAAGTAGAGTGAATAGAAGCCTGTCAATAGAGAGTACAGGGTGAGGCAGGGACCCAGCAATAAGGTATGCCCCCAAAGTTGACACCTTCAGTCAGCCACCCCTCTCCGCTCAACTGGCCAAACGGCCCAGGAGCACTCTCAAAGGCCTAGAATCCAGGAGCTGAAGAGAAGCCTTCCATCCACCTGCTGGAGATAGAGATATACTAATTGATAGAGGGGCTGACTGTCTGCTTTATGCCCAAGAGTTTTGTTATCTCTATCTCCACCTGCTGGTAGATGGATACAACCCACCAGTTCCTGCATTCATCTGCTGTTTGTGACAAGGAAATTTCAGTAAAATTATAAATAAATGGAAAAAAAAAAGGGGGGGAGAACTATGCACATATACTTTAAATTGTTTTAGATCCTTGAGAGCAAAGAATATTGTCCCTGCATGTTAAATCATTACCACATGATAAACATCTTATGTCAGGGTTCACGTATCTTCTGTATGTAGTGATAGCGCCTGTAAATAAACCACTTGTTAATGAAACTTTACTGTAATTCTTTTGCACATAATTAAAAAAAAATTCTTTATACATTTGCAACATTAATTGACAAGCATAATCATCGTGTTGAAAGAAGCTTAGGATAATACCATCCAAAAAGAATTGTAAAAAATAAGAAATATGACGAACAGATGATAATTTAATCTTCCTTAGAGCACAAATTAGCGAGAGAGTGGTTAAAACAGATAAGGAGGTCAAAAATGTATAAATAATACTACGGCCTATTTAAATCCACAATCCAATAAAGTCAACCATCTATGATGAACCTCAATCTCAGGATAGCTTTTTCAAGTCCAAAAAAGATCTCAATTGTTAAGGTGCAAAGAAAACATACTTTATACCTAAATACCAGACCATACATTTACAAGGAAATACCAACAAAATTGAAGCCCCCATTGACCTAGTCTCTTCTCTCATAAACAGGAAATCTTTCCTTTTTTCTTGAGTAGATCTAGTAACATCAGGATAAATCAACCGTCTTTGGCCACAAAACAAAAGTTGTGAATTCTTGAAATAAAGCCTCAAAGCAGTATTTAAGCCTTGCTGAAAGACAAAGGAAACCAGCAAAGTGGCCCTAGTTGACATCTGATACAGAGCCTTCCAGTATTGCAGATAAATATTTTAAAATCACTATTATCACCATCTTGGGCTTGCATTTGATCTTTATCCTCTGGAGTGTCCACTAATTTAGTAGGCATAAAATATACCTTATTCAAAGGAGGCAGGCAATGCTTGAGTTGAAAATTGTAAAACTTCCAATAAGTGGGTTTTTGTTTTTTTTTTAAGAAATCCACTGGAGTCACTCCAGGAGCCCTGGGAAAATGCAAAATTCTCCTGTTAAAATTTTCTATTTGTTCCAATCTGTGATGAATAGTAATATTCTTCTTCACCACAGTTGCAACTATAACTTTAATCAATTTAATCTCCATCTGAAACTGTTGCATTTGTTCTCAAGACTCTAATTTTAGTTTTTCAAGACACTGTGAAAGAAGCTCCACTTTACTCACAAGACTAATTGTCTCCTGGGCAGATCTTGAAACTGTATTGTGCAGTTTAATAATGGCTGTCCAAAGTGTCTCCAGAGTGACCAGGAAAGAATCCGATGGTATAAGTTGTTCTTTCCTGCAGCCAACTCCATGGGTGTTCTCCCTTCACCACTGAACCTTGCTCAGCGACTTCCCATTGCAGGGCACGGCGGCGGGTTGACAGCCGGGGTGGGCGGGACAGACAGCGTTCCATCCTGCCCCAAAGAATTGGAAGCTTCTTCCTCCAATACTACAGCAGGGCTTTCCCTGGACAAAACTTGTGGAGGTCGAATAGCATAGCGGTCTGTCGACTGCTGGATCAGCAACGATGTTCTAGCCGGTGAGGGTAAGCTTTTCATGGTACCTTTGCATTTAGTGTGAGGCATATCAAAGCAAGGTAAAAGATACACTTCCAGTAGCTCGAACACACAGCCTCCCCTTTTGAATGTTAATCTGTCATCTTGGCCACTCCCCCTCCCAATAAATTTGGGTAAATCAAAATTCACAGTATTGGCTCTCCCATTCTTTTATTCTACTAAAAATAAATAAATGTGGGGGGAAGGAGGGAGGAAGAAGAAAAGAGCAACCAGGGTCATTGATGCATAAAACTTGTGTTGGAACCATATGCTAATACAAGCTTATTGCCAAAGTTTTTTTTTATTAAATGCAGTAACCAAATAAGTCGGCACAAAAAATGTGCACTAGTGGCAGAGCGCACCAGAGCGCACCAGATACATGTGCTCATGGTTCTGTACTAGTGTCAGCTGGAGGTCTTGCACAAGAGCAACTACATCAGACCTAGGAGTCCTTTCCATAATCACTGATGGACTAACTTTTTAATTTTCATACCCCCACTTTTCTTCCCCTTCTGTTCAGGGATTGGGAGTGGAGGAGTAGTGTAGTGGTTAGTTCAGTGGGTTGAGAACCTAAGGAACTGGGTTCAATTCCCACTGCAGCTTCTTGTGACCCCGGGCAAGTCACTTAACCCTCCATTGCCCCAGGTGCAAAAACAGATTGTGAGCCCAATAGGGACAGAGAAAGTACCAGCATATAATATATGTAAACTGCTTGGTTGCACCCACAAAAAGGTGGTATATCAAATCTATGACCCTTAAGGAATATGGGTACAAATGTTCCATTATACCCTCAAGCAGTTCCCTAGTCTAACCATAAATCTAACCAATTCCAGTACAAGGCCTCACCTTTGGTTTTTCATTGACCTTCTATAAAGTTTCTGACTCTTTTCTCATTGTGCAGTGAGTCACAGGCTTCATATCATCTAAGGAATTCAATCCCTCTTCTATCCTATTGGTTCTCAGTTTTGAGATCTCCACCCTACATCTAACCAGCCTAATTTCATTTATGCAATTAGGAATATTTTAAATCCAAACTGTTCCTACAGAACACACAGCTTAGCCTTTCATACCTCAGGTATCTGCCAATCATTTAGACCTCAGGATTGCAACTGTTTATTTCCTGAAAATACTACACCATTGTTTCAAATTCCATTGGAATTATTGTTTCTAAGCTGTTTCTTCATTCCCTTTCCTGTTTGTCTGTGCCTCTTTTTCTAGTGGTAACCACATAACTCCAGATTAGTGAGTGGTGTCCTCTTTGTACCTTACTAATGGATACCCTGAACTAAGTATGGTTAGTCTGTTTTCAATCATCATTCCCTGGGCATTTGGTCAGAATTCTGTGTCTGTATAAAGACAAGGACCAGCTTTAAGTTTGCACGTTATTTATACAATTCTGCTATACCACACAACCAAAAAGGAGGAAAAAAACTCACGAAACTGTGAGCAACAAAAAGAAAACAGTGAGGTAAACCAAGGAGGATAACAACGAATTCTTTATTGAAGATGCTAAAAAAACGACCCGACACAGCCCTGTTTCGGCCCAAAGGCCTGCCTCAGGGGTCTTGATGAATCTACATGAAAAACAGACATGAACAAATATTGTCTAAAAATGATTGAATGAAATAAAATGAAACATATACATTGTAAAATAATAGAAAAAAAACATGGTGTGACATATAATGTAATAAAATATAAATTAATAGTTGAAAACCTTATGAATCTTTGGGGAATATTAAATATATGGAACTGTAAAATTGATTATATAATAAGTACATAAGTAATGCCACACTGGGAAAAGACCAAGGGTTCATCGAGCCCAGCATCCTGTCCATGACAGCGGCCAATCCAGGCCAAGGGCACCTGACAAGCTTCCCAAACGTACAAACATTCTATACATGTTATTCCTGGAATTGTGGATTTTTCCCAAGTCCATTTAGTAGTGGTTTATGGACTTGTGCTTTAGGAAACCCCTTTTTAAAGTCTGCTAAGCTAACCGCCTTCACCACGTTCTCCAGCAACGAATTCCAGTGTTTTAATCAAACATTTTGATCAAAAAGCATATACAAACACATGATATGACATATAAGGTTGTTACTGCAGACATTATAAGTGATAAAAACTCCATAAAGTAGGTCAGTAGAAAATGTAATTGGAACCAATCTTTAATCCTTTTTATCTTTTTCTATTACTAGCTCATTTCACATTGTCCCATAAATGTCATTTTAATCAGCCCCATATCTTCACTTTCCACTTAAGTTCATATACCCTCCGTCTACATCACATTCTTAAAATTTAATACAAACCGATTTTAAGCATCATTATTTCATTTTAAGAATTATCATTTGACTTTAACGCAATGATACATGAATGTATGCATTTATTTATATTTCATTCAGATAACAGAAGGGTTTCACATCTAGATCCTTGGATGTAATCTTTCCTGTTGTTGAGTACTACATTACAACATCCAAGGTACCACAGGAATTCCATTATTTTATGCTTCTAACGTTAAATCCGTTTACTTATTATCCACAAAACACATCAGCAGTGTGTTTATCAGTTTGTCCATTATGTATTAATTATTATTTATTTTTCTATTTTTTTTTTAACTTTTATTATTTTTTATCATCGTCTTTTAATTAACTAATCATACCACGAAGTCATACCATTTCATGTTTCAGAATTGCACATTACATTTTCCACTGACCCACTTTATGGAGTTTTTATCACTTATAAAGTTACAACCTTATATGTTATATCGAGGGGCATAATCGAATGGGGGCGCCCATCTCTAGGGACAAGATGAACGGCTATCTTTCGTTTTGATAATACGGTCGGGGGTGGCCAAATCTCAACATTTAGGGCGGCCATCTCAAACCGGCCAAATCCAAGCCATTTGGTCGTGGGAGAAGCCAGCATTTGTAGTGCACTGGTCCCCCTCACATGCCAGGACACCAACCGGGCACCCTAGGGGGCACTGCAGCGGACTTCACAAATTGATCCCAGGTGCATAGCTCCCTTACCTTGGGTGCTGAGCCCCCCAAACCCCACTCCCCACAACTGTGCAACACTACCATAGCCCTTAAAGGGTAACGGGGGGCACCTAGATGTGGGTACAGTGGGTTTCGGGTGGGTTTTGGAGGGCTCCCATTTACCACCACACGTGTAACAGATGGGGGGGGGGGGATGGGCCTGGGTCTGCCTGCCTGAAGTGCACTGCAGTACGCACTAAAAACTGCTCCAGGGACCTGCATAGTGCTGTGATGGAGCTGGGTATGACATTTGAGGCTGGCATAGAGGTTGGCAAAAAAATGTTTTAATTTTTTTTGGGTGGGAGGGGGGCTGGTGACCACTGGGGGAGTAAGGGGAGGTGAGCCCTGATTCCCTCCAGTGGTCATCTGGTCAGTTGGGGCACCTTTTCAAGGCTTGGTTGTGAACAAAAAGGGACCAAGTAAAGTCAGCCAAATGCTCGTCAGGGCCGCCGTTCTTTTTTCCATTATTGGCCGAGGCCGGCCATCTCTTAACCACGCCCCTGTCCCGCCTTCGGTACACTGCCGACATGCCCCTTTGAACTTTGGCCATCCCTGCAACGGAAAACAGTTGAAGTCGGCCAAATTTGGCTTTCGATTATACCGATTTGGCCGGCCTTGCGAGAAGGACGCCCATCTCCCGATTTGTGTCAGAAGATGGCCGCCCTTCTCCTTCAAAAATAAGCTGGATCGTGTGTTTGTATATGCTTTTTGATCAAAGCGTTTTATTATATAATCAATTTTACAGTTCCATATATTTAATATTCCCCAAAGATTCATAAGGTTTTCGACTATTAATTTATATTTTATTGCATTATATGTCACACCTTGTGTTTTTTCTATTATTTTACGATATATGTTTCATTTTATTTCATTCATTCATTGTTAGACAATAGACAATATTTTTTTCATGTCTGTTTTTCATGTAGATTCATCAAGACCCCTGAGGCAGGCCTTTGGGCCGAAACACGGCCATGTTGGGTCATTTAGCATCTTCAATAAAGAATTTGTTGCTATCCTCCTTGGTTTACCTCACTGTTTTCTTTTTGTTAAAATTCTGCTATAAAGAATCGGGTGTTTCTTTGGCTCCAAGGTCAAGTATCTTTCAAACTAGATATACTACAACAACACTGGAGCTTTTAAAGCCTGCCTTGTTAAGTACCATCTGCAGATCATGCATATGTCCTCCCTTCATGCTTTACCAAACATTATTATTTGCACTAGGCCTAAACATAAGACAGTGCCTTTCATCCAGTGGATCAGGCTACACTTTCTATATGAGCTTACAGCTCTCACAGTTGACTTTGGGCTGCTCTAAAGACTAAGGCAAAATGAAACTGAGCAGCCTTAAGCTTAGGAGTTGCCCACTTGTATTCCTGACTTCACTATTACTGGCTCAGTTACACTGGCTTCCTATCAAGCAGTGTATTTCTTTTAAGCTTCTTTGCTTAATTTTTAATACTCTGCATGGTGAGGTCCCCATATATTTGAGTGAAGTTCTGAAAATTTATGAACCTAGTAAAAATTTGAGATAATTGGAGTTATTGGAGGTGCCAGGCTGGGTGACATTACAGGCAATGTTTTTTTTAGAGCTTTTCAAGTTCTTGACCCAACATTATGGAACTCCGCTTCCTTATAATGTAAGAAAAACAGCATCATTTGCAAGATTTAAAATATTTAAAAACATGGTTTCATAAAGAAATTGATTTTTCTTTGAGAAATCGGGGATGGTATGGGGTGGGATATTATGAATGATGTATTTTGATTGTTCACCTCACAAGGCAAATTACAATAAAATAATCAAATTTTTGTAAAGTAATGTTGATGGAAAAAGTGATTGTGTTTACCTGTAACAGGTGTTTTCTATAGACATCCGGATTGATAAGGCATGCAATTCTGTTTCAGTGTTGTTGGAAGACATCCTGTTTCTGTGTATTATTAATCCTGGTGTCTATAGAAAACATCTGTTACAAGTAAGCAATATTGCTTTATACACCTGTTTAAATTTCAGAGTAATCTCGAGGTCTGTATATGAATTTCAGTTTGGTGTGCATACGTTATTCTATTTTATCTATAGTCTTTAACCCAAATGGTAAAACTTTTACAGAGAAAGGTGAGCATTGCCTAAAATGTTTAAGAAACACTGTTATGTGGTATTGCAGTAGGATGGAAACTAGGCAGACTGGTTGGGCTTTTGTGGTCCTTATCTTCTAACATATTTTGTATCCGAGAGAACTTTAAAAGGATAATATTTTTTTATCCCAGCCAAATACTTTCTATCTGGACATCCCACCTGATTGTATTTCACCCTTGAAAGTCATGGGGAAAATGAGAAACTTTTAAACTGTTCAGTTTATAATTACCATTTTGTCTCGGTTTGAGTTCTAGTTAATCATCAGTCAGGTTTCCTTAATATTTTCTTCGTTTTTTTTTATCTTATATTATAGGATCATGGATTTTCCAGGGCATTTCGAGCAGATCTTTCAGCAGCTAAACTATCAGAGACTCCATGGCCAGCTTTGTGATTGTGTCATTGTGGTGGGCAATCGGCATTTCAAAGCTCATCGTTCCGTGTTGGCAGCCTGCAGCACTCACTTTCGGGCCCTCTTTACTGTAGCAGAAGGAGATCAAATCATGAATATGATTCAGCTGGACAGTGAGGTGGTGACTGCAGAAGCATTTGCTGCCCTAATTGACATGATGTACACCTCCACACTCATGCTGGGGGAGAGCAACGTTATGGATGTCTTGCTTGCAGCTTCTCACCTCCATTTGAATTCTGTTGTGAAGGCATGTAAACACTACCTTACCACCCGGACACTGCCTATGTCTCCCCCTAATGACAGAGTCCAAGAGCAAAATGCACGCATGCAACGGTCCTTCATGCTGCAACAGTTGGGATTAAGTATAGTCAGCTCTGCCCTGAATTCCAGTCAGAGCACAGAGGACCAGCAGAACACAATGAGCTCTTCCATGAGAAATAACATAGTAGAGCAGCGTGCCACTTTTCCAATTCGGCGCCTCCATAAGCGGAAGCAGACTTCTGAAGAAAGAGCCAGGCAACGCATGAGGCCTTCTATGGATGAGTCAATTTCAGATGTGACCCCAGAGAGTGGCCAATCAATCATACATTCTCGGGAGGAATTTTTCTCACCTGATTCACTGAAAATGGTAGAGAATTCAAAGTCTGATGTAATGGCTGATCATCAGGAGGATAACACCATTATGTTTGATCAGTCTTTCAGTGCTCAAGAAGATACACAAGTGCCCAGCCAGTCTGATAACAGTGGAGGCACTGTGTCACAGATATCCATGGCATCCCAGGCCACCCAGGTTGAAACCAGCTATGACCAGGAGTCTGCTTGTGAGAAAAATGGCTTCCAGTCTGAAAATGCAGATATTGGTCTTACAGCGAAAGAGGAGCACATGAGAGTTATAGTTAAATCGGAGCCCTTGAGTTCACCAGAGCCTCAAGATGAGGTGAGTGATGTCACTTCTCAAGCAGAAGGGAGCGAGTCTGTTGAAGTGGAAGGAGGAATAGCTGGTGCAGAGAAGATAGAGTTGAGTCCTGAGAGCAGTGACCGCAGCTTTTCTGATCCACAGTCTAGCACTGACAGGGTGGGAGACATACAGATATTAGAAGTTACAAATAATTTGGAACACAAGTCAGCTTTTAGTATCTCTAATTTTCTGAATAAAAGGGGTGGTGATTTTGGTGCCAATCAAAGCAGCGATGACAACATTCCAAATACAACCAGTGATTGTAGAATGGAAGGTGATGCCTCTTACCTAATAAGCCCTGAATCTGGCCCCCCAGGTGGTCATTCCTCTGCTACATTGTCTCATGGGGACAATCCATTCAGTGATCCTTCCGATTCCCATTTTGTTCGACCTATGCAGGACATCATGGGCCTCCCATGTGTCCAGTCTTCTGGATACCGGGGAACAGATCAATATGGGATGGATTTTCCAAGATCTGGCTTGGGACTTCACTCTCTAAACAGATCCATGATGGGAAGAGGTGCAAGTAGTTTCCCTAGCTATCGACGTATTGCTCCTAAAATGCCCATTGTAACCTCTGTGAGGAGTACTCAGATACAAGACGGCACATCCAGTGCCCAGCTACTGATGAATGGAGCCACATCCTCCTACGAAAATGGGCACACTTCACAGCAGGGTCCCCCCCAGCTGACGAGAGCCTCTGCGGACGTTCTCTCCAAGTGCAAGAAAGCTTTATCAGAGCACAATGTCTTGGTTGTAGAAGGTGCTCGCAAGTATGCCTGTAAAATATGCTGCAAGACTTTTTTGACCTTAACAGACTGTAAGAAGCACATTCGCGTGCATACAGGAGAGAAGCCCTATGCGTGTTTAAAGTGTGGGAAGAGGTTTAGTCAGTCTAGCCACTTGTACAAGCATTCCAAAACCACGTGCCTCCGATGGCAGAGCAGCAATCTTCCCAGCACGCTGCTTTAACTTTCCTACTGCTGCCCTCCTTACCGAAGAATAAAATTGTTGAGGCCAATTTACAGAATTGTGAACTGATAAACTAATGACACTGTTTTTTTGGACTCGAGAATGAGCACTTATGTAGATCCTAGAAGTGTTAAAAGTAAGCGTGTGATCATGGCTTGAGTACAATACTTGAGCAGTGAAGATGCAGAACAATGAGCTGTCTATATATTTTTTAATTTCTTCCTTTTTTGTTGTTTATGCACAAGAGTACTTAGTTTCTAAGTATACAGAAACCAATGATACCTGGAAATTAACATAAATGCACAATTTTTTTAAAGGTGCAAGAGAACATTTTAATAAAGGACCAGCACTGTTCAATAACTGATAAATCATGAGTGTAAACAAATAATGCAAACAGTTCTGGACCCTTTCTACAGATTAAAAAAAAACATATCATGTAAAAGGGGCTAGGATTATACTTGCCCATAATGAAATGCTTTAATATGTAGTGTTTGTTAAAATAGATGTAGAGGGGGTTCAGAATGTTCTTTTTAAATGTTATTTTGCTGATATGCAGTTGTGGATGCTCTGTTATGATGGTGCTCAAGTCCAGAGCAAATAGCGTTTGGACTATTAGATGTATATAAATGACTTTTTAAATACATCAAGTATTTCTTGTAGATGTTTGACCATTTTTTTTCTGTAAAAGCAGCTGTGTTGTGTGATCAGTACAGTACTGTTTCTGTATGTGCTATTTTTAGCAGTATTTTAACAAACCTGTATTTCAAATGTAAAAAAAAAAAAAATCCATATACATAGTGATGTCTAGAAGGAAATGGTCTCTGCTTTGTTCTTGTCTTTTATGTGTGTTTGCAGTGTCTTGGTTTTGTTGGCTTTTAATTATTTGGTTTACTTTTTCATGCTGCTGTTATGATCCTTTCTATCATTGTTCTGCATTTCTGTTTTCACAATTTCTAGATAGACCAGTGCTGCTGCAATGGCTCCTTGTTTTGTGTGGGCATCTGTGCCCTTATTAGATGTCTTGAGCTCATAGATGAGGGAGCATGGTGCTGTTATGTATTATGAAAGTGTTTTGGGGCATAGAAACAAATGTACTGTATTGGTTTAGCAGTTGATTCACTGCACAGCTAGTACCACCTTATAGACTATACCCAAGTCAGTAAAGCAAGACTTTTGAGTCCTATTGATGTTTGGAAAATCTATGGTTTTAATAACGTTGGAAAACTACAGCCTGGTGGCAAGTATTGGCAGGAAGAAGACCTGGCTTGATTTTCATTCTGTTTCTGTTTGCTGGTGATGGCGTAGTGGCAGCAGCCTTCACATCTCTTGGGAAAGGAATTTTAGTCATTACTTAATTGTGGCACCTATTGGCCAGACTTGATGGGCACATTAGCCCAGTTCTGGAGAAAGCTGTGGTTTGTGGCTCAGGCCAAGAACCTTTACTGTGATAGGTAGGAATTGGAAAGTGGATGGAAAATGTGGGGAACACCCTTCTCTCCCTCCCCCCCCCCCCCCCCCCCCCCCCCCCGTAGCTGTGAATAAAATTGCATGGTATGGTAATACAGTAGAAACTGTTTATGACTGAGCTGGAAGGCCAAACACCCCCCCCCCCCCTCCAAAAAAAAAAAAAATATATATATATCTATCACAGAGTTGAGATGTAAACTTATTTACAAGATACAACTTTTTTCTTTGACAAGATTTCAGTCTGTCATTACTTTACCAGTACTTGAAGCAGATTATGGGCTAATAGTATCTAAGCAAATACAAAAACAAGACTAAACACGAGTAACAACTATTCATTGTGAACACAACTAAAATTGCATCCATCCCACCCACAACTTCTGTCTCTTACCTTCATAACCATTCCTTCAACCCCATTACTCCTCCTTATCCCAAACACAAAACTAGAAAAAGCAGACTACAGTAGATTGAAGTAATACCCCCACCAAGGTGGACAAAGCAGATAACCCACTCAGTCAGAACTCTTACTTCAGTGCCAGCTGAAACAGAGTTGTTCTGATAGTCTTCCTAAAGCAGGGGTTCTTAACCTATGGTGCCCACACCTCCAAAGAGTGAGGGAAGAGGTGCAACAGTGTACGGAGAAGGGTCTTGAAATGTGAGAGAATTTTATTGACATTTTCTAGACAGAGTGAAGGCAGTTATTAGGAAAGTTATTGTTAGTATAACTGTGTACTACTATAATTTTAGCAACGTTCTAGCAGCACTATTAGCGGCCATAAAAGGTTAAGAACCCCTGTCCTAAAGGCTAGGCGATCATTTAGCACCTAGCAATGTTTTTGAAAAATATATTTTTAACCCAAGGGGTTACATTCGGGCTGGCAAAAAAAAAAAAAAAATGTTTTGTCATAACCATTTATTTTAACACAACCCCCAGTACTGAAACCCCTCTCAGACATTCCCTAAATCCCAACACCATCCCACCTGCGTTCTTCACATCAATTATTACATGCTCAACTGTTCCCAACATTACAAATTCTATACACTTTACCCCCATACACATTTTTATACAATCCCTTTTTTTTTCTTAACTACCCATTTCTTAGTCAAATATATCTATTACAGTACAATCTTCAATACCTTTATCATATCACTTATAATTAGGAAAATCATTCCAGGATTTAGGGCCTGCATAACAGACTATCCCATTTCTCCTGCGCTAGTCTATTAGCCCTAATTGGTGGAAGCTTCAGCAACATGTCCTATGAAGATTTCAGGTTGGAAAATACAAAGACAAATTTTCTTTCAAATAAACTGGATCTAGGTTTTGAAGCCTTCTTAAAAGGCAATAGGGACAAGAAATAGTAACGGAATTCAGAAGAGTGTGGGATAACTCAGAGGATTCCTGTATAGGAAGAGGATAGAATCAAAGAAAAACTTAAATGATCTTTACACTTTAAACAGTGCATAGAGGAGTGTAGCTCTGGCTGCCTTGTTGGGCAGACTGGATGGGACCATACAGATCTTTATCTGCTGTCATTTACTATGTTAAAAACTACTACAGTACAGTCTCGATTGTCCGACCCTTTGTTGGATAATACAGAAAATACTCAAACAATGCATAAACAAAGGTATAGAGTTCCTAATTTTCAAAAAGGTTAAATAGAAAAACAAAGGTTTTTAATAGAAATAAATACAATGATTTCACAGTGTAATCTGTTGTATATATTGGATGGTCAGATTAGCTAAGGTCAAATAATCAAGACTGTACTGTATTAGCTTTTAAAATAATATACAGAGAAATGAGAACTAAGTGCAAGCCTTTCAAAACTGGATTAATGTGATCCTAAGCTTTTTGGCCCATAACATAGTAAAAGAAATGAAGGCAGATAAAGACCAGAGCAGTCCATTCAGTCTGCCCAACTGTCGCACTCATCAATCATTATTAGACAAAAAATGAATGTGATATAAAATACTTGATCATGGTCTTTGGCGTTTCTGGGACGCTGTAAAAGTCTGCCTGACACTGTCCTCACATTCCACATAACTGAAGTTGCTGTCAAAGCCCTTTCCAGCCCTTCCTAAACCGGATTGCCATATATAGGACACAGACCATACAAGTCTGCCAGGCACTGGCCTTAGTTCTTCACAGTCAGTGTTGCCACCTAAGCGCCACTCGACACATCTGCACACATGCAGCCATTTGTTGTTGTTGTTGTTGTTTTTTTTTATAGCATCCATGTTCTGATTAGAGGTCCTCTGTGTTCATCCCATGCCTTTTTGAATTCTGTCACTGTTTTTGTCTCTTCAACTTCCCTCGGGAGGGCATTCCAGGCATCGACCACCCTATCCGTGAAAAAGAATTTCCTGACATGACTACCTTTCAGGTATTTCAACGTCTGTATTATATTCCCCTGTCCCTTCTTTCCTCTAGGGTATACATATTCAGGTCTTCCAGTCTCTATACTCTTTTGGCGCAAGCCCCATACCATTTTGGTCACCTTCCTCTGGACCGCTTCAAGTCTTTATACATCCTTTAGCAAGATATGGCCTCTAAAATGAAAACAATACTCTAGGTGGGGCCTTACCAATAACTTGTACAGGGACATCAACACCTCCTTTCTTCTGGTTACACCTCTCTCTATGCACCCTTGCATCCTTCTGGCTATGGCCACCACCTTATCACACCGTATTGTCGCCTTCAGATCTTCCGACACTATCACCTCAAGGTCCCTATCCTTCTCTCTACATATCAGTCTCTCACCTCTAGGACATATGGCTCCCTTGGATTTCTACTTCCCAAATGCATCACTCGACACTTTTTTGGTCTGTGTGGCAGTTAAAATTTAGTGCATTCTTCTAACTTTTGCAGATCCTTTTTCATGTTTTTCACTCCCTCTGGGGTGTCCACTCTGTTACAAATCTTGGTGGTATCCTTACATTTCTAGTCATTTATCTGCTGCTTCTTTCAGTTTCTTATCTGATAATTTCTGTGTTCCTCTTCTCGAGAGTTTCTCTGTATTTTCATGAACACCAACTCTTTTTGCCTTTATTTTCTCAGCCACTTGCGTGGAGAACCATATCGCTGTTTTATTTTCTCTTTCTTTTCTTTATTCTCCTCACATAAAGATCAGTAACCATTTTTATAGCTCCTTTCAGCCTGAACCAGTGTCTCCACTTCTCATATGTCCTTTCGTCCCAGCAGCTTTGTTCAGGTACTCCCCCATTTTACTAAAATTATCATATTTGAAATCCAGGACTGAGTTTTGAGTGGCTTCCCTCCACTTTAGCTGTTATATCAAACCAAACTGTTTGATCACTGCCCAGGTGTGCACCCACTCGGACATTAGACACACTTTCCCCATTTGTGAGTACCACATCCAGTGTCACTCCTTCCCTCAGTTCTGTCATCATTTGTCTGAGCTGAACACTTTGAAAGGCTTCTGTAATCTCTCTGCTTTCCAATCTGCATCCAGCAGGTTGAAATCTCCTGGCAACAGTATTTCCCCTTTCTTTCCCAACTTTTGGATATTTACAACCAGATCTTTGTCAAGCTGCTCTGATTGTGTCCTCTTGTAAGACACACATGGAGGAATCGGATTGGGGAGAGAGCTTTGAACCAGCCTGAGACGAAACATGGATTCATATATCAGCATGTACTCCCTAGCATGACTTAAGCTAAGTGCTATGAATATACACGTTTGATTTATAAAATTGTTACGCTAAGAAAGATTTAAAGATGACAACTTGATTAAAAAAAAAAAACATTTTTAATGGACTTGAAGCAAAAGCATGGACCGACCTTGTGACAGTCATTGCAGCAAGGTCACTTCTGATGGTTCTTTACCCTCATATAAAATAAACTATAAATTTTGATAGCATAATATAATTTTGATACATCTATTGAAGAGTTTTCTATCTTTATACCGAGTTATTTATGATATAGCTAGTGGTACTCTTGACAGAAGTATTGACATCGATCACCCTCGAAGCATGGTGTTGAGAGCTCCTGATGTGAGCGCCGCTCATCCTGCTGGAAACCAGATGGGATGTGACAGCCTCCATTGAGCCAAGACCAGGTAACTAATAACATTCTTTTGAAGGAAGTGACCACTTTGGCTGACCCCCCCCCCCCCCCCAGCCTTCATAAATGGCAGCCTACAAGGAGCAGATGCAGGGCTTATTTGCCCAGTGAGAGCCTATGGTATTGAGGGCATTGGTGTTGGTACCTCTAGAGATCCAGCCTATTCTGGAGGCCTGTGCACTGCCTAGGGGGAGCACATCTACATAGAGGCTTTGTGTTAATCTCAAGTCCCGGGGGGGGGGGGGGGGGGGGGGGGGGGCGAGAGAGAACTCCTCGGAACATCTCAGCATTCTGTCTTAGGCCAGACCATGGTGTCTGCCATTTGAGACCGGCAGAGCTTGGACTTCTCTGGGGAAGTACTTTTATGAGTCTTATTCTGACTGCTCCTGGGTTTTCTGAAGAGGCACCAGAGGTCCTCTAGGAGGATGGGTTCCTTAGTCTTAGTTCAAACCCCTCTACTCCATGTGAAAGGAGACAGTTGCCTCCCAGAGGAGCTCTCCTTTTTCAGCTTTGTAAGAGAGATGACTAAGCCTGTCCCATTTGATTTGGATACTGAACATGAGTACAGGGCCAGGACATTTAACATCTTTGTTTTCCCATGCACAAAATTCTTAAGCTCATACAGATGAAGTAGTGAAAGACACCCCCCCCCCCCCCCCCCCCCCCCCCCCGGTACAGCCGATAAATAAGGTTGACTCTATATACAGAGTCCAGAAGGATCTAGGATTTGAAAACTTCAGCGTCCTCACCATTCCATGGTCGTCAAATACATTCTCAAAAGAGCCAAGAGTTCTGAGGCTCACTTCTCGGTGCTCCTGGGGAGGGAAGCTTGGACATTGGAGTCTTTTGGAAAGAAGTTATTTCAGAATGCGGAGTTCACAGAAAATCCCTTAGGAGAAAGCTGAGGTCCTGTATCAGCTAGTAGCCAAAGAGCTGGAGTGTGGAAAATACATGGTTCAGGCATCCTGTGATACTTTTGATTTCAGCACCAGGGCCTTCACCACAGGGATCAGGTTGTGCAGAGTCACCTAGCTGCATACCTCAGATCTTGCAGCAGTTCAAGAGAAGCTAGCAGACATTCTGTGCTCAGGAGATAATCTTTTTGGTGACAAGGTGGAAGAGGCAGCAGACCTCATCAAAAAGTATTCTGAAACCATCAACTTGCTCTCTCAGCTCCCCTTCCCCATCTCGGCCTCTACATCTAAGAGGTATTTTGGCAGAGAGAAAGTGTAGGTATCCTCCCCCACCCCTCTGCCTTTTAACCTTCCCCAAACAAACCAAGGGTTTCGTTCATGTCTACAGCAGTAGAGGGACCACCAGTCAAACAACCAGTCCCAACCAGTTCCCCAGTCAAAACAAAGGGCAAGTTTTTGACCAAGTCTAGGAGAGCATGGCTGCAATTTCAGTAACTCTCCTGGATGACCTTCTGATAGGAAGGAGTGAATTTTTTCCAGCAAAGGGCCTTATAAACTCAGACCAGTAGTTCTCAAACTAGTGTGAATGGGTTCACACTTCAGTTGGAATGCTTACTGCAAAATTGCCTACTAAGAGCATCAATATTAAGTTCTCAGTATTACGAATCAAAGGAACTCTTCCTTTTTTTCCCTGGTGAAACAGGTTCCTGTAAAAAGAGAAGGGATTTTACTTCAAATGCTTCCTGATTGCCAAGAAGAGGATGGTATTCTGGACCATCCTAGACCTAAGGGCACTGAACAAATATTTGGCCAAGCAAAAGTTCAGATCGGTTTCCTTGGGCACCCTACACCCCACGATACAGAAAGGAGACTAGCTATGCTCTCTGGGCTTAAAAGGTGCCTATACCCACATACTTCCTGTGACTGGGATGATTTGTATCTCAGATTCTGAGTAGGGAAATTCCATTACCAGCACTGAATACTGCCCTTCAGCCTCACTTCAGCATTGAGTGTTCACCAAATGCCTAGCAATAGTTGCAGCATCTCCGTGCAGACTGGGGATGCATGCATTTCCCTACCTAAACAATTGGCTGGTCAAGAGCACAGCAGAGGAAGGTGCAAAGGAATCAATGTGCAGGTCTGTTTGGGTTCTGAAGGTAATAAGGTTAGTCATAAATTACAATTTCACAGTTCACCTTTATTTAACCTACCTCAACTAACAGTAGTAACTAAGCAGTTTACAGTAAAATATCAACATAAGAGAAAGAAGGGAGGGAACATGAGGAAATCCTATATTGCAATCAATTTTATTAATGGGTATAGGAGAAGAGATAAGGTTATTAATGCTACTATTAACCAAAGTAATAATATACAATAGGGAGGGAGGGAGGGGTGAAGAAAATGACACAATGTGAGGTTAAAGGGGATATGTACTTATGTACTTATTCTACAAGGACAAACAGGCCAGTTGAATTCTCACATGAAGGTGATGTTATCCAATGGAGCATGATGCAGACGCTGCCTATTGTGTATTAGCTGAAGAAACTTATAGCAGCGTTCCACCACACATGCGTAAGTCCACTAGTCTCTTCTGCAAAGCTAGGAGGTGGCGTCTGTGCGATCTCGCCTTAGCAGGTTTTTTTTTGTTTGACTTTTCAAGTGCCTTCCCATGCAGGTTTTGTCTCCTTTTACATATTTTTCTTCAATATTTTAGTTTCTGTACTTTTTCCCTGTTAAATCCATTATATTTGGCCCTTCAAGTTTTCTTTCTTTTTTTTTGGAACTCTTTAGGCCTGAGCTTGAGTTGTGCCCCTTTTTACTTCCAAGATTGACGAGTTTAATTTGGCTGCAATTCTTTTCTCTATGTCTAAGACCCCCCAGTGGCTTCAAGAGGTGCGCCCAATGTAATTGGGTGATTTGTAGAACGTATCTGCATAATTGGTACATCAGGTGCTTAGGGCCTAACCAACAGGCTGATTATTGTTCTTGCTGAAAATGCAGTTGAGGAGACACAAAGTGCATCAGGTCCAGCAGAGGAAACATTTTGCCTCCTCGAAAGCCAGTCCCTTGACATCAGCAGTGGAAGCATTGACCTCAATGGCTGCCCAGACTGCATAAACCACTAGGAATGCATCAGCATTGAAGAGGTCTCCACCTCCCTCAATAACAGGTGCTGATAGCAGGCCCTGCAACCAGTCAGCATCAAATTCAACATAGAAGACATACGGGTTTAGTGTCGTCCTTGGCACTGAGATGCTGAGTGGTGAGGGAAGCCTTAGAAGCATCATCGGTCCCCTTTTAAGCGCGGTACTGAGAGCTCTGGAGTACCAGAAGCGCTGGCACTGAGAGGATTGCTCCCCCATTTTAGTGGAGGTGCTGGTGCATCATTCTTCAGCAGCCAGGTTCCTGCTTTCAGCTTGACAATGACACTTCTCCAGGCTGTCTCTGAACTGGCTCCCCAGCCTTTGACGATACCTGTCCTTGATGAGCAGTACCAGACCATGCTCAGGGAGGAGCTGGTGCAGATGTACCAGCTGCATTCTGCTCAGGCATCGAGGGCACTTGTGCCAGCTGCACCTCAGCTCCTTTCTGAGGCCCACATTCTGCCTGTGGAGTGGTCTTTGACACCGGTGCTTCGACAGACATCGACCCATGCAATACTGCCCTCAACATCAGGTGAAGAAGCTTCTCCGGAGTCTGAGGGTAGGGCTGTACCTTGGCGCCCTTCAGGACATGGGTAGAATTACCACTGACGTGGGGCAGGCACAGACTCAGTACGTCCACTGTACCAAGTCTGTTTTGGACTGCTCATGAGAGTCAAGAAGAGGATCCACATTACTTCTTGGAGCAGTCGTCCTTATGGTATCTCTTCTGATCCCTCCCCACCCATATCACACCTGTGCTAAAAGAGCTTCACTAGTTGCCAGTGATGCACAGAATAATCTTTAAAGTTTTTTGGGTTTTTTTTTGATGGTTCAACAGTGAATTTGTGCCAAGGTACCAGTGTACTTTCTTAACACTCTGAAAATGTATTGTCCAAAGTGATCAGAGACTGCAAAGCATTTGTGTCTTCCATCAGTAATGGCATATCATTATGCTGAGACCCACACGTGCATTTTCTGTGTCAGGACCTACAATGTGGGACAGGCTTCTGAGACTTTTAACAAACAGCATTTTAAAAAGTATCCAAAAGCCCAGTAAAAGCTTGTTGTGGAGGGATTAACTATATTAATGATGTTTGAGATGATGGTTTAAATAATATCTGATATGTTTTTATGTAGATTTAAATTGTGTGTTTACTTATTACCTGCTTTGATCAAAGTGGGATATGTGAAAAATGAATAAATAAGAGGCATAAATCGTCACCTGAAGGTTTCCCTTTCAGCGATTTTATAAAGGAGATGGTGTTTGCTATCCCATTTTAAATTGGAGACTGAGGAGGAGCCTAGGACTGAGATGCTTTCAGTCTTGGACTACAAATCTCCTCCCAAGGAAAGAGTCACAGTTCTGTTACACTCTGTCCTGAAGGATGCACTGATGAAGAACTGGTGATCTCCTCTCTCAGTGCAGGTCATACCAAAGAAGGTAGATTTGCAATACCCTATCCAAAAGGCTGTGGGATTCAAAAGGGCACAACTGCCTCATGACTCTGTGATCAAATTTGCCCTCAAATGGGCCAGGAGTTCCAGGACTCGTGCCTCTGCTTCCCCAGATAGAGAGGCCAGGACTCTGGACTTGTTTGGGAGAAAGTTTTTATCAGACTTCAACGCTCATTGCCCTCATTCAGATCTACCAGCTCTACACTAGCCTTCACCTTGAGTTTTTTTTTTACACACAGTACACTTGATCTCATGGACTCTCCCTCAGGAGCAGGCTACAGAGCATCTGGCCAGGGGCACCTATGATACTTTTGGTATTGGGTCTAGGCTGTCTGCCATGAATATGGGATGCTTAGATTCTCATGGCTACATGTCTCTACCTAAAACTGATTGGCGGACATACCTGGCTGACTCATCAAGCAACACACGGGCACCAATCAGTTCCTTTCTCAGCAGCCTCCAACTGCATCTTCCTCTACTAGGAGGTTCTTGAGTGGGCCTAGGCAGAGACCCTACTACTCTTAAATACGTAGGTTTCTTCTGCCTTCCTGCTGTACTCAGCAGGCCCAACCCCGGCAGTCCTGGCTGTGCCAGCCACGGACACAGAAGTCCCTGCTGGCTCCCCAGTCAACATCCTACAGGTAGGGGGAGGCTGAATTTTTTTTTCCATCAAAGGTGGCACCTTGTAACCTTTGACCGGTGGGTTTTTCAAATAGTCCATCTTGGTTATGTGCTTCATTGGCGTCGGAAACTACCAAATTGCCCATGGAGAGCATCATTCATCAGCTCTCAGCACAAGCAGGTACTTGCAGAGGAAATCTCTGCCCTTCTGCAGGCCAATGCGGTCAAACCCACGCATCCAGGGGAAGAAGGGAAGGGATTCTATTTCAGGTGCTTCCTTGTGCCCAAAAAGACAACAGGATTTTGTTCTATCCTAGACCTAAGGGCCCTGAACAAATTCCTAGTCAAAGAAAAGTTCAGGATGATTTCCCAGGGCACCCTTCTCCCCATGATTCAGGAAAAAGATTGACTATGCTTTCTGGACTTGAAGGATGCATATTCCCTTATTTCAATGCTTCCTAGTCACAGGAAGTATCTCATTTTGGGTAGAGAGGCACCACTACCAGTATTGCGTTCTGCTTTTTGGCCTCGTGTCAGCTCCCAGGGTCTTTATCAAATGCCTAGGAGTAGATCAGGCATCGCTGTGCAGACTGGGAGTTCTTGTGTTTTCTTGCCTGGACGATTGATCAAGAGCATGTCACATGAAGGGACGTGGGGGCCATGCAGAGAACTATTCGGGTGGTAGAGCTGCTAGGGCTCATTATAACAATTGCTATACATGGGAGCACTCTTGAAACTGTCCAAGCTTGGGCCTTTCCGCCCCTGCCCCTAGTGAGAAGCGGGTACCTTGATTGTGTTTGCCTCACAGGTCTGTAGCAGCAAGCAGGTCACAGCTCAACAGATGTTGAGATTGACAATATGGCCTCCACAGTGCATGTCACTACCATGGCTTCCCTCCATTTGAGAGGGGCCCAGTGGATTCTAGCTTCCCAGTGGTCTCAGGCCATAGGGAATGTGACTGATGCCATCTGAGTCCCCCCAGAGCTAGTTCAATCCCTACTCTGGTGGACAATTTGGCCAAATTTGACTGTGGGACTACTATTTCAAATTCCACTCCCTCAGACGGTGTTGACAACGGATGCATCCAACCTCAGACGGGGAGCTCATGTAGATGGGACTTCACACTCAAGGGACATAGTCTGATCAAGAAACATCTTCACATCATCCTCTTGGAGCTCAGGTCCATATGAAACACTCTAAAGTCTTTCAGATATTGGTTACAGAACCAAATTGTACTCATACAAACAAAAAAACAGGTTGCAATGTACTATGTGAACAAGCAGTGGGGTACGGGATCCTTCCCCTTATGTCAGGAAGCAATGGGGATGTGGCACTGGGTTATGGCCCTATGGGCCATGTACCGAGGTGGTAAGGAAAACAGCCTGGCAGACAGACCAGACTGAGTAGGCTGATGCAATCTCATGAGTGGTCATTCAACATTGGCATAGCCCACAAGATCTTCTGAGAGTGGGGCACCCCCTCAGTGGATAGTTTTGCCACTCCTCTGAACAGTAAAATCCCTCAGTTCTGTTCCAATCTCAGGTCATATGGCAGACTAGCATCAGATGTCTTTTTCCTAAATTGTGGGTAGAGTCTTCTGTATGCTTATCCTCTCATACCTCTCATAGAGAAGACTTTTCCTGAACCTCAAGCAAGATCAGGGAACTATGATCCTCATCACCCTGTACTGGCCAAGGCAGATCTTGTTCCCACTTCTGGAGTTGCCCTCTGAAGAACCGAGAAGATCGGAGTGTTTTCTGACTCTCATCATGCAGAATGAGGGATCTCTTCTACACCCCAACCTTCAGACCCTGGCCCTCACAGCCTGGATATTGAGAGCGTAGAGTTTCAGCCTTTGAATCTGCCTGGGGGTGTCTCCAGAATCTTGCTTGCTTCCAGGAAAGATGCCACTAGGAGGTTATTCTTTTAAATGGAGGAGGTTTGCCATCTGATGTGAGGGCAAGGCCCTAGATTCTTTTACTTTCACTACACAAATACTGCTTGAATACCTCCTGGACCTCTCTGAGTTTAGTTTGAAAACCAACTCTGTAAGGGTACACCTCAGTGCTTATCTTTGTATAGGGAGTAAGCCCGTCTCTGTATAGCCTCTTGTTGTTCAATTCTTGAGAGGTTTGCTATTGACAAGCCCTCGGTCAAACCTCCTACTGTGTCTTGGGATCTCAATTTTGTTCTCAGCTGATGAAACCTCCTTTTAAGCCACTTGACTCTTTTCATCTGAAATATCTAACCTGAAATGTTGTGTTTTAGATGGTGGTTACTTCAGGCCCTAGTAGATGATCTGCCTTACACAAACTTTCATCACAACAAAGTAGTTCTTCGCACACACCCTAAGTTCCTTCCTAAGGTGGTGTCAAAGTTACCAAGTTTCCCCAGACCTCATGCCCATCCTGATGAAAGCATACTTCATACCTTAGACTGCAGGCGAGCCTTAGCCTTCTATCTGGAGCAGACTAAAGTCTATAGACAGTCCATCCAGCTTTTTGTTTCTTTTGATACCAACAGGATGGGGGTGGCCATTGGCAAATGCACCATTTCCAGTTGGCTAGCAGATTGGCTGGGCTGACTCTTGATGTCACAGCTCATGATGTCAGAGCCATGGTTATGTCAATGGCCTACTTGAAATCAGCCTCCATCAAGGACATCTGCAAGGATGCCTCAGGGTCTTTGATCAACACTTTCACATCTCATTGCTACCTCAAGCAAAATACCCGATGTGACAGCTGGTTCGGTTAGACAGTCCTGCAGAATTTGTGTCTAGAATCCAATCCACCCTCCCAGGCCCAGGTTTGTTTTGTTCCAGGCTGCATTTTCATGACCAGTTTCTATATAATTTCAGGTTAATTGAATTCAAGGCCTTGACATTTTGATTCCCTGTTTTCCTCACGTTGTTGTGGTGAACCTGGTAGCTAGGGATTCCTACATGTGAGATTGTAATCGGCCTGCTTGGCCTCGGAGAAAGCGAAGTTACTCACCTGTAGCAGGTGTTCTCCAAGCACAGCAGGCCACATACCCTACCACCTCCCCTAGGAGTGGTCTTCAGCTATATCATTTGATTGATAGACCCGTGCTTGTGACTTGGGTGGGAAGACACCCATGCATGCTAGAATTTTCTGTAGCTAATACACCCAAGGAAGCATCCACACCAGGCTCTGTCGGATAACATCGCCCACATGTGAGAATACTTGGCCTACTGTCCTCGGAGAACAACTGCTACAGGTGAGTAACTTCGCTTTACTGCTAAATGACAAGGAGAGCACAAAAATTATAGAGTAGATCAAGAAGGGGGAGATGGGAAAGTATGGGGAAAAATACGTTTTTAGATTGTGAATTTCAGAATAGAGGGTTCTGAATGGCTATACGAGGGAGTGAGTTCCATAGAGTAGGAGCAACAAAACGAAAACAAGAAGATTGGGCTGAGTGGGAATGGATTTGAAAAGGGGAAAGGATTATAGGAAGTTGCTAATTAGCAGTGTGCAATGCACAAACTGGTCTGTAAGGGGTAAGAAAACAGCAAAAATGAGAGAGAACTAGAACATATAATTTGAAATATCAAGATTTTAAATGCTAAATGGAAGAAAATAGGTAGCCAGTGTTCAGCCAGGAAGAGAGGTGTTATACCGTCAAACTTCCTGGCTCCATGGAGTAATTTTATTTTATTTCTTTATTTAAACTAAAAACAACATAAAACAAAAAGAGCAATAAAAACAAAAACCCATCCCTCCCTTCCATAGAAGATGCAATCTGGCGAAGCATACATTTGAAAAATATATGGCCCATCACTAAGACAGGGTAAACAGTACCAAAGAACTGGGTGAACTGGTACAGCATAATAATATAAGTGTTGCAGTACTGTGACAGACCAAAGGTCCATCAAGCCCAGTATCCTGTTTCCAGTGGTATCCAATCCCAAAAGAGTAAAGCAGATTTTGTGCTGCTTATCCTAGAACTAAGCAGTGGGTTTTCCCAAGTCATCTTAAAAATGGCTTATGGTCTTTTAGGAAATTATCAGAACCTTTTTTAAACCCTGCTAAGCTAACTACTTATACCACATTTCTCTGGCAGTGAATGCCAGAGTTTCATTACACATTGGGTGAAGAAATATTTTCTCTGGTTTGTTAGTAGCTTTATTGCTTGCTCCCTAGTCCTGGTATTTTTGGTAAGAGTAGACTTACGATTCATGTCTACCCGTTCCACTCAGTATTTTATAGATATCTATCATATCTCCCCTCAGCCATCTGTTCTCCAAGCTGGAGAGTCCTAGCTGCTTTAGCCTTCCCTCATAGGGCAGTCATCCCATCCCCTTTATCATTTTTTATGTCCTTCTCTGTACCTTTTCTAATTCCACTGTATCTTTTTTGAGATATGGTGGCCAGAATTGCACTTGCTATTCAAGGTGCAGTAGCACCATGGAGCAATACAAAGGCATTATAACATTCAAATTTTTGTTTTCCATTCCTTTTCTAATAATTCCTAATATTGTTTGCTTTCTTTGCTGCTGCTGCGCACTGAGCAGAGGGTTTCAACATATGAATGATGACACTTTGCTTGTTTTCCTGGGTGGTGACTCCTAATGTGGATCCTTGCATTACATAGCTGTAGATTGGGTTCCTCCAACACAAAACTGCAGAATCATGAAGAGAGGCAGTTGCCGTGGAGCACCCTCCATCACTCATATTTACTCCACACATTATTAAAAGCTTGTGGTTTGTCTGCCAGCATTGTTGTAAGCTTTTCCATACAATATACAAAATATAATTTAGCTGGGAAAAGCTCCCAAGATGATCCATCATAAGTTTTCCAGCAGGTCACTATAGCCAAGCGAGCTGCTGTAGCAATGTAACTTAACTAATGCCCCACAGCAGGAGAGAGATTATCCATCTCCAACTCCATTGTGAGATCTCAAAAAAAATTGGGACCAGAATATTTGAACGCAGGGACAATACCACCAAAAGGCCTTCCATTCCACAAAGTCACCAGCATAACCCATTCCCTTGCTTATACATCGCAAAACATTTTGCTGGGGTATAATGCCATTTTTTCTGAGGCTAAGCAGACCATATCTCACAACTGGGTGATGTCATCTGATGAAGCTTGGTCCAGATGCTGCCCAGTGCTCTGTCTTTGAGAGGCCTTTGACAACATCCCACCACACATGGGCAGGTGCCTTCCCAGCTGATGTGCGAGCGTGGGACTGGCAGTCTTTGTTTTTCCATGGAGAAGAGAGGTCACAGTAATGATCCCTCCTCAGCACATTCCTGTGTCTGCTTGTGTATGCAGAAGAGGACCAAGAGATCCAGCGTGAAAGAATTTTTGACATGAGAAACATCGGCCCTGATGGCTGAGGCAGCTCATTTGGACACTGGGAGTGCACCTGTATCAAGGAAGTCTCTCCCCTGCCTCAATGTCAGGTGCTGTATTAGTGCCCAGGACTGATTTGCATCAGACCTGACACTGAGGCAACATGAGGATTCAATGTCCTCATTGTTACCATGGGGGTCTGATGCTCTACACCGAGGCAAGCCCAAGAAGAGCAAGCATCAATTCCTTTCAAAGTGCAGTACCGGGACCACTGGGGCATTGGCGTTGTTGATACCTGAGAAGCATCGATGTCTAGAGGAGTGCGCCCCCCCCTCTCTTGAGGTGCCGACACTGCAGCCGCTTTCCAGCCAGGCTTAAGTTTTCAGTTTGGCATCGATGGCTTTAAAGGCTGTTTCCACACTGGCACCGGTCCCACTTTTACAAAAGGCTACTCTTGACATTTCTATTGAGGGCATTTGTGCCAGGCACAGCACAGCTCCAGCCATCTTTGGAGGCCCAGTTTTCGCTGTGCAGCACCTGCTGATGCTATTACCTCAGCACACGTTGGTATCTTGCTCAACATTGGGGGAGGAAACTTCCCTAGGGTTGGGTGGTGAATCTGCATCTTGGCATCCTGACCAGTCTGGACATTCCTCCAGTAGACCAATGCAGGTGAGGACTCATTTCTCTCAGGAGGAGCTCTGAATATGAGATAGACCTGTCATGGGACTCTGATGAAGGAGCCAGACTACTACTCAGAGGAGTGGACTTATGACGTTCCCTCAGATCTCTCCCTTCCTCAGAAGAAAAACAAGTACCCTCCTGAGGGTCTCTCCTTTACCAGTTTCGTTAAAAGGATGGTGACTGCTATCCCCTTTAAGTTGGAGACCGAGGATGAGCCTAGGACAGAGTTGTTAACCATTCTGAATTATGACTCTCCCCCTAGGGAGGCAGTCACCTTACCTGTCCACACAGTCCTCAGGGATGCGTAGATGAAGAATTGGGAGATCCCTCTCTCTGTCCAGGTTCTCCCTAAGAAGGTGAATTTGATGTATTGCATCCAAAGGCTCCCAGATTCGAGAAGGCCCAGTTTCCACCCCATTCCATGATGGTCAAATCCACTCTCAAGAGGGCCATAAGCTCACAGAGTCAGCTTCACGCCCTAGTAGCTGATCTGCCTTACACATCACCCGATCTTTCACAAGGTATCTTAGACCTTCAATACAGTGTTACACCATAGGGGCCCTGATAATGTGCCTTTTGATGTTTGTGTTCAAGCATGCAGATTTTGAATCTCCTGGATTGTCATACCAAAGTAAAATTTGTTACAGGGGCATTTGACAGCATAGATCACATGATCGCTTTTACAATTTGTATAAGTCTTTAATCTATATGATCTAAGATGCCTTGTGATAGATTGGGTGCCGGTGCATAAGCGAGATGGAGACTGGAAGAAGAAATACAACAATAGGAGACACATTGGATCTTTAAATTGCACACTTTGGAACTGCACGGTTTGAATTCCACTTTAGAATGGACTGCCTTTTATTGAAACACTGTTTTAAAAATAAAAATCAATCAAGTAAAATAATTCAATATTTGTTCTTAGAGGAAATTACGTTACTCCCAGTTTTTTTTATTTAAATGGATCTTTTGGCATCTGACATTACAGACGCCATTTTGAGACGGACGTTAAGGTTTTGGCTATGTGGGGTTCCATGGGGGATTGAAATTGTAAGTCCAGCTAATTTGAAATGTAATTTCAAATCTAGCAACATGATATGGAGAAGTTCCTAGATAGGGGGCTACCTGTAATTGCCAAGCAGAGGCAAGCACAGCAAACTGAAAACAGCCCCCTCAAGATTAACTCTCTAGGTTCCTCTTGTATCACTTGCTGCCATCTAGGTTTTTCTGTGACACTACCAGGAGAATGAATGGAGATTGCTCCTCTGTGACCAATTCTCACATCTTCTAATTTTAACAAGATTTCTTTTTTTTTTTTTTTTACTGTGTCAGGTAGGTCACTTGCTCTTGCAATTGCACAATATCTTCACCATGCTTCTCTAAATGCACTGCCACCTTCCCCTGCTGGTTACCATGATCAGACATTTCTCTTTAGCTTATCAAATACCTGCTGTATGTCATCTGTAAATGCTGTGATCGTGGCTTCTAGGTCTCAGAAACTATGCCCGATTTCCTCTCAGATTGGTATTTGCGCTATAGCCACCTCTGTATCACCCGCAGCAGGTTCTGCGGTCCCCAATAACATCTTGGCCTCATGTCTCACCAGCTACAAGGTGGTGTTGTGTGAGAAAGTTTTAATAGTATGTAGCCCGAGTCTCACAGTTTCCCCAGCATCCTGCGCACTGACTAGCTCTCAGGGTTGGCCACTCTTGACTCAGGATACAAAACCAAACCATAGTCTATCTTCCTTTCTTACTCCATAATGATGTCTACAATGTCTTAGACGTTTTGATTAACTAAGATTGGCCAGGGCTGAGTATGTGCAATCGATATATGTGAGTTACATTATCAACATGTTTAATGTTTAAAAGAGTATTTTAGCATATGATTAAACTTCACACCATCTAAAAAATTGGGCTTGTTTTTGAACTGTCTCACTTGTTTTGGGCTTTTTTTAAGCAAAATGTGCTTGTTTTCCCACAACTACTTAGCAATACTCCCAGTTGCTGCTAGCATGCCTTTGTGTTCAGCAGCTGTTCTAGGGACTGAGCCATCTTTAATCTACTGTAATTCCATCAAGATTTATTTTATTTTTTGTTACATTTGTACCCCGCGCTATCCCACTCATGGCAGGCTCAATGCGGCTTTCATGGGGCAATGGAGGGTTAAGTGACTTGCCCAGAGTCATTTTTGTCATCATATCCCCAACTCATTCCCCATTCATGTTCCCTTAGCCTTATTCTCATCTTTTCCTCACAGCTGAGGTTCTGGCCATCTTCTTGCCTTTGAGGTGGCTAGATGCAGACTAGTTGCAGAAGACAACAATTCTCTTCTAAGCAACTGAACTGTAAATTGGATTTTCTTTATTATGAGTACTACAATAAAGATTTGCTTAAAAATTGAGAGTCTTCCAGTAAAGCTTCAACTTGGGGATGGCTTAGCTGGCGATTTAAGCTACACTATACTTTGCCTGGAAACTTAATTTCACTTTGTGCTTGGTTAAACATTTCCAGAGGAATTTTCCTGAATTTCCTTCCACATAGGTTGTGATGCAGGTGGATGGAAGTGGTGGGTAGGAAGGAGAGAGATTCTGGAGACCATGCAGGTGGGGAAGGGAAATAGGGAAGAAGAGAAATGAGAGCATATATGGGTGAAATAATTTTGTGGGTGGGACATATATATATATATATAAAGAGAGAGAGAGGGGGACAAGGAAAAATGTGTGTGTGTGGCTCCCCATGGTAGTGCTGATATTCATACAGCCCGCCATTTAAAAAAGTTACCCACGCCTGACTTAGATGATATGCTTGATTATCTCTCTACCTACCTCTGCTGAAAACCCACCACAGCAGTTATAGGCAGTGAGGGGAAAATATTGTCCTTTTTGCTTTCAAAACCAAGATCTTTCTGAGGGCGCAGTGATGGTAAGTTTAGTGGGTACCCAGTTCCTCACTCTTTGGCCATTAGAGCTGTAGCAGGTAGTCCAGCATGGCCAGTTCTCCCAGTCAGATGGACAGAGGAATAATAGCTAAACAGGAGATTTTGACCCTGTTCTAGGCCCCAACTCCACACATTTCTTACTACAACAGCTACACTTGCCTCAGGTTAAGCCATCACTCAGCTTTTTTTTCTGTCAGCAACTTCAAATCTCACAGCTGACACTGGCTGCCAATCCTTCAAGATCAGTAGAAGCAGTGGCTGTGAGTTACAAAAATAAAGCTGGTACTATGAAATACATAGTATTATAACAAACAAAAGAATTAATTTATTATTTTCACAAAATACCTAACCTTCCCCAGACAGCATGCTCCATTTTACACATGCTGATCTTCTCCTTCATATAGATGTACCCAATAGGGACATTACCTTCAAGTACAACCAGCCTCTCCCTAGCTCCAGAGGACCCATCTTCAAGACTGTATGCAGGCCCAAACATCCCACCCAAGAGAAAAAGAAGCCACAGTGGGATTTGAATCCTAGTTCTTTGCCTGCTGCCCTGACCATTACTCTATTTCTACACTCACTCATTGGCTAATACTTCCCCCCCCCCCCCCCTTGTATTTCACAAAATGCCATTTTTATATCAAATTCAAAAATGTCATTCTCCCAACATACACACAATTTCATCCAGTAGTGGGGCATGCACATGATTTTTCTGTGACAGTATACAATTAGAAAAAGGGTCATATTCATTCCACCAGCACGGCCCAATCCCTTTACTTTTTACTACATAGGGCAATTTGGACTATAAAAAAAAATGGAAGGTGTGTAACTCCCCTAATGACTCTTGTTGGCATTGTACCAAATTCAAATGTATATTAACCCATATGACTTTATATCTGATGATCAAGTTTTTCTACATGCAAATTTGGAAATATATCCAAGCTATATTTCACTGTCACACCATTTTCTCAATTGATAATTTTACATCCAGCACATCTTCAGTTAGATGTGCAGGAAATCAATCAGATCAAGCTTTTTGATATTTTAACCTCCATTGCCCTGAAGATGATTCTAGGCAACTGGAAAAATGCAAACATGGTAGATGCTACATTCTGGTGGAATACAGTATTTATATCAAAATTTGAATTAAAATCAAATGAAAAAAAAAATAACCAACCATTCTGTGTTATGGATAAAGGCTCATGGCAACCAGTGTGTCTACTCATACCCTTTTGATATTCAAATAAAACTCCCAATTTATTATGGAGGAGCAGCCCAGTGGTTAGGGTGGTGGACTTTGGTCCTGCGGAACTGAGTTCAATTCCCACTTCAGGCACAGGCAGCTCCTTGTGACTCTGGGCAAGTCACTTAACCCTCCATTGCCCCATGTAAGCCACATTGAGCCTGCCATGAGTGGGAAAGCACAG
Source organism: Microcaecilia unicolor (assembly GCF_901765095.1). Lineage (NCBI taxonomy): Eukaryota > Metazoa > Chordata > Amphibia > Gymnophiona > Siphonopidae > Microcaecilia > Microcaecilia unicolor. The sequence continues at coordinate 343,153,484 of NC_044032.1, read as the reverse complement.
GGTACAAATGTAACAAAAATAAATAGCATCTCCCTTCCTTTTTTTTCCTCATAATTAAGCATGCAATGTATTTGATGAAATGTTTTATATTCATGTATGTTACTTGAACTTACTTGAGAAGCGTGTTTTAAGTGATAGGGAACTTGGCTTTTCTGTTTTGTTTTTTTTTCAGTCCAGTAAGTTATTATAGTAGTCAGAGCTGTGGTGAAAAACAGAGAGCAGGGTCCAAACCCCTGTTTCCTACAGATGTCTCTGCTGGAGTTACAAGATGGCCCCAGCAGGTTTTACTTCCTTTGAAAGTAATAGAAGTAAAACCTGCACTGGCTCAGTGTCCTCCTTTAGCTGAAGCCACCCAAGCAAAATTACTCAGTCCCTCAACACCCGAGTTAAGCTTGACAGGGTAATTAAAAACAATCTGTAATGCTTGTAAATTGATAACAGCAACTCAGGTAGTGGTCTGTAGTGTTTTCAGCAACTTGTTCTTTTGTATCTTATGTAAGAATCAGCAGCACTAAACTGACTGTTTCACCATTTTGCATCTTGTAATAAGAAGTCAGACTTGAGCAGGGAATGACCAAAGTCAGTGTACTTCATAGGAGCCAGCTCTGGGGGCTAAGCATCCCAAAACTGAACAAGCTTCGTTATTGGGTCCAGGGAGGGTAACTTGTAATGTTTAACACCCCAGACATTTTGAAATGGTGGCGTTACAGAAAAAAAAAGAGCTGGCAACTGTACACCATGCTCCCATGGCACCACCTCTGCTTACTGACACTGTACATCAGAGCTACCCCCCACCTGTTTTGAGCCTCTCACACAGGAGTCTTGTCAGGTCTGCAATCAGCATGTGAACTCTTCCTGGGCCTGGCTAAAGCTTAGAACCTGGCTGCTGCCTGTTCAATGCATCCATTCACCTATATGCTATAGGCAGAGAACTCAAGGCTGTGAGACAGCAGGGCCACTGCCGTCTCTTTCCTCCCCCCCCCCCCTCCTTTCTTCCTGCATCTGCTCCTCTTGTCACTCTCCTGCATGCCAGGACCCAGGTTATCACCTTAATGCAACTAGACGAGTCCCAACCCACAGGAGCAGGAGAGACCCTGGCACTAGGCTCCCCCTCTTGGTGGCCCTGATGATGTGACTTATGGCCATGGAATCTGAGTTCTACAACTGCATAGTTACCATACTGCGAATGAGAAAGGGAGCTGAAGCAGCAAGTGTCTTTGCTCTAACCTCCCTTCCTGGTCTTGGCTCACCGCCTCAGTCACGGGGTTAGAACAGAAGACAGTTCCCTGTCATTAGTGCAGACTAGACCTCTAAAGCATAAGGAAGCTCCCACTACTGCCCTGCCAAACTCAGACTGAAAGGTCCCCTTTAGGGAAGGCACTCCCTTGAACCAGAATGAGGAAACCCTGCCCCTCCCTTTCTAGAGAAATAGGCAGCCAGTGTCAGTTTATTTTGTTTTATTTTTTTTTCTGTTCCATCAGAAGATTACAGCGCTACTGTCTAGCTGTCATTTTCACTCAGGGTCAGTTTGTCAAAGAGATACTCTCCCATGCCCTCTTCTGCTGCCTTCATCCTATTCAGGTTGGTCAGGTGGTCTCCCAGCTTCTTGATGAGCTTCACCTTTTTCTCCAGGAAACAGGACTCCAGGAAATCACACAACTGTCCAGAATTATAATGAAATTGCTTAGAATCACAGAATACTGTACCTTCACTCCCCAGTCTACCCCTGCAGCTCTTGGACAGAGATTAATAAAGCCCAGGAACATTCAATTTCTGTAATTGAAAGACTGCAGTTATCCTGTAGTGTCTGCAACCCTTCAGTTTTTCACATTTGTAGCCCAGCTATTAACTAGGCAACAATTAGGTGGCTAAGCACCTGAAAGAAGCCCAATATAAATTGACCTTGCTCCCACAGTCCTTAAACGTAGCTGCTGTGCCACTTGCTCAATAGTCTTGTGTTTAAACCCAAAAAGGGAGCTCACTTGTATTACCACCACAAAGCACTATACTAACTCTACCCCTACTCTCCACGTAGTGATACATACATGGGGATCAGCATGGCCTGTGGCAGTCTTGTGCAGGTCCAGTAGAGCCTGGTTCAGAGTCTTCTCCAGTTTTAAAGCAAACTCCATGGCCTGGGTTCCATTTTCCCACTCAGATTCTGGCTTCTGAAACAAGGCAGAAGGTGTCTAAGCCCCAGTTTAGAAAACAAAAAAAAACCTCAATCAAAAAGGGTCACCAAGCATAAGCTACTGCCCAGGGTAGAGGTGGGCCTGCAAGTTCTCTAGTTTAATATTTTATAGGAAATGTGTGGTAGTACAAGCAGCATGTGATAGTAGGAATTCAATATAGTGTATTATAAACTGGCAGAAGAATCTATAGCCAAACCATCAATAGTTTAAAGTTCCCACAATCAGAGTGTAGAACCATGCCAGATATTCCCCCTTCACCCTTTCAGGGCAAGATGGGACAACAAGAGGTATCACAGGGAGCAGTGGCTGGGTGGAATCTTACCTTCACATCCTGTAGGACCACACGGCCCCCACGCTTATTCTGGAACTTCAGGAATTGTTCTGACTGCTCCTGCTTTTCCTTGGCCTGCTCCAGGAAGAACTTGGAGAACTTGGCCAAAGCCACATCATCCCTGTCAAAGTAATATCCCTGAAACACGCAACAGGAACACAATCATCATCCCAGGAGAACCTGAAGATACCTCATCCCATACCCTCAACACAAATCCAAGCTCACCAGGGTAACTATGGAAACTCCAAGGAGTCCCCAAACTACACACAAAGCAAGAGTTCAAGAGATTACAGTGTACTGAAGTGTGCAGGAGTTAAATAGTTATAGGGTTTATAAGGTTTATCAATCATCTTTACCTAGTCAAGTTTGCTTCCTGTCCTCTAGTTCCTTTATGGTAGGAGAGCCAGGCACTGAAAATCTTGAAAGTCAGACCAAGAGCTACAGCTCTTATCAATTACCATATTGGTAGTGTAGGGTTGTATTCAGTCACGTCCTCACTCTCTACTATGACAGATATCATGGTGTACTCCTAGCTCTCTTAATACACCTATATGCAAAACACAGCCCCCTTTTGCTCTTACCAGGGATAGATAGGCATAGGATGTCTGCAGTAGCAGGTTCACCAGCCAATTAACTCCAGCCTCACTCTCTAGGTGGAAATTCTCACAAATCTGGGAGCTCATAGTGGCAGTAGAGATAGATAGATAGATGGTAACCTCCAGGAAGGCTGTAGTGGGATGAGCTTAGCACTAACTCCAAGTCTGCTCAAGCTAGACTCAAACCTGTAGTTGTTGCTGGGTTGTTTTTATAGCACAAGGAGGCGGGGTCGTTTGCCAGCTCTAACCAATGGCCTGCCCCCTGCTGGAACAACCAATGAGATACACACATTGGCGCACAAACACCTTAATGCAGACCCACAGAGGCACCAGTGTATACACACACAACCTATTATCCCAGAATCATATAGCAGATAAACTGCCTGCTTCCAAAACAACACACAGTCTGATCTCTCTGTTCCATTTCTTCCTCTGTATATATCAAGACAGGTTACAAAGTCAGGTACAGTTGATAGACCTAGATAGCTCACAATCTAAGTTGCCTTCTTGCTGATTATATATTTCTGGGGTTAAATTAGTATTTTTTTCTATGACTCCCAATTCTACTGCTTAAATGGCTTTGTTTCCAAGCTTCTTTCCTGCAGTGTAGCAATGGAATCCTAATTCCAGGCTGTGCATTGAACTGACCGCATTGATCAGAGGCTGGTTTATGCTCTGCTGAAGATTGCTTGGAGTGAGTTTTAGAAAAGTGTTTAGTTCCTACAGTACACTAAGGAACAGATCTAGGATTTTCAGCACGCCCCCCCCCCCCCCCAACCCTTACATCCCTCCTTCCTTACCCCCACCCAGGCAGGAAGAAAGAAGAAATTAGCAAGGTTTGCGGCTTTCCAGCACAAGCCAAAGCTCTATTGCTGCCATGTCCCACCTCCTCCAATGACTACCTGTGGGATGGGGCAGGAAGCATGGGCCTGGCACCAGGGCTGGTACAACACAGTAAGCAAGACATGCATGGCCCCACCTCCCGATCTTGACTAAGCTCCTGAGGATCCATTCCTAAAGGAATCCTGTGCCGAAGGAATGGATCCTCAGGAGCTTAGTCAAGATCGGGAGGCGGGGCTGGTGGTTGGGAAGTGGGGATAGTGCTGGGCAGACTTATACGGTCTGTGCCAGAGCCGGTGGTGGGAAGCGGGACTGGTGGTTGGGAGGCGGGGATAGTGCTGGACAGACTTGTACGGTCTGTGCCAGAGCCAGTGGTGGGAAGTGGGACTGGTGGTTGGGAGGCTGGGATAGTGCTGGACAGACTTGTACGGTCTGTGCCAGAGCCGGTGGTTGGGAGGCAGGGCTGGTGGTTGGGAGGTGAGGAGAGTGCTGGGCAGACTTATACGGTCTGTGACAGAGCCGGTGGTTAGGAGGAGGGGCTGGTGGTTGGGAGGTGAGGATAGTGCTGGACAGACTTGTACGGTCTGTGCCAGAGCCGGTGGTTGGGAGGCAGGGCTGGTGGTTGGGAGGTGAGGAGAGTGCTGGGCAGACTTATACGGTCTGTGACAGAGCCGGTGGTTAGGAGGAGGGGCTGGTGGTTGGGAGGCGGGGATAATGCTGGGCAGACTTATACGGTCTGTGCCCTGAAGAGCACAGGTACAAATCAAAGTAGGGTATACACAAAAAGCAACAAATATGAGTTGTCTTATTGGGCAGACTGGATGGACCGTGCGGGTCTTTTTCTGCCGTCATCTACTATGTTACTTACTATGTTATGGCAGAGAGCACCATGTTATGCTGGCTTTGAGAATAGCCTTACTGTAAGGTTTCAAGTATGTTCCTGTTTCTCTCACACTGATTTCCTTCCTGTCCCAGATGTCTTCTGGAGGGGCACATTTTGGACGTTTTTGGCTATTCCCTGTCCTTCTGCTTTATCCCTTTTCCTTCCTGACCTAGTTCTGCCATGGATAAGCAGTCTGGGGTCTTCAAGACTGTCCCTGCATTGATCTGAGTGAACTGAAGACCCACAGTGCCTGGCTGAGTGCCAAGCTAGCTTTGGATGTATCAGTGGGAGAGGTTTGATGGGTGGTGCTGGAGCTGTAGAAATCTTTTTGATGTACTGATGAATACTTACAAGCCAGTGTCCCTCCTTGGTGCTGATCATTGGTTAGTGGTTGGGAATTCAGCTATTGTAGATACTTGTACCCTGAATTGGTCACTGTTGAAAACAGGAAGTTGAGCTTGATAGACTTTTGGTCTGACCTAGTATTGCCCTTCTTATGTTCTGTTCTGTTCTGTAGATGAACACAGTGGAGACACAGCACTGTAGAGACATTTCTCCTTATTTTTGATGGCGGGATGACAGCCTGTGGGCTAGAAATTGAGTCCCTCTAATAGCTCAGGCTCATGACCTAAGGGGCCGTTTTACTAAACAGGCTTACTGCATGCCAATCTGGAGCTACCACTGGCCCAATGCAGGTGCTGGCGGTACTGCCACCCCCAGTGTGTGGGATTTCTGGCATTAGCGGAAATATTTAAAAAATAATTCCAGGGGGGGTTACTCAGTGGTAATTGGGTAGCGCCGTGCACTACCCATTACTGCCAGGTTAGCGCGGGAGCCCTTACCATCACCTCAATAGGTGGCGGTAAGTGCTACCCCTGCATGGCCACGTGGTAAGAGCAATTTTACCGCATGGCCATGTCTTTTTTCAGCATTTTTACCTGCTGCAGTAAAAGGGGCCTTAATTCATGGCAAAAATTATACCCGTCGCTAGCACAGGGCCCTTTTTACCACAGCTTAGCAAAAAGGGCCCCTAAGTTCCTTATGATTAGAGACTTAAGCTTTATAACAGAGGTTTTAATATATTTACCATCTCGTTCCATCTTGTTTTTCTGCCTTTGCTTCTCTCATCTCCTTCTGCCTCTTATTCATTCTCTTACCCCTCCTCCATCTTTAGTTCTCTTTTTCTTCCTCTCCTCCTCTCCTTTTTTGCTCTCCTACATTTCTCCCTCCCACTTTTCCCTCCACTCTTACCTTTTTTATCCTTGCCCTCTATCGCCTTCTCTTCTGCTCCTGTTTTCCTCCTCTTTCCTGGAAGATCAATGTAGACAGATATAGAGAAAGAAGAGAAGAAGATAGGAGGAAAAAGTTGAAATGGAAAGGAGACCCTGGAAAGAACTTAAAAGATCAATAAAAAGAAAATTAATTATAGACAGGGACCAACCGATTAGAAAGTTTAAACACCTAACAAAGGACATATCTATCTATCTATCTATCTATCTATTAAAACCCCAGAAAAATAATAATTTACTTTAAATATTTATTAATTGGAATATATCTGCCTTGGGAGAGGCATATCTTTTAGGGGTATTTTTTTGTATTTTTAACAGAGCAGGAGGAAATGCACCTCTGTCTTTTCCTGGTATTGCATTGCACCTAGAATCTAGTTTTTTTTTTTTTTTTTTTTTTGGGGGGGGGGGGGGGTGAGGGTGAGGGTTCCAATTCAGTTTTTGTCAGTTTATTGTTTTCTAATTTTTGGTTCCTTATTCTATGTTAGATTAGGGTCTGTCCACATTCTGCCTGTATGGCTGAGGTGAAGGATTCTGCTAGTATGTATTTCCTGTACTGTAGCTAAATTAAAAGTAGATAGAATTATAGGGCTAGATGGGAAACATTGAAGGAGCTCACGGAAGCTCATAGGGTCCTACTGATCGACAATCTCAATACTTCTTTAAAGTGGTAAGTGGCCTCAGATGAGAGGTGAGGGTTGGATATGCCTAGAATTGTATTCTTTGTAAGGTATCTTCCTACTACTACTACTATTTAGCATTTCTATAGCGCTACAAGGCGTACGCAGCGCTGCACAAACATAGAAGAAAGACAGTCCCTGCTCAAAGAGCTTACAATCTAATAGACAAAAAATAAATAAAGTAAGCAAATCAAATCAATTAATGTGAACGGGAAGGAAGAGAGGAGGGTAGGTGGAGGCGAGTGGTTACAAGTGGTTACGAGTCAAAAGCAATGTTAAAGAGGTGGGCTTTCAGTCTAGATTTAAAGGTGGCCAAGGATGGGGCAAGACGTAGGGGCTCAGGAAGTTTATTCCAGGCGTAGGGTGCAGGGAGACAGAAGGCGCGAAGTCTGGAGTTGGCAGTAGTGGAGAAGGGAACAGATAAGAAGGATTTATCCATGGAGCGGAGTGCACGGGAAGGGGTGTAGGGAAGGACGAGTGTGGAGAGATACTGGGGAGCAGCAGAGTGAGTACATATATAGGTTAGTAGAAGAAGTTTGAACAGGATGCGAAAACGGACAGGGAGCCAGTGAAGGGTCTTGAGGAGAGGGGTAGTATGAGTAAAGCGACCCTGGCGGAAGACGAGACGGGCAGCAGAGTTTTGAACCGACTGGAGAGGGGAGAGGTGACTAAGTGGGAGGCCAGCAAGAAGCACCTCTAAACGAGAGGTGACAAGGGTGTGGATGAGGGTTTTGGTAGAGTGCTCAGAAAGAAAGGGGCGGATTTTACGGATGTTGTAGAGAAAGAAACGACAGGTCTTGGCAATCTGCTGGATATGAGCAGAGAAGGAGAGAGAAGAGTCAAAGATGACCTCAAGGTTTCAAGCTGAGGAGACAGGGAGAATGAGAGAGCCATCAACAGAAATAGAAAACGGGGGGAGCGGGGAGGTGGGTTTGGGGGGGGAAATGAGAAGCTCAGTTTTGGTCATATTTAATTTCAGGTGGCATTGAGACATCCAGACAGCAATGTCAGACAAGCACGCTGAAACTTTGGTTTGGATGCAAGGTGAGATATCAGGGATAGAAAGGTAGATTTGGGAGTCATCAGCATAGAGATGGTAGGAAAAGCCATGGGATGAGATTAATGAACCAAGGGAAGAAGTGTAGATAGAAAAGAGGAGGGGACCAAGAACAGAACCCTGAGGTACACCGACAGGCAGAGGGATAGAAGTAGAAGAGGATCCACCAGAGTGAACACTAAAGGTGAAGAGGGAGAGATAGGAAGAGAACCAGGAAAGGACAGAGCCCTGGAATCCAAGTGAGGACAGGGTATCGAGAAGTATGCTGTGATCGACAGTGTCAAAAGCAGCGGAAAGATCAAGAAGAATGAGGATGGAATATTGACCTCTGGATTTAGCCAGTAATAGGTCATTGGAGACTTTAGTAAGCGCAGTTTCGGTTGAGTGGAGAGGGCGAAAACCAGATTGTAGTGGGTCAAGAATAGCATGTGAGGAGAGAAAATCAAGGCAGCGGTGGTGAACAGCATGCTCAAGTAATTTGGAGAGAAAAGGAAGGAGGGAGATGGGTCGGTAATTAGAGGGACAAGTAGGGTCGAGTGAAGGCTTCTTAAGGAGAGGTGTGACCACAGCATGTTTAAAGGGCAGCAGGGACAGTCGCAGTGGAAAGTGAGAGGTTGAGAATGTGACAGATAAAAGGAATAAGAGCAGGAGAGATGGCATTAAGATGGTGGGTGGGAATGGGATCAGAGGAACAGGTGGTACATTTTGAGGAAGAAAGGAGAAGTGTAGTTTCCTCAATAGTAACTTCAGGAAAGGAGGAAAAGGAATGAGGGGAAGGAGAGAGAGGGGAACGGACTAGTGGAGGGAGAGGTGGTGAGGTAGAGAAAGCAAGGTTTATCTTTTGAACCTTGTTGTGAAAGAATTCAGCAAGGGTCTGAGGAGATAATGAAGGGGGAGTTGGGGGAGGGGGCACCTTGAGGAGAGAGTTCAATGTGGTGAAGAGAAGTCGAGGATTAGAGCCAAGAGAGTTGGTCAGTTGGATATAATAATCCTGTTTGGCACGTAAAAGAGCAGATTGGAAGGAGGTCAGCATGAACTTAAAGTGTAAGAAATCAGCAAGGGCCCGAGATTTCCACCAGAGGCGTTCGGCGGAGTGGATACAGGAACTTAGGTAGCGGATATTAGAAGTCAGCCAAGGTTGGAGTTTTGTACGCCTTACAGGGCGGGTCATCAAAGGTGCAAGAGTGTCTAAGGCAGAGGATATTGTTGTAAGAAGAAACAGCCTCGTTGACAGACGTGGATGGTGCCACAGTAGAGAGGAGGTTTGAAACATGGGAGGATAGAGATGAAGGGTCAATATCGTGAAGATTCCTAGATAAATTAGATAAGACAGGACGGGACTGGGAGGGAGGAGATTTAAGTGTGAAAGTTATAAGATGGTGATCAGAGGAGGGAAGACCAGAGGCAAGGAAATTAGAGGGTGAACAGTTGGAGGAGAAGATGAGATCAAGACAGTGACCATTTTGATGAGTGGGGGAGGTGGAGCATAGTTGGAGATTAAAGGAGGACGTTAAAGCGAGTAACTTGGAAATATAAGAGTTGGAAGGATCATTAGCAGGAATATTAAAGTCACCAAGGATGAGAGAGGGGGAGGAAGGATCATGGAAGAAGGCAAGCCAGGCGTCAAAGTCACTGAGAAAGGATGAAAGGGACTTATCAGGGGGACGATAAATGACTGCTATTCGAAGAGGCAGAGGAGAGAAAAGGCGGATAGAGTGGACTTCAAAGGAGGAAAAACAGTGAGATTGAGGTGGAAGAAGGGGTTGAAATCTGGAGGAGGGAGAGAGAAGTAGTCCAACACCGCCCCCACGGCCAGCAGGGCGAGGAGTATGTGAAAATAGATAACCGCCATGGCACAGGGCTGCGACTGAAGCAGAGTCATCAGGGCAGAGCCAGGTTTCTGTTATGGCGAGCAGATGGAGGTGACGCGAGATAAAGAGGTCCTGGATATAGGCGAGTTTGTTACAGATAGAGCGGGCATTCCATAGGGCGCAAGAGAAGGGCAGAGAAGAGGAGGGCAGTAGAGAAATAGAGATGAGGTTAGAGAGGTCGCGGTGAGATCTGTAGAGTTGGGATAATAGTTGGTGAGGGGGGCCAGGATTGGGATTGATGTCACCGGCTGAGAGTAAGAGAAGGAGTAAAAGAGAGCGGAGGAGAGTAGGAGAGGTGTGGCCATGATGGTGTCAAAGGCGAGAGGTATTTAGGTGGAATGGGGAAGGCAAAATGGAGGGAAGAAAGAGGTGGAGATTAAAAGCCAAGAGGGAGGAAGAGGGTAGGAGAGAAGGTGAGGTGATGAAGTCGATGGATGGGCAGTGAGTTCCTGTAGCGGAGAGAGGTAGGGGGTGAGGGAAAGGATTAGGAAGGGACAGGGATAGGAAGAGAATGTGAATAGGGGCCATAAATGACTGAGGTACTTTAGCAACTGGGAAGAAGATTAGATGTAAAGAGAAAAATGCCTAACAGCACACGGCACCTAGAGCGGAGGCCCTGAGTGGATCGGTGGACCTGGGTGTCACCCCGGAGAAGGCTGTAAGGATATGCAGATGAGCTGCAAGTCCTCCACAGCACCTGAAAGGCAGCCGGTGGTAGAGCTGGGCACCTCTCAGCTGAGGAAAGGCTTACTAGGGGTTAGGCCAAAGCCAGCATTCCTGGTGATCATGTTGAATCAAGCCTTACTCCCCCCCCCCCCCTTTTACAAAGCTGGCTGGTGGCTGCCAGTGCGGTAATGCCGACACAGCCCATTCAAAGTGAATGGGCTGTGTCGGCATTACCGTGCGGCTTTGTAAAAAGGGGGGAGGGGGTTACTAAGCTCATAGAGGCCTGTTTACTAAACGGTATTAAGCACTTAGCATGCAGTTTAATGCTTGGAAACAGGCTACTGCGTGACTACTTTAAGGGGGCTTGTAGTAGTTTGCAGAGGAGTAGCCTAGTGGTTAGTGTATCAGACTTTGATCTTGGGGAACTAAATTCAATTCCCACTGCAGCTCCTTGCAACTGTGGGCAAGTCACTTAACTCTCAATTGCCACAGGTAGAAATAAATACCTATATATACAATATAAACCACGAGTTGCAAAAACCACAGAAAGGTAGTATATCAATTCCCTTCCCTTCCCCTGTTGTCATGTGGTAAACCACATATTACTGGGGGGGGTCCTTTTGGTAAGCATTAGTGTGTGTTTACTATTGCTTTAAAAAGCACTACTGCGGGATGCGCTCAGACGTCCCATAGTAGTTTTGGAATTGGCATGCGCTTCCCATATGCTTTAATGTTTAGCGTTGGGGGAGTATTTGAAGGCGGATAGTAGGTGTACCCTGTGCTAAAAATTGCACAGGCCACTTTTTAGCTCAGTTTAGTAAAAGGGCCCCCTTATTTTATTTTTTTCACAATTACAACTACATCATTGACATTCCACGTCACTCACTCATTGAAACTAATATAGTGGGCACTCTTGACCTTCAATTAACATTTTAATAAAGCCCCACACCAACCCCCATCCCCATCTCCCTTCCCTGCTGAATTCACTATATGCCATCCGAAACCCAATGTCACTACAAAGCCCCAAACCCCCCTCTCCCATCCTATCCCCCCCCCCCCTATCTCGGAGGATTCCACCAGCCCCTTATTTTTTTTTAAATGCTGCTGTCAAAAAAGTTTTGAGTAAAATAGCTGACCTTGGTCAGAAGTTCACCCAAGTGTCTTGTCTGGTTTAAGTCTTTTCAAGGGAGAGAGGAGAACATACATCTGAAACAATTTTGCCCTGCAAGATGGACAGTCAGTTGCTCTTAACTCTAGAGAGCTGGTTGAGTTCTCTGAAGATGTCAGTTGAGGAGAAAGATGTTGGGATAAAAGCAGATGGTTTGCAGGCGTTTTTCTTTACAATACGGTTGTTGAAGCTTATGCTCAGTCATTTGAATGTACTAAATATAGAGCTACAATTCCATCAAGCAGAATTTCTTCTGATGTTTGCCAAAGAGAATACAACAAACCTAAGAAGAACTGTGAAGAGCAGAGGTCAGACTACTATGAAATCATAAGACTTAAGATTTAGAAAGTTCCATCCTTCCTCAGCACAGAACGTCTCTGTATCACTTCACTGGCCTCCTGTTCAGGCATGTATAAGATTTAATTTAGCCTGTTTATTTTTTTAAAACCTCACACAGTCTGGTCCGTGTTTATTTAACAAAATGTATAACTACTTCATTGTCTAGTCAAGGTTTTGTATGTCAGATTGGTATTCGCTAGTTTTTCCTTCAATAAAGGGTACCCATTTAAAGAAAAGTTTGGAAAATGTTCTTTTCCTTTTCAAGCAGCTCACGTGTGGAACGGGCTGCCTCTATTTGTTAATCATTCATTATTTCAAAAGCATTTAGAAACGTTTTCATTCCATAAAAATGTAATCCAGGATTATTATTAAATTGATTATCTTTCTTACAGGTTTTGCATTTTTAACTATTGTCATTTCAAGTGATTCTCCGCACTTCTAACAACTGTTATTCCCCACAACTTTCTGGCATTATCCTAGAACAGTTAGGGGAATAGAATGTCATCCTTCCTTCTATCTTTTTGAGCAGTGACACCAAGAGCAATGAAGAGGCAGGCCCCGCACCCCCACAGCAGGCTTGGCCACCACCACAAGAACAAGCTCAGGTGGTGCAGGCAGCTCCAGCACAGCAGGAAAAGGAGCAGCAGCTGCTGCCGAGACACTGCCATCCTCAGAGACCAGAAGTATGGCCACGGCACCTGCGCAATTTCCATACTCTTACCATCTTGCAAGGGCAACCTAAGGAGCAGGCAGTGAATCTGTACCAGCTGAGCTCAGCAGCCATTATGGGCCTTGTATGAAGAACTAAATACAGATCTTGACCCTCTCACTATACTTGGCCTTGTGAAACTGCTAAGTGCATTACACTTCTATGCCTCCAATTTCTTCCAAGCATCTATGGCTGCAGTCGGTGGGATAGGGTTATCCTCCACCTCCAGATGCCTCCACCAGGTACTGCATACTATGATGAGCTGGGGTAGGTATTACATTGCATTTCCTAACAACAGGCAACAGTGGGCAGATTTGAAGGAACAGTTTTATAACATCCATAGGCTACCAGATGTGATAGGTGCAATCGATTACACCCAAGTCGCTTTCATTCCACCTGGTGACAGGGAACACATATATTGGAACTGAAAGCACTTCCATTCCCTGAATGTGTAGGTGGTTTGTGATCCCAACATGCACATTGTGATGGGCAAGGTAGATCTAGAGGGGAAGACATTGGGGTAAGGCTCCTGAAAGACAGATATCCATCAGAACAAGTAAGGGACTAAAACTCCCAACTTCCCTGGAATAGACCTAGAGGAAGGAAGAGTGGGAGGGGCAGACATCTTCAGGAACATTAGAGAGACTACAACTCTCAGCTTCCCCGGGCCGGGATAGATCACCTGACTCCTTCAGAGAGGGTAGTCCACACTACGATTCCCAAGATTCAGGGAGGCGATCACAAGACTCTTTTAGTGGTGGTAAGCCTGACTACAAATCCCAAGGGTAGGAGGCATCATCTTTCTAGGCCAGCTGAGGGTAATGATTATTAGCTGCAGGAGAGTAGACAGGAGATAGTTCTGATGGAGTGGCTGCCCCATAAGGGATTTCAGAGGCTCAAATGGTGGAGGGAGAGACTGAATCAGAGTATATGGACACCTTTGCCCTAGCCAAGTTAAAGAGTGGGAATCCTAAGGGAATGCTAGCAACCTTAGTAGTTAATGTAATGCAATGCATGGAGAAGAAGCTTAAGGGGAGCACCTGAACGTTTTTGGAATGTAATAGGAGTGTGTCCCTGGATTCAAGTTTGACCCTGGGGTGGATATCAGAGATTCAATTGCTGGTATGTCAAAGGGTGGGGGCCCCATTTCCTCAGCTGTTCACTGAAGGGAGGGTTAAGAAATCTTGAGTCTGAAGGAGGACAATTATATTGGATGAACTTTCTTTAAAAGACTGCTTTGAGTTTGAGGAGAGCTGGGGTAGCCGAGGACTTTGCTGCTGCCTGAAGAAAGTTTTTTTTTCCTGCTCCCTTTGATAAGTCTAGACTGTAAGCTGGCAGTCTCTATGAACTAAGCTGTGGAAAGCAATAAGACTGTTCCAGACTAAAAGGGAAAGAAAAGCTCCCCATTTATCTGTTGTTATAATTTTGAGTTGGTGAAAAGTTCCATAGAAAACCCAGAGTGGTGGCGTGCATCTGGACTGGACAGAGGAGAGCATAGTTGAGCAGATGCAGAGCATGACAATGAACGTGTTAGCCAGTTTCCCAGGGTCTGCCCATGACTCCTGCATTGCTCTCGCTTTTTCTAATCGTTTGTGGAGAGCAAGAATGGCCACAGGTGGATAGGTATTGTGCTAAATGTTATTGTTTAGCCTATTTCTGTGACGTACTCAGTTGGTGTTTTGTAGAACTGTTCCTGCTCATGTAGGTTGTTATATTGTTTGGAAGTAAGGTATGTAGGTCTTTTTCCCTTATGTACATACAGAGCTGCTAAGTTCACCATTCCAGGAGGGAGACTTTTGGGCTAGTCCTGGATTTGGGTCAAGCTCATCCTGTTGCATTATGGGATGCACAGCACTGATTTCATTGCATTATGGATTTGAGTCAAGCTCATTCTGCTGTATTATGGGACCTGCAGCACTGAATCATGGTCTAAAAGTACTATACTGCTTTGGGACGTAACTTTACAACCAGGACTGGCCAAAAGTCTCCCTCCTGGTGAACTTGGTAGCTCTATACATACAGCAGAGAACTGAACAGATCCATGTTCAGCCTGCTGAGCTGGAGTCAGTTCTGGTTTTCTAAACTGCACATCTGGGGCATTATGGGATCTGCAGCATTCATTTCACTGGCCAGGAACTGCCACTACAAATCCTAACCTGTCATCTATGATTCAGTTCCGCTACTGAAATGGCAAGTTAGGTCTTTTACAGTTGGCCAGTCCTGGTTTGGGAAGCCACACACAAAGCCACATTTCAACAACTGCTTTATGAACTATCATGTAGGAGAATATGGGGTACAGAAAAAAGCAGAAATTTTCCACATTGGGCACCCTTGAACTGCCTAACTATGGAGGTGTCACATGAAATAGAATCTGTGACATTTTGCTGTATAGGTAGTTTTGTGGGAACTGCCTCACCTAAAATGTGGATGTTGGAGTCAGTCTTCACATTAGCGGTTCACACAATATCCAAAGATGTACACCGTTTTGGAGTCTGTAAACATTTTGTATGTATGTGCGTGTGGAGAAGCAGCATACCAATTACAGCATAAAGACACATTTCCAGGGCTCTGTGGTTCCAATTCCATTGCAGGTCCATGTAATCCCAGACAAGTGACAGAACCCTCCATTCTGTCTGTTTCCTAAACGGAGTGTGTGATCACCCACACACACTCTGTTTAGGAAAGAGATATGTACTGTATTTCAACGTAACTCACCTTTCTATACCCCAGAAAAAGGTGTGTGCAGAATACCTACGCCATGTTATGTGTTGTACTTCACTGGGGAAGAATCAGGGCCCAGCTGTTTCCTACTTCCTTTAACCTTATCACCTATACAATATATATCATTGCATTTCATTTCATCTATGGGTGACATTCCCTGCTGTTAAGATGTATTCGGACTGTTTGCAGGGATGGCAAGTTCCCCCGCTCCAGGCTGGAGATATTGGGCAGTCCTGCATTTCTCACCACCCTGTCCTGTTGCATTATGGGACTTTCAGCACCGGTTTCAATGGTAGGATCAGGTACTACAAATCCCACACTGCTTTGGGATGTAAGTTCCAAACCAGGACTGGTCAACAAATCTGCAGTCTGGAACCTAGTTACTTGACAGCTCTGCATTTGCCCTCTTGATCAGTGACTAGGCAAGAACTGGGTTGTAGGCATCAATGTCAACAAAGTTTATGGGCTGGCCTGTCACTGTTTGGAACCCATTGAGCAACGGCTTCTGAGGATGGGACAGTCTCAATGTCACTGTGACCTATGAGGTTCTTGTCCCTTTGATTACATGAGTGTGCTTGTCCCTGCAGTAGAAGTAAGAATCACTGATAGGAGCCATTTCCACTTGTGGTGTTGGGTGTAATGCAGGTCATTGCCTACTCAATATTGACTGTTATATACAATATGCTGTTTTCTCATCTGTGGCAAGCAGCATTTGCCTCTGTACCAGGGGCGTAGCCAGATGGACAATTTTGGGTGGGCCTGAGCTCAAGGTTGGTGGGCATAGAATTCACCCTCACCCCACCCCCCTCTGGTTTGTTCCTCTCTCCACCCCTCCCTGCCCACAAACCCCAAATATTAAATACTTGAGCTGGTGGGGATCCCCAAACCTTGCCAGCTGAAGATATCCTCCTTCTCGAGGAGCCAGCACTCTTCCAAACTGCAGCCAGCAGCACTTGCCTCAAAACTGATGCTGTTGCCAGCAGGCTTTTGTATGTGCAAAAACTGAGCATGTGCAGAAGGGCCGGTCTCAGCATCAGCACAAGGCAAGTGCTGTTAGCTGACATTTGGAAGAGCGAAGGCTGCCCAAGAATAAAAAATCTTCAGTTGGCAAGGTTTGGGCATCCCCACCAGCCACAGCAAGAATGTCACAATTTTGGGTGGGCCTATGTCCAAAGTGGGTGGGCCCTGGCCCACCCGTGGCTAAGCCACTGCTCTGTACTATGTGCTCCCCAGATTAAAAGGCTTTGATGCTCACAGTTGTTTGTCACTTCTAATGACAGGTATGGAACATGGGGCTGGGTTTCAAGGGGATTTGCTGGAAAGTTTACATGAACCCAAACACAAGGGAGTAGCCTTGGTGCAAGGGGTCACATAATTGGCTGTATATATCTGCCTTCTCTCTACCTCTTAAGAGTGGCCGACAGTGGCTGTCAATATATTCTGCTGGCCTTGTTAGCCAGAAAGGTGATACTACAACACTGGACAAGTCAAAGCTCACTGCAAATTGAACAATGGTATGGACATATGCGTCAGATGGCAGAGTGGGAGATTCAAAGAACAGAGAATCTGGCGAGTAAGACATCTAAGGAATATACCAACAATTGGAGTAGGTGCTTGGAGTGCATTCCAAATCGCCCTTTCCACAGTACTTTCAGTGCTGGTTATGTGTCGGGGCCAAGTAATTCTGTGTTATTCCATGTATTAAAAAAGGAGGAAGGAAGACCAAACGACAGCAAGTATGGTTAAAAAGTGAGGTGAAGGAAGCTATTAGAGCTCAAAGAAAATCCTTCAGAAAATGGAAGAAACCGAATGAAAATAATAAGAAACAGCATGAGGAATGTCAAGACAAATGCAAAGCACTGATAAGAAAGGCAAAAAGGGACTTTGGAAAAAAGATTGCATTGGAGGCAAAAACACATAGTAAAAACTTTTTCAGGTATATTAAAAGCAAGAAGAAGGCAAAAGAATCAGTTGGACCACTAGATGACTCCAGCCAACTTATTAGTGGAACATAACCACAAAGGCATGACATGGAGGCATATTTTCAAAGCACTTTGGGAGGCTAAGTTCCATAGGTTTCTATGGAACTTTGGGAGGCTAAGTGCTTTGAAAATGAGCCTCATGGTCGCATTTTCAATATGGTAATACTAGAGCCCAGCTAAGGAACACGTTATTTTGAGTTAATCTTTACTGTACCAAACTTGCTTTCCTTGTGCATTGCCATCCAGCTGGATCGGCAGTGTCTTAAAAGGTGGAGGATAAGACTTTTTTTTTTTTTTTACACTTATATCCCACATTATATCATGGGATCAAATAGATGGCTATTTCTGAAACATTTAACAAAGTTGAAATTAGCATATGCACTGAACTGTGCATTTAAAAGTCTTGGCCTTTAATGATGTCGCATTTTCAGGAGTCAGTCATATGTATAAGCATGCACACACCAGAACAGGCAGCTAACCACACATTGCAAAAGTACACAAAAACTTCTACAGAGTACATCCAAAATTTAATTTTTTATTTCCTTATTTCAATCTTCCAACATTCCAGACAGCAGATGTACAGATCAGCAGAACCCAAAGCAAGTAGTCAGAAACAACACAGTTTACATCTAATTGTTCAACTACCCTTAGGATTCACCTTTGGGTTTACAAAGCAAAAACACGTGCATGTAAGGACTGGATAAACAAATTAAAACAAAATTTAAAGCAAATGCCCTTAATAAGGAATACTTGGTAGCAATAATGAAACAGTGATGGAATATTCACATACCAAGCAGACTGATTTATTTTCCACTGAACATAATTAACTTTGTATGAACTTGGTGGCTAACAGTGTGCTGTACTGGACAATATTACCACATTCAGACTGACTCTGGACAGAACTTCTGCATGAAGGAAGCCCTTCCCTCATTATTCAATACCTCTCTGTGAAATAGCAGTAATAAAAAAGGCAAGTGCATTTTTATAATATACCACTGCAATCCACAAAACAAAAGGAGCAAGTTTTCACATGCCATCGTTTTCTTTTGGATGTAGGCACAGGAAAAAAAAAAAGATGTTAAGTACTGCCAGGTCTCAACCTAATTAAATTTTTTAAAATTGTATTTTAAGTCTGATTGTTAAGCATCTGATTCTCATAACATGATGTCTGTTTTGGTGGCCCTTTACTAGGTGAAAACATCTCTGCACAAATACAAGTGGTCCCTATAACCAGCCCCTCCAAATGACACAATGAATTACAATTTAGAAGTAACTACTCAGTACTTTTCCTGTGTACATCCGCATGCTGCATAGCCAGCACATTTGAAAATAAGCAAGATCAAATAAAAATGTTACCAACAATAAAGGACGACAACGTGGATAGAGCAGCTCATAGGTTTGTGTGAACGGGGATGACAGATGCGTGGAGGAAAGGGAAACCAACCTAATTGGCTTCAGATTTTTGACATCTCCTGTTCCGTCTCCCTGTACTGCTGCCCTTCAATTTTCTGGGCCGCTAGCAGCGTCAGTAAGGTAAACACACTGTCTTCGGCAGCCCCGGAAGCTCTCCATCCATTGCATTGTCCTGCCTAGGCAGAGGAAAGTTTCCAGGCTGCCAAAGGCAGTGGGTTTACCTCACTGACGCTGCCAGTGACCTGGAAAATTGAAGGACAGCAGTGCAGGGAGTGGGACAGTGGTGCAAGGAGCGGTGCAGGGAGTGGGAGGACAGCCAGTAGTGCCTAAAACACAGGCACTTGACTGGCCATCAGGGTTGAGGGGCCTGAGGCTGGAATTGGAGGTGGCTGTGCCCCCAAGGCCCCCCATAGCTACGCCTCTGGTACACAGAAGGGCGATGAAAATGAGGAAAGGCTAAAGCAGCTAGGGCTCTTCAGCTTGGAGAAAAGATGGCGATCTATAAAATAACAAATGCAGTGGAACGGGTAGACGTGAATCGCTTCTTTAAAAATACTAGGACTAGGGGACACGCAATGAAGCTACAAATTGGTAAATTCAAAACAAATTGGAGAAAATATTTCTTCACTCAACATGTAATTAAACTGTGGAATTTGTTGCCAGATAATATGGTAAAAGCTTAGTGGGGTTCAAAAAAGCTCTATAGTCCATTATTAAGATGAACTTGGGGAAAATCCACTGCTTATTTCTAGGATAAGCAGTATAAAATGTATTGTACTGTTTTGGGATCTTGCCAGGTAGTTGTGACCTGGATTGGCCACTATTGGAAACAGGATTCTGGGCTTCATGGACCTTCAGTCTGTCCCAGTAACACTTATGGAGTGTTGTGCATAGCTGACTCTGTATTTTGTGGCTATTACTGTCTGGAGTGCAGTTTTGAATGTGATTCCACTGCAAGCTGACCGTGCAGTGCTCTGTATAGCTAGTGTATTTATATCAGACGCCTAATGAAGGCCTAGCGGCCGAAACACAACTCGTGTTGAGTCTTTTACTAAATCAATAAAAGTTTTAAGTTACACTTTAATTTTGTCCAACGTGTGTTAGTCGCCTCTGCTGTCTTTTGGTTCTCTCTCATTCATGTGGAGGTTTGTTCTTCCCCACCTTTCTGCTTTGCAAAATGAGGCAACATGGGTTTCCCAAAGGAAAATCGTGCCAAACAAACCTGACCGATCTCTTTGACTGGATAACCAGAGAACTGGATAAAGGATATGCGTTAGACATAGGGGCATAAAGTGGCATTTGGACGTTTTGCTTGCCAAAATGCTCAAGCCAGTATTTTCAAAACCCATGTTATAAACGTTTTGGTATGCAGTTCGTTGGCAGTGTGTGCAAATCACAAGGGGGTAGGTTGGGGGCTGGATTTGGCATTACTAATACTTGGGAAGTTTTTCCGCCATAATGGAACAAAACAAAAACTTCCAGGGCTAAATTTTAAACGTTTTGGTCTAGATCTTTTTTTTTTTTATATAACATAAGGTACAAAAAGGTGCCCTAAATGACCAGATGACCACTTGAGGGATTAAGGCATGACCACTCCTTACTCCCCCAGTGGTCACTGACCCCCTCTAAAGATGTGAAAGAAACAGTACATACCAGCCTCTATGAAAGCTTCAGATGTTATAGCCAGTCAACAGCAAGCAGGTCCCTGGAATAGCCTAGTGTTTGGTGCATTGCACTGTAGAGAAGGGAACCAAGGCCCATATCCCACTCTATCTGTTGCATTTGTGATGGAAAGTATGAGCCCTCTGAAACTCATCAACATACAGGTGACAGCTGCAGCCATAAGGGCTATTATAGTGGCATACAGTTGGATACACTAGGTTTTTGGTGGGTTTTGGAGGGCTCGCCATACAAAATAAGGGAGTAAGGGCGAGATGTGTACTTGGTACTTTTATGTGAAGTCCACTGCAGTGCCCCCTAGGGTGCCCTACTGCTCTGCCTGTGTGGCCAGTCTACTAAAAATGCTGGCTCCTTCTACATCCCAATGGTTTGATTTTGTGCATCTTTCACTTTTTTTTTTTTTTTAAACAGTGAAAAAAGACACATGCACAGAGTACAACAATGTATAGCAATTTTTGAAACAAAAGATAACCTTTTGCTGTTTCAAAAATTGCTATATTTGCCACTTGGATTTGGAACGTTTTGAGCAAAATATCCAAAGTTGGATTTAAATGTTATATTGAAAATGCACCTCATAATCTACTTGGACTTCAGCAAAACCCTTGATACGATTCCTCATAGAACGCATCTGAAAAAGCTGAGTGGGCTAAAATTAAGACTCAAGACTGGACAGGAAACTGGTTGACTGACGGAGAGTGGTGGTGAATGGAGTTTACTCCAAAGAAAGAAAGAAAATTAGTGGAATGCCTCAGGGATTGGTAATGGGACCAATTCTATTTAATATATTTGTGAGCAACATTGCCAATGGGCTAAAAGGAAAGGTTTGTCTTTTTGCAGATTACAGAGGGAGTAGCGAATAGAGAAGGGATCTAAAAAATTTAGAAAAATGGTCTAAAGTCTGGCAGGTTAAAATGTAATAAGACAACGTGTAGAGTGATGCATTTGGTGTGTAGAAATCAACCGAGATAGGGGATGAGAGACTGATAAGCATGGTTCAGGACAGAGACCTTGGGGTGATAGTCTGAAGATCTCAAGGTGGTAAAACAATGTGACAAGATGGTGGCCATGGCCAGTAGGATACTGGGCTGTACAGAGAGAAGAATAACCAGCAGATGCCCCTGTACAAGTTGTAAGTGAGGCCTCATTTGGAATACTGTGCTCGGTATCCTAGCTATAGCTAAGGACATAAAAAGACTTGACAGTCCAAAGAAAAGCGACAAAAATGGTAGCAGGTTTGCGCCAAAGGACCCAAGTACCTAAATACGTATATCCTAGAGGAAAGGAGGGATAGGGGATACATGATAAAACATACATACAAATCTTTTCCAGACATGAGGAAGTGGTAGAACTAGAGGACACAGATGGAGATTACAGGATGGTAGATTTAGGAATAATGTCAGAAGGTATTTTTTTATGGAGAGTGTATGCCTGGAATGCCCACCCCGGGGAATGTGATGGAAATGAAAAAGGTGACGCAATTCAAAAACGTGCAAGATAACACAAAGGATCCTTATAAGGAAAAAGGGTGGAATCAAAACAAAAATATGTTGGTGCTTAGATGGTAATTCCAGCAGTTGGAAAGTAAGGCGGATGGACTTCTATGATCTATGTCCCAAATACAGCAAAACAGGGCAGACTTTTTTACGGGCTATGTCCCGATTATGGATGGGCTGGAGTGGGCCTTGATAGCAACTCCAGTGACTGGGAACTAGGACCTTTGCTGGGCAGATGTTTATGGTCTGTGACCCAAGGATAGCAGGGACAGATCAAAAACAAGTGTGCAGTTTGTGTCACATTCACTTAAAGGTTGATAGCGAGTAATATGTTGTCAGTTTGTAACTTTGTTGGATTACTTGTTTAATATTGATCATGACCTATGACTATCCAATAATATAAAACCACTTTTCCATGATTGTGTGCCTACCTATTGTTACACTAGTATTTGATCATGATGGAGAGTAACCTACAGAGTGGTAGGTGCAGCTCTGACTGATTTATTGGGCAGACTAGATGGACCATGCGGGTCTTTATCTGCCATCATATACTGTTACTATGTTTGGGACTGGCACCTGCATGATCATTGCTGTTCTGGTGTTTTTCTTTTTATTAAAAGTTACTCCACAGATTACTGCAATTTACATAATAAAATAGTACAAAAACACATGAGATAAGGAACTCCAATCAAGATACAACAGACCTACTAGTAAACACTTAATCTACAATGTCAAAGATAATAATCAGTTAATACCGTTTACATACAGCTACCAGTATGTCCATTTTCCTCACATCTAGCTTTTATCATTCGGAATGGGGATGTCCCATGTGGTCATAACCTCTTCATTCTCCAAAGGGTCATGACCCCAGTGCTTTTCTGGTTCAGCATTGTTGTAATCTTTACACAATTCCAAAGGATGAGATGTGCAACACTGTTGTGCCTTTCTGTATAGAAATTTCTGCCATCAGAACTTTACAGCCAGCTAAGCGATGAGTGACCATTTCTGGTTATTTCTGATATGAATCTGCAGATGTTGTATCAGTTTTTTTTTCCCTATGCTTCCTGCAGCCTCTCTCATCTATAGTCCATTGTACTAGCTGCAGCTATCAATCTCTCACTCTTAAGATTTCAATTCAACTCTCGTTAACCATGCCTGTATCTGGATTTGATCAACGAATGGTTCCTGGAGTAACACTTTGTTTCCCCCACTGTATTCATTCATTCATTTTTCCAATTCTTTTCCTCATTTAGTGATCTAATTCTTTGAAGAGTTTTTTTGTCTTCTTTTCCAAATTATCCTTCCCTTGTGGTACTAGTGGATTCTTACTCATTCCTTCTACTTGTTGGAATGTTTGTTTAATGATGGAGATGTTTATGGACATTTGTATATCATATTTTTGGGCATTTGGATCTAATGATACTATTTCTATAAGACCTATTCTTCCTTTGGCTCAGGGAATGTACGTACAGTCTTAGCATACACTGATTCTTATAAGTGACCTCATGAAAATGAAAGAGTTTTTTGAATGTCTTTCAGATGCCAGTCTACAATTCCAAAGCTGTATGATTCTGTAGGAATTGCCAGCTGATTAATGGCTTGTATTCTGTAATAACACTCAGTAATATTAGTATCCTATAATATTTGTTATTGATCTTTTCTCTCAGTGATTTATGCTTGATTGGTGTTCTTTTCTCCACTCCTAGGTATTTATATACTCCTTTCCGTTCAAGTTCCTTATCTCATATTCATTACAGTCAAATGGATGTTTTCAGTTTTGCTCAAATTTCCTCTAAGAAAAATTGCCTTAGCATATTTGTCCAAACCAAAAGTCATCTCTATGTCATCCCAGAAGCTTTTTACCACTTTGGAGTTGTCTAATTGAAGGGTTTATTTCCAAAACCCTCTAAGTCCAATGCAACTAATATAGACTTAGTGGGTTTTGGAACAAGCCCTTCAATTGCTAATCACTAGAACAGTAGATCTTCCAATCATTTACAAATAGTAAGTGTGAAGTTAACAATCCAAAGGTTACATCTTTAGAAGTAAAGCTAAACCCACTGCCCAAATAATTCATTCCATGGATTAAAAGTACCAAACATAACATAAGTGGCGACAGGGAGTCATTTTATGCAGTTGCAAACTTTGTTTCCACCTGAAGCATTTATCACATTCAGAACATTTAAATGGTTTATCACCTGTGTGAACCACTTTATGCATTTGCAAGGTAGCTTTCCGATTGAAACTTTTATCACATTCGGAACATTTAAACGGTTTGTCTCCTGTGTGAATCATTTTATGTTTCTGAAGGTCACTTTTCTGACAGAAATATTTATCACACTCAGAACATTTAAATGGTTTGTCTCCTGTATGATTCATTTTATGCAATTCCAGATAGGCTTTCCGACTGAAACTTCTATCACATTCTGAACATTTAAATGGCTTTTGTTCAAGGTGAATTACTTTATGCTTTTCCAAGTTGCTTTTCTGACTAAAATATTTATTGCATTCAGAACATTTAAATGGTTTATCCCTTGTATGATTCATTTCATGCAGTTGTAGATGAGTCTTCCGACGGAAACTTTTATCACATTCACAACATTTAAATGGTTTGTATCCCGTATGAATCATTTCATGCTTTTTTAAGTAGCTTTTATGACAGAAATATTTATCACATTCAGAGCATTTAAATGGTTTGTCTCCTGTATGATTCATTTTATGCCGTTCCAGATAGGCTTTCCGACAGAAGCTTTTACTACATTCAGAACATTTGAATGGTTTGTCTCCAGTGTGAACCATTTTATGTTGTTGCAGGGCAGCTTTCCGTTTGAAACATTTATCACATTCAAAGCACTTAAATGGTTTTTCCCCCGTATGATTTAATTTATGCCGTTGCAGGTTAGCTTTCCAATTAAAACTTTTATCACATTCAGAACATTTGAATGGTTTGCCTCCTGAGTGAGTCATTCTATGCTGGTATAAGCTGAATTTCTGAGTGAAACATTTATCACATTCAGAACATTTAAATGGTTTGTCTCCCGTATGATTCATTTTATGAAGTTGCAGATTGGCTTTTCTTTTGAAACATTTATCACATTCAGAACATTTAAATGGTTTGGCTCCTGTATGATTCATTTTATGCCGCTTCAGGTTGGCTTTCCAATTGAAACTTTTATCACATTCAGGACATTTAAACGGTTTTTCTCCTGAATTAGTTATTTTATGACACTGCAGGTTACATTTCTGTCTAAAACATTTATCACATTCAGAATTTTTAAATACTTTTTCACAGGGGACAGTGTGTACAAATGAGTTACTTTTGTGTATATCTTGACCATCATGAACCTCAGTCCTAAGACTAGGTATTTGGTGCTCAACAAAATGTGAGTCCGTACTGAAGTTTTCCCAAGTATCAGCACTTGTAAAAGGTCTCTCACCTTCTTTGACTCCTCTGGTTTGTACAAGCTTTAGGCAATGGTTAGCATTTCTCTCTTGTGTATTTGATCCATCTCCTTTATAGAAGGCTGCTTCCACTCTGGTTGATGTTATGCTACTGATACCTCCCTCACAGTCAGATGAAGGATCTGGGCTATCTCTGGAGGGATCTTTGTGTTTCCATTCCTTTCTTTGCTGCCCATCGCACATTCTCATTATTATATCATAATTCTTAAATTCATCACCTGTTAGATAAAAATGAAAGTATGATCCTTAATTTTACAACTATGGAGAAGAAGATGATATATAAGGAAGTATCCCCATATGATTATTTGAAAAGAGATTTGTTTAAGGTTCCAAATGACACATAACAGAAAGTAGTGTTACTTGTACACAGGAAAAGGAACAGGTGGACAGTGGCACATGAACAGAGGGAAAGGGACCATGACTGATTTTGTCCTGCTGATTCTGTGCATCTCTTTCTCACCTCCAGTCTCTTCAATGACTTCCTTCACTGATTAGACTCACTAACCAAAAACTCTGCAACACTCTCCTGTAGTCCTGGGATTTATTTGGAATCTAGTTCCCAGAAGCTCAAACCCGACAGCTTAAAGAAACCGAATCCTAATAATATACTGGAAACCAATAATAAGATTCTCCCACCATGAGGCTAAAAAGTTGTCTACCTGTGAAGATCAAAGTATCTGTAACCTATTTTATAAAAACACGCAAGGGGCAATTCTATAAATTAAGTGCACACAGTTATGCACCCTTTGTATGTGTACATTTTAGAATAATGACATATCCATGTGTATGCGTGCACATACATGTGTAAATGCCAATATTCTGCCTATGTGCTAGTCTGCAAATATTCGTTTAACTTGCATAGCGGGTATTTGCAAAGGGAACGCACACAGGGAACGCACACATGGAAGGAGCATAGGTAGGATACTGGCAGGGCTTTCACTTGCATGCATAACTAGGTGCGGTTGTCCAGGTCAGAGGCACGCAGCCAGGAGAGTCTGCGCATCACTATACCTTGGGCCACAGCTCGAGATGCCACATCATAGGTGTCATATATACCCCTGGACAGGAACTTTCTACACGCCTTCAGCTGCCTGACCACCTCCTGAAAAGGCCTGGACTGCTCCGGAGGGAGCTTATCGACCAGGTCAGCCAGTTGCTTCACATTGTTCCGCATGTGAATGCTCGTGTACAGCTGGTACGACTGGATGTGGGTCACGAGCATGGAAGATTGGTAGGCCTTCCTCCCAAACGAGTCCAGAGTGCGAGACTCCCGCCCCGGGGGGCCAAGGCGGTATCCCTCGAACTCCGTGCCCTCTTGAGAGCAGAGTCCACGACCGCTGAGTCATGAGGCAATTGGGGCCGCATTAACTTTGGGTCAGAGTGGATTCTGTATTGGGACTCCGCTTTCTTGGGAATGGTGGGGTTAGATAATGGCTTCTGCCAGTTCCGAAGCAGTGTCTCTTTGAGGACATTGTGCAACGGTACCGTGGAAGACTCTCTAGGTGGTGATGGATAGTCGAGGACCTCGAGCATCTCAGCCCTCGGCTCATCCACAGAGACCACGGGAAAGGGAATGCATATAGACATATCCCTGACAAAGGAGGCAAAGGAGAGACTCTCAGGGGGCGAGAGCTTCCTCTCCGGTGAAGGAGTGGGGTCGGAGGGAAGGCCCTCAGACTCCTCTGAGGAGAAATATCTGGGGTCCTCCTCCTCCCCCCACGAGGCCTCTTCCTCGGTGTCGGACATGAGCTCTTTCAGCTCAGACCTGAACCGGGCCCGTCTCGACTGCGAGGAACCACGTCCTCGATGGTGGCGTCGAGTGGTGGACTCCCGTGCCGGCGGGGATGAAGCTCCCTCCATCGACGTCGACTCCACCTGCGTGGCGGTCGACACCGGTACCGCAAGCGGCGTCGGAGGCCTCAGCATCGGGCTGGAGCACGCCGGCGCCTCCATCAACTGCGCCGGGGGCCCGGCAAGGCCTGGCGCATCAGCCCTTCCAGAATCCCTGGAAGGATGGCTCGGAGGCACTCGTCCAGGCCCGCTGTTGGGAAAGGCAGGGGGGGCCGGTGTGGGTGCCGGAAGCTGCTCAGGTCCAGGAGACGGTACCAAAGCACCCATGGACTGACGCAGCGACACCTCTTCGACTGAGGGGGAACGCTCCTCTCGGCACTGCCGTTTCCTCGGTGTCGATTCATCTCTGGAGGCGCGGGAACTAGCAGTCCCGTGAGCCGTGGGCGACCGATGCCGATGCTTCTTTGTTTTCTTTCGGTGCCCATCATCGATGCTCGGTGGCAGAGATGAAGAGGAGGTAGAACCCCCCCCCCCCCCCCCCGGCCTCGAGGGATCGGGTCTGACAGGGTTCGGTCCCGATGGCCCTGGGTAGAGGGAGTGGCCGGGGCCGACTGCCCGCGCGGCCGCTCACCCCCGCCGTCGCCGGAGGTCCGGCAAGCCAACGGTACCTGTGCTCCTGGGGTCGATGCCATCATCAGTGTCGATTTCGTCGACATCGGTACCGGTACCGAAGACCCGGCCATTGACACCGATGACGTCAAAGGGCCGGCACAAGTTCCAAAAAGTTGGTCCCGACGAACTTGCCTCGCCACCTGTGTCCGCTTTCGCAATCCGAGACACAAGGTGCACGTCTTGGTATTATGCTCCGGGCCAAGGCACTGGAGGCACCAAGCGTGAGTATCGGTTTGCGAGATGTGCCGGCCGCACCGACCACACTTCTTGAATCCACTCGGGACCTTCGAGGACATCGACGGAAAAATCGCGTCGGTGAAGTCAAAGTCGTCGATGGTGGCGGTGAAAAGCACACCCGAAAAAGAAACGACCGAGCGGCCACAAGGCCGCAACAAAGCGCCCCCGCGCTAAGACGACGAGGGGACAAACTTTTTTTTTTTTTTTTTAGAGATAAGAAAGAAAAAGAAGCGCGCACGAAAAAGAAAATTCGCGGATTCGGTTTCCGGGGCTGACCAAGAGAGAGACGGTAACACGTCTCTCCTCAGCGCGGAATCGAAAAAAACTGAGCGGGAATGGTCGCGCACGGGCAGGAAGACGGCCGCGCATGCGCGGGACTGCCCGCAAAGTTTTGTTCCAGTTGGTGGGGGCTGCCGTGGACGTCAACCCAGTCGTGAGAACAAGCAGCCTGCTTGTCCTCGGAGAAAGTATATTACATACCTGTATGCCTAAAGTGTTTAGGTCTGTGAGTGATTAGGTATTGGAAGGAGACCTACAGGGACAGGTTTAGCTTATCAAAGTGTCAGGTCAAGGGCAAGGAAAAGTTAACACGTTAATAAATGTGTCAAAGGACTGTCTAAATATTTAAGGAATGGAAGGAAGACTACAAAAATTCACAGGGGATTAGAGACAGTAGGGTACCTAGAGACATGGATAAAAGGGACAAAAAAGGTGAGAGTGACAAATCTTCATAAATGAGATGAGTGGAGAGGGGAAAAGAGGATTTTCTTTTGGCAAGAAAGAAGGGTTATCACAGAATTGTGAAAGGGAAGAGAGATGGACATTCAGATGAATAAAAGCAAAATCAAAGAGACAATGGGAGAAGACAGGCATGAAAGAAAAATACCTAAAAGGGAAGGGAAATGGCAGAAATAAAGAGAGAAAACAAAGTATCCATTCAAAGGTCAGAAGTGCTGATTCTTCATTTGTGCTGTGTCTGGTCCAGAGGATGCCTCACCCTTGGAAGAAATAGTTGGATCAGCCATTACTTAATTTAATCCAAGGTTCATCACCTGTTTCATCCAGTTCTTCACGTGTGTTCGTGTTGGGCAGGTTTCCTCTGTCCTCAGATCCCTGGGGTTCAAACCTGGATTCCTCTTCCTTAAATTGGGTTAAAATATCAGGTTTGACATTTGGGAAGCCTGTTATAGACAAACATAGTTACAATTGGATTAATTTTTAAAGCTATGAATCGGCATAATTTTTAAAACACTGACATTTAAAAAAAAAACCCAAAAAATCTGCACACACTATATAAATAATCACAGCACTGAATATGCATATTTGTTGATGTTTGGTGACTGCTATCTGTATATTTGGCTGCTACTGACAGCAGGTTAAATCACATAAAAAAGTGGACAATATTATCCAACTAGTAAAAGAGGCCAGTTTCTGAGCAAATGAAACGGGCGCTAGCAAGGTTTTCGTTGCCAACACCCCCCCCCCCCCCTCCCTGGCCAACCCCTTCATTGTTCTGCCATTGCTCCGCCCCCAACATCATGACGTTTGACGCGAGGGCGGGGCCCGGAGTGATTTCCCACCCCACCGCCTCCCTCCCTGCCAACCCCCTCGTTCTGCCATTGCTCCGCCCTCGAGGGCGGGGCTCGGAGCGATTTTGGTGGCTTCACCACCACGAACCTTCGAACCTTTTTGAAGGCAGTCAGGGCTTGGCTTCACTGACGTCAGTGTCCTCAGAACGTTGAGGGTGAGTTTTACTATAGTAGATGATGATACTGAGATAGTGTAGCTATAAAGCTTCTGATGGTATAGCAACCCCTGTGCTAGTACCTCAGTTACAATGTGTTAATATTTGTTAAGTCATAGTAAGTGCAAAAACTTACAGCACTAAGGGCCCCTTTTAAAAAGCAGCAGTAAGCCCAATGTGGGCTTACCGCTTGCTAAAAAGGAAGTACCACCTGGCTACTGTGGAAGCCCAGTGGTATTTCCCACCCCCAGCACACTGTCATATCTGGCGCTACAAAAAACTTACTTTTGTAGCGCCGGTGTGTACCCGGCAGTAATTGGGAAGTGTCGTATGCTGCCCAGTTACCGCTAGGTTAGAGATAGAACTCCACCCCCCCCCTTGAAACAGCCACGCAGCAAGTGCTTCACTTGCCGCATGGTCTTAAAAAAGAAAGGCCTACCTTTCACTCGCTGCGGTAAAAGGGGGCCTCGGTGCGCGTCAAAAACACAAGCCAACACCAGCACAGGCTCCCTTTTGCCGCAGCTTGGTAAAATGGGCTCTTAGAAAAAAGGCCCCTTTGTAAGGCTTGGTTTTTTTTTTTTTTTTTTAACTAAAGGGCATTAAGCCCTTAACCCACAGTTAATGCATGCTAAGTCTACCGCTGTTGCCCTGGTAGCCGCAATATGGCACCAGTCTATGCAGAACATGGCTACTTGGGAGCTTACTAGATATCTATACTGCAAGCAGAATCTACTTAAGGCATATTGTGCTCTTTGAAAATCATACATGGAAAGTTTCATGGTTCCCCCAGATGGCATGACTACTTTGGGGGTTGGGGGTGTGGGGAAGGGATGAGGGATACTGTGTTCGCTGAAAGAAAACTGGATGGGGATAATGCTCATAATACTTTAACACTTCATACTTCCGACTGTGCGAGTACTGTTATTTTCAATTAATTTATGAGACTTGAATGCTGTGCCAAGCTGTTTTTTTTGTACTGTTTTCTCTTGTTTATCAATAAAGTTCTTTTTAAGTGTTTTAACCCAACAAAATGAGATTCTCTCTCAGTTTTATATCTACTATACCTCTCTTTACAAATCTGAGAGCGTAGCTACCTCTAATACCATAGATGTCTTTCTAGTGAAACTGCAGGCCCTGGCCCTTACTAACATGGAAAAAAAGCTCTTGGAGGCTCCCATTTTGGGTACAGTGATTCAACAGACTATTGGCTCCTTTAAAAAAATAAGACCCCTGGCATAGATGGCCTTACGGCTGAATCTTTTCATACTTTTCCAGCTTGATCCGATAGCCAGGCTTCTTGAACTCTAATCAATCATTTCTTGTTACTGGGACCATGTCTGGTACTATGACAGAAGCTCTTACAGTAGTTCTCCCAAATCCAGGGTGAGATGCTATGGAAGTTGCTAATTACAGACCCATTTTTTGATTAACCTATATGCTAAAATCTACGCTAAAATACTGGCGAATAGGCTCATGAAATCCTTATTTAGAGACTTATTCATCCAGACCAAACTGATTTTCTTACCAATAGACACTCATCCAACAATATTAGACTGTCTCCCCATCTTTTGTCCAGTGCAAAATTGGTGTCCTTGGATGTGGGGAAGGCCGTT
Source organism: Microcaecilia unicolor (assembly GCF_901765095.1). Classification (NCBI taxonomy): domain Eukaryota; kingdom Metazoa; phylum Chordata; class Amphibia; order Gymnophiona; family Siphonopidae; genus Microcaecilia; species Microcaecilia unicolor. The sequence goes on along the minus strand of NC_044032.1, from coordinate 343,122,058 downwards.
GATCGGGTTGAGTGGTCTTATATGTTAAGAACACTGCATGGTTTGGATTTGGAGAAGGTTTTTTAAATATGGTACAAATTCTATATTCTGCTCCTAAGGCCTGCTTATACATCAATAATTCTCTCTCAAGTTCATATCCACTTAGCAGAGGCGCCAGATAAGTGTCTTGTCACCACTCCTGTTTAATTTGGCCCTGGAGCCACTATTGCGTGCCATTCAACAACATGCAGATATCCATGGAATTAATATAGGGGAAGTAGAATGTATGTTGTCTGCTTATTGGACGATGCCTTCTTATTCCTTACTAGGCCACTTGCTTCCCTTCCTCCTTTGTTACAACTTATTGATTCATTTGGCCTATTCTCAGGTTACAAAATTAATTGGACAGAATCTGAGGTAATGCCTCTTAATATACACTATGTCAAGGCTGATGTTTCCTCTTTTCCTTTTCAATGGCAAACTAAAGGACTGAAATATCTTGGTATTAAGTTATATACTGATATTCCTGCTCTTATAGTGAATAATGAATTCTATGGTTCTTCAAGCGTCTAATTGAGATTCCAGCACAGAAGTAATATTCTGAATATCTCTAATATCTTAAAGAGAAAAAAAGGAAAGAGAGAGACTAATGGGCTCACTTCCTACCTGCTGGGAGACTGAGAAAATACTGAGGCTAGGGTCACAATCAGGGCTCTTATTGGCTCTCTGGAGTCACAGTTTTTTCTCAGTCTCCACCTGCTGGAAGGCGAGCACAACCCATCAGTTCAATCCTGGTCCGGTCCGGAGGGACGCTAAGGAATGCCTCTTAATATACACTATATCAAGGCTGATGTTTCCTCTTTTCCTTTTCAATGGCAAACTAAAGGACTGAAATATCTTGGTATTAAGTTATATACTGATATTCCTGCTCTTATAGTGAATAATGAATTCTATGGTTCTGTGTAAAGTCCGAGAACTTTGTGATAGATGGTCACCATTATTTCTGAGTTGGTGGGGCAGACTTGCTACTATTAAAATGTCTGTCTCTCCTGTTATCATGTACTATATGTCTATGATACCGATCTTTTTCTCCAAGTCTTTTTATAAAGGATATAAAGGAATTGATAAACATTCAACACAATTCTTATGGCAAGGAAAGAAACCTAGGATTGCCTACAGACCTTGCAGAAATTAAAAGATCAGGGAGGAGTGAACTTTCTGTATTTTTACAAATACAATGCTGCTTTCATCTCAAGGCAAGGTATCCTCTGACTGCAAACTCTGGACCCTTCTGTTCAACTCTCCTGGTTGCGGGTGGAGACTGCGCTAATTTCCCCACTTTCACGTGCCTCACTGATCAACTCTACCATGCTGGATGTTCTGATGGACAGCCTTATTATCAGGGCGACTTGCAAAGTAATGAACTTATTTGATGTTGCACTTTCTCCTACTACTGTGTCCAAGCAATGCTTCCTATGAATCCTTGCTTCTTAGTGGAAAGGAACCTCTTTATTGGTCTCTGTGGATAAGATGTGGTATTTGGAATCTGGGCCATGTCATGTCCTTAACTATCTGGAACGGAGGAGGAAATATGGTCTTTCATTCTCACAATGTTATCGCTGGATGCAATTGAGACACATTTTACATTCTAGGAAGGTTGACGAGCTCCTTTCCAGATGCTTCTAGCATTTCTGCATTAGGTGGTACATCTCAGGATACTGGTTTACCAGCTTCAGGAATTTATAAACAGATACAACACTTCATTGCTAATACTTAAATCTAGCCTCTTAAAGCTATTTGGGAATTTGAACTGAAAATTAAAACATCCGGTGTTTCTTTTGCAATCCTTTTGGTTGAAGAAATGTATTGCACTGCTTCTGCCTCACTGACACAGTCCTTATATTATGGCATTTCTATCCCCCATTAGCCCAAGTGAAACTCAGGTTCAATGTGGCTTACAACATAAAATAAAATATAAAAGAAAAGAAAATAAATGAATTACAGTTACATTTAAAGAATACATCATAAAGCTGCCCAGTTACTGCCAGGTTAGCGTGGGAGCCCCTACTGCCATCTCAATGGGTGGTTGTAAGGGCTTCCCCTTGAAATAGCCATGCAGTAAGTGGTTCACTCACTAAACGGCCATTTATTTAGATTTTGCTCACACCTCTTTCAGTAGTAGCTCAAGGTGAGTTACATTCAGGTACTCTGGATATTTCTCTGTCCCAGGAGGGCTCACAATTTAAGTTTGTACCTGAGGCAATGGAAGGTTAAGTGACTTGCCCAAGATCACAAGGAGCAGTAGTGGGATTTGAACCGGCCACCTCTGGATTGCAAGACCGGTGCTCTAACCACTAGGCCACTCCTCCACTCCATTTCCTTTGGACAAAAAAAAAAAAAAAGAAGAGAAGAAGACGACGACTTTTACCTGCTGCGGTAAAAGAAGACCTCAGTGCGCATCAGAAACACGCACTGACACCAGTACAGGTCCCCTTTTACCGCAGCTTAGTAAAAGGGCCCCTTAGGTTGGGGATGTGAATAGATAGATACTCTTTTATTAAAATGTAAATGTGTTGAGGAAGAGTTTCTTACTGTCCTGAGCGTTCTGTATTGTTCCTTGCTACTTATTATTCTGTATTTGTATTGAATAAACTCTTAATAAAAAGACTGAACTTTTAAGTGTTGTGTTATGTTGCTTGTTTGCGTGCAGTAATCTGTGCGTTATCTACTTTTAAAAATAATTTCAGGAGGTGGCATGTCATGGGCCGAGAATGGCCGTTCCTGCGTTAATTTTCTTGCAGATACAGAGCACTAATAGAAATAAAAAATACCGGGAAACACTCCTTGATGCAGCAGTAGTTTTGGGCTTGCCATGTGTTAAAATTATGCGTTAACCCACATTAAGCCCCAAATTTTATGCCCTTGATTATTTTCATCTGTACAAAATTAGTCTTTGTTATTTCTGTTGAATCAGTTTTAAAATGTTTATTTTTTATTTTAGTATCTGTTAAATGGTTTCTACTAATCTTGGTCTCACTGTTATTTATTGTTCTTATTGTACTGTTGGATATTATTTATATTTCATGCTCAATGTTCTAATCATTTGTCTGGACTCCATAAGGGAATTTTATAAATATGAAAAATAAAAAGTACATTTTATACTTGCCTGTTACAGGCAGGTGAAACTGTTCAGATGTCTCTGATTCAGGTTGATCCATGAAGAGCAGATGTTCCTCTTGTTTAATACTCAGTGAGAACACAGATGTTACAATCGGAAGGCCTGTGATGAGAAAACAAACATGTCAAGAAGGACCCAGTGGCTCTGTTTATATTTTGTTAGAAACTAGATCTTAATTTTCCACATGTTTGATGCCAGTTCCTGTGATCTGAAAATGCACAGCCAGAACAGAACTCCAGAACCTTTACTTACTCATGCTGGGGTCATTCATTCTTTCCCACTCACAGCGTTGTTTGAAATATTTCTCAACTTTCTTTTTAATCTTGAGTATAAGATCAGAATTAAGAATGGAATAGCCTGTCAATAACAAATAAGAAAAGTTTCATTTTTAAATTACTTTTGTAGAAGTCTCTGGGAGTTTCATTTCTTTTCTCTTCTGACGAGAGCAATCTGTGAATGTGTGTATGCAGGTGGTATTTTCATGATAAAGCTTGGTGAGAAGAGATGGCTGCAGCCTGTCACCTTATTAAGATTAAACCTTGGAGGGTTTCTGCTGTGGTTATTTCTATAGGTGCCAATGTTCTGAGAATCAGGCAACCTCCTGGGAGGTGGAATCTCAGCTTCTTACTAAAAGCATTTGGAAAAGAAAAATCAAGCCCTGAGGTTTAAATATATTGTCTACCTGGAGGATAGAGAGGGAGAAAAAATACTGGATCTGTAACATGCTAAGCATGTTTATGATGCAGACCTGACCATATGAGGGGAGAGAATTCAGTAAATGGTACCCTAAGGGGCCCTTTTACTAAGCTGCGGTAAAAGGGGCCCTGCACTAGTGAGGGCAGACATTTTTGCTGTGCATCAAGGCCCTTTTTACCGCAGTGAGTAAAAAGGCCCAAAAAAGAAATGGCCATGCAGTAAAATTGCTCTTACCATGTGGCCGAGGGGGGGGGGGGGGGGGGGGGATGGACAGCACTTACCACCACTCACTGAGGTGGTGACATGGGTCCCGTGGTAACTGGGCAGTGATTACCACCAGGTAACTGCTGCAGTAAAAAACAGGGACCTATTTTCCATAGTGCCGGAAATGCTGTGTGCTGGGGATGGAACTACTACTGGCACCCGGGTTGTACCAGCGGTAGTTCCGGACTGCCATGCGGTAAGCCCGCGGTAGGCTTACCACTGCTTAGTAAAAGGGCCCCTTAGGGTGCTAGGATGATCCACACTTAGCTAGTATTCTGTGTGGAATGATCTTTACAGAATAGCAGCTTAGAATGCAACTCGCATCTAACTTGGGTGCAGGCAATAATGCCTACCAAAAGCTGATGTAAATGCTGGTGCCTAACTAGTGGCAGGTGGGTATGTAAATGACAATGTGACATCACACCTAAACCTGGGAACGCCCCTGACCCACTCATGCCCTGCCCATCACCACACCCCTTTGGAGCTGCATGCCATAAAATTTAGGTGCATATGTTATAAAAAAGGGCACAAGACAGATCTGTGTGCAACTCCTAATGACTGCCAATTAACACTAATTATAGATTGTTAATGCCTGATTAATCAGTTTACATGCAGATCTGTGTGCAACTCCTAATGACTGCCAATTAACACTAATTATAGATTGTTAATGCCTGATTAATCAGTTTACATGCAGATCTGTGATCTGCACACAACTTTGGACAAATGATAGAGAATCCAGGGGATATATTTACAAGGACTTCGTGGCTCTCCAGTAGAAACCAGACAGGTAAATCCTCTCTCCTCTACCCCATGCCAGTTTTGTCATAGAAAAAAGGGAGACAGCTTCCATCTGGTTATGTACGAAGCCTCTAGTTTAAAACAGAGCAGCATCTTTTGCCAGTCCTTAAGCAGTTGGGTCTTTCACTGGATTCTACAGTCACAGTAGCTCCAGTTGGACTTGGGATAACAGCAAAAGTCAAGCCCTATATTTTAGGAACCTAGCAACTGAGACTTTTCCAGCCCCGATAAAATGGCAACACCCATTAGTAAATGTTATGAATTATATATCCCTGGCGGACCCTTTGACAGAGCGGCAGTAAGCCCAACGCGGGTTTACCACATGCTAATCTGGAACTACCGCCGGGCCAAAGCAGGCACCAGCAGCAGTTCCAGCCCCAGTGTGAACCATTTTATTTATTTATTTATTAGGATTTAACGCCTTTTTGAAAGAATTCACTCAAGGCAGTGTACAATAAGAATAGATCAAACATAAGCAATAGGCAATTACAGCAGTAAAATTTGCCATGCTAGGGAAAACAGATAGCTATTTTCTAGCATGGCACTTACCTGGTAGTAATCAGGCAGCGCCATGTGCTACCCGGTTACCACCAGGTTAGCACGGGAGCCCTTAATGCCACCTTAATGGGTGGCGTTAAGTGCTCTCCCCTCCCCTGCATGGCCACACGGTAGGTAAAATTTTACCGAATGGCCATGCCATTTTACCCACTGCAGTAAAAAGGGCTACAGTGTGCGGCAAAAACGGCCCCTGCTGCTAGCACAGGGCCCTTTTTACCGCAGCTTGGTAAAAGGACCCCTTACTGAAAGAGAAGCTGCTGATGAAAAAAATCATGTGTAGACCCTAATCTCTTACAACATAAGTCATTCTGAGTTAGACTAAGATTCTCTGTCTGAATGACCTTTGATCTGACCCAGCATTGCACATCTTATGTTATGTGCTCAAGGAATATTTAAATAATAAATACAAATTGCAATATGTCTATAGGAGTGGAGGGCAGACGACAGATAAGAATGTTTACCTCATGATATCATAATGTCTTGAATCTCCTTGATGACCTTCTTGTAAAACTACTTCTGTCATTCTCCCAGAATGTCCCACTGTACTTCCAAGAAATAAGCAGTGACATGTGACTGGTGCCTGTGTTCAGGTAACAGAGTTAGGTTAGTTACCATGTTTAAGACCGTTTGTATAACATTCTCCCACAGCTCAAGTTCTATCCCTTTTCTGCCTAAAGAATAAAGAACTGGGTCCAAAACATTTCTTAGCATTCATACAGAAGCCAACAGACTAAAAAATAGTGAAGAAGCTTCAGATGGCAGAGGCCTGTATAGTACATCTTGAGAGCAGTCAGTAAGAGAAACTCCCATCCACAGACCCTGCACTCCAAAGCTTCTGATTCTGCTCTCTGAGAAGACAAGCTTGGGAATTTGAAGAATTACAGACTATCATTGTACAAGGTTTAATTCTTGGGGAATGGTCATGGAGCACGGTTCTGCCTGTTCTTTTCAAAGCCAGAGCAGCAGGGGGGGTTCTGCTCCATCCCCGCCCTCCTAGGCAGCCTGCAGAAAAGAAGGGAAGGCCTGAAGCAGAGCAGGAAACAGTCACTCTGCTCCCTAATCTATCTCCTCTTGTACCTTCCCCTGGCCTATCTGCCCCCTTCCCCCAGCTCCACATTTCCACTTCCTTTTTGTCTACAAATTAAACCCTGTCTTTGGTTAAGGCAAGCTGATCATGTGAAGCTGGACCATCTAATCAACTGGAAAGTACCCCATGTTTGGTAGACAAAAGATTGAAACTACTATAAATTTGGGATTTTTATTATTATTCTTGGGACAATGTCTTTTATTCTGTAGCACATAAGACTTCCATAAAGTACATGCCACTAAGGTTTAGCTAATACCAAAATTTCTGTCAGGGGCCTATAAAGTATGCATTCTAATTTCCACCTTCTTCTAGAAAAACTTTGCTACGACATAAAAGCTTAACAACATATCAGTAATTGAGCTCTGTCACAATTACATTCAAATAGAACATCCTTGGCCCCCATTACAATATGTGGGCAATAGCTTTATTATCTGGGCTGTCAGTAAGATCAGCTCTCCACTACATCATTGCATGAAGAGACCACAGTGATCTGCATAGATTGCTTCATTTTCAGTGGCCAGATGTAACCCTCCCCCAGTCCTTTAAAAGTTTCTGCTGTGCATCACAATGGTTAGACATTTTTGCATGCAGCAGCATGGATTTGAGACCACTAAAACGTGCAGGCTTGCTGTGCAAAAATGTTGACAGAAGGTGGATGGTGTGCATAGCTGGGGGAGACAGCAAAAGAAGGCGGGATCAACCCAGACCTGGTAGTGGCAGCAGAAGGATGGAAGGAAGCTTAGGCCCTGTAATGTCAAATGTTCACATTGCCTTGTTAAAAGTGGTTTCAGAGCTGCTGGATTCACATACTATATAAGGTGCAATTAGGTGGATCCAGCTTTTACCTAGTTCCCTGAGTCAATACTGGTTGAATGAAGAGGAAGGTTACAAGCTCATGAACAGGTTAGATAGACAAAGGCTAGTGGGTTGGTGTCTGAAGACAGAAGAGAACAGAGCCGAGGTTGTATAAGAAGAGAAAGTATGTATAAGGCAGAAAATGTGTGTATGCTTGTGAAAGCGAGGTTGTATGTATGTTTGCTGCTAAATGTATGTAAGAAAGAATGAGATTGTGTTCATGCTTGCGTGTGCACGTGTGAGTTAAAATGATAATGTACATACCAATGAGGGAACATGCGTATAAAATAGAAAGTAGTGCATAAAGCAAAATAAAATTTCTTACCTGTTAAAAAAAAAAAAAAAAGGCAGGCACTGCTGGGACAGATTCAGGCTGCAGATTTCCCTCTTCCTGGAAAGATAAATAAAACAGGAGGAGGCTGGACTGATTCCTAAGAATCTCAGATACACTCCCTCCTCTCTCCCTCTGCAGATTGGGATTTCCAGTCCCGAAAGGTAATCTTTCTGTTTTTATTCGGACTATTTTCTGCTTCTTTAAGCCGTGCAAACCCCGAGGAAGTGAAAGCAGCGGCGCATGCGCAAAGCCCCAGGGGCGCCTGAGATCATGTGGTCAGGATCCTGCCTCCTTAAGGTGGATCGGTGGAATGACGGAGAGCTGCTGGGTGTGTTCCAGACAGAAGGAACGTGTCCGGTGGCTGATTGTGAAAACAACAGAAATAAAGGGAACATAATGCAAATCCCAAGTACAACACCAAAGCACGAATAATGAAAAACGAAATAATGGCAAAAGAATCCAAGGCTATGCTGGATGCAAGGTATTTTATATTTTTGAAAAGTTACAGGGGGGGTAAGTTTTATATAGGGCTAAGATGGGTTATTTTACGCTACTACTAATCATTTCTATAGCATTTTTAGATGTATGCAGTGCTCTACCAGATTCTATATATGGCACCGATTCAAAATGTGCATAATGCACCCCAGGGGCGTAGCCAGACTTCAGCGGGCGGGGAGTCCAGAGCACGAGGTGAGGGGGCACATTTTAGCTCCCCCCCCCCGTCACCGCCGACCCCCCCCCCCCGTCACCAACCCTTTTGACCCCCTCTTCCCGCCGCTGCCAACCCTCCCCCGCCGCCGCTCTCGGGTACCTTTGATGGCGGGGGTCCCCAACCCCCGTCAGCCGAAGTCCTCTTCTCCGGCTGATCTGCTAAGGCAGGCTTCTGTTTCTGTGAGTCTGATGTCCTGCACGTATGTGCAGGATCTTAGACTCACAGAAATAGAAGCCTGCGTGGCCGCGTTGCTGATCTGCAAGGGCAGGCTTCTGTTTCTGTGACTCACAGAAACAGAAGCCTGCCCTTGCAGATCAGCAACGCGGCCGCGTCAGAGAAGAGGACTTTGGCTGGCGGGAGTTGGGGCCCCCACCAGCAAAGGTACCTGACGGCAGCGGGAGAGGGTTGGCGGCGGGGGGGGCCAGGGCCAAATCTACGGGGGCCCATGCCCCCGTGGCCCCACATAGCTACGCACCTGGTGCACCCAACTACATATTGGGTGCTGGGAATTACAGCAGGCAAGTGCCAGTGCCCGAATTTGGTTGCTGAAATTGGCACTCAATGCTATATTATAATGGGTGCTGATCTTTGACTGCCCATTATAGAATACTGTTCAGTGCTGATTTTTTTTTCACCACTGATTTTTGAGTGTCATTTACTGAATCTAGCCCTATATGCAGGTTCTTTCTCGGTCCCTAGTGGGCTCACAATGTGTGTTTTGTAACTGGGGCAGTGGAGGGTTAAGTGACTTGTTCAAGGTCACAAGGAGCTGCAGTGGGAATTGAACCCATTTCTCCTTGATCCAGTGGTGTACCAAGGGGGGGAGGGCGGTCCGCCCCGAGTGCATGCTGCTGGGGGGGGTGCCGCTTGCCTGTCAGCTCCGCTGGTTCCCTGCTCTCTCTGCCCCGGAACAGGTTACTTCCTGTTCCGGGGCAGAGAGAGCAGGGCCAGCGGAGCTGACAGGCGCGCGGCTGCTCCCAGCAGCCAAAAAGGCACCCGGGGGGGGGGGTTGATGCACCGGAAGGGGGGGGGGTTGATTCGCCGGGGAGGGGGGGGTTGATGGGCCGGAATGGGGGTTGATTCGCCAGGGGGGGTGTTTGATGCGCCGGGGGTGTGTGTGTTGTGCTGCACCGGGGGGGGGGGGGGGTGCGCATTGGCGATCCGCCCCGGGTGTCAGCCAACCTAGGATCGCCACTGCCTTGATCTTAATCCACTGCACTAACCATTAGGCTTACTTCCTCCCTCAATTTTACCACAAGTTGTGCTATTTTATCAGAGGATCTCATTGTGGTAAAATAATCCAAACTTTCCCCCATAGGAGCCACTGGAGAATATAACTGCTTAATATTCAGTCTGCCAAACACTGGCTGCCGCTGGCTGAATAATCTTAGATTCCTTATCTGCTCCAGACCATTCCCCTAGAGTTGGTTATATGTTCTCCTACCAGCAGAGGGAGACTGAGAACTATTGAGTAGTGACACCTGTTTAAGGGACTGTGCAACCCTGCCCTGCTCTGTATTTCTCAGACTCCCAGCAGAGGTAGGGCAGCCCAGCTCCTATTTAGTTGGGTGCACCATTTTGGCCCTGTTTAAAAAAAAAAAAAAAAAAAGACGCTGCGCCCCTTCAGGGGTGTCCTGGAACAGACATTTGTCCTAGCAAACCATATTTACAAAAAAAACAACCACTAGAATTTGGTTTTGGGTCCCTGCACCTTTGGGGGTGCACACTCCGGTCTCCGGGTCCCTTCTCCTTTCTCCCTCCCCTGTCCTCCTGTAGTGAGGGCTGTGCCTTGGCCTTCTCCCTCACTTGGCCTGGGAGGAGTATCTGAGTACCTAGAGACAGACCCGTGGATTGAAGAGAGTACCGCTGTGATTTAAAGAAACAAAAAACATGCACATAGTGCCGGTTGCAGCTGATGAGCTTTTTTTGGGGCAGGGAACCATTTTTGCAGTGGGAAGCCAGTGATAGGACACCGTTGCAGCAGGCTACAGCTTGGCGTTTCAGTCTGAGAAGGCCTGTTTGGCTCACCACATGGTCTCTGCACACAGCAGTCTTTGCCTCAGGTGGGAGGAGGTGGCGCTGGAAGTGAGCACAGACCCGGAATCAGCAGCCCTGGTGACTGGGGGTGTGGGTAAGGCTTCTCGGCAGAGTAAGGAAGTCACGTCAGGGGAGAATTCTCCAGGGACACGTGGTGAGTCAGACGCGGTTTTGGCGGAAACGTCCACCTCGTTAAGTCTGGATGCTCCAGGGCTGGAATCAAGAGAGGTACCGCCAGTGCTCACAAGGCATGATGCCTCCACGGTCTCCTCCTCTTTTCCCCCTGAATTTTGTCCTACTGGTACATCAGTTTTTTTGCCTGAAGAGGAGCCTTTCTGTGGAGTCTTTGGGGGAACCTCTGGCTCCCAAGGCCCCTGAGGGATCAGTAGCTCTCATGGCCAAGAAGGCCCATCTGTCTCATGGGGAGAACTTGAATGAAGTTCTTTCTCTCAGTTCAGAGCATCCGCTTGAGGAGGACGCAGATCGGAGGAACCCTTGGGACGCCGAGACCCTGGATGAGCCTTCTTAGGTTCCTCTGGAAGAGGATCTATCTGTTGTGTGGATTTTTCGATGCCAGGAATTGCCGGTGGTGTTGTCGGAGGTTCGGCGGGTCCTGAAGCTTTCAGAGGATCCCCCTCCAGTGACCAGGAAGGGCAATCCACTTTTAAAGGGGGTATGCCGGCTGCCCCAGATTTTCTCTACTCTACCAGCTACCCCTGGCGGACCTGGACTCCTTTTGGGTTCCTAAGGTGGACACTCTGATGACAGTGGTCACCAAGAAGACGGCAATACCGGTAGAAGGTGGGGCAGCCCTTAAGGTTCCTCAGGATTGCCAGATGGAGGCTCTCATGAAGCGATCCTTTGAGGTCTCTGCTTTGGCGTTAGAGGCTACCATCTGTGGTGGTTACGTTGCTTGAGCCTGCTTTTGGTGTACTGAGCGGCTGCCGGACTCTCCAGCGGGCCTTCCTCGCAATCTTCTTCGGATGTCATTAATTTGGAATTGGGCATGCCTTTCTCTTGGATACACTGTATGACTTGGACCGTGCCTCCACAAAGAACCTTGCTCTAGTTGTAGCTGAGCATCGTTTTCTATGGCTGTGGACTTGGTCAGTGGATGTGGCCTCCAAGGTTCATTTGAGTCAACTCCCCTTCAAGGGCAGGTTGCTTTTTGGAGATGAGTTAGAGAAGCTGGGAGTCCAAGAAGCCTCAGCTTCAGGAAAATAGGTCCCGTTCCATTTCTTGTTCGGGAGGTCAGGGGCACCTTCAGAAGCTTTGGAGGTATCGACCAGGTCAAGGGGCCGGTTTCCAGCATAGTTGCTATTGGAATAGTTGCCAGGCCTTTCAGTCCTTTCCTTCCTTTTGGGGTAATCAAAGCGGATGACGCAATGGAGATTCCAGAGGTTCTGGAGGTGCCAGGGCTTCACAGTGATGTTCTGGGGGCCCAGCCTCCAGTTGTGCCCATCAACAGCAGGTTGCACCTGTTTTACCGGAGTTGGGTCCGTGTAACTTCGGATCAGTGGGTCCTAGATATTGTCAAGAATGGATATGTGCTGGAGTTTTGTCGTCCTCTTCCAGATGCCTTCCGCTTGTCTCCTGTCAAGACAAGGTCCATCCATTCATACCTTGGAGAGACTATTGGCCCTGTGAGCGGTGGTTCCCATACCTCCAGCTGAGAGAGGTTCTGGGAGATATTTCATTTATTTTATAGTGCCAAATGTCACGTTCTCAACACAGCAACTAGGTTTGTGAGCCCTTGGACCACTGCCGAGGAGCAGCAGCGGCAGACAAATCACCCAAGCAAAAAGCAAGGTTGAACATAACAGGCAGGAACCACAGGATAACTAGAAGAGACTTTAATAGTAGGCAGCAAACAATCACATCCAGGCAAAGTCTCTAGGCAGGTGGCTACCAAAAGCAGTAATCAGGTCCAGGCAAAGTCTCTAGGCAGGCGGCAAACGAGGGTAATCCATAAACTAACCAGAGTCTTTAGGCAGGCAGAAATCAAGAGATGTCCAGGAACAGTCAAACACACAGGAAACTTTCAGAGTAGGAACTCAAACAAACCAACAGGAACTCATGGAAGACCTTTGATACCAAGGCAAAGCAAGCAAGGCTCACAGAAGCTAAGCCCATCAGCAGCTGACACTCAGCTGCAGCAATCACCAACCAAGTAAGGTTGCTGTTCAAGGACAAACCAGCAGAGCAAGTCTGGCAACCTGGAAAATCCGAACCGGACTCTCTGAAGTCTGGAACATGGAAGACAGCAGAAAACAGTCCATAGCAGCCACCAGTTCTGGCCACCAGCTGGCGAGGAGAGCACCCACATGGAAAGCAGTTACAAACGTGACACCAAAATAGGAAGATGCTTTGCGTCCAATTCTGGACTTTAAGTGGATGATTTGGGCCTTGCACGTTTCTCCATTTTGCATGGAAACCTTCTGTTCGGTGATAGTGGCAGTGCAGCCAGGGGAGTTTCTGATGTCCCTTGATCTCTCGGAGGCATATCTGTATTCCGATTCTCCCAGATCATCAGAGGTTTCTTCGCTTTGTGGTATTAGAAAAGCACTACCAGTCTGGAGCCATGCCTTTCGGCTTGGCTACTGCACCAAGGACTTTTTCTAAGGTAACGGTGGTTGTTGTGGCCTGTTTCCAGCAGAAGTGCATTCTGGTGCATCCATATTCGGATGACTTGCTGATCCGGGCCAAGTTAGTCAGGAGAGCAGAATGACCACGACTTGGGTGATTCATCTGCTCCAACCTCTGGGTTGGATCATCAATGTAGCCTTCTCTTGCCCCCAGTCAGTCCTTGGAGTACCTGGGAGTGCGTTTCGACACTCAGGATGGGATGGTACGTCTTCCAGATGTGCGGATCCTGAAGATTCAGTCTCAGATTCGTCGGCTTCTCATTGTCAAGGATGTGACTGCATGGGAGATTCTGCAGGTTTTTGGTTCCATGCAGCAACCATCAAAGTGGTTCTGTGAGCGAGAGCTCATATGAGGCCTCTTCAGTCTTTTCTCTCGTGGGCTGATGATCAGAAGCAAATGCAGGTGCTACAGGTTGTTAGCGTCATAGTAGTGCCTGCGTTTGCTACCGTCCCATAATCAGAGCCCCCAAGCACGTGAACAACGCGCTTGTAGGATCTGAATGCAGCTAGCATGCAAATGCATGCAAAACAGGGCTCTTAGCGCAATTAGCATGCAAATGCATGCTAAACCTATTCATCCCCAATAATCAGCGACCAGCATGCCAAAGATTGGCTCACTGGCCACGGCAAACCCTAAGCCAGCTTGTAGCTGGCGTTAGGGTTTGCAGACCATTGGGGAGGAATGGTGAGCCCTGTTCAGCATGCATTTGCATGCTAGCTGGCCCCCATTCCCCCCAATGCAGCAGCCCCGGCAGGAACCCCGACCCCCCCCCAGCAACAGGGGGCTGGAGATTCAGTGGATCTCTGACCCCCCCGACCCCCCAACACGGGTTCAGGGGGGATGGAGATCTAGTGGGTCTCCAGCCCCCCTAACCCCCCCCCCCCCAGCATCCCACCGATGTCCCTGGTGGGCCGTGGGTAAATCCCCCCCCCCCCCACCTGGTGGTCTAGCGGCCCTTTCTCACCCCCCTACGTGCAGTTGGAGGAGGGAGGTGGCCTCCTTCCTCTTCCATCGGCACTGCCTGCAAAATGGCGGCACCCAGCCCCGCCCAGTGCATCCTGGGATGCACTGGATGGGGCTTCACACAATATAAGGGAGTGCTACCACTCCAACGCAGGCCCGTCATCAGAGTCACAGTAGGGCAGTGACATTTTATTTTTTGTTCCTTTATTTTATAGGGTATTATTTCTCATTGATTTAGTTTTACCATATAGTCCCATTAGATGATGTATAATTAAGGGGGTCTTTTACTAAAGCTTAGATTTAGTTATCTGCAGCAGGGCCCATTTTATTTCTAAAAGACCCTCTAGGTGATGCTGTTTAAAAGAGTTGTGCGTCTCCTTATAGTTTGGCACGCACTGGTATCTCATTTACATGTATTTGATGTTCTGCCCACAGATAAAGTTTATATATTGCTTGTTAGCTTTTCCCCAACAATTTAGTTTTGAGTTCATATTCACCATCATTGAGATATAGTTGCAATCTTTAACACATAGTGGCAAAGCAGCATAGCGATCTATTTATCCATTCATATAGCTATCGCTTTACTTAGCCCTCACAGCCAACACAATTAGTTTCACTACACTGTGTTTTCACGTTGTACACGTTATGGATTAATAGTATATTTTTCTCTTTTTATAGTTCACTTTTGTGCACTTTTTGATATTAAATATCTTCAGTCTGGGGTTTTGCGTCTCATATATGGTGGTATGTATACTTCATATCAAGGTTGTCTTCTATTCTGTTTTTATTCTGGTACACTTTCAAACCTATGTGTTTGCACTGTTATGCTCTGGATGCACTTTCTACAAGTGGGCATGACCTTTCATTTGCTTTTGAGATTTTTATTTGCACATAAGGAATATATTAGCCCACTTTTTATTCTTTCTACTACTTTATCTGTGGTTTAACTTCACTAGATCACTTCTGCTTACTTGTATTTATAATAGCTTCACTAATTTTTCCATAGCTTTAATATGCCTTTCTATTCCATTTCCTCACCTACCTCTATCTTCTCTTTCCTGTTTATATTTATTGTGGTTTATCCTTTTTCTTTTTATACTTTCTTGTTTTGTTTATTCATTTGCACATATTTATGTTTGCTTAAATTTATATTACTTTGATGTATTATGGTGACCAGCATGCCAGTGCCTTACACCCTTACAAGAGTAAGCCTACTTCTCTTGTACAGGAACCCCACCCTCTTAGTCAAGTCAAGGCGAGGAGAAGGAGGTAGTGCCAGTTTCACCACCAAATGTTACTCCAAACTGTACACAAGTGTGCGGAGGAGGCCACAGTGGGCAGTCATGCATCAAGATACGTGTAGCTAAGGTATATCCAAAAGAGCAACCAGAAAAGGCAGTGAAGATGTATGTCGGTGATCCTCTCTGTTGGCACGCGCGCCGTCACCTCAGCCACTTCCAGCCCACCTCCGAATAAGTCATACCTGCATCAGGCCGGCCTCCCTCCCTCCCTTCCACCCAGCACCAGGCCGGTCGCCCCCCTCCCTCCGAGCACCAGGGCCCCCCCTCCGAAATTTAAAAGTCTTACCTGCTCGGGGTTAAGGTGGCAGCGAAAAGCGCTGGCTCGGCGCGCCTTCAGCCTTCCCTTCTGTCTCTCAAGCGCTGGTCCCGCCCTCATTTCCTGTTTCCGCAAGGGCAGGACCAGCGCTTGAGAGACAGAAGGGAAGGCTGAAGGCACGCTGAGCCAGCGCTTTTCACTGCCGCTGCCGATGCCACCTTAACCCCGAGCAGGTATGTGTGTTGATTTCCTTCCACCAATCTAAACACATCCACAGAACGCTTCCTTTTCTAGTGGCTAAAAATGCACGTGCTCTGGAAGTTCATGCACAGTTGTACCCCTTTAAAACTGCTAGGAAAAGGGGCAGAGCAGGGGGAAGGGGAGGACCAGGATGGGTCAGAAGTGCATGATGGGATTTAATTTTGAAATCCTGGAATGCTGTTTACTTTGTACCTGGAAAATGTGTAGGACAAATGATTCCTCCTGTACCACCCAGCCACTGGATTTTAAAAGAGAAACTCCACTCACAGGCCCCCTGACACCAAGTACCTGTAGATCTGCATGGATAGTTCATACTCCATGGAACTTAGCTATTTATAGACACTTGTTATACCATCAGTCACACCAGAGTGCTGCTGGGCGCTTGACAAAAATTAAGCTCAGTGAAAGGAACTTATGATTGCAGAGAGAAAAATGCCAGAGGAAAGAATTAGTGACAGAATGAGAGAGGAGAAAATGGAGAGAGAAGAGAGGGAATCACAGGGAGCAGGGGGAGGGAGGGATGCCTGGTGCTTGGTGCTGGGTGGTTGGGAGGGAGGGATGCCTGGTGGTGGAAGGGAGGGATGCCTGATGCCTGGTGGGAGGGAGGGAGGGATGGATGCCTGGTGCTGGGTGGGAGGGAGGGAGGGAGGGAGGGAAGGAAGTCCTGGAAACGGAGTTAAGAGAACAGATAGAGAGCAGCAGAATCGGAGACTAGGACCAATATGGATAGAAAAACAAAATCACCAGACAACAAAGGTAGAAAAAAATCATTTTATTTTAATTTTAGTGTTTGGAATATGTCCAATTTGAGAATTTACATCTGCTGTCTTATTTTGCACTGGGTATACTGGAGCTGTAACAGCTTACAGAAATGATTTATAATGAAAAAAAATCATGTTATTTTTTTCTCCTTTACTAGTATAATATTTTAAATGATGTTAATGACAGATTCATCTCTCCTGGGTTAGAGAGCTCATGTGGATGGGCTTCACATTCAGTTTGGTCCGCACAGGAAACGGAGCCCCAGATCAATCTGGAGCTCTGGGTGATCTGGAATTCTCTAAAGGCTTTTGGAGATCGACTGACTCATCAAATTGTACTTATTCCATTCCTTCTAAAGGAATCCTGTGCAGAAGGAATGGATCCTCAGAAGCTTAGCCGAAATTGGGTGGCGGAGCAGGTGGGGGGAAGAGGGGTTGGTGGTTGGGAGGCGAGGATAGTGGAGGGCAGACTTATACGGTCTGTGCCAGAGCCGGTGATGGGAGGTGGGACTGGTGGTTGGGAGGCGGGAAGTACTGCTGCGCAGACTTGTACGGTCTGTGCCCTGAATAAGGCAGGTACAAATCAAGGTAAGGTTTACACATATGTTTGTCTTGTTGGGCAGACTGGATGGACCGTGCAGGTCTTTTTCTGCTGTCATCTATGTCTGTTTATATGCGCCATGGCTGGTGTAATGGGTGTGGCTATCATAGGGGTGGAGTCATATGTGGTGACCCCGCCCATAATGAGTACCGGCACCTGTTATTCAAGTTAAATTGCCCTGTTGGCACTTTGCGATAAATAATTAGATTTTGGGTTGCTCTTTGGGCACTCGGTCTCTGAAAGGTTCGCCATCACTGATGTATGTCATAATAGATGAGCAGAATAATCAGTCTCTGGCAAGGACCAAGTTCTTTGACCTATTTGACATCCAAGGAGCTCGCTATTCCTATCACCTTAAGACCTGTACAGGGATAATGGGGAGAAGAGCAAATGGATAGAACTGATGGATAGTAGCAACAAGACCCATCTGCCGATTCTTATTGAATGTAATCAGTTACCTGACAAACGAGAAGAAATTCCCACACCAGAGGTCATAGCAACACCATCGTCACCAGCAACCTATAGCTGATTATCTGCAGCCTTTGGACCCAAATGCCAAGATCTTACTGTTGTTGGGAAAAGATGCACCAACATTGATCAGAGTTTGTGGGTCATGTGTAGGTCCACTTGATGCCTGTAGAGAACTTGGGGGGGGGGGGGGGGCTGGTGAACCCTAATGTTTGTTATGTTCAGAGTACCCCTCTGGATAATGAAACAAGGATCGCCTGTAAGATTTATTTCATCCCCCCTATTCTGTGTGCTGTTTTCAATTCCTTCTCACTAGATCAGGCTGCCTTTTGCAAGGATAGTCATGTGACCTCACACTCCTACTATCTAGACTGGACCCAAAAACATGTTCACGCATTTAGTGTGGTTTGTTGGGCAAGCAGTGAGAGAAGGGGAAGTGGACCTTTTTACTGAGACTGATGTGTGTGTGTGTGTGGGGGAGATGGTTATACTAGATCTTGGGGAGGGAGATGCGCCATGAGAATGGAATAAACCTGTTTTTTCTGTATTTTTGCTGACAGTTGAAGAATTTATTGATTGTGAACTTTGTTACAAGCTTTTAGAAGATAAGTACATGCATACAGAATGGTCCAATGTAATTAAGATAATTTTAATGGATGTTTAGATTTGTATTAATTCTTTGGGTCAACATTTCCTATGTGTCATACAGCTTGAAACCACATTGTATTTGGATGATGAAAAGGGGAAGTTAATAACAGTCTGCTAGCTTAATCACAAGGTCAGCTGGTACATATAGTTTGGATATATGATACAAAAAAACTGCATGAGAAGGTGGGCATGGAATTTGTGACAGAAGGTATAGTGGGAGTGAAGTTTCTAATAAGTGGATGAAGATAGCATGACTTTCCAGCTTATTTTCAAAAGAGAAAGACGCCCATATTTCGACCCAAATCGGGAGATGGGCGTCCGTTTCCTGTGGGCGCCCAAATCGGTATAATCGAAACCCGATTTTTGGCGTCCTCAACTGCAGTCCATCACGGAAACGAACAAAGATCAGGGGGGGGCGTGTCAGAGGCGTGACGAAGGCGGGACTGGGGCTTGGTTATCGGCCGAGGAGAGATGGGCGTCTTTAGCTGATAATCGAAACAAGAAGAGCATTTTTGACGAGAATTTGGTCCGTTTTATTTGGACCCTTTTTTTTCAGGTCCAAGTCCCAACTGATCAGATGACTACCGGAGGGAATCGGGGATCAACTCCCCTGACTCCCCCAGTGGTCACTAACCCCCTCCCACCAAAAAAAACAACTTTAAAAACTTTTTTTCCCAGCCTGTATGCCAGCCTCAAATGCCGTACCCACCTCCATGACAGCAGAATGTGCTCTATCCTCTGACAGCTTTTCCCTGGTTCTGATGTGGGTCTCGCGTGAGTGTGACACCTTTTCTGTTAAGGGCACTGCAGAGTCACATCAGCAATGCATTGTGGTGGGTGTAGGGTATTGGGCTCCATGATTCCACTAGTTTGTGTTAAATGCTCACAATGTTGGTAATTGGTAGGCTCTACTCCCATGGTGCTTTCCCTCTGCTTACTGGGTCAGAGTGTGCCCTGTTTTGTTTCCAGTAGTCCATGAGTTAGTGGCCATTTGTGTAAGACACTTTTAGATCCCTTTCATGTGTTAGCCATGTTACAGCACTTAGTTCTTACCTTGAATGTTGCTGAAAGAGGGCATTGTACACCATTCTGCCAGCTCGGACCTACTGCTAATCTCAGTACCAGCGAGACTCGTTGCCAGTGGGGCACAACCTCTGATCTGCAGTTAACTGTGAGTAAAGGTGCTTATTCAAATAAAGGACTGCTGTGCCAAGGTTATACACCAGCAACAAGTCCTGTCCCTGGAGCACTTTTAGTGGGTACTGCAGTGCACTTCAGGCAGGCAGACCCAGGCCCATCCCCCCCCACCCGTAACACTTGTGGTGGTAAATGGGAGGCCTCTAAAACCCACTGTACCCACATGTAGTTGCCCCCTTCACCCCTAAGAGCTATGGTAGTGTTGAACATTTGTCCCTCCCACGACCAAATGGCTTGGATTGGGACGTTTCTGAGCTGGGCGTTTTTAGTTTTTATTATCGCTAAAAAAAACCCCACCCATTTCAGAAGGGACCAAATCCATGGCATTTGGTCCGTCCAAACCGTATTTTTGAAACGAAAGATGGACGCCCATCTTTTTCGATAATACGGTCTGTCCCGCCTCTTCACATACCCGTTTTCGGACATAGACGCCCATGAGTGGAGGAGTGGCCTAGTGGTTAGGGTGGTAGACTTTGGTCCTGGGGAACTGAGGAACTGAGTTCGATTCCCGGCACAGGCAGCTCCTTGTGACTGGGCAAGTCACTTAACCCTCTATTGCCTGCCGCATTGAGCCTGCCATGCGTGGGAAAGCGCGGGGTACAAATGTAACAAAAATAAAATAAAAATGGAGATGGGCATTCGCGTTCGATTATGCCCCTCCACGTGACGCAGGTGGGGTGAAGTAACTGCTATTCTAGGAACTGGGGTATGAACTGATAATGTCAAGCGCATTTGACATGGTTGACCATGGAATTTTACTACATATCCTCGAATACTTCGGAATCGGAGGTAACGTTCTCAATTGGTTTAAGGGGTTCCTAACTACACGCTCTTATCAAGTGACATCAAATTCGGTTACATCAGCTACATGGACACCTGAATGCGGAGTTCCACAGGGATCCCCTCTCTCACCGACCATATTCAACCTAATGATGACACCCTTGGCCAAACTACTATCGAATCAGAACTTAAACCCATATATATACGCTGATGATGCAACGATCTTCATCCCATTCAAACAAGATCTAAGGGAAATCTCCAATGAAATCAAGCAAAGCCTACACATCATGAATTCCTGGGCAGATGCATTTCAGCTGAAACTTAATGCAGAAAAAACCCAATGCCTAGTACTCACCTCGCAATACAATAAGAATAAATTCACCACCATCAATACACCTAAACTAAATCTACCAGTTTCAGACACCCTAAAAATTCTTGGAGTCACCATTGATCGACACCTAACACTTGAAAACCATGCGAAAAACATAACTAAAAAGATGTTTCATTCAATGTGGAAACTAAAAAGAATTAAACCATTTTTTCCAAGGACTGTCTTCCACAATCTGGTACAATCATTAGTACTCAGTCATCTGGACTATTGTAACTCACTCTATGCTGGTTGCAAAGAGCAAATACTTAAAAAAACTCCAGACAGCCCAGAACACGGCAGCCAGACTAATATTCGACAAATCAAAATACGAAAGCGCGAAACCCCTACGAGAAAAACTACACTAGCTCCCACTTAAAGAACGCATCACATTCAAACTTTGTACCCTAGTCCATAAAATCATCCATGGTGACGCCCCAGCCTACATGTCAGACCTAATAGAACTACCACACAGGAACGCAATAAAATCTTCTCGCACATTCCTCAATCTTCATCCTCCCAAGTGTAAAGATCTGAAATACAAATTAATGCACGCATCTACCTTTTCCTATATGAGCACGCAGCTATGGAACGCATTGCCACGTAACCTGAAAACGGTCCATGAATTGACCAATTTCTGTAAACTATTGAAAACTTATCTCTTCGACAAGATATATCACAAAGATCAACACGTGTAACTGTACAGTCTTTAATATATCCAGAAATGTCTTATACGGGCTCATTTTCAAAGCACTTAGCCTCCCAAAGTTCCATAGGTTTCTATGGAACTTTGGGAGGCTAAGTGCTTTGAAAATATGCCTCATAATGTCTCTTGCTTTAACACAATCATGTATTTCACCACCATGAGGTATATTTTCAAAGCACTTAGCCTCCCAAAGTTCCATAGAAACCTATGGAACTTAGCCTCCCAAAGTGCTTTGAAAATATGCCTCCATGTAACCCAAAACCCTCTGTCAAACCAAATGTATATTCTCTTCAATTTCCAGTATCCATGATGTATTGTAAGCCACATTGAGCCTGCAAAGAGGTGGGATAATGTGGGATACAAATGCAATAAATATAATTGATAGGCTAAAAGTCAGATGTGTTGGATTAGGAAAAGTAGATGATTGGTTAGTGGGATGTGCTAAGATGGCAATTAGTTTCCGGATTGTTGTATAACATGTACTAAATCAAATTGTATAAAAATGAGAGAAATCTATGTATGGGGAGCTTCCTTGTTCCCATGGCAGTGAACTGGGGGTCTCTCTAATCATTTCTTCTTTATATTTCAGACTTGCTCGATGCTTGTTTTGCTGAACTAAGCTTATTGTTTATTCGTTCCCTTTTGATTAAACTTTCTTATTTTGTTTCTAAGTAACTTGTGAGTTATTGTGTGTATTTTGTAAAAGGTATAAAGCTAAGGACTAGGCTGGTGAGTGCTTCAGCTATCAGCTGAGGTAAGTTGCATGGGGTGATTGTCTAATGTGTGATAATCATAATCAGACCCACACATGCTCCATATACCTACCGACTTGCCATGGGATGGGTGAAAGTAGGTGACGTCTGCCTTAACAGACTGAGGAGACCTAGTGTGGATGTTTACAAAACATGCATCTTGGAAAATGGATGCACCACCTTGTTCAAGCCTTATCATAATCATCTGCATGTGAAGGAGGTTTACAGCTGGGAAGAACCAGACCCCGGCTTAATCATTTGTCAGGACACCTCTCCACCAAATTTAGGAGAACATCTGGAGAACTCAGTGTTCCAAGTCACCAAAGATGATGACAAACCAAGTCTTTCATACAAGACAGAGAGTTATTGAGAATTACAGATAAGGAATTCTACAAGGATGAGGCCAACAGCTGGGTGGCTCCGCTACCGTTCCGGACACAAAGAACATAACTAACAACTGAAGAAGCTCTCATCTGTTTCAGTTCATTGCGAAACACTGAGAAAGAAACCAGAGAGAAAACAGCACTTTACAACATTTATGCAGAACATGCTGGAAAAGACAATGAATCATGTTGGTACTTACCTACCTTTGGATTGTGAGTGTTATCATCCACAGAAACCAGGCCAGATCAGGATTATGTTTAATTCCAGTGCTAAATTTCAAGGAATCTCACTCAACAATGTGCTGCTTTCTGGGCCTGATATGATCAACAGCCTATTAGGAGTATTGATCTGCTTCAGAAAGGACCCTGTCACCATAACTGCAGATATCTAGCAAATGTTCTATTTCTTTGTTGTACACCCAGACTACAGGAAATTGTAGAGTACAGAATGAAAGTTCATGTCTTTGGTAACAGCCCATTACTTACTGTGGCAACCTACGGGCTTAGATGGACAGCCCAAGAGGGAAAAAGAGAATATGGCACAGATGCCAGACACTTCATGGAGAGAGAATTTTATGTAGATGATGGTTTAAAGTCCTTACCTACCAAGGAAGAAGCCACTGACTTGCTAAAGAGAACACAAGCAATTATTTATTTATTTATTTATTTATATTTTGCTTCTTCAGTAGTAGCTCAAGGTGAGTTACATTCAGGTACTCTGGATATTTCTGTATCCCAGGAGGGCTCACAATCTAAGTTTGTACCTGAGGCAATGGAGGGTTAAGTGACTTGCCCAAGATCACAAGGAGCAGCAGGAGGATTTGAACTGGCCACCTCTGGATTGCAGGACCGGTGCTCTAACCACTAGGCCACTCCTCCACTAGCAGAGGCCAATCTGAGACTTTATAAAATCACCTCCAACAGTCCAGAAGTAATGAAAGCATTTCCTGCAAAGGATCAAGCCAAAGATTTAAAGGATCTAGATCTAAGAATAGACATCCCTCTGCTTAAGAGAAGCCTTGGATTATATTGGGATGTAAGGAGACATTTTCACCTTTCAAGTCTCCACCCAAGAGAAGCTATGTACATGCAGCGGTGTCTTGTCTACAGTCAATACTCTGTATGATCCACTAGGATTTGTCTCTCCAGTCACCATTCAAGGAAGATCCCTACTGAGGGAACTTTTCCAAAGTACTGATGAGTGGGATGTTCCATTGCCACAAGAAATGTGACAAGAATGGGAGAAATGGAAAGATTCTCTAAAGACTCTTGAGCAACTGCACATCCCATGCACTTACATCCCTGCAGCCCTCAGTACTGCCTCTTACAAAGAAATTGCATCTTCACTTCATCAACCAGCTGATGAAAGAATGGACACATCATCTAAGTGCCATCAGAGATGCAGAACTGCAGATCATCAGTGACAACGTGGCACCACCAGGGATCTTCAACATGATCTGTAATTGTGAGGGAGGTAAGCCAGCCCAGGCCAGAGGCCTGACCAACAACTAAGAACATAAGAGTAGCCATACTGGGTCAGACCAATGGTTCATCTAGCCCAGTATCCTGTTTTCCAAACAGTGGCCAAGCCAGTTCACAAGTACCTGGCAGAAACCCAATTAGCAGCAACATTCCATGTCACCAATCCTGGTGCAAGCAATTGTTTCCCCATGTCTGTCTCAATAGCAGTCTATGAATTTTTCCTCCAGAAATTTGCCCAAACCTTTTTTAAACCCAGATACGCTAACCACTGGTACCACATCCTCTGGCAAAGAGTTCTAGAACATAACTATTCGTTGAGTGAAAAATTATTTCCTCCTATTTGTTTTTAAAGTATTTCCATGTAACTTTCTCGAGTGTCCCCTAGTCTTTGTACTTTTGGAACTAGTAAAAAATCAATTTACTTCTCATTCTACACCACTCAGGATTTTGTAGACCTCAAGCATATCTCCCCTCATCTGTCTCTTCCAAGCTGCAGAATCCTAACCTCTTTAACCTTTCCTCATACGAGAGGAGTTCCATCCCTTTTATCATTTTGGTCACTCTTCTTTGAACCTTTTCTAATTCTGCTATATCTTTTTTGAGATAAAGTGACCAGAACTGGACAGAGAATCAGCGCAGACCCGATGTGTCACACATAGTTATCAGTATTAGAGACATAATGAGAGAGAGAAATCTTGCCACCAAACAAACATGTGTGAGCTGTATGGCAGTTACTGGTGAGAATAAGCAGATGGTGCACCTTGAGCATTGCAAAATATTACACTGTAAGCTCTTCAGGATAGGGACCTTCATACATACAACATATTAAGTATATTGGAAAAACCTTTGTAGAAATGTTTAACATTTTGTTCATCTTTATGCCACATATCTTAGCTTACTTCAGGTAGCTAAAAGAAGAAAGTAGAAAGTTCTGCCAGTTGAAAAAAAATAGGATGCTGCTAGCTAACCACAAGAAGTCTGGACATTAAGATAAGCTGCAGCTACGAGGTGTACGTGATACAGGAACAGTATAGAGGGTGGAGGTTGGGTAGAGAGACATAGAGAGAAACCTATATAAAGGGGACCCACCCTTAGGTTCGGGAAGTCTAGTGGATAGTTGGGAAGCTGAGTGTCTCCTAGCTCCTACTTCTAATTTTCCTATTCTTATGTCTTTTTATTATTTGCTTTCTGATTGACTTTGCTTCTAATTATTGACTGCTGTTTGAAGTAAGAAAAATAAAGAGAACATCGCTGCATTTGACAACTGGTTGTATGAGAATTTTCTGTGGTAAGCCTTTCCAAAGGGAGGAAAGTGTAATCCTTAGTGTTCAGGAGGGTTGGCCCCTTCTGGAACAGATCACTGAGCTGGTAATTCATACTAGGAGGAGATGAGGACACCATAGACCATTGTCCACTCCAGAGACTAAGAGACTTTTCTCTCTCTTTTGTGTTGTTTGTTGTTTTTATTGTTCGTCTCTTGTTTCAGCTCCTGCGAGATTGCAAGAGAGAAGTTGACAGAGCAAAAGTGAACCGGAAACAAACAAGAAGTTACTAAGTTTGAGATCCAGATATAATTGGACTTTTGCATGCTTATAATGTTAATATTTTGAGGAGTTAAATAGTTGCATCTACCAATACCAGGTGGGGACTGGTCTTCCCCCATATTCATGGAGGCAGGGTATATTGTGATGTATATTTGAGATCCAGATTTCAAGCGTGCTGACTTTAGTAAAATGGGCGAATACCTGAGAAAGGAGCTGATGGGCTGGGAGGACATACGAGAAGTGGAAGGACAGTGGTCCAGGCTGAAAGAAGTAATAAATAGGGCCACAGACCTTTATGTAAGGAGAGTAACTAAAAGAAAAAGGAAACCGATATGGTTCTCCAAGCAAGTGGCTGAGAAAGTAAAGGCTAAAGAGTTGGCGTTCCAGAAATATAGAAAATCTCAAGAACAGGAACACGGGGAGGAATACCGGATGAAACTGAAAGAAGCCAAGAGAGAGGTACGTCTGGCGAAGACGCAAGCGGAAGAACAAATGGCTAGAAATGTAAGAAGGGGAGACAAAAACTTCTTCAGGTATATTAGTGAAAGGAGAAAGACTAAAAACGGAATTGTGAGACTAAAAGATACAACAAAACGCTATGTAGAAAATGATGAAGAAAAAGCCAATTTGCTAAATAGATACTTTTGCTCTGTTTTCACAGAAGAAAATCCTGGAGAAGGACCGCTAGGGACTGGCAAAAGTACACCTGAGAATGGAGTGGATAGAGCACCGTTCACGGAAGAGAGTGTTTATCAACAACTTGGAAAGCTAAAGGTGGATAAAGCCATGGGACCGGACAGGATCCATCCCAGGATATTGAGGGAGCTCAGAGAGGTTCTGGCGGGTCCTCTTAAAGATTTGTTTAATAAATCCTTGGAGACGGGAGAGGTTCCGAGGGACTGGAGAACGGCGGAGGTGGTCCCTCTTCACAAAAGTGGTGATAGGGAAGAGGCTGGAAACTACAGGCCGGTAAGCCTCACTTCGGTTATTGGTAAAGTAATGGAAGCCATGCTGAAGGAAAGGATAGTGAATTTCCTGGAAGCAAATAAGTTGCAAGATCCGAGACAACATGGTTTCACCAAAGGGAAATCGTGCCAAACGAATCTCATTGAATTCTTTGACTGGGTGACTGGAGAATTAAATCAAGGACGTGCTATGGACGTAATCTATTTAGATTTCAGCAAAGCTTTTGACACGGTTCCCCACAGGAGGCTCTTGAATAAACTAGATGGGCTGAAGATAGGACCCGAAGTGGTGAACTGGATTAGGAACTGGTTGATGGGCAGACGCCAGAGGGTGGTGGTGAATGGAGTTTGCTCGGAGGAGGGAAAGGTGAGTAGTGGAGTGCCTCAGGGATCGGTGCTGGGGCCGATTCTGTTCAATATATTTGTGAGTGACATTGCCGAAGGGTTACGAGGTAAAGTTTGCCTTTTTGCGGATGACACCAAGATTTGCAACAGAGTGGACACCCCGGAGGGAGTGGAAAACATGAAAAAAGATCTGAAGAAGCTAGAAGAATGGTCTAACGTTTGGCAATTAAAATTCAATGCGAAGAAATGCAAAGTGATGCACTTAGGGAGTAGAAATCCAAGGGAGATGTATGTGTTAGGCGGGGAGAGTCTGATTGGCACGGACGGGGAGAGGGATCTTGGGGTGATAGTATCCGAGGACCTGAAGGCGACGAAACAGTGTGACAAGGCGGTGGCCGTAGCTATAAGATTGCTAGGCTGTATAGGGAGAGGTGTGACCAGCAGAAGAAGGGAGGTTTTAATGCCCCTGTATAAGACATTGGTGAGGCCCCACCTGGAGTACTGTGTTCAGTTTTGGAGGCCGTACCTTGCGAAGGATGTCAAAAAAATGGAAGCGGTGCAAAGAAAAGCTACGAGGATGGTATGGGATTTGCGTTCCAAAACGTATGAAGAGAGACTTGCTGACCTGAACATGTATACCCTGGAGGAAAGGAGAAACAGGGGTGATATGATACAGACGTTCAAATATTTGAAAGGTATTAATCCGCAAACGAATCTTTTCCGGAGATGGGAAGGCGGTAGAACGAGAGGATATGAAATGAGATTGAAGGGGGGCAGACTCAGAAAAGATGTCAGGAAGTATTTTTTCACGGAGAGGGTGGTGGATGCTTGGAATGCCCTCCCGCGGGAGGTGGTGGCGATGAAAACGGTAACGGAATTCAAACATGCATGGGATGTGCATAAAGGAATCCTGTGCAGAAGGAATGGATCCTCAGAAGCTTAGCTACAATTGGGTGGCAGAGCAGGTGGGAGGAAGAGGGGTTGGTGGTTGGGAGGCGAGGATAGGGGAGGGCAGACTTTTATACGGTCTGTGCCACAGCCGGTGATGGAAGGCGGGACAGGTGGTTGGGAGGCAGGAAAAACTGCTGGGCAGACTTATACGGTCTGTGCCCTGAGAAAGACAGGTACAAATTCAAGGTAAGGTATACACATATGAGTTTATCTTGGGCAGACTGGATGGACCGTGCAGGTCTTTTTCTGCCGTCATCTACTATGTTATTTGAGTATTATCTCTTTTCATTTACATTATCTGTGTATAGTTAGCACTTTGTACTGGGGCTCCCCTCCCCCCCCCCCCCCCCCCCCCCCACTATAGTTGCAGTATCCTGTGAATGACTCTTTGAGAGCTTTCCTTATTGGCTATTAGTTCTGATCTAGGGCCAGTCATCTCTCTCTACCCCTGGAGGCTGTACGGGACAGCCCAGCTTTTCCTAGCATGCTTTGGTAATCAGCAGCTGAATCTACTGTAATTCCATCAAAACTTTTCACTATTCCCCAAGACATTTCCCCAAGTCACTCCCCCTTATTCTCCATTGAATGTTACAGCTTTTCTTCTTTCCGGCCATCTCCTTGCATCTGAGGTGGCTAGATATAGACTCTATAATGCAGACGGCTATGATACTTTTACAAGCAACTGAACTGTAAATTGGATTTTCTTTGTTTATTCTGAGTACTACAACAAAGAAGATTTGCTTAAGAATTGAGAGTCTACTGGTAGAGTTTCTACTTGGGGATGGTTTATGCTGGCTGTTAAGCTACACAATACTTTGCCTAGAACAGTACAAACTGCATTGAGCATGAGAATGACATCAGTCTATGGTTGTAAATTCACAGGCCCCACCTCTTCCAGGCTTCCAAGCACAAAGAGGGCTTAGAGGGATGGATGCAGAGGAGGAATGGAAGTTTGTGGTTTAACAAAGGGTAGGAAATTTGGTGTTACTTAGGAGCAGTGGCAGCCCCACCATTAGGCCAACTGAGGTGGGGGCTTCAGGCAGTACTCTTCATGGAGGGGCATCTTGCTCCTTCCCAGCCTCAACACCAGCCACAGTCCGGCTTCTACTCCTACCCTTTCTCAACCTCCTTCCCTGAGTCTACCTTTTTTTGTTTTTCAAAAGTCATCATTAGCAACAGCGATTCCCATACGCTGCCCTGTTGCTGGCACTGGCTTCTTCTCTTTATTGTGGCCCGCCTCTGAGGAAACAGGAAGTTACATTACATCAGAAAGGCGGGGTGCAGTACAGAGAAGTTGGTGTCTGAGGCAGGACAGTATATGGGAACTTCTGCCATTGCTGACTTTTGGAAAACAAAAAGAGAATGTTGACTCAGGGAAAGAGATTGAGAAAGGAAGGGGGAGAAGGCAAACTGTGGCCAGGGCAGGGGAGGAGGGAGTTGTAAGAGAGAACGTGAAAGGAGAGATGTTGGACGAGGGGGGGGGGGGGTTGAAGCTCCAATGTGAGAGGGGATGACAGAGGAGGCAGGGGACACCTTGAGATTTCTGTTACCAGAGGAAAAGGGCAAGGAGTTTCTCTCTTTTCAGACACATAATTGTGTTCACGTACCTAGATTAGATTAATACTCTGTATATACTTGGGTTAGAAGATTATAATAACTGTACTCAATATTTTCATATACTAATACAAACAGTTATAGTAAATATAATCCTTTATTTTATCAAATGTCTAACATATTAACAATCTACCACAAAGATCAACAAATGTGAATCCCTACACATATATCCAGAATTGTCTTACAACATTTGCTTGTTACTCTACTATCATGTTTCATCACTATCATAGTACCCAAGATCCTTATGATATACTAAATGTATATTCTCCTATACATTTCTATCATTCATGATGTATTGTAAGCCACATTGAGCCTGCAAAGAGGTGGGAAAATGTGGGATACAAATGCAATAAATAAATAAAATAAAATCTTGTAAGTACCTCAGATCAACCAGCCATACTCACACATACACATACCCATACACATATACTTTCCATATCATCAAGCTGATCAATCCATAGACTGGTGGGTTGTGTCCATCTACCAGCAGGTGGAGATAGAGAGCAAACTTTTGCCTCCCTATATGTGGTCATGTGCTGCCGGAAACTCCTCAGTATGTTCAGCAGGTGGTGGTCACACACAGCAGCAGCTCTGGCTAGGCCTCCAAGCCTAATTCTTAGGTTTTGTTGAGTGCCTGGGGTTGAGGGCTCTTTTGAGCAAGTGCAAACCTGGTGGTGCCAGGTCCCTCCTTTTCTCCCCCCTCCCGCTGGCTCCGTTAAAAAAAAAAAATTTTTGAACGTCCTTAAAGGCGTTTATTTCGACGTTTATTTAAACGTTTATTGCAGCTACTCACTGGGACACCAGGTCGTTACAGCTCGGAGCGGCAAGCAGGTAATTTTTACCTTTTTATAGCGGGCAGGGGGTTCCCCGATTCTTCTCCTCGTGGCATATGGCGTCGGAGGGCGAGGGCGCAAAGAGTCGCTCCCTGGATCGCTTGAGCGCTTCTAGAGGGGATGCGGGGGTCTTAAAGCCTGATTCGCCCTTGTTAGGTGACAGTTTCGTGACCGATGAATGTCCCGGTCCTTCCTCCGGCGTGGCGGTTTTTCCCGCCATAAACGCCCATCCCCCGCTCCTCGCCTCCGCCATCTTGGCTGGCCACGCGGCTCGGACGGCTTCTTCTTGGGCCGCCCTTGAGGTTGGAGACATTAATGCCATGAACGCCCTTAATTTGGGCGACGGCACAAAAGCGGCTAAAGTTAAGCGCTGTTCTTCCCGCGCGGCTCCTTCGCGGAGTGTCGCGCCGGACGCCATTTTGGATGCGCAGCATGTCTCTCCCCCGCTCTTGCGAGCGCCGGTTGAGGGTGCGTCTAGGGCTGTAGCCCAGGCTGCGGAAGTGCACAGTCTGGGGGGTTTCTCCCCCGAGTTTGTTTTGCTGCTGCATCAGGCCTTCCTTATGCAAAACGCTGCCCCTGCTCCCTCGTCTGGTAAAGAGGTTGAGGTTCCCAGAGGTAAACGCCCTCGGGTTGATTCCCAGGCCTTGGAGGACTTTGTCTCCTCCGATGTAGATGAGGGCAGCGTATCTGAGTTCTCCCAACGGTCCTTTGCGGATTCCTTGGAGGAGACGGATCCCCGCTCGGATGGAGCGGATGACCCCTCTGCAGCGCGGCTTTTTAGCTCAGAGGATTTGCCGAACCTGTTGATACAGGCCATGGACACTTTGAAGATTTCCTCTCCGGAGGACGTCTCTCCCTCAGCCCCTGTTGGCTCTGCCATTATGCTGGGGACGAAGCGCCCGCCTAGAACCTTCCACGTGCATGATGCCATGCACACCTTAATTTCGGCTCAATGGGATGTCCCTGAAGCGAGCCTTAAAGTGGCTAGGGCTATGTCCCGCCTCTATCCTTTGACTGAAAGTGAACGTGAGGCCTATCTGTGGCCTACCGTGGATTCTTTAATCACTGCGGTGACTAAGAAAACGGCGTTGCCGGTGGAAGGTGGCACGGCCCTAAAGGACGCCCAAGACAGAAGATTGGAGGCGGCCTTAAGGTCATCCTTTGAGGCGGCTGCTTTAAGTTTGCAGGCCTCAGTTTGCGGCTCCTATGTGGCCAGGGCGTGCCTGACTATGGTGTAGCGGGCTTCCCCCTCGGATCATTCCTTGAGGGCTGATTGGCCGGCCCTGGAATCGGGCTTAGCCTATTTGGCAGACTTGCTGTATGATGTCTTGAGGGCCTCAGCTAAAGGCATGGCTCAGACAATCTCTGCGCGGCGGTGGCTTTGGCTGAAACATTGGTCTGCTGACCACGCCTCTAAATCCCGCCTGGCTAGATTGCCTTTTAAAGGCAAGCTGCTCTTTGGGGTCGAGCTGGACAAAATCGTGACCGATCTCGGCACGTCTAAGGGCAAGAAGTTACCAGAGGTCAGGGCTCGGGCTAGTACTCGTCCCGGTACCTCCAGAGGACGGTTTCAGGAAGCCCGTCGGTACCGCCCGGGCAGGTCGGGTTCCTCTGCCCCCTCTTCCTTTAAGAGGAATTTCTCCCCCAAGCAGCATTCCTTTCGCAGAGACCGCCGTCCCGGAGGTGCTCCCTCCGGTCCTCCCCCAGGGTCTCGTGCCCAATGACGGGGCCTTGGTCCACGCCCCAGTGCAGATTGGAGGACGGCTGTCCTCGTTTCTGGGCGAGTGGACCACAATAACTTCAGACACTTGGGTGCTGGAAGTCATCAGAGACGGCTACAAGCTAGAGTTCTGCCGACCCTTAAGAGACGGGTTTGTACTCTCTCCCTGCAAGTCTCCGGTCAAAGCTGTGGCAGTGCAGCAGACTTTGGACAATCTGATCCGCCTGGGTGCGGTCGTTCCGGTGCCAGAAAGTCAGCTTGGCAAGGGGCGTTACTCCATTTACTTTGTGGTACCAAAGAAAGGAGGTTCTGTCCGGCCTATCCTCGACCTCAAAGGGGTCAATCGGGCCTTGAAAGTGCGGCACTTTCGCATGGAGACTCTCCGCTCTGTTATAGCGGCAGTGAATGCAGGGGAGTACCTGGCATCCTTGGACATCAAGGAAGCGTACTTGCATATTCCCATCTGGCCTCCTCATCAACGCTTTCTGCGTTTTGCAGTCCTGGGCCGACACTTCCAGTTCAGAGCCCTCCCGTTCGGGTTGGCTACTGCTCCGCGGACCTTTTCCAAAGTAATGGTGGTCATCGCGGCCTTCCTGCGAAAGGAAGGAGTACAAGTCCATCCTTATCTGGACGACTGGTTGATCCGAGCCCCCTCTTATGCAGAGTGCGGCAAAGCTGTTGACCGGGTAGTTGCTCTTTTGAGCTCCCTGGGATGGATCATCAACTGGGAGAAAAGCCAGCTGCGCCCGACTCAGTCCCTGGAGTATCTGGGAGTTCGATTCGACACCCAAGTGGGCAGAGTGTTCCTGCCAGACAATCGGATTGTCAAGCTTCAGGCTCAGGTGGACCAGTTCCTAGTAGCCTCTCCTCTTCGGGCTTGGGACTATGTGCAGCTGTTGGGCTCTATGACGGCCACGATGGAAGTAGTGCCCTGGGCCAGGGCTCATATGAGACCACTACAACAATCTCTGCTGCTGCGCTGGACTCCGATGTCGGAGGATTATGCTGTGCGCCTTCCCTTGGACCCAGCAGTGCGCAAGGCGCTGAGCTGGTGGATGCAGACAGACAAGTTGTCTGCGGGAATGCCTCTGGTGACCCCGGAGTGGATTGTCGTCACGACGGACGCCTCTTTGTCGGGCTGGGGAGCCCACTGCTTGGGAAGGACAGCGCAGGGGCTCTGGTCTCCTGCAGAGGCAAAGTGGTCTATCAACCTCCTGGAACTCAGAGCCATTCGGTTGGCGCTTTTGGAGTTCATCCCGGTACTGGTGTTGAAGCCGGTACGGGTCCTGTCGGACAATGCCACGGCTGTGGCCTATGTCAACCGCCAGGGAGGTACCAAGAGCGCCCCTCTAGCCAAGGAGGCTATGAATCTATGCCAGTGGGCAGAAGCGAACCTGGAGCAGCTGTCAGCGGCCCACATTGCCGGAGTCATGAATGTCAAGGCGGACTTTCTCAGTCGCCATACCTTGGAGCCCGGAGAGTGGCAGCTATCTGCTCAGGCGTTCTTGGACATCACGAAGCGCTGGGGCCAGCCGAGCCTAGATCTGATGGCGTCATCGGCCAATTGCCAAGTGCCGCGCTTTCTCAGCAGAGGACGGGACCCTCGATCCCTGGGAGTAGATGCTCTTCTCCAACAGTGGCCGACTCAAGAGCTTCTCTATGTGTTCCCGCCCTGGCCCATGTTGGGCAGGGTGCTAGACCGGGTGTCAAAGCATCCCGGCAGGGTAATCCTGGTGGGTCCGGATTGGCCCAGACGTCCCTGGTATGCGGACTTGATCAGGCTCTCAGTCGACGATCCTCTGCGGCTGCCAGTGGAGCAGGGCCTGTTATATCAGGGTCCCGTGGTGATGGAGGATCCCTCCCCCTTTGGTCTTACGGCCTGGCTATTGAGCGGCAGCGTCTGAGAAAGAAGGGCTTCTCAGACAAGGTCATCGCCACTATGCTGAGAGCGAGGAAGCGCTCTACTTCTACTGCTTACGCCAGGGTTTGGCGTATATTTGCAGCGTGGTGTGAAGCAGGCTCACTTTCTCCCTTCACTGCTCCAATTTCTTCAGTGTTGGCGTTCCTGCAAGAAGGTCTGGAGAAAGGCCTGTCGCTCAGTTCCCTTAAAGTCCAGGTAGCGGCTCTGGCTTGCTTCAGGGGCCGCCTGAAGGGTGCTTCCCTGGCTTTGCAGCCAGATGTGGTGCGCTTTCTCAAGGGAGTTAATCACCTGCGCCCTCCTCTGCACTCAGTGGTGCCTGCGTGGAATCTCAACCTGGTGCTAAGAGCATTGCAGAAGCCGCCTTTTGAACCCTTGTCGAGGGCATCTCTGAAAGACCTGACGTTGAAAGCAGTCTTTTTGGTGGCTATCACTTCAGCCAGAAGAGTTTCCGAGCTCCAGGCGCTCTCATGTCGAGAGCCCTTTCTGCAGTTCACTGAGGCAGGAGTGACTATTCGCACAGTGCCTTCCTTCCTGCCAAGATTGTTTCTCGCTTCCATGTGAATCAGCAGCTCTGTCTCCCTTCCTTTCGTAGGGAGGACTACCCAGAGGAGTACTCTGCTCTTAAATATCTGGATGTGAGACGAGTCATCATCAGATACTTGGAAGTGACCAATGATTTCCGGAAATCGGATCATCTGTTTGTCCTGTATGCAGGTCCTCGTAGGGGTCTGCAGGCTGCTAAGCCTACAGTGGCAAGATGGGTCAAGGAAGCCATTGCAGCGGCTTATGTGGCCGCGGGGAAGGTGCCGCCTATCCAGCTGAAGGCTCACTCCACTAGAGCTCAGGCGGCCTCGATGGCAGAGGCCGGGTCCGTCTCCTTGGAAGAGATATGCAAGGCGGCAACTTGGGCTTCGGCTCATACATTCTCCAAGCATTACCGCTTGACTGTGGCTGCACGGGCGGAGGCCCGGTTTGGAGCTTCAGTGTTGAGGTCAGGGATTTCAATGTCCCGCCCTGGGTGAGTACTGCTTCGGTACATCCCACCAGTCTATGGATTGATCAGCTTGATGATATGAAAGGTAAAATTATGTATCATACCTGATAATTTTCTTTCCATTAATCATAGCTGATCAATCCATAGCCCCTCCCAGATATCTGTACTGTTTTTATTCTGGTTGCATTTCAGGTTCAAGTTTAGTCTTCAGTTACTTCAGAAAGACTTCGTGTTCAAGTTTTTTCACTTGGATTCTTCAAGAGTTGAGACGAGTTTGTGTTACAGTGAGCTGCTGCATTCCTCTCCCCTCCGTTTTACAGGGCTGGATTGAGATTTAAATTCTGCCGGCACTCCCTCCCGCTTCGTGCGGCTGTAGGGCAGCTTTGTACCCCTCCCGCTTCGGCGGTGTTAGGGTCAGTCAGCTCCTCCCGCGGTTGCGGTTGCAGGATAAGCCAGATCCCCCCGCATCGGCGGGTGTGGTGTCCCTCCCCCGCTCCGCGGGGATGAGCTGGACGGATTCCCCTCCCCCACTTGTGTGGGGATGAGCTGGGTTAATTCCCCTCCCCCGTTTCGGCGGTGGTGAGCTGGGCAGAGTGTCCCTTCGTGGGTGTAATTCTCTAAGTGCTGAGTCCTGCGGATGGAGCTTTGATATCGACATACTGAGGAGTTTCCGGCAGCACATGACCACATATAGGGAGGCAAAAGTTTGCTCTCTATCTCCACCTGCTGGTAGATGGACACAACCCACCAGTCTATGGATTGATCAGCTATGATTAATGGAAAGAAAATTATCAGGTATGATACATAATTTTACCTTAACTCACTAACATCAAATCGACTCTTGTGAACAAACTGCCCACTTCAACAGTTCTTTAACATTTTAATCCATCAGAAGCAGCCTTCACTTCAAGAGTGGAAAAGTGGAGGAGATGGCGAATGAGTCTATGTTGGATTTCAGCTGATTTCAAGTGATTCTGTAGATTGGTGTCCAACTTCCTTGAACCTTTTGAACAACGGAACTGCATGAGGTTTTGACTGGAGCAGTTTTAAACTTCAGGACTATAAATTATAAGAAGAAGTGGTGATTACACGGTGGAACTTTTTTGGACTTGAAGTGGAGGCTGCTTCTGATGGATTAAAATGTTAAAGAACTGTTGAAGTGGGCAGTTTGTTAACAAGAGTTGATTTGATGTTAGTGAGTTAAAGTATATGTGTATGGGTATGCGTGAGTATGGCTGGTTGATCTGAGGTACTTACAAGATTGTTAATATGTTAGACATTTGATAAAATAAAGGATTATATTTACTATAACTGTTTGTATTAGTAGATTAGATTAATAAGATTCAGGATACCATAGACTATAATGGGGTATAGACAGCCCCCATGTGCCGGTGCCTAGTGATGCCCCTAATGGGCAGAGCTTTGTTTAAAATTCTCCAGTTCCCAGACAAGGAACAAAGTCATCTGAAGGTGTCAGTGTGACATTAATAATACATAGTGCTAGTGATGGAGGAATGTTTCCAGTGCTGACAGTCTGACAACTGCAGTCAGTTCACACAAACGTCCTGTACATATGCACAGGGAATGCGTTAGCACATTTTCCTGAAATGTGAGCTACAGAACCACGACAAGATCCATTCCCGTGTC
Organism: Microcaecilia unicolor; assembly: GCF_901765095.1. Taxonomy (NCBI): domain Eukaryota; kingdom Metazoa; phylum Chordata; class Amphibia; order Gymnophiona; family Siphonopidae; genus Microcaecilia; species Microcaecilia unicolor. The sequence continues at coordinate 343,085,454 of NC_044032.1, read as the reverse complement.
TGTTGGCATTCATACACATTCACACCTGGAGGCACCAGTTCCTCCTTCCTCTTCCTCACTGGGCTAGAAGATAACAGTGGTACTGAAGGTGCCTGCTCTATAGAGACACCACTGCTGGAGAAGCGAGTGCCTTCACTCTTTCACACACACATGCATACAATCATACAAACAGGCACTCACACATGCATACTCTAGAGGTGTATTGAGGCAAGTAGGGCCGAAATACAGCTCCAGTTGTGTAAAATATAGTGGTATTAGCCAGTTTAATATGCATTACGTTTAAGGTCTGTACTCTGGTTCACAAAATCATCTACGGAGATGCTCCGGCTTATATAGTAGATGACGGCAGAAAAAGACCTGCATGGTCCATCCAGTCTGCCCAACAAGATAACTCATATGTGCTACTTTTTGTGTATACCTTACCTTGATTTGCATCTGTCTTTTTCAGGGTACAGACCGTAGAAATCTGCCCAGCACTAGCCCCACCTTCCAACCACCAGCCCCGACTCCCACCACCGGCTCTGCCATCCAATCTCGGCTAAGCTCCTGAGGATCCATTCCTTCCGAACAGGATTCCTTTATGTTTATCCCACGCATGTTTGAATTCCGTTACCGTTTTCATCTCCACCACCTCCTTTATTGACTTGCCATCCAGAAATGCTAAAAGATCAGCACGCACATTCCTAAATCTTCAGTTCCCCAGTTGTAGAGGACTAAAATACAAACTAACACATGCACCTAGCTTCTCATATATGAGCACGCAGCTGTGGAATACATTGCCGATGGACCTGAAAATAATTTACAATCTAATCAATTTTCGCAAATCACTGAAGACTTATCTGTTTAACAAGGCATACCACAGTGACCCATAACAGGAACTGTAATACATCACATCTTACTGATATCCAAAATGTTTTCTCCTTATGCTTATTGCTTAGTTCTTGAAGATCATCTATAGTCTCTGCAGTATACAAATTGCATTGATACTCTGAAATGACGTGCTATTTATCTATTTAATCTTCCAGGTCATCAATATTCTTTAGGTAATATCAATTGTCTCTTTTACTCTGTAATGACGATCCATTATGTTAATCACATAATCTATTATGTAATCCATGTACTCTATTTATTATCAACTGTACCTTTTTACTCTGGAATGGCAAATGCCATGAAGGAACATTGTAAGCCACATTGAGCCTGCAAATAGGTGGGAAAATGTGGGATACAAATGCAGCAAATAAATAAATACATTTACATCAAACTGCTGTTACTTACTGCATAGTGAACACAGATTCTGAAGCTCAGACTTCATTTTGCCTGCTCAAGAGATCATGAAGCAATGGGCCAGAAATTGCCTGATGATGTCACATACAGGGAAAACACTGACCAAAATATTTATTACATTCAGAACATTTAAATGGCTTTTTTCCTGTGTGAATCATTTTATGAAATTGCAGGTTTTCATTCATGTGGGCCATTTTATATTATTGCAGGCTACATCTCTGTCTGTTATATTTATCACACTCAAAATATTTAAATGGTTTATCTTGGGTGGAAGTCATCAAATGAGTTAGTTTTGGGTATGAATATGGGTATGTGATGTTCAAAAAAATGTGAGTCTATGGTTAAGTTTTCCTGAGTATAAATACTTTTAAAAGTCCTTCACTCACCTTCTTTGAGTATCTGAGGGCCCCTTTTACCAAGTTGTGGCAAAAGGGAGCCTATGCTGGCATTGGCGCAAAATTTTGATGCTTGCCAAGGCCCCTTTTTACTGCAGCTGGTAAAAGGGAAGTCTTTCTTTCCTGCAGGAAATGGCCGTGCAGCAAGTAAAGCACTTGCCACACAGCCATTTCGGGGGCAGCTCTTACTACCACCCATTGAGGTGGCAGTAAGGGCTCCCACACTAACCCAGCGGTAACTGGGCAGTTTGCGGCACTGCCCGATTACCACCAGGTAGGCCCTGGCACTACAAAAGTAAATAAATAAACATATATTTATTTATATTTATTTGTTCACGACCCTGAAGGTAGAAGAACTGAAAACATCTCGAGAACAGGAGGAAACAATGATCAAAAATCCCAAGGTCAATAAGAAGCGAAAGGTAGTGGTGGTCAGTGATTTTTTTTCTGTGGAGTACTGAGGCGCCCATCTGCTGACCAGTCATGATGGCCAGGGAGGTGTGCTGTCTTCCTGGTGCCAAGATTCAAGTTGCAGCAGAAAGATTGCCTAGAGTCATCAAGCCTACTGACCACTATCCTACGGTGCTAATCCATGTGGGCACAAATGATACTGCTAGTTATTCTACTGAACATATCAAAAGTGACTTAATGGCTCTGGGTCAGAAGGTAAAGCACCTGGGTGCACAGGCAGTGTTCTCATCGATTCTTCCTGTTGAAGGTAAAGGCCGAATGAGGGAAGCTTGCATCCTGGAGCTAAATGTGTGGCTGTGTGGATGGTGCCGACACGAGCACTTCGGTTTCCTTGACCATGGGCTGATTTTCCAAGAGCTACTGAGCAGCGATGGTGTCCATCTTTCAAGAAAGGGACGAAGTGTCTTTGGTAACAGACTAGCTAAAGTACTACAGAGAGCTTTAAACTAAATTTGCTGGGGAAGGGCGAGAAAAGTTCCAAAGTCATTAACAATCCTCAGGAAAGTAAGACATCAAATACTCCTATAGAAAAGGAAAAAAGGGTAACATCAGGAGAGCCTTACATACCAATGCTCCTAGTATGGTAAACAAATGCCTAGATCTAGAGGCTGCAATGATAGAATTTGACTTGGATATAGTGGCGTTCATGGAGAACCATGAGTGGGATATAGTTATACCTGGCTATAATCTATTCAGGAAGGACAGGGTAGGAAAAAAGGATGAAGGAGTGGCATTATAAGTTAAGAATAATATCAAAGTGACAGAACTGCAGGATGTATGGGGTAATGAAGAAGTGGTGTGTGCTAAACTGGTAAGAGGGAAAGGAAAATGTGTTTACGTTAGTATACAGGTGAGGTCACCTTCACAGTCAGAAGAAATGGACAGAGACTTAATCGAAGATATCCACAAGATGGCTAGGAAAGGGGAAGTACTACTGATAGGTGAGCTTAATATGCCAGACATCAATTGGGGCGTCCCTGCTGCAGGATCGACTAGAAGCCAAGGGATCTTGGATTCTCTACAGGAAGAATTGTTTCAGCAGTGGGTGACAGAACCAACACAGGATGAAGCTATTCTAGACCTCGTGCTTACAAATGAGGAGATTGTTTCTGATGTTACAGTGGGAAACCATTTGGCATCTAGTGATCACTGAATGGTATGGTTCAGTATTAAGACAAAGGGAGAGAGAGATTATTTGAGATTGAAGGCCCTACATTTCAAAAAGAACTACCTTTGCTGAGATGGGGGAATTTCTCAAGGAAGAGTAGGTTGGACGGGAACAGCTGAAGGAAGTAGAACAGCAGTGGGTGAAACTAAAAGGAGCTATTTTAAAGGTGACTAACCTTTATGTTAGAAAATTACATAAGAGTAAGAGGAAAAGAAGGCCACTCTCGTTCTCGAACGTAGTAGCTGAAAAGAGAAGATTAGCCTTCACAAGTTACAAGAAAAAGGAAGACAGGCAAAAATACCTCGAACATCTAAGAGAAGCTGAAAAAGCTGTCAGGAAAGCGAAGAGACAAATGGAAGAAAAGATAGCCAATGCGGTAAAATTGGGGGACAACATGTTTTTCAGATATATAAGTGACAGGAAGAAGTGCCAAAATAGCATTTTGAGGCTCAAAACTGAGGAGGAGAAAAATGTAGAAGCTGATAAGAATAAAGCTGAACTGCTTAACAATTATTTCTGTTCTGTGTTCATGGATGAAAGGCCGGGTGTAGGACCACAGAAAACAAATGCTAAGGGAGATGGATGTGTGGTAGACTGGGACCAATTCTCAGAACACTGTGTTCATGAGGATGTAGCTAAACTAAAAGTAGACAAAGTGATGGGGCCTGATGGGATATATCCAAGGGGACTCAGGGAACTTGGAGATGTTCTGGCAGTTCTGCTGTCTGACCTCTTCAGTGCCTCCTTAGAGTCTGGTGTGGTCCTGGAGGACTGGAGAAGGGCGGATATGGTCCCGGATATGGTCCCTCTGCACAAGAGCAGAAGTAAGAAGGAGGTTGGGAATTACAGATCTGTCAGTCTCAGACTTCTGTGGTGAGTAAACTAATGGAAACACTTCTAAAGCGGAGGATCGTGAGGTTTCTTGAATCAAATGGACTGCAGGACCTGAGGCAGCATGGGTTCACTAGAGGGAGGTCGTGTCAGACGATTCTGATTGAGTTCTTTGACTGGGTGAACAAACAGTTGGATGTGGGAGGGGCGCTAGATGTGGTGTACTTAGATTTTAGCAAAGCTTTGAAATGGTTCTGCAAAGGTGACTGAAAAATAAACTGAGTGTCCTTGGTATGGGACCTAAAGTGACTGACTGGGTTATAAACTGGTTAAGTGGGAGGAGACAGAGGGTAGTGGTAAATGGAGCTTACTCTGAGGAAAGGGATGTTATCAGTGGTGTACCCGCAGGGATCGGTTCTCGGGCCAGCCCTTTTTATTTATTTATTTGTTACATTTGTATCCCACATTTTCCCACCTATTTGTAGGCTCAATGTGGCTTACATAGTACCGGAGAGGCCTTTGCAGGCTCCGGTGTGAACAAATACAGGGTGATGTTGTGGTAAGATCAAGTGCATCTGGCACAGCCACATTAGGGAATCGGAGAACGGAAGAGTTGTGTTATGTCCATTACGTGCTTTAGTTTGGTTGTGTTGCAGAGATTAGGCATTTAAGTTGGATCGGTAGGGTATGCCTTTTTAAACAGGTAGGGTTTTAGTGATTTCCGGAAGTTTAGGTGGTCGTAAGTCGTTTTCAAGACTTTTGGTAATGCGTTCCACAGTTGTGTGCTTATGTAGGAAAAACTAGATGCGTAGGTCCTTTGCAGCTTGGGTAGTGCAGATTTTGATAAGATCGTGTTGATTCGGATGTATTTCTAATTGGTTAGTCAATCAAGTCTGTCGTGTAACTCGGGGCTTCTCTAGATGATTTTGTGAACCAGGGTGCAGATTTTGAAGGCAATGCATTCTTTGATTGGGAGCCAGTGTAGCTTTTCGCGGAGGGGTTTTGCGCTTTCAAATTGTGTTTTACCAAATATAAGCCTAGCTGTCGTATTTTGAGCAGTCTGAAGTTTCTTTAAGGTTTGTTCTTTTCATCTTGTATAAATTCCATTGCAGTAATCTAAGTGGCTTAGTACCATTGATTGTATCAGGTTGTGAAATGTTTCCCTCGGGAAGAATTGCTTCACGCATTTGAGTTTCCACATTGAGTGGAACATTTTCTTTGTTGTGGATGTCACTTGGCTCTCTAGTGTTAAAAGGTCCATTGTAATGCCAAGGATTTTCAAGCTGTCTGAGATAGGAAGGGCTTGATCTGAGGTGTTGATACTTGTGGGGATGTCCGCGCTGTGTTGGGATGAGATGAGAGGATGAGACAATTAGTTTTTTCTTTATTGAGTTTTAGTTGGAATGCATTTGCCCATGAATCCATGATGTTCAGGCCGAGCTTGATTTTGTTGGTGATTTCTGTCAGTTTGGTTTTGTAAGGAATGTATATTGTGACATCGTCTGCATATATGAAAGGGTTAAGGCCATGGTTGGATAAGGACTTGGCAAGTGGGGTCATCATTAAGTTGAATAGGATCGGTGATAGCGGTGACTCCACAGTCTGCTTTCCACGGTGATGATATGTTTGAATTTGATTTTACTTGATATGTTCTTGTGGTTAGGAATCCCTTGATCCAGTTAAGTATGTTTCCACCAATCCCGAACTTATCTAGTAATCTTATTAATATATTATGGTTTACCATGTCGAATGCACTAGACATGTCGAATTGGAGGAGAAGGATGTTTTTGCCTGTTGCTATTTCCTGCTTGAATTTGGCTAGAATTCTTTGTGAGTGATATTGTGGAAGGGCTCTCTGGTAAAGTTTGTCTCTTTGCGGGTGATACCAAACTCTGTAATAGGTTGGATATCCCAGAGGGTGTGGATGGCACAAGGAAGGATCTAGTGAAGCTTGAAGAATGGTCTGAAAATTGACAACTAAGATTTAATGCTAAGAAATGTTGGGTTACAATAATCCAAGAGAACAGTACAGTTTAGGTGGGGGGGAAGTTCTTCTGTGTACGACAGGACTTGGGGGTCCAAAGACCTTAAGGTGGCTAAGCAGGTAGAAAAGGCGACGGTCAAAGCCAGAAGGATACTTGGGTGCATAAGGAGAGGGATGACCAGCAGGAAAAAAAAAAGAGGTGATAGTGCCCTTGTATAAGTCTCTGGTGAGGCCCCATTTGGAGTACTGTGTGTAATTCTGGAGACCACACCCACGGAAGGATATAAACAGGATGGAGTTGGTCCAGAGGGTGGCTACGAAATTGGCAAATGGTCTCTGCCATAAAACATATAGGAACAGGCTTAAGGACCTCAACATGTGTATACTGGAAGAGAGGCGGGATAGAGGGGATATTATAGACATTTAAATACTTCAGTGGCGTTAAGTTAATGTAAAGGAAGTGAGCCTTTTCCAAATGAAGGAAAACTCTGGAATGAGAGGGCATAGGATGAAGTTAAGAGGAAATAGACTTTGGAGGAATACTGTTTCATAGAAAGGGTGGTGGATGTGTGGAATGGCCTCCCGGTGGAGGTCATGTACACAAGGACTGTGTCAGAATTTAAGAACGCATGGGACAGGCATGTGGATCCCTTAGAAAAATGAGGAGCTAGTGATTACTGAGGAAGGGCAGTAACCCTTATCTGCCATCATGGCCCTTATCTACCGTCATGATTCTATGTTTCTATTTCTGGACAAAAGTGAACAGCAGAAGAAAGGAGGTGGTGATGTCCCTGTACAACTCATTGGTGAGACCCCACTTGGAGTATTGTGCTCAGTTTTGGAGGCCATATCTTGCTGTAAAAAGACTTGAAGTGGTTAAGAGAAAAGTGACAAAAATAGTATGGGGTTTGCGTCACAACACATATGAGGAGAGACTTGAAGACCTGAACATGTATACCTTGAAGGAAAGGAGAAACATGGGTGATATGATACAGATTTTAACATATTTGAAAGGTATTAATGTACAAACAAACCTTTTCCAAAGAAGGGAAGGTGGTAGAACTAGAGGACATGAATTGAGGTTGCAGGGTGGTGGGGGGGGGCCCAATTCAGGAATAATGTCAGGAAGTACTTTTTCACACAGAGTGGTAGATACCTGGAATGCCCTCCTGTGGGAGGTGATGGAGATGAAAACGGTAACGGAACTAAAAAAATGTGTGGGATAAACAAAGGAATCCTGTATAGAAGGCATGGAACCAAACAAGCTTAGCAGTAATTAGATGGCAACGCAAAAAATTAGGAAGCAAAGCCAGTGCCGGGCAGACTTCTATGGTCTGTGCCATGATCATGGTTGGACAGATTCAGCTTCAGTAGCTGAAGAACAAGGACAGTGCTGGACAGACTTCTATGGTCTATGCCCTGAAAATGGAAAGGACAAATCAAGATCAGGTATACATATGAAGTATCACATCATACCTTATGCTATGAGCTTTTCTTGTTGGGCAGACTGGATAGACCATACAGGTCTTTATCTGCTACCAGAGGATAACCAGTGGGACACTGTCATACCGGGGTACAAATTATATCGTAGTGATAGGGTGAATCGGATTGGTGGAGGGGTAGCATTGTATATTAACGAGAGCCTTGAATCAAATAGATTGAAAATTCTGCAGGAAGCAAAACACTCCTTGGAATCACTGTGGATTGAAATTCCATGTGCAAAGGGGAAAAGGATAGTGATAGGAGTGTACTACCGTCCGCCTGGCCAGGACGAACAGACGGATGCGGAAATGTTAAAGGAAATCAGGGACGCAAACAAACTGGGCAACACAATAATAATGGGGGATTTCAATTACCCGCATATAGACTGGGTTAATGTAACATCTGTACACGCAAGGGACATAAGATTTCTTGATGAAATCAAGGACAGCTTCATGGAACAGCTAGTTCAGGAGCCGACAAGAGAAGGAAAAATACTAGACTTAGTCCTTAGTGGTGCTCATGATCTAGTGCAGGGGGTAACGATACGAGGGCCGCTTGATAACAGTGATCATAATATGATCGGTTTTGATATTGGCATTGAAGGAAGTGAAACTAGGAAATCAAGTACGCTAGCGTTTAACTATAGAAAAGGTGATTACGACAAAATGAGAAAAATGGTGAATAAAAGACTGAAAGGAGCAGCTCGCAGAGTAAAAAACTTGCATCAGGCGTGGATGCTGTTTAAAAACACCATCCTGGAGGTTCAGGACAAATATATTCCACGTATTAGAAAAAAGGGAAAAAAGACTAAACGTCAGCCGGCGTGGCTAAACAGTAAGATAAAGGAAATCATTAGAGCCAAAAAACAATCCTTCAGAAAGTGGAGAAGAGAACCAACTGAAAGTAACAGGATAGATCATAAGGAATGCCAAGCCAAATGCAAAGCGGAGATAAGGAGGGCAAAAAAGGACTTTGAGAAGAAATTAGCGTTGGAAGCAAAAATACATAGTAAAAACTTTTTTAGATACATTAAAAGCAGGAAACCGGCCAAAGAGTCGGTTGGGCCGCTGGACGAAAATGGTGTTAAAGGGGCGATCAAGGAGGACAAAGCCGTAGCGGAGAAATTAAATGAATTCTTTGCTTCGGTCTTCACCGAGGAGGATTTGGGGGGGACACCGGTGCCGGAAAGAATATTTGAAGCGGGGGAGTCGGAGAAACTAAACAAATTCTCTGTAACCTTGGAGGATGTAATGGGTCAATTCAGCAAGCTGAAGAGTAGTAAATCACCGGGACCTGATGGTATTCATCCCAGAGTATTAATAGAACTAAAAATGAACTTGCGGAGCTACTGTTAGAAATATGCAATCTGTCCCTAAAATCGAGTGTAATACCGGAAGACTGGAGGGTAGCCAATGTTACTCCGATTTTTAAGAAAGGTTCCAGAGGAGATCCGGGAAATTATAGACCGGTGAGTCTGACGTCGGTGCCGGGCAAGATGGTGGAGGCTATTATTAAGAATAAAATTGCAGAGCATATACAAAAACATGGACTGATGAGACAAAGTCAGCACGGATTTAGTGAAGGGAAGTCTTGCCTCACCAATCTAATGCATTTTTTTGAGGGGGTAAGCAAACATGTGGACAATGGGGAGCCGGTTGATATTGTATATCTGGATTTTCAGAAGGCGTTTGACAAAGTGCCGCACGAAAGACTCCTGAAGAAATTGCAGAGTCATGGAATCGGAGGTAGGGTATTATTATGGATTAAGAACTGGTTGAAAGATAGGAAGCAGAGAGTAGGATTGCGTGGCCAGTATTCTCAGTGGAGGAGGGTAGTTAGTGGGGTCCCGCAGGGGTCTGTGCTGGGTCCGTTGCTTTTTAATGTATTTATAAATGACCTAGAGATGGGAATAACTAGTGAGGTAATTAAATTCGCCGATGACACAAAATTATTCAGGGTCGTCAAGTCGCAGGAGGAATGTGAACGATTACAGGAGGACCTTGCGAGACTGGGAGAATGGGCGTGCAAGTGGCAGATGAAGTTCAATGTTGACAAGTGCAAAGTGATGCATGTGGGTAAGAGGAACCCGAATTATAGCTACGTCTTGCAAGGTTCCGCGTTAGGAGTTACGGATCAAGAAAGGGATCTGGGTGTCGTCGTCGATGATACGCTGAAACCTTCTGCTCAGTGTGCTGCTGCGGCTAGGAAAGCGAATAGAATGTTGGGTGTTATTAGGAAGGGTATGGAGTCCAGGTGTGCGGATGTTATAATGCCGTTGTATCGCTCCATGGTGCGACCGCACCTGGAGTATTGTGTTCAGTACTGGTCTCCGTATCTCAAAAAAGATATAGTAGAATTGGAAAAGGTACAGCGAAGGGCGACGAAAATGATAGTGGGGATGGGACGACTTTCCTATGAAGAGAGGCTGAGAAGGCTAGGGCTTTTCAGCTTGGAGAAGAGACGGCTGAGGGGAGATATGATAGAAGTGTATAAAATAATGAGTGGAATGGATCGGGTGGATGTGAAGCGACTGTTCACGCTATCCAAAAATACTAGGACTAGAGGGCATGAGTTGAAGCTACAGTGTGGTAAATTTAAAACGAATCGGAGAAAATTTTTCTTCACCCAACGTGTAATTAGACTCTGGAATTCATTGCCGGAGAACGTGGTACGGGCGGTTAGCTTGACGGAGTTTAAAAAGGGGTTAGATAGATTCCTAAAGGACAAGTCCATAGACCGCTATTAAATGGACTGGAAAAATTCCTCATTTTTAGGTATAACTTGTCTGGAATGTTTTTACGTTTGGGGAGCGTGCCAGGTGCCCTTGACCTGGATTGGCCACTGTCGGTGACAGGATGCTGGGCTAGATGGACCTTTGGTCTTTCCCAGTATGGCACTACTTATGTACTTATGTACCATCTAGTATGTTACTATCTAGCTCATTTTCAAAAGAGAAAGATGTCCAAAAAGTGACATGTCCAAATCAGCATTTTCAAAACCTATTTTTAGATGTTTTTCTCTGAAGTCTGTCAGAAGTGTGCCCAAATCTCAAGGGGCCGTGCCTGGGGCGTGCTCAGGGCGGAATTTGGGTGTTCCTAAGACTTAGATGTTTTTCAGACATAATGGAACAAAACAAAATCATCCAGGACTAAAACGTAGACATTTTGAGTTAGACCTGTTTTTATAACGAATAAGGCTCAAAAAGGTGCCCTAAATAACCAGATGACCACTGGAGGGAATCAGGAATGATCTCCCCTTATTCCCCCAGTGATCACTAACCCCCCAAAATGTGATGAAATACATTACTTGCCAGACTCTGTGCCACCCTCAGATGTTATACTCAGGTCAATCAGAATAGCATGTAGGTCCGTGGAGTAGTCTAGTGGTGGGTGCAGTGCACTGCAGACAGGTGGACCCAGGCTTCTACCTCCCCCTACCTTACACTTCTGGAGGAAACTGTGAGCCCTCCAAAACTCACCAGAAACCACTGTACCCACATATAGGTGCCCCTTCATCCGTAAGGGCTATGGTAGTGATGTACAGTTGGGGGTAGTGGATTTAGGTGAGTTTTGGGTGCTCGGCAGACAAGGTAAGGGAGCAATGGCCACATGTGTACCTGGGAACATTTTATAAAGTCCACTGCAGTGCCCCCAAGAGTGACCTATTACTTTCCTGGGATATCACTTTTCCATTATTCTACCTGATGCCAAGCTTTCAATCTTTTTATAACATCTGAGCCTTGTGTCTATTGTTTATCAGTAGATTTGGGCTTTGAATTCAGATCTATAGATGAAAAGGAGGTCTCATTACATATCTAAATACCAGAGTGCTATTTTTCCATACTTCATAGCAAGAGTGTACATTCCCTAATCATCTGTCCCAATGCAACTGAAGCTTTTACCTCCTCAGTACATGTAAATGGTTTCATCCCTGTGTGGATTCTCTGATGCCATGTGAGGCTTTCTTTCTAACCAAAGCTTTTACCACACTCAGGACATGTAAATGGGTTCACTCCTGTGTGTATTCTCAGGTGGCATTGTGAGGCTTTCTTTCTAACCAAAGCTTTTACCACACTCAGGACATGTAAATGGGTTCACTCTTGTGTGTATTCTCAGGTGCATTGTGAGGTTTACCTTCTGACCAAAGCTTTTATTACACTCTATACATGTAAATGGCTTCTCTCCCGTGTGGACTTCCTGATGTACTTTGAGATTTACATTACAACCAAAGCTTTTACCACACTTAGAACATGTGAATGGTTTCACTCTATGTGGATTTATTGTGTATTTTGTGCGTTTTGCATTTGGGTCTTTTGTTTGTTTGAAAATGGACCAAAATAACAAAATGTCCAAATCACAAACGGTTTTCCAAATAGTATTTTTATTGAAAAATGACCTTTCCTGTTTGAATTTTGGACATTTTGGTAAAACGTCCAAATTCAGACTTAGACCAGCAGCAGCTAGTGTGGTTTTGTGCAGGGGAAAGGGGAAATCAGTTCTCTGATCTGTTTCTTCCTGTGTGGGACCTGCTATCTCTACAGATCCACCTTAAGGAGGTGGGCCACTTCAGGATGACCTCACAAAGGGGGTGGATTCCAGAGTTATGAGAGAGCTAGAGTGACAGTCCTCAGAAAAGTATATTTTTCTTTGTCTCTTAGGACTGGAAATCCTTGCAAGCCCCTGTCCCAGATATTCGGAGGGGGAGAAGGACTTTATCTGAGACTTTCAGGAATCAGTCCAACCTCCTCTAGTCTTACTCATCTTTCCTGAAACAGGGAAATCTCCAGTCTTAATCCATCCCAGCACCCACTCCAAAATTGAAAGGAAAAACAGGAAGGAAATGTCTGTCATGCTTTCTGATCAGGTAAGAAATTCTTCTCTCACCTCTTCTACACAGAGTTCTAGCACTAAAATGAAGATATTTCCCTGGGCTGCTTCCATTCTTCCCTTCTTCTTCCTTGTTGGTTTGTTTTGGAGTGAAGCAGTAACTTTGTGGTGTTGGTAGAAAACGTTATCTGCTGAAGGTGGATCCCAGTTTCCAATCTGAAGAATTTATAGTCCTTCTGAGGGACTTGGCTACAGGAATTTATGATACTAGGAAGGAGTGCTACATCTTTTATTTTACCTGTCTTAAACAGATGGTAGGTCAGGATCAGGGTCCACTGTGCATATATGCAGCCAGGAATACATTTATTTATTTATTTACCACAACGTGACTGCTGACAATTCCAACAATTAAATCACTTTATTCATATACTACATAAATTTTTATTTGTTTCTTTCTTTCTTATGTTAATGGCTGAATGTACTTATAATAACCTATTTTCAGTCATTCATTTCATTCATTCCTGTTTCTTTTGCACTTTTTTTGAAACTACAATCTCTTTATAACAGATCACCTGGATAATGACAGCAATAATAATCCTTACACACTAAATATAAACATCACTGCTTAGATTCCCTCTTGCAAGTCTACATATAATCCAATATCCTCTGTCCGTTGTATAGAATGTGTAGACTGTATCAATTGCTTAGTAGCGCTGTTAAGTCTCTACTGCCCGCGCTCTTAAATAAATCCAATGTTCATACTTCGGGACTGTAAAGGATCTGCCGTGATCCACTATTCCACAGTGACATCAGTGGGAGAGGAATTGGATATATTGCAGTCACTTGGAAAGGACAGACTGAAGGAATTGTGGATCACGGCAGATCCTTTACAGTCCCGCAGGATGAACATTGGATTTATTTAAGAGCGCGGGCAGTAGAGACTTAACAGCGCTACTAAGCAATTGATACAGTCTACACATTCTATACAACGGTCAGAGGATATTGGAGCTGACCAAAACCCCCGTACCTCTCTACATTGCCACAAACCGTGGCTGAATGATGCATTTGCTTCTGCACATTTGGGACACTTACTTGTTTCTACCACTCCTGCATACCATGCCTGCTTAACTGAGAAATATGCCCTGTGTATGGTGCGAAAATGGCATTCCTGCAACTCAGCACTATGTACCACCCTTACCCCTCCCTGGAGCGCCGCTAATATCTTCCCTTCTGTTATTTGGCCTTCCACCTCCCGGCTCCATCGTTCAGCAACTGTCTTAACATCTCTTTTTGGTAGCTTCCCCTCCAATACCTTGTGAAACCATGACACCGAAATTTGTCCTGCTGCATCCCCAGCCAAAAACTCCCTAATGTCCTTCTGAAAACCTGGCAGTAGATTTACGGTGGGGAGCTCATGTATGTAATGTGAAAGTTGTAGATAAGCTAATTTCGCTAACATTCCCCCCGCATAGTGCCTCTCAAACTCTGAATAAGCCATAACTGTCCCCATCCTTTCGTAGAAAGTTTTCCAAAAGTATCACACCCTGCTTCCCCAGTCTTGAAAAAATTTACTTTCTCTCCCAGGTGAGAACTCCGCATTACCCGTAATTGGCAGCAGTACACTACTCTCTGAACTATGTTTCCAAAGTTTTGTTATCTCTCTCCACAAGTATCTTAAGGCTGCAAAAGTGGGCTATGCTTAACTTGTTGTGGAAGGTTTCCAAAATTTGCGTGTAATAAGTAATTGAGGTGCCAGGGGCTAAAATGCGCACACTGTAATTGTACATCTGTGTAAATGTTCGTACCCATGACCCAATCTCTTAAGTGCCTCAAGAGGCATGCTTGATTGTATGTACGCATATTAGGGATCCCCAACCCCCCGTTCGCCTGGGCCCCACTAAGATACTCCCATTTGAGTTTTGATTTCCTTCCGGCCCAACAAAATCGGGCCACCTGTCTCCTGGTGTACACGGAGATCTTTTTCCATATCCGTATTGGTAATACCTGCAGTACATATAACCATTTCGGGAATACCAACATGCGGTACAAATGGATCCGGCCCAAAAGTGTTAATGGTAGAGAACTCCACCTGTTTAACTGCTCCCTCGTGTCTCGCAGTAATTGTGGAACATTGGAAGCATATATCTGAGCCGGGTCCAATGTTAACTGAATGCCTAAATATCGGAATGACCCCGTCGCCCACCGTAATGGGAACTGTTCTCAGTCTGCCTTCCTAATGTCTAGGCTCACTAAGGCCTCCGATTTTATCAAATTTAAATGAAATCCGAGAAGTCCCGTATTCCCTTATGCTTTCCATTAGGTGCCCCATAGAATTCTTGGGATTTGTTATTAACACCAGCAAGTCATCTGCAAATGCTGCTATTTTAAATTCCCGGTCTTGTATCTGTACTCCCTTATATCTGTATTGTTACTTATCTCCCTTATCAACGGGTCAAGTGTTAAGACAAAAAGAAAGGGTGAGAGAGGACATCCTGGTGTGTGCCTCGACCAATGGGGAACCAATCCGAGGCAAGACCTTTAACAAGGACTCTCGCTCTAGGATCTGTGTACAGAATTCTAATCGCCTGCATGAAGAACCCAGTCACGCCATATGCTTTAAGTGTTTCTAATAGGAATCCCCAGTCCACCCGATCGAAAGCCTTTTCGGCGTTGAAACTGATTAACATGGTTGACTGTCTTTCCCTCTGTGTTTTCTCCAGCGCTAAAAGTATTCTCCTCATATTCTTTGCTATTTTCCTACCCTGGACAAATCCCACTTGTGGCTCTTCTACCAAAGAGGGGAGATATCTGGCCAGTCTATTAGCTAGCAATTTGGCCAAAACTTGGCCTCTGAGTTTAAAAGTGAGATTGGTCGATAAGACTCTGGGTGGTGAGCTGTTTTACCTGGTTTAAGCAGTACTGTTATATAGGCCTGGTTCATATATAGTGGCAGAGATCCCCGCTGAACAGTTAAATTAAACACCTCGGTCAGCACCGGGCTGATTTCGGCCTGCATTAATTTATAAAACTCATTCCTCATTCCATCAGGGCCCGGTGCCTTCCCTAAAGGACTTTGCTTGATCACCCACATAACTTCATCTACAGTAATTTCTGCATTCAACCCCTTAACTCCTCAGCCTCCATTTGAGGTAACTCAATACTAGCCAAATATGTCTCACTAGGCCTGACCAGATCCTCCTGTGGTTTATATAGCTGCTCAAAAAAATCTTTTAATACTCCCGAAATTTCACTATCCTTGTGTACTAGTGACCCGTAATGGTCCCTTAATGTGAGTATCTTTCGATAACCTACTTTCTGCCCATGACCTTCGCTAAAAAAAACCCTCCCTTATTTGCAAATTTATAAGCTCATATTTATAGTAAGCCTGGGATTTCCTGACTGTGCGGTGCAGCAACTCATTGAGGCTCTGTTGGGCCTCTAGTAATTGCACTCGGAAGCTCTGAGTATGTCCCGCACTGTACTGACGTCGCAATTTAGTCACTCTCCTTTCTAGTCTAAGAATTTCTTGTCTCCTCATTTTCCGCTTAAAGCTTGTATACGCTATAATCTCCCCCCTAAGTACTTGCTTAGCTGTCTCCCAATAAAGCACCGGATTCGTCCTATGAATCTCATTATTGATGCTGAAATCTTTCCAACATTTAGTCAAGTGGGGTAAGAATTGTCCATCCCTATAAAGCCAGGTTGGGAATCTCCATATATAGTCCTCTCTCATCCCTCCGTCCAGTTCCAACCTCACCATTACCCAGGCATGATCTGAGACCACTATTGGCCCAATTTTTGCTGTGTCCACTTGTGCAAATATGTCTCCAGTTACTAATATATAGTCGATACGGGACAGAGTGGCGTGGGCCCTCGATAAGTGGGTATAGTCCTTTTCAAGATGGTTCAAAGTTCTCCACACATCTACTACCGCAAAAGCTTCCTCCAGTGCTGCTATTCCCTTCCCAGGCCTAGCTCTCCCTCTCCCAATTGAGCCGGACCTGTCCAATGCCGGGTCCGCTACTTCATTAAAATCTCCCCCCATTATAATCGGGATTCCTCCTAACCCTTGCAGTGCACTAGTGAGCTGTGTGTAAAATCGCTGATCAAACGTGTTTGGTGCGTAGATATTGCAAAGCAAGACTGGTTGTCTGTCCAGTACTACAGATGCCAACACATATCTGCCCCCAGTGTCTCCTACTACCTTATTAACTTTCACATGTATACCTTTTCGTACTAGGTTAATCACTCCTTCTTTCCCTCCCACTGCCGGGGGACTCAAAAATTTCTGCCACCCACCAGCGCTTCAATTTAGCATGTTCTGTACATGTTAAATGTGTCTCCTGCAAAAATGCAATTGATGTCTTTTGATCATTGAGGATTTTTAGGATTTTCTGTCTTTTAATGGGCGAGGTGGATGCCCCCTACATTCCAAGTTACTACTTGTAATGGAGTCATGTAATCTCTACTTGTCTGTTAGTACTTTCCTGCATTCTTCCCACAATCTTTACGGAGAGGTGTCCCAGCCACCACCCCTCCAGCTCCTCTTTCCAGTCTATCATTACTCTTTCACCACACCATGTGTCTTTCATAACATCACTGCATGTATACATACACCTTGTTCCCTTCCCAATCTTATCCCTCCCTCCCACCCCACCCCCCAATCCCTCTCCATCCCTCCCCTCTCCCTCCTCCCCCCTCTTCCCCTCTTGTTGCTCTTCCAGGCCCCCTTCATGCCCTGACTTCTCTCGCCTATTGAAGCCCCTAGTTTATCTATAACCATCTTATTCCTTAATCCTCGCCCCTCAAAGCAATCAACTTATTTGTAAGTCAGGGACTCACATGACCTCGTGCCCCAACATTACTGGGACCCCTTGAAACTCATCACATATCAACTGTAACTTTTAAACAACAAGAACTTTAAATCCATAACTTGAGCTTTCAATACATCTCATACCGTGTACCATATACCATATCACTTAGGTCTAATCCCCTTGTCTTCTCTCACCAAAGGGAAGGCTCCCCTAGGTGTCTTTCTCAGCTCGGACTCTGCTTCAAAGTCATGTGTCTGGTTCTTTCATTTCCACGTCTAGGAACTGTTGAGCTTCTTGGACAGTTTGAAAGGATCTCCACTGGTTTCCATGCTGAATCTTTAGGATAGCTGGATAAAGTAACATAAATCTGGTATTCTTGGTAACCAGTGTAGAACATATGGGATGAAAACGACGTCTTTGTTCCTGTACTCCTGCCGAGTAGTCCTGAAAGATCTTTATTGGGGATCCTCATATTGTAGAGAGTCGCGTTCAACCTGAAGCCTCGTAATATTTCTTCTTTATGCAGGTAGTTAAGCACTTTGATGATGACAATTCGTGGTCTCTGCAAATTTGGTTGCCACGCCCTAGCCTATGGGCTCGCTCGATGCACACTCCCCTCGGCTATCTGAGAGGGCCAGCTCTTTTTCAACCACTGTTCTAGTATTGTCCAAGTAATTCTCTGGGATCTTTTCGGGGAGGCCCACAATTCTCAAGTTGCATCTCCGTGCACGGTTTTTCCATGTCTTCTATTTTTCTTGTTGCAACTTAAGCTGAGTCCTGAGCCTGGCAATCTCCTGTATGTTCTGGGAGCTGGAATCCTCCACTGCTGCTATCCGAGCCTCCGCCTCTCCAACTCTCTTCTCCGTTTCAGCCCCTGAAGATTCTAAGTTCTTTAATTGTCTGGCCAACAAGTCAAATCGTGGCTTAGAGCTGCGCTCACCGCTGCGTTATTTGCGCCAGTTGTTTATCAGTGAATTCTCCCTCAACTGTGCCTTTCAAGTCCGCCATTTTGTGGCTGAGCTTAGGAGGTGAGGTCTTTCTTTATCAAATTTTGTACCTCTACGAGTGGTCCCAATGGCATGGGTTTCAAATATTGCTCCAATACATTCAGCAGCACCGCTCTCGGGCACCCTCCCAGCACTTCGGCAGACAGCTCAACTGCTATTGGACAAGCTGGTTCTCTGCCCGGTCCCTTCCTCGTTTATGCGTGGGACCTCAGGTACCTGTTGGTTAATTATACGGGCCTTCAACCCGGTCGTCCCGCGTCGTATTTGAATACTCTGGGTTGTCTCTCTGGATATCGGGCGAATAAGCGGTAGTTATAAGTCCACTCTGCTAAATTTTCCCCTAGCCCGGGGATATACTTTCAACTGCTCACATGGCGGCCGCTGAAAATGCTTGTCTGCTAGCTGGTGTTCCTGCACTTCTCTAGCTCCTTAGGTTCACTTTCTATATCCTTTGCCAGTGCTGGCCTGTCAGCAAATTGCCCCGGACCGATGGATGTACTCACTGTCACTATTCCTGCAACTGGATCAGGCCTTCCCCCTTTGTTGGGGCTACTCCGTCTCTCTTGTTTACCTCCAGGTATATTCTTTAAGAGCTCCGGGCTTCCTCTGCCGCCGTCCATTCATTGGAGCAGCTCGCGTGTGTTTCAAATGTGTTGTTTTTTGTATCGGGGATAGCGCCCGCAGTGCCGTTTCGTGTTCTTTCCCGGTCCCTGTTGCCCTCCTTGCTCATAGGATCTTTTAGGAGCGGGTCCGGCGATGTTAAAGTCGGGGCTTCATTCGGGCGGAATGGAGCTCACAAGCGCTACGTCCATCTCGCTGCTCGTCTCCACCGGAAGGTCCCAGTGTGGCATTACTTATGTACTTATGTAACTAATTGACAGTGAAGAAGGGTAAAGCAAAGATGGAATTTATAGATAGGTAAGAGAGTAAGAAGAGTTAGAAAGTAAAGTGACTAATTTACAGAAAGTTGCACATGAGGTCAAAGAGATGTTAAATATTATCTTACTAGGGGTAGGAGTGGATAACATGTACATGGTGGTCCTGGCTGCATTAACACATGTAAAACCCAATCTCAGCCCAGGCCCACCCCAGTCTTTGCGACCCTCACCAAGTTCCACGATGATGACGATGACTTAGTTTTTTGCCCGCAGCGGCGAGCAGCCATAAAAGCAGCAAGCAGCGAGCCAGTCTCGACTCCGTCCTTCGCTTCCTGCCCTCTCAGCATCCCGCCCACCCAAAAGGAAATGACATCAGAGGAAGGCGGGACGGCACAGATAGAGGGCAGGAAGCGAAGGACGGAGTCGAGACTGGCTCGCTGCTTGCTGCTTTTACGCTGCAGCTTCGGGAGTGGAGTGGAAGTGAGCCAGCCAGCCCGCCCATGTAATCCATTGTAAGGAAAGAAGCGATTATTAGTTCCACTCCTCCACGCAGCCGTCGCTGTTCACATCAAAACACAGGGCAAGCAAACCTGTGAGCTCTGCATTCACGTTCTCGTTCTTTTGAAGGGGGAGGGCGGGGGGAGACTCCGGATAGAATGGGGAAGGGGATTGAAATAAAACAGGATGGGCAGGGAGAGAGGAGAATTGCCGACAACAGGGATTGATGGAGGGGGCAGGGGAGAGAGGAAATTTGCTGGAGATGGATGGAGGAGAAGGCAGGGGAGAATGGAGAGTTGCTGGACATGTATGGATGGAGAGGAGGGCAGGGGAGAGAATAGAGAATTGCTGGACATGGAGCGTGAGGGCAGGGGAAGGAGGAAATTGATGACATGGATGGATGGAGGGGAAAGGGGAGATAGGAAATTTGCTGGTTATGGATGGATGGAGGAGAGGGGCCAGGGGATAATGGCGAGTTGCTGGACATGGCTGGATGAATGCAGGGAGCAGAGGACATTTGCTGGATATGGGTGGATGGAGAAGAGGGCAGGGGAGAATGGATAGTTGCTGATGGATGGAGGGAGGGGAGAGAAGTCAGGGAGGAGATGCGCATGGATGGAAGGGGAGGGAAGAGAGGAGAAATGCTGGACATGGATTGAGTGGAGGGCAGGGAAGAGAAGGAAAAATGTTGGACAAGGATGGAGGAGAGGGAAGGACCAGAGGAAGTAGAAGCACATGGATGGAGGGGAGTAAGGAGAAATGCTGGATATGGATGGAGGGGAAACTGCTGAGTTTAAGGGCTGGTTTGGAACACGTTGAGGGCAGATACTGAAAACTCGAAGAAGGATAGGGACAGGGCTACAGATGGTAGACAGGACACATAAGGACACAGGAGGATGTGGACATGGTGAGAGAAAAAATATCAGATGGAAGAAGACACTGCATAAAACAGAAGACACTGGGACCAAAGCGAATAGATCAACAACAAAGGTAGAAAAAGTATTTTATTCAGAATTTATTAATTGGAATATGTCAGCTTTTGGAAATGTGAATCTGTGATATTTTGCATGTAAGTTTCAATTTTTCTGGTATTGCTGCATGCTGAGTCTGACTTCTTGAGTTAACTTTCCAGTTCAGTATTTTGCCTTCATATTTTTTGATTTCTAGTTCCTTGTGTCATGTCTGCTGTGTCATGTGTTTTTCATGTGTGATCAAGGTGCAGTATTCTGCTAGCATGTAGTATTTGCAGGCCCTTTTTGTTTTGCTTTTTTTTTTCACAAGGTAGTGTATTAGTGTTTAGAGCCTAGTGTAATTACAGTTTCTGCCTTTTCAGCATAAGGTTGTAGCTCGTCCTGTCCTTGGAATTAGTGCTGTTATGGTTTAGTAAGGATATGAGTGTGTTTTTGCACAAGTTTGTGTATAGCATTTTGCAGTGGAGAGATTGTGGGATAATGTAATTATATTTAAAAATATCAATTTTTCCATTAAGTATGTATGTGGTTATACTGATGCAGGGCAACTGTTGGGCATCAAGTTAATTCTAAGGCATTATTCTGTAGGCTCCCAAGAGACACTACTCAAACTTATATAGACAGTGCGTGCCCACCCATATTAGCTCTGGGCCCACCCAAAATCTCAGGTCTGGCTACGCCACTGGTAAAACCACTGTGGGATTTCCTAACCTGCTGAAAGGCAGGGCCGGCTTGAAGGACTGTAGTGCCCTGAGCCAACTTTGGTTTTGCCCCTCTCCCCTCCC
Source organism: Microcaecilia unicolor (assembly GCF_901765095.1). NCBI lineage: Eukaryota > Metazoa > Chordata > Amphibia > Gymnophiona > Siphonopidae > Microcaecilia > Microcaecilia unicolor. The sequence goes on along the minus strand of NC_044032.1, from coordinate 343,064,060 downwards.
TCAATCAGCATGGACCTTTTCCCCTCGCCCTCCCCCCCCCCCACTTCTAGTCAGCCAGCCCACATGCATAACCCTGACTGATTCCAGGGGGTCTATGGCAGATTTGATCCCCACGTACTCCTGCACTGGTGGCTGCCATCTTCAAAATGGCACCACTTGGGGGGGGGGGGGGGTGTTCAAGCTGCCATATAAGAAACAAAACAAAAAAACCTTATATGTCAGCTTGAACTCACTAGCAGTAATACTCTACTAGGGGCTAGTGGCACCATTTAAAAAAAGGCTCCAGAACAGGGGTGGGAAACCTTAATGCACAGAGGGCCACAGTGCTGTTCCTAGCAGGCTGTAAATGCAGAGTTCCATATACCTTCTGTAATAAATAATTAAGAATTTAACTAAAAGCAATTAAAAACAAACTGCTGGAGTGGGCAGTCTGAAAATATGTACAAATGCAGTATTTAAAATCGCCACAACTCTGGTTGACATCTTCTGTTGTCTGTGTATACCGTAGTTGCCTTGGTCTCGTGGGCCGCAGGGTGATCACTCTTGCTCTATAGCTACTGTGAAAAGTAAACAACTTGAATTACTAAACATCCCTACATGGAATCTCTGTGCTAACAGAAAACTGGTTTCAATTGCACACTTAAAATTGAGATACACCCTCAGAGAGTGCAGAATAATTGACCACAAATTAAAAATAGAATGGAAAAGATGAGTCTCAGTGGCACACTGTAACATTTTTGAAATATACACCCCCACCAACAGGCAACCCAGTCACATACCCCACACTAACCAAACTCTCACACAAACACCCCACGCACTCCCATGCAGACAAACAACCCCCCCCCCCCCCCCCCCCCCCCGCCCCTGGTGTCTCTGCCAAGTTTAGAAGACTAAGAGGGTCCTCCTTGACCATGTCTATTTAGGAAAATACGCCACAGAGCAGCATAGTTTCATTAAACAACATGGTGAGACCATTGGTAGGTGAAGATTTCAAAGCGAGCAAGGTCCCTCATTTTAGCCACTCAATGATGCAATGGCAGTGGATCCATCGAGATCCAATGTGTAAGAATCACCTTTTTAAGCAGTCGCAGAGCATTATGGACAAATCGACACTGGCTGAGACAACCCTTGCACTTCCAAGGACTGCTGAGTTCCCAGTAACAATGTCCCATAATCCCATTCAACAGAACAAGGTAATGTATCTTCATTATGAGAAACAGCTTGGCCCCAAAGAAGTAAACCAGGACTGTCTAGGAAGGAAAGAACATAGGAGCCTACAAGGTGTCTGCATTTAATATATAAGTCCCTATCCCTGAGACCTAACTGTTCTCCCCATACCGAGTCAGATAATATCTGTGCAAGAGTTTGTACTGAGTTTCCTGCAGATCTGCAGATTTTATGTAAGCACTCAAAACATCAAAAAGTGGCAAGAACTGGGACTCTATAAGATCTTGATGAAGGTCCCTTTATATGTGCACAAAAAGTTAAACTGAGCTCCCAAGAAACCTCTGCATGCAGAACACTACCAAAGAAATAGGAAATACACTTACCCTTACACTGTGCAAAATATAAGGAACCCTTTTTCTAAGCTTCAGTAGGCCTCATGTGGGCCTACTGTGCGCTAAAAGAGAACTGCTGCAGGACATGCTGAGGCATCCTGTAGTAGCGTGAGGCATGCCCCTGGGTGGAGAGTAGGAATGCCGTGTGTTAATTGGGCACATTACCATGCACATTAATAGGTAGCGGTAAGGGATCCTGTGGTAATGCCATAGTAATGCTATTTTACTGACGCACTAAAAGTAACGTGGGCTGCTTTTTAGCATGCCTTAGTAAAAGGACCCCAAAGTGAGCAGATGTAAGTTCCAAAAATGATCATATTCAAATCACTAAGTTGAAAATATTTTTTTCTACATTTGTTGTATGGTTTCTGCTTTCCTTTGCTTTCTCTTAATTCTCTTTCCAGGGTCTCCAGTCTATCTGATACTTTTTCTCTCCCATTTATATTTTAGTAGCTGTTAAGCCCATTAAAACGGGCGAGATTTCCAGCTACCCTCCTCGCCGCCGCTCCCTCCCCACTCCATGCCGGGACCCCTGCACTGACCTGACAGCACCTCTCACCTCTGCTGCTGCCTGCAGCGCTTCCACACGGAGGTGAGATGTGCTGTCAGGTCATTGCAGGGGGCCCGATACGGAAGGGGCAGGAGCGGCAGCATGGATGGGGGGGGAGGGTTGAGGTAGGTGCACGCGATGTTCGTTTCCAGGCGGTGGCGGCAGCGTCTGACAGTCCGACTCCATTTCCCTCTCTGTTCTGCCTTCTGACATCATCATGTCTTGACGCGAGGGCGGACAGAGAGGGAAGTCTCTACTGCGCATTTGCAGGTGAGTCGGTCACTTGCCGTTTATATGTTTGATATGACATTATATACTGCCTAATTTAAGATCAAGTCTAGGTGGTTTACAGAAATTTAAAATATAAACAATAACGATGGAAAAACAGTCCTTGCAAAAGTGCTGCCTCAAACATTAAGCTATACTGTCAGTTCAACCAGAGTATAGAACATCACTGTGAAGACTAGAACTCTTGAACCAAAATCTTCTTTAATGCAAATCAAACAAAAGAAAATAACTTACAGTTCAGAAGTACTGCACAAGTTCTCTCTCTCTCTCTCACTGCAGAGATAAGCTAGGAGCTTTCAGCGCTTGCTGAAGAGTGGATACTGTAAATACCTTTAAAGTGGTGAAAATCTGATAGATGTTACAAAGCTTTTGAAAGGCTTAAATGGCAGTTTATAATAAGAATGCTGCAGACAGATTCTTTTCACTCAATGTAGAGAGAATGGGCTAACCACCCAGAAAGCTAAAGGATTCAAGTTAGCGAATAGGGTGAGTCCCATAAGACACAGGGAACAGGGACATGTGCTCAGGAAGAGCCTATCACAGAGACACAGATCTGTAGTCTTATCCAATTTAAAGACACAGGACAGATATAATAAACTGCAAGCACCCTACCTCCATGAATATGGGGCAGAACACTCCCCACCTGGTATACCACTATTTAATTTCTCAAACTTATAAATACCACAAAATCTATGCAAGTCCATAAATAAAGCTGGATCTTGAATCTTGGCAACTTCTTGTTTGTCTCCAGTTCACTGTTGCTATGGCAACTTCTCTCTTGCAGTTTTGCAGGGGCTGAAATGAGACACAGACAACACAAAAAAAACAAACAACATAAAAGAGAGAGAAAAAATATTTGAATCTTTGGAGTGGACTACGGTCCATGGTGTTCACATCGTCTCACAATGTAAAAGAAGTATCACTTCAGTGACTGGTTGGATGAAAGTCTTCGGCATACCTTGATTTGCAGTCTTGATTTCCAGCTTGCAAACTTTGCCATCCTCACTTGGAAAGGTATTGGTAAGGAGCCCAATACAAGGTCACCTTCTTGTAGGTTTGGCTGGTTTTTCTGCCACTTATTGTGGTACTGTAGAGTAGAAAGGTATTCTCTGTTCCAACATTTCTAAAAGATGTCTACTTCCTTTGATGCTTGTAGATGTTGCTGTCTTTGAAATCTCCAGGTGGAGTAGGAATGGCATTAGCTTTTGCGTCAAAAGCATAGCTGGTGTCAAAGTCAATGGTGACTTTGGATCTGAAGGACACTGGAGCTAGGGGTCTGGCGTTTATGGTAGCCGTAACTTCTGCAAGAAAGGTGTTGGAGCTTCGTGTGTTAGTCGAAGGTGATCAGTATCCAAGAACATGGCATCAAGGATACGAGCTATTCTGATCATTCGCTCCCATGCGCCTCCCATATGTGATGAGTGAAGAGGATTGAAGATCCAGTTTGCACTTCTAGTTGCATAAGTATCTTCAGTGGCAGAATGGTCTAATTTGGTAGACATAGAGGGGCATAATCGAACGCCCCTCTATGGGCGTCTATGTCCGAAAACGGGTACGTGAAGAGGCGGGACAGACCATATTTTCGAAAAAATGGACGTTTTTCAGCTGGGCGTTTTTTTTTTTTAGCGATAATGGAAACTAAAAACGCCCAGCTCAAAAACGTCCTAATCCGAGCCATTTGGTCGTGGGAGGGGCCACGATTCGTAGTACACTCACCCCCCTGACATGCCAGGACACCAACTGGGCACCCTAGAGGTCAGTGCGGTGGACTTCAGACAACGCTCCCACATGCATAGCTCCCTTACCATGGGTGCTGAGCACCCAACCCCCTCCCCCAAAACCCACTACCCACAAATGTACAACACTACCAAAGCTCTTAGGGGTGAAGGGGGCACCTACAGTGGGTACAGTGGGTTTTGGAGGCCTCCCATTTACCAGCACAAGTGTTACAGGTAGGGGGGATGGGCCTGGGTCCACCTGGCTGAAGTGCACTGCGGTACCCACTAAAAGTGCTCCAGGGACCTGCATACACGCAGGCCTCTAGGACTTGTTGCTGCTGTATAACATTGGCACACCAATTGACACCTGAAGACTAATCTCTCCGAAAACGTCCTTTATGGAATAAACACGCTTACTCACAGTTAACTGCAGATCAGAGGTTGTGCCCCACTGGCAACGAGTCTCCTGGTACTGAGATTAGCAGTAGGTCAGAACTGGCAGAATGGTGTACAATGCCCTCTTTCAGCCACATTCAAGGTAAGTTCTGTAACGTGGCTAACACGTGAAAGGGATCTAAAACTGGCATACAAAAATGGCCACTACCTCATGGCCTACCGGAAACAAAAACATGGCACACTCTGACCCAGTAAGCAGAGGGAAAGCACCATGGGGAGTAGAGCCTACCAACTACCAACATCGTTAGCATTTACCACAAGCTAGTGGAATCACGGAGCCCATACCCTACACCCACACAATGCATTGCTGATGTGACTCTGCAGTGCGCATAACAGAAAAGGTGTCACACTTACCTGAGAGCCACATCAGAACCAGGGAAAGGCTGTCACAGGATAGAACACATTCTGCTGTCATGGAGGTGGGTACGGCATTTGAGGCTGGCATACAGGCTGGAAAAAAAGTTTTTTAAAGTGGTTTTTTTTTTTGGTGGGAGGGCGGTTAGTGACAACGGGGGGAGCCCGGGGGAGGTCATCCCCGATTCCCTCCAGTGGTCCTCTGGTCAGTTGGGGCACTTTTTTGGGACTTGTTCGTGAAAAAAAGGGTCCACAAAAAGTGACCCAAAATCGCGGTAAAAACGCCTTTTTTTCGATTATCAGCTAAAGACACCCATCTCTCCTCGGCCGATGACCACACCCCAGTTCCCCACACCTCAGAGGGCGGGACACAGTGAGGGAAGGCCCAAAGATGTCGAGGCGATTTTCTTCTTTTGCAATGCCACGCAGGGCAGACGCGAAGTGCTGCCTGCGAAACGGCTTCACGATTTGTTTTAAGGCAGGGTCGGTAGCAGGAGAACTAAGAGGGCTGTCGATGGAGCTGGTAGTCGGGTCGGGGTCTCAGGAGAAGGGACTGGGGTGGGGAGTCTCAGATGGGAGGAAGGGTGGGGTGGGGAGGCTCAGATGGAAGGAGGGGAGGGGGGTCTCAGATGGGAGAAGGGAGCTGGAACTGGGATCTGAGAAGGGCCGTAGGGAAAATAGGGGCATGCCTGGGCTGGTGGGAGAATGGGTTCTGGGGCTGAAAGGGGGGCCTATGCAAGGCATGTGGATGAAGGGGGCTGGAACTGGAGCTGAAAAGGAGGGTAGGTGGATAAGGGGGCTAGCACTGGAACTAGGGGCTGAAAAGGGGCAGGGGCTGAAACTGGAAACTGGGGGCTGAAGGGGGACAGGAGAAGTGGCTGGGGCTGAAGCTTGGGACTGGGGGGAGAAAAGGGCTGGGGCTGAAACTGGGGACTGGTGGGATAGTGGAGCTGAAAGGGGGGGCAGATGGGAGATGTGGGCTGGGCTAGACTAGGGGCAGGTGGGATATGGGTGGCTGGAACTGGGGGCTGAAAAAGGTGCCGAGAGAGGGGACAGATCTTGCATGGAAGGGGGAGTGAGAGGAGGGCAGACCCTGGATGGATGGGAGAGGAAGGGCAAATGGATTGAAGGGGCAGAGAGAAAGGGCAGACAGTGGATGGAAGGATAGAAAGGGCAGACAGTGAATGGAAGGGGGATAGAGAGAGGGCAGACAGGGGCAGATGGTGGATGGAAGGGGCAGAGATAGAGGGCAGATGTGCATGGAAGGGGCAGGGAGAGAGGGCAGACATTGGCTGGAGGGGACAGCAGAGAGGGCAGACACTGGATGGCAGAGAAAGAACGAAGACAGATGCTGGATTGAAGGAAGACAGTGAAAAGAAGATGAGGAAACCAGAGACAACAAACTGTAAATAAAATATATATATTTTTTGCTTTAGGATAAAGTAGTATAAGGTAATCTTTTTATTGGACTAATTTTAATACATTTTGACAAACTTTCAGAGAACAAAGCCCCCTTCCTCAGGTCAGGATAGGATACTGTAACAGCACTATACTGTATTGACCTGAGGAAGAAGGTTTTGGCCTCTGACAGCTAAATGTATTAGTCTAATAAAATGGTATTATTTTATTTTCTATATTTGTTTTATTTCTATTTGTTAATTTGTAAAGTGGTGATTGGTATTTGTTAGTTTTTTCAAATTTACATCTGCTGTCTTTATATTTTGCACAGTACTAGGGGACATTTTCTGATTCTGTGGTGTTGCATTGTATGCAGAGTCTGGCATCTTGGGGGTTCAGTTTAATTTTTGTCTAAATAGAAAGTTTATGATTACTTATTTTATAGTGGATTAGGGTGTATCTGTGTTTGTGAAAAAGACATGGCTTTCAGTTGGCATTGACTGTGCAGGATCGACGATCTGTACTATTCTGTCTGGTTTCGTTTTACAATAGGTGAATTGATGTTCTAGTGTTCACTGTGATGCTTTCCTTTTCCTTGTGTGACTCGTAGAAATGACTGCTTATGATTTGCTAGAATTGCTCTATAGGTCCTGAGTGTTTTGTATTCTTGGTATGGTGGTTTTAAGGTTTGCAACATAGGTTCCGAATATGAATGTGGTTTATGTTGCTGTAGGACAGCTGTTGGGCAGACTGTTTATTAAAAATTATTTAGGATCCCCCAAAAAACTACTCACACCTATATATATTTTTTATTACATTTGTACCCCGCACTTTCCCACTCATGGCAGGCTCAATGCGGTAGGCAATGGAGGGTTAAGTGACTTGCCCAGAGTCACAAGGAGCTGCCTGTGCTGGGAATCGAACTCAGTTCCTCAGGACCAAAGTCCACCACCCTAACCACTAGGCCACTCCTCCACTATATACATAGTGCCCACCCCTATTAGGTCTGGGCCCACCCAAAATGTCAGGTCTGGCTACGCCACTGGCAACAAACCCGAGCCGACGCTTCCAAGGCAAGCAAGGTGAAGAAGCCAAACCTGAGCTGATGATCCCAAGACAGAAGACTCAACGGCCATGCACAGGACTGTAGGGGTATTTCCCTGTGATCTCACCTGAGCTGGTCTTGGTTCATTCCAACAAGATGGAGTCTACAACCTCTGACCTGAACATCTCTGTGTCAGGAAGATCCAGCTTTTCAGCTTGCGGAAAATTACTGGCAGGCATGTTCCATCCAAGGACATTCTGTGTTACAACCACCCCCTATTATCACCCTGAGAAGCTGAAAGGGGAGTGAGACCTATGGCTCCAGAAAGCCTGATTAGAAACAGAGATGCAGACCAGAAAGTTACCATTTCAAGGTCACAAAAGTAGAGAGGTGTGGTAGCCGTGTTAGTCCACTCTTAAAGGTTATCAATAGAAATCAAACAAAATAAAACATGGAGAAGAAAATAAGATGATACCTTTTTTATTGGACATAACTTAATACATTTCTTGATTAGATTTCGAAGGTTGCCCTTCTTCGTCAGATCGGAAATAAGCTAATGTGTTAGCAGACAGTATATATAAGAGAAACATCAAAGCATTACTTTGACAGTCTGACAGATTGGGAGGGTGGGGGTATGCATGGGGACATCACAGCATTTCATTGATATTCTAACAGGATGGGTGTTGGTAGGTGAGAGGAGGGTAATAAACAGAGAAATACAGCTTTATGGTTTATAATGGGTTAGAAAACCCAGATCCTTATTAAGTCCTGTTTGTTGGGTGTCAAAATATTCAATCATTCTTATTTCAAAGGTCTGACGTTCCTGTATTGTTTTAAAATTACCTTTCAGCATTCTTACTGAAATCACTGGTGCAGTGATCTGGTCTTGTAAAGTGTTGGCCTACAGGGGTGGGGGCTTGACTGGCACCGGCTATTTTCATGTGATGTCTGTGCAGATTGAATCTTGTCTTAAGCATCTGGCCTGTTTCTCCAATATAGCATCCTTCGTTACATTTTTTTACACTGAATGATATATACCACATTGGAAGATGAGCATGTAAAATAGTCCTTTATGTTGAATATTTTTCCCTTGTGAATGACTGTGGGGTCTTGTGAAATGTTTTGGCATAGTTTGCAGCTGGCTGTGTTACAGGAAAATGTGCCCTTTTCTTTTTCCGTCTGTGTTGGGAGTTTACTTCTGATCAGCTTGCGTTTTAAGTTTGGTGGCTGTCGGAAGGCCAGCACTGGTGGGGATGGGAATATCTCTTTCAGTAATTCATCTTCCTGGAGTAGCGGCTGTAGGTCTCTCATGATTTTCCTCAGTTTCTCCAGCAAGAACAGTAGAAGGGGAGAGAGGACAACCCTGTCTGGTTCCCCGCTGCAACTCAAAAGGGGTGACAAGTTCCCATTGATCAAAAGGCATTCTATTGGTTTCGTGTATAGCACTTTCACCCATGCAGTGGATCTCTCCCCCCCATCCCCATGTCATATCTCGTGACCCAAAAGAGGTATTCACACAATATGCTATCAAAGGCCTTTGCAAATCTTACCCTGCTATAGCAGCTGTGCTCCCACTTCCCCTATGCTCATGCAAAGCACCTATCACTTTTGCAAGACTCATAGAGGCATATCTCCCTGGAACAAAGCCCACCTGGTCAGGATGTATAATTTGTGGTAAGAAAACATTTAGCCTGTGTGCCAAAATGGCAGTCAAAAGCTTCATATCCTGATTCAGTAAAGATATTGGGCAATAAGACCTCACATGTTCTGGGTCTTTGCCCGGTTTGGGAAGCAGTACCATACGCGCTACATTCTCTACTATCCCTCCACCTCCTTCTGCAACAGCACTACACATCCAACTGAGTGGTGGGTTATCACATCCTGGAGAATTTTAGAGTGTTCAAGCCCTAGCCCATTGAGCCCTGGAACCTATCTGAGTTTGAGAGTCTTAATGCTAGTAATAAATTCCGCTGATGTTATGGGTACCGTAAGTAATTTCATCTGTTTCACCATAAATTCTGGCAGATCTACACCCTGGAAAAGAACATTACAGCAGTGGGATCCATTTCTTTTTTACTATATAGAGTAGTATAAAATCATACAAATTGTTCTATCACCTGACTTTCCTGGTTATAGTGCCTCCCCTGCCTGTCCTTGATGGAGGTGATTAATTGTCTCCTTCTAGTTGGACGCACAAAATTGGCTGTAAGTTTACCCGTTTTTACACCCCACCTATGGAGCTTACATTTCAGATAATATAAGGCCTGTTCAGCTTTTTTATTCAGTAGGTTTTCTATCTGCCTTTTAATAGACTGATACTCTAGATTGAGCATCAAGGTAAGTAATGTGGGAACACCGGAGTTGCTGCAGTTTCCGGGTCAATCCGAGTAACTCCCTCTCCTTTGATTTCTTTTGCTGGGCTACATAGGACAGGATATGATCTCGCAACACTGCCTTCAAAGCATACCAAAAGTTAATCAGGTCCACATCAGGAGTAGTGTTATCTGCACAGTAATCTAGCCACTTAGCTCTTAGGTAAATCCGGAACTCTGGATCTTTATATAAATGGGGAGCCATTCCCCAAGGCTGGGCATTCTGCCCCTGGATGAAATTTAGAAACACCCCCACGGGCTCAAGATCTGAGAGTGTAGAAGAGTGGATCTCTGCCCCTTGTACCTTGGGGAAAAAAAATGCCCATTTGCTAATATGTAATCCAATCTTGCATAGACATTGTGTGCGTTAGAATAGAAAGTGTATCCCTGTTCATGGGAGTGCAAAAGCTAACAAATCCATCTGTTGGGCCATAAAATTCACTCCCTTATTTTCATGGTCCCTTATTCTTTTCTTTGGAGGCTTGGAGTCTAATGCGGGATCCACTGTTATGTTAAAATCCCCCCTCCCCTAATATCACTTGATATTCCGGGTATCCCACTAGATGTCCTGCCACCTGGGAGAAGAATTTATGACAATACACATTTGGAGCATAGATGTTGTATAAAAGTATCTTTGTTCCCCAAAGTTCACCCAATACTAAAACAAATCTCCCCTCTTTATCTTGAATCTGCTTATATAGGTGAAATGGTAATTGTTTGTGCAACAGAATAGCCACTTCCCACTTCCTCCCACTAAAGGCCAAGTAGTAGATCTCCCCTACCCAATGTCTTTTGAGTTTCAAGTGTTCTCCACTAGATAAATGTGTCTCTTGTAAAAGCGTAATACCTGCTTACAGCTTTTTTAAAACCATTAAGTACCCTTGTACGCTTAATGGGGATTTAATGCCATCAACATTTAGGGTGATCACAGTTAAGTCAGGCATTTCCCTGCCTGATGTTACATAGCAGCAATTATACAAACCCCCGTCAAGCTTCCCAGCTAAGCCTGACAGACAAGCAGAAAATATCCCCACATACACTTTTAGACTTCCTCTATTCCATGTACTCCACTTTCTCTCCAAAATCATAAGACAGCTACCATATCCATCCCCCACACGCATTCCCCCCATGCATAACCACACACCAACCCCACTCCTCCCTTCCCTCACCCTCCTGAATCCCCTTCCTCCCAGTTATCCCCTCCCCCATCAAAACCTTGGGTATTACCCCTCGACATACAGCCTCCTCTCTTGTCCCTTCTCCTGCCCCACGACCCCCTAGACATTGAGAAATATAGTCATTCCACCCCAATAATACCCTCCAAAAGCAAGCATGTAAGCTGAAAGAAAAAAAGGGAAAATTGCACCTACAAGTCCTTCCAGTCACCAGTTCATCACCAAGATGAGAAGGGCACTCCCTGTGGGAGCATATCTCCGTCTCCTCTGCTCCGGCCCTCAAAAGATCCATCATGTGCTGGCAGGAATGCTCCACTATGTTTTCATCATAGACTGAGTAACTTCCAAAGGAGCTGTTGTGCAAGAAAGAAGAACAAGTGTCGGGAAATACTGACGCATTATCTACTGTCAATTCTGACATCGTTTGAGATTTAGCTGCAATGTGCAGAAATCAGTCCCCTCTGAACCATATCCATTCAGTGCCCATACCAATGACATAGTGCAAGGCTTTGGATTAAATTAATGTCCTCCAGCTGCCCCATTCAATTTGTCCAAGAAACGTTTTGCTTCATCCAGAGACTGTAAAGTTACTGTTTTTCCTGCATGCCATATCCGCAGGTTCGCTGGGAAATTAGCACAGTTCAGTGATTTGCTGTTCCATGTGTACCCCTGCATTTCCTGGGCCGAGACCCTCTGCTTCACTTCTGTCAACCACTGACAGTGGGTATCAGATTTTTTATTAAGGTCATCCACTGCTGATTGCAGCTTATTCAAGCTCTCTGCCAGCGCAGCTGACACAGAGTGCGTGATTTCCTGAACCCAGTCTCCCCCGGGGATAGTAAATGCAGCTTGTTGCACCACCATCTTAAGCCCTGGGAGCGCGGTTTCTCTTGAGGTATTCTCAACGATTTTACTGGCATAGAGAGAGTTTGGAAATAAGCGAAAAAGTCTGAAGTGGTGATCTGACCAAGAAATAGGATTGAATTGAAATTTCTAAATGTATTGTGTGAGGAATTCTGAAATAACTAAATCTATCGTATGACCAACAGCAGCATGAATTGCAGTTGAAATGTGTTGCTTCAAGCCCAAATCTTCCAAAAAGGAAAGGAATTTAATTGACCCTTAGATGCATCAGTTATGATTTACATGCAAATTTAAGTCTGCTAGGATAATGAGATTCTCATAGTTTGTTGTAGCATCTGCTAGAGGACTGATGATTAATTCCAATTAGTGTTCGTAAGGGGAGGTGGGCAATAAAAGCGTAATAAGTAAACTTTAAGAAGGCCAGGTAGCTCTAAAACGAGGAGTTCTGAGTAGGGGAGATTATGAGAAAGTAGCTGACGAGATTTAAGTGACTCTGAGAATATGAGAGCAATACCCCCAGCTCTCTAGGATATACAGGAAGATGAAAAAAAAAAACAGAAAACCCTGGAGGGAGACATTGGACCAGATATGAGTTTCCCCCTGGAAGCAACCAAGTCTCAGTAAGACAGAAGAGTTCTGTGTGCAATGAAATTAGTGTATCATAATGAGTTTTCTTTCTAACAGACTTAGAATTCAAAAGTCTGCATGAGATCACAGTCTGAGTTAGTAGGTCAGATGACTGCATTGAATAGTTCAAAACGGTTAGATAAGAACATAAGAATAGCTATACTGAGTAAGACCAATGGTCCATCTAGCTCAGTATCCTGCGTCCAACAGTGGCCAATCCAGGTCACAAGTACCTGGCAAAAACCTGATTAGTAGCATCATTCCATGCTACCAATTCCAGGGCAAGCAGTGGCTTCCCCCATGTTCATCTCAATAACATCAATAACAGACTATGGACTTTTCCTCCAGGAACTTGTCCAAATCTTTTTTTAAACCCAGATACACTAACCACTGTTACCACATTCTCCGGCAATGAATTCCAAAACTTAACTATTCTATGAGAGAAAAAATATTTCCTCCTATTTGTTTAAAAAATATTTCCGTGTAATTTCATTGAGTATCCCCTGATCTTTGCACTTTTTTGAAAGAGGGAAAAATTGATTCACTTTTACCTCAATCATATCCCCCCTCAACTGTCTTCAGTGGCGTACCAAGGGGGGACGGTGGGGGCAGTCTGCCCCAGGTGCACGCCGCTGGGGGGTGCCGTGGCGTGCGCCTGTGGACTCCGACTTCGCTCGAGGTACCAAAATGGGTTAGAAATGGCAGATCCACATAAAACTTACTTAGTGTCCATTTTTAGAACAGCGCCTAAGTGTTTCCACGTGGTCATGAGACAGGCATAGGTTGGTCAGGTGCGTTCCCTTAAAGTGTGCGCAGTATCATAGAATAGTTTACATCTGCACCCAACGACAGTACTGTGCATTATTCTATAAAGGACCCCAGTCCTGGAATGCTCATTATGCGATACCTTTCAGTGCTGAATTTTTTTTTTAATGCTGAATTTTGAATACCATTTACTGAATCCGGACCATAGTGAATACCAAATCCCATTAATCAAACTTTCCAAAACTATTTAAAGACTTAACTCTCTGGGTTACAAACACTTATCTCAGAAGGAGCTGCAGTTATGTTCTCCAGGTTTCATCAGTGATTAGGAGATTTTATTAATCCTATGTCGTGGACTATACTAACAGTCTCTTGATATACACGAGCACAAGAAAAACGTAACAATCTTTAAATTATTGAATATTTAGTGATATATAATTAATATTTTGTTGACATTTGTATTGTGGATTTTTGGGGGGTTTTCCCATAATTATTATATTGAATAGTTCCTTCTTCTTCCACTTCTTTTCTGGTCCACACATGCTGATTTCTGCTGCTCCTCCTTCCAACGGCTGAATTAGCCAACATGTGAGATTTCTTCTGTATCACTAGGAATCAGGAACCTATCCAAAACAGTAGATAGCTGGGAGAACAGAGCTCTCTTTCTACTATAATCTACAGGAGATCTCATCTCACTGATAGAGGTCTATTACTCAAACTTGATCATGAAAAATTGACTGATGGTGTCCTGTTTGGGGTTCCAGGCATCAGTCGTATTCAAAGATGTTGCTGCTTATTTCTTGGATGTGGAGTGGAACATTCTGGGAGAATGGCAGAAGGAGCTTTACAAGAAGGTCATCAAGGAGATTCATGACTTCCTCACATCACGAGGTAAATATGTCTTCTCTGTTTAGTGAAGGGAAAACTTGCCTCACCAATCTATTACATAAAATGTATACCTTAAACTAGAGGCTTCATACTAGACCAGCTAGAGTCGGTCTCTATTTTCTATACAAAATAATTTGACAGGGAAGACCAGAGAAAGGATTTACCTCTCAGACTTCTTGCTAAGAACTACAACTTCTATGTGAGGGCATGACATGTCAACTGCGCTCTAGTCAACTGTACTGTGCAAAGTGTAACCCAATGTCAGAGAAGATTATAATTTAAATATCATTTTCCTATTTATTAACAGGTTATTCAATTGCTAATCCTGATGTTATATTCAAGGTTAAAAAGAAAGATGAATGGGAAGGAAACGAAAACCTGAATGACCCCACAAAGAGTAAGTAAATGTTTTGGATTTAAGGGCTCTGCATTTTCAGTTCTCATGAGATGGGTCATTCACATCAAACATTTGGGGCTTCTTTACTAAGCTGCACCAGCAATTCTCACACAGCAATGAGAGGAAGCCTGTAGGAATTGAAGGGGCTTCTTCCCATTTGCCACACAGGAATCACTAGCGCGACTTATAAAAAGAGGCCTTGGAGATTTAATATTAAATTAGAACTGATTTTCTCTGATTCCTTTGGTAAAACTTCTCAACATGTTTTCTAACAGGCCTTCCGATTTATAACATCTGTGTTCTCACTGAGTGTTAAACAAGAGGATAATCTCCCCTTCATGGATCATCCTGAATCAATAATGTCTGAAACAGATTCATCCTTTTGTCACAAGCAAGTATAAATCTCTACTGCACATCTTTAGTATGGTCAGCTAGGACCATTTAGGAAATTGGTATGGTGGGATAAGAGGGCCGTCAATCCCCCCTCTCTTTCTCCCACTGTCTGTTTCGTAACTTTGGATGGAGTAAGTTGCCTGTGGAGATGGAGGAGGCACATGACTGAGGTGGGTGTCTGGGGAAGGACTTAGGCCTGCAAAATCCTTCATCCTAGAGTGTCATGGGGTAGAAAAATCTATGTTGTTGAATGGACTGGTGGGAATGAAGAGGCTTCCTCACAGTGGCAGGGGAACATGACTGATGAGGTGGTAAAGCTTGACTTATCCATGGAGTTTTTATATTGCTACTAGGTTATTGCATCTCTCCCTCCTTTCCTGGACCTGTCCCTTGGATCTTTCTCATGGTCTCCTCCCTCACCCCTCCGGTGTATCTTTTGAAAAGCAATGCCAGCGGCAGCTGTATTCAAAGGCTGCTTGTGACCAGCACTGAGCTTTTCCGTCTGACCCATCCTGCCTTTCTAAAAACAGAAAGTTGTATCAGAAGGGGCACGATGGCCAAAATCACGGTTCAGGCCACAGGCTGAGTACAGCTGCCGCTGGTGCTGCAGAGTCAGACTTGTTTGCTTTTCAGAAGTACTCCGGGTATTGGGAGGAATGACTTGAGACAGAGCTTGCCGGCAGGTCTGGGAGGGGAGGAGAGTTGCGGGACCATGAACGGGGGGGGGGGGGGGGGGGGGGGGGGGAGGGAGGGAGAAAGTGGGCAGCACACAATTATTAATCATGATTAATAATTTATACATTAATCGTGGTGTTAATTATGATTAATGTACAGCCCTAGAAAAAGCGTCTTTGAGTGAGATGTGTATACTTTGGACTTTTTACAATAAAAATTTAGAGCATCCTAAATATATAGAGGCCAATTTTTGAGACCGTGAGAGTTAGACCGACTTATTCCCGTAGTCTGCACTGAGATCCATATTCAATACCGGGGGGGGGGGGGGGGCATCAACCACTGCATGATTAAAAGGAGTAGCTTCCCCTAATTGAACATTGCTCAATAGGAGCTGTTTTTTAGGCCTACCCTAGGCCCACCACATCCCTTGTCAGATGCACATTTTTCAGTGTTAGCCTTGTATATCCCAGCTTTGTAAAATCAGGATTTGGGGCTAATAAGGTGATTAGCTAATAATTACTCTGGTAGAGTTTGTGGCTAGTTTCGTCTCTTTGGAATATATAATTTTGCCCTTAAGTGATCCCAAAACAAAGAAAAGGGTTCTTAAGAAGGTTTTGCTGGCAGTATGAGAGAAGGATGCTATACCTTGGAAATACCAATAAATTGTAATATATAATATATCCTATATAATAAAAAGCACCTCAAACGTTCTGACGCTGACTCCGTGGCACTGTGGCAGTGTAGGGTTCGTAATTCAGTGTTTCATTGGCTCTCACTGTCCCGCCCTCACATCAACAAACGCAACGTCACAGGAACGAGGAACCAATCAACAGTCTGAAACAATCGCCCAACACGCCTGCCCGGTCCGTCATTGCAACACAACCCAAACCCATGGTGGCAGGAAGCACGCGACGCTGCTGACAGTAGCCTGACTGAGAAAAAAAGTTATCCCGCCCTCTCTTAACTGCCAGGTACAGAGCTTAGAGGACGGAAGTGGAGCGACTGCATGGGCGTAAGGCACTGCAGTGGACGATGAAGAAGATACCCCCCCACACGTCACACGATGGCAGGAGCACAAGGCCAGTGGATAGGGGATTGGGGGGAGGGGGTCCGACCACATGGCTGTCAGACCAGTGGGCCCACAGGCCTCGCCCCAATGTTCTCCATCCCTCCCTCCCTCCCTCTGAGTTCCAGGGTCGTCGTCCCTTCCAGTTCCAGGGTCCCCCCTCCCTCCGAGTTCCAGGATCGTCGCCCCTCCCTTCCTCCCTCCCTTCCAGTTCCAGGCCCCCTCCCTCCGATTTTGAAAAGTCATCTTCACTTACCCCGTCGGGATTACAGCAGCTGGCAGCAGTGGTACAACGCGTGCAGGCTCAGCCCTTCTGTCTCTCTCAGCTCTGGTACCGCCCTTGGTGAAATAGGAAATGAGGGAGGGACCAGAACTGAGAGAGACAGAAGGGCCGAGCCTGCACGCATTTTACCGCTGCTGCTGGCCGCCGTAACCCTGACGGGGTAAGTGAAGATGACTTTTCAAAAACGGAGGGAGGAGGCCTGCAACAGGAAGGGAGGGATGACGATCCTGGAACTGGGAGGGGAGAGGGACTCTAGAACTGGGAGGGTGGACCCTGGAACTGGGAGGGACAGAGGGTGGACCCTGGAACTGGGAGGAACGGAGGGTGGGAGGGAGGGACCCTGGAATTCGGAGGGAGGGGGGGGACGGTCCTGGAACTTGAACGGATGGTCCTGGAACTCGGAGGGAGGGGGGACAGCCCTGGAACTCGGAGGGAGGGAGGGGGGATGGCCCTGGAACTTGGAGGGACGGCCCTGGAACTCAGAGGGAAGGAGGGGGGACGGCCCTGGAACTCGAGGGAGGGAGGGACGGCCCTGGAATTCGGAGGGAGGGAGGGGGGATGGCCCTGGAACTTGGAGGGACGGCCCTGGAACTCAGAGGGAAGGAGGGGGGACGGCCCTGGAACTCGAGGGAGGGAGGGACGGCCCTGGAATTCGGAGGGGGGGGGTGGCCCTGGAACTCAGAGGGAGGGAGGGGGACGGCCCTGGAACTCAGAGGGAGGGAGACAGCCCTGGAACTCGGAGGGAGGGAGGAAGGGAGGGAGGGATGACGGCCCTGGAACTCGGAGGGAGGGAGGATGGCCCTGGAACTCGGAGGGAGGAGGGATGGAAAGGAGAGAGAGCGGGGAGGGAGGGAGGAGGGCCTGGAACTGGGAGGGAGGGAGGTGGGCCTGGAACTAGGAGGGAGGTGGAGGAGGGAGGGCAAAGGAAAGAGGAGAATTGCTGCACCACAATGGATGGAGGGGGCAGGGCACAGAGGACGTTTGCTGCATATGGATGAATGCAGGGGACAGAGCATAATTGGTGCACACACTACACTCTCTCACTCACACAGACAGACACACACATTCTGCCTGTCTCTCAATCACACACTGTCTCTCTCTGACACACACTCTTTCTCTCTCACACATACTCATTCACTCTCTCACACATACTCTCTCCTAACAGGTCCCTTAAAAACATAATTACCATTATGTTGCTGGCGCCCATTTCATTTCTTTCAGAAATAGGCCTTTTTTACTAGTGTATATATAATATAGAAGGAAAGATATATTAGTATGGCAAAGCAATAAGGAAAACTTAGCAGCAAGACTTATCAGTACATGGTAGAACAGTAAGGTAACAGTATCAGTGCGACTAATAATTATTCCTCAGACATAACTACCGGTGTAGGGGAGGGGAGAAGAGAGGAAATTGTGTCCATTGAGGGGAAGGGAAGGGAAGAAAGAAGAGAGGAGATTGTATGGGAATTTCTGAAGTTCTATCCTAGCCACAGAACACCCCTGCACAAAACCTACCTGCGACTCATGAATACGAGAAGGCAGCATACGACCCAGGGGCGTAGCCATGGGTGGGCCCGGGTGGGCCTGGGCCCATCCAATTGTCAGGCCCGCCCAGCAGCAGTGTTTCTTCCTGCACAGCGATTCCGGTCGCAGGCTGGGCTCGCAGCGATTCCCACATGCTGCCTGCCGGCTGCCGCTCAACAATCTCCTTGCAGCTACTAAGCGCTAACCCGGAAGCCTCTGCAGAGGCTTCCGGGTTAGCGCTTAGTAGCTGCAAGGAGATTGTTGAGCGGCAGCCGGCAGGCAGCGTGTGGGAATCTCTGCGAGCCGAGCCTGCGACTGGAATCGCTGCTGGGCGGGCCTGCAAGGAGGGTGAGGGAAGATGGGGTGAAAGTTGCTGCACGGGGGAAGGGATGATGGGGAAAAGATGTTGCACGGGGGAGGGAAGACGGGGACAGCAGCTGCACAGGGGAGAGGGAAGATGGAAGGAAAGATGCTGCGCAAGGAGGAGGGAAGATGGAAAGATGAGACACGGTGGGTGGGGGAGATGCTGCCCGGGGAAGAAGGGAGAGATGCAGCAAAGGGGTGGAGGGGTGAGGAAGGGAAAAGTCTTGGCTGCATATGAGGTGGAGGAGAGGGAGACATGCTGTATAGAGAGGGGATAGGTGGTGAGAAGGGGAGAAATTTTGAACTTAGGGGTGGAGAGGAAGGAGAAATGGTGGGCATATAGGGGTGGAGGGAAGGGAGAAATGTTAGAAATGATGGTAGAGGGGAGGAAGGGAGAGATGCTGCATGGGAAGGGGAGAGAGATGTTGGACCAGAACACAAGGGAGAGGGAAAGAGAAATGTTGGACATGATGGTAGAGGGGAGGAAGGTAGAGATGCTGTATGGAAAGGGGAGAGAGATGTTGGACCCAGAACACAAAGGAGAGGGAGAAAGAGATGGTGGACAGTGGGAATGAGAGGGGGAGATAGACATGAGGGAGGGAGAGGTACACTGTAGGTGGTGAGGGGGGGAAATGCTGGGCCACGGGGGAGAGGACAGGAATGAAGAGAGAAGGGGCAGGGTGGGTTGGGGAGGGGATCAGATGCTGGTTAGAAGGGTGGAGGGAGGAAGACGATGGGAATGGTGGAACCCTGTGGGAGAGGCCAAGACGGGGAGGAGGGGGTGGGAAGGAAATGAATGAGAGTGATTACAGAGGGTAGAAATATGGTAATGGGAAGTAGATTAAAGATAAAAGAGAAAGTAGAGATGAGGAGGAGTAAGATGGGGAATGGGAGAGCTAGTGGGTGAAAGAAGAAGATGGAAATTTGATAGGTAGTTGAAAAGTAAAAAGGAGACGAAGAAGGGTGAGAGAGAGGCAGAAAAGAGCTAAAAAGGAATGATCAATATGTCAGAGGCAGGAATAGTGAGGGAACAGACAGGAGAGAGGAGAAAAGACAAATGGACTGCAGCCGCTTGAAGAAGAATTAGCAGACAACAGAGAGGAAAGCAGAAAAGAGAAATTGGAACCAGCAAGATGGAAAAATAAAATGTCCAGACAACAAAGGTAGAAACAAAGCATTTTATTTTGAATGATTTAAATGGAATATGTTAGCTTTTTGGAAATGTGCATAGCAAATGTCTTTGTATTGTGTTCTGTAGAAAAGGAAATGCATCTCTGTTTTATGTCTCCAGTGTTGCAGTAATGCTATGTTTAACTTCTTGGGGTTCCTTTTCAATTTTGATCTAAATATTTTTATTTCTAATTTGTGATCCCTTGTTCTGTATTTGGTGAGGGTCTGTTGGTGTGATAGTAATTTAAAGATAAAGTATCCCAAAAATAAGCTCTGGTAACCCCAAACTCAAGTCAATAAATAACCAGAGTGTAGCTTGGAAGGAGAGGATGAAAGTAGAAGATATACCAAAAGATAAAAAAGCTCTTATAAGAATACAAAATGTATTTTATGATAAAGTGGAGAAATCTCAGAGTTATGACTCACCCAAATGAGACAACACCATAATGATATGTGCCTCTAGGGGTGGATAAGCTTCTCAATCATAGACTTTCTCCACTATTATTTATTTTTTATTTGTGAGCAAACACCCACATGTGCTCATACTGTGTTTTAAAATATCTCAATAAATTTTCTCATCCGCTCCTTAGTGGCGTTCCTAGGGGGGGCGGTGGGTGCGGTCCGCCCCGGGTGCACGCTGCTGGGGGGGTGCCGCGTGCCTGTCTGCTCCGCTCGTTCTGTGCTCCCTCTGCCCCGGAAAAGGTTACTTCCTGTTCCGGGGCAGAGGGAGCATGGATTGAGCGAAGCAGACAGGTGCGCGGCACCCCCCAGCAGGTAAAAATGCACCCGGGGAGGGGGTGTCCTTTCGCCGGGGGGGGGGGGGGAAGGTGTGTCCTTTCGCGGGGGGGGGGGTGGCCTTTTGCCAGGGGGGGGGGTGCTGCACCCGGGGGGGGGGGGGCCTTTCGCCAGGGGGGGGTGCTGCACCTGGGGGGGGGGGCACATCGGCAATCCGCCCCGGGTGTCAGCCACCCTAAGAACGCCACTGCCGCTCCTTCCAATGTCATAGCACCTAAACAATTACCAAACAGCTATCATGGGGAATCTCTCTCCTCTGTTTGCTTTCGATGTCCCATATGTTATAAGACTGTTTTGTGCTACGTTGCCATAGTATTAATTAATCAATATAATACATATAAACTTTTTAGGCACTTAGCTTGTACTTCAGTGGTCCATTGCTAAATCGCCTGTTGTTCTCATCTCATTTCATCTAGTCAGGGCCAGTCTTAGCAAGTGCGGGGCCCTATGCAGACCAATTTGGTGGGGCCCCATCCTAGCCCCGCCCCACCATAGCTCTGCCCCACCCTAGCTCTGCCCCCACCCTAGCTCCGCCCCATTGATAAGATTGTTTCATTTTTAGAACATTTTTATTTATGAAATTTCAAATAAAGATAAATGAAGCTAAACTTGTACAAAAAAACTGATTGAAATAATCAGCACAATGCTATCATGAAACCTCCCCTCCCCAGAAATTGGAACTACAATTAGTAGTTCCAATTCTCATAACAAAGGAGAATAAAGGAAAAATATTAAGAAAAGATTCAGTACTTTCAAATTCCCCTATTACTCTGTAACCCATATATGCAATAAAATAAAAATGAAATGAAAAGATATACAATAAAATAAAGTGATGTGTAAAATATAATGTGCAATATAAAAACATATAGACCACCAAGGTATTAAAATTGTTTTAAAATATATAACACAACTCTCTGACTCAAGAAGACTCCAACTCTGTCTGTTATCCATAATTGTCTGACAACACACAGAAAAAAAATAAGTAAAAATAAAATAGTCACAATTAATACCTTATACACCAATATACCAGCCACACGGAAAATGCAGAGTCAACAATATGAAGCTAGCAAGGGATCATAATATCACAATTCTCATGTAGAGCCACAAAACACCCTTTTAGAGGTAGTGTGTCATGATTTAGGCTCTACACCCTTTCTGATGTTTGGTGCCACCTTAGGTAAGGCCAACACACAATCTCTCCACTGCAAAACACTATACAAAAACTTGTGCAAAAACAAACTCATAACCTTACCAAACCATAACAGCACTAATTCCAAGGACAGGACGAGCTACAACCTTATGCGTGGCGTGGAAAGGCAACTGTAATTACACCGGGCTCTAAAACACCAGTGCACTACCTAGTGAAAAACAAAAAGGGCTGCAAACTATACGCTAGCAGAATACTGCACCTTCCTTCATCTCACCTGAAAAACACATGAAGGCAAAATACTGAACTGGAAAGTTACCTCAAGAAGTCAGACTCAGCATGCAAGCAATACTACAAAAATTGAAACGTACATGAAAAATATCACAGATGCACATTTCCAAAAACTGACATATTCCAATTAATAAATCCTGAATAAAATAGTTTTTTCTACCTTTGTTGTCTGGTGACTTTGTTTTTCCGATCATGCTGGCTCAGTATCCGATTGTGCTGCTATCTGTCCTCTTAACTCTGTTTCCAGGGCTTTCTTTCCATTTATTTCTTTACTTTCCACCTTTCTTCTTCATTTCTTGCCCTACATCCGTAAGTAAAATCTGGGTCCTGCGCAGACTTGAGTGTCCAGTGGATCCAGCTTCTGCCTATTTTCTATATCCATGTGCACTTTTTCTCCTCTCTTTCTTTTCCCTCACCTCATCTCCTTCCTCAGTCTTCCCTCACCTCCATCCATGTCCAGCATTTCTTCTCTCTCCTCTATCCACCCATGTCCAGCGACCCTCCTGTCCCCCCTGCCATCCATCTATGTCCAG
Source organism: Microcaecilia unicolor (assembly GCF_901765095.1). Classification (NCBI taxonomy): domain Eukaryota; kingdom Metazoa; phylum Chordata; class Amphibia; order Gymnophiona; family Siphonopidae; genus Microcaecilia; species Microcaecilia unicolor. The sequence continues at coordinate 343,041,364 of NC_044032.1, read as the reverse complement.
CAACCCCCCCCGTCCCCTCTGCCCTCCCCTGCCATCCACCCATGTCCAGCGACCCTCCTGTCCTCCCTGCCATCCACCTATGTCCAGAAACCTCCCTCCCCTGCCATCCACCCATGTCCAGCGACCCTCCTGTCCTCCCTGCCCTCCCCTCCCCTGCCATCCACCTATGTCCAGAAACCCTCCTCCCATGTCCAGTAACCCTCCTGTCCTCCCTGCCCGTCCTTGCCATCACCTATGTCCAGAAACCCCCTCCCCTGCCATCCACCCATGTCCAGTGACACTCCTGTCCTTCCTGCCCTTCCCTGCCATCCACCTATGTCCAGAAATCCCCTCTGTCCCCCTGCCCTCCACCCATGTCCAGCGACTCTCTTCGTTCCCCTGCTCCCTCTCCCTCCAGCCATCTGAGCCCCCCTCCCGTCTGAGCCCCCTCCCCGACCCGCCAAACGACCCTCTTCTGCCACCCGACCCGGCCGGCACCTGACCCAGCATTTTTAAAAAATCTACAAGCGGTGGTGCGGTGCCTCTCGTTTGAGAATAAAAGAAGAAAAATCGCTTCGTCCGTCAGCCGGCCTTCCCTCATGTCCCACCCTTGCGGAAGTTACATCAGAGGGCGGGACACAGTGAGGGAAGGCCGGCCAACGGACGAAGCGATTTTTCTTCTTTTATTCTCAGACGCGAGGCACCGCACCACCGCTTGTAAATTTGTTTTAAATGCTGGGTCAGGTGCCGGCCGGGTTGGTGACGGGTGGCAGAACTGGGTCGTCTAGCGGCATGGATGCGGATGCGTTCGTGACGTGAGGCGAGCAGCGGCGGTCCGGCGGCGGAGGTTGGAGGCGCGAGGCAGAGCGGGGCCCCCTTAGGCGCGGGGCCCTATGCGGCCGCCTTGGTTGCCTCTGCCTAAGACCGGCCCTGCATCTAGTAAAGCTTCACCACCTCTTCTCCTTGTTAAGTGTACTGCACGAGAGCCCACTTGATAGTCTCAGTTCTAGGGCATTCTCACGCAATGCAATGTCCCACTGTGTGGTTCTCTTTTCCACGATCCGCCATAAAGATCATATATTTCTCTTTTCCACAATCCACCTCATAAAGTTCGACTCTGCAGGGTTTCGTGTTCACTTCTTCAGGAACTCCAAATGTGTTTTCTCAATTTATAATTGAAAATAAACCGTGCCTCTCTTGGATCGGTGCTCTGCTTCTGTCAAGCACTGATTCTGTTTAAAATGTTCCCGGGCAGGAAATGATGTCATACTCGGACTCCACCTCTAACTGAGGATTTAATTGTCAGGAAATGCACAAAAATAATCAAATGATGGTATTCCATTCAATAAAATCATTTAGTCCATTAGGAATCAGCGTATCTAATTCAAAAATCAAAAATTGTTCCCTCCAATTTAGTATATGTGCCAAATCTCCTCCTCTGGGTGGACACACTACTTGATCAATGATTAACCATTTCAATTGAATAAACTGATGACCAAAATTCACGCAATGAGTTACCAATGGAGCAGTCAGCACCTGATGATGTAATCTGCTCTAGTGCTCTGTCAAATGGATTTTTACCTGTCTCTGAGTCCGCCCCACATACCATAAGTTGCAGGGACATATAATCCCATAAATTACGTAAGTGGATTCGCATGTGGTATTGGTTCTGTATTGATATAACTTATCGATCTGTTTTGGATGTCGCCATTCCGTTCCTTGTGTGATAGTAATGGCAGGTGGGCCCAAGCAGGTCTAACACCAGTCCTAACCCTTGCTGTATAGCTGGTGAGGATTCCCAGACATCCCCAGCTAAGGACTTCCTCCAAAGGCGGACAGAACTCCCTTCTACCAAGCTCTGGCAATAGCATCCTTGAGCCATCGACAGCTAAGCATGTGTGGGGTGCTGGCATCAGTGGCTTAGGGTCATTGCTGCTGCCTGCCAAGCTTGGTAAAAGAGAGTTCTGGCCACCTTCAGAGAAAGTCTTCAGTTGACTGAGCTTGAGGATCCTCATTAGCTAAAGTATTTATATTTTGAGGTGGAGGTAGGGTGGAGCAGAAAACATTTTGTGCCCACCAACTTTGGGCTCAGTCCACCCAGAACTGGCTGTCTGGCTACGCCACTGTCTGAGACCTGGTGGAAGGAGGAATAACCAGTGGGACACTGTCATACCAGGGTACAAATTATATCGTAGTGATAGGGTAGATCGAATTGGTGGAGGGGGGTAGCATTGTATATTAAGGAGAGCCTTGAATCAAATAGATTGAAAATTCTGCAGGAAACAAAACATTTCTTGGAATCACTATGGATTGAAATTCCATGTGTAAAGGAGAAAAGGATAGTGATAGGAGTGTACTACCGTCCGCCTGGCCAGGATGAACAGACGGATGCAGAAATGATAAACGAAATTAGGGACGCAAACCAACTGGGCAACACAATAATAATGGGTGATTTCAGTTACCCCGATATTGACTGGGTAAATGTAACATCGGGGCATGCTAGGGAGGTAAAATTCCTTGACTAAATCAAGGACTTCTTTATGGAGCAGCTGGTACAGGAGCCGACAAGAGAAGGAAAAATTCTAGACCTAGTCCTTAGTGAAACGCATGATCTGGTGCGGGAGGTAATGGTGCTGGGGCCGCTTGATAACCGTGATCACAATATGATCGGATTTGATATTAGCTTTGAAGTAAGTATACATAGGAAATCAAATACGTTAGCATTTAACTTTAAAAAAGGAGACTATGATAAAATGAGAAGAATGGTGAAAAAAAACTTAGAGGAGCGGCAGTGAGGGTCAAAAATTTACATCAGGCATGGATGCTGTTCAAAAACACCAACCTCGAAGCCCAGGCCAAATATATTCCGCGTATCAAAAAAGGAGGACAAAAGACCAAACGACAGCCAGCATGGTTAAAAAGTGGGGTGAAGGAATCTATTAGAGCTAAAAGAAAATCCTTCAGAAAATGGAAGAAGGAACTGACTGAAAATGATAAGAAACAGTATAAGGAATGTCAAGTCAAATGCAAAGCGCTGATAAAGAAGGCTAATAAGAGGGACTTCGAAAAAAAGATTGCATTGGAGGCAAAAACACATAGTAAATTTTTTAAAGGTATATTTATTTATTTTTTTTGTTACATTTGTATCCCACATTTTCCTACCTATTTGCAGGCTCAATGTGGCTTACATAGTACCTTAAAAGCGTTCGCCAAGTCCAGTAGAGAAACAAATACAAGGCGCTGTTGTGGTCGAATAAAGGTACATGTGTTTTGGATACAATGGGGATCGAGGAGAGGAAGGTTATATATAATGTCCATTACGAGCTTTGCTTTTGCTGTGTTGCAGAGTGTAGGTATTTATGTTGGGTCAGTGGGATATGCCTTTTTGAACAGGTAGGTTTTTAATGATTTCCTGAAGTTCAGGTGGTCGTAGGTTTTTTTTTTTTTTCTTCAACTGTCTGATCAGATTGATATGTTAAGTTTACTACTGTTGTCATCTTTTTAACACCAAATGCATTTCTGTAACCTGGAATGGCGTTGCCATTACAGGTATTGTAAGCCACATTGAGCCTGCAAATAGGTGGGAAAATGTGGGATACAAGTGCAATGAATAAATAAAATGATTTCCTGAAGTTCAGGTGGTCGTAGGTTGTTTTCACAGCTTTTGGCAGTGCATTCCATAATTGTGTGCTTATGTAGGAGAAGCTGGATGCATAGGTTGCTTTGTATTTAAGTCCTTTGCAGTTTGGGTAGTGGAGGTTTAGATATGTTTGAGATGATCTGGTTATGTTTCTGACTGGTAGGTCTATGAGGTCTGTCATGTATCCTGGGACTTGACCGTAGATGATTTTGTGGACCAGGATGCAGATTTTGAAAGTAATACGTTCTTTGATTGGAAGCCAGTACAGTTTTTCTCGGAGGGGTTTGGCACTTTCGAATAACGATTTGCCAAATATCATCTTGGCTGCTGTGTTTTGAGCGGTCTGGAGTTTCTTTGTGAGTTGTTCTTTGCATCCCATGTAGATTCCGTTGCAGTAGTCTGCGTGACTTAGTACCATTGATTGTATTAGGTTATGAAATATTTCCCTCGGGAAGAAAGGTTTTACGTGTTTAAGTTTCCACATTGAGTGGAACATTTTCTTTGTTTTGAAGTTCACTTGGCTTTCGAATGTGAGGTTGCGGTCGATTGTTACACCGAGTATTTTTAGGCTGTCTGAGATAGGGACGGTGTGTTCTGGGGTAATTAAGGTTGTGGGTTTGTATGTATTGTGTTCAGATGAGAGGATGAGACAATGTGTTTTTTCAGTATTCAATTTCAGTTGGAAAGAGTTTGCTTATGAATCCATGGTATTCAAACCAGTGGCGTAGCCACAGGTGGGCCTGGGTGGGCCGGGGCCCACCCACTTAGGGCTCAGGCCCACCCAGCAGTAGCACACGTTTAGTGGTAGCTGGTGGGATCCCAAGCTCAGCCAGCTGAAGACTTCCTCCTGATGGTAACGAAAATGCTACTCTCCATGATACCTGCACCTGCGTATGTTCAGTTTTCAGCGCATGCCTGCTGCAGACTGCCAAGGTGGAAAGAAGAGTTTTCCCACCAGCTGAGATATTTTTTGGATGGTGGTTGGGGGGGGGGGGGGGGAGAGAACAATTGGTGCCCACCCAGTTCTTCCTTAGGCCCACCCAAAATCTGATGTCTGGCTACGACCCTGATTCAAACCAAGTTTGATTTCGTTGTTGATTTCTGATAGATGATGTCTGAAGGGAATGTATATTGTGACATCGTCTGTGTAGATGAACGGGTTGAGGCCTTGCTTTGATAAGGACTTGGCCAGTGGGATCATCATTATGTTGAAAAGTATTGGTGAAAGTGGTGATCCTTGAGGTACTGCACAGTCTGCTTTCCAAGGTGGTGATATGTTTAAAAGCAGGAAGCCGGCAAAAGAATTGGTTGGACCGCTAGATGACCAAGGAGTAAAAGAGGCGATCAGGGAAGACAAAGCTTTAGCGGAGAGATTAAATGAATTCTTTGCTTCAGTCTTCACCGAGGAAGATTTGGGTGGGATACCAGTGCCAGAAATGGTAGTTGAAGCTGACGAGTTGGAGAAACTGAATGAATTCTCTATAAGCCTGGAGGATGTAATGGGGCAGTTCTACAAACTGAAGAGTAGCAAATTTTCTGGACCAGATGGTATTCATCCCAGAGTACTGATAGAACTGAAAAATGAACTTACGGAGCTATTATTAGTAATATGTAATTTATCCTTAAAATCGAGCGTGGTATTGGAAGATTGGAGGGCGGCCAATGTAACGCCGATTTTTAAAAAAGGTTCCAGAGGAGATCTGGGAAATTATAGACCAGTGAGTCTGATGTCGGTGCCAGGCAAAATGGTAGAGACTAAAAAAATAGAATTACAGAACATATTCAAAAGCATGGATTAATGAGACAAAGTCAACATGGTTTTTATTTATTTTTTGTTACATTTGTACCCCGCGCTTTCCCACTCATGGCAGGCTCAATGTGGCTTACATATACAGGTACTTATTTGTACCTGGGGCAATGGAGGGTTAAGTGACTTGCCCAGAGTCACAAGGAGCTGCCTGTGCCTGAAGTGGGAATCAAACTCAGTTCCCCAGGACCAGAGTCCACCACCCTAACCACTAGGCCACTCCTCCACTCCACTTGTGAAGGGAAATCTTGCCTCACCAATCCACTACATTTCTTTGAAGGGGTGAACAAACATGTGGATAAAGGGGAGCCGGTTAATATTGTGTATCTGGATTCTCAGAAGGTGTTTGAGAAAGTACCTCATGAAAGACTCCAGAGGAAATTGGAGAGTCATGGGATAGGAAGTAGTGTCCTATTGTGGATTAAAAACTGGTTAAATGTTAGAAAACAGAGAGTAGGGTTAAATGGTCAGTATTCTCAATGGAGAAAGGTAGTTAATGGGGTTCCCCAGGGGTCTGTGCTGGGACTGCTGCTTTTTAACATATTTGTAAATGACCTAGAGATGGGAGTAACTAGTGAGGTAATTAAATTTGTTGATGACACAAAGTTATTCAAAGTCGTTAAATCGCGGGAGGATTGTGAAAAATTAAAAGAAGACCTTATGAGACTGGGCGACTAAATGACAGATGACATTTAATGTGAGCAAGTGCAAAGTGATGCATGTGGGAAACAGGAACCCGAATTATTGCTATGTCATTCAAGGTTCCACGTTAGGAGTCACCAACCAAGCAAGGCATCTAGGTGTTGTCGTTGGTGATACGTTGAAACCTTCTGCTCAGTGTGCTGCTGCGGCTAAGAAAGCAAATAGAATGTTAGGTATTATTAGGAAAGGAATGGAAAACGAAAATGAGGACATTATAATGCCTTTGTATCGCTCCATGGTGCGACTGCACCTCGAATATTGTGTTCAGTTCTGGTCGCCGCAACTCAAAGAAGATATAGTGGAATTAGAAAAGGTGCAGAGAAGGGTGACGAAAATGATAAAGTGGATGGGACGACTCCCTACGAGGAAAGGCTAAAGCAGCTAGGGCTCTTTAGCTTGGAGAAAAGGTGGCTGAGGGGAGCTATGATAGAGGTCTATAAAATAATGAGTGGAGTTGAATGGGTAGATGTGAAGCATCTGTTTATGCTTTCCAAAAATACTAGGACTAGGGGGCATGTGATGAAGCTACAAAATAGTAAATTTAAAATGAATTGGAGAAAATATTTCTTTACTCTACGTGTAATTAAACTCTGGAATTTGTTGCCAGAGAATGTGGTAAAGGCGGTTGTGCTTAGCAGAGTTTAAAAAAGGTTTGGACGGCTTCCTAAAGGAAAAGTCCATAGACCATTATTAAATTGGAATTGGGGAAAATCCACTATTTCTGGGATAATCAGTATAAAATGTTTAGTACTTTTTTGGGCTCTTGCCAGGTATTTATGACCTGGATTGGCCACTGTTGGAAACAGGATGCTGGGCTTGATGGACCTTTGGTCTGTCCCAGTATGGCAATACTTATGCAGGTTTGTAGAATTCTCTATTAAAGCCATTGGGGCCGGGAACTGTACAGCCCTTAACCCCCCCCCCCCCACCCTCTTTTTTTCTGTCTGAACTTCCAACTTATTGATTGGTGTATTCAAGGCCTCCAGTTGTTCTGATGAGAAATGCAGCAGACAACAGTCCTCCAAATATTGATAAGGATTTTGTAGGCTTCCTGGCTCCCTATAATTTATCAGTGCACTCATCCCCCTCCCTGCCCCATACGCACAGTGATACCCCCAGTTCCATTGCCCCATGAACTTCCAATGTCTCCTCTCCACTGCCCCCCTCCCCATGAACATAACCATCCCCTATTCTCAGAAGGGCTAAGCAGTATCATAATGCAGTTCACAATGATGCTTCAAGTCGCAACACCTGTCTTTTCCTTTACGGACGCTAGTCAGAGGCTGTCATGATGGCTTCTAATCAAAGACCCTACTTTCTGTTTCCACAAACTGCTCCTGAAATGTTTCTGCCAAGGAAGGCACCCGCTCTAACTTTAAGGAATAAGACAGTGGAGACGACAACAGGCAACAAGTTCTTTATTGTTAAAAAAAAATCACTGGACTCGACAGAGGCTGTGTTTTGGCTTTAGTGCCTGCATGAGGAGTCTGACCTTCATAACATAAGCTTATTCTGTAGAATGAGTATGTAATGGCATAAACGCACCTCACAGCAGAAAAAAAGTGATATCTGTCCTGCCTGCCAAAGAAAACAAAGTGATGCACCACTGAAGCAGATTTATGCACTGCGTATTAATCAGTGAAACCTTCTGGCCATAATTGTGTAATTATGGTTGGGGAACACAGACTAGTTTGCAGCGTGCAGCACCATCAAATCTCAGAAAAAAATATATGTCAGAATGATAACACATAACATTATACTGATGACAAACTAGTCTGTGTTCCCCAACCAAAATGAACACATTCAATCAGATCATGCTAGAAAAATTAATTAAGTCACCAGTCAATTTGTTTATTTAGCCCATTTGGAACAACGCAAAAAAGGTTTTAAAAAATCCAGCATCTCTTTCTGGATAAGAACAAAATCTGGATTTCCACCTCTTGGGGAAGTATAAACCACTTCCACTGCTGCAAAACATAAATCATTGAAAGCATAAACAGCGTGAAACCATTGGAGTATTCAAATCCAGGTGCTGTAGATAACTATGGTGTTCAATTATTGGGGTTTTCAAAGGTCTTCTAGTTTTTCCAATATACACCAATTTACATGGACACCAGACTGCATAAATCACCTGAGATGCCTGATGTTTGGTGAAATCTTTTAAGCAATCTTACGACCAGTTAGCATCAAAAATATCTTGAAAAAGAAGAACTGCAGAGATTTCAAGGAAAATGTCCCTTTGATGCTGCAAGTACAAACTTGCCATGTGGCCATTTCCTGGGGGAGCACTGTATGGAGCTCCGCTGTGAACCGGTCCGAGGATCGTTTCTTCGGCGCTCCCGCTGCAGTGCGATCCCCCAGGAGAACCAGGTTGGCTTGACGCTGTGGCCACTGCTGCCCAGGGCCGAGTTTGCCGACTCCGGGAGCCGCGTTGTGGACGGGTCCTAGGATCGGCTCTCCATCGCTCCCGCTGCGGTGCGAGGGCCCAGGGTGTGAGGCGGCCTCACACTGACAGCCGCCCAGGCGCTGACTTCACCGAGTCCGGGAGCTCGCCCACGGCCATCGCGCTCCCCGGCAGGAACTGCCCGGGACTGAGTCGGGTCAGAGCGCCGGGTGACCCAGGTAGAGAGAAGGGATCTCGCCCGCGGCTTAGTGGCCCGAGCCCGACCTTGTGGCGCGAACCCGGACCGAACGACGTGGAGCACGGGCGGTGTAGTAGTAGTACTATTTTGGAGGTGGTAAGGGCTCCCTCGCTAACCCGGTGGTAAAAATCAGACAAATCTATGGTGGCACCAGAAATGGTGCACACTGGGCAGATTAGCAGGGGCATGAGGTTGAAGGGGGGCAGACTCAAGAAAAATGTCAGGATGTATTTTTTCCTGGAGAGAGTGGTGGATACTTGGAATGCCCTCCCGCTGGAGGTGGTGGAGATGAAAACGGTAACGGAATTCAAAAATGTGTGGGATAAACATAAAGGAATCCTGTTCGGAAGGAATGGATCCTCAGAAGCTTAGTGGAGATTAGGTGGCAGCACCGATGGTTGGGAGGCGGGGCTAGTAACTGGGCAGACTTCTACGGTCTGTGTCCTGAAAATGGCAGATACAAATCAAGGTCAGGTATACATATAAAGTAGCGCATATGAGTTTCTTCTTGGGCAGACTGGATGGACCGTACAGGTGTTTTTCTGCTGTCACCTACTATGTTACTATGTTACAAACATGCAGTATGTGTACCGTTGCTTTGCAAAAGGGCTCCCAAATGTGAAGACCAGGATACAAGTGCTGGGGTGACCTCTACTGGTGACAGTACATAAATGCATTGTAGTACTGCCTGAAGGTCCATGAAATCCAGTATTCAGCAGAGGCCAATCCAGGTCACAAGTACCTGGCAGGATCCTAAAACAATAATAGATTCCATGCTGCTTATCCGAGGAATAAGCACTGGATTTTTCCAACATCCATCTAATAACCAGCTTTTTCTTACAGGAATTTGTCCAAACCTTTTTATGTTAAATCTTTTTTTATTAAAGAAATCCGTATGTAAGCAAAACATAATACAATGTCAAGATTTATAACTGTTGAACAATTCCAGTTTCTATTTTCTTCCCCTCCCTACTGTATCCCTTTGCCCCCCAATCACAATTTCGCATACAATTCCAAATCTAGCTCAATCCCACCCAGTCCCCAACCCCACACCCCCCTCCCAATACCAGAGGGACACACATCTCCCTCCTTCTGCCACCTCAGAGGGCCTGGGCTTTTATGACCCTCCAGAGCCACCAGAGAGGAAATGACAGAGGAAAATTCCCTACTCCTCCTCCCTCCCAACCTCCTGCTTCTTGACAGCTACTTAAGCTGGATATGAATTTCTAAGGAGATGAACCTATCGTAATATATTTAAAATAAGACTCCTACCCAAGTATGGGTTCCAGAGCTTCAAAAATTGGGCTTTGCATTTATAAGATCCCTTTGCCTCCCATGCTTCCCAAGATAGCAGATTGCACCAGTGCCAAAATGCAGGCAGGATATCTGAAGTTCAGGACTGCAAGATGCACTTTTGTGCCAATAGGCACAACTTCTGAAACAACAGAGTACCTTCCACTAGGGAACCCCTGAGGGACCCAGGACAATCCCATACCAACTGGACCAGGGTGCCCTCAATTCGACAGTGAAAAAGTGAGGCCAGATAATCAGTGTCCCAGCACCAAAAACACTTTACTGCCACGCAGCCCCAAAAAGCATGATAAAAAGTGTTATCCAACACCTTACATTTAGGACAACATATAAGTGAGGGCAAACCCCCCGCACAAAACATTTGAACTTGAGTAAAATAAGCTCAGAGTAGGACTCGAACACTCTCCATAGTTGGCATTGCTAGGAAGCTGCGGAATACCCTTAATAGAAGAAAGTAGATCCCATGAGTCTAAATTCACCCCTCGCTCCCATCTATCTTTAATCCGTTCTGATCCCCTAGGTCTCTCAAACCTCCACAAAGCCGTATGGATCCCAGAGATAGTAGTTGTACTGTCCAAGATGGCGTCAGAAAAAGTACGCATACTGACTCCAGTGCGAAGACTCCGTATTTAAGAACCAGATGTAATGTTTTAGCTGGCAATGTGCAAATCTGCTCCCCATTGAATACCCCCCTGACTTTTTGAAGAGCCAGAGACTTAAGGTCTCCTGCCGCATCCATAACATGTTCCAGGCTCCCAATGCCCAACCTCTCCCATCTTATTTTCCAATCCGGACTGAAAAGTGAGGTTGCCTCGCAGAGAAAGCAAATCGGTGATTTGTGAGTCGTCTCCCAGGCCCCTCATTAATATTCGCCACAGCTCCCTCAAAGGGCCTAAAAGCACGCTAGTCCTCAGGTGACTAGGAATCAGAGACCGATAGGCATGCAGCAGTGAGAGCAAATTATAAGGGACAAAATAAGCTGTCTCGAGACCCAAGAGAGTAAAACAACAGTGAGAATAAAGCCAATCCCGGACGTTCTGCAGCAAGCAAGCAATATTATAGAACTTCAAATTGGGCAGGCCCATCCCCCCCCTGAGCCCGGTTACCCATCAGATACTGGTAGTGCAGTTTTGGATTCTTTTTGGCCCAACAAAAACCCTGAGTCAACCAGTTAAACTGCCGTATATCTTACTGCAACAAGAGCAGCGGCAGAGTTTGAAGCAAGTACAGCCATGTAGGTAGTACCACCATCCGAAATAGACTAATGCGCCCTGCTAAAGAAAAAGGTAGCGCTCAGTTTTGATCATCATTCAATTCACATTAAGGTGGTATAAATCTGCCACATTAGACGAAAGAAGAATATCTAAATACTTAACTGTTCTGCCCACTGCAGCAGAACCTTACCAGGCCAGAGAAGTTTGACAACTGGCGTTGAAGCCAAAGCGTCTGATTTGTCCAGATTCAAATGGAAGCCCGTAAAATCTCCAAGTTCACCAAAAGTGAGCCCAAAGAGCCCTGGGGTTCCATTAGAAGCATTAGTGTATCATCAGTGAAAGCTGCCTCTTTGAAGGTTTCCATGCCAATAGCGACCCCCCCCGAATGTCAGGATTAGAATTAATATCACGAATAAGGGGATCTAAAGATAAGACAAAGAGAAGAGGTGACAGTGGACAACCCTACCGAGTCTCAAAAAAAATCGCTAGAGATTTGCCCATTTTCCATTATACATGCCTGAGGAGAAGAGTACAGTGCCCTGACCGCTGACACGAACCATCCTGCTAAGCCATAGGCTCCCAAAGCGGCAAATAAAAAAATCCCACTGGACCCGGTCAAAGGCCTTCTTGGCATCGAAGCTGACTAGTAGAGAAGGCATCCTACGAGTAGTCACAATCTATAAGGAAGCCAGTATGCACCTAAGGTTTTTAGCCACAGAACGCCCCTGCACAAAACATACCTGTGACTCATGAATACAAGAAGGCAGCACACAACCCAATCGGTTATCCAGAATCTTTGCGAAAAGTTTCACGTTGTGATTTAAAAGCAAGATTGGTTTATACGACACAAGCAAAGTAGGGTGCCAATCTGGTTTAGGTAAAACTATAATTTGTGCTAAGTTCAAATGATCAGGTGAGGATTCTGCATCCACCCAGGCACTGAACAAATTAGTCAAGGGTGTAACAATGGCGTCGCCCATTAGTTTGTAAAACTCGGCCCGAAGACCATCAGGGCCCGGGGTCTTACCCAGTGGGCTACGACTAATTGCCCAGTGGACTTCATCTAATTTAAGAGATCACAGTCCGATTGCGAAAGGTGAGGAAGATCTAAATCTTCCAAATAAAGGTGACCCGGTAAGCCATCAGGTGGAGTATATAAGGTTTGATAAAAGGCTTTGAAAATATCACAGATGGCCCTATCAGTGTGAACTAACTTCCCCGAGATGTCCTTGAGAGTAATGATTGACCTGGAAGCCTGCTTCCTGGCAATCAATTTAGCCAACAGCTTGCCATTCTTGTTGCCGTGTTTACACAACTGGTATCTATAAAAGGTTTGAGATTTGACAGAGCGGTCATGAATTAACGTGTTCAATTCTGTCTGCACCAACATTAACTCCTGCTTAAGGGCTGCACCTTGGTTAGCACCATAACGCCGACGCAAGACCAGCAAACGCCTCTCCAGCTGAAGCAGTTCTCTGTCTTTTACCGTCTTATGGTGGCTAGAGTAGTTAATGATGTTACCTCACAGGACTGCTTTAGCAGCCTCCCAAAAAAGGACCACATTGGCTTCAGAAGCCTGGCTAAATTGCTTATACTCATTCCAACATGCCAGCAGTTTCTTCTGGAATTTCACATCATGATATAAATAACTCGGAAAAGCCCAGGTACTAGGTAATCTCTCCGACTGAGCAAGTTGCCAATCCAGCCAAACAGCTGCGTAATCTGAGATTGCATTTGGGCCAATCTGGACATAAACGATGGATTGAGAGATCAACAGGTAATCAAACCGTGACTGTGTAGTGTGTGCACGGGACAGATGCGTATATTGAGAGAATGCAACACACACCACATGTCCAGCAGGTCCAACAATGTGCAAAAATTTGGCAATCCCTTTGCAGCCCAAGACTTCAAATGAGGAGAGGGGTGGGATTTATCAAGCTCTGGATACCAAACCATGTTAAAATCACCCCCCAGGAGCAAAGGAGCAGAGACTTCACCAGTAAGAACTCCCAAAAGACACCTGTAAAAAGCACTGTCCAATTGACTAGGACCATAAATATTGCCCACCAACACAGTTTGCCTCGCTATCAAGGCCTTGCAGAAAATAAAGTGCCCCCCCCCAAGATCTTTTGTAACATTGTGTATTTGAGTGACCAGCCCTTTTCTAAATAATATGGCCACTCCGCCCTTCTTGCCTACCGCTAGAGTTGCCACACACTCTCCCACCCACCATTTCACCAATTTGGTATGTTCCAAATCAGAGAGATGTGTTTCCTGAAGGAGAGCAATGTCTGCTCTGAATGCACTGAAGCTGCTGTAGAAACTTAGAGCACTTAATGGAGGAGTGAATACTCCCCCCCCCCCCCCCACACACACACATTCCAAGTGAAAATTTTACCATATTATAAACATTGCAACGTGAATCTCACAAAGTAACTATTATCTAGAGGAGAAAGAGGCTGTCCCAGCCCCCGGCCTCTCCCTCTTAATCCTGTAGAACAAAAAATATCACATAGTGCTACCATATACAGCCTATTAGTACCTAAAGCATGATAGTAATTCCCAACAGTATATCCAAAATCCCCAGTGACAACATACCCCAAATCCCTTACCAAAATCCCACCTAGCTTCCCTCACCCCCTACCCTCTTCCCCCAGGTTCAGGTTCCTAAACAGAACAAGTCACACCCCAACATCCCCCCCCCACCCATAACCCCCATAATCAGATATATAGTAATCCCCTAGACATACAAAGACTTCTACTCAAGAAGCCCAATTACAGGGTATACATTCCATACTGCAAACATCCCCAAGTGATCCCACACACACAATCAGCCACTGTCCAAACATATAATACAACTTCCCTCAGCAGAGACAACATGGGAGACACACTCAAGTGCAGTCCACCTCATTGCCATACAAAATAAACCTATAAAAAAAAAGGAAAACATTTAAAATAAATAAATGTGAAGTCAGTGTGTAAAGTCAGCCATCTAGACAGATTGATCTCCATCTTCTCTTCTCCTCTGACTTGTCACCAAAACCTCCAAGGCAACCAAAAAAGGACCTGCTTAGCTGCTCGAAATTACCACCTTAGCAATAGTCCCAACATAGGAACATCACTAACAGAAGATTCAAGTATGCAGTCTAAGTCAGTGATCTGGGCTCTTCCCACAGGAAGCCAATGGGTCCAGTTGACAGAGAAACATCTGAGCTTCCTCTACCCCATTGCTGCGCTGCCACTGACGCCAAGTAATCCTGGAAACACAGGACTTTGCGATTCTAATGGAGAAGTTCCTTCCCCCAACACAGGGCCTGCAGGATAGCTGTTTTGTGGGAGAAATTGAGATGGCGGCAGATAACTACACATGGCCTGGAGGATGCTGACTGCTGGAGACCGACTTGATGAGCCCGCTCCACTTGCAGCAGACCCAACGAAGCTGGAAACGATAACTGTTGCGGAAGTCAAGTCTCCAAGAATCCACGCAGCTCTCAGTCCTCCAGAGCTTCTGACAGACCCGCGAAGCAGAGGTTGTTCCGTCTGGATCTGTTTTCGAGATCCTCTAGCTTTTCTTCATAGGTAGCCAGCACTTTCTGCATGCGGGACTGCACATTTTCCACTTTTGTCACGCGGTCTTCTAACTCCCCAGTGCGCTGCTGGTACTTGCCAGATCATTACTAAGCCACTCCATATTACACTGGAGCTGTTCCAGTTTCGAGTCTGTTGGGCTTAAGCACTTATCCAGAATGGTTTCCATGTCCCCGGTCACCTTGGCAGCCACCTCCGCCACGGTCCGATCGCAGAACTTACAGGGCTAGCGGGTGTCACCATTTTGTCTTCTTGCGGTCTACAATCCAATTAAACAGCTCTCAAAACAATCAGCAACCTTAGCCTGATAAATGGGGCCGAAAAGTTGGGGTCAAAATTATTGCAAACAGCGGGATTTGTGAAGAGGTGGCAGGAGTAGATCAGTTAGCAGCCGCTCATGATCATAGCGCCACATGACCCCTGTCCAAACCTTTTTAAAAGAACTTCTAAGCTGATGGCTCTTACTACATTCTCTGGCATTCCAGAGCAAGTCTTAATTATAACAAATTCCAAACTTTAGATCAGGAAAATAAACGATGGGGCTCCTTTTCAAAGCAGTTAGACTTATAATGTTCCATAATAACCTATGGAACTTTCTAAGTCTAAGTGCTTTGAAAATACATCTCAAATATCACATTATAGGGCTCATTTTCAAAAGCAGGAAGCTGGCAAAAGAATCAGTTGGACTGCTAGATGACCAAGGAGTAAAAGGGGCTATCAGGGAAGACAAAGCCGTAGAGAGATTAAATGAATTCTTTGCTTCGGTCTTCACCGAGGAAGATTTGGGTAGGATACCGGTGCCAGAAATGGTATTCGAAGCTGATGAGTCGGAGAAACTGAATGAATTCTCTGTAAACCTGGAGGATGTAATGGGGCAGTTCTACAAACAAGAGTAGCAAATCTGGACCGGATGGTATTCATCCCAGAGTACTGATAGAACTGAAAAATGAACTTGCGGAGCTATTGTTAGAAATATGTAATTTATCCTTAAAATCGAGCGTGGTACTGGAAGATTGAAGGGTGGCCAATGTAATGCCGATTTTTTAAAAAAGGTTCCAGAGGAGATCCGGGAAATTATAGACTGGTGAGTCTGACGTCGCTGCTGGGCAAAATGGTAGAGACTATTATAAAGAACAAAATTACAGAGCATATTCAAAAGCATGGTTAATGAGACAAAGAGGGGCATAATCGAATGGCACCGGCCAAATCGATGGGCAGCCATCTTCGTGGCCGGCGCCATAAGCGGGCGGAGCCAAGCGTATTTTCAAAATACGCTTGGCGCCAGCCAAATCCCTCGCAGGGGTTAGATGAGATGGCCGACTCCGATTTTCAGCCATAATGGAAACCGGAGCCGGCCATCTCAAATCCGGCGAAATGTAAGGCATTTGGGCATGGGAGGAGCCAGCATTTCTAGTGCACTGGCCTCCCTGACATGTCATGACACCAACCGGGCACCCTAGAGGGCATTTTAAAAAATTAATAAAAAAAACAAAATCAGCTTCCAGGTGCATAGCACCCTTCCCTTGTGTGCTGAGCCCCCCCCAAAATCCCCCCCAAAACCCACTGCCCACAACTCTACACTATTACCATAGCCCTAAGGGGTGAAGGGGGGCACCTACATGTGGGTACAGTGGGTTTTGGGGGGCTTCCATTTACCAGCACAAGTGTAACAGGTAGGGGGGATGGGCCTGAGTCCACTTGCCTCAACTGCACTGCACCCACTACAAACTGCTCCAGGGACTTGCATATTGCTCTGAGGGAGCTGGGTATGACATTTGAGGCTGGCATACAGGCTGGAAAAAAATGTCTGATTTTTTTTGTGTGTGTGGGAGGGGGGTGGTGACCACTGGGAGAGTAAGGGGAGGTGATCCCCGCTTCTCTCTGGTGGTCATCTGGTCAGTTGGGGCACTTTTTTGGGACTTGGACCTAAAAAAAAAGGGTCCAAATAAAACAGACCAAATTCTCCTGACGGCCGGCTTTCTTTTTTCCATTATTGGGCGAAGCCGGCCATCTCAACGCACGCCCCTGTCCCGCCCATGTCCCACCTTCACTACCATGCCGACATGCCCCATTTCAACTTTTGCCTGCCCCGTGACGGAACGCAGTTGAAGCCGCCCAAAATCGGCTTCCGATTTGTGTCAGAAGATGGGCGGCGATCACTTTCGAAAATCAGCTGGAAAGTCAACTTGGATTTAGTGAAGGGAAATCTTGCCTCACCAATCTACTACATTTCTTTGAAGGGGTGAACAAACATGTGGATATTTTCAGAAGGTGTTTGACAAAGTACCTCATGAAAGACTCCAGAGGAAATTGGAGAGTCATGGGATAGGAGATAGTATTCTATTGTGGATTAAAAACTGGTTAAAAGATAGAAAACAGAGTAGGGTTAAATGGTCAGTATTCTCAATGAAGAAGGGTAGTTAATGGGGTTCCCCAGGGGTCTGTGCTGGGACTGCTGCTTTTTAACATATTTATAAATGATCTAGAGATGGGAGTAACTAGTGAGGTAATTAAATTTGTTGATGACACAAAGTTATTCAAAGTCGTTAAATCACGGGAGGATTGTGAAAAATTACAAGAGGACATTATGAGACTGGGAGACTGGGCGTCTAAATGGCAGATGACATTTAATGTGAGCAAGTGCAAAGTGATGCATATGGGAAACATGAACCCGAATTATAGCTACGTCATGCAAGGTTCCACGTTAGGAGTCACAGACCAAGAAAGGGATCTAGGTGTCGTCGTTTATGATAAGTTGAAACCTTCTGCTCAGTGTGGTGCTGTGGCTAAGAAAGCAAATAGAAAGGTATTATTAGGAAAGGAATGGAAAACAAAAATGAGGATGTTTATAATGCCTTTGTATCGCTCCATGGCGACCACACCTCGAATACTGTGTTCAATTCTGGTCGCCGCATCTGAAAAAGATATAGTGGAACTAGAAAAGGTACAGAGAAGGGCGACAAAAATGATAAAGGGGATGGGACGACTTCCCTTTGAGGAAAGGCTAAAGCGGCTAGGGCTCTTTAGCTTGGAGAAAAGGCGGCTGAGAGGAGATATGATAGAGGTCTATAAAATAATGAGTGGAGTTGAACGGGTAGATGTGAAGCATCTGTTTATGCTTTCCAAAAATACTAGGACTAGGGGGCATGCGATGAAGCTACAATGTAGTAAATTTAAAACAAATCAGAGAAAATGTTTCTTCACTCAACGTGTAATTAAACTCTGGAATTTGGTGCCAGATTATGTGGTAAAGACGGTTAGCTTAACGGAATTTTAAAAAGGTTTGGATGGCTTCCTAAAGGAAAAGTCCATAGACCATTATTAAATGGACTTTGGGAAAAACCACTATTTCTGGGATAAGCAGTATAGAATGTTTAGTACTTTTTTGGGATCTTGCAAGGTATTTGTGACCTGGATTGGCCACTGTTGGCAACAACTCTGGGCTTGATGGATCTTTGGTCTTTCCCAGTATGGCAATACTTATGTACTTATGTCTCAAAAATGGCATAAAGTGGCGTGTGGACTTCTTTCTCCAAAAGATTCCATATCGCAATTTTCAAAACTCAAATTTGAGACATTTTTCTCGGAAGTGCGTGAAAATCACAAGGGGGCATGTTGGGGGCAGGATTTTGGCATTCCCAGAACTTTGATGTTCTTGTGCCATAATGGAACCAAGCAAAAACATCCAGGACTAAAAGTGAAACGTTATGGTCTAAACCTGTTTCAATCACGCCTAAGTTAAAAAAGGTGCCCTAAAGAATGAGATGAAGTCATGACCCCCCTCTCACCCCCCCCCCAAAGATGTGAAAGCAACAGTACATACCAGCCTCTATGACAGCTTCAGATGTTTTAGCCAGTTCTATTTGAGCAGCAAGCAGGGCCCTGGAGTAGGCTGGTGATCAATGCAGTGCACTGTAGAGAAGGAGACCCAGGCCCATATCTCACTCTGTTAAACCCTTGTGGTGGAACATTTGAGCCCTTCTACAGATAGTGCCAAAGAAAAAGAATAGAAAAGAAAACAGGTGACACAGCTCACATTAGAAGGAGGATTAGAGAAATCAAAAGAAACATTAATAAGCAAGACATCCCAAATTCTTGCAATCTAATGGATTATACTTCATGGAATCCCAGTCTTTCTCAGCTTTAAATAATTGGAACAATTTTTCCTGACGATATCTCTACAAATATGATATGTCAAAAAAAAAGCATTCTGTGTCCCTTGCCAACTTATCAAACATTTACATGGGAACTTCAATTTGGAAAGTGCCATCAAGCAATTGATGTCTACCTATTCCACTTCACTCATATTTTATAGAGCTGTGGCATATCTAGTACTAATCATTTCTATAGCACTACTAGACATAGTCTGTGCTGTACACATTATATGCAGGTAGTTTCTCTGTCTGTAGAGGGCTCACAATCTAAGTTTTTATACCTGGGGCAATGGAGGGTTAGGTGACTTGCTCAGTCACAAAGAGCTGCAGTGGGAATTAAACCCAGGTCTCCATGATCAAAGCCCACTACACTGACCACTAGGCTACTTCTCCAAGCCATCTCCTCTCTGCCATCTCTTCTGTAAGCTGAAGAGCCCTAACTTCTTTAACCTTTCCTCTAGGAGAGTCGTTCCATCCCCTTTATCATTTTGGTTGCCCTTTTCTCATTGGTGACCAGAATGTACACATTATCTCAGGTGCAGTCATACTATGGAACTCTGTAGAGGCATTATGTTATTCTTTGTTTTATTCTCCATTACTTTCTGAATAATTCATAATCATTCTATTTGTTTTCTTGACCACTGCTGCACACTGACCACAGGGTTTCAGTGTATCAATAATGACACCTACTGTAGATCCTTTTCCTGAGTCATGAGTCCTGAAGTGGCATCATGTAGTTATAGTTTAGATTACTCTGCCTATGTTTATCACTTTGCAAGTGCTCACATTAAATTATAAATGTCATACAGGATTATATTTCAGCAGTTTTGAGATCTTTACACTTATTGCATTGAAAGCTTTATGCTTGGTTTGTAGGGCTCTGTATAATGGGGCAACGCATTATTTGGTAGCACATCTGAAGTCATATCTTCCCTGTACATCTTTATATTCAGCCCACCAGTCTTTCAGTTGGTTTCCTCGTATTTATGCTTGCAATATACTTCTCAGTGAGCATTTGCCTGCATCAGACCTTATTTGGGGAACTGGTTAACCTTAGAAATCCATTTAGAAACCAATTATTTGAAATTTTGTAAAAGGGCACTTACCGATATTCAGACCAGTGTCTGGTTAAATTTAGCTTTTTGCTGTCCTGATTTTATGTGGTTACTTAACCAGTTAGTGGACTGCAAATCGCTGCTTACTGGCTATGCAAGTGCCCTGCCCCTGGTCCTCCCCTAATCTAACGAGTTAGGAAATGGCCAGTTAGCAATGATATTTAGCGGCAGTAACCGGTTAAGTGCCACTGAATTTCATGCGCTGGGTCATTCAGTAGGTTTATCCGGGCAGGAACCTCTCTTGCCTGGTTAAACCCTTTTGAATATCGGGAGTTTCTTTCTTTCTTTCTTTCAAATTAAATTAAACAAGTTATTACACTTGACAAGTAATACAGATAAGCAAAATGTATGAGGAACATAATTTTCCCTAAGGAAAAAAAAAAGAAAAGGAAAAATATTACTCTTCTTTAGACCACTACTGGTGGGGGGCAGTCTAAATATAGGAAGACTACAACAAAGAAGAAAATAATAAAGTAGTAATATGCTTAGTTAGCATGCAAACCTATCTTAAATTCAAATAGTATCATCACCTGGATTAACAGTTAACCAATTTTCTTCATACTTATAAATGCTTTCAACTGTTCAGGTTTCTAGAAAATATATTTTAGACCCATATACTTAATAACACATTTGCAAGGGTAATTGAGGTAAAAGGAGGCCCCTAATGATGTTACATCTGTTCTCATTGACAAAAACAATTTCCTCCTTTCCTGGGTCTGTATCGGGAATTTCTTTCAGGTGCCCTCAAATGCGGGCCAAAGATCTCTCCCATTTTTCTCATAGAATGAAAATGATTTAGCAGAATGATTTCTGATCATAGTAACTAGATGCAGAACAGTCTGTTTAAAAAATAAAAAAAACCTCCTGATAGCAGAGATTTCCATTATGTTTATAGAGTAGCTGTATCCACAACACAGCTTGGTTCTAAGAACTTATAGGCCCTGTGGTAACTTTTTTTTTAAACATATCTTACTATCTTTTTCCTATAACAGGTCCCCACGGTGTCAAGCCTGACATTTTAATCCGATTTGGACAAGAGGGATTTAGTTCTGAGCCACAGGGATCTGAGGAAAAAGGAAATCTGACCACCACAGGCACATGTGAGGAACTGCATCAAACAGGTGATATAACTTGGATTAAAGCTAGAAATGAACTGATCCAAGCAGGTCCTACAAGAAAGACAATTCTTTTGGACCAGGCACAGTGAGAATGAGATGTTTTAATCATGGTTCCCGCTTCTAACCTTTGTTGTGTGGATAATGTGTTTTGTTCTGTTTTCATTTTTTTCTACGTTTCTTCTTACATTATCTGATCTGCCTTTCGTTCTTTCTCTTCTCTCTCACCATTTTTCCATATCTGTCTGGTCCTTCCCTACATTTTCTTTCAACTTCTCTTGTCTCTCATCGTTTATCTGTTTTTGCAGTCCTTGTATCTCTCATTATTTCTGGCTTCTCTCAGGACTGCTCCAAGATGCTAAACCTTCCTCCCACCTACCCAACAGCTTGTGGGTTTTGTTCTCTGTGAGCTGCACAGTGCTGCCAGTATGAAGTACATAAGCACATAAGTATTGCCATCAGGGGCGTATCTGGACTCCGGCGGTAGGGGGGGCCAGAGCCAGAGGGAGGGGGCACATTTTAGCGCCCCCCCCCGCCCCCCCCCGCCGCCGAGCCCCCACCGCCACCAATGACTTAGTCTCTCCACCCCCCTCCCGCCGCCAACCCTCCCCCGCTGCCGTTCTTACTTTTGCTGGCGGGGGACCCCAACCCCCGCCAGCCGAGGTCTGCTTCCACCTGCCGCTGCCTTCAAACCTTCTTCTTCAGCCGGCGGGGGACCCCAAACCCCCGCCAGCCGCCCCGCGCTGTTTAAAATTCATCTTCGGCCTCCGTGGCCGTGCTGCTGGGATAGGCGGCGCTGTTGAAATCCACTTCGGAGTCTGACGTCGCAGCACGTACAACGTACAACGACGTCAGACTCCGAAGTGGATTTCAACAGCGCCGCCTATCCCAGCAGCACGGCCACGGAGGCCGAAGATGAATTTTAAACAGCGCGGGGCGGCTGGCGGGGGTTTGGGGTCCCCCGCCGGCTGAAGAAGAAGTTTTGAAGGCAGCGGCAGGTGGAAGCAGACCTCGGCTGGCGGGGGTTGGGGTCCCCCGCCAGCAAAAGTAAGAACGGGCACGGGGGAGGGTTGATGGCGGTAGGGGGGGCCAGGGCAAAATCTGCGGGGGCCCAGGCCCCTGAGGCCCCACGCAGATACGCCCCTGATTGCCATACTGGGACAGACCAAAGTGTTATGACTGTGCCCCTGTGTCATGCTCTCATTCATCTCGCCCCCTGGTGGTCAGACCTGGTGGTCGCAATGGACTGTCTGTGGTTTTCCCGGTTCCAGAAGTCATGTCGGTCCGGTCCGGATTTTCTAGCCTGCCAGTTGGTCTTGAGACTTTTTGAAACTAAGCAGTTTCCGTACCTGGTGACCTCCCTGGCTGTTTGCCTTTATTAACCACCTGGAAGCTTTCCTAGTTTGCCTTGCAACAGAGCTCTTCAGAGGTTTGTCTTCTGCGATTGATTGTTGCTGTGCTTCCTTGCTACTTTCAGTTTCTGCCTATCTCTGCCTTTGAACCTTTGCCTGGACCTGGACTTTGACTTTGCTTGCCGCCTGCCTTTGAACCTTTGCCTGGACCTGGACTTTGACTTTGCTTGCCGCCTGCCTTTGAACCTTTGCCTGGACCTGGGCTTTGACTTTGCTTGTTGCCTGCCTTTGAACCTTGGCCTGGATCTGGACCTTGTCTTTATTTGCCTGCTCACGGTTCTGCTGGGTTTGTGGACTATCTTCCTGCTCTCTGCTGTGGCTTCTGTTCTGGACCTGCCGCTACAGTCCGGAGGGTATCGGTCTGTCTGGGTTCCGCCTGGTTCCCGGTGGGTGTTCCTCCTGCCGCTGCTGCTCCTCGGCAGTAGCCCAAGGGCTCACTATCCAGTGTTTCGTGTGAAGCGTGACACAAAGGTCCATCAAGCCCAGCATCCTGTTTCCAACAGTGGCCAATTCAGGTCACAAATACTTGGCAAGATCCCCAAAAATTATAAAACATTTTATGGTGCTTATCCCAGAAATAAGCAGTGGATTTTTCCAAAGTCCATTTTAATAATGGTCTATGGACATTTCCTTGAGGAAGCTGTCCAAACCTTTTTTAAACCCCACTAAGCTAACCGCTTTTACCACATTCTCTGGCAATGAATTCCAGAGTTTAATTACACTTTGAGTGAAGAAAAATTTTCTCTGAGTCATTTTAAATTTACTACTTTGTAGCTTCATCAAATGCCCCCTAGTCCTACTATTTTTGGAAAGAGTAAACAGACGCTTCACATCTACCCGTTCCACTCCACTCATTATTTTATAGAACTCTATCATTTCTCCAAGCTGAAGAGCCCTAGCCGCTTCAGACTTTCCTCATTGGGAAGTCGTCCCATCCCCTTTATAATTTTCATCACCCTTCTCTGCACCTTTTCTAATTCCACTATATCTTTTTGAGATGCAATGACCAGAACTGAACACAATATTCGAGGTGCGGTCGCACCATGGAGCGATACAAAGGCATTATAACGTCCTCATTTTTGTTTTCCATTCTTTTCCTAATAATACCTAACATTCTATTTGCTTTCTTAGCCGCCGCAGCACACTGAGCAGAAGGTTTCAACAATGACAACTAGATCCCTTTGTTGGTTGATGACTCCTAATGTGGAACCTTGTATTATGTAGCTATAATTCAGGTTCCTGTTTCCCACATGCATCACTTTGTACTTGCTCACATTAAACATCATCTGCCGTTTAGATGCCCAGCCTCGCAAGGTCCTCTTGTAATTTTTTTTTTTTTAATATTTGTTTATTGGTTTTCAAGAATAAACAACCTCAACTGATACAAGCTTCTGGTAAAATTATTACATCAACTACAAAAAAAAAATCATACAGCTCAGATGTTCATTTCTTTTTCCGCTTCAATTCTTCCCCCCTCCCCCCCCCCCCCCCCCCCCCCACTCGGGTGTTTATCATCCTGCCTCATCCCACTCCTTTTCATTGTTCATACGCATCCCATATTTTTTGAAACTTTTGAAGCTGACCTTTTCGCAATGCTGTCAATTTTGACATTTGATACAGGTAATGTAGCCTGCCCATCACCACCTGCATGGCTGGGGTCTCCTGCTGTTTCCAGGCCCGAGCAAGCGCCAATTTCGCTGCTCCAAAGACATGGACGACCAGCTTATGACTATGTATGGGGCTCTTTCCAGGTCTTACATGTAGAAGACAATTCTCGGCCGTTTTCGGATAGCTAATCTCAGTCATTTCCTTCACCCTGTCCAGAATCTCCGTTCAGTACTTTTGAACCTTTGGGCATTCCCACCATATATGCCAAAATGTGCCTCTCCCTCCACAGTCCCTCCAACAATTTGTCGACATTTGTGGGCAAAACCTCTGTAGTCTAACTGGGGTATAATACCACCAGTATAAGATTTTATACCCATTCTCTGCCAACGGCTGGGCAATGGAGGGCTTCAGTAAGTGCCTATAGCTATGTGTCCACCAGTCTTCCGCATAATTAACCTGGAGTTCCTCCTCCCATTTCCTGGTATAGAAACCCTGTGGGGAAGAGAGCAGAAGCAGAGCTCTATATATCCGTGTTATGCCACCCCTACCCCCTTCTTGTCTCATTGCCTTTTCCACTTCCGTCTCCGCCAACTCCAGTTCATCCCTAGCTCTTTTGAGTATATAGTTTCTGAGGCAATTATAATAGACTAGGTCCCTCTCCTCCAAACCATACTTATCTTGCAATTCCTCAAATGACCGAGTTTCCCCATTGACCCAAATCTGTCCCAGTTGATACAGACCCCTCTTAGCCCAAATCTGGAATATCCTCTCCTCCCTCCCCAAGGGGAACCCTGGTGCATCTTGTATTGCCATCTGTAGGAAGTATTTTCTTTCTGGGAAAGCCCGTTTTCTTAATTGAAGCCAGGTATGTAAGATGTGGCTCAAGCCCAACGGGACCCCCCCAATTATCGCTAAGAGTTCCTTTCCCGGTTTCCAGAGTGCGTCCCCTATGTATCTGGTTCCCATCCATGCTCGCTCCCAGTGTAGCCACTTTTTAGTAGGGTACCATTCAGCGCACACCTGCAGTTGCGTTGCCTGGTAGTAGAGAAAGAAATTTGGGACCCCCATGCCACCTTTATTCGGCCTTTGATACATTACACTTCTACGTACCCTGGGTGGCCGCTTCCGCCAGATATATGCAAACACTTTTTTGGTTAACTGGTGGAAAAAGGTACGCGGGATGGGAGTTGGAAGAGCCAAAAATAAATAAAGCAGCTTCGGCAAGAGCATCATTTTTACCGCATGTATTCTGCCCAGCCATGAGATCGTAAGGCCCTCCCACCTATCCAGTTCTCCAAAGAGCTCCTTGACTTTCTTAGGGAAGTTTTCCTGATATAAAAGCTCTATTCTTGGGGTAACCATAACCCCAAGATACCTTATTGCCCGTGCTGCCCATTTAAATGGGTATAATTTCTGCAATTCCTGGGCCTCCCTCTGTGGTACCGTAACGTTAAGTATCTCAGATTTAGTGGCATTAATTTTAAAGCCCGAGAGCTCCCCATACTGCAAGATCACTTCTGTAACCTGCTGTAGCGATTGTTTAGGCTGCGCCAAAGTCAGCAATACATCATCCGCAAACAGCATAATCTTGTGCTCCCTCTTTCCTCTAACCACACCCCGTATATTCTCGTGTTCCCTAATCCTTTGTGCTAATGGTTCAATGGATAGTGCAAACAACAGGGGCGACACCGCATACCCCTGCCTCGTCCCTCTGCCCAGACCTATCGGTTCCGAGTAGGCCCCATTTATCTTTATAATTGCCAGGGGATTAGTATAAAGCAAGCTGAACCATTTTAAGATTCTCCCCTCCAGTCCCATCTGCTTCAAGACCCCAAATAGAAAAGGCCACTCCACCCGGTCGAACGCTTTTTCTGCATCCACCGAGAGGAGTAGTACCGACTCTGGTTCATCAGCGGCTTGCTGAATTATATGGAGCAGGCACCTAATATTATCAAACATCTGCCTGCCCTCTATGAAACCCGCCTGATCATCATGAACCACTCTTGGGAGTATCCTTTGCAGCCTTGTGGCCAGAATTTTAGTGAAAATTTTATAGTCCACATTTAAAAGGGAAATGGGTCTATATGATCCACAACACAGGGGATCCCTGTCCGGCTTCTGTATCAAAACTACCTCTGCCACCCTCCAAGAGTAAGGCAGTTTCCCTATGTTGTCAAATGAGGTGATTGCTTTTAACAGCAGTGGTGCTATCCACTTGGTAAACAGCTTATAGAAGCTCGCTGGGAACCCGTCAGGTCCAGGCGCCTTATTGTTAGGCAAACTCGCAATTGCCCTTTCTATCTCCTCAAGCGTTATGGGGGAGGACAAATCCTCCACCTCCTCCTCCGAAAGGCCTGGAATTTGCATCCCCTGTAGGTATTGTGCAATCTCCTCCCTCGTGCCCCTCAGGTCCGATTTATAAAGTTGGCCATAATAATCCTGAAACACTTCCTGTATCTCTTCTGTTCGGTTTACTAACTGTCCTGATGTATTATATACCCCTGATATATAATTTCTTTGGGCCTGCTTTTTCAATTTATTTGCCAATAGCCGGCTGGCCCTATTTCCAAATTCAAAATGCTCCTGCCGAACCCGCTGAAGCTGCCCTGCTATCTCTGTCATCTGTAGATCATTAAGCTGTGCTCTGAATTGCTGTACTTCCTGCAATTTTTGCGTGTCGGTCGGATCCTCTTTATGCTTTCTCTCACTGGCCTCCATGTTATTTCTAACTGTGTCCTCCTTCCCCTTGTGAACCCTAGCGATGTGGGCCTGCCATGCAATAATCTGACCCCTTAAAACCGCTTTCATTCCCTCCCAAATACTGGTCGGATGTGCTTCTTCATTATCATTAAGCTCTATATATTCCTTTATGTATTTTTCCAATTCAGCTATATTCTGTGGCTCTAAGAGCAAAGCTTCATTTAGCCTCCAATGGGGTCGGCCTATGGGCCTTCTCCCCATCCTCAGCGTTAGCACCACCAGAGAATGATCCGACCAGCTACATGGCTCGATAGACACCCTTTCGACCTGCCTCCTTACCATCACATCGCCCAGCCAGTAATCAATTCTCGAATAGGTTTTGTGGAGGGGGGCATAGTGGGTAAAATCTTTTTCAGTCCCATGTGTGTCCCTCCATAAGTCAATCAGCCCCCATCTTGCCAGCCAAGACTGGAAGGCTACTCTATCTCCCTGTGCGTATCTTGCCACCCCCCCTGAATTATCTAGCTTCGGGTCAAGTGTCAGGTTCATGTCGCCCCCTATCACCAAATGTCCTTTAACATGCTTTTGTAAGATCCTTTCCAATTCCTGCAGAAATATCCTCTGGTTCTCATTGGGTGCATATGTACATACCAGGGTGTAGTATTCCTTATCAAGGGAGACCACCAGCAATATATATCTTCCCGCTTTATCCCTGACCGTTGTATGTACCTGCCAGGGACCGGGACAGAGCTATCAAAACTCCCCTCTTTTTCTGAACCTCTATGGCTGATGCACATCTTATATATGGGTACTGCTTATGATTCATTAAATATTCATGGATCTTTCTAAGGTGGGTTTCCTGGAGAAACATTACATCAGCTTGCTGGCGTCGCATTTCCCTAAATACCTGCTTCCGTTTTTGCGGAGTATTCAAGCCCCGCACATTTATAGTCACACATTTAAGCATTGTATAGGCAGAAAACTTCTCTAGTTATAAGCATCATTATAGCATACCTCAATAATAGCCACCCATCCCTCCTAGCCTTCCCCCCTCCCCCACCCCTACCCCCTACCCCCTACAGCTCCTTTCCTTCCCCCTCCCCCCTTAGTCTCCCCCCTCCTCCCTCCTCCCCATCCCCAAAACCATAGCACCTGTACCATATTCTGGATGGTGCAACACGGGGGTTTTGTGACTCATTAGTACCCCTTCACATTTTTAACTATTAATACCTTTAGCTTAACTCTTATCCTACCCCCTATTTAAACCAAAATTCTATATTTCTCTGCTGCACCTTATAACCAACAATAACTTTCAACCGGGCCAACTTGCCACTTCCAAGTCCAGGACACCTGGCAGTCTCGCCTCAAGGGCACATCCTGTTAAACAAATGGGATCTTATCTCCCATTGCTACCATGCAAAGTCAAGTGAGGCGTCCCGCTGACTTCTGGCGCTGAAGGCGACTCTGACCCACTCTTTGCCATCTTGGGTGGGTCCTGGGATCCGCTGCCAGCGATGGGCGCTCCGCTGCAGAGGGTGTATCCATCTGGTAGTCTCCCTGCAGTATCCTCTGCGCCTCTGCCAGGGTTTTGACCATGTGCTGTTTCCCATCCTTGTAGAACGCCAACCCAAATGGATATCTCCATCGATAGCGAATATCCAGTTCCCGCAACTTTGCCGTTACTGGCTTCAAATCAGCCCGTCTCTTCAGGGTGGCAGCCGCCAAGTCCTGATATATTTCCACCCTATTGGTGTCCCACTTATAATCTTTTATTTGTCTTGCTGCTGCCATAACACGCTCTTTCACTTTGAAGTCCTGGAAGCATGCTATAATATCCTTTGGTAAGTTCTTCCTATTAGCCCCCAGGGCCCGATGTGCTCTGTCCAAGTTTATTTTTTCTGGTGGGAGCGGGTCCTCCGTGGTCGCTAAAAGGGCGCTGGCGATTTGCTGGACCACTTGCTCGCTATTTTGATACTTTGAAATCTCCAGCAAGCCCCGAATACGAATGTTATGGCGCCTGCTTCTATTTTCCAGGTCTTCCAGTTTTTCAGAGAGAAGCTGCTGACCTATTCGCTCATCCGCGATCTGCCGCTCGAGGGAGCCCAGGGACTCCGAGTGGTCATCGATTCGGCCTTCCGCCTCTTCCACCCGGTGTCCCAGCTCAGCTATCTCCCCTCTCAAGTCAGCGCCCAGCGTCGCCAGCTCTGACCTCATGGCCTTTAGATCCGAACGGATTTCCTGGATCCAAGCGCATAGCTCCGGCAATCCGGCCCCCTCAAGCTCTCCCTGGGTCTGCGGCGCGAACATGTCTCCTGAAGGTTGCAGTTCCGCATCAGTTCACTCCGCCATTTCTTCGTTCGCTCGGGCTGCCATATTGGATTTTGTCGCGCCTTTCTTATAAGCGAATTTAGACAAGTTTAGCGGCGTTGAGCGTTTGTGCATGGACGTTTCTGGCCCCCTCCGCTCTTCTTTCTTAAGTGGCGACGTCCTCTTGTAATTTTTCACAATCCTCTCGCAATTTAACAACTTTGAATAACTTTGTGTTGTCAGCAAATTTAATTACCTCACTACTCCATCTCTAGGTCATTTATAAATATGTTAAAAAGCAGCGGTCTCAGCACAGACCTCTAGGGAACCCCACTAACTACTGTTCTCCATTGAGAATACGGACCATTTAACCCTACTCTCTGTTTTCTATCTTTTAACCAGTTTTTAATCCACAATAGGACACTACCTCCTATCCCATGAATCTCCAATTTCCTCTGAAGTCTTTCATGAGGTGCTTTGTCAAACGCCTTTTGAAAATTCAGATACACAATATCTACCGGCGTGAAAGAGGCAGGCAGGATGGTCTTACTGTAAGAGGCTGGAGGAAAGACGGAGCCCACTGGGATCAACAGGAAGAATGAGAAAAGATGGCCAAATTGGCAACTCCAGAAGGAAAGGATGTAGGAAGGACCACACAGATAGCAGTAGAAGGTGTAAGTGAGGCAGAATGACTCAACATGGCATTAGCTGAATGGATGGAGGCAGGATGGGATAGAAGAAGGAGGGGAGGGGAGGGAGTAATGCAGCAAAAGGAAACAGCAGGAGGAAGAAAAGGAGGGTGACCACCAGTATCCATGTTGAGAGTCAGGAAGAATTGGAGAAGGAAGACCCACATTAAGAGCTCCACGGTGAAGAGAGGTGGAATTCTATAGCAAATGGTTTATTGTGTAGCAGTTTTCATTACTTAATTCTTCACACCATATAAGAGGAGATTAAAGAATTATATTTTTATAATGTATTTGCATAACAATTGTGATAAGATAATGGTTAATCTGTCTTGTTCTCCTTAGGTTTGATGTGTGTGAAATGTTTGGCCTTGCTGATTGGGTTCTTTCCTATTTTTTTAATGGTGGTCTTTTCATCTTGTTCATATTTTATATTGCCATTAAAAACCATTTTGATAATTTTGAAAAGTGGAATATCAAGTTCTTTTAAACTATGACCTTAATATTGTAGGACATGGTTCATTTTCAAAACTTCTCAGGATCCTTAACTCATTCCACCAGGATACTTATATTTTAAGAAGTCATAAAATTCCCATCAACTCAGTTTTAGCCAAGTTTAGCTTTTCTTATGTCCTAAGCTTTCCTATAAAACCTGAAGTTATTTTTCCATTTGAGTGTAGGAGTAGCCTAGTGGCTAGTACAGCAGGCTTTGATTCTAGGGAGCTGGGTTCAATTCCCACTGTAGTTCCTTGTGACTCTAGGCAAGTCACTTAACCCTCCATTGCCCCAGGTACAAATAAGTACCTGTTAAAACTATGGAAACCACTTCAAATGTAGTTGCAAAAAAAAAGAAAAACCCACAGGAAGGCTGTATATCAAGTCCCATTCCCTTTCCCCTTTTTAAAGGAAGCCAAAGTTCTACTACTGAACCCACAGTAGAGATCCTGAAAATGGAAGAGGCTCCTGTCTGTGACAGGCTGGACAGAGGAGAGGAGGATACTTATACCAGAAGCGGTGAGCCAACAATTCCTTTATAATAAAATCCTCACTATGTGATGTGGAGTATTTCAAAATTTTCATGTAGAGTTTTTAGTTAGTGGATATAAACAGAGTGAAGAGAATCACTGCAGAGACTGGAGGGGAGGATGAGATGTCCATAAGTACAGAATGGTCTGTTTATGTCTTTTCATATGCCTCTACTCACACTTACCTACAAACAAATGTCTTTAAAGACTCCTGTGGGGATATTTGCCTATGCATGCCTTACTCAATAGCTGTATAATTTATGTACGCACTTTCATTTTTATCCAACAGATGATGGATTTGGCGATAAGAGAATGAGTGTGTGTGATGGACAGCAGAGGGAGGAATGGAAACAGAAAGACCCCTTCAGAGACAGCCCAGATACTTCAGCTGATATTGTGGGAGGTATGAGTAGCGTAAGACCACCCAGCATGAAAGAAAATACCCTAAATGGAGAGAAATCGAATGTATGTACTGAAGAAGAGAGAAATTCCACCAACTCCCCAAATCTCAGACAAAATCAGAGAATCAGCAGAGACAGACTTTGTCAGAGGACTACATGTGAGGAAATATTCACTGGAATGTCAAACCTGAAAGGACAAAAAAGACGAGAAAAGCTGTCCCAGTTTACAGAGTGTGACAAATTGTTTACATATAAATCACAGCTTACAATTCATCAAAAAATTCCCAAAGAAAGAGAACCATCAAAATGTTCAGTACATGATAAAAATTTCAGTCAGGTATATGACCTGGGAAGAAATGAATTAATCAGCATTAGCAATAAACAAGTGCATCAAATGCACCTCAAGGGAACAAAGCTATTTCAATGTTTAGTATGTGATAAAAGGTTCACTCAAAATAAGCTCAGAATTCATGAAAGAATCCACACTGGAGAAAAACCATATAAATGTTCTGAGTGTGGTAAAAGCTTCAATCGAAAACATCATCTCAGTATTCATGAAAGAATCCACACTGGAGAAAAACCATATAAATGTTCTGAGTGTGGTAAAAGCTTCAATCAAAAACATCATCTCAGTATTCATGAAAGAATCCACACAGGAGAAAAACCATATAAATGTTGTGAATGTGGTAAAAGTTTCAATCGAAAACATAATCTCAGTATTCATGAAAGAATCCACACTGGAGAAAAATCATATAAATGTTCTGAATGTGGTAAAAGCTTCAATCGAAAACTTGAACTCAGTATTCATGGAAGAATCCACATGGGAGAAAAATCATATGAATGTTCTGAATGTGGTAAAAGCTTCAATCGAAAACATCATCTCAGAATTCATGAAAGAGTCCACACTGGAGAAAAACCACATAAATGTACTGAATGTGATAAAAGCTTCAAACAAAAGCATCATCTCAGAATTCATGAAAGAATCCACACTGGAGAAAAACCATATACATGTTCTGAATGTGATAAAAGCTTCAATCGAAAACATAATCTCCAAATTCATGAAAGAATCCACACTGGAGAAAAATCATATAAATGTTCTGAATGTGGTAAAAGCTTCAATCGAAAACATCATCTCAGAATTCATGAAAGAATCCACACTGGAGAAAAACCACATAAATGTTCTGAATGTGGTGAAAGCTTCAAACAAAAACATCATCTCAGAATTCATGAAAGAATCCACACTGAAGAGAAAAAAAATATATAAATGTTCTGAATGAGATAAATATTTCCAGAATAAATCTGGTCTAAGAAAGCATAAAACAGTGCACACTAGAGAAAAATGTGAACAAACATGCTAAGGTGAATTTCCTTAGCGGAAAGTTGAGCAAAATTGAAAACATCTTTCTGATTGATGACTATGATGGATGAGTGGTCTAATGGTTAGTGTAGTGGGTTGTGGGCCTGGAGAATGGGTTTCGATTCCTGATGCTGCCTGATGATCAGCAGTGGGTTGAGATCCTAGGGGGATAAGGTTCAATTTTCTCTGTAGCTCTATGTGACACAGGGCAAGTCATGTAGGGGCCCTTTTAGTAAGGCATGCCAAAAAATGGCCTGCCCTGGTGTAGGCATGTGTTTTGGATGCGCACAGGTCTATTTTTCAGCATGCCTGGTAAAAAGGCCTTTTATTTGTGGACAAAACGGATGTGCGGCAAAATTAAAACCAGCGCACGTCCGTTTTCAGCCTGAGACCTTACTGCCACCCATTTGACTTAGCAATAAGGTCTCACACATTAACTGCCAGGTACACGCCACACGGTAGAAAATAGAAAATATTTTCTACCCTGTGTTTTGGACGTGTGTCAAAAATGGATTGTACTGCTTGGGTGGGGCTGGGCGGTAGTTCTAATTTGACCTTGGACACACATAGAGGGGCATAATCGAATGGCGCCGGCCAAATCGCTTGCCGGGGTTAGATGAGATGACCGACTCCGATTTTCAGCCATAATGGAAACTGGAGCCAGCCATCTCAAATCCGGCGAAATGTAAGGCATTTGGGCGTGGGAGGAGCCAGCATTTCTAGTCCACTGGCCCCCCTGACATGCCAGGACACCAACCGGGCACCCTAGAGGGCATTTAAAAAAATTAATAAAAAAACCAAAATTGGCTTCCAGGTGCATAGCACCCTTCCCTTGTGTGCTGAGCCCCCCAAATCCCCCCCAAAACCCACTGCCCACAACTCTACACTATTACCATAGCCCTAAGGGGTGAAGGGGGCACCTACATGTGGGTACAGTGGGTTTTGGGGTTTTTGGGGGGGCTCCCATTTACCAGCACAATTGTAACAGGTGGGGGGAGGATGGGCCTGGGTCCACCTGCCTCAAGTGCACTGCACCCACTACAAACTGCTTCAGGGACCTGCATATTGCTGTCAGGAAGCTGGGTATGACACTTGAGGCTGGCATACAGGCTGGCAAAAAATGTCTGATTTTTTTTGTGTGTGTGTGGGAGGGGGGTGGTGACTACTGGGGGAGTAAGGGGAGGTGATCCCCGCTTCCCTCTGATGGTCATCTGGTCAGTTGGGGCACTTTTTTGGGACTTGGACCTAAAAAAAAGGGTCCAAATAAAACGGACCAAATTCATAAGTACATAAGTACATAAGTAGTGCCATACTGGGAAAGACCAAAGGTCCATCTAGCCCAGCATCCTGTCACCGACAGTGGCCAATCCAGGTCAAGGGCACCTGGCACGCTCCCCAAACGTAAAAACATTCCAGACAAGTTATACCTAAAAATGCGGAATTTTTCCAAGTCCATTTAATAGCGGTCTATGGACTTGTCCTTTAGGAATCTATCTAATCCCTTTTTAAACTCCGTCAAGCTAACCGCCCATACCACGTTCTCCGGCAACGAATTCCAGAGTCTAATTACACATTGGGTGAAGAAAAATTTTCTCCGATTCGTTTTAAATTTACCACACTGTAGCTTCAACTCATGCCCTCTAGTCCTAGTATTTTTGGATAGCGTGAACAGTCGCTTCACATCCACCCGATCCATTCCACTCATTATTTTATACACTTCTATCATATCTCCCCTCAGCCGGCTTTCTGACAGCCGGCTTTCTTTTTTCCATTATTGGGCGAAGCCGGCCATCTCAACGCACGCCCTTGTCCCGCCTTCGCTACCATGCCGACATGCCCCTTTTCAACTTTCGCTGGCCCCGCGACAACGCAGTTGAAGCCACCCAAAATCGGCTTTCGATTATGCCGATTTGGGCGGATTCAGGAGATCGCTGCCCATCTCCCGATTTGTGCCGGAAGATGGGCGGCGATCACTTTCAAAAATCAGCTGGATAGGCACCTACGCGCCTTAGTAAAAGGGTCTCTAAATCCTCTGTTGCCCCAGGTACAACAGTAGTATAATTCACTACTTAGATTGTGAGCCCACTGGGGACAGCCCCAGTACCTGTAAAATGAAACTAAATTACTTAGGTCTAAGTGGTATATAAACACTTGAATGATTTGAAGTAAAGGAATTTGAACAGGTAAGTGTATATAAATATCTAGATGTTTGTAGAAGGAACAACTATCAATCGGGAATCACCGAGTGGAAAAAATCAGTAAAGAATATTATAGGAGTCTAAAATTGATATTGAAGAGTGCATTAAAATCATGGAAGAAGGTACTGGCTATTAATTAACTGGCACTTTCTGCACTCTCATATAGCCTTGGTATTGTAGACTGGCCCCTTAAAGACCTTGAAAAACTAGATTTATGAATGAGAAAACTCCTCCATGCCCACGAGTTTATCTGTAAGAATCTGTGTATGCCTAGACTGTACATTTCTAGAGTTAAAAGAGGAATGGATCTCATAGAAATAGATTACATTTTTCGAGCTATTATTATAGGCCTCAAGATTTACGTTACGGCATCATTAGAGCCCAATACACAAAAGGAGTTGAAATATGACAGATAACTTCCAGAATCTAGTTTCATTATTAAACTTGGACAAGTGTTCCAACGAGTAGAAAGAATGGGTGAAAATCCATTGATACCAAATGGGAAGGAAGGAACAGAATTTGCAAAGGAAGAGAAGAAACTCTTTACAAAATTGGATGAACAGGGACAAAACATGGCAACCGCATAAATATAGCAGGAAATACAAATTGTTACTCCAGGAACCATTTCTTGATCAAAACCAAACATATGTACTTATAAATGTTTAAGGAGAGGTGAATTGAAACCTAAGAATGAGCCGATTGATAGCTGCAGCCCAGGATAGCAGATTACAGATAAGATGGTTTACAGCAAGCATTGAAAAAATTGGTGCAACAGACATGTAGATTCTGTAAGAAAGAGCTAGAAACAGTTTCTCTTCTGATGGCTGGCTGCAATGCACTAATGGCGTAAAATATTTTATAGTTAATGCACAACAAGGTAGCATATCTCATCCATGTAAGCATTACAGCATCAATGTACCAGAAAAGCATCGGGATCATGAACCTAAGAGAAGTGTGGAAAATGAAGAGGTTATGATCATCTGGGGCACCGCATCTCAAAAAAGATATAGTGGAATTAGAAAAGGTGCAGAGAAGGGCGATGAAAATGATAAAGGGGATGAGACGACTTCCCTATGAGGAAAGGCTAAAGCGGCTAGGGCTCTTCAGCTTGGAGAAAAGATGGCTGAAGGGAGATATGATACAAGTTTATAAAATAATGAGTGGATTGGAACAGGTAGATGTGAAGCGTCTGTTTACGCTTTCCAAAAATACTAGGACTAGGGGGCATGTGATGAAGCTACAAAGTAGTAAATTTAAAACGAATCTGAGAAAATGTTTCTGCACTCAACGTGTAATGAAACTGGAATTTGTTGCCGAAGAATGTGGTAAAGGCGGTTAGCTTAGCAGAGTTTAAAAAAGGTTTGGACGGCTTTCTAATGGAAAAGTCCATAGATCATTATTAAATTGGACTTGGGGAAAATCCATTGCTTATTTCTGGGATAAGCAGCATAAAATGTTTTGCACTTTTTTGGGGATCTTGCCAGGTATTTGTAACCTGGATTGGACACTGTTGGAAACAGGATGCTGGGCTTGATGGACCTTTGGTCTGTCCCAGTATGGCAATACTTATGTACTACTATACTATAATTTTCTACCCTTATGTTTCCAAAAAACTAACACCTCATTTAAATGTATATGAATTGTACTCAGTACACCCCTATCATTCCAAACGTGGAACAAAATGGCAGTTGGATGAAAATTGTAGAACCTAATAAACTGATTCTAATAGAAAAACATTTATCTTAATGATGTATTGATGAAGGATGTAATATTGATCGAATTGCTATCGGCACTTATTCAAATATATTCAAAACATCTTGTTCTGGGAAATATCTCATGCAAATCTATATGCTCCTTGTGGGCTGGTGCAAATACTTGACACTTCAGATTTCAAAAGTTCAAAAACCAAACCACTCCACTCCATACAACTGTCCCGCAACTTTGAATCTTCAAGATTTTCTCACGTTGTCAAAATATATGTTCAATCACAAACAGGGACTCTCCCTAACTTAGTCTGCATAAATCCCAGCTCGTGCAGTGAAAAATGTTTAAAACTGCAACTGCGTGAATCAAATCATGCGGTTTGCCAGATTTTCGCAGCCTTGCTGTAACTTATTCTCTTTTGGTCCTGACATTGGCCATGTTTCACTTCACGCTTCCTGAGGAGACCAAACTGTGAAAATTGTACAAGTGTTAGTCACTTAAAAACTTCCCTTAAACATTTTAAATACATTATCCAAAAAGCATACCAGCCACTGTGTCCAGATGAAACAACAAGCTCTTCAGAACATGGCATTCCTCTACTGGAACACTAGCATGTGCAGAAAGAAAAGTCCTTCAGATTAAAAAGGGTTTCACAATGAAGGAAATTTATTTTCATTGGCTATCCTGTTGTCAAAATATTCTAGTCCACCTCCTTATTAAGGTCATTAGGTATTACCGAATTCCATAAAAACATGAATTGCTGCTCCTTTAAAATTCTTCTTTAAATAGTTCCACCCCACCAATTCCTGTTTTGCACCAGAACCAAAAATCGCAAGTCCTCCAGCTGATGATTTTCCTGAAGCCAATGTTCCACTAAAGGGGGTATCAATCTTCTGAAGCTGTATGTTACTGAGATGTTGTGCTTTGCAGTATTGAATTTTACATGTTGTTTCCCCAAGATACCACAGCAAGCCAGGGACACTATGGCATAAACCACACACTGCGAATTGCAATTAGTATATGATTTTAAGTCAAAGTATTTTATACAATCTAGGAATCCAGACTTATCAGTCAGTATCACATACTTTCAATAAACACAATCCAGCTGATTTTCGAAAGTGATCGCCGCCCATCTTCCGACAAAAATCGGCATAATCGAAAGCTGATTTTGGGTGGCTTCAACTGCGTTCCGTCATGGGGCCGGCAAAAGTTGAAAGGGGACGTGTTGGCATGGTAGCAAAGGCGGGACGAGGGCGTGCGTTGAGATGGCCGGCTTCGCCCGATAATGGAAAAAAGAAAGCCGGCCATCAGGAGAATTTGGTCCGTTTTATTTAGACCCTTTTTTTTTAGGTCCAAGTCCCAAAAAAGTGCCCCAACTGACCAGATGACCATCAGAGGGAAGCGGGGATCACCTCCCCTTACTCCCCCAGTGGTCACCACCCCCCTCCCACACACACAAAAAAAAAATCAGACATTTTTTGCCAGCCTGTATGCCAAATGTCATACCCAGCTCCCTGACAGCAATATGCAGGTCTCTGGAGCAGTTTGTAGTGGGTGCAGTGCAGTTGAGGCAGGTGGACCCAGGCCCATCCCCCCTCCAACCTGTTACACTTGTGCTGGTAAATGGGAGCCCCCCAAAACTCCCCAAAACCCACTGTACCCACATGTAGGTGCCCCCTTCACCCCTTGGAGCTATGGTAATAGTGTAGAGTTGTAGGCAGTGGGTTTTGGGGGGCTCAGCATACAAGGGAAGGGTGCTATGCACCTGGAAGCTAATTTTGGTTTTTTTATTAATTTTTTAAAGTGCCCCCTAGGGTGCCCGGTTGGTGTCCTGGCATGTCAGGGGGGCCAGTGCACTAGAAAAGCTGGCTCTTCCCACACCCAAATGCTTTACATTTCACCAGATTTGAGATGACTGGCTCCGGTTTCCATTATGGCTGAAAATCGGAGTCGGCCATCTCATGTAACCCCGGGAAGTGATTTGGCCGGCGCCAAGCGTATTTCAAAAATACGCTTGGCTCCGCCTACTTATGGCACCGGCCCCGAAGATGGCCACCCATCGATTTGGCCAGCGCCGTTCGATTATGCCCCTCCACGAGTGCATTGTGTGTGACTCTTATTAGCTGTACCCTTAGAGCTTCAGGGATGGGCATTAGAACTATACTACCAACTGTTTTTGGAAACATACCCTTACTGAGATAATAATTTAGCCAATCAGCTAAAAGTACATAAAAAGCAAGAGAGGGTCTGTTCATTAAGCTGAAAGGACAAACATCCAAGCAACAAGAAGCTTTAGCAAACCGTTTCATAGTAACATAGTAGATGACGGCAGAAAAAGACCTGCACGATCTATCCAGTCTGCCCAACAAGATAAACTCATATGTGCTACTTTTTGTGTATCCCCTACCTTGATTTGTACCTGTCCTCTTCAGGGCACAGAACTTATAAGTCTGCCCAGCACTATCCCCGCCTCTCAACCACCAACCCCGCCTCCCACCACCGCCATATAAGTCTGCCCAGTATTATCCCCTCCTCCCAACCACCAGCCCCGGCACAGACCGTATGTCTGCCCAGCACTATCCCCACCTCCCAACCACTGGCTCTGCCACCCAATCTCGGCTAAGCTCCTGAGGATCCATTCCTTCTGAACAGGATTCCTTTATGTTTATCCCACGCATGTTTGAATTCCGTTACCGTTTTCATTTCCACCACCTCCCGCGGGAGGGCATTCCAAGCATCCACCACTCTCTCCGTGAAGAAATACTTCCTAACATTTTTCTTGAGTCTGCCCCCCTTCAATCTCATTTCATGTCCTCTAGTTCTACCGCCTTCCCCTCTCCGGAAAAGGTTTGCGGATTAATACTTTTCAAATATTTGAACGTCTGTATCATATCACCCCTGTTTCTCCTTTCCTCCAGGGTATGCATGTTCAGGTCAACAAGTCTCTCCTCATACGTCTTGTAACACAAATCCCATACCATTCTCGTAGCTTTTCTTTGCACCGCTTCCATCTTTTTAACATCCTTTGCAAGATACGGCCTCCAAAACTGAACACAATACTCCAGGTGGGGCTTCACCAACGTCTTATACAGGGGTACTAAAACCTCTTTTCTTCTGCTGGTCACACCTCTCTCTATACAGCCTAGCAATCTTATAGCTATGGCCACCGCTTTGTCACATTGTTTCGTCGCCTTCAGGTCCTCAGATACTATCACCCCAAGATCCCTCTCCCTGTCCGTACCTATCAGACTCTCCCCGCCTAACACATACGTCTCCCTTGGATTTCTACTCCCTAAATGCATCACTTTGCATTACTTCGCATTGAATTTTAATTGCCAAACGTTAGACCATTCTTCTAGCTTCCGCAGATCTTTTTTCATGTTTTCCACTCCCTCCAAGGTGTCCACTCTGTTGCAAATCTTGGTGTCATCCGCAAAAAGGCAAACTTTACCTTGTAACCCTTCGGCAATGTCACTCACAAATATATTGAACAGAATCGGCTCCAGCACCGATCCCTGAGGCACTCCACTACTCACCTTTCCCTCCTCTGAGTGAACTCCATTTACAACCACCCTCTGGCGTCTGCCCGTTAACTAGTTCCTAATCCAGTTCACCACTTCGGGTCCTATCTTCAGCCTGTCTAGTTTATTCAAGAGCCTCCTGTGGGGAACTGTGTCAAAAGCTTTGCTGAAATCTAAGTAGATTACGTCCATAGCACGTCCTTGATTTAATTCTCTGTCACCCAGTCAAAGAATTCAATGAGATTCGTTTGGCACGATTTACCTTTGGTGAAACCATGTTGTCTCGGATCTTGTAACTTATTTGCTTCTAGGAAATTCACTATCCTTCAGCATCGCTTCCATTACTTTTCCAATAATTAAAGTGAGGCTTACTGGCCTGTAGTTTCTGGCTTCTTTCCTATCACCACTTTTGTGAAGAGGGACCACCTCTGCCGTTCTCCAATCCCACAGAACCTGTCCCGTCTCCAAGGATTTATTAAACAAATCTTTAAGAGGACCCGCCAGAACCTCTCTGAGCTCCCTCAATATCCTGGGGTGGATCCCTATCCGGTCCCACTGCTTTGTCCACCTTTAGATTTTTAAGTTGTTCATACACACTCTCTTCTGTGAACGGTGCTATATCCACTCCATTCTCACATGTACTTTTGCCAGTCCATTGCGGTCCTGCTCCAGGATTGTCTTCTGTGAAAACAGAACAAAAGTATCTATTTAGCAAATTTGCTTTTTCTTCATCATTATCTACATAGCAGTTCGCAGCATCTTTCAGTCTCACAATTCCCTTTTTAGTCTTCCTCCTTTCACTAATATACCTGAAGACATTTTTGTCACCCGTCCTTACATTTCTAGCCATTTGTTCTTCCGCATGCGCTTTCGCCAGACGTATCTCTCTTTTGGCTTCTTTCAGTTTCATCCGGTATTCCTCCCCGTGTTTCTCTTCTTGAGTTTTTCTGTATTTCAGGAACGCCAACTCTTTAGCCTTTATGTTCCCAGCCACTTGTTTGGAGAACTATATCGGTTTCCTTTTTCTCTTGCTTTTATTTACTCTCCTTACATAAAGGTTTGTGGCCCTATTTATAGCTTCTTTCAGCTTGGACCACTGTCCTTCCACTTCTCGTTCATCCTCCCATCCCATCAGCTCCTTCCTCAGGTATTCCCCCATTTTACTAAAGTCAGCATGCTTGAAATCTAGGACTTTGATTTTTGAGTGGCCGCCCTCCACTTTAGCCGTCATATCAAACCAAACTGTTTGATGGTCACTGCTGCCCAGGTGGGCACCCACTTGGACATTTGACACACTATCCCCATTTGTGAGCACCAGATCCAGCGTCGCTCCCTCCCTCGTGGGTTCCGTCACCATTTGTCTGAGCAGAGGACTTTGAAAAGCATCCATGATCTCTCTACTTCTTTCCGATTCCACAGATGGAACTTTCCAACCATCTAGTCATACTACAATCTATATTTTCAAAAGTACTCCAACTTCTATTCACTGCAACTTCATAGTCTATAGCTAGTTCTGGAATATCCAATACATTAACTTGTGTTCTTAAAGATAAAACTTTCTCTTTAATTAAACCAGCCAATGAATTGGGTGATAGATAAGAAAATTGTCAGATCTAGGTGGGAAGGGTTAGGACAGCTGTTGTAGTTGGTGATTCAATCATTAAGCATGTAGAAAGCTAGGTGGCTGGTGGACACGATGATAGCCTGGTCACTTGTCTGCCTGGTGTAAGGGTGGTGGACCTCACGCGTCACCTAGATAGGATTTTAGATAGTGCTGGGAAGGAGCTGGCTGTCTTGGTACATGTGGGTACCAATGACATAGGGTAATGTGGGAGGGAGGTACTTGAGGCCAAATTTAAGCTCAGGTAGGAAACTGAAGTCCAGATCCTCCAGGGTAGCATTTTCAGAAATACTCCCATTCCACGTGCAGGACCCAAGAAGCAGGCACAGCTCTGAAGTCTCAAAGCGTGGTTGAGACGGTACAGAGATGAGGAATTTAGATTTGTTAGGAACTGGCAATGTTCTGGGAAAAGGCAAGCCTGTACCGAAAGAATGGACTCCACCTGAACTGGGATGGAACCAGGCTGCTGGTGCTAATATTTAAAAAGGAGAGAGAGCAGCTTTTAAATTAAAATGGGGGGGGGGGGGGAGGTGCAAAGCCGACAGTCATCCAGGAGCGCATGGTTCGGTATGGAGTATCCTTAAAGGATATGATTGAAACAAGATCTTTAGGTAATTCCAATAGAGAGGTTTCAATAATGGTGAAAGAAAGCAAGGAGTGGCTAATCGGAGAACAGAGTAAAGGATGCAAATTATCCCCATCAACTTAAAAGTAGCTTGTAGATGCTAGGAAAACACACTATTTGAAGTGACTGTATACAAATGCTAAAATCCAATAAGATGAAAGAGTTAGAGTATATAGTACTAAATGATGAGAAAGATATAATAGGCATTTCAGAGACATGGTGGAAGGAGGACAATCAATGGGACACTGTAACAGGATACAAATTATATCGCAATGATAGAGGGGGATCAAATTGGATGGGGGATTGCACAGAGAGGAGGAGTGGCCTAGTGGTTAGGGTGGTGGGCTTTGGTCCTGGGGAACTGAGGAACTGAGTTCGATTCCCACTTCAAGCACAGGCAGCTCCTTGTGACTCTGGGCAAGTCACTTAACCCTCCATTGCCCCATGTAAGCCGCATTGAGCCTGCCATGAGTGGGAAAGCGCGGGGTACAAATAAAACAAAACAAATATGTTAAAGAGGGATTTAAGTCAAACAAAACAATCATTCTATATGAAACAGATAGCAACATGGAATCAGTGTGGATAGAAATTCCATGTGTGAAGGGAAGGAGTATTCAAGGGTTGGACTACTGTCCGCTAGGACAGAACAAACAAATTAGGAAAGATGTCAAATTGGGTAACAGTATAATAATGGGTGCTTTCAATTACCCCAATATTGACTGGATAAATATTACATCATGGAGTACCAGGGAGATAAAATTCCTAGATGTAATAACGGCTGCTTCTTGTAGCCATTTTAGATCTAGTCCTTGGAGAAGTATAAGGCAGAAAGCTGCATGATAGTGGGGATCCTCTCCAGGTCTTCAGGGATGGACAGACGTCTGCGGGACTCAGGTCCTGCAAGGTTGTTGTGGAATTGTATAATCGAGCCAAGCATTGGTTTCCCTCGCTGCACATACCTCAAGGCACCCTGGTGGTCTACTGGCTTGCTTCGGGGCAGGAAAGATCCCCACTCTTTCCTGCCTGCTGCCGCCACTTGTTTAAAATGGTGAAGCCAAAGTCTTGCGAGGCCATCTCTTGAAGTCTTGGCAGCCATTTTAAACAAGCGGAGGTAGCGAGAGGATCAGCAGCAGCAGGCAGGAAAGAGCGAGCCACTAGACCACTAGGGTACCTTGAGGTATGTACGGCACGCTGGGCTGGGAGGGGAGGTGGATGTAGCCGTATATGTGGGTAGAAGAGAGGGGGCTGTAAAAAGGGTTGGATTATGGTGTAGGGAGGAGAGAAAATATTGGTTAGGGGTAAGGAGAACAAAAGATGGTACGAGGCTATCTAGCCCATTATATGGGTTGAAGCCAGTAGGCAGAGATTGTCGCCACACAGGTTCACCCAAAACAATAGCAAACACTATTGAAAATAATAACAAAAGATTATTAGAAATAAGGGACTGCATAGCATGGTCCATCTGTAACAAGTCTAAAGCTGTTCCAGTTGGCTAGGCAGTGCCTTAAAAGGTGGAGGACAAAAGATTCTTTTTTTTTTATTTTACTTATTTGACAGCTTTTTTATTTATTTGAAAGCTTCCCATATGTAGATATAAATATCATGACATAAAAACTAAATTTACTAAAACAGCTTAAAAAATTATTGTAGCTTGTAGAAACAGCACTAATAATAATTTGTGCTCATTTTTCTACACCATTCTGTACAATAGAGTACGACATGGCCAAATTTCAGTGAGGATATCCTGTTTACTGATA
The DNA here is from genome assembly GCF_901765095.1 of Microcaecilia unicolor. Taxonomy (NCBI): domain Eukaryota; kingdom Metazoa; phylum Chordata; class Amphibia; order Gymnophiona; family Siphonopidae; genus Microcaecilia; species Microcaecilia unicolor. Next base: position 342,997,175 of record NC_044032.1, on the reverse strand, counting down.
GTTTCTTAACTGTTGTAATCTGCCTTGGGAAGTCAGGTGTTCTAAAGATTGGAAGTAAAATTAAACTCTGTCCTTTCATTGGAGCATATTGAATCACATCTTCACCTTATCTGTTTTGTAGACATGGATTATTCTGTTTTGAGCATATTTCAGGGACAAGTGGTTTTCATAAGTCAATAATAAAAATAAATATTTCATGCAGCTCTGTTTCTTGGGGGCTGGGAGAGCAAGGTGACTGCAGTGCGGCTGGGATGGAGGAAATTATTTGCAGCAGGAACGGGCGGGGATGGGTTAGATTCCTGTGGGGATGGGGATGGACGGGTTAGATTCCCCACGATGATGGCTTAGACTTCTGTCCCCATGCAGCTCTCTAGTATAGGGCATAGTATGGGAGGCAACGGTTTTGGGTCCACTAGGAAACGTTGATCATAACATGATCAAGTTTGAGCTACTATCTGGAATGAAGCCACAAAGGAAATCCACTTTACCAGTATTACATTTTTGAAAGGGTGACTCTGATAAAATGAGGAAAGTGGTTAAAAAGAAGCTAAAAGTAAAGAAGTTTTTTCAGAATAAGGAAAAAACCTTTCGTGGTTTGCAAGCTCATGTTTTTCCAGATCTAGCGAGGGAATCGCAAAGGCGACGACAAACGTTTTTACAGATGAGACAGGAGACACTTCAACTTGGCGCAACTTTTTACCTTAAATATCCTTGTAAATGTTTAATCTCCTATCAAGCCGTGAAATATGTTTATTTTGATCCTGGCCAATTGTCATCTTTTTTAACATCTAAGAGAGCTCCTAGTTAAGTAAAGTCGAATAGAAACTCATCTGTATCTCAAAATTTGATTTATAAAGTTTATTACCTGTTTTCTCCTATTTAGGAATCTTGGACTCCTGTTGTGGACTTTAAATGAAGCTATAATACTTAATTTGTGTTATGAATAATATCTTTAGATTTAATTGTAATAGTGGATTTTTCTTTACAAGTTTATACTTGTTTACTATGTATAAAAACGATAAAAAAAAAAGAAGCTAAAAGGATCGGCTGCAAAAGTTAGGACATTAAAGGGCTCCTTTTCAAAGCACTTAGACTTAAAGGTTCTGTAGGTTTTACGTAAATTTGTACGTCTAACTGCTTTTAAAATACACCTCTAAATCAGTCATGGACATTGTTTCAAAATACCATCTTGGAAGCCCAGACCAGATGTATTCCATGTATTTACAAAGGTGAAAAGAAGAGAAAATGATAGGCAGCATGGTTAAAAGGTGATGTGAAAGGGGCTATTAGAGCGAAAAGAACGTCTGTCTTTCAAAGAATAGAAAAAGGACCCAAGTGAAGAAAATAAGAATAAACACAACACTGTCAAGCTAGATGCAAAGCACTGATAAAGAAGGCTAAAAGAGAATATGAAGAGAAACTTACTGCAGAGACATAAACTCATAGTAAACAACTTTTTCAGGTACGTCAGAAGCAGAAAGCCTGCTAGGAGCACAATTTCCCATTTCCTAATTTGTTTGTTCTGTCCTAGCGGACAGTAGTCCAACCCTAGAAAACGCCTTCCCTTCATGTTAGATCATGAAGGAGTAAAAGCACTCAGTGAAGACAAGGCCATAGCAGAGATACTGAATGAATTCTTTGCTTCGATCTTTATGAAAGAAGATGTAAGAGATCTACCTGTACTGGAAATGGTTTTGAAGGTTGATGATGTGGAGGAACTGAATGAAATCTTGGTGAACCTGGAAGACATACAGGCATATTTTCAAAGCACTTAGCCTTCCAAAGTTCCATAGGTTTCTATGGAACTTTGGAAGGCTAAGTGCTTTGAAAATATGCCTGATATTGAGCCAAACTGACAAATTAACAGTCTTAAAGAACAGAAAATCACCTGGACAGATTGGCATGCATCCAAGGGTACTGAAAGATCTCAGACACAAAATTGCCTCTCTGCTGTTAGTAATCTTTAATCTGTCGTTAAAGTTGTCCATAGTACCTGAAGATTGGAGGGTGCTTTACTTTTTGTCTATTAGATTGTGAGCTCTTTGAGCAGGGACTGTCTTTCTTCTGTGTTTGTACAGCGCTGCGTACACTTTGTAGCACTCTAGAAATGTTAAATAGTAGTAGTAGTAGTAGGGTGGCCAATGTGACGCCGATTTTTAAAAAGAGTCCAGGCATGATCTGGGAAATAACAGACCTGATGCTAGGGTCCAACTTTGGGGTCAACACCCAAGAAAAAGATCTAGGTGTTGTTGTAGACAATAAGCTGAAATCTTGTGTTCAGTTTGTGGCGTCATCCAAAAAAGTAAACAGAATGCTAGGAATTATTAGGAAAAGGCTGGTAAATAAGACAAAGAATACTATAATGCCTCTGTATTGCTCTATGGTGCAACCTCACCTTGAGTGTCCCTGAGTCTTTGTTCTTTCTGAAAGAGTAAAAAATCAGTTCACTTCTACTCGTTCTACACCACTCAGGATTTTGTAGACCTCAATTGTATCTCCCTTCAGCTGTCTCTTTTCAAAGCTGAAGAGCCCTAACATCTTTAGCTTTTCCTCATATGAGAGGAGTTCCATCCCCTTTATCATTTTGGTTGCTCTTCTTTGAATCTTTTCTAATTCAACTATTTCTTTTTTGAGATACGGTGACCAGAACTGAATACAATACTCAAGGTGAGGTTGCACCATGGAGCAATACAGAGCCATTTTAATATTCTTGGTCTTATTTTGCATCCCTTTCCTAATGATTCCTACCAACCTGTTTGCTTTATTGGCCACTACTGTACACTGGGCAGAAGATTTCATTGTCTACAGTAACATCTAGATCTTTTTCTTGAGTGCTGACACATAAAGTGAACCTTAGCATTGGGTAACTATGAGTCAGATTATTTTTATTTATTTATTTATTACATTTATACCCCACATTTTCCCACCTATTTGCAGGCTCAATGTGGCTTACAAAGTACCGTAAAGGTGTTTGCCATTTCGGTTGATAACAAATACAAGATTGTGTTGTGGTCATATGAGATAGAGGTGAATCAGGCGTCATGGGTCAAAGGGAAAGAGGATAGTAAATTGTCCAGTACAATCTTTGATTATGGTGTGTTGCAGGGTGTGGAGATTTATGTTGGATCGTTGGGATAAGCTTTTTTGAAGAGGTGGGTTTTTAATGACTTCCTGAATTTTAGGTGGTCATGTATTGTTTTCACAGCATACGGGAGTCCATTCCATAGTTGTGCACTTCCCAGTGTGCATCACTATGCATTTGTCCACATTAAATTTCATTTGCCATTTGGATGCCCAGTCTTCCAATTTCCTATGGTCTTCCTGCAATTTTTTACAATCCGCACTTTTAATAGTTTTGTGTCATCTGCAAATTTAATTACCTCACTCGTTCTGATTTCCAGAAATAGCACCGGTCCCAGTACAGCAGTCCATTATTCACTCTTCTCCTTTGAGAAAAATGGCCATTTATCCCTACTGTCCTGTCCCATGACTTTTTAATTTTCTCAGTAGTCTCTTAAAAGGAACTTTGTCAAAAGCTTTCTGAAATTCTAGGTACACTACATCAACCAGCTCACCTTTATCCACGTTTATTCACGCCTTCAGAGAAATGAAGCAAATTGGTGAGGCAAGCCTTCCCTTGTCTGAACCTATGCTGTGTCCCATTAAACCATGTTTATCGATGTGTTCTATAATTTTATTGTTTTATAATTGTTTCCACAATTTTGCCTGGCACTAAAGTCAGGCTTTACCAGTCTGTAATTTACTAGAACCCTTTTTAAAAATCAGCATTACCGTGGCCACCCTCCAATCTTCAGGTATTACAGATGATACAGAAGATCAGCAATTTTATTTTAGAGTTCTTTCAGTTCCCTGGGATGTATACCATCCAGACTACTTGATTTATCACTCTAACTTGTTGATTTGTTTCCGTTCATCTTCCAGGTTTACTGAGATGTCTTTTAATTCCTCCGCATCGTCACCCTTGAAAACCATTTCTGGTGCATGTAGATATTTTACATCTTCTTCTATAAAGACAGAAGCAAACAATTCTCCACTATGGCCTTGTCCTTCTTGAGTGCTCCTTCGTGATCTAACAGTCTCACGGATTCCCTCACAGGCTTTTGCTTCTGATGTACCTGGAAAAGGTGTTACTGTGAGTTTTTGTCTCCGCTGCAAGTTTTTCTTCATATTCTCTTTTAGTTGTGAATAAGCAAATCCATGAATACCGAACATGCAGATAGTGAGAACGGACTGAATAGGAAAATGTGTGAATGGGCTAGGTCAGACTTTTATTCTACTACCATGGAGGAGACTGCTAATAAGCCTTGAGGTTGATTGATTGATGTTTATATCCCACATTATCCCAAGCTACTAATTTTGTTTTGGATCTAGTGCCAAGACTTTTTAAAACAGTGTCCAGAATCAGTTATAGTTTGGCTAGCTGAGATAATAAATATATCTGTAGCACAGGCTAGTCTTCCACTAACTTAAAAAGAATCTATTATTAACACAGTAATACAGGTCTTATCTTAGCAATTGTGGGGCCCTGTGGAGACCAGTTCAGTGGGGTGTCCCTTGCCCTTTGCCTAGCCCTGTCCTGCCCCTGCTTAACTCTGCTCCCTTTTGACAAGATGTTTAAAACATTTTTTAGTTATGAAGTTTTACATAAAGACAAATCAAGCAAAACTTGTATAGAAAGAATGATTCAAATAAGCACAATGTTATCATAGGAAACTTACCCCCCCCCCCCCCCCTGTTTACTAAGCCACCGTGTGGCTTAGTTAAATAGGGTTAGTGTAGAAATGACAAGGAGACCTTACCTATCATCTAAACCAGCACTTGGACAAGTATGCTCTAAACCCTTGCATGACACAAGAGGCTTTTTTTTGTTATTAATGCAAAACACATGAGACTTCTCTGCCCCTACACTTCCTGCAGAACATGTTAGGAGAACCTCAGTGAGTTTTGAGAGATCTCTAGCTGATGTGTGTGTCTGAAGAAGAGGAGTGAACATCTCATCAGACTTAAGGCATGGTTCAGGGTTGGCAATGCGATGGACTGGATGACAGGTGAAAAGAAAGCTCTTTTCAATCACACAGGAGCTGCAAGGTGCTAGAAATTCATTTTCTCTTCAGTTTGGTTTCTTGTAGGGAGGAGTGATTTTTTCCATTTCAAATGGATGAAGTTGTGCTAGGGTTGCATTCACAGCTCTGTCAGAGGAAGACAGTGGCCCGAGAGCAGCTGAACGCTACAACCAGGTCACATTTACAGTCGATCACATCTGCACTTGGACTCGGCCACAGTTTTTTCAGTGTAGCTCTGATTGGTCAGGGAGCCCCGACTGGCACCTAAATGGGCGCTTCTGGTTGACTGGAGGCTGGGAGGGACTTGGAGGACTGGGTGTTTGCTGTGCATCAACCAGGTAAAGCCGAGGCTCAAGGAATATTACAGGGGGTTCTGGGGGGGGGGGGGGGGGGGGGGGGTCATGGGCAGGTCAGAAGTAATGACTAAAAGATTTGTACAGTATTATAGAACTTGGGGGAACCCACGTATAACTTAGAACCAGGGTTTACACCAGCTTTCACTTTGTGTAAATCCTCACACCCAAAGTTGGGTGCAGATCCTGATGCTGTGTGCTGTTTTATAAATGGCAAGTAACTTGCAGAGCCATTTTTAGAATAGCATTCCACACGGATTTTTTTCATCACCCAAGTTTAGGTGCCATTTACCTCAGTGATGGTTCCGATTTTGATGACAATCAAAAAAATGTCAGATGTAAAAATATATATTGTGCCTACCCTAAACCCATAAAACTTCAATAGAAATGCTCTACATTAAATTAATAATTAATATCCTAAGTTATAGATAAATATATAAATAGATGTCATAAATGATTAAACAACCCACTCCAACATTCAAATCCTTAAGATAAATTTACAATAAATACATATATAAGTATTTCTACCCACTCTGGTATTCAAATCCATAAGACAATAACATAATAAAGCAATTTAAAAAAACATGAACACATCCAATCTTAAATTGAGGAAATAATTAAATAATCAAGAGACTAAACACTGTCCTCTTAATTATAAGCAATAAAAGTCTATCTAAAAATGTAAAAGTAAATGTAAGTAATTAAAAAAACAACAGCAGCAGCAGCAGCAGAGAAATCTGTGTACAGTAGGACCATGTATTTGATCAGCTCTGGTTCCTTGTTATTAGCAACCTGTTTCTTGACAAGGTGGCAATCTGGACAAGTTGTTGTTACAAGAGGTATAGATGTTTATTTTCAAGTTTAAAACAGTAGAACCTACTGGTCTTAATCAAGAATCAGGTCTGTCACTCTTTTTATAATACCTGCATATATCTCTGTTAATTCCTCTGCTGTTGTTTTTTAATTACTTCTGTGCTGTTTATAATTGTACATTTTTTCAGATAGTGATTTATATGGCAGCAGGTTTTTTGCAAAATGTCTCCCTCAATGCTCACGCACTGATAAGGGAGACATTCTTTTGCTCTTCATCAGCATACAGCTCCATATTACCTCTGTGGGGTGTGATGTTTTTTTTTCTGACAGCCAACACTTTATTTATAACCATTTAAATTTTTACAAGCGATAAAACAACTTGCAAGAAATACAGAGAAAATAATATATAGGAATTATTTCAATCAGGTAATTCTATTCTCTTCCTTAGACCACTAAATTGGGAGAGTGAAACAAGACAAGGAGATCAATTAAATAGTAAACAGAAAAAAAGAAAACAGTGGTATTAACCTGATTATCCCCAGATATTACTCATCTAATTCATTATTCCACATTGATCATCTGGTTGGCTTCTTCAAGCCCAATACGGTGTATAGTCAATTAATTTCATTGAAAACATACTTATTGTCCAGTTTTTAGTTAGAAATAATACATCGGATTACATTCTCTCTCTTTTAAAAACCAGAAGTTATTTAACAATACATATACTTAATGTTACGACTGGGGATGTGAGCCCTTGTGCCCCGACTGAGCATGGCGAAGATGGAGTGCCACCGCACTCAGTCAGGCAGCCAGACAACCCCTAGCTTTACCTGGGAAACGACCGCCGTTCCCCGGGAGTTGAGCCCCCAGGTGCAGGCGGCCACCAGGACTTCCAGAACCGGCGGGGTTGCGCGACCACTGACCAGACAGGTGGGAGTGCAGACACAGTCCAGGAGCCAGGAAAACAGCAGCGCAGCGAATAGTCAATGAACAGTCCGAGGTCTAGGCAGGCAGCAACACGGCGCGAAGTTAAGAAGCAATCCAAGGTCAGGAAACACAGGAATGAAGATAACTGACTGTAGAACACAGACTTGGACCATGACCTCTACACAATAGAAGCCGAAGCATGGAAGGACTGGAGGCAGGACTTTAAATAGTGTAGGAATTAGGCTCAAACATGTGCAGCTGTTCCAAGATGGCTGCCCCCATCAGAGGAGCTGCTCTATGCCCAAATATGGGCTTCCTTCCTGAAGCTGCCCATCTCCAAGATGGCCACCCTATCCTGGAGATACCCACATCCAAGATGGCCGCCGCATTCTCGAATGCCCATCCCCTGCGCAAGCAGACTGCACCTCTGGAGGAGTGTAGCAGAGCGTAACACTTAAGTCTCTAATTCAAATCCCACTGATTAAAGTAATCCCAGTTTTCACAGGCTTCACTCCTTTTAAAGTAATAATTAAGGAAATATTTCTGAAGAAAACTTTAGGAGTCATACCCGGAACTCTGGGAAAAACAATAATCTCGATATTAATCATCTATAATAATAATCATTTTATTATTAAAAGTTTCTGGTCTATTATCATTTTCAAGATCATAACCACTTCTTGCTCGTGTAGAACTTCATTTGTTATATCAATTTTTCACTCTCAAAGGGTTCAGTTAAATTGTCCATGTAACTCTAATAAGATTATATCAGAAACAACGTTATTTACTACCGCCGTTAGGTCCCGAAGCGCCTTCCAGAAGGTATTTAATTGGGCTCATTTTCAAAGCACTTAGCCTCCCAAAGTGCTTTGAAAATATGCCTCAAAGTAACCTCCACGGGAGCCAAAAACTCCAAGTTGATTTCTTTTAGGTGTTTAGGAGTGGTTCCACTGATTCGGGTTCTGCTGTAAACGTCCTCCGTTTCAGCATATGCCTCTAACTCACTCCTCCACTCCTTTGGACATGGTGGTTGAATAATTCGGGAGCGATGGAGTTGTTTTTTCCAGGTCCAAGAGCATCAACGCTTCTTTGCCGGTGCTAATCAAAGGACTCGCCAACCCTTTCATCTGTGGGCAGTTCATCGCGCAGCGGTCTCGCACTTGCTGCTCAGGAGACAAAATGCTGGCCATCAGCGGCTGACCGCCAGTTGTCCCCTTCCTCTCAGTTAAGGTAAGTGCAATTGCAGTGAGGAAATTTACATAAAGACAAAACTTCAGAGGGCAGCTGGGCCGTTGGGCATACGAACTTCAGGTCACCATCTTACCACTCTCCCAGTTTGGGACACTCTTTGTCTGGTTTCTCCTCAGAGGCCTGTCTGATATGGGTAACCCTTCAGCATAGCCCTCTGAGTCATCGAAACACAGAAGCCCTTCCACCACTACAAGGTGGTGTCCCTTCGGAGGGGTAGCCAACACTTTAAATAATGGCCATAATTTGCATGCTGTTAGTTTACTGGCATTGAAGAGCAAAACATGTGCATTATGCTTAAGCCATTAGCGAGTTTGTGATTCAGCTAAGATACCAGCACCAGCAGTGGCTCAGTGGAGGTGAAGTTAAAACCCTGGAGGACTGCCAAACCTGATGGCCATGGAGCAGTTTTTTCAGTGTTGTCGTCCAGAGGTTGAGGGAACATGTCCAAGATCACCAGCCCCAACCTCCAGAAAAAGTGGCTGAGTTGGCTGACATCTTCATGCTTAACCGTCCCTGGTTGGTAAAGAGAAGCTGTCCATATCTGCAGCAGCCAGAACCTAAGGGCAGCCAGGGCCCTAAGCCAAATATCCCTGCAACCTCAGAGACTGTCAGCAAATCCTCCAATGCTCCCCCAAAACCCAAAGACTTTAGGCATGAGCGTCCTTGTTACCAGTGCAGGCGTACAGGACATTTCAAAGTGGATTGCCCAGATAATCCCAAGCCTGCACTAAAGAGCATTCCTGTTCCTGCAGCAAGGCTGGCGGCTTTTGTGGGTGTCTCCAGTACCACGAAGGAGGCCCACACAGTTGCCGTAGCAGAAAACGTTACTGACCATTCATCAAGCAAGGAAGCAGATGGATTTCCACAACACTACAGCGCTGCAATAACTTTGAACCAAACCCAGGTGGCTGGGCTTGTTGACACTGGAACTAGCATGACTTTGTTATAACCAGAGTTAGTGCCAGAAGATGCTATTCTACCAGGGCACACTGCAGAGGCAGTGCTAGTCAATGGATCCAGAGAGACTGTTCCCATTGCTTGAGTATTCTCTGTATTGGGGTACCAAGCCTGGCTACAGAGAGAAGTAGGAATAATGTTGTGTGGGGGGCTAACAAGGGTCCAATGAACATTACCATTGATAGTGGAGTCAGCATTTCCGCTATGGTGACCCGTAGTCAGGCCAGGGTGGCCCAAAAAGCAGGAGCAGCAGAGATCCTCTCCAGTTCCAAATCCTGAGTCAGTCTCTCAGTTTTTCTACTTTTTTCACACTACATTTCATTATCATGGGGTACCATGCCTGTTTCAATTGTTTGTTGTTGATTCTTCGAGTGCAACCAGGTTCATTTTATTATAGAATTTTTAATTTTTACATTTTATGCGTTGAGATTCATTCCAGGATGCTTATACTTTATGGATCTCTTTCCGGCTTGAGAGGTGCCTTATATATTATTTAATGGTGATTTCTGCTTTTGTATTTATGTTTTTTTATTTTAAATCATATTCACAATGAGTCTACCATTCATTCTATGTCCTGATTGTACATCCCTTAAGATTCTTTGATTCTTAATACTTTCATTTGACTGTGTTTTTAACTGTACACATTTGATAGTCAGCCTATCATACTGCATTCAGATCTGTAATATTATGTTTTTATGTATCCATGTTTTTATTCTTACCTTTTAGTGCAGTTATTTATTGTCAGTACACTGAATTAGACCATTAGTATCATTATCTGGTATCCTGGTATTGGTGTGTATGTGTGTGTATATATATATATTTTTTATTTATTTTTATTTTGCTGCATTTATATCCTACATTTTCCCACCTATTTGCAGGCTCAATGTGGCTCACAATATAATACAACTACAATCACATTGATGGAATCAAAAATCAGAGTATATATAACAGATAAGGTGCATAGGAATACTATGGTAATCATGTTAACGGAGAAGAATTTCAGAATTATTGCTGTTAAGGTTCATACGAAAATTACGTTGATTAAGGAGTGGGTAAGTGGATAACAACATAACATAATGATATAAGGACAAGGCATAATTGTCAGTAATTAGGATAAATGGATAACAACAAAACATAATGATATCAGGACAGGGTATGATTATCGGTAATTAGGGTGTAGATAAAATAGGCAAAAAGAAAGAGTACCAATATACATTGTGTCTGGTGTAGTTTAGGAGTCAAATCGTTATGAGGGATCCATTTTGTACGTTTTTTTGAACAAGTAAGTCTTCAATAGTTTCCGGAAGGTCATCAAATCGTGTGTTTTTCTTATAGTGGTTGGTAATTCATTCCATCGTTGTGTACAGATGTATGAAAAGCTAGATGTATGTATTGATTTCTATTTAAGTCCTCTGCAATTGGGATAATGAAGGTTTAAGAAAGTACTTGATGAACTTTTGTTGTTTCTCTCTGGTAGATCTATAAGGTCTGACATGTAAGATGGGGCATCTCCATAAATAATTTTATGAACTAAGGTGCATATTTTGAATGTAACTCGATCCTTTAATGGAAGCCAGTGCAATTTTTCTCTAAGGGGTTTAGCACTATAGTATTTCGCCTTTCCGAATATCAGTCTGGCTGCAGTGTTCTGGGCAGTCTGGAGTTTCTTAATGGTTTGAGCCTTGCATCCCGCATATAAGGAGTTGCAGTAGTCCAAATGACTCAAGACCAGTGATTGCACAAGTTTGCGGAATGTCTCTCTTGGGAACAAAGATTTTACTCTTCTAAGCATCCACATTGCATAAAACATTTTCTTAATAACATTTTTCACGTGGTTATCTAGATTAAGGTTGCAATCGATTGTTACACCTAAGAGTTTCAGGTTGTCTGCAACAGAAGGAGTGTGATTTAGTATATTTATATTGGTATAGTTGATTTTATTATACTGCGATGATAATATAAGGCATTGTGTTTTTTCTGCATTGAGCTTCAGTTGGAATGCATCCGCCCATGAGTTCATAACTTGGAAACTGAGATTAATTTTATCTGCCACTTCAGACAAGTCATTTTTGTATGGGATATATATCGTCACATCGTCAGCATAAATATAAGGGTTAAGGTTTAGGTTGGATAAATATCTGGCTAGTGGTAACATCATTAAATTAAAGAGGATCGGGGAAAGCAGAGATCCTTGAGGCACACCACATTCTGGTCTCCATGGCGATGATTTGATCGATTCAGATATTACCCGGTATGTTCTTGCTGTTAGGAAACTATGAAACCAATTCAGTACATTACCTCCAATTCCAAAATATTCAAGAATGTTTAATAGGATGCCATGGTCAACCATGTCGTACGCACTGGACATGTCGAATTGTAAAAGAAGAACATTGTTCCCGTTTGCAATAATTTGTTTAAATTTGGTCATGAGTGTTATAAGAACTGTTTCGGTGCTGTGATTCGCACGGAAGCCAGATTGGGATATGTGTAATACTGAGAAGTTGTTCAAGTAGTTGGTAAGTTGTTTAGTTACCAGGCTTTCCATCAACTTGACTACCAATGGGATGGATGCCACTGGACAATAATTTGATATATCATTTAGTTTTTTCTTCTGGTCTTTGGGAATTGGTGTGAGTAGGATATTTCCTTTCTCCGTGGGAAAGGATCCATGTTGAAGCATTTGATTCAGGTAAGAGGTGAGATCTACTATGAAACGCTGGGGGGCAGAATTTATTAAGTAGCTGGGACATGTGTCCAGTTTACAGTGGGATTTGGTGAATTTGTTGATCTCTTGGGCGACAGTATCTTCAGTTAGTGAATAAAAGTTTGTCCAAATTCAATCTGCTGGATACTCATTGGTTGTTGGGTCTAAGTCATCAATGAATTTTACATATTCGGAGGAGTTAGCTGATAAGGTGGATCTTAGTTTAATGATTTTCTCACTGAAGTAAGATTGTGTGTGTGTATATATATATACAGTATATATATATATAACATTGAAAGTGTGTTTTTCATTTTTGAAATATACGTATTTTGTTGTGCTTTGGTGTTTTTTTTGTGAATCCTGTCATGTGTAAATTTAGATGTTTTATTTGTTAAATCTAATTATTGGTTCTGTGCATTCTTTATGTACTCATTTTTAAAGTACCTATTATATACATACATTTTGTTTTTGTTGAAGTGTTTTGATATTTGGTATACTCCCGAGGCAGGTATTATGGCCGAAACATGGCTCGTGTTGAGTCATTGATACTAGTTAATAATGTTCTGTACCACACCATTGTTTTGGGACTATTGTTGTTACTGTTGCAGTTCGTGTGGTACAAAGATCAATCAAAATGATAAAAAGGATGAAATGACTTTCCTGTGAGGAAAGGCTAAAGAGGTCAGGGGAGTGGAGGGTTGCTGGACATGCGTGGATGGAGGGCAGGGGAGAGGAGGGTTGCTGCACATGGTGGATGAAGGGGAGAGGAGAGGGCAGGGGAGAGGAGGGTTGCTGGACATGGGTGGATGGAAGGGAGGGCAGGGGGAGAGGAGGGTTGCTGGACATGGAGGGGGAGGGAGGAGTGAGGAAGGAGATGAGATGACGGAAAAGGAAGAGAGTAGAAAAACTGCACATGGATGAAGAAAATAGGCAAAAGCTTTTACTTACGGATGTAGGACAAGAAATGAAGAAGAAAGGCGGAAAGTAAACAAATAAATGGAAAGGAAGCCCTGGAAACGGAGTTAAGAGGACAGATAGCAGCAGAATCGGATACTGGGCCAGCACAATCAGAAAAACAAAGTCACCAGACAACAAAGGTAGAAAAAATCATTTTACTTTCATTATAGTGTTTGGAATATGTCCACTTTGAGAATTAGGTGTTCAACATTAAAAGTTTATTTACTTATTTATGACATTTTATCCCACATTAAACATGAATTAGGATGTTTTGTGGCTCTACATGAGAATTGTGAAATTATGATCCCTTGTTTCAATATTGTTGACGGTCTGCATTTTCCATATGGGTGGTATATTGGTGTATTAGGTTCTGCTCAGTGTAATATTTATGGTACAGTAAGGTTCTGAGTGTGTTTTTGCACAAAGTTGTGCATAGTGTTTTGCAGTTGAGCGATTGTGGTTAGTATATGCTTTGAGCAACCACTTTATTCTTCGACATATGATACATAACTAATATCTAAATGTAATAAAAGGTATTAATTGTGACATTTATTTTTATGTTATTATGCTTCAACAATTTTATTGAAGACAAACTACTTCAGTATTTAGACTACTAGAACTTGTCACATCCACTTTACAGAAAGGTGCTCTGTTTGAGTATCTGTCCACTGGAGGGATTAAGGCACAACACCTCCTTAATCTTCCAGTGGTTCTTGTCCCCCTCTATCTCCCATGATTGTGAAACCGGTAAAGGATATTAGGCATTATGACAACTTCAGGCATTGTGGACAGTCTTAAGGGGACACTATCAGGCTTATTTACGAAAGAGAAGGGCGCCCATCTTTCGACACAAATCGGGAGATGGGCGTCCTTCTCTCAGGTTCACCCAAATCGACATAATCGAAAGCCAATTTTGGGCACCCTCAACTGCTTTCCGTTGCAGGGATGACCAAAGTTCACGGGGGTGTGTCAGAAGCATAGCGAAGGCGGGACTGGGACGTGCTTAACACATGGGTGTCCTCGGCCAATAATGGAAAAAATAAGGGCGTCCCTGATGAACACTTGGCTGACTTTACTTGGTCCATTTTTTCTTGTGATCAAGCCTCAAAAAGGTGCCCAAACTGACCAGATGACCACCGGAGGAAATAGGGGATGACCTCCCCTTACTCCCCCAGTAGTCACTAACCCCCTCCCACCCTAAAATATTTTTTGCCAGCCTCTATGCCAGCCTCAAATGTCATACCCAGCTCCATCACAGCAGTATGCAGGTCCCTGGAGCAGTTTTAGTGGGTACTGCAGTGCACTTCAGGCAGGTGGACCCAGGCCCATCCCCTCATACCTGTTACACTTGTGGTGGTAAATGTGAGCCCTCCAAAACCCACCACAAACCCACTGTACCCACATCTAGGTGCCCCCCTTCATACCTTAGGCTGTGGTAGTGGTGTACAGTTGTGGGGAGTGGGTTTTTGGGGGGGGTTGGGGGGCTCAGCACACAAGGTAAGGGAGCTATGCACCTGGGAGATTTTTCTGAAGTCCACTGCAGTGCCCCCTAGGGTGCCCAGTTGGTGTCCTGGCATGTCAGGGGGACCAGTGCTCTATGAATGCTGGCTCCTCCCATGACCAAATGGCTTGGTTTGGTTGTTTCTGAGATGGGCATCCTCGGTTTCCATTATCGCCGAAAACCGGGGATGACCATCTCTAAGGACGACCATCTCTAAGGTCAACCTAAATGTTGAGATTTGGGCGTCCCGGACCGTATTATCGAAATGAAAGATGGCTGCCCACCTTGTTTCGATAATACGGGTTTCCCCGCTCCTTTGCGAGGTCGCCCTCAGGAAAACTTGGGCACCCCATTTTTTTTTGTTACATTTGTACCCCGCGCTTTCCCACTCATGGCAGGCTCAATGTGGCTTACATGGGGCAATGGAGGGTTAAGTGACTTGCCCAGAATCACAAGGAGCTGCCTGTGCCTGAAGTGGGAATCGAACTTAGTTCCTCAGTTCCCCAGGATCAAAGTCCACCACCCTAACCACTAGGCCACTCCTCCACTCCATTTGATTATGCCCCTCTATGTAAATCTGAGAAGTAGCCTAATGGTTAGCTCAATAGCCTGAACACCAAAGAACCCAGGTTCAAATCCCACTTCAGCTCTTGTATTTTTATTTATTTTAATTGTGAGCCCTCCAGGAACAGAAACATACCAACTGTACCTGAATATATGCCTAGCAGTGTACATTCACTTACAGTAGGTACTTTTGTTCCCGGAGGGCTCACAATTAAAAAAATAAATCACAAACAGATGAAGGGAGATTTGAGCCTGAGTACCCTGATTTTCAGCCCACTGTTCTAACCATTAGGCTACCCTTGTCAAGGAGGTTTAATAGACAGGAGACCAAGAGGGGCATAATCGAACGGGGCACCCAAGATTTCATGAGGGCGTCCTCACAGGATGGCCCCACGAAGAGACAGGGAAATCTGTATTATCGAAACAAGATGGACGTCCATCTTGCGTTTCGATAATACGGTTGGAGATGCCCAAATCTCAACATTTAGGTCGACCTTAGAGATGGTCCTCAACATTTAGGTCGACCTTAGAGATGGTTGACCTAAATGTTGAGATAGTCGACCTTAGAGATGGTTGTCCCCGGTTTTCGGCGATAATGGAAACCGAGGTCACCCATCTCAGAAACAACCAAATCCAAGCCATTTGGTCGTGGGAGGAGCCAGGATTCATAGTGCACTAGTCCCCCTGACATGCCAGGACACCAACCGGGCACCCTAGGGGGCACTGCAGTGGACTTCACAAATTGCTCCCAGGTGCATAGCTCCCTTACCTTGGGTGCTGAGCCCCCCAACCCACCCCCAAAACCCACTCCCCACAACTGTACACCACTACCTTAGCGCTAAGGGGTGAAGGGGGGCACCTACATGTGGGTTCAGTGAGTTTCTGGTGGGTTTTGAAGGGCTCACATTTACCACCATAAGTGTAACAGGTGGGGGGGGGGGGGATGAGCCTGGGTCCGCCTGCCTGAAGTGCACTACACCCACTAAAACTGCTCCAGGGACCTGCATACTGCTGTGATGGAGCTGGGTATGACATTTGAGGCTGGCATAGAGACTAGCAAAAAATATTTTAAAAGTTTTTTTTAGGGTGGGAGGGGGTTAGTGACCACTGGGGGAGTAAGGGGAGGTCATCCCCGATTCCCTCTGGTGGTCATCTGGTCAGTTTGGGCACCTTTTTGAGGCTTGGTCACAAGAAAAAATGGACCAAGTAAAGTCGGTCAAATGCTTGTCAGGGACGCCCTTCTTTTTTCCATTATCGGCCGAGGACGCCCAACTCTTAAGCATGCTCCAGTCCGTCCTTCGCTACCCTTCCGACACGCTCCCGTGAACTTTGGTCATCCCCGCCACGGAAAGCAGTTGAGGACGCCCAAAATTGGCTTTCGATTATGCCAATTTGGGTGACCCTGAGAGAAGGACACCCATCTCCCGATTTGTGTCGAAAGATGGGCACCCTTCTCTTTCGAAAATAAGCCTGCAAATGACGTCAAAACGTTGAAACCAATTAGGTTAGTCTAAGTTTTCCCTTCCCTGTGCAGCTGTCATCTCTGTACACTCAAAACAAAGCAAGTAAACCTATGAGCTGCTGCATCCAAGTTATCGTTCTTTATTGCTGGTAGCATTTTTATTAATCTCACTATATTTTCAAACATGCTGGCTTGTGCAGTATATGGATCTGTACATCTGCTGTCTGGAATTTTGGAAGATAGAAATAAGGAAATAAAAATTAATTTTGGATGTACTCTGTAGAAATTGCTATTTACTTTTGCAATTCCTGTTCTGGTGTGTACATGTTATAATCTTTGAATAACTGCATATATTTATGGCTATGATTTCTGGACATGTGGTATTATTATTATTATTATTATTTATTGCACTTGTTTCCACATTTTCCCACCTATCATTAAAGGACAGACTTTTAAATGCCCAGTTGGGTATATATGCTAATCTCAACTTTGTTAAATGTTTCAGACATGTCCATCTATGTGTTCCCATGATATAACTGAATTCTATTATTCTGTCTCATTGTATTTTCAAATATAAGCCAATTGAACCCAACTTTGCTTGGGATAATTTGTGATATAAATGTTGCAAAATAAATAAAATCCTTTATCCTCTACCTTTTAAGACACTGCCTACCTGCTGGATAGTGATGGCACAAGGACAGCAAGTTTGGTCGAGTGAAAACTAACTCAAAATAACCTGTTCCTTAGCTGGGCCCTAGTATTATCATGTTGAAAATGCGACCATACCATGCCTCTGGGGTTATGCTCCACTAATAAGTTAAAAGATTAAGTGGATTTCTTGAAAGGATTATATAAACGTAGGATGCATGACTAGGGACAAAAACATTCACTCAGTGGCGTACCAAAGGGGGGCGGTGGGGGCGGTCTGCCCCAGGTGCACGCCGCTAGGGGGGTGCCACGCGCCGGTCAGCTTCCTTCGTTTCCATGCTCCCTCTGCCCCGGAACAGGAAGTAACCTGCACCCGGGGGGGGTCACTGCACCCGGGGGGCGGGGCGCATCGGTGATCTGCCCTGGGTGTCAGCCCCCCTAGGAACACCACTGCATTCACTTATTTATTCAATATCACAATTCTTCATGTACAGCAACAAAACAACCTTTT
Source organism: Microcaecilia unicolor (assembly GCF_901765095.1). NCBI lineage: Eukaryota > Metazoa > Chordata > Amphibia > Gymnophiona > Siphonopidae > Microcaecilia > Microcaecilia unicolor. The sequence continues at coordinate 342,979,446 of NC_044032.1, read as the reverse complement.
AAGGTGGATCACAATGAGCTTTTATTTATTTTCATGCATTTGTATCCCACATTTTCCCACCTATTTGCAGGCTCAATGTGGCTTACAGAGTTTGGTTATGACATAATCATTCCATGATATCAGATGCAATTAGTAATGTACAATGATTGAGTAATGGAAGAGAGAAAGAAGGTGTTAGGCAGGATAGAAGGTGGACTGTGATAAATGGGTGGATTGGTGGGGTAGTTTTGTAGGCTATGGGTTCTCGTTGTAGGCCTTGTGGAAGAGATGTGTCTTTAGAGAGTTGCGGAAGTTGGTTATTTTGTCAATAGCTTTCAAGGCTGTAGGTAGTGCATTCCACAACTGCGTGCTCATGTAAGAGAATGTGGTGGCATATATCAGCTTGTATTTTAGTCCTTTACAGCTGGGGAAGTGCAGATTGAGAAATTTGCAGGATGATCTTATGGCGTTTCTGGGAGGCAAGCCAACAAGGTTTAGCATGTAGATTGGGGCGTCTGCGTGAATGATTTTGTGTACAATCGTTCAGATCTTGAACGCAACGCGTTTCTTAAGTGGGAGCCAGTGAAGTTTCTCTCTTAGGGGTTTTGCACTTTCATATTTAGTTTTTCCAAATATGAATCTGGCGGCGGTATTCTGGGCTGTTTGGAGTTTTTTGATAGTTTGTTCTTTGCAGCCAGCGTATAGTGCATTACAGTAGTCCAGATGACTTATTACCATTGGTTGTACCAGGGTACGGAAGATATATCTCGGAAAGAAAGGTTTTACTCTTTTGAATTTCCACATGGAGTGGAACATCTTTTTCGTTGTGGTCTTCACGTGAGTATCGAGTGTGAGGTTTTGGTCGATGGTAACTCCAAGAATTTTAAAATTTTGTGCGACTGGGAGAGAACAGTATGGTGTGGTTATTGTGGAGTAGTTGTTTTTGTTGTGTTGTGAGGTGAGGTGAGTACAAGACATTGTGTTTTCTCTGCGTTGAGTTTCAGCTGGAATGCATCCGCCCAAGAGTGCATGATTTGGAGGCTTTGGTTGATCTCGTTGGTGATTTCGTTTAGATCATGTTTGAATGGGATGTAGATCGTGACATCGTCTGCAGATATATAGGGATTAAGGTTTTGATTAGCTAGAAGTTTGGCTAAAGGTATCATCATTAGGTTGAAGAGAGTTGGTGATAGGGGGGATCCTTGGGGTACTCCACAATCAGGTATCCATGGGGGTGATATGTCCTCATTCGTTGTTACTTGGTATGATCTTGTGGTCAAGAAACCTTTGAACCATTTGAGAACAGTACCTCCTACTCTGAAGTATTCTAGTATATGTAATAGTATTCCATGATTAACCATGTTGAAGGTGCTGGACATGTCGAACTGTAGGAGGAGTATGTTGTTACCAGTTGCAATTGCTTGTTTGAATGAGTTCATTGCAGATACTAGTACCGTTTCGGTGCTGTGATTTGACCGAAATCCTGATTGAGACTCGTGCAGAATCGAGTGTTTATTTAGGTAGTCAGAGAGTTGTTTCGTCACTATGCCCTCCATGAGTTTGCTTATGAGCGGAATAGATGCTACTGGGCGATAGTTGGTTAGGTCCATTGTGTTTTTCTTAGCATCTTTTGGCAGCGGAAAGATGTTTCCTTTCTCCATGGGAAAGAGACCATTTTGAAGCCTGTGGTTTATATGATTTGTGAGGTCTTTTTTTTAATTGTTTGGGGGTGGATCTTATTAGGGTATTGGGACAGATGTCTAATTTGCATTGTGACTTGGTGTATTTTCCGAGCCATTGTGAGAATTCATCTGAGGATATCTTGCCAAAGTTGGTCCATGATCGATCTGCTGGGCTTTCCCCGGGTTTTGGATCTAGACATTCAAGGATGCTTTTGTGTATTCAGTGATGTTGGTAGTTATCATGAGTCGGAGCTTTATAATTTTTTCATTGAAGTAGTTCGCAAGATTAGTTGCGGATGGGGTGTTTATGTTGTTAGAGATAACCGGTGTGGTATTTAGGAGTTTGTTTACGAGTGAGAAGAGTTTGTGTGTGTCCTTGTAGTTTGGTCCTATTTTAGTTTTATAGTACGTTCTTTTAGTTTGTCTGATAGTGTATTTGTATTTTCTTTGTAGCTGTTTCCAGTCTTTGAGTGTATGTTCGTCTTTTTTCTTAGTCCATGCTCGTTCTAATCTTCTGACCTGTGTTTTTAGTTCTTTCAATTCTTCGTTAAACCATGGTATTGAGTTTTTTTCTATGTGAGGTTCTGGTTTGAAGTGGTGCTATGTTGTCTAGTACTGTTCTGCATCTGTTGTCTCATTCTTGGAGAAATTGGGGCGAGTCTGTGGATGTTGTCCATTCGTCTGTATAGAATTGCTGCCAGAATGTTAGTGGGTCTATTTTGCCTCTTGTAGTATAGTTTTTTTTCTCATGTTTTTGTTGTGTCTTTTTTGTTCTCCAGCGGAGGGAGAGGTTTGCTTTGAAGTGATCGGACCATGGCGTGGCTGTCCACTTTGTGTCTATGAGTGTGAGATTAGGTTCTGATGGGAATTTGTGGATGATAATATCTAATGTGTGTCCTTTGTTGTGGGTGGGTTGCATGTTTGGCCAGTGAAGCTCCCATAGTTGGAGTAATTCCTTGCATTCGATTACATTGCTTGAGTTGGTATCTTCAAGATGGAGATTGATGTCTCCTGCAATGAGGAGGTCCTGGATAGAGACGCAAGTATTCGATATGAAATCCATAAAGTGTGTTTGTGAGTCTTGCCAATTGCCTGGGGGTCTTTAAAATAGGATTAGGTTTAGGTGATTATCCACCTTATAATCGAAAGAGAAAAACGCCTATATTCCGACCTAAATCGGAAGATGGGACGTCTTTCTCTCGCGGGTGCCCAAATCGGTATAATCGAAAGCCGATTTTGGGCGTCTTCAACTGCACTCCGTCGCGGGAACGAATAAAGTTAATGGGGCGTGTCGGAGGCGAGGTGAAGGCGGGACTGGGGCATGGTTATCGGCCGAGCAGAGATGGGCGTCTTTAGGTGATAATCGAAAAAAAGGCGTTTTTACCGCGATTTTGGGTCACTTTTTTTGGACCCTTTTTTTTCACGAACAAGTCCCAAAAAAGTGCCCCAACTGACCAGATGACCACTGGAGGGAATCGGGGATCACCTGCCCTGACTCCCTCAGTGGTCACTAACCCCCCCCCCCCACCAAAAGAAACCCACTTTACAAACTTTTTTTGCCAGCCTGTAGGCCAGCCTCAAATTCTGTACCCACCTCCATAACAGCAGAAGGTAAAATTATGTGACATACCTGATAATTTTCTTTCCATTAATCCTTATAGACCAATCCAGAGACAGATGGGTTATGTCCCTCCTCTAGCAGGTTAGATAGAGAGCAAGCTTTGAGCTCCCTATATATGGTCACAAGCAGTCACATGATCCTCAGTATGCTGATATTAAAGCTCATGGTCCTTGCAAAATTCTCCTGTGACTGACAACTCATTCACCCTACAACCACCAAAGCGGGAGGGACCCTGCAACCGCCAAAGCGGGAGGAACGTGCCTTAATTGATTGCTCAATTACCCTGCAGCCGCCCAAGGCGGGAGGCACTTAAGCAGCTCACTAAAAACAAATTCGCCCCAACTCCAGGCAAATCATACAAACCTGAACTTGTTGAAGTTGAACTTAAATTAGAAGTTGACCTTGAATTAGGAATTGAACTTGATCGACAATATAAGCTTGAATCTGAAAAGATATAAAACACAAGTAAATAATTACACAGCAGATTTCTGGGAGGGGCTCTGGATTGGTCTATAAGGATTAATGGAAAGAAAATTATCAGGTATGTTACATAATTTTACCTTTCATAGCATCCTATAGACCAATCCAGAGACAGATGGGATGTACCCAAGCAGTACTTACCCAGGGTGGGAATCAGAAAACCCCAGGATGCAAGACCGAGGCGCCCAATGCCACATCAGCTCTCGCAGCCACACCCAAGCGATAATGCTCGGAAAAGGAAGAATCGATGACTAGGTCGCCGATCTACAGACTTCTTCCAGAGAAATCGATCTCGATTCTGCCAAAGAGACCGCTAGAGCTCTAGTGGAATGAGTCTTGAACTGAGCTGGCGGCACTTTACCCGAGAGAATGTATGAAGCGGCTATAGCTTCCTTGACTCAACGAGCCACTGAAGGCTCGGAGGCCTCCTGACCTTCCCCAGGTTCAGCAAGCAGCACAAAAAAATGAACCGATTTTCGGAAATCATTGATCACCTCCAAGTATCTGGAAAGAACTCCCATAACATCCACACCACTCAAGGCTTGAAACTCCCAGGATACTCCTCTTTTTGGCAGGAAGGCATACATAACTGATGATCCCGAAGAAAGCGCGACACCATCTTCGGCCAAAACGAAGGAACTGTGCGTATAGAGATACCTGCTTCGGAAAGAGGCAGAAAGATATCCCTTCAAGACAAAGTTAGAAGCTCCGAAACTCTTCTGGCTGAAGAGAGTGCCACCTAAACCTCAGCCATTAGAATTAGATCCTTCAGAGACAGCCGAGAAAAGGCTGAAACGGCGGTTCTTGCAAGACTCTCAGCACCATCTTAAGAGTCCAAGAAGGAAAAAAGGAGCGCCGAGGAGACCGAAGCTGGAAAACCCCTCTCAAAAGACACACAACATCTGGCTGAGAGGTAAAGGAAGCAACCTTCACACACCCTCTGAAAAAATCCAAAGCCGGTACCTGTACTCTAAGAGAACTCAGAGAGAGACCCTTTTTCGAGCCCCTCCTGGAGGAAAGGCCAAAATGGCATCCACCGACGCCGAGGCGGGAGAAATGGAACCCGCCGCCTACCAGGAGTCAAAGACGCGCCAAACTCTGACGAACGCCGTCGACATGGAGCACATCCTCGCTCTCAACCTAGTAGCAAGAATGTGGTCTGAAAACGCCTTGCTCTTCAATCATGCTCTTTCAACAGCCAGACCATGAGGCCAAACGGGGATGGATCCCATTAAAATAGGCCCCTAAAGTACCAGGCGTTAACCTTGGGCAGCCGCAAGGGCTCAAACATTAGCCGAAACATAACCGGATATCACTGGCATCTGGGCCAATTTGACCCACCATAAATACTCGCCTTGGATGTCAAACTACTGTACCCAAGAAACTGCCCAGCATGGGCCCAAGGGGAACCCATACAGGAGCTCGCCCACATGCAAGGTTGAAGGAGGACATCAATTCCCAGAGACTGAAGCTCCTGACATCTGCTGAAGAATCGCGGACCCTTGGAGAAGGCGTTTGTTGCTATTAAAGCCATGGTCGGTAGGCCCCAGCAACTCGGGAACCACGAGAATGTCCTGACTGAAAGATCCACTGTCCCGGATCCCACACCTGTTGACTGAGAACATCTGAGTCGACATTCTGAAATCCTGCCATGTGTGCTGCCGACAGCTGTTCCAGATGCTTTTCCTGCTGAAAGGCCGAAGCGTATCGCTTCTCTGACTAAAGGAGTACTCCTGGTACCTCCGTGACTGTTGACATATGCCACAGCCATCGCATTGTTGGAAAAGACTCGTATTGACTTCCGAAACAGCAGTTGCAGAAAGTCCCGAAGAGTCAGCCAATTCGCCCTCAATTGCAAGAGGTTGATAGACCACCACGTCTCTGCCGGAAACCGAAGTCCTCGAGTTATCCGTCGCAGGCAAATTCTGTAACTGCTGCTGCCCAGCCTCTGGAAAGAGAACTCTGCCTTATTGAGTGTCGAAGATCACTCCTAGAAATTCCAGAGATTGACAAGGGTTCGGCCGACTCTTCTCCCTCTTCTCCAGATTGATGAGCTAACTCAAGGAGCGCAACAGAGAGAGAGAGACCTCTGTCCATGTCTCGTACACCTTCCTCGAAGGATTGGACCCGAATCAACCAGTCGTCTAGGTAAGGATGTACTTGAACCACTTCTTGCAAAGGAACGCCACTATGATGACCATCACTTAGAGAAGATCCGAGGCGCTGTAGCCAGCCCGAAAGGAAGGGCCTGGAACTGGAAATGGCGATGCAGTACCGGAAAGTGGCGAAACCGCTGATGAGAAGGCCGAACTGGGATGTGCAAAAAGGCCTCTTTTATGTCCAGGGCAGGCAGAAATATTCCCTTCTGCACAGCGGCAAAAACCGACTGGAGGGTCTCCATCCTGAAGTGGCGTACTCTGACGATCCTGTAGACTCCTTAGAGAACAAGAAGAGACCGAGAAGAACTTCCGTTCCTCAGCACCACTAAGTAGATGGAATAGTGCCGTGAGCCAAGTTGTTCCACTGGAACGGGAACGACAGCGCCAATTTGTATCAAATTGCCCAGAGTCAGCTTGAGCTGCACGATTTCATAAAGACTTGCACAGAGAGGCCACTTATAGTTCCTTCAGAAGACGGCCTCCAGCTTGAAGCCATCTCGGAAAATCCTGAGAACCCAGCCGTCCGTTGTTATTCTGGCCCACTCGCCCAGAAACGAGAACAGCCACCCTCTCAAAAGTGTGGACTAAGGGCCAGGACCCCAACATTGGGCGCGAGGCCCTGGGGGAGCTGTGAAGGAATTCCGCCGGAGCGACAGTCTCCACAAAAGGACTGCTGTCTCTGAGGAAAATGCTGTCTGTAAAAGGGCCCAGACTTGCCCGGGTGATACCGACGGGCAGCTCTAAAACGGCCCCTAGATGAGTCCGCACGAAAATTCACACTGGTTCTGACCTCTGCGAGACTGATACCCTTGGCATCACCCAGCACAGGTCGAAAGAAGAGCTTGCCATAAATGGCAACTTGCCAAACGGGCCTTAGATGCCCGGTCGGATGCCCAAAGGCGAAACCATAGCCTCCCCCGGGCAGGCACGACTAAATACACTTGCTAGCAGAAGACCGTAGGACACCAAAAAGCAAATCAGCCAACAAGTCATGTCTGACTCCAGAGTCTGTCCCGCCGCCATCAAATCCTCAGCAAAGGAAGGTGGTACAACGCAGTAAGACACGCCCTGGCCACACAGGAGCCGGACACTGCAGCCTGCCTACCCAAGGTGGCTCTTTTTTTTTTTTTTTAAAGGAGGCCTATAGCCACCTGTCCTGCGAGCCCCTTCAGGGCACTGACCCCAGGAAAAAACCAGTTTCCTGGTCACTGCTGTAAAGAAAGTATCCACGGTAAGTAGGCGGAAAGCCTAAACCTTAGTAGCCTGAATGGCTGACTCCGGAGTCCCGATGTTCTAGAAACAAGCCTTCCATAGCCACATGCAGTTAAAAAACACTAGGCCCCCTCCGAAGGGACACCACCTTGTAAGTGGTGGAGGGGCTTCCGTGTTTCAGTGACTTAGAGGGCTATGCTGAAGGGTTACCCATATCAGACAGGCCTCTGAGGAGAAACCAGACAAAGAGTGTCCCAAACTGGAGGATCCAAGATGGCGTCGAGGGAGGACGTACGTTCGTTGAGTTCCCGTTTTACACCAGAATACCTGAAGAAGTAGGCGCGCTCCCCAGAGAATGGGGAAGAAAAAAGGCAAAGCCGTGGTGTTGTCCTCCTCGAACATGGCTGGGGTTCCCACCACATCTCAGTTTACTTTGGAGAGATTCGGGGTCATAACGTCGGGGATATCGGTTCCTGCTTCGGGGAACAGCAAGGCTTTATTGCCGAATCTCAGTGGAGAGGGAGTGACTTTGAGTCCCCCTGTTGGCATGACCTCTCCAAGACCCGGAAACAGTAACGCTTCGCTATGGAGGTCGACAGTGGAAATGCCCGAAGTGGGTTAGGATTCTCACGTGATCCAAGGAGGTCCTGGCGCAGCATTGACTCCGGATAATAAACCAACTGGGGGATTGGAGAGTGAGCTCTTCCCCCCGAAGATATCTGGAGCGGTTTCTGTGGAGTAATTGGACCTGGTGAAGCCAAAAAATGTCATAATGGACGCACTATGGGAAGTGCTGCAGAGTGTGAATAATTCTCTTCTTCACATGTCAAAAATTTTTCAGGAATAAATATGTGATTATATCATTACTTATCTAACAAAGTGGAAGTCCAAGATATAAAAATAGAGACTTTGATTACGGAAATGGTTTCTCTACGAAAATCAGTTAATCTGGTAATGAAAGACAGTCATGTTCCTTGTAAAAAAGTGGAACTTCTGGAGAACCAATTAAAGAAAAATAACTTGAGAATGATAAATCTTCCTAAAATACCCTATATAGAGAGTTATATTACTAGTGACTTTTGCCTTTGATTTAGATAGGAACAGTGTTTTGAAATTGTATTTCCGATACATGGCTGATAGTTTTTTGGGTTCAAAGATAAATATATTTCCTGATATATCAAGGGAATCGCAGACTAGGAGGTGTGAACTCTTGGCTTTTAAGCCAAGAATCATTGCCCAAGGTGGGACCTTCCTAGAGCAATTCCTTTGTGTTTTATTTCCTTATTACTTATTTGTTGAACCCAAGAAATTACAAGAGTTTGTGGAGTTAAAAGAACAGATGAAGAACCCTCTGTAGCAACTTCCTTTAGTTACCACTGTACCGGCTGCAATTACCGATTAACCTTCCTCCCTCAGAAAATATGAATTTGTAAGATTAACCACTTGGTGTTTTTCTTATTTTCTTTGAGATTGTTTTCCTGATCTTGGATCCCCCAATTGTGGACAATTATATATATTGTTGTGAGAAAATGTTTTTTTCTTTTTCCTTACATTATTTTCTGTTTTTCCTTACATTTACGTGATAAATGTGAATGTAATTAAGTAAAATGATAAAAGAAACCCAAAACACTAGGCGACCACCTAGCGGCTAACACAAACGAAGGAGTCACTAAGGAGGAAGACTTACCTTTAGGAGCCACAAGATTAGTAGCTTCATAGTCCGCACAATGAGATAGGCAATTTCTCCTGCCAAAACAGCCGGGCAGCAGAATTCTCTTCCCTCAGAGAAGATCTCACTTCCCTCCAGCGTTTCCACACGAAAATGCTGGGAACGTCAGATAAGCTGCCCTCATTTAAGAACTATAGGTAGGGGGGCCATGCTAAGGCGTTTCTGAATGGCCTCAGCTAAGGTGCTTTGAACGGCCTCAGCACCCCTTCTGCCAAGACAGCCCCAGCCCTTGAAAACAGAAAGGCCTGGAGCCTCAAAAAACACCAATTTAGGGAAAAACAGAGCTCCCTGCTCCGTTCTACATAGAAAAAGGGCTCAGGAAGAAAAGGGCTCTGAACCGCAGAATGCAGCGGCAAAGTCTCAAAACACGGAACTGCGCACAACTAAGATGGCGCCCGTTGCCTCACCCCGAGGAGGAAAGCGCGGGAAGAAAAGGCGCTTCTTTAGAATTAGACACCTTTCCCAAACCTCCCGTCTTTAGGGTGGCTTGCGTTCCCCGAGCGGCCTCGAAGAAAGGGTGGCCAACGCAGGATAGGGAACTACAGCGGCCCGGAAATAAAGAGTGTCAGAGGCCGGCCTCGGGGGAAGGGCGGTAAACGCGGCTTGAGTGGGCAACAATGGTTAGGCGACCGGTGCGGCAGACGCTCCTAAAATGGAGTCCAAAGAGCGGGAAAGTGCAGTCTACTCCGCGGAAGGCCGCGTGAACGCGGTCCGGAGAGCCAGCGCCACGCTACCCATACCGGGAACAACCCCCTCCCGCTTAAAAGTTTTCAGTACCTGAAAAAAAACAGAGCTGCAACGAATCTGTCCTGAGTGAGCTTTTCTGAATCCTTTGTACTTTCGTTTCTTTTTTTTTTTTTTTAAACGCCTCAGGAGGAGAAAAACTTCAAGTTGCACTGGTTCCAGCAGGAGGGGGGAGAAAGGGAGGGACCTGGCACCACCAGGTGTCACCACTCGATCCCAATCCTGGGAGAGTCCTCAACCCCGGGGTTAACTCAACTACACCCACCGAAGTAGGAGAGGAGACCCAAGCACTCAACTGCACCTACAAAGTAGGAGAGGAGATTCAAATAAGCTCAACTACACCTAAAAATAGGATAGGAGCGAAGCAGAGCTGCTGAGCTGTGACCATTGACCTGCTAGATAGAGAGAATACTGAGGATCATGTGACTGCTTGTGACCATATATAGGGAGCTCAAAGCTTGTTCTCTATCTAACCTGCTAGAGGAGGGACATAACCCATCTGTCTCTGGATTGGTCTATAGGATGCTATGGAATGTGTTCTATCCTCTGACAGCCTTTCCCTGGTTCTGATGTGGGTCTCAGGTGAGTGTGACACCTTTTCTGTTAAGGGCACTGCAGAGTCACATCAGCAATGCATTGTGGTGGGTATAGGGTACTGGGCTCCGTGATTCCACTAGCTTATGTTAAATGCTCACGATGTTGGTAGTTGGTAGGCTCTACTCCCATGGTGCTTTTCCCTCTGCTTACTGGGTCAGAGTGTGCCCTGTTGTGTTTCCAGTAGTCCATGAGGCAGTGGCGTAGCAAGGGCGGGGCGGTGGGGGCGGTCCGCCCCGGGTGTCAGCAGAGAGAGTGGTGCTCCACCGCTCCCGCTGCTCGCTCCTCTGGCACCCCCCTCCCCCCGCACCAGCCCTTTAAACAGAAATCTCCAACGCGGTAGCGAAGTGCAGCACCTCGTGTCTGCAACTGCAAGCAAAAGAAATGGATCGTCTCTCATTGGGCCTTCCCTCACCTGTCCCGCCCTCCTCTGACGCAACTTCCTATTTCCGCAAGGGCAGGACAGTGAGGGAAGGCCCAATGAGAGACTATCCATTTCTTTTACATGCAGACACGAGGTGCTGCGCTTCTCTATCGCGTCGGAGATTTCTTTTTAAAGACCGGGTGGCAAGGAGAAGACAAGGCAGGGTGAGGGTGGGAGGGACTCGGATGGCAGAAGGGACTGGGTGGGGGACAGATGGGGTGAGGGTGGGGGGGACTTGGATGGCAGAAGGGACTGGGTGGGGGGCAGATGGGGTGAGAGGGACTCGGATGGCAGAAGGGACTGGGTGGGGGACAGATGGGGTGAGAGGGACTCAGATGGCAGAAGGGACTGGGTGGGAGACAGAGAGGGTGGGGGGACTCGGATGGCAGAAGGGACTGGGTGGGGGACAGATGGGGTGAGAGGGACTCAGATGGCAGAAGGGACTGGGTGGGGGGACTCGGATGGCAGAAGGGACTGGGTGGGGGGCAGATGGGGTGAGAGGGACTCAGATGGCAGAAGGGACTGGGTGGGAGGACTCGGATGGCAGAAGGGACTGGGTGGGGGGACAGATGGGAGAAGGGGCATGGAGCTGGAATTGGGGTCTGAAAAGTGGGCAGGAGGGAGAATGGGGTCATGCCTGGGGCAGGGGTAGGTGGGAGAATCAATGGATCTGGAACTAGGGGCAGCCGCAGGTGGGATAATGGAGCTGAAACTGGGAGCCGAAAAGAGGGGACAGTGAGAGAGGGGGAATAGATCCTGGATGGAAGGGGGAATGAGAGGGAGGGCAGACCCTGAATGGATGGGAAAGGGAGGGTAAATGGTAGATCGAAGGAGCAGAGAGAAAGAGCAGACAGTGGATGGAAGGGGCAGAGATAGAGGGCAGACATTGTTTGGAGGGGACAGGAGAGACAGAGAGCAGACACAGGATGGCAGGGAGAGAGAGAAGGCAGATGCTGGATGGAAGGAAGACAGTGAAAAGAAGATGAGGAAAGCAGAAACCAGAGACGACAAACTGTAAATAAAATATATATTTTTATTTTTATTTTAGGATAAAGTAGTATTGTAGCTGTGTTAATAAATGCTTATAAATAGAACTTGGAAATAAGGTAAGCTTTATTGGACTAATTTTAATACATTTTGACTAACTTTTGGAGAACAAAACCCCCTTCCTCAGGTCACGATAGGATACTGTAACAGCACTATACTGTATTGATCTGAGGAAGGAGGTTTTGGCCTCTGAAAGCTAAATGTATTAGTCCAATAAAGTGATATTATTTTATTTTCTATTTTTGTTTTATTTCTATTTGTTAATTTGTAAAGTGATTGATATTTGTTAGTTTTTTCAAATTTACATCTGCTGTCTTTATATTTCACACAGTACTTGGGGACAGTTTCTGTGGTGTTGCATTGTATGCAGAGTCTGGCATCTTGGGGGTTCAGTTTAATTTTTGTCTAAATAGAAAGTTTATGATTACTTATTCTATAGTGGTTTAGGGTGTATCTGTGTTTGTGAAAAAGACATGGCTCTCAGTTGGCATTGACTGTGCAGGATCGACGATCTGTACTATTCTGTCTGGTTTCATTTTACAGTAGGTGAATTGATGTTCCAGGGCTCACTGTAGTGTTTAAAATGCTTTCCTTTTCCTTATGTGACTCGTAGAAATTACTGCTTATGGTATGGTAAAATTGTTCTAGAGATCCTGAGTGTTTTGTATTCTTGGTATGCCTAGTACTGGATTTTGGAGGGGGGGGGGGTGTTAAAAAATGACCGGCCCCGGGTGTCAACTACCCTAGCTACGCCACTGCCATGAGGTAGTGGCCATTTTTGTAAGCCAGTTTTAGATCCCGGTCATGCGTTAGCCACGTTACAGCACTTAGTTCTTACCTTGAATGTTGCTGAAAGAGGGCATTGTACACCATTCTGCCAGCTGGGACCTACTGCTAATCTCAGTACTAGCGAGACTCGTTGTCAGTGGGGCACAACCTGTGATCTGCAGTTAACTGTGAGTAAAGGTGCTTATTCAAATAAAGGACATTTTCAGCGAGATTAGTCTTCAGGTGTGAACTGCTGTGCCAAGGTTATACACCAGCAACAAGTCCTGTCCCTGGAGCACTTTTAGTGGGTACTGCAGTGCACTTCAGGCAGGCAGACCCTGCCCCCCCCCCCCACCTGTACCACTTGTGGTGGTAAATGGGAGGCCTCTGAAACCCACTGTACCCACATGTAGTTGCCCCCTTCACCCCTAAGAGCTATGGCAGTGTTGTACATTTGTCCCTCCCACGACCAAATGGCTTGGATTAGGACGTTTCTGAGATGGGCGTTTTTATTTTCCATTATCACAAAAAACAAAACAAAAAAAAAACCGCCCAGCTCAGAAAGGACCAAATCCATGGGCATTTGGTTCGTCCAAACCGTATTTTCAAACCTAAACATGGATGCCCATTTTTTTCGAAAATACGGTCTGTCCCGCTTCTTCACGTACCCATTTTTGGACATAGATGCCCATGGAGATGGGCGTTCGCGTTCGATTATGCCCCTATATGTAGTTTGGGGTGGTTGATTCTGACTGAGGCTATTTCAAGTTGGGGAAGCATAGATTCTGCTTTTGTTGTGACTGTGAATTGGGATTTATAAATTATTGCTATGCCTTCTCCTCTTTTTCCTTCTCTTGTCCAATGGGTAATTTTCTATCCTGGAGGGCAGAGCTCTAAAATGATTGGATCTTTGGAGTAATGGATCCAAGTTTCGCTAATAAGTAGGAAGTCGAGATGTTCATCTGTAATCCAGTCGGTTATAATTGTGGTTTTATTAACTGCCGATCTGGCATTGATGTAGCCTATTTGTATTAATTGGTGGTGTTCAATTGGGTTCTGGGTAGTAGTAATTTATATCAGTTGTCTGTCTTCTTGGTTTGTGCATTTGTTAAGTTCTTTCTTTCCTTTCTGTTGATGGTGTCCATGGATAGTAGGTTTTTCATGGCCTTTTTCGATTTTTTGAATAGGCATGTTGTGTGTGGTTTGCGTGGATGGGTTGTGAAGTGTGGGACTATTGTTGTCTATGCTCAGGATTGTGAGTGCGTGTTGGATTAGGGTGAGACAGTAGATAGTGTATATATATGGCCGCCCTTGCTCTCAGTAAAATACAGGTCAATGGCTCAGGCTAAAGAGCTAGGCCTCTACAAGCAAATGGCTCATAATAAGAGCTGGGCTTCTCTTAAAAATCCAAAGTCATCTCTGATACAAAATACATTTTTCTGCAGCACAAGCTGAACTGAGTTCTCAGGGAGCTGGCATGGGAGGGGGTCCTTTGCTCTTATAAACATGCCTGGGACTGGCATCGGTGAAGAGTCATGAAAAGATGTTTTGAGTTAATGAAAGTAGATAAAGGGGTAGATGTACGTAGTTAGAGAGTACTCAGAGGGAGGGGGGAGCTGAGAATAGCTGAGAAGAGCAGAATGACCGATGAAGTCATCTCGCCAGCTGTGCTTTGCACCCCTTTTGTGTATAGTTAGAACCTGGGACCCAATGAAGTCACCCTTATCGGTTCCTTATCAACTGATAAGGGATAGCAAGTTGTGCTGACAAAGCTGGATCCCATTGGAATCCATTGGGTTGAGACAGTATAAAGGAAGCACCCCGAGAGGTGTAAGACACAGTCGCAGAGGCAGAGGCAGATGCAGATGCTGGTGGAGGAGAGAGACAGAGTACCACCGAGAGCTGATGTGTCGTGTGATTCTGTTCCACTGTATTATTGACTGAATTGCTGGTATCCTCATTATTGGGTAATGTATCAATGCTAATTAATACTAATAAACTATCCAGCTTATAATCGAAAGAGAAAAACGCCTATATTTCGACCCAAATCGGGAGATGGGCGTTTTTCTTGCAAAGGCGCCCAAATCGGTATAATCGAAAGCCGATTTTGGGCGTTTCCAACTGCACTCTGTCGCGGAAATGAATAAAGTTGACGGGAGCGTGTCGGAGGTGTGGTGGAGGTGGGACTGGGGCGTGATTATCAGCCGAGGAGAGATGGGCATCTTTAGCTGATAATCGGAAAAAAAAAAAGGCGTTTTGACCGCGATTTTGGGTCACTTTTTTTGGACCCTTTTTTTCCACGAACAAGTCCCAAAAAAGTGCCCAAACTGCCCAGATGACCACTGGAGGGAATCGGGGATGACCTCCCTGGACTCCCCCAGTGGTCACTAACCCCCTCCCACCAAAAAAAAGCCCCACTTTACAAACTTTTTTTCAGCCTCTATGCCAGCCTCAAATGCCGTACCCACCTCCATGACAACAGAATGTGTTTGATCCTGTCACAGCCTTTCCCTGGGTCAGATGTGACTCTTGGGTGCAGTACAGGGTCACATCAGCATTGCATTGTGGTGAGTGTGGGGTATTGGGCTCCGTGATTTCATTAGCTTCTGTTACAGTCTCACGATGTTGGTAGTTGGTAGGCTCTTCTCCCATGGTGCTTTTACCTCTGCCTACTGGGTCAGAGTGTGCCCTGTTGTGTTTCCGGTAGTCCATGAGGTAGTGGCCATTTTTGTAAGCCAGTTTTAGATCCCTTCCATGTGTTAGCCACGTTAGAGAACTTAGTTCTTACCTTGAATGTGGCTGAAAGAGGGCATTGTACAACATTCTGCCAGCTCTGACCTGCAAATCTCACTACCAGGGAGACTCGTTGCCAGTGGTGGGGCACAACCTCTGATCTGCAGTTAACTGTGAGTAAGCGTGCTTATTCCAATAAAGGACGTTTTCGGAGAGATTAGTCTTCAGGTGTAAACTGGTGTGCCAATGTTATACAGCAGTAACAAGTCCTAGAGGCTTGCGTGTATGCAGGTCCCTGGAGCACTTTAAGTGGGTACCGCAGTGCACTTCAGCCAGGTAGACCCAGGCCCATCCCCCCCCCCCACCTGTAACACTTGTGCTGGTAAATGGGAGGCCTCCAAAACCCACTGTACCCACATGTAGGTGCCCCCTTCACCCCTAAGAGCTATGGTAGTGTTGTACATTTGTGGGTAGTGGGTTTTGGGGGAGGGGGAGGGGGGTTGGGAGCTCAGCACCCGTGGTAAGGGAGCTATGCATGTGGGAGCTTTTTCTGAAGTCCACCGCACTGACCTCTAGGGTGCCCAGTTGGTGTCCTGGCATATCAGGGGGGTGAGTGTACTACGAATCGTGGCCTCTCCCACGACCAAATGGCTCGGATTAGGACGTTTTTGATCTGGGCGTTTTTAGTTTCCATTATCGCTAAAAAAAAGAAACGCCCAGCTCAAAAACGTCCATTTTTTCGAAAATACGGTTCGGCCCACCCCTTCATGGACCCGTTCTCGGAGATAAACGCCCATGGAGATAGGCGTTTCCGTTCGATTATGCCGCTCCTTATCTCTTTAACTAATTAAAACTGGGTTCCTCTTTAATTACAGACTTAGCTACGGCTGAATCTGTACCGAACTGCCATGAGCAGATTCAAGGTTGGGAAAGCTAGATATTTGGAGGGCATATATAACTTTGCCCAGAGAGATAAGACGGGCCACTGCTTCTGCTGCCTGATTAGCAAAGGCAGATTCTGAGAAAATAAACAATAGTTAGGAATAGTTTATTATCAACCAGATACAGATAAGAGTTTTCCATTTTAGCACAGTATAAGTCATCACAAGAACAAAATATAAGAAAACCAACGGGCTTATAGCCAATTTATGTTTAAACAAAAAAGATCTGCATGAAACAAAATATTTATTTTTATTTTGACTTCTAAAAACCACTTGCCCTGAAACATGTTCAAAACAAGAATCCATTTGTGTATCTAAAAGGTAAACCTCTACAAAATAGCTGAAGATGTGATTCCATGGGCCCGAATGAAAGGCATGTTTAATTCTACTCCCATTTAACCTCAATATATTCCATCATCTTTATAACACCAGGCTTCCCAAGGCAGATTACAGCAGTTAGGTTGAACCCATCAGGAAACAGGATATCCTCACTGAAATTTAGCCACCTGTATTGTATACAGTGCTTTTATTTATTTAGTTATTGTAGAAAAATGAGCACAAAATACAGAGTTTAAAATTGCTGTTTCTATTGTTATTTCTTCAAATAAATTAAAAAGCTGTCGAGTAAGTAAAAAAAAAAAAAATCTTTTGTCCTCAACCCATTAAGGCACTGCCTATCCAAGTGAAACAGCTTTAGACTTGTTACAGGTGGACCAACAAAGAATGACAATGTGGATGCAGCACCAGGTTTGCTTGCTTTGTTTTGAGTGTACTAGAGATGACGGCTGCGCGGGGAAGTAGAAACAGATATTAACCAAATTGGCTTCCTTGTTTACCGTGGAGTAGCTGGGCTCACTTCCACTCCTGTCAAACTTCCTTGACCCCCTCTACTCTGTGTGGCCATTTTATCAGATGGATCTCTGTGTAGCCCTATAAGAACACCTATGGTCCTCGAAGTGGACCGGCAGCAGCTAGTGCGGCTTTGTAAAGGGGGAGGGGCGGGCGACTCAGTTCTGTGATCTGTTTCTTCCTGTGTGGGACTTGCTATCTCTACAGATCCACCTTAAGGAGGTGGGCTACTCCAGAATGACCTCCGCAAAGGGGGAGGGAGGAATGAAAGTGAAGAGGTGCGTTAGCTCACTCAGGTGCGTGCTTTGTTTTCTCTTGTTGAAAAGATTCGGAAGAGCAGACTTTTCTTTGTCGCTTGGGGCGGGAAACCCTTACAAGCCCCAGACCCAGATATTTAGAGGGGGGACAAGAGGGACTTTATCAGAGACTTTCAGGAATCAGCCCAACCTCCTCTAGTGTTACTCATCTTTCCAGAAACAAGGAAATCTCCAGCCTTAATCCATCCCAGCACCCGCTCCAGAATTCAGAAGGAAAACAGGAGGGAAATAATGTCTGTCTTGCTTTCTGATCAGGTAAGAAATTCTTTTCTCGCCTCTTGAACACAGAGTTCCAGCAGTAAAAGGAAAATATTTCCCTGGGCTGCGCTTCTAGCCTTCCCATCTTCTTCCTTGTTGGTCTGTTTTGGAGTGAAGCAGTAATTTAGTGGTGTTGGTAGAAAAAATCTGCTGGTGGTGGATCCCAGTTCCCAATCTGAAGAATTTATAGACCCTCTGAGGGACCTGGCTACAGGAATTTATGATTCCAGGAGGAAGGAAGGTGAGGTGTTTCTTTTATTATTTTACCTAAGCCTGGTCCTTTTAATAGATGGTAGGTTCAGGATCAGGGCCCACCATTGTGCACATTTGCATCCAGGAATACATGATTGTTCTGGCTGCATTTAACACATGTAAAACCACGAGGGATTTCCTGACCCAACTTTTGCTTTAGCCCCCCCCCCCCCCCCCCCCCCCCATCAGCACAGACCTTTTCCCCTTGTCCCCCTTCCCCGCCCACACACTTGTAGTCAGCCAGCCCTCATGCATAACCCTGACTGATTCCAGGGGTCAGTGGCAGGTTGGATCCCCACTCACTCCTGCACTGGTGGCTGCCTTCTTCAAAATGGCAGCACTGGGGGGGGGGGGGGGGGATCAAAATTCCATATAAAATTAAAAAAAAAATCCCTTATATGGCAGCTTGAACTCACTAACGCTAATATTCAACTAGGGGTCAGTGGCACCATTTCAAAAAAGGCTCCAGAACTGGGTGGGGAACCATAATACTCAGTGCTGTTCCTAGCAGGCCAGAAATGCAGAGAGCTCCATATACCTTCTGTAATAAATAAGAATTTAACTAAAAGCAGGGGCTGTTGAGCAACCAACAAAAATGGATGCTTGAAGATTCTCTCTCCCCTGCTTCAACTAGATCATCATCCTAAATCATAGTTTTTTTTAACCTTCTTCCTTGAATAGCTAACTAGATCGTTAATTTAAGCCATGTCTCTATCCAAATCGTCGAAGTTGGATCCAGCTAGCCTACTTCTGACAGTTTTTAAAAAAAATATTTTTATTGTAAGTGTGAAAGACATATAACTATACAGTCAAATAATCATCCAGCACAGTAACCAAATCAAAGCAGGAATTTCCCACTTCTAACATTGGAGCAATAACAACTCGTATAACATATATGGTAAAACAGCTTCCATATCATCAAGCTGATCAATCCATAGACTGGTGGGTTGTGTCCATCTACCAGCAGGTGGAGATAGAGAGCAAACTTTTGCCTCCCTATATGTGGTCATGTGCTGCCGGAAACTCCTCAGTATGTTCTCTATCTCAGCAGGTGGTGGTCACACACAGCAGCAGCTCTGGCTAGGCCTCCAAGCCTAATCCTTAGGTTTTGTTGAGGCCTGGGGTTGAGGGCTCTTTTGAGCAAGTGCAAACCTGGTGGTGCCAGGTCCCTCCTTTTCTCCCCCCTCCCGCTGGCTCCGTTTAAAAAAAAAAAAAAAAAAAATTTTTAAACGTCTTTAAAGGCGTTTAATTCGACGTTTCTTTAACCGTTCATTGCAGCTACTCACTGGGACACCAGTTCGTTACAGCTCGGAGCGGCAAGCAGGTAATTTTACCTTTTTATAGCGGGCAGGGGGTTCCCCGATTCTTCTCCTCGTGGCAATGGCGTCGGAGGGCGAGGGCGCAAAGGGTCGCTCCCCGGATCGCTGGAGCGCTTCTAGAGGGGATGCGGGGGTTTTACAACCTGATTCGCCCTTGATGGGTGATAGTTTAGTGACCGATGAATGTCCCGGTCGTTCCTCCGGCGTGGCGGTTTTTCCCCGCCATAAACGCCCATCCCCCGCTCCTCGCCTCCGCCATCTTGGCCGGCCACGCGGCTCGGACGGCTTCTTCGGGGCCGCCCTTGAGGTTGGAGACATTAATGCCATGAACGCCCTTAATTTGGGCGACGGCACAAAAGCGGCTAAAGTTAAGCGCCGTTCTTCCCGCGCGGCTCCTTCACGGAGTTTCGCGCCGGACGCCATTTTGGATGCGCAGCATGTCTCTCCCTCGCTATTGCGAGCGCCGGTTGAGAGTGCGTCTAGGGCTGTTGCCCAGGCGGCGGAAGTGCACAGTCTGGGGGGTTTCTCCCCCGAGTTTGTTTTGCTGCTGCATCAGGCTTTCCTCATGCAAAACGCTGCCCCTGCTCCCTCTTCTGATAAAGAGGTTGAGGTTCCCAGAGGTAAACGCCCTCGGGTTGATTTCCAGGCCTTGGAGGACTTTTGTCTCCTCCGATGTAGATGAGGGCAGCGTGTCTGAGGTCTCCCAACGATCCTTTGCGGATTCCTTGGAGGAGATAGATCCCCGCTCGGCTGGAGCGGATGACCCCTCTGCAGCGCGGCTTTTTAGCCCAGAGGATTTGCCCAACCTGTTGTTACAGGCCATGGACACTTTGAAGATTTCCTCTCCGGAGGACGTCTCTCCCTCAGCCCCTGTTGGCTCTGCCATTATGCTGGGGACGAAGCGCCCGCCTAGAACCTTCCACGTGCATGATGCCATGCACACCTTAATTGCGGCTCAATGGGATGTCCCGGAAACGAGCCTTAAAGTGGCTAGGGCTATGTCCCGCCTCTATCCTTTGGCTGTGAGTGAACGTGAGGCCTATCTGTGGCCTACCGTGGATTCTTTAATCACTGCGGTGACTAAGAAAACGGCGTTGCCGGTGGAAGGTGGCACGGCCCTAAAGGACGCCCAAGACAGAAGATTGGAGGCGGCCTTAAGGTCGTCCTTTGAGGCAGCTGCTTTAAGTTTGCAGGCCTCAGTTTGCGGCTCCTATGTGGCCAGGGCGTGCCGGACTATGGTGCAGCGGGCTTCCCCCTCGGATCATTCCTTGAGGGCTGATTGGCCGGCCCTGGAATCGGGCTTAGCCTATTTGGCAGACTTGCTGTATGATGTCTGGAGAGCCTCAGCTAAAGGCATGGCTCAGACAGTCTCTGCGCGGCGGTGGCTTTGGCTGAAACATTGGTCTGCTGACCACGCCTCTAAATCCCGCCTGGCTAGATTGCCTTTTAAAGGCAAGCTGCTCTTTGAGGTCGAGCTGGACAAAATCGTGACCGATCTCGGCACGTCTAAGGGCAAGAAATTACCAGAGGTCAGGGCTCGGGTTAGTACTCGTCCCGATACCTCCAGAGGACGGTTGCAGGAAGCCCATCGGTACCGCCCGGGCAAGTCGGGTTCCTCTGCCCCCTCTTCCTTCAAGAGGAATTTCTCCCCCAAGCAGCATTCCTTTCGCAGAGACCGCCGTCCCGGAGGTGCTCCCTCCGGTCCTCCCCCAGGGTCTCGTACCCAATGACGGGGCCTTGGTCCACGCCCCAGTGCAGATTGGAGGACGGCTGTCCTCGTTTCTGGGCGAGTGGACCACTATAACTTCAGACGCGTGGGTGCTGGAAGTCATCAGAGACGGCTACAAGCTAGAGTTCTGCCAACCCTTAAGAGACGGGTTTGTACTCTCTCCCTGCAAGTCTCCGGTCAAGCTGTGGTAGTGCAGCAGACCTTGGACAACCTGATCCGCCTGGGTGCGGTCGTTCCGGTGCCAAAAAATCAGATTGGCAAGGGACGTTACTCCATTTACTTTGTGGTTCCAAAGAAAGGAGGTTCTGTCCGGTCTATCCTCGACCTCTAAGGGGTCAATCGGGCCTGGAAAGTGAGGCACTTTCGCATGGAGACTCTCCGCTCTGTTATAGTGGCAGTGAAGGCAGGAGAGTTCTTGGCTTCCTTGGACATCAAGGAAGCGTACCTGCATATTCCCATCTGGCCTCCTCTCCAACGCTTTCTGCGTTTTACAGTCCTGAGACGACACTTCCAGTTCAGAGCCCTCCCTTTCGGGTTGGCTACTGCTCCGCGGACCTTTTCCAAAGTAATGGGGGTCATAGCGGCCTTCCTGCTAAAGGAAGGAGTACAAGTCCATCCTTATCTGGACGACTGGTTGATCCGAGCCCCCTCTTATGCAGAGTGCGGCAAAGCTATGGACCGGGTAATTGCTCTTTTGAGCTCCCTGGGATGGATCATCAACTGGAAGAAGAGCCAGCTGCGCCCGACTCAGTCCCTGGTATATCTGGAAGTTCGATTCGACACCCAAGTGGGCAGAGTGTTCCTGCCAGACAATCGGATTGTCAAGCTTCAGGCTCAGGTGGACTAGTTCCTAGTAGCCTCTCCTATTCGGGCTTGGGACTACGTGCAGCTGTTGGGCTCTATGACGGCCACGATGGAAGTAGTGCCCTGGGCCAGGGCTCATATGAGACCACTACAGCTATCTCTGCTGCTGCGCTGGACTCCGATGTCGGAGGATTATGCTGTGCGCCTTCCCGTGGACCCAGCAGTGCGCAAGGCGCTGAGCTGGTGGACGCAGACAGACAAGTTGTCTGCAGGATTGCCTCTGGTGACCCCGGAGTGGATTGTCGTCACGACAGACGCCTCTTTGTTGGGCTGGGGAGCCCACTGCTTGGGAAGGACAGCGCAGGGGCTCTAGTCTCCTGCAGAGGCAAGTGGTCTATCAACCTCCTGGAACTCAGAGCCATTCGGTTGGTGTTATTGGAGTTCATCCCGGTACTGGTGTTGAAGCCTGTACGGGTCCTGTCGGACAATGCCACGGCTGTGGCCTATATCAACCGCCAGGGAGGTACCAAGAGCGCCCCTCTAGCCAAGGAGGCTATGAGTCTTTGCCAGTGGGCGGAAGCGAACCTGGAGCAGCTTTCAGCGGCCCACATTGCTGGAGTCATGAATGTCAAGGCGGACTTTCTCAGTCGCCATACCTTGGAGCCCGGAGAGTGGCAACTATCTGCTCAGGCGTTCTTGGACATCACGAAGCGCTGGGGCCAGCCGAGCCTAGATCTGATGGCGTCTTCGGCCAATGGCCAAGTGCCGCGCTTTTTCAGCAGAGGACGGGACCCTCGATCCCTGGGAGTAGATGCTCTTCTCCAACAGTGGCCGACACAAGAGCTCCTCTATGTGTTCCCGCCCTGGCCCATGTTGGGCAGGGTGCTAGACCGGGTGGCAAAGCATCCCGGCAGGGTAATCCTGGTGGGTCCGGATTGGCCCAGACGTCCCTGGTATGCGGACTTGTTCAGGCTCTCAGTCGACGATCCTCTGCGGCTGTCAGTGGAGCAGGGCCTGTTACATCAGGGTCCCGTGGTGATGGAGGATCCCTCTCCCTTTGGTCTTACGGCCTGGCTATTGAGCGGCAGCGTCTGAGGAAGAAGGGCTTCTCAGACAAGGTCATCGCCACTATGCTGAGAGCGAGGAAGCGCTCTACTTCTACTGCTTACGCCAGGGTTTGGCGTATCTTTGCAGCATGGTGTGAAGCAGGCTCACTTTCTCCCTTCACTGCTCCAATTTCTTCAGTGTTGGCGTTCCTGCAAGAAGGTCTGGAGAAAGGCCTGTCGCTCAGTTCCCTTAAAGTCCAGGTAGCGGCTCTGGCTTGCTTCAGGGGCCGCCTGAAGGGTGTTTCCCTGGCTTCGCAGCCAGATGTGGTGCGCTTTCTCAAGGGAGTTAATCACCTGCGCCCTCCTCTGCACTCAGTGGTGCCTGCGTGGAATCTCAACCTGGTGCTAAGAGCATTGCAGAAGCCGCCTTTGGAACCCTTGTCGAGGGCATCTCTGAAAGACCTGACGTTGAAAGCAGTCTTTTTGGTGGCTATCACTTCAGCCAGAAGAGTTTCCGAGCTCCAGGCGCTCTCATGTCGAGAGCCTTTTCTGCAGTTCACTGAGGCAGGAGT
Organism: Microcaecilia unicolor; assembly: GCF_901765095.1. Taxonomy (NCBI): domain Eukaryota; kingdom Metazoa; phylum Chordata; class Amphibia; order Gymnophiona; family Siphonopidae; genus Microcaecilia; species Microcaecilia unicolor. The sequence goes on along the minus strand of NC_044032.1, from coordinate 342,956,187 downwards.
GACTATTCGCACAGTGCCTTCCTTCCTGCCCAAGATTGGTTCTCGCTTCCATGTGAATCAGCAGCTCTGTCTCCCTTCCTTTCGTAGGGAGGACTACCCAGAGGAGTACTCTGCTCTTAAATATCTGGATGTGAGACGAGTCATCATCAGATACTTGGAAGTGACCAATGATTTCCGGAAATCGGATCATCTGTTTGTCCTGTTTGCAGGTCCTCGTAAGGGTCTGCAGGCTGCTAAGCCTACAGTGGCAAGATGGGTCAAGGAAGCCATTGCAGCGGCTTATGTGGCCGCGGGGAAGGTGCCGCCTATCCAGCTGAAGGCTCACTCCACGAGAGCTCAGGCGGCCTCGATGGCAGAGGCCGGATCCGTCTCCTTGGAAGAGATATGCAAGGCGGCAACTTGGGCTTCGGCTCATACATTCTCCAAGCATTACCGTTTGACTGTGGCTGCACGGGCGGAGGCCCGGTTTGGAGCTTCAGTGTTGAGGTCAGGGATTTCTATGTCCCGCCCTGGGTGAGTACTGCTTCGGTACATCCCACCAGTCTATGGATTGATCAGCTTGATGATATGGAAGGTAAAATTATGTATAATCATACCTGATAATTTTCTTTCCATTAATCATAGCTCATCAATCCATAGCCCCTCCCAGATATCTGTACTGTTTATATTCTGGTTGAATTTTAGGTTCAAGTTTAGCCTTCAGTTACTTCAGGAGGACTTCGTGTTCAAGTTCTTCTTTCACTTGGATTCTTCAAGAGTTGAGACGAGTTTGTGTTACAGTGAGCTGCTGCATTCCTCTCCCCTCCGTTTTACGGGGCTGGATTGAGACATAAATTCTGCCGGCACTCCCTCCCGCTTCGTGCGGCTGTAGGGCAGCTTTGTACCCCTCCCGCTTCGGCGGTGTTAGGGTCAGTCAGCTCCTCCCGCGGTTGCGGTTGCAGGATAAGCCAGATCCCCCCGCATCGGCGGGTGTGGTGTCCCTCCCCTGCTCCGCGGGGATGAGCTGGACGGATTCCCCTCCCCCGTTTCGGCGGTGGTGAGCTGGGCAGAGTGTCCCTTCGTGGGTGTAATTCTCTAAGTGCTGAGTCCTGCGGATGGAGCTTTGATATCGACATACTGAGGAGTTTCCGGCAGCACATGACCACATATAGGGAGGCAAAAGTTTGCTCTCTATCTCCACCTGCTGGTAGATGGACACAACCCACCAGTCTATGGATTGATCAGCTATGATTAATGGAAAGAAAATTATCAGGTATGATTATACATAATTTTACCTTCTAACTCCATACAAACTTGCAGCCTGTGCACGCACTGAGACTGCAATTACCAATATACAGGAACAAAATGACACACCAACTGTTAGCACGCATCAACCTTCCACCTCATTTTTTTTCTCCCTCCCCACAACTTACCCCCCCTAACCTCCCCATCCCCCCTCCCCGCTCCTGGAGAAACCTGAGACCCAAGATACAGCGCCTCAAAGAGTTGCCACAAAGATCCAGAGCCCCGTCCACTCTGTCCCAAGGACTTGTGACGCTCCTGTTCCCAGCAAGCCATCTGCTTCATTCTGGCTAGCCAGAGACTGACATCCGGGGGCTCTTCAAGTGTCCATTGTGCCAGTATTGTCTTTTGTGCCATCATTAGTGTGACACCCACTCAATGCTTTCTCTGTCAAAGCACAGCCCTTGAAAAAAAACCTACAAACGAAATGGATGGGGCCACCGTCGGGCAACAAATAAGTGCTCGACTTTATTTTTGTAAAGCTGCTTTATAGCACCTCATGAGAATCAGTGAAGGTTTTTATGAACTAAATAAATTTTGAAGTTAGCATTGATATTGTCAATATATTTAAAAAAACGTTTTAGTAAAAAAGAGCAAAATTGCAAAAATTTTTTTGGAAATAAATTTGAAAATAAATTAAAAGTTAAAATAATTATTTCCAAGCAAGGTTTTTATGACCAGTGATGAACACCACGCCCCCAGTTAAAGCCACCAAAAACTGAAAGTAATTGGTCGGGCGTTTTGAGGTCTTTTCCTTGCTTTTTAGAAATATTTTGTTAAAATCAAAGGGAAAATTAGGTTCTTACCGTGATAATTTTCTTTCCTTTAGTCATAGCAGATGCAGCCATTACAGATAGGTTGTGTCCATCAACCAGCAGAGGGAGTTAGAGAGCACACTTTTTTCAGTGCCTCATACCAGCTTGCTCCACTGCCTCTCTTCAGTATTTGAAGCTTCCAAAGCAGTATGGCAAACCGCAATGGGAATAACATAAGCTTTCCTCACAGCAAACGATGGCCCTACAACAAAGGGCATTAACTCAGAATGGAGGGAATGAAACATCCTCCCGGAGGGCATAAACTCATCCTCCAAAACATGAAACTGGAGGGAATTAAGTCATCCTCCTTTAATTGAACAAGAATCCTGAAGACTGTTTTCCGACTTTCTCCCAAGGACGGAATCTCCAGGAAACACGAACAGAACCTGAAATAGATTTACAGCAGATAACATCAGGCAGAGAGGGATCATGGCTGCATCTGCTATGACTAAAGGAAAGAAAATTACCACGGTAAGAACCTAATTTTCCCTTCCTTGTCATCAAGCAGATGCAGCCATTACAGATGGGATGTATCAAAGCAATCCCTAGATAGGGTGGGAACAAGCCACACCACGCGCCAGCACTTGCGCTCTAAAATGTGCGTCCCTCCTGGCAGCCACATCCAGCCTGTAATGTCGGGCAAAAGAGAGCTTAGAAGCCCATGTTGCTGCACTACAAATCTCTTGAGAGAGTGCTCCAGTTTCAGCCCAAGAAGAGGAAATTCCTCTAGTGGAATGCGCCTTAAAGGCATAAGGCGGAGGCCAGCCGGCAAGCAAATAAGCTGAAAAGATAGATTCTTAAAGCCAGCGGGCAATAGTGGCTTTAGACGCTGGAGACCCTCTGCGAGGACCTGATAGCAAAACAAACAGATGATCAGAGGTCCTGAAAGAGTTAGTAACTCGCAGATACTGCAGCAGAGTCCTGCGCAGGTCCAACAGGTGCAATTGCCCAAAAGATTCTGGAAACTCCTCCTCGACAAAGGAGGGCAAGAAAATAGGTTGGTTTAGGTGAAACGCTGAAACCACCTTAGGCAAGAAGGAAGGCACGGTCCAAACCGTGACCCCGGACTCTGAAAATTGCAGAAAAGGGTCTCTACAGGACAGCGCCTGGAGCTCTGACACCCGTCTCGCCGAAGTAATGGCCACTAACAAGACGGCCTTCAGTGTCAAATCTTTCTCTGAAGCACGCCAAAGCGGTTCAAAGGGAGCACCCTGAAGGGCCTTCAGCACTAGCCCCAGGTTCCAAGCTGGACAAGGTGCACGCACGGGAGGACGGAGCCGAAGCACCCCTCTAAGAAACCGTGCCACATCCGGATGAGCAGCTAAAGACACGCCTTCAACCTTGTCACGCAGGGAGGCCAATGCTGCCACTTGCACCCGCAGGGAATTATAGGCCAAGCCTTTTTGTACACCATCCTGCAAAAAGTCCAGAATCGGCGAGACAGGAGCCCGCAGGGGTGTGATCTCTCTGGAAGCACACCAGACTTCAAACTGGCGCCAAATCCTGGCATAAGCCACGGAAGTGGAATGCTTGCGGGCTTGCAGGAGAGTGGTAATTACTTTATTGGAATAGCCTCTGCCTCTCAATTGCGCCCTCTCAATCGCCAGGCCATAAGACCAAATCGGCCGGCGTCCTTCATGGTCACCTGACCCTGTGACAACAGGTTGGGAACCAGAGGTAACTGAAGGGGATCCTCTACGAGCATCTGTCGGAGGTCCGCATACCAAGGCCTCCTGGGCCAATCCGGGGTGACGAGAACCACTTCTGGATGCAGCCGAATCCGCAGGAGCACTCTCCCTATCAAGGACCACGGAGGGAACACATACAGTAGGCCCTGAGGCCAGGGTTGAGCCAAGGCATCCAACCCCGCCGCGCGAGGATCTCTCCGTCTGCTGAAGAAGCACGGGACTTTGGCATTGGAGCCTGTTGCCATTAGATCCATCACGTGCTTTCCCCACTTGGCACATATCTGCAGAAACACTTCGTCTGCAAGTTCCCACTCCGCTGGATCGATCTGATGCCTGCTTAGACAATTGGCTTGCACGTTGCTCTGACCTGCAATGTGAGCTGCCGACAGAAACTGTAGATGCAGCTCGGCCCAGTGGCAAATTTGTTCGGCCTGTTAGGCTAGAGCTCTGCACTGAGTGCCGCCTTGTCGATTTATGTAGGCCACTGCTGTCGTGTTGTCCGACATCACTCTGACAGCCAATCCTTCCAGGGTCACTTGAAAGGCCAGAAGCACCTGAAACACCGCTTTCAACTCTAGGCGGTTGATGGACCACTCCGACTCCTCGGGTGTCCATAGACCCTGGGCATGCTTCCCCTTGCAATGTGCGCCCCAGCCTTTCAGACTGGCATCTGTCACCACTAGGCACCAATCGGGGAGCGCCAGCGGTATTCTTCGCCGCAGCATGTTGTGTGAGAGCCACCACTCCATGCTGAGTCAGGCCGCAGGGAGCCAAGAGAGTCTGCATTGGTAATCCTGAGATACTGGAGACCATCTTTGGAGTAGAGCATACTGTAGAGGTCTCAGGTGCGCTCTCGCCCAGGGCACCAGTTCCATGGTGGCCGTCATCGATCCAAGCAGCTGGACAATGTCCCAAGCTCGCGGGCGGGGCATCCTCAGGAGCACACGGACCTGATTCTGAAGCTTGCACCGCCTTTGCTCGGGTAGGTACACATAGCACGAGGCTGTGTCGAACCTGGCTCCCAAATATTCTAGAGACTGCGAGGGGGTCAGGTGACTTTTGGCCAAATTGACAACCCAGCCCAGAGATTGAAGTACTGAGACCACTCTGGCTATGACATGCTGACTCTCTACAGCAGAGTTTGCTCGAATGAGCCAGTCGTCCAGGTACGGGTGAACCCGAATACCCTCTCGCCTTAGAAAGGCAGCTACTACCACCATAACCTTCGAAAAGGTGCGGGGAGCTGTGGCGAGGCCAAAATGCAAGGGCCGGAACTGGAAATGCTTTCCCATCAACGCAAACCTCAGAAACTTCTGGTGCGGGGGCCAAATTGGAATGTGCAAGTAAGCTTCTTTCAGGTCCAGAGACGTGAGAAACTCTCCTGGCTGTACTGCCACAATGACGGAACGCAGGGTTTCCATGTGAAAATGCCGCACTCTCAGGGACTTGTTTAATTCTTTTAAGTCCAGAATAGGGCGAAAAGACCCTCCTTTTCGTGGCACCACAAAGTAGATGGAGTAGCGGCCGCAGCCGTGTTCGGCGGAAGGTACCGGGGACACGGCCCCTATCTGATTCAGACCTTGTAAAGTCTCCTCTACCGCCGCCCGTTTGGCGGCAGAACCGCATCGGGACTCCACAAACACGTCTCTTACAGGGGTGTCGAATTCTATTCTGTAACCGTCTCTGATCAGGTCCAAGACCCACTGATCTGAGGAAATGTTGGCCCACTCCTCGGCAAAGAGGGAAAGACGTCCTCCGATGACAGGACTCGAAGAGAGGGCTGGCGCACCATCATTGAGAGGGTCGCCCCTGAACTCCAGGCCTTGAGCCAGTGGCTGTGGAACGTTTGTCCGAGCGAAAGGAGTTCCTCTGCTGAAAACGGGCACGAGAAGTGAACCCAGCAGAACGCCCCGGGCGGTACCTTCGAGCTTCACGGAAGCGAGGTCTGTAAGAGAAGTGGACCGCCGCACCCTTAGAGGAAGGCCGAGGCCTATCTTCGGGCAAGCGCTTAGGTTTAGCCTCACCCAGGCCCTTCACAATTTTCTCCAACTCCTCACCAAACAGGAGAAGGCCTTGAAAGGGCAACTTCACCAACCTTTGCTTAGAGGTCATGTCCGCCGCCCAATGCCGTAGCCAAAGAAGACGGTGAGCCGCCACTGCTACTGCCATGTGTTTAGCCGAAGCTCTGACAATATCATAAAGGGCGTCAGCAAGAAAGGACAAGGCCAACTCCATCCGCGGAGCCACATCTGAAAAGGGCTCCGTTCCATAACCGGGCTGTTCCACTGCCTGTTGCAACCAAGCCAGGCAGGCTCTAGCAGCATAACAACTGCATGCAGACGCCCGAATAGTGAGACCTGCAATTTCAAATGACCGTTTAAGTGCTGATTCCAGTCTACGGTCTTGAATATCCTTCAGGGCAACACCTTCTTCAACAGGGAGGGTAGTTCTCTTTGTCACAGCTGTGACTAGGGCATCCACTTTAGGCATAGCAAAGCGAGCCATATGCTCCTCACTCAGAGGGTATAATTGCCCCATAGCCCTGGAAACTTTCAAAGGTCCCTCGGGGTCAGCCCATTGAGCCGAAATAAGCTCTTGGATGGAGTCATGCAAAGGAAAGGCTCGAGCAGGCTTTTTGGTACTAGCCATCCTAGGATTCACAGAAGAGGCTTTGCCACTGGCAGGGTCCTCAATAGAGAGAGCCTGCAGGGCATCAGAAATAAGCGCTGGCAGCTCATCACGGTGGAAAATCCTCACCGCGGAGGGATCGTCCAGATTCTGAGTCACTTCTGCACCAGACTCTGGCTCCTCAGACCATGAAGGCCTGCCAGAGTCCTCTGAATCCTCGCAGCCCGACCACGGGGGGGGGGGGGGGGGGGGAGGAGGTGCAGCACCCTCTGAAGGGTGTTTTTAATTACCTCTTCTTATAGATCTCTTTCTGACTCTGTCATACGGGGGACTAAAGGTACTTATTTCATATAACAGATTCTGTATAGTTTCTCTGACCTCCATTGTCACCCAATCACAAGGTCTATTCTGGGGTGGCATTAGGAGCCGTAATTGAAAACTAATTCCCATAATTACTGCTTTCTGTTTGTTTTCTGGATCTAGATATACTCTGGGCCATTTATGTTCCCACATAAATCTTATTAAACATCTGTCTAAGTTTCTGCAAAGACTGAGTGTCACTTGTATATGATCTACCTGGTAGGCTAAATATAAGGTAAAGAGAAGATAGAATCAATAAAAATAAAGACAGAGATAGGTTTAGATAGATAGATACATTTTATTTCTTACCCAAACACAGGTCTTCAAGTTGATACAAATACAGACATCAGATTCTGGTTTCAGCCGCACAGGGCTTCGCCGTCTGACAGAAGCTTTGGAGAAGACTCTCAAACTAAGCCAAAATCTGCCATCTTTTATACTCTATCCTCTCCATAGAAGTGAATGGTGAGAAACCTTGCTCCTAATCTTTCTCACTTTCTGAGATCATACTTTCCCACGCGATCTGCTGTCGGATGTGCCCACCTCCTTCCGTTCTCAGCTACTGCTAATTATCAACATGTTTTGGGAAGCGTTGAGATAACAGTTTCACATCTTCCGGCTGCAATACTTTTCATACTTTTTTCATGAACTCTGTATTACCTCTGTATCATTGTATACCAAAACTAATAAGCTCCATTTTATTCATCTGATCTTTCATTACAGATGCTATATTTGATTTAAAATTGTACCAAGTTTGTATCAGGACTCATTGTTCAGACCTGCTTTTTGCAGATTCTCAAATATTAATTCACTTGCTTGTTCTTTGGCCTAGTCAGTATTTTTTCCAGTTGTTCTTGGCTGCATAGCTTTGGCCATCACTATTCCAGTGGTAGCCTTAAAGCTAGGCCATATATTAACATTCCCCTCTTCACCCTATCCCATAGGGTGACACCAGGGTTAACGTACCTTGGTACCATCCATTCCAGAAGGTATTCTATGAGGCCATCAAATTATCTGAGTCTTAAGATCAACTGGTACAATTTGTTTAGTTTTCGGTTGAGACTTACTCAAACCTGTAGCGAGAAATGTTTTTATGAATGGGACTAATCCATGAGCTCATTTACAAAATCCCATGAAATATAGGTATGCGGGTAATAGCAATTTCAGGTGGATCATACTAATAGGCTGTTTAAGGTTGTAGGTATTCAGAATCCTTAAACAGGTCGGGATTCCTGGACCTTACTAGTACTCATCATTGGCATCCAATCATGAGCTCTAATAAGTGGATAGCAAGTATGAGGTTGCCTCATACAGCAAAAATGGTCAATCCTAGGAAAATTTATATTAACCAAGGTTATGCATGGATCTTGACATATGCATAATGACCTGGAAGTATGGGAAGCATTGTATATATCCGTTACCCCTCTTGGAGCTTAGTCAAACCTACAGAAAGACATGCAGCTCAAGTAAGCCTGCACCAAAGTCAAACAATTGCATAACAGGTTGATACTAACAGAGTTTACATCTACATTATGATATCTTAGCCAGTATTAGGGTTTGATGTTACCCTTGTATCTGAACAATATCAATTTCAATTTAAATTACATAAACAGAAATAATGGGGAAACTCGTGGAAAAACAATTAGAACAATTAAAGGAAATAATAGGAAAATAAAAATAAAACCTTTTCAATATCTAGACAGGATTATTGCTAAACTGAAAATAAAACATAATATGAATCTATAATTTCCATAAACAGCAACAGTAGTTCTCAAATTAAGTATCAGTTCAAAAGTTTCTTTCATCGAACATGGTCGAGGCGGTGGAAGCGTTGAAGAATCTGGACGGAGTTCTGGAAGATCCAACAGGGCTGGGTTTTCAGGCTGGCTTGCTGAAGGAAGTTGCCGGTCTTGAGATGGTTAGGCTCGTAACATCTGGTTCTGCGGCGGAGTAAACACGTATATCTTTCACATGGACCCAAGACTTGTGGTCCAGTAGTTTGCAAGGTGTAAAGGTCATTGCCACAACCTTGGGGGATCTAACATCATTTGGGCCAGGATAGATTTTGAAGACGTACTTGCGGTGTACAAACTTGGATCTTTCCATGTCTTTATTCTAGGCATGCACAATCATAATCAGTCCATCAAGAGTCAGAGGTTGGTAAAGGAATAAGCAAAGTAACTGTATGCCTGAATGATACATTGCTATATCTTAGTGGGCATAATCAGTGTGAATTGAATAGACATGAAAGACAATGTCAACATGGAGAAAACAGTGTTAATTAGGTGCAAAAGCAAAAGGGAACCCAGAAGGGTTCAATAATGAAAAGCCAATTTACATAAATGCAAGACAGATTGGTAATTATTACAAAGGCATGATCAAATAACAATGGTAAAGTATATGGAACAAAAGAGAAGATTAAAAAAACAATTAGAATTTAGAGATGATGGTAAATGTTCAACTATTGATGTATGGAGGGCAATGCATCGCAATCTATCGCCAATAGATATGGAATCTTCACCTACGATGACTACCATTCACCAAGGGTTGAGCCCTCAGCTGCAGGAGGCCAGCAGGACTTACGAGTTAGATGATTCAGAAAGAAGGGTAGCTTAGGAAATGGTCATAGTTAAAGCAGAAGACTAATGTGCAGAAATTTAAAACTCATAACTAGTCCAGGTATTGGAAGTATCTTCTGGAATCACGGTCGCTGTCTGTTGTAATAGAGAGCTCGTATGTAAAGTGCCATGTAAGTTCTGGAAAAGATGAGCCTGCAAAAATATTTAATATAGCAGAATATTTAAGAGCATAACCGAGAAGGTCTAAATTAAGGACATCATTTGGACAAAAGAAAATTCTCATTGGAGAAGTTGGTGCTCCTTTTTCTTGCCAGAGGTCAGTTGCAGTAGAAGTACTAAACTGGAATAGAGGCGGTAGATCAGGAATTGGATTTGCAGTCTTCAGTCAACCTACAGGACTTAATAAATAGAGATGAGATACGAGTAATGCCTAGTAGTTAAATCTTAGCACAGGATCATTAGAAAGAAAAGTCAAAGAATGCATTGCTAGTTCTTTGGTGCACCAATAGGAGCATAGTTTTAATATATAAAATCATAAGTTACAAGTAGAAAACAATTTTTCTCTGTAGATGAGATGTTGCTGGCTCAGGAAGTCAACAGAGTCTGAGGAAACATTGTGGTCAGAGTCTGCTCCAGGAAAATACAGCCTTTAACATGATATTTTAAAAGATAGAGAAAAGGCAATATCAGAAAAGAAAGATGTAAAAACTATATATTTCTATGAGGCCTCCTCACGTGACCTTTACAAGGTTTAAATAGGTCAAATGAGAAGGACAATAACCTATAGTCCTCTGTAACAGTTCAGAACTAATTTGGAAAATAAAAATTATATTAAATTTTAAACTGATCCTTTTTATGCTTTCACAATTTGGGCCCTAAATTATGACAGCATATCAAGATTCACATACAGAGGGATAGCTAGAAATAAGCTTATATATTCCCAGGAATCAATTTACAATTTAGAATATATTTTAAATACAGAGGAGAAGCAGCTCTATAAGTAGGAAACGAGTAGAAGCATTTATTAAAATATTTTAGTAAAATTCAAAAATCAAGAATATAATAACAACTTTTATTAATGCAATAAATGCACAAATTGATCAGTAGGATATGTTCATATGATAAATGGAACAGCTTGTAAGCCTTCATTGTAAATTGAATTCTAAACAAAGAGTAGCAAGGATAACACAGAATCACAGAAAAACCCATCCAGTTATTAAAAATCTGAAACACGTAATGAATTCCTGCATCATATACTGAGTTCAAAGCATTTATAAAGATGAACTTTAGAGAAAATAAGAACTACAAAGGGTTAATCTCTATCATTCGGTCTTAAGGAAATCATGAAATAACGGTGCTTCCTGTGTCTAATTTGAGTTTACTACTCACTACAAGCATTGGACATTATGGTGACTGAAGATAGGATTAAACATCAGACAAAAACTGTAAGTTCAAGTTTTCGTATTAAAACTTCATGCTGGTGGAATTGGTCTTCATAGAATTAATACTTCAGGAGAGGAAAAGGAGGAAGAGAAGGTTATTACTTTATCTGCTTCCAGAGATACGGTTCTCAATTGTAGCTAGTCTTATCTGAACATAGCTCTGAAATAATAGCAACCTGAATTTCTTTAGTTCTGATTTACCAGTTAGTTATGTTATGCAAGGGTTAATCATGCAAGGGTTAATCTCCAAACCCTATTGAGAACCAGAAATGCTGGAACTCTGTCTTAAAACCATAAATCTTTAAGAGGCAGGGAAGGAAGTTTGAAAGTTGTAGATAAGACGTGAAAGGAAAAAATTAAAACAGTTAATTCATTCTTACGGAACACATCCCCAATAGAGAACCAGGAAGTGAACATCAGCACTAGTTATTTCATCCAACATCACAAAGAAACAGTGCTTTAGATGGCATATAATATAGAACCTTTCATAGGAAATATCTGAAACAATTATGCAATTTTCAAAGAACACATACACGGACATACACTTATAAAATTAAAACTAAAAAGTGCTTGCATTGTTAGTGAAAGCAATTTACCAGAAATCAAAAACAATCAGGTATGTACCATCGCGTTATAAATCAAACAAACATTGCTTAAATGAAATAATATACAATCCTGGAAAAAAAACACTCCTTTGAGATTTACTACCACTGCAGTTGATAGGCAATCTCGCAGAGTAACCTTAAAGCACTAATTTAAAACTAAAGAAATGATTCCTTAATAACTAGCTGGTTTAATATATGCTATAGGAAAATGAACTAGATTAGCAATATATATATATTGATTAGATCTAGAACCTGGTACAAGGTCAGTGGTTCACAAGGCAGCTTCAGGGATAGCAAGGAGATCTAAAAATGATAATGTGCTAACAGTTTACAAAAACATGCAATGATTATCCTAATAGTAAAACATGCAGAGACATAACACAATCATACTCACGCATCTATTAATGTGCTCCAACAAAGGGATCCAAAATAAAAATTACTAATTGGCGGAAAGCTCTACGCTTTAATCGCAAGTGACATTAGGAGAAAGCAAGACAAAAACTGTGAACAGAAATATGCCTAGAGAGACAGTACAAAAGTAAATAAATACGTAGTGTCAGCTATTATATATTTATACTACTCTATCCCAAATTAATGAAAACTACTCCCCAGAGTGTGCTTCTAAAAACAAGAGTAATCCCAAACTATCTTGTCTGCTAACGGCTATCAGCCATGAGTATAAACCCATGATAGAGCCCCCAAGAAGGGACATTGCAAACACTCCCAAAAAGAACTCAAAAGACCAGCGAACAAGGTCTCGCAAGTAGAAGAGCAGCGGTCCAACGGGGTTCCGCTGGTTTAGGGAATCACACGCGACTAACCATCCCAATGGACCTTTAAAACTTTGGCGGCATCCCACACAATAGCGGCATCCACTCAGCACCCAAGCATGCAAAAATTTCATGGCTAGGCAGCATCCACATTACCTAACTGTCCTAAAAATAATTTAGATGCCCTAGTCAACCTGTATACAATCTCAACTAGTGTCTTAGGCGTCCCTGTATTGCCACAGCGATCATCTATACAGGTAACCCATAGGTGGGCAATAATGCCGAAACCGCAGGCCATTCCGAAAATGGAATGGAAGTCTGCCCCTAATAAATAAGATGCCGTCATCCATTGAAGGATCCCCTTCAATGCATGTAAGTCCCAGACATCGGTATCAAAGTTAATTGCATGACACTAGTAGAAGAAACTAATAAAATAAATTTAAGAAATGAAGGGAAAAAGGAAAAAGGAAATAAGAAATATGGCATATTCCTAGAAAGAACCTCTGAAACCTAATCCAGAAGTAGCAAGGAAAAAAAATTGTTTTAAAGGGAAAAGAAACAAGTAAGCTCTTCGGGTAAGGCACCTTAACTTTACAGTGTATACTAAGGTTGCCACACAGCAAAGTATGAAAAGAAAGCTTGAAGACAATAAAGCAGAACAGCTGATAAGAAGGAAGCTGGGGCAGGCAGTACGAAATCAATCATGCAAGAGGAACAAGGCTGGAAAAGTCTGCTATAGCTGACAAGATTAGTGTGCAAACATGTAAAGATTATAAATGGGCAGCGGACCAGCACTGCCATCGCGGAAGTAAAAGTTATAAAGATTTGAGGACGAATGTTTTTACAAGAGAGAGTCTGTAGCTAGTATGCTTTGGAAACCACGCTATAACAAAAACACTTGCTTCTTAACAATAAAACAAAATCTGTGGTTCAATATGCAACAGCCTTCCTAAAATAATACCGATTAAGCATTCAGCCAGGAATACATGCATATTAATCATATTAAGGCAAATGTGATATTATAGTGGACTATTAAGACATATATCTGTACAGGGCAGAAGAAATGTTACACCGCTAGGAAGTGAGTAATACCATTTACGAATCATGGGGGGGAGCCCCGTAAATGAACTATCAGCGTAATACCAAAAATAAATTAAAGAAGCATTGTAATGTAATCACAGGAAACCACACTAGGACAAAGAAGGAGGAAGCCGGTTTTCAAAGGGGTAAGTTATATATGTTTGAAGGAAAGATACCCTTTTAACACTTTGTAAGCACATGGTGTAGCACAATAAGGTCTATCAAGCTGTCACTTGCAGTACCAAAAGAAAGAAAAACCTGTCTCGGGGTTAAAATCATGGCTCAGAGACAGAATGAGAAAGCATTAGAGTATCAGACCGTCTATTGGTTAAGGGAGATGAAATGAAATAAAGGGGCAACGGCAAAAAGTCAAAGCAGTATAAGTAGAAATCTTGGGGAGTGGGAGACAACGTCCCAATACAATGACACAAAAGAGGAGAAAAAGTATGCCCTGATAAAAGGAGAATGCAGAGTAAGACTAAGATACAGTGAAAGCAAAGAAATACATCCGTACATTCTTATATGCTCAGAAGTGCACTTACAACGGACTTGGCAGCATGAGGCATGAAAAGATAAGTCATTTTACAATTATGGTGCCTGCTTAAGGAACCAATTTTGAGGGGAAACCGGAGTTGAAAGATACCTGTGTAAAAGACTGTTGTACCACTTCAGCATAGAACAGGGACAAAAACGAACGGAAAAGGGGGGAGAGGAAAAAAAAAATCACTTTCTTAGCTTTTAAAAGTGAACTGTAGAGCCTCCTCTGCCAAAGCAGTGCTGGACTGATAAGGCAGTTAAAGTGGGCAAGCTTCCCAGATTCTCATGTCCTTGAGATAGTGAACTACAGCACTTGTTAGGGAAAACCTTTAAAAGCTACAGAAAGAAATGGCAGTTTCGGAAGCCTGGATAAGGATATTAAAAAATGTGAGAAAAAAGGGTTTAGAACTTACAACTCTTCGGGCAAGTTTAAATAGATTTACAAAGGCAGATTCGAAGCCCAAGAGGGAGTATATATTTACTAGTAATGTAATAAGCTTTGTTCCGGAAAGAGAATCAAACCTCACAGCACATGGGACTGAGAAGGAGAAAGAAAAGTTTTCTAGGAAATCCAAAAAAAAATGATTTCTGGTTTGCACAAGAAGCTAAAAAGGTGTCTGTAAGGTATTAAGTTACCCCTATTGGTACCGTGCGGGCCACACCCTTATAAATTTTACACGGACCACAGACATATGGTGTAGGAGTCGGTAGATATTGTGTATCTGGATTTTCAGAAGGCGTTTGACAAAGTACCTCATGAAAGACTCCAGAAGAAATTGGAGAGTCATGGGATAGGAGGCAGTGTCCTATTGTGGATTCAGATTGGACTTAAGGAAAGAAAAATGGCTATGGGGGTGGGGTGAGAGCACAGGACTGAGCAGCTGTGAAAAAGAGCAATCAGTTGAACTACGCAGTAAATAATAAAGATTTTGACAGGTGGAAATGAGAAATAAGAAAAGCAGAGACGGAACAGTATAGTTCGCACAAAAATACAATTCAGACAGAGTGCAAAGACACATACAAAGATACAAAAGGAAAAGGAACGGAATAAGAGATACTACGCAGTTATTCATGCTGCACTATGAAAAAGAGCCGAGAAAAGTGTGGACAGGAAGGGGGGGTGTGGGCTGAGTGGTTAGAGAGAAAGCATAGTTCAGAAGACTGAAGGAACTGATTAGATAAGAGGAAAACAGCAGTTGGACGACGGTAAGCAGCTACAAAGTTGAACACCGTAATTACTGTTTCCAATAGGAAAAAAAATGAGGAGGAATAATAAAAGGGACAGTCCCGAGACGTAAAAAGAATCTCGTGGATAACTGTCGCACACACAGAGTGAAGGCAATAGCAGATGTGAAAAGGTGGGGGCTGTCAGTTTTGAAGAGTGGTTATAAGAACAGAGAATTCAAAAGGATTTTAAGGGAGAGAGCAATCTGAAAGCGTGCTGTTCTCCTAGAGTAAAGGAAATTCCCCCGATACGGGAACATACAGAAGAGAAAAGAGCAGGATTAGACCCAGGGGACTAATAGGAGAGATAGGTAGAAGAAGTTAGGATGAAGGAGAACAGGAAAAGGTATTGGGGAGGAAAGTAAGGTCGACAGAAGAAGAAAGAACAGAATACATAGTGAGAACCAGGGGATAGGGATTTGAAAAAGGAGGGATTAATACAGAACACAGGGTGGGATGGGAAACAGAAAATGCGCAATCTCTAAGGATTGTTAAGCGAGAATGCTAGCATAAAGACCAATCCAAAGATTTTGAACATTGAAATAAACTTACAGCAAAACCCAAATCGCAGTCGCCTGGATTCGTTGTTATGCTTCATTCACACAACAAGCACAGTCTTGCGCACATCACGCAAATCAAAGAGATGGACAGGATAGGAGAAAGAAAAGAGGGTGAGAAAAACCGAACAAAATATTGAAAGATAGAGACGCAAATATTTAGTTCAGCGCAGGGCAGTAAAACAGTCAGGGAAGAAAGTAAAAAGACAGAAGAATAGAAGAGTATTTAAAGTAGGGGGGAAAACGGACAGAACATTGGTGCCCAATACCCCTCTAATGGGCAATGTCCGTGTGAGGCAGAAGGACAGAAAGTAGCGGTAGGGAGAGGCAGGTGAGTATGAGAGAAAGAAGAGAGAAGGAAAATAAAGTGACAGAGAGAAACAGAGAACATTTGAACGCACAAAATGAAGTATCCCCTCTTGCGTTCAAAAGAAGATGAAGAAGGTCAGCGAGTACTGTCAGCGTTCGGGACTCACCACTGTTTTTAATTACCTCTTCTTATAGACCTCTTTCTGACTCTGTCATACGGGGGACTAAAGGTACTTATTTCATATAACAGATTCTGTATAGTTTCTCTGACCTCCATTGTCACCCAATCACAAGGTCTATTCTGGGGTGGCATTAGGAGCCGTAATTGAAAACTAATTCCCATAATTACTGCTTTCTGTTTGTTTTCTGGATCTAGATATACTCTGGGCCATTTATGTTCCCACATAAATCTTATTAAACATCTGTCTAAGTTTCTGCAAAGACTGAGTGTCACTTGTATATGATCTACCTGGTAGGCTAAATATAAGGTAAAGAGAAGATAGAATCAATAAAAATAAAGACAGAGATAGGTTTAGATAGATAGATACATTTTATTTCTTACCCAAACACAGGTCTTCAAGTTGATACAAATACAGACATCAGATTCTGGTTTCAGCCGCACAGGGCTTCGCCGTCTGACAGAAGCTTTGGAGAAGACTCTCAAACTAAGCCAAAATCTGCCATCTTTTATACTCTATCCTCTCCATAGAAGTGAATGGTGAGAAACCTTGCTCCTAATCTTTCTCACTTTCTGAGATCATACTTTCCCACGCGATCTGCTGTCGGATGTGCCCACCTCCTTCCGTTCTCAGCTACTGCTAATTATCAACATGTTTTGGGAAGCGTTGAGATAACAGTTTCACATCTTCCGGCTGCAATACTTTTCATACTTTTCTCATGAACTCTGTATTACCTCTGTATCATTGTATACCAAAACTAATAAGCTCCATTTTATTCATCTGATCTTTCATTACAGATGCTATATTTGATTTAAAAATTGTACCAAGTTTGTATCAGGACTCATTGTTCAGACCTGCTTTTTGCAGATTCTCAAATATTAATTCACTTGCTTGTTCTTTGGCCTAGTCAGTATTTTTTCCAGTTGTTCTTGGCTGCATAGCTTTGGCCATCACTATTCCAGTGGTAGCCTTAAAGCTAGGCCATATATTAACATTCCCCTCTTCACCCTATCCCATAGGGTGACACCAGGGTTAACGTACCTTGGTACCATCCATTCCAGAACAAGGGGAATGAGCCCTTCTGCGCTTTTTATTCTGCCAATTATCAGGGAATAACGCCTCAGAGGGCATACCCAGGCTAGAATCCACCGGGGGGGGGGGGGGGCATTAGAAGAGGCCCGTGCCGGGCTTTGTGGGAGAGCTCTTTTAAGCATGTATGCTTTATGCATTAATAAGACAAAATCAGGGGAGAAAAACTCACCCTGGGCACCCGGATCTCTGCCGGGGCTAGTAGCTCCCATATCAGCCTCACTCCGAGGCCTCCCCCCGGGCTCAGGACTCTTTGTCTCAGCGGAGGTTGCACCATGTGGTAAATTCAAAATGGCGCCCGCTGCCAGCTCAGAGCGCGAAGAATCGTCGCTCCCCATGCTTGGGCTGGCTCTAACGTTTGTACAGCACGATTTACAGAGCCCCGCTGCTGATCTGCGCTTGCCACACTTGGAACAGCGCTTTACTGTCTCCGCAGCCATTGCCGAAAATGGCTGTAAAATTCAAAATGGCGGTTCGCGCCAAAATCGCCCCGATCGCGGGCCCACCCCGGAGGAGTCAGAAAACACTCTTACCTCACTGGACCGAGTATCACAGCTCCGGTCCCACAGAAAAAGGCAAGGAAAAACCTCTGTTCCAGCGTCTAAGCGCCAAAGCGCGACGCAACTTTTTTTTTTTTTTTAACGCTGTGAGGAAAGCAGAGGTAAATAGAACTCTGGAGGCTCAGGTGAGTGGGAAAGGCAGGGAAAGGGCGAACCTATGTGCCTGCATCCACTGTTGGTGGGGAAGGACAGGGAAAGCTAAGCAATGTGTCCACATCCACGGAGGTATGGGTAAGGCAGGGAAAGGGCGAACCTATGTGCCTTTAAAGTGAATCTGCTATAGCCTCCAACACCCCTGCTAACAACTGGCAAAAGCACAGGAGCAACCTCCAGGCAGATTTTAGATGGAGCTCGAAGAAGCTGCAGCCACTCTGCTAGGGGAGATAGAGAATACTGAAGAGAGGCAGTGGAGCAAGCTGGTATGAGGCACTGAAAAAAGTGTGCTCTCTATCTCCCTCTGCTGGTTGTTGGACACAACCCATCTGTAATGGCTGCATCTGCTTGATGACAAGGAACATCATATTTCCATATAAATTTTATTGGATTCCTCTTTATATGTTTGGATACCTTAAAACGCGAAAGCAGGGTTGTCTACTGCAGCCAGGAATGGAGACACCCCTGTAGCCTTCCCCAAAACTCCTCCACCACTTCCAGGCCCTCTGCAACGGCTGGAGCAGAAACTGCAATTCTCCCTTCCTTCTCACCTTCATCTGTATCAAATTAAACACAGAATGGGGAAGAAGTTCATCCTGCCAGATGGATTTCGGTGCATATCTAGCAGTTCCCGTTTGCAGCTCATAAATCCACCGAAGTATAGCTGCCACGTTATACAGGCGGAGGTCTGGAAAATTTAATCCTCCCTTATTCTGGGCAACGTTAGCTTAGCAAAACTGATCCTAGCCCTATGCCCAGTCCAGATAAAAGTACCTATAAAACCTTTGTAGTATAACTCATCTTTTCTTGTGATCCAAAGCGGCAACATTTGCAAAGAATACAGAATTTTTGGTAACATGACCATTTTAACGAGGGCTACTCTACCCAGCAGAGAAAGCGGCAAATCCTTCCAGCGATGACACAACGCCTTAAGGCTATCCAGCTTATCCTGTACATTACGCTGGTAAATCACTCGCATATCTCTATGGAGATACACTCCCAAATACTTTAGCGTGCCTGTTGACCATGCCAGAGGGAAATTAGGCAACTGCCTACATGCACATGGGGAGGATACCGGCAAGGCCTCCGACTTATCAAAATGTATCCTTAATCCTGCAAAAGATCCAAACTGCACAAGCAAATCTACTAAATTAGTGACACTCGCTGAGGCGTTATCTAGATAAATAAGCATGTCGTCAGCAAACAAATTGATTTTGACTTCCTGGGACCCCAACCTGATACCTTCTACTGTCGGATTTTAATAGCAAAGGGTTCTAGTGACAATACGACGAGCATAGGCGATAACGGGCAGCCCTGCCGCATGCCCCATTCCAGCGAGAAAGCCTGAGACAATGCTCCATTAATCAGAATCTGGGATGTGGGGTGACTATATAAAGCTCGAATTCCACCTAAAAATTCTCCCATTATGCCAAATTGAGGCAAAACCCAGAACAGATAATCCCATAAGATCTTATCAAAAGCTTTCTCAGCGTCCAAGCTTGTGATTATTGCGTCTCCGGGTGCCTTCCCCTTTCTTTGCATAACTGTCAGTGCTCTCATGATGTTAGAAGATGCATACCTCCCTGGTACAAACCCTGCTTGATCCGTATGAAAACTCAGGCAGGACCCTCCCCATTCTATTCGCCATAATTGTTCCACGTATGCATTACCAATTGTAATTCTGTTACCCGGAAATGGCAACTGCCATTACGGCAAATGTAAGCCACATTGAGCCTGCAAATTGGTGGGAAAATGTGGGATACAAATGCTACAAATAATAATAATAATATTCGCGAAAAGTTTAATATCCTGATTTAGGAGCGAGATCGGCCTATAAGAACCCAATTTGTCCTCATCCCTTCCAGGCTTAGGTAGCACCACTATATGGGCATGTGTAAGTCCTCCCCCTGCCCTTCCGGTATTACACAGATGATGGCAAAGTTCTTGAAAAGGGGGGCAGATTTTATTGCCCAGAATCTTATAAAATTCAGGCCCTAGCCCATCTGGGCCCGGCGCTTTGGCTGGCTTTAAATGCTTGATCGCCTGGCTAACTTCTTCGCCCACTACCGGTTCATTCAATTTATCTCGCTGCTCATTAGATATCTGTGGTAGAGAAATAGCCCGAAAAAATACATCCCTCTGTACCCTGTCCGCCTCTCCTTTATTGTACAGTGCTTTGTAGAACCTCACAAACTCCTCCTGTATGCCCTCGTTCATTGACACTACCTCCCCTGCGGGCGATTTTATGTTTGTTATGATCTTCCTTGCCCCTCTACTTTTCACCACTGCCGACATCAACTTCCCTGCTTTATTCCCCCAACGAAACAGATTGTATTTATGCAATCTTATATGCGTCTTCGGGTCGTCCAATATTCTGTTTTTACCTTCTCATCCCTCTGACGAGCACACCTCCCCCTAAGCTGTTGCAACTGATTAGACAGGGTGACCAATCGCTCATTCCTCTCCCTATTCTTTTTTGCTGCATATGCCAAAATGTGTCCCCTGAGTACTGCCTTCCCCGCTTCCCAGTACATGATAGGGTCCACTGTCTCTGTATCATTTTCCTTTATGTAATTATCCCACACTTGCAATAAAAAAGTGCGAAATTCCGAATCCAAATACAATGTAGGGTTAATTCGCCACGTCCGCGTCTCACTTCCCTGTCACCATTGTATATCCACCCATACCAAACAATGGTCGGACACTGCACCATCCACTATATCCGCCGCACGTGTCTGCGAGAGGAGGGAGGAATCTACCAGTAAGTAATCTAGTCTCGCATACACCCCATGTACCTGGAAGAAAAAAGTATAATCGTAAGACTCTGGATGTAGCACTCGCCATGTATCCAACAACCCCAGCTCCTTCGCCAGAAAATTTACCCCCTTATCCCTCCACACCGGGGGTTGTGGTTTTGCTGGCTTGCAATCCATCAGGGGGTCTGCAGTGATATTAAAATCTCCCCTGACCACCAATTTGTACCCGCTAATCGACACCAACTGCGCCAGTACCTCAGAAAAGAAAGAGTGGGAATATATATTGGGTGCATATATAGAACAAAGGGCTACTCTCTGACCTGCTACCTCCCCCAACCAGATAACATACCGACCTTCCGGATCCTGAACTGTCTTATGTGTAGTAACCTGGTGCTTTTTGTGAAACAGAATGACAACCCCCTGTTGTCTGTTATTGAAGGACGAAGATACTAATTCCCCAACCCAACCTCGCTGTAATTTTTTGTGCTCCTGTTGCGCGAGATGTGTCTCCTGCATAAAAAGCACATAAATTTTCATCCTGGCACAATAAGACAAAACCTTAGATTGTTTGACAGTTGAGTAAATTCCACCCACATTCAGGGACCCAAATCTCAAACTACCCATGTGGCTTTATGGATCTAGTGAGCCTGCTGACTACCCGAAATCCAGAGGCAGTGTCCCAGCTCACCACCTCCCGCACAAAAAAATGGCTTTACCCTTTTTCCACTCCTTCCTTCACAACTGGTCTTAGTCCCCCATTCTCCAGGAGCACCCCTCCCTCCCCCCCCCCACCCTACTTCCCATCTCACACCCCCCCACATCCACATTCCTTATACCGTTTGCATCCCCCATCCGTACCCCATACTCTCCCTCCACTTACACTCCTGCTCTCACCCTCCTGTCCATGTTCAACCTCCCCACCCCCCTTCCCTGCCCTTCCCTCTGAACACCCAGTGTTACAACCCCTTTCCAAGAAAGCTGCTCCCCTCTCGTTTCCTCTCCCCCCGGTCACCCCTCTACTACGCACACTATATTTTACATTAAACATTACATTCTTACTACTCCGCCACCTCCTAAACAGGTGGAACTTTAGCAATCCCAACACAAGTTAGATCATATACAGTGGGGGAAATAAGTATTTGATCCCTTGCTGATTTTGTAAGTTTGCCCACTGACAAAGACATGAGCAGCCCATAATTGAAGGGTAGGTTATTGGTAACAGTGAGAGATAGCACATCACAAATTAAATCCGGAAAATCACATTGTGGAAAGTATATGAATTTATTTGCATTCTGCAGAGGGAAATAAGTATTTAATCCCTCTGGCAAACAAGACCTAATACTTGGTGGCAAAACCCTTGTTGGCAAGCACAGCGGTCAGACGTCTTCTGTAGTTGATGATGAGGTTTGCACACATGTCAGGAGGAATTTTGGTCCACTCCTCTTTGCAGATCATCTCTAAATCATTAAGAGTTCTGGGCTGTCGCTTGGCAACTCGCAGCTTCAGCTCCCTCCATAAGTTTTCAATGGGATTAAGGTCTGGTGACTGGCTAGGCCACTCCATGACCCTAATGTGCTTCTTCCTGAGCCACTCCTTTGTTGCCTTGGCTGTATGTTTTGGGTCATTGTCGTGCTGGAAGACCCAGCCACGACCCATTTTTAAGGCCCTGGCGGAGGGAAGGAGGTTGTCACTCAGAATTGTACGGTACATGGCCCCATCCATTCTCCCATTGATGCGGTGAAGTAGTCCTGTGCCCTTAGCAGAGAAACACCCCCAAAACATAACATTTCCACCTCCATGCTTGACAGTGGGGACGGTGTTCTTTGGGTCATAGGCAGCATTTCTCTTCCTCCAAACACGGCGAGTTGAGTTCATGCCAAAGAGCTCAATTTTTGTCTCATCTGACCACAGCACCTTCTCCCAATCACTCTCGGCATCATCCAGGTGTTCACTGGCAAACTTCAGACGGGCCGTCACATGTGCCTTCCGGAGCAGGGGGACCTTGCGGGCACTGCAGGATTGCAATCCGTTATGTCGTAATGTGTTACCAATGGTTTTCGTGGTGACAGTGGTCCCAGCTGCCTTGAGATCATTGACAAGTTCCCCCCTTGTAGTTGTAGGCTGATTTCTAACCTTCCTCATGATCAAGGATACCCCACGAGGTGAGATTTTGCGTGGAGCCCCAGATCTTTGTCGATTGACAGTCATTTTGTACTTCTTCCATTTTCTTACTATGGCACCAACAGTTGTCTCCTTCTCGCCCAGCGTCTTACTGATGGTTTTGTAGCCCATTCCAGCCTTGTGCAGGTGTATGATCTTGTCCCTGACATCCTTAGACAGCTCCTTGCTCTTGGCCATTTTGTAGAGGTTAGAGTCTGACTGATTCACTGAGTCTGTGGACAGGTGTCTTTCATACAGGTGACCATTGCCGACAGCTGTCTGTCATGCAGGTAACGAGTTGATTTGGAGCATCTACCTGGTCTGTAGGGGCCAGATCTCTTACTGGTTGGTGGGGGATCAAATACTTATTTCCCTCTGCAGAATGCAAATAAATTCATATACTTTCCACAATGTGATTTTCCGGATTTAATTTGTGATGTGCTATCTCTCACTGTTACCAATAACCTACCCTTCAATTATGGGCTGCTCATGTCTTTGTCAGTGGGCAAACTTACAAAATCAGCAAGGGATCAAATACTTATTTCCCCCACTGTATAAAATGCGCACTGTATTGCTGCTCCCACCTTGGACTACTACAGCATTACTTGCGGAGTCATCTGAACACAAAGAATCATAAACACGCAAACCTGTACTGAAAAAGATATGCAGGCACAGTCCAGGTTGATGAGCTGTGGGGAACATCCATCCTTCGCTTTCATACCCCGGAGTCACCAGGGTAACAGCCGCAACCCCGCGGTCATTAGTTGTTTTCCTTCTTTCTGCATTCCCGCTGGGCTTCAGGCACCTCCTCCTGAGCACTCACTGTCTCGTAGCTGTGCTTACCACTACCCCCAAGGAAGGCTGTCATCTACGCGTAATGAGTGACCAGAAAGCCGCAAGACAAGCAGAACACTTCTCACGCAATTGAAACACACTCTCACCTCCTGTTCCACGTTTCCTTACAGTATATCAAACATTTTATCACACAGTCTTATCCATTGCCGGTCCAGTTTCTCTGGCAGAACACTGAATCAATGCAGTCTTTCCACAAACGATTGAAGCTCCTCCGGCTTCTCCATGAACAGGACATGCCCCTCATGCAGCACTTTCACTTTTGCTGGATATTGGAGTGAAAACTTGATCCCTTTGTGAAAGAGCTGGGAGCAAAATGGAGACAGGCGTTTTCAGTGAGAAATCTTGGAATAACAGCACTGTGGCCCCATGGTACTCCAGCTTTCTTTTCTGGCGATATTTGTCCATCAGCCGTGCCTTGTCAGCGTAGTTGAAGATTCGAGCAATTACAGGGCGCGGCCTGCTGTTCTGGTCTTTCAGGGCACCCACTCGATGCACCCGCTCCGCCTTCAGGCGCTGTCCCTCCATCTCTAGGCCCAACTCCTTTGGTAGCCATGTTTCCACCAATTCCCACATCTCCTTCTCTTTCACAGTCTCTGGCACTCCTACCAACCGAATGTTATTGCGCCTGCTCCTATTTTCCTGGTCCTCTACTCGGTCCTCCAGCACTTTACATCTCTTTTCCATTGCAGCCAGCTGAGATTCAGTACCATTCACCGCATCTTCTTGGTGAGAGATCCGCTCCTCCACAAGCTGTATACGATTACTCTGTGCTGACATACTTTCAACTCGCCCATGAAGGCATGTAGCATGGACAGCTTGTCATCCAGCACTGCAGCCATGTGCTTCATTATTTCCTGGATTGCCGCTGCTTGCAAAGCAACCACCGGCGGAGCTTGACTCAGCGTTTCTTCTCCCTTCTTCCTAGTCGCCATTTTGACCGCGGTTTGTGTTCCGCGCCCTTTCTGAGCACGCGGAGTCTTTTCCGGCATTCCCTGCTTGCCGCACCCCGCCGCTGGATCGTCGTCGCAAGTGCTTCCTTGCTCGATCTGCTGACTTTCTCCTGTTGGTTTAGGGGTTGAATCAGGGTATAAGTGCGATAAAATGCTGTTTTGTTAGCGAGGCAGAGGAGATTAGATGCGGGATGTCCGCCTAGGTTCCTGCCATCACGTGACCCCTCTGACGGGTTCTAAGCGATTGAAAACAGATCCACCCATGCCGGAAAAGGCCTCGCAATCAAGATTGCCACCTTCCACGGCTGATATTATTATGGAAGACATAAAGACGCTAAAAGAACTCACCACTAAACATTTTCAAGCGGATTTGCAATCTCTTTCTTCTAATCTAACAGCTGTCTCTATCCGAGAGGAGTCATTGGAGTCACGTGCTGACCAAACTGCTCTTTTGATGGCGCAACAGCAGGAAAAATCTGAACAGCGTTTTCGCAAACTGGAGTTAGAAATGGAAGATCTTTTGAACAGAAATAGGAGAAACAACATAAGGATTATCGGTCTTAAAGAAGGGGCAGAAGGTACCAATGTTATTCAGTTTCTCTCTACCTGGCTTCCCCAAGGTTTGCATTTAAAGACTGATCTGCTTGAGTTCGAAAGAGCCCACAGATCTCCATCTCACCACAAACAAGGCCTGCAGAATCCCAGGTCAATTATTGCTAAACTCCGTTTTCAGCAAGCTTTATCTATATTTACAGTAGCTCGCACAATCAAAGATCTTCAGTTTGACGGTAAAAGGTTACTGGTTGTCCCCGACTTGGCAAAAAGCACTGCTAGAAAACGGAAAGCTTTTTTGGGTCTTAGAGCACGCCTTAAATCTCTCGGAGTTCATTATGGATTACAGTATCCAGCTCGTATGCAGGTGACTCTCCACAACTCCACAAAATATTTTGACTCTCCCGATCAGTTGCAACTACAGTGGTGGAAATAAGTATTTGATCCCTTGCTGATTTTGTAAGTTTGCCCACTGACAAAGACATGAGCAGCCCATAATTGAAGGGTAGGTTATTGGTAACAGTGAGAGATAGCACATCACAAATTAAATCCGGAAAATCACATTGTGGAAAGTATATGAATTTATTTGCATTCTGCAGAGGGAAATAAGTATTTGATCCCCCACCAACCAGTAAGAGATCTGGCCCCTACAGACCAGATAGATGCTCCAAATCAACTCGTTACCTGCATGACAGACAGCTGTCGGCAATGGTCACCTGTATGAAAGACACCTGTCCACAGACTCAGTGAATCAGTCAGATTCTAACCTCTACAAAATGGCCAAGAGCAAGGAGCTGTCTAAGGATGTCAGGGACAAGATCATACACCTGCACAAGGCTGGAATGGGCTACAAAACCATCAGTAAGACGCTGGGCGAGAAGGAGACAACTGTTGGTGCCATAGTAAGAAAATGGAAGAAGTACAAAATGACTGTCAATCGACAAAGATCTGGGGCTCCACGCAAAATCTCACCTCGTGGGGTATCCTTGATCATGAGGAAGGTTAGAAATCAGCCTACAACTACAAGGGGGGAACTTGTCAATGATCTCAAGGCAGCTGGGACCACTGTCACCACGAAAACCATTGGTAACACATTACGACATAACGGATTGCAATCCTGCAGTGCCCGCAAGGTCCCCCTGCTCCGGAAGGCACATGTGACGGCCCGTCTGAAGTTTGCCAGTGAACACCTGGATGATGCCGAGAGTGATTGGGAGAAGGTGCTGTGGTCAGATGAGACAAAAATTGAGCTCTTTGGCATGAACTCAACTCGCCGTGTTTGGAGGAAAAGAAATGCTGCCTATGACCCAAAGAACACCGTCCCCACTGTCAAGCATGGAGGTGGAAATGTTATGTTTTGGGGGTGTTTCTCTGCTAAGGGCACAGGACTACTTCACCGCATCAATGGGAGAATGGATGGGGCCATGTACCGTACAATTCTGAGTGACAACCTCCTTCCCTCCGCCAGGGCCTTAAAAATGGGTCGTGGCTGGGTCTTCCAGCACGACAATGACCCAAAACATACAGCCAAGGCAACAAAGGAGTGGCTCAGGAAGAAGCACATTAGGGTCATGGAGTGGCCTAGCCAGTCACCAGACCTTAATCCCATTGAAAACTTATGGAGGGAGCTGAAGCTGCGAGTTGCCAAGCGACAGCCCAGAACTCTTAATGATTTAGAGATGATCTGCAAAGAGGAGTGGACCAAAATTCCTCCTGACATGTGTGCAAACCTCATCATCAACTACAGAAGACGTCTGACCGCTGTGCTTGCCAACAAGGGTTTTGCCACCAAGTATTAGGTCTTGTTTGCCAGAGGGATTAAATACTTATTTCCCTCTGCAGAATGCAAATAAATTCATATACTTTCCACAATGTGATTTTCCGGATTTAATTTGTGATGTGCTATCTCTCACTGTTACCAATAACCTACCCTTCAATTATGGGCTGCTCATGTCTTTGTCAGTGGGCAAACTTACAAAATCAGCAAGGGATCAAATACTTATTTCCACCACTGTATATCTAGACCAATTGCAGTCTCATGGCATGTCTCCATAATCTCCACTCATACAAAATACGAGAGTTTCTTTCTCATAGTGAAGATGTTTAACTTTACTGTTTAAACATATTGTTATGTTCAACTTTCTATTATATGATAGCCTTTCATATGGTATTTACAATTTTATATTACTGCACTTGCTATCATAAGTACATAAGTAAGGGTCCATCGAGCCCAGCATCCTGTCCACGACAGCAGCCAATCCAAGCCAAGGGCACCTGGCAAGCTTCCCAAACGTACAAACATTCTATACATGTTATTCCTGGAATTGTGGATTTTTCCCAAGTCCATTTAGTAGTGGTTTATAGACTTGTCCTTTAGGAAACTGTCTAACCCCTTTTTAAACTCTGCCAAGCTAACCGCCTTCACCATGTTCTCCGGCAACGAATTCCAGAGTTTAATTATGCATTGGGTGAAGAAACATTTTCTCCGATTTGTTTTAAATTTACTACACTGTAGTTTAATCGCATGCCCCCTAGTCCTAGTATTTTTGGAAAGCGTGAACAGACACTTCACTTCCACCTGTTCATAGAATGGTTGTAAAGTTTTGTCTTTCTTTTGCAGAATCATATATTTGCTTGTGGTACATTAGATACTTCTTCTTCAAATGTTTGTAATATGCAGGGTTTCTATTTTATTGTCATCTCGTCTCTTCTCTGTCTCTCTTATCTGCATTGCATCTCCTGGGCTGAAGTGTTAGTTCTATATGCCGTTTTTCTTTCTTACTAATCACTTTTCCTGCTCCCTTTTCTTTTATATTTCTAGGTGTCTATTTCATAAAAGACAACATGTAAGTTATGTATTTCTCTTTGTAATCTCCAGTGGCGCAATCCAATCTTGTCTCCTCTCTCAGCATAGTTACTTGGAATATTAATGGTTTGTCATACTGTAAAGCGCAAAACAATTCTTATATATCTTAAGAAACTTAAACCTGGGATAATTTTCTTGCAAGAGACTCGCTGTGCCTCTACTCTGCCACTTATTAAGCAATGTAATTGGATTTCATCCTCCATAGACTCTCCCTCTGTAGGTAGAAAGCACAGTTTCAATACTGTTCCAAAAGGACCTTAATCCAACTATCTTGGATCAGAGTATTGATTCGCAAGGTAGATGGATAATTGTCAAAGTGTCTATTAATAATATCTCTGTCTTGTTGGTTAATTTATATGATCCGAACATTGATGCTCCTGAGTTTTTTGTAAATCTTTTTCAAGTAATCACTGGATCCTCTTCCCATAATTTGTTCCCATAATTTTGTCCGGAGATTTTAATATACCTTTGGACTACCACCTTGATAGACATTCTCAAACCAAAGTAACACCTTCAAAATCATCCATTGCTTTGCATTCTTTTATTGATCAAATGCATTTCATTGATCTGTGGAGACTATGCAACCTGACAGCTAAAGAATTTACATTTTACTCTTCTCCTCATAAAAGTTTCTCCAGACTAGATTATTTTTTTAATCTCTAATACTCTGAGTCAATACTAACTTCTAGCATTTCTCCAATCATTGTTTCTGACCATGCACCAGTCTCACTAGTCTTGAACTGGTCTTCTACACATACTAGAAGGTCCCCATTATGGAGACTCCCTTTAAATCTTCTTGCTGAAGAAGACATTTCTTTGAAAATTAAAGTTTTCATTAAAGCTTTCTTTGATTGTAAGCTCTCTTGAGCAGGGACTGTCCTTCCCCATGTTTAAACTTGTACAGCGCTGCGTAACCCTGTCAGCTCTATAGAAATGCTAAGTAGTAGTAGTAGTAGTAGTTAACCATAATTCCTCTTCTACCCTTAATACACTTACAGTATGGGAGGCTTTTAAAGTTGCATTAAGGGGTGAACTCATTTCTCTTGCTTATAAATCCAAAAAAGATTGTGTTTCAATACTGAAGCTTGAATCTCAAATCAAGGAAACAGAAAATATTTGTTTTCAAACAGGCAATCCCATTCTCCTTACTACTCTCTGTAAGTTAAAATATGAGTTAAATAAACTGCTAAGCTTAAAAGCTGGTCAACAGATCTTTGAATTTCACTCTAAACATTATGCTGAAAAAGATAAGTCTAGTAAATTATTAGCCAATTATCTTAAAAGGAAGAGATCTAAAGTCCAGATTTCTGCTATAAAAATATCCAATGATAACATTGCTATTTCCCCAACTGATATCTCTAGGGCCTTTCACCATTTTTACTCTGAATTATATCAGTCAGAAGCCCCTCAGTCACAGCAGTTAATAACAAATTTTGTAACCTCATTAGATTGTCCTAAATGGACAGGGAATGTCATCTCCCTTCAAGTTCCAATAACTGAGAAGGAAATTCAATTGGCCATTAAAGACTCCCCTATTGGAAAGTCCCCAGGTCCTGATGGGATTCCCACTGAGTTTTATAAAGTTTTCAAGCAAGACCTTTCTCCTTTTTTATTAAACCTTTTCAATGACTTGTCTCCTGAAATTATCTCCTCCAGCCGCTTCTCTGAGGCGGTTATAACCGTAATCCCTAAGCCAAACAGAGACCCTCTTTCGATATCTAATTATCGACCTATCTCCTTATTCAACCTAATGATGACCCCACTAGCCAAAGCCCTATCCGACCAAGGCCTTAACCCCTACATCTACACAGATGATGTCACGATATACATCCCGTTCAAACATCATCTAACAGAAATCACAAACGAAATCAAACTCCGCCTCCAGATCATGAACTCATGGGCAGATACATTTCAATTAAAACTCAACACAGAAAAAACACACTGTCTCATCCTTTCATCTCCACCCAATACGAACAAACCCACACATATAAACACCCCAGACTACACCCTACCTGTTTCAGACAACCTGAAAATTCTCGGTGTTACAATTGACCGAAACCTCGCGCTAGAGAGCCAAGCGAAAAACACTACTAAGAAAATGTTTCATTCAATGTGGAAACTTAAACGAGTAAAACCTTTCTTCCCGAGGGAAATATTCCGCAACCTGGTACAATCATTGGTTCTAAGTCACCTAGACTATTGCAATGCAATCTACGCTGGTTGCAAAGAACAAATCTTGAAAAAACTCCAAACTGCCCAAAACACCGCAGCAAGACTCATACTAAGCCCTTACGAGAAAAACTACATTGGCTCCCAATCAAAGAGCGAATTGCGTTCAAGATCTGCACCCTAGTTCATAAAATTATTAATGGAGAGGCACCAGCCTACGTGGCAGACATTATAGACCTCCCAACCAGGAACACAAAAGGATCAGCACACTCTTACCTAAATCTTCACTTCCCAAGCTGCAAAGGGCTAAAATATAAAAAAAACATGTGCATCCAGCTTCTCTTACATATGCACACAATTATGGAATGCACTTCCAAACGTCACGAAAAGCATGCACGACCTAACAAACTTCCAGAAATCATTAAAAACCTACCTTGTTCACAAAGGCATACCAGAAAGAACCAACCTAAACTCCTGAACCCTACAAAATAATCGAAACTCCTTCTGGAACTGGACAAAATCAAACTCTCTCTCCTTGATCACTGAAAATACACTGTATCTTTGAACATTAACAATAAACCACTCTGTATTTCTCCTACCGGAATTGGCGATCGCCATTACGGTACTATGTAAGCCACATTGAGCCTGCAAATAAGTGAGAAAATGTGGGCTATAGATGCAATAAATAAATTAAATGTAGATTACAAAATATATGCTAAAATTCTAGCAAACTGACTTAAAAAAATTCTCTCTAAAATTATCCATCCAAGCCAAGTAGGCTTCATGCCTGGAAGACTTATCAGTGATAGATGAAGGAAGAGCCTTGTATTATCTCACATAACTTCTTTAAAACCTCAATCAATTTTGGCCTTATCTCTAGATGCGGAGAAGGCCTTTGATAGGGTTGAATGGAATTATCTCTTTGAGACTTTATGTTGGTTTGGGTGTCCTCCAGAATTTCTGTTAAAAATCAAGTCCCTATGTGCAAACCCAATAGCCAGAGTACTCACTAGTAATTTTCTGTCAGACAAGATTATCTATCCTGCATCGTGGCACTAGGCAAGGATGCCCTCTCTCCCCATACCTCTTTAATATCGCACTTGAACCGCTCCTGACTACTATCCGATCTCACACCTGCA
The DNA here is from genome assembly GCF_901765095.1 of Microcaecilia unicolor. Lineage (NCBI taxonomy): Eukaryota > Metazoa > Chordata > Amphibia > Gymnophiona > Siphonopidae > Microcaecilia > Microcaecilia unicolor. The sequence continues at coordinate 342,924,884 of NC_044032.1, read as the reverse complement.
TTACTGGAATTATATATAAGGACCTAAAAATCAAGTGCTCTGCATATGCAGATGATGTTTTACTCTATATATCTGATCCTTATAGATCTATTCCTATTCTGTTAGATTTAATCTCTCATGTTTCACAATTTTCTGGCTATAAAATTAATCAGCAAAAGACAGAATTACTACCTCTTAATAAATTTGCACTTCCTGATATAGCTAAATCCTTTAATTTGGTATAGGCCATGCCAAAGATTAAATATTTAAGGGTAGATCTTTATACTGTATTTATAGACACTATCCACTTGAATTCTGAATTCTCAAAACTCTTAAATCTCTCTTACATTCATGTCACCCATTAAACCTGTCTTGGTGGGGCCATCTTGAAACTATTAAAATGATGATTTCTCCTAAAATCAATTATATTCTAAGCATGCTTCCGATTCTCTTTTTCTCTTCCTTTTATTCTCAGATTGACAAACTGTTAACCTCCTTTTTATGGTTGACCAAACATCCAAGAATTGCTCTGAGAAAGCTTAAACGCACTAGAGAGGCAGGTGGTGTTTTGTTTCCTGATTTTCTTACTTATAAATCCTATATTTCTCTGCAAGGTTGTAGATGGTTCTTCCAAAATCCTGATTATAAGCCCATATGGCTACAATTGGAAGAGGCTATGATAGCTGCTTTTGGTTTGCCGCTCCTCCTTTCCTCCACTTCATTTCCATCTAATAGAATTGATCCAGTCATAGTCTCCACGGTCAAATGTTTATCAGATTTGGATAAACTTCAAAATGTACCCATCACTTTGTCTCTTCATATGTCACTATGGTATAATCCCCACATTTTAATAAATAAGGCTCCTTTCTTTTGGAAAGAATGGATAGATAAAGGAGTCCTCTCTTTCAGTTATTGTTAATGTAGATAAAAGACTTACCGTATTTTTTGGACTATAAGACGCACTTTTTTCCCCCAAAATTTGGGAGGAAAATGGGGGGTGCGTCTTATAGTCCGAAGGTAGCGAGTTTTGGATCGCCCTCCCCTACTTACGTGACGCGATGTTCCCTGGTGGTCTAGTGACGTCGGGGCAGGAAAGAGCCCCCTCTTTCCTGCCCAGCGCGCTGCTCTCTGTGCTCCTGACTGCTTCCTGACGGTCTCGGCGAGATTCAAAATGGCCGCCATTTTGAATCTCGCCGAGACCGTCAGGAAGCAGTCAGGAGCACGGAGAGCAGCGCGCTGGGCAGGAAAGAGGGGGCTCTTTCCTGCCCCGACGTCACTAGACCACCAGGGAACATCGCGTCACGTAAGTAGGGGAGGGCGATCCAAAACTCGGCCAAGACGCACCGGAGCACCTAGGTTTTAGAGGAGGGAAAAAGGACAATTTTTTTTTCCTATTTCCCTCCTCTAAAACCTAGGTGCGTCTTATGGTCCGGTGCGTCTTATAGTCCGAAAAATACGGTAGATCTTTTTCAGAGCTGGCATCTAAATTCTCTCTGTCTCAATCTATGTACTTTCAATGGTTACAACTCTCTCATATAAGGCATTCACCAAGCTAACTTCATTGACACTTCAACTGCCTTCTTTATTTTCTAACACACTAGTACTGAAGGGTCACACAACGTCTTCCATATATAAATTTTTTGTCAAATCAACATATAATTTCAATATTGCCCTTCAAAATAATTGGCAACTTGATACTAGTCATGTTTTAAACGATAAAATGTGGTCTCGCTTTTGCAGAACAGTAATGAAACCTCTTTCCTCTGCATCTGTCTTACAATCGTTTTTTCTGTATCATAAAACAAGCTGGACTCCTAGGAAACTTGCTGCTGCAGGTCTGAACTCATCTGACAAGTGTTGGCACTGTTCACAGCATGTGGGCACTCTACTCTGTGGAGGAGTAGCCTAGTGGTTAGTGCAGCGGACTTTGATCCTGAGGAACTGGGTTTGATTCCCACTGCAGCTCCTTGTGACTGTGGGCAAGTCACTTAACCCTCCATTGCCCCAGGTACAAAAATAAGTACCTGTATATATGTAAACCGCTTTGAATGTAGTTGCAAAATACCACAGAAAGGCGGTATATCAAGTCCCATTTCCCTTTCCCTTCCCTTCTCCATATGTTGTAGGAGTGTCAACTGATTTCTAAATTTTGGAAGGAAGTTTGGAGCATCATTCAAAAGATTCTGCCTATCGTCTTTGACTTGTCTTACTCTTATTATAATCTTTAAGTCTGCCTCTAACTCTCTTGATTTGTCTAAATCACAAGCAAAGCTACTAGATATTCTTCTTACCGTTGCTCAAAGGCAGATTTTACAAAACTGGAAATCCGTGCACCTACTGAATGTTCACTTTTGGTGGAATACAGGTGCTACAGCATCAGAAATTTTAGTTTGCCATGGCAGAGAAGTTTCGGACGACAGTCTCTTCGAAAACAGTCTGGTCTCCTCTGGAAAACTACCTTTAATCTTTTCGGACCTCAACTTAGCCCAGTATAATGGACTTACATATCAGACACCTGGACAAATTTTTCTTGTTTTCTTTTCCTTTTTCTTTTTCCTCCAGCTCCCTTTCCCTTTCTTTTATTGTTGCTTGATACTGTTATGTTTGGAAAATTAATAAAATATTCTGAGAAAAAAAAAAGAATTTAACTAAAAGCAATGGAAACAAACTGCTGGAGTTGGTAGTCTGAAAATATGTACAAAATGCAGTATTTAAAATCGCTACAACTCTGGTTAATGACACCTTCTGTTGTCTTTGTGTACTTCACTTGATCTTGTGGGCCGCAGGGTGATCACCCCTGCTCAACAGCTACTGGGAAAACTAAACAAGTTGGATTACTAAACATGTCTACATAGACTCTGTGTTCTAACAGAATAACTGGTCTCAGTTGCACACTTAAAATATAGATACACCCTCAGAGAGTGCAGAATAATTGATCACAAATTAAAAATAGAATGGAAAAGATGAGTCTGTGTACCACTGCTCACACCCCCACACTGTAACATTTTTGAAATATATACCCCCACCAACAGGCAACCAGCCACATACCCCACACTAACCAAGCTCTCACACAAACACCCCATGCACTCCCACCCACACAAGCAACCATCCCGCGCCCCTGGTGTCTCAGCCAAGTTTAGAAGACTAAAACGGACCTTCTTGATTGTTTGTTCAGGAAAGTACGCCACAGAGCAGCATGGTTTCATTTACTAACGTCATGAAACTAGATTTCAAAGTGAGCAAGGTCCCTCATTTTAGTGACTCAATCTTGCAATGGCGGTGGATCCATCGAGATCCAATGTGCAAGAATCACCTTTTTAAGCAGGAGCAGAGCATTATAGACAAATCAACACTGTGGCTGAGACAAACCCTGCGCTCCCAAGGAATTCTGAGTTCCCAGTAACAATGTCCAATAATTCCATTCAACAGAACAAGGTAATGTATCTTCATTATGAGAAACAGCTTGGCCCCAAAGAAGTAAAGCAGGACACTCTAGGAAGGAATGAATATAGGAGCCTACAAGGTGTCTGCATTTAAAACACACATCACTATCCCAAACTGTGCCCCCCATACCGAGTCAGATATTATCGGTGCAAGAGTTTGTACTGAGAATCTGTAAGCACTCAAAACATCAAAAAGTGCCAAGAACTGGGACTCTATAAGATCTTGATGAAGGTCCCTTTACATGTGCACAAAAAGTTAAACTGAGCTCCCAAGAAACCTCTGCATGCAGAACACCACCAAAGAAATAGGAAATACACTTACCCTTACACTATGCAAAATATAAAGGGCACCTTTTACTAAGTTCAGTAGGCCTAGCGTAGGCCTACCGTGCAGTAAAAGAGCACTGCTGCAGGATGTTCTGAGGCATCCCGTAGTGGTGTGGTGCTCAGCATGTGCTAATTCCGTGCTGCAAAATATTTTTCAGCGTGTGAGGTGTTCCCACGGGTGGACAGTAGACATGCCCTATGCTAATTGGGCACATTACCACACAGTGCCTGATAAGCACAGGAACCCTTACCCCCTACTAAATAAGTAGCAGTAAGGGATCTCATGGTAATGCCATTTTATTGATGCGCTAAAGGTAGCAATGCGTTAAAAGTAGAAATGAAATACATTTAACTGTATAGTGTGCAAGATATAAAGGGACCGTTTTACTAAGCTTCAGTAGGCCTAGCATGGGCCTACTGCGCGCTAAAAAAGCACTGTTTCAGGACATGTTGAGGCATCCCTTGTGCTAATTCTGCGCTGAAAAATATTATTTATTTTTTCAGCGCATGAGGTAGTTCCATGGGTGGAGAGTGGACATGCCCTGTGCTAATTGAGCACATTACCACACAGTCCCAGATAAGCAGTGGTAAGGGATCCCGTGGTAGTGCCATAGTAATGCCATTTTACTAACGCACTAAAAGTGTCCATGCGCTAAAAGTAGCGTGGGCCTCTTTGAGGCATGCCTTAGTAAAAGTACCCCAAAGTGAGCAGATATAACTTCTAAAAATGAACATACTCAAATCACTAAAGTGAAAATATTTTTTTCTACATTTGTTGTATGGTTTCTGCTTTCCTTTGCTTTCTCTTAACTCTCTTTCCAGGGTCTCCAGTCCATCTGATGATACTACTCTCCCATTTATATTTTATATTTATGTTTCAACGATTTTTATTGATGAATTCACATGGTAAACAAATTCAGATCAAGCCTTTTAAATCTGATAACAATTACTTCTGTCACATATTAATAAGCCTAGGACTTCAATCATCAAAGTTTTTCAATCTTTTCTCCCCTATCCCTTCCTTCCCTCTTGTCTTCTTATATATTTCTGAGTGTGTACATGTATAGTTACAGGACAGTTGCATAACTATTAACCATAAACTTTAAACTCTAATAATTCTTTCTCGTGGTATGCTTTATGAACTAATCCATTAATATCTTCAGACGAGCCCTCTTAATATTTTTTTCCTCCAAAGGATTGCTCTCCTAACTACTAATACACATGTCCCTCCCCTATACATGTAGTATTATGCTTCCCGAAGTTATACCCCCCATCCCCTCCCATCCCCTCCCCCTCTATCTTATCGAATCTTCTTCTTAGTTCATGGTTTAGCTACTTAGCTACCTCTCCCTCTCCACGTCCTATAACTACCAGAGTGTAGGTTCTTATGTTCTGCTGCATTTGGCACTTCACAACTCTTTCTATGAGGATCTCCCCATCTATGTATTCCACCGCTGATCCCCCCACTCTAAAGTTACTTAACTTCTCCCATCTTCCCCTTTATATTACGGGCCTATTATTGAGCACTGCACTTCTCGCTTTATGGGAAATACTTTGGAAATATCTGTTCCATATAGAGGTAAATGCTTTTCTTTTCTTTGGGGTGCACCGTGCTGCTCTAGCCTCCCATAGCATCAACTCATGAAATTTATTCCTCCAAAACCAGATGGTGGGTGGTTCCTCTTGCATCCAATGCCTCAGTATAATTTTTCCCCACTGCGTATGCTTTACCCAGTAATCCGTGTTCTTGTCTGATAGCTCATAGGCCCCCCTTTTGTTTAATAACACCCCTCTCCAAGAGGGAATTAGTCTGTGACCTATGAGAGTCTCAAAGTAATGGTGGAGCCTTTTCCAAAAGATTTTCACTTTGACACAACTCCAAAATGTGTGCAAAAATGTGTTTCTACCTCATTTACACTTTACACATTGAGCATCCGGTGCCCAACCAGCTCTTGCTGCTTGTGTTTGTGCTATGTATCCCCTATGTAGTATCCTATACTGGCTCTCCTGTAGCTCCGCCCCGCCAACTTGCCTGGGGATATCTTTTATCAATTTTGCAAAATTTACTCCCTTCAATTCATATCCCAGGTCTTTACTCCATGTCTCTGTAAGTGCTCCATAGTTTCGGGGCGGACAGAGCGGCATCAAAGCTCGATGCAGACTGGATATGGAAACGTGACCATGTGCGTCCCCTTTTTAAAATTCTCTAGTTTTTGTCCCAATTTTGTGCCCAAAGCCTCTTGATCTAAACTGTACCAATAGTGATGTAATTGCCTATATGTATAGTAATCCTTGTCAGTTAAAGAAAGTCTCTGCTATATTTTATATTTATTATTAGTATAAAAGGCCCGTTTCGGTAGGCAATGAAACGGGCGCTAGCAAGGTAATCCCCCCCCCCCTGCAGCGTCCTTCCTGTTTCCTCTGCCCCTGCAGCCACGCATGTGCAGCGGCCCTCCTCTCTCCCCTGCTCCCCTTGCAGCCACCCATGTCCAGCGACTCTCCTCTCCCCCTGCCCCCCTGCAGCCACCCATGTCCAGCGACTCTCCTCTCCCCCTGCCCCCCTGCAGCCACCCATGTCCAGCAACCCTCCTCTCCCCCTGCAGCTACCCATGTCCAGCGACCCTCCTCTCCCCTGCCCCCCTGCAGCCACCCATGTCCAACGACCCTCCTCTCCTTTCCCCTTGCCCCCCCCTGTAGCCACCCATGTCCAGCGACCCTCCTCTCCCCCTGCAGCCACCCATGTCCAGCGATCCTCCCCTCCCCCCTCAGCGCATCACCCAAGCCCCTACCCCCTCCTCGGGCACATCAACCCCCTCGCCACCCACAGCTGCCAATACTAACGCTGTCCGACTGCTGCTGCGTCTCCTGTTGAGCAGCAGCGGCCGGTACAAAAAAAAGCCAAAAAAGATTTTAAACCTGAAACACGGCTCCGTAGACAGCCATCTGGCTTTGGCTGTCATCTCTGCAGACACTCCTCCTCTCTCCTCTGATGTCGCTGCGCTCCTCCGGGGTCTTCCTGCAGGGGCAGTGACGTGGAGGGGAGAGGAGGAGCGGCTGCAGTGACGACAGCCAATGCCAGATGGCTGTCTACGGAGCCGCGTTTCAGGTTAAAAATCTCTTTTTTTGGCTTTTTTCTTTTTGTACCGGCCGCTGCTGCTCCACAGGAGAAGCAGCAGCGGCCGGACAGCGTTAGTATTGGCGGCTGCGGGTGGCGAGGGAGTTGATGTGCCCGAGAGGGGGGGGTAGGGGCTTTGGTGATGCGCCGGGGGGAGGGTCTTGGGTGATGCGTCGAGGGACTTGGGTGTTGCGCCGAGGGGGGGGGGGGGGCACTGAGAGCTGATTGGTAGGTAAGGGGAGGAGTAGGGAAACACACTCCGCGTGTTTCCCTACTCCTCCCCCTGCCTGGCTTGCGGTTTTGCAGGGCAGGGGCTTGGGTGTTGCGCCGAGGGGGGGCACTGACAGCTGTTTCCCTACTCCTCCCCTTGCCTTGGAATCAGCTGTCAGTGACATCACTGACATCAGTGCATTCTAAACTGCCTAGCAGACCACCTCCGAGGGAGCCACGGTACCGGGCACATTAGAACGTTGGAGGTGAGAATTATTATACAGGATATGACTTTATATACAGCATTATTTGAGATCAAGTCTAGGTGGTTTACAGAAATTTAAAATATAAATAATAAAAGATGGACAAAGAATGCCAATAATAAAATAGGAAAGACACAAACTGTACAGTCCTTGCAAAAGTGCTGTCTCAAACATTAAACTAGACTATTAGTTAAACCAGAGTACAGAACATCAATGTGAAGATTAGAACTGTTGAACCAAAATCTTCTTTAATGCAAATCAAACAAAAGAAAATAACTTACAGTTTTGAAGTGCAGCACAAGAGTCTCTCCCCTGCAGATTGGGAATCTCTCTCTCTCTCTCTCAGCACTTGCTGAAGAATGAATGCTATAAATACTTTTGAAGTGATGAAAATCTGATGATGCTACAAAGCTTTTGAAAGGCTTAAGCAGCAAGGTTCAGTGTTAGCTTCAGTTTATAACAAGAATGCTGTAGACAGTTTCCTTTCACTCAATGGAGAGAGAATGGACTAACCATTCAAGCTAGCTAATAGGGCGAGTCCCATAAGACACAGGGAACAGGGACATGTGCTCAGGAAGACCCTATCACAGAGAACTACAAATAACTCATATCTGTAGTCTTATCTAATTTAAAGACACGGGACACATATAAACAACAAGCACCTTACCTCCATGAATATGGGGAAGAATACTTCCCACCTGGTATACTACTATTTAATTTCTCAACCTTATAAATACCACAAAATCCATGCAAGTCCACAAATAAAGCTGGATCTTGAAGCTTGGCAACTTGCTTGCCTCCAGTTCACTGTTGCTCTGGCAACTTCTCTTTTGCAGTCTTGCAAGAGCTGAAATGAGACACAGACAACACAAAGAAGCAAACAACATAAAAGAGAGAGAAAAAGTCTGACTCTTCGGAGTGGACTACGGTCCATGGTGTTCACGTTTCCTCACAATGTAAAAGAAGTATCACCAGTGGTCGGATGAAGGTCTTTGGCGTCCTTTGATTTGTGGTCTTGATTTCCAGCTTGCGGACTTTCTCATCCTCACTTGGAAAGGTGTTGTGAGGAGCCTAATACAAGGTCGCCTTCTTGTAGGTTTGGCTGGGTTTTCTGCCACTTATTTTGATACTGCTTAGTAGGAAGGTATTCTCTCTTCCAACGTTTCTAAAAGATGTCTGAGAGATATTGAACCTGCTTCCTTTGATGCTTGTAGATGTTGCTGTCTTTGAAATCTCCAGGTGGAGTAGGAATGGCATTAGTTTTTTCTATCAAAAGCATAGCTGGTGTCAAAGGCAGTGGCGACTCTGGATCTGAAGACAACTGAAACTAGGGATCTGGGGTTTATGATAGCCTTGACTTCTGCAAGAAAGGTTGTCAGAGCTTCGGGTGTTGTCGAAGGTGATCAGTATCTAAGAGCATGGTATCAAGGATACAATCTATTCTGATCATTCGCTCCCATGCTCCTCCTATATGCGATGAGTGAAGAGGATTGAAGATCCAGTTGCACTTCTGGTTGCATAAGTATTTTTCAATGGCAGAATGGTTTAAATTGGTAGACATGATGTTTAATTCTCTGGAAGCACCCAGAAAGTTGTCTCCAAAGTTGGAACGGATCTGCTTAGCTGGACCTTTGATGGAGAGGAATCTTCGCAAGACATTAATAAAATTTGAAGTGTCCATTAACTCAATAACTTCAATGTGAACTGATCGAATGCTCATACATGTGAAAATCACAACCCAACATTTACTGTTGGACGCTCCACTTCTTGTGCGTTGTGTCACAACTGACCAGGGTCCAAAACCATCTAGACCCATATAGAAAGGTGGTTCGGTACTGAGCTGGTTTTCCAGCAGATCTGCCATTCTTTGTTCTTGTTGCTTGCCGCTTGCCCTGTAGTCTACGACACTTGACGTGCTGGTGTATTACAGAGGTGATGCTACGCTTTTCTCCCACAATCCATAATCTTTTGACTCTGATAGCTCCCTTTGTGAAATGTCATCCTTGGCGTTTAACTTACTTCTGGTAATAAGGCACAAGCAAGGTTGAAATGTGGTGCCAATCTGAGGCAATCAGAGGATTTTTTTGTCACCTTTCTCTAATTCTGCTTGGGTGAGGTGGTCTCCTACTCTCAGCAGATCTTCCTTATCAATGAAGGGATTCAACTTTGGAAGAGTCACGCCTTTACTAATGCATTTGAATTTTTCTGCATATGTTTCTGGTTGTACACAATGTAGGATGGTACTCTGTGCTTGAATAATCTCACTTACTGACAGAGGCTTTGTACAGATGTACCAATGATAACAAGTGCTGGGTCTTTCATCAGTTGACAGATGAGATGAAGATGCAATATATATAAGGTGTGCTATTTCTCTTCTGAGTGTTGTGCAACTTGAGAAACAGTAGAAACAGTATGCTCCCAAATTGCTTTCGGGTACAATGTTAGTTGCAATAACAGTCATCTATATACGGATCTCTGTGTCAGTCAGGATCTATAAGTTCAAAGGCGTTCTCTTTCACTGGAGATGTGTGGTCCTGACAACCACGTGGTTTCCATTAGACGAGATGCTGGCACAATCTGCTGGATTTTGGTCAGTTGACACATAATGCCACTGTTCTGGTCGTGTTGACTTTCATATACGCTCAACTCTGCTGCTGACATACATGTAAAATCTTCAGGTTTGTTTATAAATGTAGTCCAGATAACTTTATTGTCGGTATAGAATGTGACAGTATTTATTTGAATGTCCATTTCATTGAGTATCATTTTTGCTAACACTGCTCCACACAATTCTAAGCATGGAATGGTATGGTTGGGTTGTGGTGCTAATTCAGCTTTGCCAAAGCTGAATCCCAGATGCAGGGGCGTAGCCAGACAACAAATTTTGGGTGGGCCTAGGCAAGAAGTGGGTGGGCACCAAGTGTTCTCCTCTTCACCCACCACCCAAAAAAAATCTCAGCTGGCAGTAAAATGCTTCTTTCCACCTTAACAGTCTGCAGCAGGCACGTGCTGAGAACTGAGCATGCGTAGGTGCTGGTATCCTGGTGTTTTCATTACCATCAGGGGGAAGTCTTCTGCTGGCGGAGCTTGGGATCCCCACCTGCTACCGCTAATACGTGTGCTGCTGTTGGGTGGGCCTCAGCCCTAATTGGGTGGGCCCCGGCCCACCCAGGCCCACCTGTGGCTACGCCACTGCCCAGATGAGACAGCTTATTTGTGTCTGTATTTTTCAAGTAGGCCACTGCTGCTGTGGCCTTTTCAGAAGTTTCTCAGAAGATGAAGATTTTTTTTGTGAGAGACAGTACTGAGGGCTGCGGGGATGTAAGTTCATTGAATGTACAGTTGTTCAATCTTTCCATCTCTCCCATTCCTGTCACATTTCTGCTGGCAATGGAACATCATGTATATGACTTCTCTTGGATGGAGACTTGAAAAGTAAAAATGTCTCTCTTTAGATCTCAGGGTTATCCAAGGCTTCTCTGAAGCGGAGGGATGTCTACTCTTAAATCTAGATCTTTTAAATCTTTGGCTTGATTCTACGCAGGAAATGCTCTCATTACTTCTGGACTGTCGAAGGCAATTTTATGAAGTCTCAGATTGGCCTCTGCCAGCATTGCTTGTGTTCTTTTTTGCAAGTTAATGACTTCTCCTGCAGTAGGTAAGAATTTCAAACCATCGTTTACATAAGTCTCTCTCAATGAAGTGGCAGGCATCCGTGCCTTATTCTCTTTCACCTTCTTGGGCTGTCCTTCTAAGCTCGTAGGTTGCTACTGCAGGTGACAGACTGTTACCAAAGACATGAGCTCTCATTCTATATTCCACAGTTTCCTGGTTGATGTCATTATCACGGTACCACAGGAATCTCAAGTAGTTTCTGTAGTCTGGGTGGACAACAAAGCAACAGACCATTTGCTGGATATCTGCTGTTATGGCGATAGGGCCCTTTCTGAAATGGATCAAGACTCTTATTAGGCTGTTGATCATGTCAGGCCCAGAAAGCAGCACATTGTTGAGTAAGATTCCTTGAAATTGAGCACAGTCCTGAACTGGCCTGGTTTTTGTGGGTGATACACCCCAAAGGTAGGTGGTAGGTAAGTACCAGTATTTTTCATTGTCTTTTAACAGTGGTGCTGGCTCTGCATGGCCATTATCCAGCATGTTCTGCATGAATGTTGTAAAGTGCTGTTTTCTCTCTAGTTTCCTTCTTTGAGTCTTTTGCAATAAACTGAGATGAAAGATAGCTTGCTCTCTGTTGTTAGGTAGTCTTGTTCTGGACATCCGGAATGGTAGCAGAGCCGCCCAGCAGTTGGACTCATCTTTGTAGAATTCCTTATCCATAATTATCTGTAATTCTCAAGATCTCTGTCATCTACTGGTGACTTGGAACACCGTATACCCCAGATGTTCTTCTAAATTTGGTGGAGAGATGTCCTGACAAATGGTTGAGCAGAGGTCTGGTTCTTCCCAACTGTAAACCGTTGTCACTTGCAGATGGTTATGACAAGGCTTAAACAAGGTTGGGCACCCAGTTTCCAAGACACACGTTTTGTAGACATCTACACTTGGTCTCCTCAGTCTGTTAAGGCAGAAATCACCTACTATCACCCATCCCAGGGTGAGTCGGCAGGCATATGGGGCGTCAGGAGGATCTGCTTGTGACCCACGGACTCTGATAAATGTTGGTGCATCTCTTCCCAACAAGAGCATAATTTGTTTAGAAGTAAATGCAGTGGAGATGCCCTACATAGGGAATAGAATTATGCCCTTATATCAACAGATTGTAGCTTGGAAGGATTTAATACTAGCCTGTGGTCACAGAGCAAAGAGGAAACAGCACTGAGACGGGATTGTAGGCCAAGGAACCTAATTTAGTATAATGAAGGATAAGGATATTACCAGCATAATAAAAGGCACATGTCACCAAATTCCTAGCCACCTGCCTGGGGTTATCCTGTGGCCACTTTGAGGGTCTATCCCCAGCACAGCTCATGTCCACCTGCACCTGCCATTTATGCACCCTCCTCCCACCGACTGGGTCAGAAATGCCTCTGGGTGAGTCTCCCACTCTCAAATTATCCCCAGTGATTTCTAGGTTACTGGGGCACTCCAAGTGGTCCCATAGTTCCCGTAAAGCACTCACAGACCCAACACACATACCATCAGGACTTTTTATCAGCCCAGACAGGCAGAACGAACAAGCATGTTAATTCTCAGAACTTGGAACAGTGGACAAAAAATGTGCAACTGGCTAACAGTAACAAGTAACAGTAACAAGAAAAATAGATCAATTAGAAAACTATCTAAAGTACTTGCATACTGTCTAAACAGTACCTGGGAAGATCAGGACATATAATTTTTCACAGAGCTTTAGCAAAAAGATCTTTCTCTTTCTTCTTCCAGGCTAAGACTGAAGCAACAGTCAGCACTAGGTAATTTCAAACTCCAGGCCAATCAGAGCCCAGTTAACAAGTTTTAAATGTATCTTGCTGCTTGCTTACTGCTTGTGTTAAAGAAAAAGAACACTCATTTCCCTATTATAGCGTTAAGCATAAATATGCACTATCTGCTGGCCAAACAGGAGAAATACACTTCAGACATAATCAATGCAGGAGAATATCCAATACATTTTACAGGCTTAAAACACTGTTCCTTCACAGTACTAATACCATGTTCCGGGACCAAGAAATGATTAAACAAGGGACAGACTAGAACCCTGTGGGACACCACAAAGTAATGGCTGTGGAGATGATAGTGCTGACTGCCATAGTACTTGAAATGAGCAAGTTTGTAAAAAAGAAGTAGCCTAGTGGTTAGTACAGCAGACTTTGATCCTAGGGAACTGGGTTTGATTCCTATTGCAGCTCCCTGTGACTGTGGGCAAGTCACTTCATCCTCCATTGCCCCAGGTATAAATAAGTACCTGTATATACTATGTAAACCGCTTTGAATGTAGTTGCAAAAAACCCCAGAAAAGCTGTATATCAAGTCCCATTCCCTTTCCCTAATACTGTACCAGATATGCCAAGGAGAGATAACTGTTGCAGTAGCATCTCATGACTGACCAAGTCAAATGCAGTGCTAAGTTCCTTGTCATCAAGCAGATGAAGTCATTACGTATGGGCTGTGTCCATCAACCAGCAGGGGGAGATAGAGAGCACTCAACTTTTCATAGTGCCTCATGGCCAGCTAGCTCCACTGCCTCTTCAGTATTCTCTATCTCCCCAAGCATGGTGGCTGCAGTTTCTTTGAGCTCCATCAAAAATCTGCCTGGGGGTGGCTCCTGGCTTGCCAGTTGTTAGCCGGGGTGTTAGAGGCTATAGCAGCTTCACTTTGAAGGCACATAGTCAGCCCTTTCCCTGCCTTACCCATGCCCCTGTGGATGTGGACATATTAGCTTGCTTTTCCCTGTCCTTTCCCACTCAGTGGATGCAGGCACATTGGTTCGCCTTTCCCTGCCTTTTCCACTTATCTGAGCCTCCGGAGTGTTTTTATTTACCTCTTTTGCCTCTGCTTTCCTCACAGCGTTAAAAATAAATAAATAATTAAAGTCGCGTTGCACTTTAGCGCAGCGATCTTGGAAAACAGGTTTTTTTTCTTGAGATTCTTCTGCAGGACCGCAGCTGTGATATTCGGTCTAGTGAGGTAAGAGTGTTTTCTGACTCCTCTGGGATGGGCCCGCGATCGGGACGTTTTTTTTGGCGCGAACTGCCATTTTTGAATTTTACCGCCGTTTTCGGCGATGGCTGCGGAGACTATAAAGCGCTGTTCTAAATGTGGCAAGTGCAAATCAGCAGCGGGGCTCTGTAATTCGTGCTGTACAGACGGTAGAGCCGGCCCAAGCATGGCAAGCGGCAATCTTTCGCGCTCTGATCTGGCAGTGGACGCCATTTTGGATTTTCCACATGGCGTGGCCTCCGTTGCGATGGAGAGCCCTGAATCCGGGGGGGGGGGGGGGGGTCCTCTGAGTGAGGCTAATAATAGAGCTGATAGCCCTGGGCAGGATCCGGGGTGTCAGGGAGCGGTTTTCTCCCCTGATTTTGTTTTAATGCTGCATAGGGCGTACATGCTTAAAAGAGCTTTTCCACAGGGATCTTCGGACCCTCTGCCTGCCCCCCCGGTGGATCCTGGCCTTTTGGAGTTGGCTTTGCCTGTTTCTTATCCTCCTGATAAACGCAGAAGGGCTAATTCTCCTTCTGAGTGTGGCGCACCCCCCTTTTCCCCCCCGTGGTCGGGCTATGAGGATTCTGAGGGGTCTGGCAGAACTTCTTGGGCTGAGGAGCCAGAGTCGGGTGCAGAATTGCCACAGGAGCTTGATGATCCGTCTGCGGTGAGGATTTTCCACCGCGAGGAGCTGCCAGCGCTTATTTTAGATGCCTTACAAGCCCTCTCAATTGAAGATCCTGGGAGTGGCACAGCCTCTTCTGTTAATCCAAGGATGGCTAGTACCAGAAAGCCTGCTCAAGCCTTTCCTTTGCATGACTCCATCCAAGAGCTTATTTTGGCTCAATGGGCTGACCCCGAGGGACCTTTGAAGGTTGCCAGGGCTATGGGGCAATTATACCCTCTGAGTGAGGAACATTTGGCTCGCTTTGCAATGCCTAAAGTGGATGCCCTGGTCACAGCTGTGACAAAGAGAACAACCCTCAAGGAGGTGTTGCCCTGAAGGATATTCAAGACCGCAGGCTTGATTTGGCTCTGAAGTGGTCCTTTGATTTGGCAGGTCTCACTGTTCGGGCGTCTGCATGCAGTTGTTATGCTGCTAGAGCCTGCCTGGCTTGGTTACAGCAGGCAGTGGAACAGCCCAGTGATGGAGCGGAGACCTTATCTGAAGTGGCTCCGTGGATGGAGTTGGCCTTGTCCTTTTTGGCTGACGCCTTTTATGATATGGTCAGAGCTTCGGCTAAACAAATGGCTGTAGCAGTGGCGGCTCGCTGCACTCTTTGGCTACGACATTGGGCGGCGGACATAGCCTCTAAGCAAAGGTTGGTGAAGTTGCCCTTTCAAGGCCTTCTCCTGTTTGGTGAGGAGCTGGAAAACATTGTTAAAGGCCTGGGGGATTCCAAACCTCAGCGCTTGCCCGAAGATAGGCCAAAGCCTTCCTCTAAGGATCAGGCAGTCCGCTCCTCTTACAGACCTCGCTTCTGTGAAGCTAGAAGGTACCGCCCGGGGCGTGCTGCTGGGTTCACTTCGCGTGCCCACTTTCAGCAGAGAAACTCCTTTCGCTCGGACAAACATTCTGCAGCTGCCGGTTCAAGGCCTGGAGTTCAGGGGTGACCCTCTCAATGATGGTGCGCCGGCCCCCTCCTCGTTTCCTGTCATCGGAGGAAGACTTTCCCTCTTTTTCGAGGAGTGGGCCAAAATCTCCGCAGATCAGTGGGTCTTGGACCTGATCAGAGACGGATACCGAATAGAATTCGATGCCCCGGTGAGAGACGTGTTTGTGGAGTCCCAATGCGGTTCTGCCGCCAAATGGGCGGCGGTAGAGGAGACTTTGCACAGTCTGTGCCAGATAGGGGCTGTGATCCCGGTGCCTCCCGCCGAACAAGGTCTAGGCCGCTACTCCATTTACTTTGTGGTGCCACGAAAAGACGGGTCTTTTCGCCCGATCCTGGACTTAAAAGAACTAAACAAGTCCGTAAGAGTGCGGCATTTTCACATGGAAACCCTGTGTTCCGTCATTGCGGCGGTACAGCCAGGAGAGTTTCTCACATCTCTGGACCTGAAAGAAGCTTACTTGCACATACCAATTTGGCCCCCGCACCAGAAGTTTCTGCGGTTTGCGGTGTTGGGAAAACATTTCCAGTTTCGGGCCTTGCTTTTTGGCCTCGCCACAGCTCCCCAAACCTTCTTCAATGGTGGTAGTAGCTGCCTTTCTCAGGTGACAGGGTATCCGGGTTCACCCGTACCTAGATGACTGGCTCATCAGAGCAGACTCAGAAAAAGAGAGTCATCTAGCTACAGCCAGAGTGGTTTCAGTCCTTCAATCTCTGGGCTGGGTCGTCAATATGGCCAAAAGTTACCTGACCCCCTCACAATCTCTAGAATATTTGGGGGCCAGGTTTGACACAGCCTCGGGCTATGTGTTTCTTCCCGAGCAAAGGCGGTGCAAGCTTCAGAATCAGGTCCGTCTGCTCCTGAGGATGCCCTGCCCGCGAGCTTGGGACATTGTCCAGCTGTTGGGATCGATGACGGCCTCCTTGGAAGTGGTGCCATGGGCGAGAGCGCACCTGAGACCTCTACAGTATTCTCTACTTCAACGATGGTCTCCAGTATCTCAGGATTATCAGTGCAGACTTTCTTGGCTCCCTGCGGCCCGCCTCAGTATGGAGTGGTGGCTCTCGGACAGCATGTTGCGGCGGGGAATGCCGCTGGCGCTCCCTGATTGGTGCCTAGTGGTGACAGATACCAGCCTGAAGGGCTGGGGCGCACATTGCCAAGGGAAGCATGCCCAGGGTCTGTGGACGCCCGACGAGTCGGAGTGGTCTATCAACTGCCTGGAGTTGAAAGCGGTGTTTCTGGCTCTTCTGGCCTTTCAAGTGATCCTGGAAGGATTGGCTGTCAGAGTGATGTCGGACAACACGACAGCAGTGGCCTACATAAATCGACAAGGCGGCACTCAGTGCAGAGCTCTAACCTAACAGGCTGAACAAATTTGCCACTGGGCCGAGCTGCATCTACAGTCCCTGTCAGCAGCTCACATTGCAGGTCAGAGCAACGTGCAAGCCGACTATCTAAGCAGGCATCAGATCGATCCAGCGGAGTGGGAACTTGCAGACGATGTATTCCTGCAGATATGTGCCAAATGGGGCAAGCCAGTGATGGATCTTATTGCGACCAGTTCCAATGCCAAAGTCCCGTGCTTCTTCAGCAGACGGAGGGATCCTCGCTCTGCCGGGTTGGATGCCTTGGCTCAACCCTGGCCCCTGGGCTTGCTGTATGTCTTCCCTCCGTGGCCCTTGATAGGGCGTGTGCTCCTGCGGATTCGGCTGCATCCAGGAGAAGTGGTGCTCATCGCCCCGGATTGGCCCAGGAGGCCTTGGTATGCGGACCTCCGACAGATGCTGTTGGAGGCTCCCTTTCCATTACCTCTGGTTCCGCACCTGTTGTCACAGGGTCCGGTGGACATGGAGGACGCCTGCTGCTTTGGTCTTATGGCATGGCGATTGAGAGGGCGCAATTGAGAGATAAAGGCTACTCAAATAAGGTAATTTCCACTCTCCTGCAGGCCCGTAAGCGCTCCACTTCCGTGGCTTTTGCCAGGATTTTGCACCTGTTTGAAGTCTGGTGTGTTTCAAGAGCGCTTTCTCCGTTGCGGGCTCCTGTCTCACTGATTCTGGACTTTTTGCAGGATGGTGTACACAAAGGCTTGGCCTATAATTCCCTGCGGGTGCAAGTGGCAGCATTGGCTTCCCTGTGTGGCAAGGTTGAAGGCGTGTCCGTAGCTGCTCATCCAGATGTGGCACGGTTTCTTAGAGGGGTGCTTCGGCTCCGTCCTCCCGTGCGGGCACCTTGTCCAGCTTGGAAACTGGGGTTAGTATTGAAGGTCCTTCAGGGGGCTCCCTTTGAACCGCTTCGGCGTGCTTCAGAGAAAGATTTGACACTGAAGGCCGTCTTTTTAGTGGCCATTACCTCGGCGAGACGGGTGTCAGAGCTCCAGGCGCTGTCCTGTAGAGACCCTTTTCTGTAATTCTCAGAGTCAGGGGTCACGGTTCGGACCGTGCCTTCCTTCATGCCTAAGGTGATTTTAGCGTTTCACCTAAACCAGCCTGTTTTTCTTCCCTCCTTTGTTGAGGAGGAGTTTCCAGATTCATTTGGGCAGTTGCACCTTTTAGATGTGCGCAGGACTCTGTTGCAGTATCTGTGAATTACAAATTCTTTCAGGACCTCTGATCATCTTTTTGTGCTGTTTGCAGGTCCTCGCAGAGGGTCTTCAGCGTCTAAAGCCACTATTGCCCGTTGGTTCAAAGATGCTATCTTTTTAGCATATCTGCTGTCTGGCCGGGCTCCGCCTGAAGCCTTTAAGGCACATTCCACAAGAGCGATTTCCTCTTCCTGGGTGGAAACTGGAGCATTATCTCTTCATGAGATTTGCTGTGCTGCAACATGGGCTTCTAAGCTCTCTTTCGCCTGACATTACAGGCTGGATGTGGCTGCCAGGAGGGATGCGCGTTTTGGAGCACAGGTGCTAGCGCGTGGTGTGGCTTGTTCCCACCCTATGTAGGGATTGCTTTGTTACATCCCATACGTAATGGCTTCATCTGCTTGATGACAGGGAAGGGAAAATTAGGCTCTTACCATGATAATTTTCTTTCCTTTAGTCATAGCAGATGAAGCTATGAGCCCTCCCTGTATGATTGTCTGTATTGCAGTGATTCTAATTTTAGGTGCTGTTCTTGTTTCCTGAAGTTATATTCCTTCCTTGGGGAGTCTGAAAACAGTCTTCAGGATTCTTGTTACAGTTATAGGAGGATGAGTTTATTCCCTCCAGGAGGATGAGTTCATTCCCTCCTTTTTTTTTTTTTTTTTTTGAGTTCATGCCCTTGTTAAGGGGCCATCGTTCGCTGTGAGGAAAGTTCATGTTATTCCCATTGCGGTTTGCCATACTGCTTTGGAAGCTTCAAATACTGAAGAGGCAGTGGAGCTAACTGGCCATGAGGCACTGTGAAAAGTTGAGTGCTCTCTATCTCCCCCTGCTGGTTGATGGACACAACCCATACGTAATAGCTTCATCTGCTATGACTTAAAGGAAAGAAAATTATCATGGTAAGAACCTAATTTTCCCTTCCAACGGCTGAATTAGCCAACATGTGAGATTTCTTCTGAATCACTAGAAACCAGGAAACCTATCCAAAACAGTAGATAGCAGGAGAACAGAGCTGTGTTCCTACTATAATTTACAGGAGATCTCATCTCACGGATGGAGGTCTGTTACTCAAACATGATCATGAAAAATTGACTGATGGCGTCCTGTTTGGGGTTCCAGGCATCAGTCATATTCAATGGAACATTCTGGGAGAATGGCAGAAGGAGCTTTACAAGAAGGTCATCAAGGAGATTCATGACATTCTCATGTCACGAGGTATATCTTCTGTATCATCTACTGTACATGCACATTATGAAATCAGTGTTGGAAAAATCACAGGTGCTAGATATCATGGGCACCTGGTATCTGATGCCATCCTATACACAGCAGGAGTCAATGAAAGACAAAACTGCTACAGGATCTGCAAAAGGTGCTGCTTTGTGCTGTAAGATAAAATGTATACCTTTAAACTAGAGGCTTCAAAGAAGACCAGCTGGAGTTGGTCTCCCTGGAGTGGAGGAGTAGCCTAATGGTCAGTGCAGTGGGTTTTGATCCTACAACCTGGGTTCAATTCCCACTGCAGCTCCTTGTGACCTTGGGCAAGTCACTTAACCCTCCATTGACTTTTCTCTCTCCTTCTCTGCTCATATCCAGCAGATTGCCAAGACCTGTCGTTTCTTTCTTTACAACATCCGTAAAATCCGCCCCTTTCTTTCCGAGCACTCTACCAAAACCCTCATCCACACCCTTGTCACCTCTCGTTTAGACTACTGCAATCTGCTTCTTGCTGGCCTCCCACTTAGTCACCTCTCCCCCCTCCAGTCGGTTCAAAACTCTGCTGCCCGTCTCATCTTCTGCCAGGGTCGCTTTACTCATACTACCCCTCTCCTCAAGACCCTTCACTGGCTCCCTATCCGTTTTCGCATCCTGTTCAAACTTCTTCTACTAACCTATAAATGTACTCACTCTGCTGCTCCCCAGTATCTCTCCACACTCGTCCTTCCCTATACCCCTTCCCGTGCACTCCGCTCCATGGATAAATCCTTCTTATCTGTTCCCTTCTCCACTACTGCCAACTCCAGACTTCGCGCCTTCTGTCTCGCTGCACCCTACGCCTGGAATAAACTTCCTGAGCCCCTACGTCTTGCCCCATCCTTGGCCACCTTTAAATCTAGACTGAAAGCCCACCTCTTTAACATTGCTTTTGACTTGTAACCACTCGCCTCCACCTACCCTCCTCTCTTCCTTCCCGTTCACATTAATTGATTTGATTTGCTTACTTTATTTATTTTTTGTCTATTAGATTGTAAGCTCTTTGAGCAGGGACTGTCTTTCTTCTGTGTTTGTGCAGCACTGCGTACGCCTTGTAGTTCTATAGAAATGCTAAATAGTAGTAGTAGTAGGTACAAAAAACTTAGATTGTGAGCCCTTAGGGACAGTGAAAGTACCAGTATATAATGTGTACAGCGCTGCGTACGTCTAGTAGCGTGATAGAAATGATTAGTAGTAGGTTGTGAGGGAATTGGAGAAAGCAAGAAGATTAAGAACCAAGGGAAGACCAGAGAGAGGATTTACCTCTCAGACTTCTTGCTGAGAACTACAACTTCTGTGTAAAGGCATGACATGTCAACTGTACTGTGCAATGTGTAGCCAGATGTCAGAGAACATTATAATTTAAATGTTATTTCCTATTTATTAACAGGTTATTCAATTGCTAGTCCTGATGTTATATTCAAGGTTAAAAAGGAAGATGAGAAATATTTCACTTAACACTTTGAGTGGGAAGAAAACGAAAACTCAAATGACCCCACGAAGAGTAAGTACATGTTTTGGATTTAAAGAGCTTTGCATTTTCAGGTCACAGGAGATGGGTTATTCACATCAAACATTTGCGGCTTCTTTTACTAAGCTGCGCCAGCAATTCTCATGCGGCAAATGAGATGAAGCCCATAGGAATTGAATGGGCTTCCTCCCGTTTGTCACGCCGGGAATCACTAGCGTGGCTTAGAAAAATAGGCCCTTGGAGATTTAATATTAAATTAGAAACTGATTTTATCTGATCCTTGGTAAAACTTTCTTGATATGTTTTCTAACAGGCCTTCCAATTGTAACGCCTGTGTTCTCACTGAATGTTAAACAAGAGGATGATCTCCCCTTTATGGATCATTGTTAATCAACGATGTCTAAACAGACTCATCCTTCTATCACAAGTAAGTATAAAATCAACAGGGGGTGCTCCGCTCCTGCTGCTCCAGTCCCTCCGTTTGGGCCGTTGTCCCGGTCTCTCTTCTGACTGGTTCCGCGCCTTCCTTTTGCTCCATCCCTGCCAGATTGCCGCCGCTATTGCCTCTCTTCTGGCCGGACGGTCCCGCACCTTCCTCCAGCAGCCTCCAGCCCTGTAAAGCTGTTACCACTGCTACTGCTGCTTGTGCTTCTCATCCACCAGACTAGCAGCGGTAGCGGTAAGTAAAAGCAGGAAGATTGCATGGTCTCTAAGCTACCTGTGGCTGCCGATCCCACCCCTTTGACGTCACTTCTAGTTCTGGAGCAGAGTCGGCAGCCACGAGTAGGTAAGGCCCCGCAATTTGGTTTATTATTATTTTTTTCTTCTGATAGTTTGAAGTGGGAGGAGAAGGAGCAGCATTTGGGGGGGGGGGCGGTGAATGGATCCGGTAAAAAGGATAGAGAGGGCAGACAGTGGATTGAAGAGAGGGGGAGAGAGGGAGGGCAGACCCTGGATGGAAGGGAGAGAAAGGGCAGATGGTGGATGGAAGGGGCAGAGTGAGAGAGAGACAACATATCCTGGATGGAAGGGAGAAAGAGGGAGAGCAGACCCTGGATGGATGGGAGAGAAAGGGCACATGGTAGATGGAAAGGAGAGGAAGGGCAGATGGTGGATGGAAGGGGCAGAGACAGAGAGAGGACAGATCCTGGATGGAAGGGAGAGGGCGGGATGGCAGACCATGGATGGATGAGAGAAAGAAAGGGCAGATAGTGGATGAATTGGGCAGAGAGAGAAAGGGCAGACCCTGGATGGAAGGGAGAGAAATGGCAGAGGATGGAAGGGCAGAGACAAAGAGGGCA
Source organism: Microcaecilia unicolor (assembly GCF_901765095.1). NCBI lineage: Eukaryota > Metazoa > Chordata > Amphibia > Gymnophiona > Siphonopidae > Microcaecilia > Microcaecilia unicolor. The sequence goes on along the minus strand of NC_044032.1, from coordinate 342,902,660 downwards.
GAAGCGAGAGAGAGGGCATACAATGGTTGTAAGGGGGAGAGAGAGGACATACAAGGGCATGCAGTGGATGGAATGGGCAGAGACAGAGAGAGCAGACACTGGATGGAAGGAAAACTTATCTGTTCAAAAAGGCATATTCTACCAGCCCAACATAAATGCCTGACCGCTACAACACAGCAAAACCAAAATACGGTATGGATACAACACAACTCTTCTGTGTATGACGCCCTATGTGGATATCCCACACGAACTTTACTTTATCTCTCGTGGCAATACCACATGAACTCTATCTTATCTCTACATCACTCTGTATTTGTCTACACCGGAGTCTGCAATCGCATCTCCAGCACTATGTAAGCCACATTGAGCCTGCAAATAGGTGGGAAAATGTGGGATACCAATGTAACAAATAAATAAAAGAGGCGGCAGATAGTGGTTGGAAGGGGCAGACACTGGATGGAAGGGATACTTGAGCGTGCTGTTCACAGCCGCTGCCTTGATTTTCTCTCCTCTCATGCCATCCTCGATCCACTTCAATCCGGTTTTCGCCCTCTACACTGGACAGAAACAGCACTCGTCTGTAATGACCTGTTCCTTGCCAAATCCAGAGGCCACTATTCCATCCTCATCCACCTCGATCTATCCGCCGCTTTTGACACTGTCAATCATGATTTACTTCTTGCCACACTGTCCTCATTTGGGTTCCAGGGCTCTGTCCTCTCCTGGTTCTCCTATCTCTCCCACCGCACCTTCAGAGTTCACTCTCATGGATCTTCCTCCACCCCCATCCCGCTATCTGTTAGTGTTCCCCAGGGATCTGTCCTTGGACCCCTTCTCTTCTCAATCTACACCTCTTCCCTGGACTCCCTGATCTCATCTCATGGCTTCCAGTATCATCTTTATGCTGATGACACCCAGCTGTATCTCTCCACACCAGACATCACTGCGGAGACCCAGGCAAATGTATCGGCCTGCTTATCTGACATTGCTGCCTGGATGTCCAACCGCCACCTGAAACTGAACATGTCCAAGACCGAGCTCATCGTCTTTCCACCAAAACCCACTTCTCCTCTTCCTCCACTTTCTGTCTCAGTTGATAACACCCTCATCCTCCCCGTCTCATCTGCCCGCAACCTTGGAGTCATCTTCGACTCCTCCCTCTTCTTCTCTGTGCATATCCAGCAGATAGCCAAGACCTGTCGCTTCTTCCTCTTTAACATCAGCAAAATTCGCCCTTTCCTCTTCAAGCACACCACCCGAACTCTCGTCCACGCTCTCATTACCTCTCGCCTTGACTACTGCAACTTACTCCTCACCGGCCTCCCACTTAGCCATCTATCCCCCCTTCAATCCGTTCAGAACTCTGCTGCACGTCTTATATTCCGCCAGAACTGATATACTCATATCACCCCTCTCCTCAGGTCACTTCACTGGCTTCCGATCAGATACCGCATTCAGTTCAGGCTTCTCCTTCTTACCTACAAATGCACTCAATCTGCTGCCCCTCACTACCTCTCTACCCTCATCTCCCCTTACGTTCCCGCCCGAAACCTCCGTTCACAGGACAAATCCCTCCTCTCAGTACCCTTCTCCACCACCGCCAACTCCAGGCTCCGCTCGTTCTGCCTCGCCTCACCCTATGCTTGGAACAAACTTCCTGAGCCCTTACGCCAAGCCCCCTCCCTGCCCATCTTCAAGTCTTTGCTTAAAGCCCACCTCTTCAATGCTGCTTTCGGCACCTAACTCTTACCTTTCAGGTAATCTAGAATGCCCCAATTTGACTGCCCCTATCGGACTGACTGTTCACTTGTCCTTTAGATTGTAAGCTCTTTGAGCAGGGACTGTCCTTCTATGTTAAATTGTACAGCGCTGCGTAACCCTAGTAGCGCTTTAGAAATGTTAAGTAGTAGTAGTAGGATTGCAGGGGCAGGGAGAGAGAGAAGGCAGACACTGGATGGAAGGGGCAGATGGTGGATAGAAGAGAGAGAGTATGAAGAGAAGATGAGGAAAGCAGAAACCAGTGACAGCAAAGGTAGATAAAATATTTCTTATTTTTTCTGCTTTAGGTAAAAGTACTATTGTAGCTGTTTTAATACATGTTTATAAATAGAAAATGGAAATAAGGTTATTTTTATTGGACTAATTTTAATACGTTTTGACTAATGTTCAGAGACCAAAACCCCCTTCCTCAGGTCAGGACAGCATACTGTAATAGCAGTTTCCTTGTCATCAAGCAGATGAAGCCATTACGTATGGGTTATGTCCATCAACCAGCAGGGGAGATAGAGAGCACTCAAACTTTCACAGTGCCCTCTTGGCCAGCTAGCTTGTTCGAGCTCCAGAAAAATCTGCCGGGAGGTGGTTCCTGGCTTGCCAGTTGTTAACCGGGGTGTTGGAGGCTATAGCAGCCTCACTTTAAAGGCACATAGGTTAGCCCTTTCCCTGCCTTACCCATACCTCTGTGGATGTGGACATATTGTCTTGCTTTCCCTGTCCTTACCCACCAACAGTGGATGCAGGCATATAGGTTCGCCCTTTCCCTGCCTTTCCCACTCATCTGAGCCTCCGGAGTCTTCAATACCTCTGCTTTCCTCACAGCTTAAAAAAAAAAAAAAAAAGTCGCGTCGCGTTTTTAAGCGCAGAGACGCTTGGAACAGAGGTTTTTTGACCTGATTTTCAGCAGGATTGTAGTTGTACACTAGATCCTTTGAGGTAAGAGTGTTTTCCAACTCCTCCGGGGTGGGCCCGCGATCGGGGCGATTTTGGCGCGAAACCGCCATCTTGGTTTTTACCGCCGTTTTTCGGCGATGGCTGCGGACAATGTAAAGCGCTGTTCCACTTGTGGCAAGCGCAAATCAGCAGCAGGGCTCTGTAAATCGTGCTGTACTGGCGTAGGAGCCGGCCTAAGCATGGCGAGCGATGTTTCTTCCCGGTCTGAGCTGGCAGCGGGTGCCATTTTGCTTACACCACATGGCGCGGCCTCCGTGGACATGGAGAGACCTGAGCCGGGTGGGGCACCTCGAGATGAGGTTATTTCAGGAGTGGCTAGCACCGGACAGGATTTGGGTGCCCAGGGTGAGATTTTCTCCCCGGATTTTGTGCTTTTGCTGCATAAAGCATACATGGTGAAAAGAGCCCTTCCTCAAGGGTCGCCTGAGGCTCCTCTGATTGACCCCCCGATGGATTCTGGCCTGGGACTGCCCAGTGAGGTTTTTTTCCCGGATGCTTGGCCTAAAGATAAGCGCAGAAGGGTTAATTCCCCTTCAGATTGTGGTGCACCTTCCCCCCCCCCCCCCCCCCCCCCCCCCCCGTGGTCGGGGTGTGAGGATTCGGAGAACTCTGACAGACGTTCTTGGTCTGAGGAACCAGAGTCAGGTGCGGATTTACCACAGGATCTGGATGATCCCTCCGCGGTGAGGATTTTCCACCGTGATGAGCTGCCAGCGCTTATTTCAGATACCCTGCAGGCCCTCTCGATTGAAGATCCTGACAGTGGCGTGGCCTCCTCGGGTAATCCCAGGATGGCTAGTACCAAGAAAGCTGCTCGGGCCTTCCCTTTGCATGACTCCATCCTTGAGCTTGTTTCGGCTCAGTGGGCTGACCCCGAGGGACCTTTGAGAGTTTCCAGGGCTATGGGGCAGTTATACCCTCTTCGTGAGGGACATATGGCTCGTTTTCAAATGCCTACAGTGGATGCCCTAGTCACTGCGGTGACAAAGAGAACTACCCTCCCTGTTGAAGGAGGTGTTGCCCTGAAGGATGTTCAAGACCGTAGGCTGGAAACAGCATTGAAACGGCCCTTTGAAATTGCAGGTCTCACTGTTCGGGCATCTGCATGCAGCTGTTATGCTGTTAGAGCCTGCCTAGCTTGGCTGCAACAGGCAGTGGCTCAGCCCGGAGATGGAGCGGAGCCCTTCTTGGATGTGGCTCCGCGGATGGAGGTGGCCTTGTTCTTTCTGGCTGATGCCCTTTATGACCTTGTCAGAGCTTCGGCTAAACAAATGGCAGTAGCAGTGGCGGCTCGCCGTCGTCTGTCGCTACGACACTGGGCAGCGGACATGGCCTCTAAGCAAAGGTTGGTGAAGTTGCCTTTTCAAGGACTTCTCCTATTTGGTGAGGAGTTGGAGAAAATTGTGAAAGGCCTGGGTGATCCAAAACCCCAGCGCTTGCCCGAAGATAGGCAGAGGCCTTCCTCTAAGGGCCAGGCGGTCCACTCCTCGTACAGACCTCGCTTCCGTGAAGCTAGAAGGTACCGCCCGGGGCGTTCTGCTGGGTTCACTTCACGTGCCCGTGGTCAGCAGAGGAACTCCTTTTGCTCGGACAAGTGTTCCACAGCCGGTGGCTCAAGACCAGGAGTTCAGGGGCGACCCTCTCAATGATGGTGCGCCGGCCCTCTCCTCGATGCCTGTCATCGGAGGACGGCTTTCCCTCTTTGTCGAGGAGTGGGCCAAGATTTCCTCAGATCAGTGGGTTCTGGACCTGATCAGAGATGGATACAGAATAGAATTCAACGCCCCAGTAAGAGATGTGTTTGTGGAGTCCCGATGCGGTTCTGCCGTCAAACGGACGGCGGTGGAGGAGACTTTACAAGGTCTGATTCAGTTAGGGGCAGTGACCCCGGTGCCTCCCGCCGAGCAAGGCTGCGGCCGATACTCCATCTACTTTGTGGTGCCGCGAAAAGGTGGGTCCTTTCGCCCTATTCTGGACTTAAAAGAAGTGAACAAGTCCTTGAGAGTGCGGCATTTCCACATGGAATCCCTGCGCTCCGTCATTGCAGCGGTATAGCCAGGAGAGTTTCTCACGTCTCTAGACCTGAAAGAAGCTTACTTGCACATACCGATTTGGCCCCCGCACCAGAAGTTTCTGAGGTTTGCAGTGTTGGGAAAACATTTCCAGTTCAGGGCCTTGCCTTTTTCGCCTCGCCACAGCTCCCCGAACCTTTTCGAAGGTAATGGTGGTAGTAGCTGCTTTTCTCAGGCGAGTAAGTATCAGGGTTCACCCGTACCTAGACGACTGGCTTATCAGAGCAGACTCTGCAACAGAGAGCTTACAAGCTACAGCCAGAGTGGTCTCAGTACTGCAATCTCTAGGCTGGGTCGTCAATATGGCCAAAAGTCACCTGTCCCCTTCACAATCTCTAGAGTTTTTGGGGGCCAGGTTCGACACAGTCTCGGGCTATGTGTTCCTACCCGAGCTAAGGCGGTGCAAGCTTCAGAATCAGGTCCGTCTGCTCCTGAGGATGCCCCGCCCGCGAGCTTGGGACATTGTCCAGCTGCTGGGATCGATGACAGCCACGATGGAAGTGGTACCCTACTCCGGAGATGGTCTCCTTTTTCTCAGGATTACCAATGCAGACTTACTTGGCTCCCTGCGGCCCGACTCAGCATGGAGTGGTGGCTCTCGGACAGCATGCTGCGGCGAGGAATGCCGCTGACGCTCCCCGTTTGGTGCCTGGTGGTAACAGATGCCAGCCTGAAGGGCTGGGGCGCACACTGCAAGGGGAAGCATGCCCAGGGTCTATGGACACCCGAGGAGTCGGAGTGGTCCATCAACCGCCTAGAGTTGAAAGCGGTGTTTCAGGCGCTTCTGGCCTTTCAAGTGACCCTGGAAGGATTGGTTGTCAGAGTGATGTCGGACAACACGACAACGGTGGCCTATATAAATCGACAAGGCGGAACAAGGTGCAGAGCACTAGCCGCGCAGGCTGAACTGATTTGCCACTGGGCCGAGCTGCATCTTCAGTGTCTGTCGGCAGCTCATATTGCAGGTCAGAGCAATGTGCAGGCCGATTATCTGAGCAGGCATCAGATCGATCCAGCAGAATGGAATCTGGCAGACGAAGGTTTCCTGCAGATCTGTGCCAAATGGGGCAAGCCCGTGATGGATCTAATGGCGACAAGTGCCAATACCAAAGTCCCGTGCTTCTTCAGCAGACGGAGAGATCCTCGCTCGGCGGGGTTGGATGCCTTGGCTCAACCCTGGCCTCCGGGTCTACTTTATGTGTTTCCCCCATGGCCCTTGATAGGGCGCCTGCTCTTGCGGATTCGGCTGCACCCAGGAGAAGTGGTCCTCATCGCCCCGGATTGGCCAAGGAGACCTTGGTATGCAGACCTCCGACAGATGCTCCTGGAGGCTCCTCTGCCATTACCTCTGGTACCGAACCTGTTGACTCAGGGACCGGTAGCCATGGAGGACGCCGGCCGCTTTTGTCTTACGGCATGGCTATTGAGAGGGCGCAATTGAGGGATAAAGGTTATTCCAATAAAGTTATTTCCACTCTCCTGCAAGCCCGCAAGCATTCCACTTCCGTGGCTTATGCCAGGATTTGGTGCCTGTTTGAGTCTTGGTGTGCTTCCAGAGCCATTGCTTCAATGCGGGCTCCTGTCTCGCCGATTCTGGACTTTTTGCAGGAAGGTGTACAAAAAGGCTTGGCCTATAATTCCCTGCGGGTGCAGGTGGCAGCGTTGGCCTCCCTTCGTGGTAAGGTGGAAGGTGTGTCTTTGGCTGCTCACCCAGATGTGGCACGGTTTCTTAGAGGGGTGCTTCGGCTCCGACCTCCAGTGCGAGCACCCTGTCCAGCTTGGAACCTGGGGCTAGTTTTGAAAACCCTGCAGGCATCTCCCTTTGAGCCGCTTCGGCGAGCATCGGAGAAAGATTTGACACTGAAGGCCGTTTTTCTGGTGGCCATTACCTCGGCGAGACGGGTGTCAGAGCTCTAGGCACTGTCCTGTAGAGACCCATTTCTGCAATTTTCAGAGTCCGGAGTCACGGTTCGGACCGTGCCTTCCTTTATGCCTAAGGTGGTTTCAGCCTTTCACCTAAACCAGCCTATTTTCTTGCCCTCTTTTTCAGAGGAAGAGTTTCCAGAATCTTTTGGGCAGCTGCACCTTTTGGATGTGCGCAGGACTCTGCTGCATTATCTGCGAGTTACTAATTCTTTCAGGACTTCTGATCATCTGTTTGTTTTGCTATCCGGTTCTCGCAGAGGGTCTCCAGCGTCTAAAGCCACTATTGCCCGCTGGCTCAAAGAAACTATCTTTTCAGCTTATCTGCTGGCCGGCAGGGTTCCACCTGTAGCCTTTAAGGCACATTCTACTAGAGCGATTTCTTCCTCTTGGGCTGAAACTGGAGCACTCTCTCTTCAAGAGATATGCAGTGCAGCAACATGGGCTTCTAAGCTCTCCTTTGCCCGACATTACAGGCTGGATGTGGCTGCCAGGAGGGATGCGCGTTTTGGTGCACAAGTGCTAGCGCGTGGTGTGGCTTGTTCCCACCCTATGTAGGGATTGCTTTGTTACATCCCATACGTAATGGCTTCATCTGCTTGATGACAAGGAAGGGAAAATTAGGTTCTTACCTTGGTAATTTTCTTTCCTTTAGTCATAGCAGATGAAGCCATGAGCCCTCCCTGTATGATTGTCTGTATGCTGTGAATCTGTTTTTCAGGTTCTGTTCTAATTTCCTGAAGTTCCTTCCTTGGGAGAAAGTTGGAAAACAATCTTCAGGATTCATGTTCAGTTTAAATTTAGGAGGATGTGTTCATTCCCTCCAGCATGTTTTTTTTTGGAGGATGTGTTGATTCTCTCCAGGAGGCGCGTGTGTTCCCCTCCAGTTCTATAAATAGGAGGATGAGTTCATTCCCTCCAGTGTGTTGGGAGGATGTGTGATTCCCTCCAGGAGGCGCGTGTGTTCCCCTCCACTTATACAATAAGGAGGATGAGTTTATTCCCTCCAGGAGGATGTGCATTCCCTCCTTTATGAGTTCATGCCCTTGTGATGGGCCATCGTTCGCTGTGAGGAAAGCTCTTGTGATTCCCATTGCGGTTTGCCATATTGCTTTGGAAGCTTCAAATACTGAAGAGGCAGTGGAGCTAGCTGGCCAAGAGGGCACTGTGAAAGTTTGAGTGCTCTCTATCTCCCCTGCTGGTTGATGGACATAACCCATACGTAATGGCTTCATCTGCTATGACTAAAGGAAAGAAAATTACCAAGGTAAGAACCTAATTTTCCCATACTGTATTGACCTGCAGAAGGAGGTTTTGGCCTCTGAAAGCTAAATGTTTTAGTCCAATAAAATTGTATTGTCTTGTTTTCCTTATTTGTTTTATTTCTATTTGTTAATTTGTAAAGTGGGGATTGGTATTTGCTAGTTTTTTTCAAATTTACATCTGCTGTCTTTATATTTTGCACAGTACTAGGGGACATACATCACTATAACGGTTTCTGTTTCTGTGGTGTTGCATTGTATGCAGACTCTGGCTTCTTGGGGGTTCAGTTTAATTTTTGTCTAAATATTTCTATTGTTAGTTTATATTTTATTTAAAATTTGCTATACTGCTAATTTAGCTCACTAGCAGGTCTCAGCGTTCACAATGATTAAAACCAGTTTGTGGTTACTTATTCTATAGTGGATTAGGGTGTATCTGTGTCTGTGAAAATGACATGGTTTTCTGTTGGCATTGACTATGCAGGATCGACGATCTGTACTATTCTGGCTGGTTTAGTTTTACAATAGATGTTTGATGTTCTACTGCTCACTGTAATGTTTAGGATGCTGCCTTTTCCTAGGTACACTCTTGTGTGACTCATAGAAGTTACTGCTTAAGATATGGTAGAATTGCTCTGTAGGTCCTGAATGACATTTGTTGTGTTTTGTATTCTCAGTATGTATAATACTGGATTTTGGAGGGGGGTGTTAAAAATGATCGGCCCCGGGTGTCAGATACCCTAGGTACGCAACTGGGAGGAGGCACATGATGGAGGTGGGTGTCTGGGGAAGGACTTATGCCTGCAAAATCCTTCATCCTAGAGTGTCATGGGGTAGAGAAATCTACATTGTTGAATGGACTGGTGGGAATGAAGAGGCTTCCTCACAGTGGAAGAGGAACATGACTGATGAGGTAGTAAAGCTTGACTTATCCATTGCTACTAGGTTATTGCATCTCTCCGTCCTCTCCTGGACTTGTCCCTCGGATCCTTCTCATCGTCTTCCCCCTCCCCCTCCCCATGTATCTTTTGAAAAGCAGTTCCAGCCATATTCAAAGGCTGCCTGTGGCCTACACTGAGCTTTTGCCCTCTGACCCATTCCGCCTTTCTAAAAACAGGAAGTTCTGTCAGAAGGGGAATGATGGGAAAAGTCACGGTTCAGGACACAGGCAGTTTTTGAGTACAACTGACTCTGGCACTGCAGAGTCAAAGACTTGCTTGCTTTCAAAAGTATACTGGGTGGTGGGGGGAACGACTTGAGAGGGAGCTGCCAGCAGGTCTGAGAGGGGAGAGAGAGATGCCGGACCATGCACCCGGGGGGGGGGGGAGGGGGGGAGGTGGGCAGCACACAATTATTAATCATGATTAATAATGCATTAATTACGGCGTTAATTGTGATTAACATACAGTCCTAGAAAAACGGCTTTGAGCGAAGGCCCTTTGGACTAGGAAATTGTAACAGCAATGGTTTCCTAACTGTAGCTGATCTGACTGATGATGGTAAACCAATCAATTCTAGTATATAAGGAGGAGAGCATTACCATATAAAATATTAAAAATCATAATGCAGAATTTAAACTGAATGCGAACTTCCACCGAGAGCAAATGCAATGTTTATAAAGTGAGTGTAATTCTTTCATTTTTATGAACCCATAAAATTAATCAAGATGTGTATTCTGAATACTTTGGACTTTTTACAACAAAAATTTAGAGCAGCCTAAATATAGAGAGGCCAATTTTCAGACTGTGGGAGTTAGACTGACTTATTTCTGCGGTCTGTGCTAAGATCCAAAATTCAATACCAGGCTCAGGGAGAAGAGTACAGTTCCCTGACTGCTGACACGAACCATCCTGTTAAGCCATAGGCTCCCAAAGTGGCAAATAAAAAAATCCCACTGGACCCCGTCAAAGGCCTTCTTGGCATCAAAGCAGACTAGTAGGGAAGGCATCCTACAAGTAGTCACAGTCTCTAAGGAAGCCAGTATGCACCTAATGTTTTTAGCCACAGAATACCCCTGCACAAAACCTACCTGAGACTCATGAATACAAGAAGGCAGCACACGACACAACCCAATCGATTATCCAAAATCTTTGCGAAAAGTTTCACTTCTGATTTTTTATTATTATTATTATTAACATTTGTATAGCGCTACCAGATGCACGCAGCGCTGAACACCTGACACAGAGAGAGAGAGTCCCTGCTCGATAGAACTTACAATCTAAAAGCGAGATCGGTCTGTACAACGCAGGCGAAGTAGGGTCCTGATCTGGTTTAGGTAGAACTATAATTTGTGCTAAGTTCAAATGATCAGGTAAGGATTTTGCATCCACCCAGGCATTGAACAAATTAGTCAAGGGTGTAACAATGGCATTGCCCAATAGTTTGTAAAACTCGGCCCGAAGACCATCAGGGCCCAGGATCTTACCCAGTGTGCTGCGACTGATTGCCCAGTGGACTTCATCTGAATGAACTGGCGCATTTAAGAGGTCACAGTCCGATTGAGAAAGGTGAGGAAGATCTAAACCTTCCAAATAAAAGTGACTCGGTAAGTCATCAGACTCAGGTGGAGTATATAAGGTTGATAAAAGGCTTTGAAAATATCACAGATGGCCCTATCAGTGTGAACTAATTTCCCCAAGGTGTCTTTGAGAGTAACGATTGATGTGGAAGCCTGCTTCCTGGCAATCAATTTAGCCAACAGCTTGCCGCTCTTGTTGCTGTGTTTACAGAACTGGTATCTATAAAAGTTTTGAGATTTGACAGAGCGGTCATGAATTAACCGACATTAACTCCTGCTTAAAGGCTGCACCACGGTTAGCACAATAACGCTGACACAAGACCAGCAAACGCCTCTCCAGCTGAAGCAGTTCTCTGTCTTTTACCCACTTAATGATGTCATCCCACAGGATTGTTTTAGCGGCCTCCCAAAAAAGGACCACATGGTTTCAGAAGCCTGGCTAAATTGCTTATACTCACTCCAAGACGCCGGCAATTTCTTCTGGAATTTCACATTATGATATAAATAACTCGGAAAAGCCCAAATCCTAGGTTATTTCTCCGACCCAGCAGGTTGCCAATCCAGCCAAACAGCTTTGTGATCCGAGATTGCATATGGGCCAATCTGGACATCAACAATATCGGAAAGGAGGGATTGAGAGATCAACGGGTAAGCAATCTGTGACTGTGTAGCGTGCACACGGGAAAGGTGCGTATAATCTCTATCGAGAGGATGCAACACACGCCACTTGTCCAGGAGGTCCAACAATGCACAAAAATTTGGCAATCCCTTTGCAGCCCAAGACTTCAAATGAGGAGAGGAGTGGTACTTATCCCTCTGCCTGTCGGCGTACCTCAGGGTTCTGTTCTTGGTCCCCTCCTCTTTTCTATCTACACTTCTTCCCTTGATTCATTAATCTCATCCCATGGCTTTTCCTACCATCTATGCTGATGACTCCCAAATCTACCTTTCTACCCCTGATATCTCACCTTGCATCCAAACCAAAGTTTCAGCGTGCTTGTCTGACATTGCTGCCTGGATGTCTCAACGCCACCTGAAATTAAATATGACCAAAACCGAGCTTCTCATTTTCCCCCCCAAACCCACCTCCCCGCTCCCCCCGTTTTCTATTTCTGTTGATGGCTCTCTCATTCTCCCTGTCTCCTCAGCTCGAAACCTTGGGGTCATCTTTGACTCTTCTCTCTCCTTCTCTGCTCATATCCAGCAGACCGCCAAGACCTGTCGTTTCTTTCTTTACAACATCCTTAAAATCCGCCCCTTTCTCTCCGAGCACTCTACCAAAACCCTCATCCACACCCTTGTCACCTCTCGTTTAGACTACTGCAATCTGCTTCTTGCTGGCCTCCCACTTAGTCACCTCTCCCCTCTCCAGTCGGTTCAAAACCCTGCTGCCCGTCTCATCTTCCGCCAGGGTCGCTTTACTCATACTACCCCTCTCCTCAAGACCCTTCACTGGCTCCCTATCCGTTTTCGCATTCTGTTCAAACTTCTTCTACTAACCTATAAATGTATTCACTCTGCTGCTCCCCAGTATCTCTCCACACTCGTCCTTCCCTACACCCCTTCCCGTGCACTCCGCTCCATGGATAAATCCTTCTTATCTGTTCCCTTCTCCACTACTGCCAACTCCAGACTTCGCGCCTTCTGTCTCGCTGCACCCTACGCCTGGAATAAACTTCCTGAGCCCCTACGTCTTGCCCCATCCTTGGCCACCTTTAAATCTAGACTGAAAGCCCACCTCTTTAACATTGCTTTTGACTCGTAACCACTTGTAACCACTCGCCTCCACCTACCCTCCTCTCTTCCTTCCCGTTCACATTAATTGATTTGATTTGCCTACTTTATTTATTTTTTGTCTATTAGATTGTAAGCGCTTTGAGCAGGGACTGTCTTTCTTCTATGTTTGTGCAGCGCTGCGTATGCCTTGTAGTGCTCTAGAAATGCTAAATAGTAGTAGTAGTAGTAGTACTTAACAAGCTCTGGATCCCAAACCATGTTAAAATCACCCTCTACGAGCAAAAGAGCAGAGACTTCACCAGTAAGAACTCCCAAAAGGCGCCTGTAAAAAGCACTGTCCAATTGATTAGGACCATAAAAATTGCCCACCAACACAGTGTGCCTCGCTGTCAAGGCCTTGCAGAAAATAAAGCGCCCCCCCCAGGGTTTTTAGTAACATTGTTTATTTGAGTGGCCAGCCCTTTTCTATATAATATGGCTACTCTGCCCTTCTTGCCCACAGCTGGAGTTGCCACACACTCTCCCACCCACCATTTCACCAATTTGGTATGTTCACTAAAGGTGCGGAGGGAGAGGTAGGAAGAGAACCAGGAAAGGACAGAGCCCTGGAATCCAAGTGAGGACAGGGTATCGAGAAGTATGCTGTGATCGACAGTGTCAAAAGCAGCGGAAAGATCAAGAAGAGTGAGAATGGAATATTGACCTCTGGATTTAGCCAGTAATAGGTCATTGGAGACTTTAGTAAGCGCAGTTTCAGTTGAGTGGAGAGGGCGAAAACCAGATTGTAGTGGGTCAAGAATAGCATGTGAGGAGAGAAAATCAAGGCAGCAGCGGTGAACAGCACTCTCAAGTAATTTGGAGAGAAAAGGAAGGAGGGAGATGGGTTGGTAATTAGAGGGACAAGTAGGGTCGAGTGAAGGCTTCTTAAGGAGAAGTGTGACCACAGCATGTTTAAAGGCAGCAGGGACAGTCGCAGTGGATAGTGAGAGGTTGAGAATGTGACAGATAAAAGGAATAAGAGCAGGAGAGATGGCATTAAGAAGGTGGGTGGGAATGGGATCAGAGGAACAGGTGGTACATTTTGAGGAAGAAAGGAGAAGTGTAGTTTCCTCAATAGTAACTTCAGGAAAGGAGGAAAGGGAATGAGGGGAAGGAGAGAGAGGAGAATGGTCTAGTGGAGGGAGAGGTGGCGAGGTAGAGAATGCAAGGTTTATCTTTTGAACCTTGTGAAAGAATTCAGCAAGGGTCTGAGGAGATAATGAAGGGAGAGTTGGGGGAGGGGGCACCTTGAGAGAGTTCAATGTGGTGAAGAGAAGTCGAGGGTTAGAGCCAAGAGAGTTGGACAGTTGGATATAATAATCCTGTTTGGCACGTAAAAGAGCAGATTGGAAGGAGGTCAGCGTGAACTTAAAGTGTAAGAAATCAGCAAGGGCCCGAGATTTCCCCCAGAGGCGTTCGGCGGAGCGGGTACCCTTTTCTACAGTTCATGGAGTCTGGAGTAACAGTGCGGACTGTGCCCTCCTTCCTGCCTAAAGTGGTTTCAGCGTTTCACCTGAACCAGCCCATTTTTCTTCCTTCCTTTTCTAGGGAAGATTTTTCGGACTCCTTTGGGCAGTTACATCTTTTGGATGTCTGCAGGGCTCTGTTGCAGTATCTACAGATGTCAAATGACTTCAGGACTTCTGATCACCTTTTTGTATTGTTGACAGGTCCTCGGCGCAGGTGCCCGATGTCTAAGGCCACTATTGCATTCCATCTTCCTTTTTCAATAACTTATAAGTATGTGATACTTGAATGACCAATGTTTTAAAAGCATTCTAAAATCTAATGAATTTATTCTTGTTAATACTATATTGACCTTAGCTCTGAAAGTAATCTTTTTGCATTGGAAGACCTTATATCAAGTTACCTACCAAGAATGGTGGAATTTATTGCTTCAAACTTATAAATATGAAACTTATTTTGCTAAAAAATCATTTTGTTTGGTTTTGCATGAGAAAAAATGGTTTCCACTTGTATCTTACTTTAAAAATGTCTAGTGTAAAATGTTATGTTTATCTATTTGCCGTATTTCGTGTAACTTATGCTTATGCATCAATCATATTTTTATATATCCTCTTTTTCTCTCCTGGGATTCTTCCTCAAAATTACTCAATATTTGTTTCATGACTGTTAATTCTTGTTTTACTCTTGTAACAAAAATTAATAAAAATACAAAGACTAAAAAAAAAAATAGCTGAATAATGTATATACATACTTTCATTTTTATCCAACAGATAAGAGAATGAGCGTGTGCGATGGGCAGCAGAGGGAAGAATGGAAACACAAGGACCCCTCCAGAGACAGCCCAGATCCTTCAGCTGATAGTGTGGGAGGTAGCAGTAACATAAGACCGCTTAGCATGAAAGAAAATACCCTAAAAGGAGAGAAATCAAATGTATGTACTAAACAAGAGAAAAATTTCACCAACTGCCCAAATCTCAGACAAAATCAAAGAATCAGCAGGGAGAGACTTTGTCAGAGCACTACATGTGAGGAAATGTTCACTGGGAAGTCAAACCTGAAAGGACAAAAAAGACAAGAAAAGCTGTTACAGTTTACGGAGTGTGACAAATTGTTTACATATAAATCACAGCTTACAATTCATCAAAAAATTCCCAAAGAAAGAGAACCATCAAAATGTTCAGTACATGATAAAAGAAATGAATTAATCAGCATTAGCAATAAACAAGTGCATCAAATGCACCTCAAGGGAACAAAGCTATTTCAATGTTTAGTATGTGATAAAAGCTTCACTCAAAAAAATAAGCTCAGAATTCATGAAAGAATCCACACTGGAGAAAAACCATATAAATGTTCTGAATGTGATAAAAGCTTCATTCAGAAAGGTCATCTCAGAATTCATGAAAGAATCCACACTGGAGAAACACCATATAAATGTTCTGAGTGTGGTAAAGGCTTTAATCAAAAAGGTAACCTCGGAATTCATGAAAGAATCCACACTGGAGAAACACCATATAAATGTTCTGAATGTGGTAAAAGCTTTAATCAAAAAGGTTACCTCGGAGTTCATGAAAGAATACACACTGGAGAGAAAAAATATATATAAATGTTCTGAATGAGATAAATATCTCCACAATAAATCTGGTCTAAGAAAGCATAAAAGAATCCATACGGGAGAAAAATGTACACAAACATGCTAAGATGACTTTCCTTAGGAGAAAGCTCAGCAAAATTGAAAACTTCTTTTTCATTGATGACTATGATGGAGGAGTGGCCTATTGGTTAGTGTAGTGGGCTGTGGACTTGAGGAACTGGGTTCGTTTCTTGCTGCTGCCTGATGGTCAGCAGTGGGTTGAGATCCTAGGGAATTGGGTTCAATTTCGACTGCAGCTCTGTGTGACCCTGGGCAAGTTCCTTAGGGGCCCTTTTACTAAGGCGCTCCGAAAAATGGCCTGCACTGGTGTAGACGTGTTTTGGATGCGTGCAGGTTCATTTTTCAGCAAGCCTGGAAAAAAGCTTTTTTTGTGTGTGTGTGGCCGAAAATAGATGTGCAGCAAAATTTAAACCAGCATGCGTCCATTTTCGGCCTGCTGATTACCGCTGGCTAAGCACCACACTGTAGAATATAGAAAATACTTTCTACTGCTTGTTTTGGACACATTTCAAAAATGGAATTACCCCCCCCCCCCCCCCCCCCCCGCCCCTCCGGAGCACACGGTAGCTGGGCGGTAGTTCCGATTTGACGTGTGTTGGATGTGTATAGGCACCTATGCACCTTAGTAAAGGGCCCCTAAATCCTTTGTTGCCCCAGGTACAACAGTAGTACAGTGTACTACTTAGATTGTGAGCCCACTAGGGTCAGCCCCAGTACCTGTAAAATGAAACTGTAAACCGCTTAGGTCTAAGCGGTATCTAACTACTTGAATGATTGAAGTAAAGAATTTGAACAGGATGGTGTATATAAATATCTAGATGTGGTGGAATGAACAACTATCTATTAGGAATTGCTGAGAGTAAAAAAGTCAGCAAAGAATATTATTGGAGACTAAAACTGATATTGAAGAGTGCAGTGATATCATGGAAGAAGGTACTGACTATTAATTAACTGACACTTTCTGTACTCTCATGTAGCTTTGGTATTGTAGACTGGCCTCTTAAAGACCTTGAAAAACTAGATGTACGAATGAGAAAACTCTTCCATGCCCACAAGGTCATCTATAAGAATCTGTGATTGGCTAGATTGTACATTATAGAGTTAAAGGAGGAACGGGCATTAAAGAAATAGATTACATCTTTCAAGCTACTTTTAAGGCCTCAAGAGTTACGTAACGGCATCATCAGATCCCAATACACAAAAGGAGTTGAAATATGGAAGACAGCTTCCAGAATCCATTTTCATTATTAAACTTGGCAAGTGTTCCAGCGAGTGCGACCACACCTCAAATATTGTGTTCAATTCTGGTCGCCGCATCTCAAAAAAGATATAGTGGAATTAGAAAAGGTGCAGAGAAGGGTGACGAAAATGATAAAGGGGATGGGACGACTTCCCTATGAGGAAAAGCTAAAGCGGCTAGGGCTCTTTAGCTTGGAGAAAAGGCAGCTGAGGGGAGATATGATAGAGGTCTATAAAATAATGAGTGGAGTTGAACGGGTAGATGTGAAGCGTCTGTTTACGCTTTCCAAAAATACTAGGACTAGGGAGCATGTGACGAAGCTACAATGTAGTAAATTTAAAATCGGAGAAAATTTTTCTTCACTCAATGTGTAATTAAACTTTGGAATTCGTTGCCAGAAAATGTGGTAAAGGTGGTTAGCTTAGCGGAGTTTAAAAAAGGTTTGGACGGCTTCCTAAAGGAAAAGTCCACATACCATTATTAAATGGACTTGGGGAAAATCCACTATTTCTGGGATAAGCAGTATAAAATGTTTTGGGGATCTTGCCAGGTATTTGTGACCTGGATTGGCCACTGTTGGAAACAGGATGCTGGGCTTGATGGACCTTTGGTCTTTCCCAGTATGGCAATACTTATGTACTTATGAGTAGAAAGAATGGGTGAAAATCCATTGGTACCAAAAGGGAAGGAAGCAACAGAATTTGCAAAGGAAGAGAAAAGAACTCTTTACGAAATTGGATGAACAGGGGCAAAACATGTGACAAACCACATAAATACAGTGGGAAATACAAATTGTTACATGTTTTTAAGAAGAGATGAATTGAAACCTAAGGATGAGCGATTGATAGCTGCAGCCTAGGATAGTCGATTACAGATAAGATGGTTTACAGCTAGCATTGAAAAATTGGTGCAACAGACATTTGTATCTTTTGTAAGAAAGAGCTAGAAAGTTACTCATCTCATGGCTGGCTTCAAAGCAGTGATGGTGGAAAATTTTATATAGAAAGGCATAACAAGGTGGCATATCTCATCCATGTAAGTATGATAACATCAGTGCACCAGAAAAGGATTGGGATCATGAACCTAAGAGAAGTGTGGAAAATAAAGAGGTAATGATCACCTGAGACATCCCCATCCTGACTGATAAAAAGTTGGATGCAAGAAAACTGGATATAGTGGTCAACGTGAGAAGTACCAGAACAGCATTGATTGTGAGCTCTTTGAGCAGGGACTGTCTTTCTTCTATGTTTGTGCAGCGCTGCGTATGCTTTGTAGCGCTATAGAAATGCTAAATAGTAGTAGTAGTAGCAGTAGTTCCAAACAATTGGTGAATCACATGGAGGAGAGGGAAGATTCTGAAGTACCAAGAGGTATAGTCTGAGACCAAGAAAATGTGGCAGAAAGATACAGAAATATTTCCCATTCATGAAAAAATCCACACTGGTGAAGTAGGGAAATATTCCTGTAGTCAGGACCTGCCCACTGTTACTCCCACCCCGCTCGTGAGCCCTTGAGCCCAGGCCACAGACAGAAAGGAAGTCTAGGAGAGGCCTAATTGTTTGGAACTGAGGTAGACTGAACCACAATTAATGAAAGAAATAGCCCACAGGGTACTCACCCAGGTCTCCAGCTCCCGAGGAGAGATGCAGAACTCCTCATGGGTAGAGAACTTCGGATGGTCTGCACTAACAGACTAGGTTGCACCCAGATGGCGGAAGCGAGGCCACAGGAGCCGACTGGCAACAACAGGTACTCCCCGGGAAACAGCCGGAACAACGATACTGGAACAGCTACCAGACTTCACCTTCACTTGGCCGCCGTTCACCAGGAGTTGAGCCCCTGGCTGCAGCCGGCCGGCAGGACTTAGGGCCACCAGAAGCAGCAACAGGAACCGGTAAAGCTGAACCAAACTGACAAGCAGGTCAGGGTAGACAGCACCCAGCACAATAATCGGAAGGAATACTAGCCAGAGAAAGGCTTCTGGCCACAAAACCCACACAGCCAGACACAGAGACCAAAGGGTTAACACAGCACCCTAAACCCAGAGAAGGGGGTGGAACCACAACAGACAGAACTAAGATGAACAAGTTGCCAGTACACAGCAGACACACACTGCCCCGTCAACCCGAGAACACAGCCCAGCTGCAGAGGGAAGCTAATTAACCTCACACTGAGAAAACAAACAAAGAAGAAAACGAAACACAGAAGAAGTGCTGACAACCAGCGCTAGGGAACACAAAGAGAGAGAGAGGCAACAGATATCTACCCCTCCCCCACAGAGCAACAGCTCTCCAAGCAGAGATAAGATAAGAGGCACAAACCTATAACGCCAAAGCAACGTTTACCAGGAACTGCAGGTAAAAATAGATCCTGGCTACTGACGTCTGAGCTGCAGACGTCAGCTACTACTCAGCTGACCAATAGCAAGCAAGACCCTCCCAGCTACCCTAGCAGAGAGGTTCCCAGCCTCTCCCCAGCCTGCTAGCAGAAACGTAACACCCACCAGGGGATGTACTATCCTCTCGCCCTGAGGATATGTCTCCAAGAATTTTATTTTTCCTGTTCGGCAATAACCTGTTCATTTCCATGCAGATAACATAGTTAAAAAGAACCAGAACAAGCATCTGGAAATTTACAAAACCTAAAAACAATTCCCAAATATAATCATTTCAAATATTTGTTTTAAATAAAACAATCTTCAGTTGTTTATGGAAAGACCACACATAAGTTAGAGTGGGCAGCAGAAGGAAGAGAATTCCATATTGTTGCAGCTTGATAAGGAATTGAAGCCGAAAGTTGTTTAAGATATTTGACCAACTTAACTGTGGGATATAACAAAGATATTTGCCCACTCAAAATCTGTCTTTTCAGTACTGAGAAAAATCGCACCCACTTGATAACAGTGATCATAACATGATCGCCTTTGAAATTTGCTTTCAAAGAGGTAAACATAGGAAGTCAAATATGTTAGCGTTTAACTTTAAAAAAGGAAGCTATGATAAAATTAGAAGAACGGTAAAAAAATAAAACTTAGAGGAGCGACTGAGAGGGTAAGAAACCTACAACAGGCGTGGATGCTGTTCAAAAACACCGTCCTGGAGGCCCAGGCCAAACATATTCCACGTATCAGAAAAGGAGGACAGAAAACCAAACGATAGCCTGCGTGGTTAAAAAGTGAGGTAAAGGAGGCTATTGGAGCTAAAATGGAAGAAGGAACCAAATGAGGAAAATAAGAAGCGGCATAAGGAATGTCAAGTCAGATGCAAAGCGCTGATAAGAAAGGCAAAGAGGGATTTTGAAAGAAAGATATCGTTAGAGGCGAAAACTGGTAGTAAAATTTTTTTTTAGATACATTAAAAGCAGGAAACCGGCAAAAGAATCGATTGGCCCGCTGGATGACCGGGGTGTAAAAGGGGCGATCAAGGAAGACAAAGAAATAGCAGAAAAACTAAATTAGTTTTTTGCTTCGGTATTCACGGAGGAAGATTTGGGTGGGATACGGGTGCCGGACAGGGTATTCTTAGCTGAAGAGTCGGAAAAACTTATTGAAATATCTGTAAATCTGGAAGGTGTAATGGAGCAGTTCTGCAAACTGAAGAGTAGCAAATCTCTTGGACCGGATGGTATTCACCCTAGGGTACTGATCGAACTAAAAAATGAACTGGTGGAGCTACTGTTATTGATTTGTAGATGACGTTTAATGTGAACAAGTGCAAGGTGATGCATGTGGGAAAGAGGAACCCAAACTATAACTACGTCATGCAAGGTTCAACGTTGAGAGTCACGGACCGAGAAAGGGATCTAGGTGTCGTCGTTGATGATACGTTGAAAACTTCTGCTCAGTGTGCTGCTGCGGCTAGGAAAGCAAATAGAATGTTGGGTATCATTAGGAAAGGGATGGAAAACAAAAATAAGGATATTATTCTGCCGTTGTATCGCTCCATGGTGCGACTGCACCTCGAGTATTGTGTTCAGTTCGGGTCGCTGCACCTCAAAAAAGACATAGTGGAATTGGAAAAGGTGCAGAGAAGGGCAACAAAGATGATACAGGGGATGGGACGGCTTCCCTATCAGGATAGGCTGAAGAGGCTGGGGCTCTTCAGTTTGGAGAAAAGGCGGCTGAGGGGAGATATGATAGAGGTCTATAAGATAATGAGTGGAATGGAACGGGTTGATGTGGAACGTCTGTTTACGCTTTCCAAAAATACTGGGACAAGGGGGCATGCGATCAAGCTGCAGTGTGGTAAATTTAAAACAAATCGGAGGAAATGTTTCTTCACTCAACGCATAGTTAAACTCTGGAATTTGCTGCCGTAAAAGGTGGTTAAGGCAGTTAACTTAGCGGACTTCAAAAAAGGGTTGGACAGCTTCCTGGAGGAAAAAGGCATAGAATGTTATTGAATGGACGAAGGAATGCAGTATTTCTAGGATGGGTGGGACAAATTGCTTGTTCTTTTGGCCACTGTCGGTAACAGGGTGCTAGGCTCGATGGACCCTTGGTCTGTCCCAGTATGGCGATGCTTATGTACTTATAAACAGGATTATTTCCTTGTAGAGTCTGATGAACCAGTGTACACAAGTTAAAATGACATCTTGCTATAACCAGGAGCCAATGTAGCTCATAATAATGAGTAGTAGATGCATTAAATCTTAAAGAACAAATCACTGAAAGCTAAGTTCTGCATTGTTTGCAACCTCTTCAATAAAGAATTGATACATCCCATGTATACCCTATTACAATAATCTAATTTCGATAGTAATAGAGATTGTACTACTAAAAGATTGTTCAAAGTTTTTATGAATCGATTTTAGTTTTCTTAATAAGAGAGAATGTTTTATTATTGTATTTGATTGATTATCAGCAACTTACTGTCCACTTCAATTCCTAAAATCCTGGAAGAAAATTCAAATTGAAATTGCATCTTATTGATAGAAAAATTTTCTTTGCTCTCAGTCTCTTTTTGAGAGCCCAGCCAAAGCAATTTTTTCTTCCCCTAATTAAGTTTCAATCAGAATTCCTTTGTCCAATTTTCAATAAGTACATAAGTATTGCCATACTGGGACAGACCAAAGGTCCGTCAAACCCAGCATCCAGTTTCCAAAAGTGCCTAATCCAGGTCACAAATACTTGGCAAGCTCCCCAAAAAAGTACAAAACATTTTATGCTGCTTATCCCAGAAATAATGGATTTTCCCCATGTCCAATTTAATAATGGTCTATGGACTTTTCCTTTAGGAAGCCGTCCAAACCTTTTTAAAACTCTGCTAAGCTAACCGCCTTTACCACATTTTCTGGCAACGAATTCCAGAGTTGAATTACACGTTGAGTGAAGAAACATTTTCTCCAATTCGTTTTAAATGTACTGTTTTGTAGCTTCATCGCATGCCCCCTAGTCCTAGTATTTTTGGAAAGCGTAAACAAACGCTTCACATCTACCCGTTCCACTCCACTCATTATTTTATAGACCTCTATCATATCTCCTGTTGATAGTGGAGTCTGTTCTTACATGGCCCCCTCTGACAACCTAGTATCAGTGAGGGCTGTAATTATGTAGGAATTATTTATCTGATATATCTACTTACCATAAGAAATATACAATTTGGAAATGTGGGGCAAATAGGGTTTCTACCTCCTTACACCCACCCAAGATACAATGGACCAGCCACCCTCAAGATATGGGGTGACAGAAAAGACAGAAGCTATTTTCTTTCCAGAGGGATAGTCTTTATTATAGATAATAACAAAGCAATCAGGCAATAGAGCAATTAGGCAAAGTAATTAGGTCGTAACAAATGGCAGCATTTGTTACGAGAGGAAGAGCTATCACTGTTGTGAAGACGTACTCACTGTTGATGATCTCTTCCTCTGTTTAATACAGCACAGCAGTGCCTTATATACAGTGGATTGAGCATCAATCCCCCTCCCAACTTGCAATTTCAGCTGATTTCTGTGTTACTCATCCAATTTCTGTTTTACTTTATTGTTTACATAGAATGAAACACAGTATCTGAATGTTTATGGAGCACAGCATCTTATAATAAGTCCAGGATTCTTTTACCGAGATTTTAGGCGCCATTTCGTTACAAGAATTTCCCCAGCACCCATGTTTATTATAGTGTTATCTAAATCCTCAACACTTCTTCCCTCTCAAATTGTAAATACATTCTTAATGTCCTTGTAGTGTAGAATCAATGGCACCAGCTTTGCCAGGGGAGGGGATGAGCACTCCTTGCTGGTTCAGCATGACCTTGTATTCACAGCATTTACAGCTCTCAGCAATAATACAGAAAGATAAAGTTTGAGCCTTTAGCTATGTAGGCAATGGGTCATAGCTGGCCTGTCAGTGCTCAGAAAAGTGCAAATCAATTCATTCCCCTCTTGATGATTGTGAAATCATCACCTGTACAGATAATAATCCGCAGGGTGTCCAATCGATGTCCATTGATGAAGGGCACAACAGTTTGAAAAGGAAGGAACCCAAACTAACCCTATCTACGCCTGGGGAGCTGAAATAAGCTCTAACAGGAGAAACCCATGTAACAAATTAACGGTTAAACCTGGAAAAATGCTGAAGATAAATTTAAACATTACATTTAATTTCATAAAGACAAGATTCAAGATTATGTAAGTTAACTCTTAATTAAATGTGAAAGTCATACTAGGGATGACATGGGAGAGTATAGGAAAGAAAAAACAAAATAACATCAGGGAAGCTCATTGGATAAAAAGGAAAAATATGTATAAAAGAAGAATACATATAATATTTCAACTAAAAGCAGTATAAGCAGAATAAATGTCTTCCTAAAGGAGGTATACTTGCATTACAGCCAGTAAATGTTCTAAGAGCAATAAAATGGATAAAGTCAATAGCAGTAGGCTTACACAAAATTTATGAAGGAAGTACATTTTGTCTTGTAGCGAAAGTAGTACCAAGAAGTTTGAAAACAAGCCTGCGAGCACAGGGAATAATGCAATAGACAATTAAAGAAGAAACTAGAATGACAAACAAAAGGAAGGTAAAAATAGACATAAGAAAGGTTTTCCAGTTACCAAAGATTGTATCCCACCAGGATGTCCAGCTATTATCAACACCTGAATTGGTAACTAATTCATTGGCTAAAGCAGAAATGCCTTGCAATCCCTTCATAACAGAACCATCAGGGTCAGTAGTATTGGGAATAAAAGTACAACGATGACCATGAAGTGCAATACAAATACCACCATCTTTGGCAAGAATTTGGTCAAGAACAAGTCTATTTTCTCAAGCTACTCAACTAGTAGCATCAAGTTGGGCTGCCAAGCCTTGAATGGCATTTCTAGTAAAGTTTATGAACCTTTGTTGATTATAATAAATGTAATTAATCCAATCAACATTTTTATTAATAGTGACCCAACAAAACAAAGTAGACTCTAGACCTGCCCATACCTGATTCCTGGCTTTAAATTGATCAGGTACCCCTCTTGGAACTCCTATAGCGTCTATATATACAGTGTCATCAGGAGAGTTAGGAACGTGTCCTTTGACACGAGATACCCGATGAGGATAGTCAGCAACAATGGGTACAACTAATTGAACAAGAGCACATATACCAGACCAATGAAGTGGCAAAATGAGATATAGAATCTTGATCCCACAGTACCACCATACATCAGAAAGTGGGATAGAGAGGCCAGAAAAATTCAGTATTGGGAGGTCAGAAGGGTCAAAAGTATCAGAACAATTGGTAACACTTCCTAGAAAGCGAGAATGTGCCTGGGTAGTGTAGCATCGCAAGCATATAGAAAAACTCAGATTAAAAACGCACACCAAAAGAAGGAGGAAACAAGGAATGAAAAGCTAAAGGCAGATATAAAGAGTGAATAGACTTGCATGAAGTGGAAAGTGGATGTTCAGAAGTAAAAGACAATAGCATACACAAACAAGTATTATAATGTCATCTGAAACTGAAAGGAAAGGAAAATAATTCAGGTGTAGGACAAGGTCTTGAACACATGTAGCAGTTAGAAACCTTAAGGGAAGAAGCAGTATAATGTCTTGGAATATGGTATCCTGAATAGAATTAGCATTAAGAATTTGGGGATCATAGTGATGCGTGTGTGGTTTGATATGTCTAAGGGGAAGCATAAAGCAATGGTATGGTATCATGATTAAAAGTGAGTCCATGAACATTTAAAACTATGGTGGCATATTTCTTACCCAAGGACACAAACCTGAAAACTAAGCATCAGTAGAAAAAGCAACAGGAAGAGCATTAGCATACGGAATAGAAAATTAAGAAATTTCAACAGGTCATATGGAATTTTCAGAAGCCACTGAGAATTAGTTGCAGCTTGCAAGGCAGGAGTAAAGAAAGAAACTGCACCAAGTTTCGTGAAAGAAAATAAAATTCAGCAGGAATAGAAAATCAAGCGTACAGGTACCAGAAATATTCCCAAGAAGATATGGGTGTAAATAAGTGGAACAATGCCAGAAAAATATCCATAGAAGGAAAAACAGCACAAATAGAATTAAAAGGAATAGTGGTTACATAAGAAAATACTTAACCTAAATGTTAACATGTATCAGACAAGGAAATACAGTGGTGGAAATAAGTATTTGATCCCTTGCTGATTTTGTAAGTTTGCCCACTGACAAAGACATGAGCAGCCCATAATTGAAGGGTAGGTTATTGGTAACAGTGAGAGATAGCACATCACAAATTAAATCCGGAAAATCACATTGTGGAAAGTATATGAATTTATTTGCATTCTGCAGAGGGAAATAAGTATTTAATCCCTCTGGCAAACAAGACCTAATACTTGGTGGCAAAACCCTTGTTGGCAAGCACAGCGGTCAGACGTCTTCTGTAGTTGATGATGAGGTTTGCACACATGTCAGGAGGAATTTTGGTCCACTCCTCTTTGCAGATCATCTCTAAATCATTAAGAGTTCTGGGCTGTCGCTTGGCAACTCGCAGCTTCAGCTCCCTCCATAAGTTTTCAATGGGATTAAGGTCTGGTGACTGGCTAGGCCACTCCATGACCCTAATGTGCTTCTTCCTGAGCCACTCCTTTGTTGCCTTGGCTGTATGTTTTGGGTCATTGTCGTGCTGGAAGACCCAGCCACGACCCATTTTTAAGGCCCTGGCGGAGGGAAGGAGGTTGTCACTCAGAATTGTACGGTACATGGCCCCATCCATTCTCCCATTGATGCGGTGAAGTAGTCCTGTGCCCTTAGCAGAGAAACACCCCCAAAACATAACATTTCCACCTCCATGCTTGACAGTGGGGACGGTGTTCTTTGGGTCATAGGCAGCATTTCTCTTCCTCCAAACACGGCGAGTTGAGTTCATGCCAAAGAGCTCAATTTTTGTCTCATCTGACCACAGCACCTTCTCCCAATCACTCTCGGCATCATCCAGGTGTTCACTGGCAAACTTCAGACGGGCCGTCACATGTGCCTTCCGGAGCAGGGGGACCTTGCGGGCACTGCAGGATTGCAATCCGTTATGTCGTAATGTGTTACCAATGGTTTTCGTGGTGACAGTGGTCCCAGCTGCCTTGAGATCATTGACAAGTTCCCCCCTTGTGGTTGTAGGCTGATTTCTAACCTTCCTCATGATCAAGGATACCCCACGAGGTGAGATTTTGCGTGGAGCCCCAGATCTTTGTCGATTGACAGTCATTTTGTACTTCTTCCATTTTCTTACTATGGCACCAACAGTTGTCTCCTTCTTGCCCAGCGTCTTACTGATGGTTTTGTAGCCCATTCCAGCCTTGTGCAGGTGTATGATCTTGTCCCTGACATCCTTAGACAGCTCCTTGCTCTTGGCCATTTTGTAGAGGTTAGAGTCTGACTGATTCACTGAGTCTGTGGACAGGTGTCTTTCATACAGGTGACCATTGCCGACAGCTGTCTGTCATGCAGGTAACGAGTTAATTTGGAGCATCTACCTGGTCTGTAGGGGCCAGATCTCTTACTGGTTGGTGGGGGATCAAATACTTATTTCCCTCTGCAGAATGCAAATAAATTCATATACTTTCCACAATGTGATTTTCCGGATTTAATTTGTGATGTGCTATCTCTCACTGTTACCAATAACCTACCCTTCAATTATGGGCTGCTCATGTCTTTGTCAGTGGGCAAACTTACAAAATCAGCAAGGGATCAAATACTTATTTCCACCACTGTATATAAAAGAGCCGAAATAAAAGGATAAGCTGCAAAGACACAAGAAAGAGATAGAGGACAGTTAATACGACTATTAAAGAATTCAGTATAGTTAACCGCAATAGAAGAAGAGTTAACCAGTATAGCAGCAGACAGCATATGATACGAAGCATTAGAAAACTAGGCAACAGAAGACAAAGACATATTATGAGTAGTATTAATAATGGTAAGAAGAGAAACAGAGGGTGGAGAGTGAGCAACAAGAATAGGAGAAAAATAGAGTTGTAAGAATAAAAAAACTCATCATTATAGCAAATACTTCATTATGGCTAAAGTGCAGAATGCAAAGTCCAAAATCCAGACAAAACAGTAGATGAAGGGCGAAGATCAGATAGATGGTTCCAGGAAGAATCGCCTTCAAGTAAAGATAAAATGAAAAAGGATCCAAAATATACAGGAGCAGGCCAAACTGTGGACTCCACACTGTTGTCTCAGTCAATTGTTCACATTGGTCATCTGGATCAGATGTTAATGCTTCCATTTCGACCCTTGGGTTGTTGGTTTCTTCACTGGGTTTGAGACGAGGATTCCTATTGAAGCACCTCCCCTTTGCAGCCGGGCTTACCCTACTCAGGTTGCCTTGGCCTTGATGACCTTGATTAGGACCCAGTCTCCAAGCTCAATAGGTTCAGAATCTGTATACACTACTGATCAATAACAGAAAATGAAAAAACAGAATGGAAGCAGTAAAAGGATGGGAAAGTAAGATTATAAAACCTTAGGTAAGGACTCCAGGCAGTGTTATCATCAGGATCAGGAAACTCAAAGCAGATATGAGAGGGTTAAAAGGTTATAGCAGTGTGTTCACAAGTGTTAGAGTAATACAGATGTTACAAAAAATGAAATAAATGAAAAATATAGACCCATAAGTCTCTATTCAGTATGAAGTATGGCTGAGTCAAGTTTTGTCATACAACATACAGGTAGCAGACTTCAGATATCTGATGCAGGAAGTAAGGTTTTGCAGCTTCACAGCAGCAGCTAGGATCTTTAAACTGATCTGGAATGACATTAGACAGAGAAACTTCTTTGTTAAGTAACGTTTTCTTCAGATATGTTGCCAGTAATTTTTATATACTTCCTGAGAAGCAGAAATTCAAAAGGAATCAATTCTTTTCTCCCTGGAAATTGTACTAAGCACAGAACAGACATTATGAACAGAAGAAACTAGATTATTGTGAAAATCAGGAAGGTTATTTTTGTAAAGGTGAACAGAAAGCATTATAACTCAAAAGGTAATCACTGGGGTAGAGTTCAACAGTTCATGCAGTAGATCAAGTTCCAGACAAAAAAACAAATTAGAGCAGGTCTGAAATTACACTAATGAGTCCAATGAAATTCTCCTTCCAGCAATGCAGTGGTAGGTGGCAGTGTTGGGAGACTAGTCTCGCAGCATGCTTCAGAAGGATGCCAACTAAGAGTTAATAAGGGTAGGCATGATGTCAAAGTCACAGTTCCAATAAGTGAAATAATCTATTTAATGCTTTGCATGAACAGAAAAAGGCATTTAAGCCAATCTAATTGAAGTTGATTTGGAATAATAAATCAATTACAGTTCTAGCCTATTAAAAAAGAGTGCACCATAATTCATATACATTTCAACATACCTTTGCACATACATCAACATGCTGTGACCATCACAACGTACAGTGTACTTTCTAGATATTCTGCCATGTGTTTTTTAAACAATAAATTCAACTGGCACATGGACAGGAAACAACTTTTACAATTTCTCATTTAATTGAACCTTTCTGCAACCTTTCACATAGAATTACCCAAAAATGAATGGGAATTTTTCATCCATCAGCGTCACAATTAAACTCCCTACGATGCAAAACATAAATGTAAATCATTATGGTAGCTCCCTCTTGTGGCTAAAATAAAAAAACAGTTTTCAAATTCAGATAATATAAAACAAAGTGGTAAAGTTTGTAACAAGGTTGCTATTTTGCAGGGAAAAAGAAGGCAATTTAAACAGGTTAAAGCAAAATAGAGCAGCACAAAAAGGGTCAGGGATGGCACATAAAAAGTTCTTGGGAGGCAATTAAATTTAAAGGCAGAAAGCAGAAATCAATGGTTCCTGTATTATACCACCAATTTTGCATCCAGTCTCAGTATTACACAGGAAAGTTCACAACTTGCATAATATGTAACCTTAAAAACTAAGAAAATAAAGTTTCTGTCATGTAACGTAAAACAAAGCAATTATCAGATGCACACACATACTTATTATGCCATTCACATTAAATGTATTACAGAGAATGCAGAACAAGTTTTGCAGGACCAGTAATGGGGAGCTTGGAACCCAATGTAAGAAAATGTAGCTGTAAAAAAGTTCAAATCGTAATGAAGTAAACAACGCTACAGCCTTGGCTGAGTTTTACAAATTATAGAGATCTTGGAAATTAAAAATTGTAGTGCATTTTAACTATTCCTTTGCCCTGTGAATCAGGATCCTTGAAACACCAAGCAGTTGAAACGTAAAATGCAATTAAATCAGCCTTAATAGGGACAGTCGGAAGACTTGAATAAAATTAAAAAATCAGACAGGACAGAAAGTAATCTGCACAGCTAAAATAAAGTAGACAAGCAGCTGAATTTTCCCTGAAAGAAAAACAAACTCTGCACACAAGCCCACATAGAAACTGGCCAGTCTGCACTCATGCAAACACATAGCAAGAGAATGGAGAAGGAAAAAAAAAAAAGGAAAAGTAAAAAAAAAAACAGAGCTGCAGCTTTAACTCCAGTGCTGCCAGGAAGTAGTAAAAGAAAGTACAGATGTCTTTAATCAAAGTTACTACCGTGTTTCCCCGAATATAAGACACTGCCTTATATTAATTTTTGCGCCCAAAAAGGCGCTAGGTCTTATTTTCAGGGGATGTCTTAATATTTCGGGGAAACACGGTTGGCCCGCCCACCTTCCCTCCGTCGCTCCTGCAACTACCGGTAACCCCCCACCCGAGGTCGCCCCCCCACCCGAGATGGCGCTCCCACCCGAAGTCGCCGGACCCCAACCCCCTCCGTCGCTCAGAAACTAACCTGAACTTAAGCCTCCTTTCACTTTCCTTCCAGTTCGCAGGAGCAGCAGGGCAGGCCTCTCCTTCCTTCCGAGCCCCACCCTCGCCTGACGTTACGTTACGTCAGGCGAGGGCGGGACACGGAAGGAAGGAGTGGCCTGCCCTCCTGCTGCTGCTTGCTGCGAACTGGAAGGAAAGTGAAAGGAGGCTTAAGTTCAGGTTAGTTTCTGAGCGACAGAGGGGGTTGGGGTCCGGCGACTTTGGGTGGGATCGCCATCTCGGGTGGGGGGGGCGACCTCGGGTGGGGGGTTAGTTTCAGAGTGACGGGAGGGGGGGGGGCCCGGCGATCTCGGGGGGGGGGGTTAGTTTCAGAGTGACGGAGGGGGGGCCCGGCGATCTCGGGGGGGGGGGGGGGGGGCGACCCTACTTACCGGGAAAAGAAAAACTTTGCTAGGCCTTACTTTCGGGGGAGGCCTTATATTTTCTAAGGGCACCAAAAACCTCGGTAGGTCTTATTTTATGGGGATGCTCTATTTTCGGGGAAACACGGTAGGACATAAAACAGTTCTCGGTGAGCAAATAATACAAACTGTTTATAGATAATTAAAAAAAATTGATGAATATATTTAACTTTCCCACAAGTTGGTACGGGGAGAAGCTGGGGCAGGCTTTGTGTGTCAGAAATGCTCTCTTTTATGGAGGAGGCTTAGAATAATAGCTGGAAAAGCATAAGTTTCATGGGAGTTCAGTGAGGCTGGCATGAAGACCACCCTTGAAAATATGCCTGAACAACAAGTGGTTACCAACCTTAAAAAAGGATGGAAGTTTAGTAGTGGATATATAATAGAGAAGAGGGTTAGAAGATAGTTGCTAAGCACCAGTTCCAACACATTAGTATGTTTTCACCAAGGTACATGTTAGCAGAAAATGAAAACTAAAGCCAAAGGTGACAGTAAACTGGATTGAGTTACCAAGGAAAGACATGTGGTGAGTTTTCACTTTTACCAACAGGAATTTTATTAATGAAAATAAATACTCAAAGACTAACAAATGAAAGACAAGAAATTCGAAGGTTATAAATTAGATCATGCTATCAAAATTCAATACCGGTCAGAATTATTAAATTACCAAAATGGTGTCTTAGAACTAGAAGTATATCTTGTGTGCATAGCTATTCCAGAAGTAGAAAAGGGAAGAAAAAAAATGTTTAAATTCTCCATCGGGATTAAACTGCAGCTGAAACCCCGATGGAGTGCATTGAAATAACTTTTAAACATACTTCCTTATATTCCACCAGTATAGCTATGTCAATTTAACAAAAGAACATGGGTCCTAGTAACAATTCATTAATGATTCAAAGCAGAAAAAGTAAGCATAATGAATAGTACAAACAAAGACAAAGATCTTGTTTTTGTGAAATAAGAAATAAACAGACAAAAATCAGAGTGGATAGAGGTGATCAGTCTCTATCCACTTACTGTACATAAATACATAGTAAGTTTACAAAAGTTTTGAGCACACACAGACTCAGCTCATGTGTTTATGAGATAATTCTTACTTATAGGGGACAACTCCTAATCTTCAATCTAATAGCTACAAACTTTTAAACTAGGTGATATATAACACAGTAGCTAGTTTTGTAATTTAGGCAGTATATGAGGTAGCCTGGACTAAGCTATTTCAATGGGAAACTCGGTATAATTTACAGCAGCAAAGCCAACATACTGACAGAAGTGTAAAAGTTCAAAGTGAATGTTTAAAGAGGCAGGCATGGGGGGTAAGTGGGACATGAGGGAACAAACAATTATTCTCAGTAACAGTTAACATTTGTATTTTGTTCCAATCATGCCATTGGGTACAAATATTTCCTAATTCTTTTTTCTGAGTAGGGAAACAATTTCAAAAGGTGTGGCCATAATAACAACAAAACCTAACAGACTTTCTAAACAATATAGTCAAATAATAAAAGGTTATGTCTGTAGGTACTTACGGAATCAATCACAATTTCCGCAAGTTTGACATTCAGGGAATCTGCAGCTGAACCCAAATATTGTATCACCAAGAATCCTGTACTGTTTTCTTTGGCGATGCAAAGCAAAAAAGATCAATCCTTTGAATAAAAGATCTTTCACACCTTAACAAAAATTTTTTTAGATAATTCCAACAGTGGATAAATATCAGTTTCAGAAATTTGACAGCTGAATCTGAAATAGTATTTGTGCACTGAACAGTTCCTGCAATCCTGTCACTGAAACAGAAACAGGAAAAAAAAAACTAAAAAGGAATTTGAAACAAATAGTATAATCACTGCTAGCAGAAATAATATATATATCTTTCTCTCTTTCTTTCTCTCACTGAGCTCAGATTTACCCAAATGTAGAAATATAACCCTATCTCAGATCTATTTAAATTTGGCAAAGACACACTACAACATTTAATCCCAGAGGAATTAGAAAAGCATAACTCTGACTCTACTGTACAGCAATCGAACCCATGTTCCTCTGCTACCAAAACAGTGAGGGCTATAATTATGTGGGAATTATTTCTCTGATATATCTACTTACCATAAGAAATATACAATTTGGAAATGTGGGGCAAAAGGGTTTCTACCTCCTTACACCCATCCAAGATACAATGGACCAGCCACCCCCAAGATATGGGGTGACAGAAAAGAAGCTATTTTCCTTCCAGAGCGATAGTCTTTATTATAGATAATAACAAAGCAATTAGGGGAATAGAGCAATCAGACAAAGTAATTAGGTCATAACAAATGGCAGCATTTGTTACGAGAGAAAGAGCTATCACTGTTGTGAAGACGCACTCACTGTTGATCTCTTCCTCTGTCTAATACAGCACAGCAGTGCCTTATATACAGTGGATTAAGCATCAGTCCCCCTCCCAACTTGTCATTTCAGCTGATTTCTGTGTTACTCAGCCAATTTCTGTGTTACTCAGCCAATTTCTGTCTTACTTTATTGTTTACATAGAATGAAACACAGTATCTGAATGTTTATGGAACACAGCATCTTATAATAAGTCCAAGGTTCTTTTACCGAAGTATTCACAATGGAGAAGGGTAGTTAGTGGGGTTCCTCAGGGGTCTGTGCTAGGACCGCTGCTTTTTAATATATTTATAAATGATTTAGAGATGGGAGTAACTAGCGAGGTAATTGCTGATGACACAAAGTTATTCAAAGTCGTTAACTTGCGACAGGATTGTGAAAAATTACAAGAGGACCTTACGAGACTGGGAGACTGGGCGGCTAAATGGCAGATAACGTTTAATGTGAGCAAGTGCAAGGTGATGCATGTGGGAAAAAAGAACCTGAATTATAGCTACATCATGCAAGGTGCCACGTTAGGAGTTACGGACCAAGAAAGGGATCTGGGTGTCGTCGTCGATAATACACTGAAACCTTCTGCTCAGTGTGCTGCTGCGGCTAGGAAAGCGAATAGAATGTTGGGTATTATTAGGAAAGGTATGGAAAACAGGTGTGAGGATGTTATAATGCCGTTGTATCGCTCCATGGTGCGACCGCACCTTGAGTATTATGTTCAATTCTGGTCGCCGCATCTCAAGAAAGATATAGTAGAATTGGAAAAGGTGCAGCGAAGGGCGACTAAAATGGTAGCGGGGATAGGACGACTTCCCTATGAAGAAAGACTAAGGAGGCTAGGGCTATTCAGCTTGGAGAAGAGACGGCTGAGGGGAGACATGATAGAGATATATAAAATAATGAGTGGAGTGGAACAGGTGGATGTGAAGCGTCTGTTCACGCTTTCCAAAAATACTAGGACTAGGGGGCATGCGATGAAACTACAGTGTAGTAAATTTAAAAGAAATCGGAGAAAGTTTTTCTTCACCCAACGTGTAATTAAACTCTGGAATTCATTGCCGGAAAATGTGGTGAAGGCGGTTAGCTTAGCAGAGTTTAAAAAGGGGTTGGACGGTTTCCTAAAGGACAAGTCCATAAACTGCTACTAAACGGACTTGGAAAAATCCAAAATCCCAGGAATAACATGTATAGAATGTTTGTACATTTGGGAAGCTTGCCAGGTGCCCTTGGCCTGGATTGGCCGCTGTCGTGGACAAGATGCTGGGCTCGATGGACCCTTGGTCTTTTCCCAGTATGGCATTACTTATGTACTTATGATTTTAGTTGCCATTTCATTACAGGAATTTCCCCAGCACCCATGTTTATTATAGTGTTATCTAAATACTCAACACTTCTTCCCTCTCAAACTGTAAATACATTCTTAATGTCCTTATAGTGTAGAATCAGCGGCACCAGCTCTGCCAGGGGAGGGGATGAGCACTCCTTGCTGGTTCAGCATGACCTTGTATTCACAGCATTTACAGCTCTCAGCAATAATACAGAAAGATGAAGTTTGAGCCTTTAGCTATGTAGGTCATGGGTCATAGCTGGCCTGTCAGTGCTCAGAAAAGTGCAAATCAATTCACTCCCCTCAGCTGCCTTTTCTCCAAGCTGAAGAGCCCTAGCCGCTTTAGCCTTTCCTCATAGGGAAGTTGTCCCATCCCCTTTATCATTTTCGTCGCCCTTCTCTGTACTCTTTCTAATTCCACTATATCCCTTTTGAGATGCGGCGACCAGAATTGAACACAATATTTGAGGTGCGGTTGCACCATGAAACGATACAAAGGCATTATAACATCCTCCTTTTTGTTTTCCATTCCTTTCCTAATACCGAACATTCTATTTGCTTTCTTAGCTGCCGCAGCACACTGAGCAAAAGGTTTCAACGTATTATCAACGATGACATCTAGATCCCTTTCTTGGTCAGTAACTCCTAACGTAGAACCTTGCATGATGTTGCTATAATTCAGGTTCCTCTTTCCCACATGCATCACTTTGCATTTGCTCACATTAAACGTCATCTGCCATTTAGACGCCCAGTTTCCCCAGTCTCAAAAGGTCCTCTTGTAATTTTTCACAATCCTCCCGCGATTTAACTACTTTGAATAACTTTGTGTCATCAGCAAATTTAATTACCTCACTAGTTACTCCCATCTCTAGGTCATTTATAAACATGTTAAAAAGCAGCGGTCCCAGCACAAATCCCTGGGGAACCCCACTAACTACCCTTCTCCATCGAGAATATTGACCATTTAACCCTACTCTCTGTTTTCTATCTTTTAACTAGTTTTTAATCCACAATAGGACACTGCCTCCTATCCCATGACTCTCCAATTTCTTCTGGAGTCTTTCATGAGGTACTTTGTCAAACGCCTTCTGAAAATCCAGATACACAATATCAACCGGCTCACCTTTATCCACATGTTTGTTCACCCCTTCAAAGAAATGTAATAGATTAGTGAGGTAAGATTTCCCTTCACTAAATCCATGTTACTAACAATAGTTCCACCAGTTCATTTTTCAGTTCTATCAGCACTCTGGGATGAATACCATCCAGTCCAGGAGATTTGCTACTCTTTAATTTGTTAAATTGCCCCATTACATCCTCTAGGTTTATAGAGATTTCATTCAGTTTCTCCAACTCGTCAGCTTTGAATACCATTTCTGACATCAGTATAGAAACAATACATGCAGGATTCAGCATGGTATATGGTTCTTTGGGAGATGGAAAGGCCCTGGGTAAGGCGTCAGCCTGGATATTCTTTTCTGCTGGCCGTAAGGTCAGCTGGAAATTAAAGTGGGCAAAAAAGAGAGACCAACGTGCCTGACGGGGATTAAGTCTCCCTCCAATAGGTAGCACCACTCCTGTAGAGCTAACTTGAGAGCAAGTAATTCCCAGTCCCCAATAGTGGAGTAAACTTCTTGGAAAAGAAGCAGCAAGGGTGGTGTTTTCCAATATTGGAGGTCTGGGACAGGATGGCCCCTGCCCCAAGGGATGAAGCATCAACCTCTAGCACAAATGGTTTGTATATATAGGGGCTCCGTAGAACAGGTGCAGATGAAAATACTCGTTTCAACATGGCAAAAGCATGCAGGGCTTCGTGAGGCCAATTCTTAACATCTGCTCCCTTTCTTGTAGGAGCTGTCAAGGGAACTTTGATGAGAGAGTAGTGATCAATAAATTGCTTGTAGTAGTTCGCAAACCCTAAAAAGTGCTTAAGGGGTCACAGACCTAGGGGCAGCTGCCAGTCTTGAATTGCCCGAAGCTTGTCTGGGTCCATCTGCAGACCATGAGAAGAGATGATATATCCCAGAAAGGCAATAGACTGTTGATGAAAGGCACATTTTTTCAACTTGGAAAATAGATGATTATCCCAGAGTTGTTTGAGAACCTTCCACACATGATACGGAAATTCTTGAGGAGAAGCGGAGAATGTGAGTATATCATCCAGGTAGACAATGATGAATGAATACAGGATATCCTTAAAAATATGGTTGATGAAATCTTGGAATACCACTGGAGCACTGTAGAGGCCAGTGGGCATGACCAAGTATTCAAAGTGTCCTTCGTGGGTATTGAATGCCGTTTTCCATTCATCTCCCCAGCGGATACGAATCAAATTATAGGCTTCCCAGAGATCAAGCTTGGGTATCACAGGAAGAGGGTACTGATTCTTGATGGTAATTTCATTTAAACCATGATAGTTGATGCAGGGGTGGAGTGAGCCATCCTTTTTAGTAACAAAGAAAAGGCCTGCTCTGGCAGGGGAAGTAGACTGTCTGAAGAAGCCTTTTTTAAGATTTTCTTGAATGTAGGTTCTCATAGCTTTGGATTCCTCACAGGAAAGATATAGAGTTGTCCACGAGGAGGCATCTTACCAGGTACTAAGTCAATTGGACAGTCAAAACTCCGATGAGGGGGGTAGTGTGTCGGCTTCTTCCTTACTAAAGACATCTTGGAATCAGAATATTCGTCCGGCAGAGGGGGGATGGATGAGGATTGTGACACTGAGGAAGTAGCGATGGCCACCGGACGAGGAGCCACATAATCTAAGCACCTGGAGAAGCAAAGGACCCCACTTAACAATGTCATTGGTGCTCTAGTTGATGCTAGGTCCATGTCATCGTAACCCGGGAAGACCCAGAACTATGGGATGAATGGACTGGGGAAGAACCAAGAATTGGATCTCCTCTTGATATAGGACCCCCACTTGCAAATGGGGGGTGTTGAGAGACAGCTAATAGTACCAGGAAGAACCTCCCCCTGAATCGAGGTGACCTGAAGAGTGAAGCCACAAGGCATGGTGGGGACACCCAGTTGTTGAAGCAATTTGGCATCAATAAATTTTCCAGCAGCTCCAGAGGCGATCTGGGCAATGGTGCTAGCTCTCCCTTCAGGCCAGAAATGGGAAACCAGAATAGAAACCAAAGTGTCAGGGAAGTGAGGATTCAGGCCCACGGTGATCCCCTTCTGACATCCCGGGCCTAGGTGTTTCCCGCTTTATGGGGGCATTGTCTTAGAAAATGACCAGCCTCCCCGCAGTACAGGCAAAGTCTGTTGCGGCAATGGGCCCTCTCCTTCTTGGAGAGATATTATCATCCCACAACCATAGGCTCCACATATTTTTCTGAGGAGGGACTAGAATTTCTTGTCTGGGACTGAGGTCATTGTGAGCGAGGAGAGCTTGACGAACGGCGCTGGATGACTCGTTCCTGGGCTCTTTCCGGAAAATGAACATCAATGCGGATACAGAGGGTTATAAGATCTAGGGTAGCAGGTATCTCTCTGCATCTAATTCATCTTTTATCCGATTGGCCAAACCCTGCCAGAACACGGCAGTTAGGGCTTTTTGATTCCACCTTCTCAAAGGCCAAGGTTAGGAAATGGACGACGTAGACTCCTACCAAGAGATTGCCTTGTTGAATCCGCAGGATCTCAGTGGCTGTCAAGGAGGGACGTCGAAGACCCTCCTGAACCAGCGGAGGAACTTGGAGAGATCAGAGAGGAGAGGGTCTTGCTGTTCCCAGAGCGGCGAAGCCCAGGCCAAAGTGGGACCAGACAATGATATGATGTAGGTAACCTTAACTCAATCTGATGAGAAGGCAGTGGGTTGGAGCTCAAAAAGCATGAGACATTGGTTCAAGAAGCCCCGACAAGCAGCTGGTGTGCTGTCGAACCTAGAAGGTTCCAGGAGCAGGAGACCTGGTGCAGAAAGCGCAGGTCCAGCTTGAGAAGCAGGGGTCTGTCGCTGGGACTGGAGTGTTGCAAGTTGAGAACAAACATCCTGACAATTGGTGTAGTTGGGTTTGTTGATGCTGGAGTACCTGTGCCAAGTCAGGCAGCTCAGGTTTGTCCAACGAACTCATGACTTTGGCTAACTGTTAGGTTTGCTGAGTCCCTGTACTGTTCCTGAAGTACACATGCCCAAGGTAGGAGAGTGGGCACTGTTCCAGGAGCAGCAGTCAGCCAACCCTAGTGCTTCACCTGTAGTGACTGCCGTTCCCCAGCAGTTGAGCCCTTGGGTGCAGGCGGTCTACAGGACTTGGGAGATCCAGGAGACGAGGAGAACAACAAGAACAAGAGGGACGAGCACTCGTAGGAGACAGCGTCAGGGTCCAAGCAAAAGAGTTAAGGCAGGCGGCAGGCAGGATACAGCATCCAGGTCAAGGTGAAGGTTCAGACAGGTGGCAGGCAGAAGACAGCGTCCAGGTCCAGGCAAAGGTTCAGACAGGCAGCAGGCAGAAGACCGCAACGAGCGATGACAGACTAAAGAGTCAAAGAGCAACCGAAGTTGTAACCAAAGCACCGAGTGAAAGACCGGACTTGCTAAATGCTGCCAGCATCTGACGTCAGGAGGGCAGAGCCGGAAGTTCCCTCAGGGAAGGGAGGCAAGCCAATAGGAGGAGCCGCGGCAGAGAGGCGCTGCGACAGGCGGGGATCTCAGTCAGAGGAGCCGCAGGGCAGAGTTGGAGTCACCACTGAGGGAGGGAGGCGGGAACGCAGCACCGAAATCTGCGTGAAGGACCACCCTGCACCACTGCCGTCCGATTCCCAGCACCTCAACCCTGTTTAGGTAAGGGCCGTGACAAGAACAGCTACTACACTTGATCCTAACCAAAAGGCTAACAAGCAATGCTGCTGCTGCTGCTAATTGCTCAGCTGGTTTGCTTTTGCTGCTCGCCTTGGCTGTTATGGGCAACAAGTATCCGGTCCAGAAAGCTGGCGACATCATGGTTTAATCGAGCAGGCACCACTGGGCAAGTTTTTCGCACAATGGCTAAAAAAGGAAACGCCTTCCCGAGAAGGCCAACAAGTCAGTGATGCATTTGAGACAGTGAAACCCTGCAGTTGAGCTTCATCTGCATAAGTATGCTTCTGTGGTCTAGGGTCACCACCACAGTACTTCGGAAAGCCCTAACCAGAAAGGCAAGCTTATGGAAAGGGAGATGGGAGGTAGATAGAAGTTAAGCTCCCCCACCAGATAAAGCCTGCTTTTTATAAAAAATGGTCACATCTACCTCTCGCCAACCGGACATCAAGATTCATTGCCTTTATCCAAACAGCAGATAGCTGCCAAAACAGCTTGCGCCAACCTGCAATGCCAAAAGATATTAGCAGGCAACTCCTGGCTTTCACAGCCCTCCCAGGCACTAGCAGCAGTAGGCACCAGCCTTCTATACAAGAAACTTCTTATTGGAATACAGCCGTGCACAGCTCTCCCCAAGCAAGGTCTTTCTGAGCATTCAAGAGCTACTTGGCATTAACCATCTTCCACACTGCTTTGCATTCCTCTGCGCTCAATTTCCCAACAGGGGACGTTCTTGTTTTGCCTGCCAAAAGGACTTTCCATATCCCCCATGCTGAGAGGTCATCTATCAACATACCCCGTAATTTAAATTTATTAATGCAATATTTTACCACTTTATAAACATATGGACAAGACTCAGCATGAGGAACAGTATGCTGGATCCCCAAATCCCAGCTCTTATAAACAAACAATTTTTAAATACAAACATGCAAAATAAGACCACAACCGCAATTCTCTGTGCACCGTCACCTCTGCCTTAAGAAACACACACAGATACACTTAATAACTTCACTTCCAAATCAGAGAGCTTCCGTCCCCCACACTCAATCTGTTTCTTTTTCTCTTTCAGTTTTAGCGTTCCTGTGACTGTTTCTGCCTTGATGACGGTGATCCTGATCCTGTCCCTGCCTTGGTGTTCCTGTTCCTGGGCAGGAGCAGGAACACTGGGGCAGGCATCAATGTGTACCCTGTTCCTGGGCCTACCTCAGTGTTCCTGCTCCTGCCCAGGAATAGGAACAGGAACACCAAGGCAGGGACAGGAACAGGATCACCGTCATCAAGGCAGGAACAAGCACAGGAATGCTGAAACTGAAAGAGAAAAAGAAACAGATTAGGATGGAACAGTTACAAGAACACGGAAACAGATGAAAATGGAACACTGAACGCCGAGGCAGAGGCAGGCACAGGAATGCTGAACATCGAGGCAGAGGTAGGCACAGGAATGCTGAACATCGAGGCAGAGGTAGGCACAGGAACGCTGAACACCAAGGCAGAGGCAGGCAGGCACAGGAACGCTGAATACCAAGGCAGAGGCAGGCAGGCACAGGAACACTGGACACCTGAGGCAGAAGCAAGCAGGCACAGGAGGGAATCAGGGATGACCTACCCTTACCCCCATTGGTCACTGATCCCCCTCCCGAGTCCCAACGCTCAAAAATGTGAAGCAATATATTAATTTCCAGTCTCTATGACAGGCTTATATAACACAGGAACACCGAGGCTGCCAGACACAGAAGCACACCGAGACTTGACGCAGCCAGGCACAGAAGTACGTTGATTCTAGTCTTCATGCAGCCAAGCAAAGAAGCACACTGACACTTGATGTAGCCAGGCACAGGAACCCTATTGACTGAGGAAGAAACAGGAGGGAATCAGTGATTACGCCTCAAGTGGTCACTGACCCCAACCCCAGTCCCACCATCCCTCCAAAAAAAAAAGTGAAAAAAAATAGTACTCACCACTGCTCTGACAGCCTTGGACAATATACTGCAGGAATGCTGGACTCCGACGCAGGAACCTGATGAGGCAGGAACAGGAGGGAATCAAGGATGAGTGACCTCCTCCTTACTCCCAGCAAAGACCCCGCTTCTATCGCCCAAAAATGTGAAGAAAAATAGTACTCACCAGGCTATGACAGCCAGATGTTATAGCACAGGAACATCGAGGCGCAGCAAGGCACAGGAACCCCCTCTGACTCGTTTGATGCAGCCAGGTATAGGACCCCCCCTGACTTCTTTGACACAGCCAGGCACAGAAAACCTCTGTCTCTCTTGACACAGCCAGGCACAGGAACCCTACATAAGTACATAAGTGTTGCCGTACTTATGGGACAGACCAAAGGTTCATCAAGCCCAGCATCCTGTTTCCAACAGTGGCTAATCCAGGTCACAAATACCTGGCAAGATCCCCAAAAAGTACAAAACATTTTATACTGCTTTTTATTTATTTATTTATTTTTATTTTAGCACATTTCTATCCCACAATTTCCCACAAGCGCAGGCACAATGTGGCTTACAGTAGTTCAGAAACAATTACAATAAAAGAAAGGTAAAACATAGGATGACAGTGTTGGGATGAATTCACAGAAAAGACAAGGAATGGAGAAACTGACCATCAAGAGCCATTAGGTCAGAGTCCCACTTCAAACTACAACAGGAGAGTCAAATGGCGGGGTTCGGTATGGAATAGGCTTTCATAAATAGGAATGTCTTTAAGAACTTTTTGAATAATTGATGGTCTGATATCCCTTTTAATTGCTTCGGCAGTGCATTCCAAGTCTGAGCACTGGTATACGGGAAAGTTGAAGCAAACATATGCTTGTATCTGACTTTCCTACTGCTGGAATAGTGCAGACAGAGAAAGTTGCGCGATGATGACAAAGCATTTCTTGGGGGTAGATCGATTAGGTTGAGCATGTATTCAGGGGCCTCTCCGAATATGATCTTGTGCATTAAAGAGCAGACTTTGAAGATGATGCGATCTTTGACTGGGAACCAGTGCAGGTCAAAACGCAATGGTTGTGCATGGGCAAAGTGCGATTTGCCTAGAATTAATCTAGCAACCATGTTCTGGGCTGTCTGGTGCTTTCTTAGTAAATAGTCATGACAACCAGCATATATCCCGCTACAATAGTCCAGGTGTGAAAGGACCACCCAGTGAACAAGAGTGCGGAATAGATCTCTAGGCAGGCAATTTCTGATACGCTTCAGCTGCCACATTGCAAAAAACATTCTCTTCACAACAACCTTCTCTTGATTGTCCATAAGCAGGTGGTTGTCTAGCTCGACCCCAAGGATTTTCAGGCTATTTAAGATTGGTAGCTTAAAGGCATTGACATCAAGTGAAGTGGGAATGACTTTATTGTGCTGAGATGAAAGCAGAAGACAATGTGTTTTGTCTTTGTTTATCTTAAATTGAAATACATTTGCCCATGAGGTTAGGATGGAAAAGCTAGCCTCGATCTTCTCATAGATCTCTGTCAGCGTAGAGTTGAAAGGGATGTAAATGGTTACGTCATCCACATAAATAAATGGGTTGAGATCCTGTTTGGCAAGCGCTTTCGCCAGAGGGGTCAACATTAGATTGAATAGGGTTGGAGAGAGAGGTGATCCTTGGGGTACTCCACAATGGGACTCCCATGGTGCGGAAATAGTTGAGTTAGTTTTAACTTGGTAAGTTCTTGAAGCCAGAAAACCCTTGAACCAGTTAAGCACATTGCCTCCAATTCCAAAAGTGGAGGAGTAGCCTAGTGGTTAGTGCAGTGGACTTTGATCCTGGGGAACTGAGTTCGATTCCTACTGCAGCTCCTTGTGACTCTGGGCAAGTCACTTAACCCTTCAATGCCTCTGGTACAAAATAAGTACCTGAATATATGTAAACCGCTTTGAATGTAGTTGTAAAAACCTCAGAAAGGCGGTATATCAAGTCCCATTTCCCTTTCCCTTCCATAAGATAGGTTAAAAGCCCATGGTCCACCACGTCAAATGCACTGGACATGTCGAATTGTAATACTAATATTTTCCACCCCATGGAAATTTCTCTTTTAAAATTTGACATAATGGTAACCAGCACAGTTTCAATGCTAAATTGTGGACGAAACCCAGATTGAGAGTAGTGTAAGATGTCAAATTTAGTCAGATAGTCCATGAGCTGCGAATGGACTAGACTTTCCATCGTTTTGACAAAGGAATTGACGCCACAGGGCGATAGTTGGAAATGACTTCCGCTTTAATTTTGGGGTTTTTAGGAATAGGTGTTAAGAGAATATGTCCTTGCTCTGAGAGGAAAAATCCATTGCCAAGCATGAAGTTTAAGTAGGTGGTAAACTCCTCTATGAAGCAGTGTGGGGCAGTTTTTAACAAATAATTAGGACAAGTATCAAGACCACAATGCTTGTTTTAATATTATTTATTTATTTATATTTTCAGAATAAATGACAAGTATTAATATACAATGTCAAAGCAACACAGCATAAGCATTCTTAACATGTAAAATTAAAACAGATAATAATTACACTTAGTTTTCAAAAACAATTATAAAAAGAAAAGTTAACTATTAATCCTCATACTTGCAAACTGCTTCCTTAGACCACACTGACATAGGGAGGAGGGGTCACATCAGTGGTGTGCTGGAGCAGGCTCTCACAGGCTCTCGAGAGCCATTTGTTAAGTTTTTAAGAATTTTGGGAGCCGGTTCTCCATGGTTACTTTAACAAATGGATCCCAAAATGTGGGCTTGGGCCCCTCCTGAATTCTCTTTTACTTTGCTGGCGAGAGAGAGCCCCCTGTTAACAATTTACCAGCACAACCCTGGGTCACATGCATTAGAGAAGATTTTCAAGTACATACAAAACAAGAATTAATGTATCCCCCCCAGCTTATTATTCTTTAGTCTTCAAATTTTTTGAATCAAGAAAGGATTTTAGCAGGTCTGGAGAAAAAAAAACATATTTAATTAAACCAAAACGAACTATACACTTTGCAGGGGTAAGCCAGGAAGAAAGTTCCACCCACTTCTAGAGTCTTTTGTTTCATTTCAAGAAACATTTTTCTTCTTTGCTGGGTAGACTTAGTGACGTCTTGAAACATCCATATTTTAGCCCCAGCAAAAGGAGTTGATGAGTTTCTAAAGTATAATCTTAACATAGCATTTAAATCTTGTTCAAAGACGAACGAGATTAGCAATGTCGCTCTTTCTTGTATAGTCTCCAAAGATTGCTCTAATATAGCAGACAGATTTTCAAGATCCAAACTTTTATCATCTAGTATTTCTCCCTTCTCCTTTCTTTTGAGGCAGATAGTAAATCTTATTCATTGGAGGAAATCCTTGAGAAGGCATTTTTAATATCTCAGTTGTATACCTTTTCAACATATCTAAAGGTAGGATTCCGGGAGACTT
The DNA here is from genome assembly GCF_901765095.1 of Microcaecilia unicolor. Classification (NCBI taxonomy): domain Eukaryota; kingdom Metazoa; phylum Chordata; class Amphibia; order Gymnophiona; family Siphonopidae; genus Microcaecilia; species Microcaecilia unicolor. Next base: position 342,858,432 of record NC_044032.1, on the reverse strand, counting down.
AGGAAAATTCAAGATTCTTAAATTTAAGCGTCTGTTGTGATTTTCAGTTTGTTCAATTTTATTATGTAGAAAGTTCTTATCTTTAACAACAGACGCTTTAAATTCCGAGAATTTGTCTACTTCTTGTTGTAGAGTTTTAACTCTAGTTGAAAGCTCATCTTTCATTCTTTCCACTGACCCCTGCAATTCTTCAAATTTGGAAGTCAAAACACTTACTTCTCCACGAGAGTCTTGAATGGAGGTGTCCATTTTCTTCAGCAACAGCCATATTTGTTCCAGATTCATCTCCGCCGGTGTTCCTGAGGTCCCAGAATCTGGGAGCTCAATTTCCAGTGCTTTCTGCTGCCGTTCGGATTCCCGACCAGGGAGCTCACGCAGCGCACTTCCGGCGGCGTTTGCTTCACCTTTCCTCAAGGCAGCTACCGCAGGAGACTGAGGTATGTTCGAAACCGAGGGTGGGAATAAAGATATCTCGTTTGCCCGTAGAGAGTCCTCTTCTCCGGGCATCTCTACTGCAGGTCCCGTACCTCTTTCTCCTAGTTGGGAGGTGCCGGTCAGGAAACGCTCCAAGGTCGCCTGGTGCGGCATGAAGGACGAGGTAGGCAGGATTCCCGTCCTTATCAAGCCTTTCCTTTTCGTGTGCGGCATTGTAGTTAAGGAAACAGCAAAAGAAATGACTATGAACAGTCAACCACGGAGAGGTTCCCAGGTTCCTCGGAGCGTCCTACCATGCAACCGGATGCATCGCCATCTTGGCCCCCAGGCCACAATGCTTTTTAGCGAAATTAGAAAGTGTTCTCGAAACAGGAGAAAGTGGACCAGGATCGATTCACCGGGCACAGTTCAATAGGAGGGTCAAGGGTACCAATGAAGTCATCAATGGCAATAGTACTACTGTGTAAAGATGCATGCAACTTTTTGATTTTATCGTTAAAATAGGTGGCAAGTTTATCTGCAGAGGGAAGGTCCGCTTGTAAGGACGTCGTCTTTCTGGTATCAAGGAATAAGTTTAAGAGATGCTGCAACTTTCGTGCGTCTTTGCCAATAGACTTCAATTTATCTGCGAAGTACGAGCGCTTTGCCTGTTTGATTGCATAATTATACTTGCGATGACTTAGCTTCCATGCATTCAGTGCATGATCTGATTTGAGTTTGTGCCAAGCTCTTTCTAGCCGTCTTGTTTGAAGCTTAAGCTCTTTCAATTCTTGTTGAAACCATGGTGCAGATTTGCGGTTATGAGATGTTTTGAGTTACATAGGCGCTATATCCTCTAGGACATGTCTACATCGCTCTTTCCAGGCAGTGAGGTAGTTGAACGACACAGGTTGAGGCACCCAATTAAGATCATAAACAGAATGCCAAAACAATTGTGGATCCACAGTGCCTCGAGAGTAATACGTAGTTGGAACACTTGGCTTGGATATTTGTAATGTTGCCCAGTGCAGGGTGAACTGCAATTTGAGATGGTCAGACCAGGAAATAGTGGATTTTCCCCAAGTCCAATTTAATAACCCAGCAACACGACGAAACCAAAGAACGCAATGGACATAGCGTAACTTTTCCTCTATATGATTCCCTAATATGTTTGTTCCACATGAACCCTATTCTCTGCCAACGAATTCCAGAGTTTAATTACACGTTGAGTGAAGAAACATTTTCTCCGATTCGTGGTAAATTTACTACGTTGTAGCTTCATTGCATGCCCCCTAGTCCTAGTATTTTTGGAAAGAGTAAACAGACGATTCATGTCTACCCGTTCCACTCCACTCATTATTTTATAAACCTCTATCATATCTCCACTCAGCAGTCTTTTCTCCAAGCTGAAGTGCCCTAGCTGCTTCAGCCTTTCCTCATAGGGAAGTTGTTCCATCCCCTTGAACATTTTCATCGCCTTTCTCTGCACCTTTTCTAATTCCACTATATCGTTCTTGAGATGCGGTGACCAGAATTGAACACTATTCGAGGTGCAGTCAAACCATAGAGCGATATAAAGGCATTATAACATTATTTTTGTTTTCCATTCCTTTCCTAATAATATCTAACATTCTATTTGCTTTCGTAGCCGCTGCAGCACACTGAGCAGAAGGTTTCAACGTATCCGCCTAGATCCCTTTCTTAGCCGGTGACTCCTAACGTGGAACCTTGCATGACATAGCTATAATTCAGGTTCCTCTTTCCCACATGCATTACTTTGCACTTGCTCACATTAAATGTCATCTGCCCAGTCTCGTAAGGTCCTCATGTAATATTTCACAATCCTTTCACGATTTAACAACTTTTAATAACTTTGTGTCATCAGCAAATTTAATTACCTCACTAGTTACTCCATCTCTAGATCATTTATAAATATCTTAAAAAGCAGTAGTCCCAGCACAGACCCCTGGGGAACCCCACTAACTACCTTTCTCCATTGAGAATATTGACCATTTAACCCTACTCTCTGTTTTCTATCTTTTAATCAGTTTTTAATCCACAATAAGACACTACCTCCTATCCCGTGACTCTCCAATTTCCTCTGGAGTCTTTCATGAGGTACTTTGTCAAATGCCTTCTGAAAATCCAGATACACAATATCAACCGGCTCACCTTTATCCACATGTTTGTTCACCCCTTCAAAGAAATGTAATAGATTGGTGAGGCAAGATTTCACTTCACTAAATCCATGTTGGCTTTGTCTCATTAATCCATGCTTTTGAATATGCTCTGTAATTTTATTCTTTATAATAGTCTACCATTTTGCCCAGCACCACCGTCAGGCTCACTGGTCTATAATTTCCCGGATCTCCTCTGGCACCTTTTTTTTTAATCGGCATTACATTGGCCATCCTCTAATCTTCCAGTACCACGCTCTATTTTAAAGATAAATTACATATTATTAACAATAGTTCCGCAAATTCATTTTTCAATTCTATCAGTACTCTGGGGTGAATACCATCTAGTCCAGGAGATTTGCTATTCTTCAATTTGTCATATTGCCCCATTACATCCTCCATGTTTACAGAGATTTCACTCAATTTCTCCGACTCGTCAGCTTTGAATACCATTTCTGGCACCAGTATCTCTCCCAAATCTTCCTCAGTGAGGACCGAAGCAAAGAATTTATTTAAGCTCTCTGCTATGGCTTTGTCTTCCCTGATTGCCCCTTTTACCCCTCGGTCATCTAGCGGTCCAACTGTTTCTTTTGCCGGCTTCTTGTTTTTAATATACCTAAAAACATTTTTACTATGGGTTTTTGCCTCCAACACAATCTTTTTTTCAAAGTCTTTTTTGCCTTCTTTATCAACACTTTGCATTTGACTTGACATTCCTTATGCTGTTTCTTATTATTTTCAGTTGATTCTTTCTTCCATTTTCTGAAGGATTTTTTTTTTTTTTTTAGCTCTAATAGCTTCCTTCACCTCACTTTTTAACCATGTCGGCTGTCTTTTGGTCTTCCTTCCTCCTTTTTTAATACGTGGAATATATTTGACCTGGACTTCCAGGATGGTATTTTTGAACAGTATCCATGTCTGATGTAAATTTTTGATCCTCGCAGCCGCTCCCAAGTCGGTTCCTTCTTCCATTTTCTGAAGGATTTTCTTTTAGCTCTAATGGCTCACTTTTTAACCATGCTGGCTGTCGTTTGGTCTTCCGTCCTCCTTTTTTAATACACGGAATATATTTGACCTGGGCTTCCAGGATGGTGTTTTTGAACAGCATCCACGCCTGATGTAAATTTTTGAACCTTGCGGAAGCTCCTCAAGTTTTTTTTTCACCATTCTTCTCATTTTATCATAGTCTCCGTTTTGAAAGTTAAACACTAATGTATTAGATTTCCTGTGTACACTTACTCCAAAGCTAAAATCAAATCCGATCACATTATGATCACTGTTATCAAGCGGCCCCAGCACCATTACTTCCCGCACCAGATCATGCGCTCCACTAAGGACTAGGTCTAGAATTTTTCCTTTTCTTGTCGGCTCCTGTATCGCCTGCTCCATAAAGAGGTCCTTAATTTTGTCAAGGAATTTTACCTCCCTAGCATGCCCTGTTAAATTTGCCCAGTCAATTTTGAGGTAATTGAAATCACCCATTATTATTGTGTTGCCCAGTTTGTTAGCCTCCCTAATTTTCTTTAACATTTCTACATCCGTCTGTTCATCCTGGCCAGGCAGACGGTAGTACACGCCTATCACTATCCTTTTCTCCTTTACACATGAAATTTCAATTCATATGGATTCCAAGATGTGTTTTGCCCCTAAAACATGTTCAAAATAGAATAATCCATTTGTGTATCTAAAGATAAACTTCTACAAAACATATGACGATGTGATTCCATGTGCCCCAATGAAAGTAAAGTTTAATTCTACTTCCATTTAATTTCAACATATTCTATCATTTTTGTAACACCAGGCTTCCCAAGGCAGCTTACAACAGTTAAGATGAACCCATCAGGAAACAGGATCTGTATATTATATAGAAGAACAATAAAGAAAAATGAGCACAGAGTTTATAATTGCTGTCTCTACCAGCTACAACGCACTGCCTATGCAACTAAAATAGCTTTAGTTACAGATGGACCAACAATGGAGAACGACAATGTGGACGCAGCAGCTCATAGGTTTGCTTGCTGTGTTTTGAATGAATTGCAATGACGGCTGCGTGGAGGGAGTGGAATCAGAGATTAATCAAATTGGCTTCCTTGCTTACAGTGGACAAGAGAGGCTCACTTCCACTCTTGTCTATTATTGTCCACTATTGCTTGAGACTGCAAACCCCAGTCCATATTTCCAGGCCTGCCAATACAATACTCTCTCTCATGCAAAACAGCTGGTCAAGTGGGCGAAGTTTGACCTCCCAATGTGGTGGCGGATACAGGAGACAAAACAGTACTCACGCGAGCCGAATCTGATGTTCCCACCTGCACACGAACATGCTGGTCCACAGACGGGCAAATTTAGCAGCCATATTAAGCACTGATTTAAACTTCTTGTGTTTCTCCATAGATACCAAGCAAATCTCCCCGCTCCTCGTGGGCTGCTTCCCAGTTCTTCCGCGGCAGGGGAATAAATCACCAGACAGGACCTCGCTGGGAGCTGGAACACTCCCTCAAGCTGTCCACGGGCTACCTGCTGAAGGTTCCGATGTCAGTCACTCTAGTTAGCTACTTCCCACATGTTAAGAGTATTTAAGAATTTATCCTCTGATAAACACTTTGTATGCGTCCCAAATTACAGAATATGTCACATAATTAGTATCATTAAGAAGAAAAATAGTCTTCAGTCCACTTTTGAAGGTTAGAACAAAATGTGTCATCTTTAAGCATTTCATACTCAGGAGCCCTTTGTGCTTTTTTTCTGGACTGCTTGTGCTGTGTACTTTGACCCTCTCCGTTGAATGTCATCTTTAAGCTAAGCAATGCAATGCTGACCATATACGGAGTTTTTTTTTCCTACCCAAGACTGAAGTTGGGAAGTACAATTGAGTGCTCCAATATGGATTCTGAGGCTTTTCCCCTCTATCATTAGTTGGTACTGTTTTCACTTATATATATTATATTTAAGTACATATTAGACTCATGCAGCGCCACCTGGAATTCGATACCAAAGTTAATCACTGGCAATGGTAGATGCTTAGACCTGTCTTCCAAATCATATATCAGATTTGCTCCCCACGATGTGGTCGGTCTCACAAGTCGCAGCAGCATGGTGCGATACAATGTTATCAGTTCGTTGAGCAGATGGACAGGACTCGCTTTATCAGACTCAAACAACTTGTTCACTCGGTTGAGTTTCTGTAGTACGGGCCTCAAAAATACCAAGTACAGCTTGTTTTTTGGTGCATTGTACATCTGATACAGCTGGTCAGCAGTGTAGCTGCACGACTCATCCTTTGCTACCTGGAAGTGAAGCTTCAATTTGTCATATTGTTCAAGCATACGCTGAACACAAGCAGCTATGGACAGCCAGCGAGTGTCTGACAACCTCAGGATCTTTAGTGGTTCTTCACCAACATTGATGCATTCATATAATTGTTTGTATTTCTGCTGGCGAACAGTACTATGGCAAAACCAGATATAGGTCTCAGCAACCATGAATTCAATGTTTCTTGGCATCGCCATCAGCGCATGTGAAGAACTCAGGTGAACTGAATGGCAAATACTCTTTATATTTACAATGTTAGGGCACATTTCACGAAACCTTGATATTACTGAATTATTTCTGCCATACATGGTACTATATTTATTTTTATTAGGATTTATTTGCTGCCTTTTTGAAGGAATTCACTCAAGGCGGTGTACAGTAAGAATAGATCAAACATGAGCAGTAGGCAATTAGAGCAGTAAAAATATTCGAACACAATACAAAGTATGGCATGGTATACTACTTGCAATGACAACATAATATGTACTAGAACATTTTAACTGGTGTGTAATCCCTAATGTTGGGGTTCAGCACCCTCCATACATCTACTAAATATAGAGTATTGCATATAAAAGGCAATCCTCGGGCATAGTGACTCAGACTATGAGATGCTGCTGAGGATCTATCCATTTGCGGATCATAAACTATATTAAAGTCCCCCCCTAATATAATGTTTCCGCCCTGAAAAGGAGCTAATAGAGCAACCTAATGAAAAAACTGTTTATCAAAGACATTGGGGGCATAAACATTGCACAAAACCTGAGGAGTTCCCTCCAATTGTACCTCAGCCAAGACATAACGCCCCTCCCCATCTCATTTTAGCGAGTTAATTTTTACGTCCAGGCCTCTACGGAAAAGGATCATCACGCCTTCTGTTCTCTGTACTGCCGGCGCTTCTATTATTTGCCCGATCCACCTCTGCTGAAATTTAACATGCTCTGCAGTAGTAAGGTGTGTCTTCTGCGCAAACGCCACGTCAGCTTTATGACACTTTAGCGCTTGCAGTACTTTCGTATGTTTAATCGATGAGGATACCCCCCCCCCCCCAAATTCAAAGATACAAATTTAACTCTATTCATACCCTCCCAAATACATGGCAGCTAACACCCAGGGCAAAACTAAATCGAAATATATTTGTAGAGGCATCCCCCAGCCCCCGGGCACCTCCACTCCTACTAGCTGTCTCCGGTCTGTTTTTATGCCCCCCCTTTAGACCCCTTTTTGTCCCCTCTACACGGAAGGTTAAAGAGCGTTAGTTCATCCAAAAGGGTTTGAATTGTTTCCCTGACCTCAAGGGTTACCCAGTCCCATGGGGGTCTGTTCTGGGGAGGCATCAGAAGGCGGAGTTCAAAGCTTATTCCCATGACCATAGCTTTCTGTCTAATAGGGTCTAAGGAGATCTTTGGCCATTTATGTTCCCACATATAAAGATCTACCCTAGTTAGTTCAGGGAGTGAGAATGTTCTTATATATGGTTTTCTTTGTAGAATAAATGACAGATAAAGAATACGTTTAAATAAAGACACAGATGGTATTCAGAAAGAAGGTTCAATTTATTCTTACCAAGATTAAATCTTCAATTTGATACATTCATCATCAGACAGGTTCTGGGTTCAATAGCACAGAGTTGTGCCTTCCAAGAAGAGTTGGGGAATGTTCCAACTATCTGGCAAAATCTTCTCTCTTTTATAGGCACAGGTCTTAATACAAGTTAATGGCAAGAGCTTTTTTTCCTCAATATTTCACAACCTCTGAATCATTTTTTTCTCTTTTCCGGCAGATGTCCATCTGTACCCTCTTCTTTCCGTTCTAGCTATTACAAGATTTCCGCTATTGTCAATAACATGTTTTTTTCTTATTACAAAAATATCTGCACCTGTTTCCGCTTTTGTCAACATCTTATTTTTCTCTTCTTGATAAAAATACCCTATTATTGACATCTCAGTTTCATATGTACTTTCATATGCTCTTATGATCTGAGTACCACAAACTTCATTTTAAAAACCAGATTTTATCCATTTTAGTCCATTATTCAATCATCATATATGCTATATTCAATTTGTAAAGTGTACCAAGTTTTATTAAGACTCATCATATAGTCCTGCTTTTGCAGGTTCTCAACTGTAATGCCATTAGTGGGTTATCAGGCCTAGTCAAGGCTTCTCAGCTGACCAAAGTCCTGTAACTTGGCCCACCACCATTCCAGTGGATAGGCCTTAAGCCACAACACATATTAACAGGTCCCAAGAGAGGACAAGGAGAGAAAAGGACCCACAAAATAAAAATTTTAAACCCCCACCCCCATACTTCAACCCCTTCGCCCCCCCCCCCATCCTGTACCATTCTAACAGAACCTAGTCACGTACCACCCCACTCAGAGCCGCCGCCCCCCCAAGCACCCAGCTTATAGAACAAAATCAACTTTATTGTTACTTATAGACCCCTCAGGCCTACTATATTATTATGTATTAATATCCTTAACTCTGTAACCATAACCTTCACCATATGCCCATGAATTCCTCCAACTACCATAAACACTGCATACACTCTTATACAGATACCTAAAACTGTACCATGAATGAGAAGAAGAAAAAAAAAAACCCACCCCCATGGCTGTGTACAAGAGGAGATTCACCCAAAGTACCATGGGGAGGGTTCACATTAAAAAAAAAAAGAAAAAAAACCTGCATATACAATTTCAATAACATGAATTGAACAAGAGTGAATGCCCCAGCCTAAGTGCGGGATCACGCTTGCAAGTGTCACTGAGTCTTGCCTTGCACCATTCCCAACAACTTTACAGACATCATTTATTCCATCAGTAATTGATTTTGCTGCCATGCATGTCAATGACCCATCATCAGATCTCCTACCTTCATAATGCTGGTAACATGTGACCCTTCAATACAGGCCATTCATTCTTCCTTGATATCTTCGAAATTTGTACCATTCAACCAAGAGATTTTGAGGTATTATTTATTTTAAGGTGAATTCAATGTAGCTACCTTTAACAGGCACTTCCACCTCCTCTCAAAAAATCAAAAACTCCCCAGTTTCCAAAATGTGGGACTATCTTCTTTCCCAAGAGTAAGATCATTTAATAACACAGCTTATCCTAAGAGATGGATGTACCCAAAACCTTAATACAAATGTACACCCCAGCCAGAGTTGCCACTTTAGGACAAGCTGTTTTCTTGTAGGTGTAACCCCCCCCCCCCCCCCACTATAGCTGGATACAAAAGGAGATTCACCCAAAGTACCATGGGGAAGGTTCACACTAAAAAATCTCTGCATATACAAGTTCAATAACATAAATTGGACAAGAGTGAATGCCCAGCTTAAGTGTGGGATCACGTTTGCAAGTGTCACTGCGTCTCGGCTTGCACCATTCCCAATAACTTTATGGACAATATGTATTCCATCAGTAATTGGTTGTGCTGCCATGCATGAAAATGGCTCATCATCAAATCTCCCACCTTTATAATGCTGATAACATGCAACCCTGCAATACAAGCTATTTACTTTTCCTTGGCATCCTTAAAATTTGCACCATTCAGAACCAAGAGATTTGAAGTGAATGTTATCAGTTTTAAGGTGAATTCAATGAAGCTACCTTTAACAAGCACTTCCACCTCCTCAAAGAAAAACAAAAAAAACCACACATTTTACCTTACAGCACATCTTACTCCGGAGAGTATTACACTTCACAGTCACCTTCCTGATCAGTTTCCTGAATCATTTCCAAAGTCCTGTGCCCCAGTTCTCACCATATAGTCCAAGTTTCTGACACTATTATGCGCCATGCACTGTACTTGCAGTCCAGTCTTTCTCTGGTACACCGCAGGTAGCTTCTTATCCATCTCCTGAAGGGGTTCTCGATTTCCTAAACCCCAGATTCTCACTATGCCTTCTACCTCCCATAATCTGTAGAGTCCAATCCGCTCCTATGCTGCCAGGCTCCTCCCAATGCTGTTTGTCTCTCACTATTCGGAAACCACTTTCAGCCTCCTATAGAGCTCCCGTCAGCATCAATTCCACATGCACTTATTGTAATCCCAAGGCTCCTGCACGCTCTACTACCTCTCGCAGCTTGCACCTCCCAGCAGTCTCCAAAAGATGCTAGGCTTTATGTCCACCCTGTTCGCAATCCGCCATGCTTTATAATCCGCGCCACAATCTCTGCCCATGTGTCAGTCGCTTCCATCTCCATCTTGGCACCAGAAGCCTCCAGAGTGTAAAAAGAAAAAAAAAATAATACTATCATCTGTATATCAGTCAGTGTTGTCTGCAGTTGGGCCATAGCTACCCACTTTCACAAGATGTTTCATCCCTTCTGCAATTCACTGAGAATTTGTACCATTAGACCATTGTCACCATTAGACTATTGTCTGTATCAAGACATCTCACATTTCCTCAGAAGTTCCAGTGCAGCCAGCCTCCGAAGTAATTTTAGCCACAAACTTCACTGCCATCTCCGGTGATGTAAAAAGTTGTGTTTTATTGCTGTGCGTTACACAAAGCTGCGCCGGATACAACAAAGCAAAGGAGATCTTCTTAGAGTATAGTACCTTACAAGTTGCTGAAAATGCCCTCTGCTGTGAAGCCACTGCTGCGGAATAATCCTGGAAGCATAGTATATGCTTAGTTTCATAGTTTAGCAACCCCACCAACTTAATGGCCCGCAAGATTTCCATTTTCAGTGCATAGTGTAGCAGTCTAAAAATTACAATTCTTGGCCTGGATTCCCCCCGACTGAAACAGTCCCAAACGATGGGCTCTTTCAATCTTAATGTGGCCCTCCACTGATTGTAAATCCAACACTAGACAACCATGATTCCAAAAAGCTTCTTAATTCTGTTTCCTCAATCGATTCTGGGAGCCCCACCAATCTTAAATTGTTGCGCCTTGCATGATTCTCCAAGTCTTCAACTTTAGATTCAAGACGCTGCAGATTTATTTGCAGCTCTTGACATGTGGTCTCCTGCTGTAAGTATTTATCTTCAACATCTGAAAGCCTTTGTTGATATTCTGTGAAGTCTATCTTCAGATCCCCCAACGTACCATCTATTTTCTCCAGTTTATCAGCAATGCGCTGTAACTTCTGATCAACCGATGCCTCTAAGAGCGCCAAGACCTCTGCCGTGATCTCCGCTGCCCAGGCAGAACTTACTGTTGGTGCTTCTGCGGATCCTCCCTCCGCCATCTTGGCCTCTCCAGCGCGGCCCCGTGCACCCTCCTTTCTGTGGGACTTTATCGCCATGAAATCGCTGATAAAACCGAATCGCCACCACCATCCTCCTCAGCAATGCTTCCCTGATTATCCTTTTGTCCGTTTAAATCGGCGGCTGCAGAGCTCTTCCCTGCGGCGGCAGCCTGCTAGCCTAGCATCATGTGACCTCCAAATACCTTTTTTTTCCAATCAGTTCATAAAGGGATAAAGATTGAGAGTTGAACCTTGAGTTATACCAAATTGGAAAATCCTGTAGAGAATCATTTTTAAAGTTCAGAACCAATTTAAATTCTCTGATAGAAGCAACAGAAGCCTTTATCAGTCTAAGAGATTTAACATAAGGATAGGAATCCATGAAAGGGAGAAGAAATAAAGGACAAGGGTGTACTAGGGCTGCTTCAAATGAGTGCCATCTAGGAGCTTGTTGAGAGGATACATTTTGGAACCAAGTCAGCGATTGTGCCAGGCGAAAGGCCTTATGATATTTCTTGAAATCAGGAAGATTTAGGCCTCCTTTTTCTTTAGCTAATTTGAGTTTTTTGAGGGCTATGCGAGGAGGTTTTTGTTTCCATAAACATTTATTTATCAGGGAATCTATTTTCTTATATAAGAAATGTGGAAAAGGAAGGGGAATCATACTAAAGATATAATTTAGTTTGGGAGCCAATACCATCTTGATGGCTTCAGATCTTCCCCACCAGGTGAGGAATAAAGGGGACCAAGAATTTAAAATTGAAGAAGTTAAAGAAATTATATGATCCTTAATAAGTCCCAAGGTTTTATCAATCGAATCGGAATACCATATACCAAGGTATTTAATTTTGGTTGGTTCCTATGAGAATGGTAAATGCGATATGTAGTGCTTGAGCACTAAGGAGGTTAAAGGCATTATCGCCGACTTAGTCCAATTAATTTTATAGCCTGACAGTGGCGAGAACGAATCAATTACATTCAATAAACTAGGAAGAGAATTGGGAGTAGTATATATTAATATGTCATCAGCATATATGGAAAGTTTATAAGAATCTTTGCCAAGGAGAATTCCAGCAATTTTAGGGTTGTCTCTGATAGCGATGGTTAAAGATTCTAAAGCAATATTAAAAAGTAAAGGTGATAAGGGACAACCTTGTTTGGTACCTCTTTTGAGATTAAAAAAATTGAGAAGTTGTCCCATTTACTGATATTGAAGCTAGGGGATTACTATATAGAGTTTGTACCATTTTAATAAATCAGGGACTGAAATTAAGCCATTTTAGTACTTGAAAAAGGTAAGGCCATTCTATTCTATCAAATGCTTTTTCTGCATCAAGTGAGACTGCCACATATTGATCTTTGGTGTTTTCTGTGTAAGCTAAAATATTCCAAAGAAGTCTAGAATTATCGTTAGCTAACCAATTTGGGGTGAAACCATTTTAGTCTCAGTGTATTAGATCAGGAATGATTTTTTGTAATCTTGAAGCAAGAATTTTTGCATAAATGTTATTGTCAATATTAATTAATGATATGGGACAGTAATTTTCTACTTTAGAAGGATCTCTATCAGGTTTTGGAATAACAATAATATTGGATTGGAAAAAAGATCCATATTGCTTGCTATTAGAGATCAGAGAATTATAAATGATGTTTAATTTTGGGGTAGTAAATCTGCAAATGTTTTGTAAAATTCAGCAGTGAAACCATTATTACCTGGAGATTTTCTTTTCGGGAGAGATTTGAAAGTTTCTAATATTTCCTGTGGAGAAAGAGGTCTATCTAGTGTCTTGTTCTGAGTCATATAGTTTTTTGTAATAGATTTTATTTTATTTCTATTGATTACCTTGTAATAGATTTGAAATTGTTGAGCAATTGCCTCATCAGAAGTATGAGTAGCACTATTACCTTCAGTGATTTGGGAGATTCTAGATCTGTTAGCTCTGGATTTAAGATATTGAGCAAGAAGGTGACTAGCTTTATTATTTTCAGCATATGATACAGAATTTTGAAAATGAATCAATTCTAGAGCCTCTTTTCAGAAAGTAGTATTAAACTCATACTTCTTTGATTGTAGGGAGAGGAGAGTAGCTGGATTATTATATCCTTTAAGAATTTGTTTTCCAATTGTTTAATATTATCAAGTTTCACTGACATTTCTGTTTTGAGTTTCCGATTTTTTTCCAGCAGCATAGCTAATGATATGACCTCTGATATTCATTTTAAAAGCATCCCACCAAAGAAGAGCCTTAGATTCATCTAAAGGACTAAACTGATAATAATCCAATATTTTGGTTTTAATAAAAAGGAATAAAATCAATTTCTCGCAGTAGTAAGGAGTTGAATCTCCAAGGTGGTTTGGAGTGATTACTGATAATATTATCGAAAGTGAGAGATATAGGAGAATGGTCTGATAAAGTTCTAATGAGTATGTCAGCATTAATTATATTTGGTAATAAAGTGGAGGAGATTAAGAAATAATTCTGGAATAGTTGCCATGAGGGGAGGAGAAAAAAGTGAAATCTTGATCACAAGGATGAAAAATGCGCCAGGGATCTACTAAACCAAGAGTAGATTTTAAGTCCTGGATTTTAATTAAAGATTTAGTAAGTCTTGGGGGATATCTAGATTTCCTGTCTAAAATGAGATCCTGTATTTGATTGAAATCACCACCCATGATGATATTTTTTGCACCAGATGCAATAATTTCAGAGATTATATGATGAAAAAATATAGGCGAATCAGCATTTGGGGCATATAGATTGATTAGTAATATATTTGAATTTAGATATCTTTAGGTTTAACATCATCCACCTGCCTTCATTATCAGATAGCTGCTTATCTATGGAGAATTGGAGAGATTTACGGATGAGAATAGCTATACCATTACGCTTCTGAGAGGCAGGAGAGAAACCGGCAAGAGAGAATATTTTATCTTGTAATCTTACATTATCAGAACTGTTAAGATGAGTCTCTTGAGTTAAATTATATCAGCATTTAGGTGCTTAAAGTATAAAGAAAGTTTCTTTCGTTTTATGGGGTTGTTTAAACCCTGTGCATTAAGGGAGAAAATTCTCATTATGATTATAGTAGGAGATTCTGGCAGTAAAAGATTTAACCTGGTGTGCAATGAGAGAGAGGAGAATATAAGGAGAAAATACATGGTAATATAAGATATGTATAACAGAGAAGTCAGTGAACTAAACCTGAGAACAACGCGCAACAGTGCAAACTTAATCAGCAGGAAAGCCCGCTGAATTATAATGAAATTTGGGAAGTGGAGGTCAAGGCACGTGGCAGCCAAAACTCCCAGGAAAGAATACAGTGAGTTTACCAACAACAAATGCATATGAGATATTCATAACATTACAAAGAAATATCATAGCATATTGGGGAAAACAATTATAGATAGTATGTCATTTTTTAAAAAGAGTCCAAAAAAATACCCAGTTGATCCGGTTCGTCAAAGGTACGAGTTTGCTTATGAACAGTGATCAGCAATCTAGCTGGATAGAAGAGGCCAAATTGAGCTCCGAGATTTTTCATGTGATCTCTGAAGGCAAGGAAGGATTTCCTTTTCTGTACTGTGGATTTGTTGAGATCTGGGAAAATGGCGATTTTCATTCCGTTGTAGATGAGAGGAGATTTTAATTTGGCTTTTTGAAGAATGGATAAAGCTACTGGGTAGCGTAAAAGCTTGATTACCATAGGTCTTGAGAATTTCTGAATCACTGGTCTGAAGGAAGGAGTTCTGTGAGCTCTTTCAATTTCAATTTGTTGGTCTGGGTTAAGATCAAGCAGTTTTGTTAGGAAAGATGACAAAAATTCACAAGGGTTTAAACCTTCCGTTCCCTTTGTCAGACCGATTATGCGGATGCTATTTCTTCTAAATCTGTTGCCCAAATCTTCCTGGTCTTTTTTTTTAGGGCATCATTACTTTTTTCTTTTTTTTTTGCAGGTTTAAAAGTAAGTTCTCATGCACTTCTGTTTTTGAGTTCTAAAGCCGCCGTGCGATTGTCAGTTGCGGCGAGATGAGAATTAATCTCTGATATTTCCTCCTTTATATCAGAGAGCGAATTTTGAGTGTCTTGTATGAGACTTTTTTTAGTCAGGAGTTCGCCCATAATTGCATGTAGCGATATATCTGAGTTGTTATCCGACGCCATTTTGATTGGAGAACGAGGGTCTTGTTTTTGTCTTTTCGATGCTGCGAGAGGCATGGTGCTCGGATCCATTTTAGAGTGACGACCCGCCATGAATCACCAAGTAATTAGCAAGATTCCAAAAAGAAAGATAGAAAATTGAACTTAAACGGAGGTAAACTCAGGATTCTATCGTTATGAGGGAGAGAGCCGAGGAGTTAGGCTGCCATGTTTCTCGAGGCTCACCAGTGACCCCCAATTAAATAAATTTTTAATGAGAGAATTGTTGATTGAATGGATGAACCTTTCAACAGTTAACGCAGTGTAGTAGGAAACAGGGTCACCACTTAACTGAGTCAGTCAAAAGACCCCTCTCAACACGTGCTGCAGGCATTTAAAAGAAGCCTGCAGCCTGCCTCCATGGGGCTTCTATTGGTCCAATTGGACCAATAGAGAAGCCCCACAGATAAACTGCCCAACCTGCGATTGCGGCGTGAAAAACCGCCCAATCTCCCTCAACCCGCATCTTTTAAAAAATCCCACGGAAGGCATGCAAAACCCACCCAATTGGCAACTCTGATGCAAGGCTTCCATCCCCCACACTCAATCAGGTAGCACATGACCTCCCACTTGAGCCGTTCCTACCCCAAATAAAACAGAACATCTTCCTTTTCAAAGTCCTCAGCCAAAGGTACCAATAGGGAACAAAGGGGCAACATGCAACATCAATGGCAGTAGCTCATTTTTAACAATTAGGACATGCCCTGACAAAGTCAAACTCCGTGTTTTTCATTGAAGTATTCTACTCTACGTCTTCCCCCAACATCTGTTGCCAGTTGCAACTGGTCATATTTTTCCCCAAAATAGAGACCCAAAATCTTAATCTCCGCCAGAACTGTCCTTAACCCCAATCTATCTCACAGCCTATCCAACTGAGATACAAACACTCACTCTTACTAAGTTAATCTTTGAGGAGGATTATGCAGCAAACATCACACAATGCCAGCCCATTCACTTCATAGAATCATTATCCCTACAAAAGATAGTAACATCGTCCATATAGGGAACCAGATGTGCTTCTAAGCCCCCGCTACCCAGGAGAGGTATGCCCCTAATACGGGTCTCATTCCTAATTGTACTAGTAAAGGGTTCAATTACACATAGAGAAGAGGAGAGATAGGAAATCCCTACCTCACACCCAATTGCATGCTAAATTCTGCAGTCAGAAATCCATTCACTAACTCCCTAGTAAAGCTATCATGCAACAGGGCTCTCACCCACCCAAGAAATCTATATCCCAACTCCATCTTTTCCATAACAGACTACAAAAATGTCCTCTTCACCCTATTGTATGCTTTCTCCTGATCCAAGGAAACCACGCACATTGGCTGGTTCCGCTCCTCACAGTATAAAATTACATCCCTCACCAAAGCTTTTAGATGACCACAATTCTGTGTCCTGGGATGCTGCAGGTCTGAGCTGGACAAACCACTTTCCCTATCACCTCTTGGAAATGAAAAATGGTGCCTTAACAAGGATCTTATAATTGGCATTCAAAAGAGTAATTGGACACCAATTTTTAACCTGGCGCCTGGTGCCTTTCTTTTCAATCAAAACAATCAGCCCCTTTCGCAATGAGGCTTGCAATGCCCCTTTATCCAAACTCTGAACAATTTCCAAAAAATCCACCTGAAGAAGAGGCTAAAAATCCCAGTAGAACACAATAGGTAAGCCGTCCTCCCCTGGGACCTTCCCCACTTTCACGGACATAACTGCTCTTTCAACCTCCTCCCCAGGGACATGATTTCCTCCTTTGTCACCTCCTCTTGCAAGCGATTCAAATATTCGAAGGCGATGTCGTATTCACCATACTAGTCAAGATGGACGTTCACTCCCTCACCTTGTGGAGATAGAACCTTGAAGAGCATTCATGTTCTTCAACAAACTGTGCTCGAGCCTGAAACATGACAGATCGCATCCTCTTCTGGTACCACTCACTTATCTTATGTTTGACCTGAAATATATCCCACTGAAACCTCAAAGCCAACCCCTGCTAAAACTTATAAATTCTGCAGAGTGGCCTCCATTTTTTTCAACCGCCTTCTTATCGCTCCTTGCCTTAGACCTTCCTTTCCCCACAAAGATTCTCTCACCATTCACCCAGGGAAGGAAATATATCTTTTAGAGAGCTCCAATTGTGAAATTTCCTTACGTACTCTGTCTTATGTATTTTGGGGTGTATTTATCCCTCCCAATATGGTGGTCCACCCACCAATACCTAGGAAGAAATAAGTCACCCAAGGCTGCATCAGTTAGAAAAGCAATTTTATTCTCTTTACTCACCAAGTATAAATACAATGGTCAATTGCTTTTGGGAGACTAGCTGCCCATACAAAAGTACTGGCTGTCCAGATTCTCCATTGAAGTAGGAAGTATACTCATTTTTATATGTCCATTCAGGATACAGGTAATATGACAGTAATTACACCTTATTGGATATATGGTAATGGTTAAAATTTTTTAGAATTCTACTGTACGTGCTTGGCTGTTTTTAGCATTACTTAGAAAGCTTGGTTATCTCCCTGTGAGACCACTCAGTTCTACATTCTGACCATATCTTCTTGGGTGTATCTGTATCTGACCTTGCCCTGTTGGTAGGTCATACCATCCTGTTATTGAGGTATTTGCACCCTAGCCCCTTCCTCATTTTGCTGCATAAGGGTGTTACAACAGCTCATGAGTTCTACTGTATCTTTACAGATTAGCGTTACAGGCCTGTAAGCTTCTCTGTCATTTTTAGATCCTGAACCAAAGTCAGGTGTTGGACCAAAGCTCTTAGCTATGATGATAATATACACTTAACAATGTCATCACTCAGTAAACTAATATTTAATTTCCACCATCCCTTCCCAATAGTCACTGTCCCCGAGAGATTTAAGCTGACTTTCAATAACTGATGATTTGAAAAAAAAAAAAACACGGGCAAGAATTCACCTTTCTCAAGGGCAATTGAGAACACATAATCATTTCTAGAACCATCCCTCTTCCCCTCGCTAAACCAAGTAAACCCAGGAGCAGTGGGGTGAAGACACTTAAAAACATCAAGCAGACCTTTATCCACTGTTAAGTCCTTCAGGGTATGAGATCTCCCATCCAACCCCCAGGTAGCTTCCGATAACCTATCCTTTGTGGCCAATATGTCATTAAAATCCCCTACTATCACCACCACCCTGTTCATAAGCAATAAAGGTTCTGGTCTCTCAAACACCACAGCCCACTCTCTCAGCTCTGTTGGAGCATACACATTAATCAACCTATTATCCCTCTCCCTCTAGGACCCATCCACACACACAATCCTCCCGTTCACACACTCAGACACGATCCACTTGAAAGTCTTTATGTATTGCCAAAATCCCACCCTTGATAGTTTATTACTGTTTTGCCCAGACCACACCGACCACCCTGCACCCCATCTGCTTTCCATCTCCTGGGATTCCACATTCATGCAAAAAGAAAATGTCACAACCAACACTGTTTAAATTCAGCATTATAGCTCCACATTTCTCCTTATCTTTTATACTCCGAACATTAATGGAGCACAAAAGAAACATTAGAAAGAAGAAGAGAAATGGTTGCATCACATGTCCAGACCACCCTGCAGCTCTCATTGTTTCTTTTTGACTCTCTTTTCCTTCTCCATCCCAGTAGTGTCCTTAAACTGGACCACCAGCTCAGGCATTCCCTGGCCCCACTGTCACTGTACTGAGAGTCAAGCTCCTTGTTCCTCTTATGGCACTCTGCAACATCCATCAAGCGTTCACCAGGATCTTCTGAGGTCTCTTCCCCATCAGTGTTACCCCATGTTCCACATGGTGGAAATGTCCAACAAGTCTCAGGGTAAGTCAACAAAATCCCCTTGAAGCACTTCTCCCTAGGAAGAGATGTCCATGGACTACCTTTTCTCTGAAGCAACCTCACACTGAAGAGACTCAGTCAAGATACTAACCCTCCTGTTGTACTCTAACCGGTAGAATGGACTGGCCAACCTCCTCCGGGGTTATCAGGACAGCAGGCTCAACATCTGAATCTGGAGAAGCAGTAGCCCCGCTCGCCTTTTCGACTATCTTGGGAGTCTCTGTGGCTTTCTCAGGTCTCCCTACAGCTGTCTTTGACCTATCCTCGGCCTTTTCAGCAGCTACATGTACAATCCTTAGCCTCACATCAAAGTTCCTGGAAGGTCTCTGACTTGTGTCCTCCTTTACTCCGATTCGCATAGGAATAATGACAGGATTTAAAAACATTTCCCTGTTCATCACAAAGATTGGATGACTTGGAGATAACACAGGTTAAGGCAGTATGCCCAACACTGCCACAATTGCTGCAATGCTCTTGATCAGTCTCTAGCAAAATGTCCATCATCTCCACGTCTCCTACATTTTTTTTGGGCTGCCCTGACATGCCCCAATCTGTATACGGCTTGAGATATAGACCCGGTCATTTGCAGCAGAATCATACCACAACTTGACTTAAAATTTCATAGCTCCACTCTCTTGTTCCCCCCCCCCCCCCCCCCCCCCCCCCCCCACATATTTGTATTAACAATTTACACATTCAGGGTAACTCAGTTCCACTATAGCTGTATTGTCTATAACATACATATTACTATAAACAACTATGTAATGTTTCAAAAATTCCTTTATTATCACAATAAACCAAAATAATTTTTTTGTAATTACTACCACACTACTGATATATGCCCACACCACTCACACTACTACATTCAAACCAACACTCGCCACTCACATACCAATACCCACCTTACATACATCACAATCATTAATAAACACATAACTATATAACATAATCTGTGACTAGGAGCCAGTTGTCAAACACTGGCATTTCAGAACAACGTCCACCAGATCACTGTTGCTTTTGATGCTATAAATGATTGTTCAAGAGTCAACCGGAGATTTACATTTTGAACAATAGAAATAACAAAAACAACTTCCAGCATTAACATCATGTCGGTTAGTTATACAAATAGCTTTGCATCAGGTGAAATGAGCAGTATAATTAGTAAAAAGAAAAATATATGATCGAGATCTACCAAACATAATTATGGTTAGTTCGAGCAGAATGAATCTAGAGGAGCCCAGGTTTTCATGACGGATTTTACAGAGTGCTGTTTATAAGCAAGTATAAGTTCATATTTCTTAATACATACATGACTCCACCATTCTGAGAAATTTAGAAGAGTGTATTCTTTCCATTTGCAAATTATTAAATGTAAGGCCAAAGACAGAAGAATGTTGAATAGTTTATGTGACTATTCAGGTAAGGAGATTTCCGTGCTGGAGTATCGAAGGATGATTATAGGATATTTGTTGATCATTTGGTAACTTAAAAATGTTTAAAATCCTTGACCAGATATAGTTCCAGTTTTCCCTTACATTTGAACAATAAAAGATCATGTGTGAGAAAGATCCTTCAACAGAATGGCATGACCAACATGAAGATAATGAGAGTTGTTTGGAGATTTTAGACATTCTTATTGGAGTCAAATATGCACGGTGAAATACAAAGGAGGATGGCTGAGATATAGCTGCTGATTTGGTTGGTCATAGAACTTTTGTCCAATAAGTAGGCCAGTTTATATCTGATGAGTTTATATAAAGCAACAATACCTACCATAGCTGGAAGGATCAGTCAGTCCAACCGCAATCAGAACTCAAAACTCTAAGCATGTGTATTCCAGGAATGATCCACCCCTTCTTTTTGAGCACAAACAAATTACCCCTTGTCCAATCATAGTGTCCCTATCCTAAACCCTCCCAAAAGAGTGGATTTACCTCATCTTACCAGGTCCCAATCTGTTTTGCGATTTAGACCAGCTGGTTCGAGTATTATACAAAAAAATATATTTTTGTTCTATTTTGGTCCATTCCCACCTCTAAAATTTTTTAACTGATATAGAACCACAAATCACAATGTGTCTAGCTTCCACCTAATGGGCAACAAGAGGTGCCTCCAATTTAGTCAGTCTTCTATTACTAAGATGTTCTGCCACTCTAATTTTAATTTTCCTGATTGTATATCCAATATACCATCTACCACATGGGCAGCAAATACCATATACTACCTCATGGGAATTACAGTCAGTCTCACTTTTCAAATAATGCCTTTTATTATTTCCAAACATAGCACAATCAGTGCATATACTATATCTGCAATAAATACACCTACCACATCTAGAGTGTCCCCCAACAGTGGACTCCCCAGATGTGGTATATCTAGTGGCAGACAAAAGCTCACCCAAATTTTGTGCCCTTCTGTACGTTATTTTGGGGGTTCATTGAATACTTGTTGAACCGTTAATACATTCCAATGTCTCATAAGTGCTTTCTGCAAGATCATGGACTATTTAGAGTATGAAAGAATGCATGTCAAGCATTCATTCTGCTCAGTTGTCGACTTCTGTAGGAGCCACTCCCTATGCGTATTTTTAGCCCTCTTGAGTGGTCTCTTAATAACTAATTTTGGATATTTACGTTGAGCAAATCACTCTGCCACTACAGATGCTTGATAATTGTAATCTTCCTCATCTGACCACAGCCGTTTAACCCTCAGCAGCTGACCCATTGGGATCCCATCCCTTAAATTTCTAGGATGAAAACTCCGGTAAGGAAGAAGAGAATTTCGATCTGTTTTCTTCCTAAACAATGTCATGCTAAATTTGCCATTCTTTAAGGCAATTGTAATGTCCAAAAAATTTATACAATCAACAGCTACATTTTCTTCAAAACTAATGTTTTCATCGTATTGATTCAAATAAACAATAAAGGTTTTCAAATCTCTCTCATTCCCAACCCATATGAAAAAAATATCATCAATAAAGCGTCTCCAGATGGGGATATTAACAAACTGACTAGATTTGAAAACAAAATTTGATTCAAACAAACCCATGAAGAGACAAGCAATTATTGGTGCTACTGATGACCCCAATCGCTACCCCTTTAGTTTGCAAATAAAATCTATTACCAAATGCAAAATAATTGTTATCAGTGACCAATGTCATCATTTTCTGCATCAATTGAACTTGAGCTTCCAACAGCCCTGTCTGTTTCTAATAATGGGTAGCCCATTGGGTGGAAGCTAGACGTACAATAGATACATTGCGATTTGTGGTTCTATATCAGTTAAAAAGTTTTAGAGGTGGGAATGGACCAAAATAGAACAAAAATATATATATTTTTGTATAATACTCGAGCCAGCTGGTCTAAATCGCGAAATAGATTGGGACCTGGTACGATGAGGTAAATCCACTCTTTTGGGAGGGTTTAGGATAGGGACACTATGATTGGACAAGGGGTAATTTGTTTGTGCTCAAAAAGAAGGGGCGGATCATTCCTGGAATACGGATGCTTAGAGTTTAGAGATCTGATTGCGGTTGTACTGACTGATCCTTCCAGCTATGGTATGCCAAATATGCTTGTATTATTCGAGTTGTGGTGAGTGGATTTTTTGTTATGTTTGCTATGTATGATTAATTATGTTTAGTTGATTCTATATGCATAGACTGACAGCTCCTGAAGACGCCAACTGAGCGAAACACAAATTCTGTGTCGGGCTGGACAATGTTTAGGAGAAATAGGAGTGTTTGACTCTACTCTGTTTGGAAATTACAGAATATGGGAAGATTTCCGTGGTTAAAATTGGAACTATGAGATTGGCAGAACCGGATGTGGTTCGCCAGATGGACTGGTGATTCATTAAGAAGAAAAGTCTGTTATCACAGACTGTTTCCGATTCCGGAGGAGTTTTTTTTAGTGAACTTATAAGGGTAATGGATGGATGGATGGATGGATGTGAAGATATGTTTTAGATAATTTTGTTAGGGATTGTTGTGCATTTGTATAGTAAAAATAAGGTATTTGATAAGTTTAATATATATGTTTGGGAATAAAAATATAAAATGTATATGAAAATTATGTCCTATTGTTGTTGGTTCTACTGAGTCTCTATCTGGAAGAGTTGAAGGCACTAGCTTGTCTTTCAAATTCTTACCTCTTGAGAATGCTATTGTAGGTGTAATGTCCTTAAAGCAGGGATGGGTCTCTAGAATATGCCAATTTCTGTGAATGACCTTCTGAAATTCTCTGGCATATTGGGAGTACCGTAGGGTACAAACTAGATCTGGTGTTTTCCTCACTCTCTGATTGGACAGCAAAGTATCTCTGTCTTGCATACTTGCTTTAGCGAAACATTTCTTAATGCACTTACTCGGATATCCCCTTTGTAAGAAACGTCGTGAAAGAGTATTTGCTTGTAGCGTATAATCATCAAAATTGGTGCATATCCTTTTAAGTCTTAAAAACTGTGAGTAGGGAAGGTTATTCTTTAAACTTTGTGTGTGAAAACTGGTATAATGTAAAAAGGTATTTCTATCCGTCGGTTTTCTATAGACTTTGGTGGTGAATGTATAATCAGTTTTGCAAATCAAAATGTCCAAAAATGGTATTTGCCTGGAATCATAGTGCATCTTGAATTTCAGGTTTACATCACAGGTGTTCAACCAAGTGTAAAAGTCATTCAACTTGTCAATGATGCCCTTCCGTAGTATAAGGATATCATCTATATATCTTTTATAAAGTATGATCTCAGATTGATATTGATGTTTTTGAAGAAATCTCTTTTCAAACTCTGCCACATAAAGGTTCGCGATGTCGGGAGCCATGGCAGACCCCATGGCTGTGCCGCGTATCTGCTGATAGAAGGTCTTCTGAAATGAGAAGTAGTTTTTAGTGAGTACTAATGTCGCAAGGGTGACAATCAGATAGTTGGGTATCCGTCTAAAGGTTTGTCTGTTCTTTATGTTTCAACATTTTTATTAGTGTCATACTGAAATTACAAAGTTCACAGTCTGAAAATACACAAGAAAAAGATTTTCCTTACATTAAGGTATACTGCATAATGATGTGTCATACCGGCACCAATCTTTTAGTTTTTATCCCCAACCCGCCTCTTTTTATTATCTTCCAAGGTTCTTGCCAGGTCAAAGTCAGATTACCTTCCCATCAATGTTTGCAAATCATCCACCCATCCTCCCCTCCCCCCCTCAAGCCCCTATCCCCAATATCCCCCCTGGGTTTGTGTTCTGATAACCCAGGTGGGTCCCTACTCCCCCCCTCTTGTCAACCCATTCCGTGAAGACAGATTATCACTTAACCAATGGTCCTCATGCAAGTCTACAACATATTTAACAACAGGCTGCGTCCCCGTGGCTTAACCCCTGTACATATGGATTCCAGATCAATAAGAAGTGTTTTTTCTTTTTTAGATTCCCTTTCGCCTCCTTAGCTTCCCAGGTAGCTAGTTCATGTATTTGGTTTCGCCATTGCCAATACTCCGGTGGCTCTGAAGATATCCACCGCTGTAGCACACTCTTACGGGCCACCAAACATACCTTGCGACACCACGTCCTAGCACTTTTAGTCTTGTTTTTAAATGCAGACTGCGTGTCTAGCACAAAGTGGTCCCAAGTTCCACTCACTGGTGCCCCTATAATCTTGGACATAAATCCCTGAACCTGGTTCCAAAAAGTCCTTACCCCTGGGCAGTCCCAGAAGGCATGATATAAGGTGTGAGGTGTATGTTCGCATTTAACACATTTCGCTTCCTGTGTGGTGCTAATATGGCCCCATTGTTGTCCCGACATATACGCCCTCATAATCACCCGATACCCACATTCTCTGAGTCTCTCATCTATAGTAAGTGTTGGTAACGATTTCAAGGTGGCCTGTATGTCCCATCTATCTAGGGCCCTCCCCGACTCCCTTTCCCATTTAAGTTTGATGCAGCTAAGATTTTTTGGGGGGTTATGTTTCACCAAGGCTTTGTGCAGGGATGATACAGTCACTCCTACCAACTCC
Organism: Microcaecilia unicolor; assembly: GCF_901765095.1. NCBI lineage: Eukaryota > Metazoa > Chordata > Amphibia > Gymnophiona > Siphonopidae > Microcaecilia > Microcaecilia unicolor. Next base: position 342,833,258 of record NC_044032.1, on the reverse strand, counting down.
AAGGTTTGGAAAAAGGTCTCTATTTTATTACCTATTTTCTGTTGCAAACTAGGTTGATCCAAATGTAAGATATAGTGTTTGACCTGAGCATAGGCGAATCTACTTCCCCATGTACTCCCTAATTTCTCTTGCAACTCTTCATAGGTTTGGAGACCCCCACCCTGTCGAAGCAAGTGTTCCACCCTAATGATACCGCGCTTCTCCCATCGCATGAATGTGGGATTACTCTGCCCAGGTTCAAAATTTGGGTTGCCTCTAATGGCTAATAACTCTGACACCGTCGGCTTCCCCCCCATGCTTTTAATCAGTATCTGCCACACTGCGCGCATCGGCTGCAGCAGTGTACAATTTTTGAATTGAACTGGAATTTGATTATTCTCTATGTGCAGCAGAGTAAGGATGTCATAAGGGGCAAAATAAGCACGCTCCATCTCCAAAGGTGTGTATACACTAGTCTGACCCACCCAATCTCCCACATGTCTCAGCATGCAGGCCTGGTTATATATGGCTATGTCCGGAAGTCCTAGCCCACCCTCTCCCCAGCTGCCCAACATCAGTTTAGACTGAATTTTAGGTTTCTTATTTGCCCAGCAGAATTTACTGAAGGTCCCTGTAATCTGTGCTAGGTCTTTCCGCAGCAGGCGGAGAGGGAGTGTCTGTAGCAGATATAGCCACCTAGGGAATATCACCATTTTAATTAAGTTCACTCTGCCTCTCAAGGATATAGGAAGGCTGTCCCAGCGTTTCAGCTGATTTTTTGTCCCTGCTAGCAAAGCGTGGATGTTCAAGGCATAGAGCTTCTCTAAGTCCATAGTCATCCGGATCCCCAAATACTTAAATGATCCCTCTGCCCAGCTTAGTGGGAATTCCCTGTTCCATATCTTTCGCACCTCTCCCGAGGAGGCCAAGGCCTCTGATTTGGTCAAGTTTAGGCGAAACCCCGCATAATCCCCATACTCCTTTATGGTCTCCATGAGTACCCCCAAAGATGTTTGTGGCTTTGTGATCAGCAATAAGAGATCATCCGCAAAAGCTGCTATTTTGAATCCCAGCTGTCCCATCTGTACCCCTTGTATAGTTGGGCTATTTATTATATCGCGGATCAGAGGGTCCAGGGACAACACGAACAGCAGCGGGGACAACGGACAGCCCTGTCGCGTCCCCCTCTGTATCGGGAATTCCTCTGATTCCATCCCGTTAACCCGTACCTTCGCTTTTGGATTATAATAAAGGGCCTTAACTGCTGATATAAACCGTCCATCAAATCCATACTTCCTTAATGCTGTAAACAGGAATGCCCACCGTACCCTGTCAAATGCTTTCTCCGCATCGAAGCTGATAAGTAGGGATGGTATATTTCTACGCTTCCTCATTTCCAGGGCTGCTATAATTTTCCTGAGATTTTTAGCTATAGTTCTGCCTTCCACGAATCCTGTTTGCGCCTCATGTACTAACTTGGGCAGTATTTTCTTCATCCGATTGGCCATGACTTTTGCCAGTAATTTGACCTCTACATTTAATAATGATATTGGACGGTAGGACTCCGGTGACAGCGGGTCCCTCCCTGGCTTGGGCAACACCACAATCTGTGCCAAAGACAAATCCCCCGGAAGTCGCTCATTGTCCACGATTTTGTTGAAATATGTGGTTAAGGTTGGTGCTATGTTATCACCCAAGATTTTGTAAAATTCTATACGGAGGCCATCGGGACCTGGCGCTTTAAGTACCTTCCCCTGTGCTATAGCTAATCGTACTTCATCAATCTGGATTGGTTGATTCATCTTATCTTTGTCCTGGGAACTAAGAGATGGAAGATCTATGTTATCTAGGTAAAGAGACTCTGACAATCCCTCGTCCCCTTCCTTCGCATACAAGGTACGGTAATATTGGGCGAAGGCCTCACAAATCTTCCCTTCTTGTCTTTCCACCACCCCCTGGGCCCCCCGAATTTGTAATACTGGCTTTTTATTCCCCCGCGGGTTAGCCAATCTAGCCAAAAGACGGCCAGCTTTATTGCCAAACCTATGGAGCTGGTATTTATAATACAATTGGGATTTCGATGCTCTTTGGTGTAATAACATATTTAAGGCAGCCTGTAGCTCCAATAATCTACTGCGGTGGGTTTCTGCATGTGTCTGGCCATATACCCTTCGGGCTTTGCACACCAATGCACTCAGCCTGAGGATCTCTCGGTTTCTAGCCTTCCGTACATGATGGTGGTAGCTAATGATCTCTCCCCTAAGTACAGCCTTTGCTGCCCCCCAGAATAAAAGCGAATCGCCTTCATGTTGTTTGTTTAAGGTCGCGTAATCTTCCCAACGTTTTTTAAGGTTTTCCTTGAAAATCTCATCTCCCGATAATTCTAATGGGAACTGCCATATATTACCCTTGGGTTTTCCAGGGTCCATGTCCCAGTCCATTAGCACCCACGCATGGTCTGAGATCGTATATGGGCCTATATTCACTGCCTGCACCATCCCAAAGAAAGCTTCTGAGGTAAGTATATAATCAATTCGGGCTTGCGATGTATGTGCCCGCGCATGGTGAGTATAGTCTCGTTCTCCCGGATGTAATAGTCTCCATGTGTCCACTAAATCTAATATCTGCCCTAGCCGTTTCAGACCTTTGTTCGAGGCTGCTATATCACTCCTCTTCCCTTGTGAGCTATCTAATAAGGGGTCCCAAACTGTGTTAAAATCTCCTCCCATTACTATATGGGTCCCGGTGTAACTAAGCAGATGACCAATGATCTGGTTATAAAATTGTTTATCATAGTGGTTGGGGGCGTATACATTGCATATTAACACTTGTTGGCCAGAGACTTCCACCTCCACAAAAACGTATCTACCCCCTGTATCCACCACATAAGGCTGAACCTTCGCAGCCACCCCTTTGCGAGTAAGCACTGCCACTCCCCATTTTTTCCCCTGGGCTCCTGCTGAAACACACTCCTCCACCCACCATTTGTTCAATTTAGCGTGTTCCTCTGGTGTTAAGTGTGTTTCTTGTAATAGGGCAATATCTACTTTATGTCGTTGTAGCTGTTGTAAAATTTTTGTTCGTTTTATTGGCGAGTTGATCCCTCCCACATTCCACGTGACCAACCTAACCATAGTCCCTGGGCAATCTAGTACACAATTGCAGTTCTATAAAATTAGTTCTTCCCCCCAAGAAGACACCCCAGCCTATGCCCTCCCAGGTCCTTCCATATCTCCCATCTGGACCTTTTTCTATAAGTCTCATCTCCCCTCGATAGATTGGTTGACTCCCCTCCCTCCCTTCTCCCCCCCATTCCCGTCTATCTCCCCTTCCCAGTAACCCCATTCCAGCGCTCCCAAAATGGGAACTAGCCACGTTTAACGCCTCCCGATCTCTTCTCCCCTTTTACTTACCCCAAAGCAAAATCCAACCCTCCTCCCCCTTGATATTCTATGTTGTATAGTGTTCCTTTACATGTCCAATCATTCTTTTAGCTTATATGTGTACATCCCTTCATAACAAACAAACAAACAAACATTGCATTAACATAACACCCCCTCTACCTCGCCACATGTAGTTAGGCCAATCTTTCATGCGGTAGTATCATTGTCTGTCCATTGAGTCCCCTAGCACTCAATAACCATGGGATTTTTCGGGGCCTTGCATCTTAGGGTTCTCCAAGCAGCCATCTGCAGCGTGAGCCGGGGACACCTGTGTTCAGTCTCCCCTTCCACTTAGTCTGGCAGTCCATTGTCTAGGTATGACTCAATATCTGGGACTTACATAGATAACAACTCTTGATATTCTGCTATGCGTATACATCCCCATGTTGTCCATTGCTATTCAGAATTCTCAACTGCCTGGCCCCTCAGTCATCCCACCCACAAGCAAGTTAGGCCGCAAACCCAATCTGCCATAAATTTACATGTGGTATTATTTAATTGTAAAACAACATATTTGTTAACTTAACTTTCATAGCTTGAAGCATCGTCAGTCCCGTTCCTCCTAGACCTCTACTGGTCCTGCGATATTATAACGTGATTCAGTCTTTCCTTCTGCCGGGATCTTGATATCCCTGTCTGTTACTCAAGTTAGTGATTGTGGAATATGGGTCTCTCTGCCTGCTCGGGTCTGTGTTGCATTGCTTGGCCCCGCCGCGTCTTCTCTCTCCAGCTGCCGCAGGAATCCCTTCGCCTCCTCGGCTGATTCAAACACTTGTGTTGTTCCATCATGTGTGATTTTCAGTATAGCTGGATAGATTAGTGCAAAGCGTACTTTCATGTTATATAATTGTGAGCATATCGGAGTGAAAGTCCGTCTCTTCTCCGCGACCCCCGCGGAGTAATCTTGGAAGCAGAGAATCCTCTTCTGCTCGTATAACAAAGTATTCTCTTTCCTAGATGCCTGTAGGATCTTCTGTTTGTGAGCAAAGTTCAGAACCCGCATGATTATCACTCTTGGTTTAGTAGCTGTATCTGGGCGGGTGCCAAGGCGGTGGGCTCTCTCGATCCGCAGCGGCCCCATCTCCGCCGGAAAGTTCACTCTCGCTGTCAGCCAGCGTTCTAGAATGGTGACCAGGTCTTTACCTCCCAGAGCTTCAGGGAACCCGACTAGCCTGAGATTATTCCGTCTGGATCGATTTTCAAGGTCCTCTATCTTCTGCTCTAATGCTGCCAGACGTTTAGAGTGCTGTTTTTGTCCCTCCTCCACCTCCAGCATTCGGCTCTCTACCTCGCCCGTTCGCGTCTGAAATGCCATGCATTCATGGGCCAGGTCTTCCATTCGAGCGTGTAATTTTTCTAGTTTGTTGTCGATCGGAGTAAGTCGTCTTTCCAACAAGTCCTCCAGGACCGTAGTCATTTCTGCCGTGATTTCACTGACCCACGTGGAGGAGATCGTAGTGCCTGCGGTTCCTGGTGAAGCCGCCATTTTGTAGTCCGCCGGCTTTTGCCTTAATCGTTCTTTTGCGGCCGATTTCATTGCCGTATGTGCCCGCCGTTCCCGCAAGCAACTGGCAGTGCTCTAGCTAAACTTCCGATGCTGTACAAAGTTGCGATTTTAAGGGTCTAATAAGTTGAATCTCGAAGGGAGAAGAATCGGGGCTGGAGAGCGGCTCACATGCGACCGTTCACCAGCATAGCGTCACGTGACCAAGGTTTGTCTGTTCTTTAATACTTCTTCAATGATGGAAAGTGACTCAAGTTGTGGAATGTTCATATACAATGATTCTATATCAAGTGTAACGAGGATGATTTGACTCAGGTCTCCTGGCACTTCTTCCAGACAGTTGATAACATCGGCAGAGTCTCTTACATACGATGGTATTTGAGGAATAAATGGACGCAGAAAAAAATCAACAAATTGAGATAGGAGTTCAAGCACTGAATTGTTGCCAGACACAATCAGACGGCCTGGTGGATTAGTTAATGATTTATGAATCTTCGGCAGGACATAAAAGGTAGGAATGACTGGCTGTTCGACGAGGAGAAAATCTTTCTCTTTCATTGTTAACAAACCGGCATCATGTGAGAGGAGAACTAATTCCTTAATATCATCTTGTAGTTTAGATGTAGGATCTTCCTCCAGATGGATATAATATTCTTTGTCCAATATTTGTCTGAGTACTTCATTAACGTAATCATCTCTGTTTTGAATGACGACTCCTCCCCCCTTATCAGCTGGTTTTATCACGATGTCCTTATTATTTGCTAGGGCGAGCATCCCTTGATGTTCACTTTTAGTCAAATTATGGAAACTCTTCTTAGGTCTCTTGGTTTCAATAGTTTCTATGTCCTTGAGGATACATCTGTAAAAGGTAGTTATTACCGGATCTGGTGGACCTGGGGGTGTCCATTTGGAACGTCTCTTGATAGCAGAGTTATCTGGAGCTGCTGTCTTATCTGAAAAAAAGTGTTGAATCTGCAATTTCCTATTGAACCGGAACAGGTCTATTCTTGTCTGGAGAGGGTCTTATTTTGGAGTTGGTATGAAAGTGGGGTCTTTCTGTAGTATGAATATCTGGGTGTCGGACAGAGCCATATTAGAAATGTTGAAAATCGGAATTTCCTCTGGCATTGTAATGTCTGGAGTTACCAGGGTTTCGTTCTGTGGTTGTATCCTGTTTGATAATTGCTCCTTCCTCTTCCCCTGGCTCTCCAATTTCCTCTCTGCCAGGTGACTGAATAGTGTGGATGGTTTGGATCTTCTCGGTAATATGGTTCTGTCCAACGTTGAGAGTGGTTGTCTCGTGAAACATGGTCTCCTTCTGTCGATGGTTTCTGGCAAAATCCTGTCTAAAAAAGACCTAGTCTGTGGACTCTTAGGTGAAAATACGGGACTAGTCACTGGTGATGATCACTAGAGTCGCTTCTAAACCTTTTACGACTTCTATTGTCCAAAGGACCTTCTGGATTTTGTACATCCTGATTAATTTGCCTGATCACTTGTTTACTTGAATTGTTTTCAGGTCTTTTATTTCTCGAAAGGGATCTTATTGATTTCCTAGTAGGAAACGTTTTGGGTTTGGCCCACGGATAAATAGGGCCTTTCTTATAATCATTGTTCTCCGAGGACAAGCAGGCTGCTTGTTCTCACTGATGGGTGACGTCCACGGCAGCCCCTCCAATCGGAATCTTCACTAGCAAAGTCCTTTGCTAGCCCTCGCGCGCACCGCGCATGCGCGGCCGTCTTCCCGCCCGAAACCGGCTTGAGCCGGCCAGTCTTCTTTCGTCCGCACTCGGTACGGTCGTGTTTTCGCCGTGTCGAGCCCCGGAAAGTCGACCTCGCGCGTCCGTTTTTCGACGTGTTTTTTCTTCGGAAAATCCTCAAACTGTTTGGGAAGTGCTCCGGAAGCCCTCTCGGGTTTCGTTTGCCCCTTCCCGTATTTTTCAGATTTTGCCCCGGTAAGTTTTCTTTCGTCGTCGGGGTAGGCCTCTTTTCGGCCTCGGTCGAGATTTTTCTCCCTTAAAGTTTTGGTGCTCACTTTCGTCATTTCGGATTTTGATTTCGCCGGCGTGATTTTTCCGCCCATGACATCAAAGCCTTCCAGCGGCTTCAAGAAGTGCACCCAGTGCGCCCGGGTAATCTCGCTCACTGATAGGCACTCGTCGTGTCTTCAGTGTCTGGGGGCCGAGCACCGTCCTCAGAACTGTAGTCTGTGTTCCCTGTTACAAAGGCGGACTCAGGTAGCGAGATTGGCCCAGTGGAACGTTTTGTTCTCGGGCTCTTCGTCGGCATCGGCACCAGGGTCATCGAGTGCATCGACGTCGTCAGCGTCCAGACCTTCATCCTCGGCCGCCAGTGCATCGAGTGCATCGAGGCATCGGCCCTCTGCATCGGCGCCGAGACATCGGATAGCTGCATCGACGTCGGTGGTACCGGGACCTCGTCTGCTGATGTCGTCGGACGGTGGTGCATCGTCAGGAGTGCAGGTGAGGGCTGTCCATTCCCCTGCTGGTGGCGGTGAGCCTTCGGGTGGGTCTCCCCCTACCCTGAGGGCTCCTGCGGTACAGCCCCCCCGAGATCGACCTCCTTCGACCTCGGTCCCGAGGAAGCGACGGCTGGATTCTACGTCCTCCTCGTCGGTGCCGGGGAGCTCCGGTGACATGCTTCGGAAGAAGTCGAAGAAGCATCGACACCGGTCTCCTCCCCGCGTCGGCACCGAGAGCTCTGGGTCGCCGAGGGAGTCGGCACCCAGCAGGCATCGGCACCGAGAGGACCGCTCACCCTCTGTTCAGGAGGTGTCGATGCGCTCCACTCTGGACAGCCCAGAACAGCCTCCACGCCCGGAACAGGTTCTGACGTCGACGCCTGCATCGGCCTCCATGCCTTTCTCTGCAGCCGCTCTGAACGAGAGCCTCCGGGCCGTTCTCCCAGAGATTCTGGGAGAGCTGTTGCGCCCTACCCCTCCGGTACCGGCGGTGCTTGCGCCTCCGGTACCGTCGAGCGTGGCGCCGGCTGGCCCATCGCCCGGGGTGAGGTCCCCGACGGCCACCTCCCAGGAGGGCTTCCCGACTACGTCGGCGGAGGGAGCTTCGCCGATGTGGGCGAGGGAGTCTACCTCTCGACGCCCCCATCGTGGACGTGGCTCCACTGAGTCGAGCCGGGCGAGGTTGCAGACACAGGTTCGTGAACTTGTGTCTGACACCGAAGGTGAGGCCTCGTGGGAGGAAGAGGAAGACCCCAGATATTTCTCTGACGAGGAGTCTGAGGGTCTTCCTTCTGATCCCACTCCCTCCCCTGAAAGACAGCTTTCTCCTCCTGAGAGTCTGTCTTTCGCTTCCTTTGTCCGGGAGATGTCTACGGCCATCCCCTTCCCGGTGGTTGTGGAGGAAGAGCCCAGGGCTGAAATGTTTGAGCTCCTGGACTATCCTTCTCCACCTAAGGAAGCGTCCACTGTTCCCTTGCACCATGTCCTGAAAAAGACATTGCTTGCGAACTGGACCAAGCCACGGCAGATGTTGAGATTGCTGGGCCACATGGCCTCCACAGTTCATGTGACTCCCATGGCCCGCCTTCACATGAGATCTGCTCAATGGACCCTAGCTTCTCAGTGGTTTCAGGCTGCTGGGGATCTAGAAGATGTGATCCACCTGTCCACGAGTTTTCTCGAATCCCTGTATTGGTGGACGATTTGGTCCAATTTGACTCTGGGACGTCCTTTCCAAATTCCTCAGCCACAAAAAGTGCTGACCACGGATGCGTCTCTCCTGGGATGGGGAGCTCATGTCGATGGGCTTCACACCCAAGGAAGCTGGTCCCTCCAGGAACGCGGTCTACAGATCAATCTCCTGGAGTTGCGAGCGATCTGGAACGCTCTGAAGGCTTTCAGAGATCGGCTGTCCCACCAAATTATCCAAATTCAGACAGACAACCAGGTTGCCATGTACTATGTCAACAAGCAGGGGGGCACCGGATCTCGCCCCCTGTGTCAGGAAGCCGTCAGCATGTGGCTCTGGGCTCGCCGTCACGGCATGGTGCTCCAAGCCACATATCTGGCAGGCGTAAACAACAGTCTGGCCGACAGACTGAGCAGGATTATGCAACCTCACGAGTGGTCGCTCAACTCCCGAGTGGTGCGCCAGATCTTCCAAGCGTGGGGCACCCCCTTGGTGGATCTCTTCGCATCTCGAGCAAACCACAAAGTCCCTCAGTTCTGTTCCAGGCTTCAGGCCCCCGGCAGACTGGCATCGGATGCCTTCCTCCTGGATTGGGGGGAGGGCCTGCTGTATGCTTATCCTCCCATTCCTCTGGTGGGGAAGACTTTGTTGAAACTCAAGCAAGACCGAGGCACCATGATTCTGATTGCTCCTTTTTGGCCGCGTCAGATCTGGTTCCCTCTTCTTCTGGAGTTATCCTCCGAAGAACCGTGGAGATTGGAGTGTTTTCCGACCCTCATCTCGCAGGACGAAGGGGCTCTTCTGCATCCCAGCCTCCGGTCCCTGGCTCTCACGGCCTGGATGTTGAGAGCGTAGACTTTGCCTCTTTGGGTCTGTCAGAGGGTGTCTCCCGCATCTTGCTTGCTTCCAGGAAAGATTCCACTAAGAGGAGTTACTTCTTTCTATGGAGGAGGTTTGCCGTCTGGTGTGACAGCAAGGCCCTAGATCCTCGCTCTTGTCCTACACAGACCCTGCTTGAATACCTTCTGCACTTGTCTGAGTCTGGTCTCAAGACCAACTCTGTAAGGGTTCACCTTAGTGCAATCAGTGCATACCATTACCGTGTGGAAGGTAAGCCGATCTCCGGGCAGCCTTTAGTTGTTCGCTTCATGAGAGGTTTGCTTTTGTCAAAGCCCCCTGTCAAGCCTCCTACAGTGTCATGGGATCTCAATGTCGTTCTCACCCAGCTGATGAAACCTCCTTTTGAGCCACTGAACTCCTGCCATCTGAAGTACTTGACCTGGAAGGTCATTTTCTTGGTGGCAGTTACTTCAGCTCGTAGAGTCAGTGAGCTTCAGGCCCTGGTAGCCCAGGCCCCTTACACCAAATTTCATCATAACAGAGTAGTCCTCCGCACTCACCCTAAGTTCTTGCCAAAGGTCGTGTCGGAGTTCCATCTGAACCAGTCAATTGTCTTGCCAACATTCTTTCCCCGTCCTCATTCCTGCCCTGCTGAACGTCAGCTGCACACATTGGACTGCAAGAGAGCATTGGCCTTCTACCTGGAGCGGACACAGCCCAACAGACAGTCCGCCCAATTGTTTGTTTCTTTTGATCCCAATAGGAGGGGAGTGGCTGTAGGGAAACGCACCATATCCAATTGGCTAGCAGATTGCATTTCCTTCACTTACGCCCAGGCGGGGCTGGCTCTTGAGGGTCATGTCACGGCTCATAATGTTAGAGCCATGGCTGCGTCGGTAGCCCACTTGAAGTCAGCCTCTATTGAAGAAATTTGCAAAGCTGCGACATGGTCATCTGTCCACACATTCACATCTCATTACTGCCTGCAGCAGGATACCCGACGCGACAGTCGGTTCGGGCAGTCAGTTCTTCAGAACCTGTTTGGGCTTTAGGATCCAACTCCACCCCCCGAGGGCCCTGTTTGTTCTGTTCCAGGCTACACTCTCAGTTAGTTGGTAAATTTTTTAGGTCAATCTCAGTTATGTCCTCGCCGTTGCGAGGCCCAATTGACCATGGTTGTTGTTTTGAGTGAGCCTGGGGGCTAGGGATACCCCATCAGTGAGAACAAGCAGCCTGCTTGTCCTCGGAGAAAGCGAATGCTACATACCTGTAGAAGGTATTCTCCGAGGACAGCAGGCTGATTGTTCTCACAAACCCGCCCGCCTCCCCTTTGGAGTTGAGTCTTCCCTTGTTTCTCTTTTGCTACATACGAGACTGGCCGGCTCGAGCCGGTTTCGGGCGGGAAGACGGCCGCGCATGCGCGGTGCGCGAGGGCTAGCAAAGGACTTTGCTAGTGAAGATTCCGATTGGAGGGGCTGCCGTGGACGTCACCCATCAGTGAGAACAATCAGCCTGCTGTCCTCGGAGAATACCTTCTACAGGTATGTAGCATTCGCTTTGTCTCTGTTAAGTTTATTTATCTTAACTTTTTTAATGTCAACTTTGAAATTATTAAGACGTTTGTTCACATTAGTAATAACCTTATCAAAGTTTGTGTCTTTTTGCTTAAGTAGTTCAAGCTTTTCTTCAACCAATGGTTTTATGCTCTCATTCTTTTTTTTTGGAAGTTTCTACTATGAGGATCATAAGATCCAATGCGCATTTATTAAGGATCGAGCACCACTGGTGGAGGAAAAGAGCATCATCCTGAAAGAAACGAGGCTCTTTCATGATTCGAAGCCCCCTAGGGATACATTGTTTCCTTAAATATTGCAAAATGGTAACATAATGTAATTCATTTTGTATAAAATTCTTAAGATGTATCATCTCTGACCATATGTCTTGTAGACTGTCTGGAATTGTGGATTTTTCCCAAGTCCATTTAGTAGCGGTTTATGGACTTGTTCTTTAACCGCCTAACCCCTTTTTAAACCCTGCCAAGCTAACTGCCTTTACCACGTTCTCCAGCAACGAATTCCAGAGTTTGATTACGCGTTGGGTGAAGAAAACTTTTCTCTGATTTGTTTTAAATTTACTACACTGTAGTTTCATCGCATGCCCCCTAGTCCTAGTATTTTTGGAAAGCGTGAACAGACGCTTCACATCCACCTGTTCCACTCCACTCATTATTTTGTATACCTCTATCATGTCTCCCCTCAGCCGTCTCTTCTCCAAGCTGAAAAGCCCTAGCCTCCTTAGTCTTTCTTCATAGGGAAGTCGCCTCATCCCCGCTATCATTTTAGTCGCCCTTCGCTGCACCTTGCATGACAGCTGATTTATTCCAATTGATTTTATATCCAGATAAGTGTGAAAATGATTCGATTACCTCCAATAACACTGGAAGCGACTGCATGTTTGTATAAACCAAGATATCATCTGCGTAAATGGAGAGTTTGTATGATTCAGAACCAACAGAGATTCCAATGATATTAGAGTGTGCTCTAATCACACTCTAATATCATTGGAATCTCTGTTGGTTCTGAATCACACTCTAATATCATTGGAAGAGGTTCTAAAGCTAAGTTAAATAATAGAGGAGAGAGAGGGCATCCTTGTTTAGTACCTCTAAGATTGAAAAATTGTGATGTGGTTCCATTAACAATAATAGCTGCTAAAGAATTGTTGTAAAGGAGTTTAATCATATGAATAAATTTGGGACTAAATTCAAACCATTGTAATACATGAAAAACTTAGTCCCATTCAATATGCTCAAAGGCTTTTCCAGCGTCTAACGAGACTGCACGAAATTGTCAGAATTTTCAGTATGAGCTAAGATGTTCCAAAAAAGTCTTCATCAGAGGCTAATCTTTTGGGAGTAAAGCCATTTTGATCCCTATGTATTAGAGATGTGAGAATATTTTGAAGCCTGTGAGCAAGTATTTTTGCATAGATTTTATTATCAATATTGATTAAAGAAATAGGTCTATAATTACCTACTTCGGTATGGTCTGTGTCCAGTTTAGGTATAACTATAATGATTGATTGAAAGAAAGTTCCATTCTGCCTGAAATCAGATAATAGAGATTGATATGGGAGATGTAAATTAGGTGGTAACAGGTCTGTGAAAGCTTGATTAAATTCCGCTGGATAGTCATCATTACCTGGAGATTTTCCTTTAGGTAAGGATTTAATGGCTTCTGTAATTTCTGGGATGGAAATAGATTGTTCCAATTTTGAGTTTTGAGAATTTGTTAATGTGGGATGTGTAATATTTTTAACAAAAATCTTGGAAAGCTCGTGAGGAGAATTGAGTTTCAGGTGAGTATGAATTTTTTTTTTTTTTATAATATATTTTTTGGCAATCAGTCAACATCTACAGTGTTAAACAGTAACCAGTATCATAACATTCAAGTATAAATGCAGTCAACTCATGCCCTTGGCTTTTCTCTTTCCCCCCCCTCCCTTCCCCCCATACCCTACCCAAACTTAATAGTTCAAGATTCTACTACGTGCAATAGGAGTCAAGGAATTCCAAAAAGGCAGCCATATCTGACAGAAGGTGTCTCCCTTCTTCGAGGCTAAGTCAGTGATTCCCTTTTTTTCCAGAGAGCAACATTCCATCAACGCTCCTCGCCACTGGGCCACACTGGGTCCCAATGGTTTCAACCACACCTGCAAAATTGTTTTTTTCCCCATCAGGATCGCACGTTTCAGAAAAGCTCTCATGCCCACTGGTGGTTGTCCATTTATCTTGAAGACCTCAAACAGTTGGCTCGCCGTGGGTGTCCAGCGTGCGGACCACATGAAGGAGACCTGGCTGCCCAATTCCTTCCAAAAGGACTGTACTCTGCCGCAGGACCAAAACATATGGCCCAAAGTGGCTCCACTGTGTCCACATTTGGGGCAGTCATCTGTCTTCCTCAGGGTCGCTCGAAATGCTCTATGTGGTGATATGTGTAGTCGCATTGCGAATTTATATTGCATTTCCCACCAGGCGGCATTGGAAGTCATGTGGTATACTGATTTTATACTAGCCGCAAGCTGGGTAGAGTCTAAGTTCCAGCACAGCTCTCTCGTCCACAATGCCACTACTACATTATAGTCATTCTGTGGGGTTAAGTCTCTCAGGTGTCGGTAGAAGTATCGCAGTGGGACTCTCAGCTGTGCCTCCAGTACCAGTAGGTCGTTTAGAGTGTCCCGTTTCTTGAGTTAAGTGTCGTCTAGGCAACGATCTTACATAATGACTGAGTTGCAGGTAGGTGAAGAGGTCTCTCTGTTCTAGTCCAAATTCTGTACATAAAGATTGAAAGGATTTGATGGTCCCCTGCTCGGACACAACCTGGAACAAGTAATGTATCCCACGGGAGGTCCATCTCTGAAAAAGTCTAGACGAACCCCCCCTCTGGGAATGCTAAGTTCCCCCCAATAGGGAGTAATGGGGAGGTTCCCTTGTCCCATCCCATTCTTCTGCTCAGCCACCGCCAGGTCCTCCGCAGGGGGCCCAAAATATATGAGTAGGGCCCCAGGGGAGGCACCTTTCCCGCTGGGGCATGGAACCAATATGCAAAATGGAGTGGGGCCATTAAGCAGGTCTCTACATTGGTGCATGAGAAATAATCTTTTGCCCTGAACCAATCAGATAGGTGACGTAGTCCGCTAGCTACTGAGAAAAGAGACAGATCAAGAAGACCCAGGCCTCCCTTGGTACAGGGTCGCATTATTTTTGTTAGCGCGATGCGTGTTCTTTTGCCCTGCCACAGAAATCGGTTAAGGGATCTATATAACTGGCGTTCCTCTCGTCTACCCAAGAGGAGGGGCAACATTTGCAATACATAAGTCCATTTGGGAAAAATAATCATATTGAAAAGGGTAATGCGCCCCATCAGTGATATGGGTAGGCCATGCCATCTTTCTAAGAGTTCTTGTGTTTTCCCCAATATGGGCCCCACATTCTCTGAATAAAGGTGCGCTAAATCGGCAGGTACGTTGACTCCTAGGTATCGTATGGTCCCTGTAGCCCACTGGAAAGGAAACTGGCCCTCCCACTCTAGCTGAATATGTTGTTGAATAGGTAGGGCCATTTATTTTTGTAAATTTAACTCTAGTCCAGAGAAAAAACTAAATTCGTCGATGATTTCTAAAAGGTGGGACACAGATTGGTTAGGCTTAGTGAGAGTTAGGAACATATCATCTGCAAAAGCCAATATCTTTGATTGATTCCCTCTCATTTCCACTCCCTGTATATCTGGGTCCGACAGCACTGTGCGCAAGAGTGGTTCCAAATATAGTAAAAACAAAAGAGGGGAGAGGGGACACCCCTGGCGCGTTCCTCTCTCCACCTGAAAGGTCGAGGAGCGAATACCATTGACTAGTACCCGGGTGGACATATCTGTGTATAATGTTCTTATGGCTGCCATGTACCAGCCCCCGAGCCCAATGTAGTCCAAGACCTGGAACAGGTAGTCCCAATTAACTTTGTCAAAGGCCTTGGCCGCGTCTAGGCTGACCAAAAGTGTTGGGTCACCTGTAATTTGTCCCTGTGCCACTGCCAACAACACCTTCCATACATGTTTAGTAGAATGTCTCCCCCTAACAAACCCCACTTGATGATCACCTATCAGGCCAGGAATGTGCATCATTAGCCTATCCGCCAACACCCGGGCTAGTACTTTTATGTCCATATTGATCAGGGATATCGGCCGGTAAGACTCGACCTGTTCTTTTGGTTTCCCTGGTTTAGGAATAAGGGTGATTAGGGCCTCATTTTCCCCCTTAGTAAAGAAACCCCTTTCTACCACTGCATCAAAGTATGCTATCAGAGGAGCGCAAATTTGTGGGGTCAAAATTTTATAGTATTCACTGGGGAACCTGTCAATACCCGGTGCTGAACCCAGGGGCAATGCTCGTAGTACTTTTTGCACCTCCTGTGCCTTAATAGGCGCAGATAAGGCTGCTCGTGCCTCTGTAGTGAGACTGGGCATACCAGCATCCTCTAAATAGTCCCCGCGTCTCTGGGCCCTGTTCCCTAGTGCAAGATGAGTATGTATCCTTGAAATGGGAGTGGAATCTGCCTACTATGTCGGGTAATGTTGTAATTCTAGTGCCCGCTTCACTTATCACTGATTCTATAAAATGACGAGGTTGAGTGGTCTGGGCAACTCTTGCCAGGAGTTTACCTGTTTTATTACCAAAACACTGGTAGTTCATGCGCCTGGTCGTCAGGTGTTTTTTGGTATGCTCATGTATTAAAGAATTAAGGGCAACCAGGGCTGCTGCCATTTGGTCTCCATTAACTGCGGTGGGGTTAGTGAGATATTTCCTCTTTGCTGATTTGTACGCGGCCTCTAATTGTAAAATACAAGCCGTTATGCGTTTCGCACGAGCACACATATATGCTATCACCTCTCCCCTTAGTACTACCTTGGAAGCTTCCCAAAATAATATTGGGGATTCGCAAGATTCCAAGTTAGTATCTACATACATCTGCCATTTCTTTACTAGGTGTTCCCTCAAGAGCTTATCCTGATATAAGTAGGAAGGAAATCTCCAACCTTCTCCTCGTGGGGACTGTCCCGTGCTCATATCAAGGTCTATCCAAATCATAGTATGGTCTGAGACCTCCATCGGGCCAATAGCTGCTGTCTTGACATTAAAGAACCACGTGGGGCTAATCAGAATGTAGTCGATTCTCGACCAGGATCTATGGACCTTAGATTGATGTGTGTAATTTTTAACAGAAGGGTGGAAGGTCCGCCACGGGTCTAGCAGACCAAATTGGTTACATAACATTGATATCCCCTTGCCCCTCTTCATTCCCGGTGTAGTAGATGGGGATGATCTGTCCAGAGTAGTGTCCAATACTTGATTAAAATCACCCGCCCATATCCATGGTGCGTCAGAGTGCTGCAGTCCCAGCGCCACAAGGGATTGAAAAAATTCTGGGTTGGGAGAGTTTGGGCCATAAATTGTGCACAAATAAAATTTCGAACCCTGATAATTGATGAGTAATAGTACTATGCGGCCCTCTGTGTCTTTATAAATCAGGTTTGATTGGCATGGAAACCCTTTCTTTATTAAAATGGCAACCCCACTTTTCCTATTTCCCGATGAGGAGTAATGGCATGTACCCATTGTTGCTTTAGTTTTTCATGCTCTGAGTCGGATAGTTTTGTCTCTTGTATACACGCTATCCCCGCCCTGTGTCGTTTCAGTTGGGTACGAATTTTATATAGTTTCACAGGGGACGTTATTCCCGATACGTTTTAAGATATTATTTTTAAAGGTGATCTATTGCTCATCCGTGGCCTGGGTCTTCTGAGTACTACATCAAATTTACTAGAATAAGTAAACCCCGGGTGCCCAGCCCTTCCCCCAGAGAAGTTGGTGTTTTTGTCCAATCAGGAGACCCTCCCCCGTCAGACAATTTTCCTTCCCCACTATTGCACTGCTCTTGCACCCCCTCCCTTCTACCTCTATTCCTCCCAACCCCCCTGTTCCCCCGTACCCCCCTAACTCTTTCTAGAGGCCCCTTCCCCCCCTAATCCCCAGCTCCCTATGTCAAACATTACGGAGACACTTTGATGTTAAGACTGCCTAGGCCCCATAAGAACAACATAACAGCTTAATACAATCAGGCATGCCTGTCCTCAAAGAATTCAGCATACTTTTATACCTGCACTGTCCTTAATTCAGGGGTGTCAGTCAATCGTCATTATTTTGATTCATATTCTGCTCCAGGTCATTCACATAGTCTTTAGCGGCAGCTTCTTCCGTGAATGAGCTCCACTTTCCATTACGGTGAACCTTGAGCACAGCTGGGTAAACTAGCATGAATTTGATCTTCATGTTGTGCAACCGGGTGCACAGCGGGGTAAATTGCTTCCGTTTCTCCTGCAAGGAGGACGAGTAATCTTGATAAATTCTGATGGAGCTGCCTTTAAATTTAACAGAGTCACGTTTCAGCCGAAACCCATTCAAGATTTCTGCTTTATGCAGGTAATTGTGGATTTTTACTATCACCACACGTGGCGATCGTCGGCCATCTTGCATACGTCCCAGCCGGTGTGCTCGCTCTAGGCACAATGGCCCTGCGTGGTCCGACAGCGCAAATTCTTGTTTCAACCAGGACTCAAGTTCCATAGCCAGCGTGCGGTCCCCCACCGATTCTGGAACCCCTATCAGTCTCAGGTTAGCTCGACGTGACCGGTTTTCGAGGTCGTCGAGTTTGTTAGTTAGCAAGGTGACTGATGATTGTAATTGAGTCAGGAGCCGGGGAAGTTAGTGCTGTCGCGTCTTCTAAATCTGAAACGCGTTGCTCCAATTCGCTTGCTCGCCTCGACAAGTCTGTCTGGGCTGCTTCAAAATTGGCGAATTGGGACGAGAGCTTCTCTAGTTTGGGCTCCATCGCTGCCTCAACTGCTGTAGTAATTTGAGCCAACTGATCAACAGTAAATTCCGCTCCTCCATTCTGCGGCCATTTTTGTTCTGGCAGAGCCTCCTCTACTTGTGCCTTTTCTTTTTCTCTTTTACTGGATCTACTGACCATCGTTTTCGACTGGGTTTCCATAAATTTGTCCATCGCTGCTCTGTGAAGCTCTATCGTTCAGGGCAGGTAAAATAGCTCGATTTTAGACAAGTAGGGGCCCAGGCGTCTCAGAGCAAGCTAGCCACACGTCTTGCTCGCTCTAGCACATCACGTGACCTCGTGAGTATGAAGTTTTATAATAAATGTGAAATTGATTTGCAATTTCTGAATTGGATACATGAGATACATTATTATTATCAATTATTTGTGAGATTCTAGATCCATTAACTTTAGATTTGAGATATTGTGCCAAAAGATGGCTAGCTCTGTTACCTTCAGCACAGAGAGATGAATTCTGTAAATGAATGATTTGTAGAGCTTCTTTAGTAATTAAGGAGTTATATTCATATTTTAATGACTGAAGTTGTATAACGGTGGATGGATTATTATTTTTTAGAAAAAATTCTTGTAGTTGTTTAATTCTAGATTCTAGTCTTAATATAAATTTTTTTCCCTCTCTTTGTTTTTATGGGAGGAGTAATTAATAATATGACCTCTTAATTTAGCTTTAAGAGCATATCACCAAATAAATGCTTTTCCCCAAAATAGAGCCCCAAAATCTTAATTTCCTCTCGAACTGTCCTTAAACCCCAATCCACCTCACCACCCCTCCAATTAAGATACAGACACTCATTCTTACTGAAGTTAATCTTTGAGGAGGAAGTTGCAGCAAACCTGACACAATGCCAGCCCATCCACTTCATAGAATCATTATCCCTACAAAAGATAGTCACATCATCCATATAGAGAACCAGGCATGTTTCCAAGCCCCCACTACCCGGTAGAGGCATGCCCCTAATACAGGCCTCATTCCTAATTACACTAGCAAAGGGTTGAATTGCCAGCACACAGAGAAGAGGAGAGATGGTACGCTAAAATCTGTGGTCAGAAATCCATTCAACAACACCTTACTAAAACTATCATTCAACAGGGCCCTCACCCACCCAAGAAATCTGTATCCCAACCCAATCTTTTCCATAACAGACCACAAAAATGTTCTGTTCATCCTATCGTATGCTTTCTCCTAATCCAAGGAAGCCACACACACTGACTGGTTCTTCTCACAACTGTTTTTAATTACTAGTCTTTTTACCACCTCCCCAAATTAGTACTCACCAGCCATCCACAATTTGGGAGGATAAAAGAAACCAAGGCCACATGCATATGAGAAAGTATAGTTTTATTTATTTACTAAGTACAAATACAATTAATAGTTTCTCATGAGAGATCAGTACAGTTACCTAAAGAGATATTCACTGTCTTCATCTCTGAAATACTGTTCTGAAACTGCTGCTTATATCGTTTGTTTCAGACAATGATTTACATGGCTTTTTCTCTGCAAATCATCCTTCTCACAGATTATTATCTGGTTCCCAACATCTGCTTTCCTAAACCTGTTTAGACCGTTTTGTTTACACTAGTTTCTTTCCCAAGTCCTGCCTTGCCCGTAAGGGTATCATAATAGACCATAAATTTCAGAGATCATAAATTCCAGAGTCCTGCAGGCTTGTCAATCTCTAATAGATTCCAGAGTCATACAGACATCAATCTCTGGCCTTTTAACCCATTCCATAGTGCATGACTGTGCTCATAATTCTACACAATATAAAATTGCATCCGTTGCCAAAGCTTGATTGTCCACAATTCTGTGTCCTGGGATGCGCAGGTCTGAGCTGGACCAACCACCTTCCCTGTCACCTCTTGCATACGGAAAAATAGTGCCTTAGTTAAGGATCTTATAATCGGCATTCAAAAGAGTAATTGGATGACAATTTTTAACCTGGCACCTGTCACCTTTCTTTTTAATCAAAACAGCTTCTTTTTCAATGAGGCTGGCAATGCTCCTTTGTCCAAACTCTGTCTCAACATGGCCAAAAAATTCACCTTAAGAAGAGGCCAAAACTCTCTGTAGAACTCAATGAGTAAACCATCCTCCCCTGGGATCTTCTTCACTTTCATGGACAAATGCTCTTTCAACCTCTTCCCCCTCCAATTTTCTCCCCAGGCCCATGCTTTCCTCCTTCGACACCTCCCCTTGCAAGTGAGTCAAATATTCCAAGGCAATGTCCTGATCATGTGTCTGGGAAGTATAGAGCTCTGTGTAATACTGCAACACTATTTCCTTGATCCTCTCTGTATCCCTCTGTTCAATGTCATTCTCATCCACCATACTAGTCAAGATAGACGTCTGCTCTGTCACCTTGTGGAAAAAGATCCTTAAATAGCGTTCATGTTCCTCAGCAAACTGTGCTCAGGCCAGAAGAATGACAGACTGCATCCTCTTCCAGTACCATTCACTTAACTTATGTTTGAACACAGTTATATCCAGTTGTGCCTCAAAGCCAGCCCCTACCAAAACATATAAATTCTTGTACTACTATGGATTTACAGCCTGTCTCACTGACACAGACTACTCAATAATTACCGTGGATTCTTTTGGATTCGTATTAGATAAATGAAACCTTTATTAGAGGTGCTGAATTCTACAATGATTAAGGTATATACAATGATTAGCTATATAAACACGATTATCTATATATAAACAATCATTACATCACTGGTCTCTACATCTAAGCAATGCTAAGAGTTCTTAGACCAGGAAAAGAAGCAATAATACACTATACATACAATCATCACTGGTCCGTACATCATCCAGGCTCATCATCAGCTGGGGGGGGGGGGGGGGCGTTACAGCGAAAGCCAGGAGCTTTTTAGACCAGGAACAGATCCTCTGCACAGTACATACGTTACTCACAGAAGAGCTCCTGATTTCACTGAAAGAAACTCCCCTTTTTATAAGGCTCAGAGCTCATGTTCAGAGCTATGGAAAATTACAGAATGCTTCTCTGTTTATTTATTTATTTTATTTATTTTTGTTACATTTGTACCCCGCACTTTCCCACTCATGGCAGGCTCAAAGCGGCTTACATGGGGCAATGGAGGGTTAAGTGACTTGCCCAGAGTCACAAGGAGCTGCCTGTGCCTGAAGTGGGAATCGAACTCAGTTCCCAAGGACCAAAGTCCACCACCCTAACCACTAGGCCACTCTTCCACTCATACTTGTTTAGGTAAACAAGCTATACTGTGGGAACGTGGTCACATGCTCTCCAAGTCCAGGTGGGCAAGCTGGGCCTGGAAAACAAGTGCCATTCTCTTCACATACCAAATTAATTAGAGCTGTGTCTTATCTTCTGCATTCCAACTTATTTTCACACAAAGTTAAGCAATCATTTTTAAACAGAATTACTTCTAGTCAACAATACAGACCCCGCGTGCACTGGTCGGTCAAGACAGAGATGAAAAACAATCTTTAAAATTCACTTCCATTACAATTCTGCAGAGTGGCCTCTAACTTTTCAACCGCCCTCTTATCCCTACTTGCCTTAGCCCTACCTTTCCACACAAACAAGTCCCTTGTTCTAATCTTAAGATCTCCCACCATTCACCCAGGGAAGGAAATAAATATTTTAGAGAGCTCCAATCATGAAACTTCATCACATACTCTGCCTTAACAATGTCATCACTCAGTAAACACCAACCCTTCCCAGTTGTCATCGTCCCTGGGAAGGCGGTAGAACGAGAGGACATGAAATGAGATTGAAGGGGGGCAGACTCAAAAAAGATGTCAGGAAGTATTTTTTCACGGAGAGGGTGGTGGATGCTTGGAATGCCCTCCCGCAGGAGGTGGTGGAGATGAAAACGGTAACAGAATTCAAACATGTGTGGGATATGCATAAAGGAATCCTGTGCAGCAGGAATGGATCCTCAGAAGCTTAGCTGAAATTGGGTGGCGGAGCAGGTGGGGGGAAGAGGGGTTGGTGGTTGGGAGGCTAGGATAGGGGAGGGCAGACTTATACGGTCTGTACCAGAGCCGGTGATGGGAGACGGGACTGGTGGTTGGGAGGCGGGAAATACTGCTGGGCAGACTTATACGGTCTGTGCCCTGAAAAAGACAGGTACAAATTCAAGATATGAGTTTATCTTGGGCAGACTAGATGGGCCATGCAGGTCTTTTTCTGCCGTCATCTACTATGTTACTATGTTAAGCTGACTTTCAATAACTGATCTGCAAAAAAGGCAATAATTCAGTTTTCTCAAGGGCAATTAATGGTGACACAAACACATAATCAATTCTACAATCAACCTTCTTCCCCTCACTAAACCAAGTAAACCCAGGAGCAGCGGGTGAAGATACTTAAAAACATCAAGCAGACCTACCTCCCTCAGGGTATGAGAACTCACATCCAACCCCCGGTAGCTTCCATTAACTATCCTCTTTGGCCAATACGGCGTTAAATTCCCTTGCTAACACCACCACCCTATGTGTAATCAGTAAAGGTTCTAGTTTCTCAAACACCTTGCCCCGCTCTCAGCTTTGTTGGAGCATACACATTGTAGGGCTTAAACCCTGCATAAGGCACTACAGTTCAGCAATAGCCTGCAATACGAACCTGACTTTTACAGACCTGACCATTTTCAGACTCGATGCAGAGCTTGATACTGTGTGAATGCCTTGAGGTGCATAAGGAGTCATCCAGTCTGAGAAAAGGCAAAACTAGACAATAACAACTTATTGTTATATTGTTATTTTAACAACTTATTGTTAAATTGTTTTCAGCATGGATGTCACTACTGGAACTTTAGGTCGTCAAGCTCCAGACCAACTGGCACTAAGAAAGGTATAAAGACCCCTTCCTTGAAGGTGTTATCAGCTTAGCTGACACGTGCGCTTTTATCTCCTGAACCTTGGTAACAGCCCTCAGCTGGATCCGAGTCCTGCCACCTGATGAAGGCACTTTAATCTGTGGCATCGCTGCCTGAGGCTTTCTGACTGGGGATCCTACCTGCTGCCTGAGTTCATTATCTGCCATGTACCAGTATTCCTGATCCTGATCTACCATCATTGAGTACCTATGCTGTTTCCTGATCCAGTGTTCGCATGTGAAACCATCTGTCAGGTCTGAACTGTTATCTCCTTAGTGTCTATAAGTGCCTGAGGTTTGTTAGGTTATCTTAATTTGAGATTAGGTGAGTGTGCGCTTTCTTGGCTAAACCTACACCCTGTGACCATAATTTTGGGTTAGCATGATTCATTGTCTTTGAGTACATCCAAGGACACATTGTTTACTGCAAACTAGCCTCCAAGCAGAAGAAAAAAAATGGCTAAAGATGTAAAGAGAGGTGGCAAGACCTTTTTCGGATATATTGGAGAAAGAAGATAGGAATGGAATTGCAAGACTGGAAGATACCAAGAATGGCTATGTAGAGAGTGAGGATGATTAATTGAACGTTCTAAACAATTACTTCTCTTCGGTGTCCATGAAGGAAACTCCTGGTGAAGGACTGCGGTTGGCTGCCGAGACAATATATGGGAATGGAGTGGATACTGCGCCATTTATGGAAGAAAGAGTTTATAAACAGCTGGAGAATCTGAAGGTGGACAAAGCTATGGGGCTGGATGCAATACATCCCAGGATACTGGATGGACCTCTTAAAGATTTATTTAATAGATCTTTAGAGATGGGAGAGGTTCCACAAGATTGGAGAAGTGGGAAACTACAGATTGGTAAGTCTCATGTTGGTGGTAGGAAAAATAATGGAGTCACTGCTGAAAGAAAGGATAGTTAACTTTCTAGAAGCTAACAGGTTACAGGACCCAAGGCAACTTGGCTTTACCAAAGGAAAATCCTGGTAAACAAATCTTATTGACTTCTTTGACTGGGTGACCAAAGAACTGGATGAAGGATGTGCACTTGATGTAATCTACTTGGATTTCAGCAAAGCCTTTGATACAGTCCCCCACAGAAGACTCATGAATAAGCTGAAAGGGCTGAACCTAGGACTAAAAGTGGTGAACTGGATAGGAAACTGGTTGACCGACAGGTGGCAGAGGGTGGTGGTAAATGGAATCCGCTCAGAGGAAAGGAAGGGTGAGCAGTGGAGTTCCTCAGGGGTCGGTGCTGGGGCCTATTCTGTTTTAATATATTTGTGAGAGATATTGCTGAAGGGTTGCAAGGAAAGGTTTGCCTTTTTGCGGATGACACAAAGATAGCCAATAGAGTGGATACCCTGGAGGGAGTAGAAACAATGAGAAGGGATCCCCAAAAGTTAGAAGAATGGTAGAGGATCTGGCAGTTAAAATTTAATATACCAATTACCTAAACAGGGGAGATCACTATCCCACCACCTTTCCTATATTATAATATAAACTTCACAGGACCTCAATTTGTCTTACACTTTTAACAGTTTAAATATATTCACATTGTATTGGGTGGAAAAATTGAATGTTATGAAATGCTCTTAATAATCAAAAGATTTATTCATTTATCATGTCAGAAAACTGACTTTATAATGCAATTATTCATATATATTTATACGATCCAAATCCAAACTAATCATAATCAACTAAATTGCAATGGACCCTTCAATTAATATTCACTGGGTAACTTGATCAATAAATCGAACACAATTGAGAATCACATAAAACATAACACATAATATTGAAGACTCTATCGAAAGCAGTGGACGAATACTTCAAGTGAAGGATTTCTCTAGTACAAACCTTGGATTCTCTGGGGTATGTCAAGTGGATTACAATTTTGACAATTTATGAGAAATCATGATAACAGGAGGAGGAGTGGTATACACTGATAAACACTGAATTGAAGTTTATTGAATAGGCTTGAGTTGAATTTGCAAGAAGGATTCAGAGAATTTACCATTCATACAACGGTCTGCCTTAGACATTAAGTAACCAGAGGAATGAACACAGCGTTATGGAGCAACAGAGCCAATTGTTCAACACATAGGAGGATCAAGTGGACTTAAGTGGTATCAGTTATATGAATCATTATGTTTTATGTGATTCTCAAGTGTGTTCGATTTATTGATCAAGCTACCCAGTGAATGTTAATTGAAGGGTTCATTGCAATTTAGAGTTGATTATGATTAGATTGGATTTGGAATGGATAAATATATATGAATAATTGTATTATGAAGTCAGTTTTCTGACATGATAAATTAATAAATCTTTTGATTATTAAGAGCATTTCATAACATTCAATTTTTCCACCCAATACAATGTGAATATATTTTTTAAACTGTTAAAAGTGTAAGACAAATTGAGGTCCTGTGAAGTTTATATTAGTTAAAATTTAATGCCAAGAAGAGCAGAGTTAGGCACTTGGGGTGCAGAAACGCAAAAGAGAGATACCGAATAGGAGGGGAGAGATTAGTAAGCTCGACTCAGGAGAGAGACCTTGGGGTGTTGGTGTCAGAGGATATGAAGGTGAAGAAACAATGTGACAAGGCGACGGTCATGGCCATAATGATGCTAGGCTGCATAGAGAGGGATATAACCAGCAGAGGAAAGGAGGTGTTGATGCCCCTCTACAAGTTGTTGGTGAGGCACCACTTGGAGTATTGTGTTCAGTTTTCGAGGACGTATCTTGCTAAAGATGTAAAAAGACTGGAAGTGTTGGTTGCTTCTTGTTCTTACAGCTTCATCCAAACACATGCAGCTGTAAGAACAAGAAGCAACCAACATGGAGTCAGCAGTTCTTAGATAAAGTGAAGAAGAGACAGTCGCATGGTCCTCTGGTCCTGTATGGAATATGGAAATGGCTGCAATGTTTGCAAGTACCTATTTTTCTGGTGAAGAAATACAGTTGTATTGAACATTGACACATGGGAAGATTAAGTGAAAGTTCAGCGTGAAATACGCTTTATAAACAACTATTTCTTTGTAACAGAGTAACTGTAGACTCTACCATTTATTTATTTATTTATTGCATTTGTATCCCACATTTTCCCACCTCTTTGCAGGCACAATATGGCTTACAATACATCATGAATGGTGGAAATATATAAGAGAATATACATTTAGTATTACATAAGGATATTGGGTAACATGATAATGATGAAACATGATAGTAGTGTAGCTAGCAAATATTGTAAGACAATTCTGGATATATGTGTAGGAGTTCACATTTGTTTATCTTTGTGGTATGCCTTGTTGAAGAGATGGATCTTCAGTTGTTTACGGAAGTTAGTTAATTCATAGATCGTTTTCAGGCTGTGCGGCAGTGCGTTCCAGAATTGTGTGCTCAAGTAGGAAAAGGTTGACGCATGCATTAGTTTGTATATTAGACCTTTACAGTTGGGGAAGTGAAGATTGAGGAATGTGCGGGATGATTTTTTTGCATTCCTGGGTGGTAAGTCTATCAGGTCTGACATGCAGAGACTATGAGGAATTTGGACTGAAATTTGCACTAGTAATGTATGAATATTTAGTAAATGATATTGGTTATGTTGTTTGTGGGATGAGTGATTGTAAGAATGTGTAGTGATGTTGGCATGTGTTAAAAATTTTAATATGATAGTAGTAGGAATTGTTTGAACAAAACTTGAGATAATAATACAGCATTAATAAAAGAGTGAATATAGATGTCATAACAGTTGTTATAGAATTTGTATGATTTACATAGTACAAGTAATTATTGAGAGTGTACCTAGAGTAGAACGTTGATTATATATTAGGAGTTTATCCTCTAATATATCTCTTGCGTATTGAGGCTTCATCCTCCAGGTCCCCATATACATTACCAGCATTATCGCCGGCTGCTTTTCAGCAGTTGATTGGAGAGTCAGAAACTGCTGAGAAGGCTTCAGGATTATTCTGCAAATAGGTTTGAAAGACTCACAATAAAAGATTCTCCCAAGAGGAAAAAACCAAGAGCTCCCTCTGAGACTTGGGGAGACATAATGGAAAGAGAGGAACCATTAGGGCAGACAGGATTGTCTAGTTTTGCCTCTGCGGGAAGTGTCCCGGAAGCTAGGATTTAGACCATTGTTGGCAGGTCACCCCAGGGGGTCCCATGTACGGAAGGGATGCCAGCCGAAGCTGAGGGTCCAGGCAGAAGAGGCTGCGACAGGGAGAGAATCTACCCAGAGACAGAACCAGGAGTAAAGCATTTTCCTTACCTCCCGTCAAACAAGTTATTATCAAGTTTCTGGTCTCTCTAGAAATCATGCTTGTTTCATGTTTGAAGGTACACATATTGCTAGCATTATGTCATGTAAAAGAAATTGCTTAGGCCTCTAAAGTCCAACAGAGGGCAGCAAAGTACAGTTTTAGAATTAACCATTTATGTTGAATTTTAATGAAAAGAAAATCATGAAGATTTGGGGTTTTTCATAACATAATACTGCTTAACATGTCTGGAAAGAAGAAAGTTAACACCTATGGCTTGATACCTTAAGATTCTTGGTTACAATAAAAGGACATTTCTGCTGTGAATTAGAAATTCGTATTTGATTAGAGTTTGCTTGGTGTCTGTCATTCCTTGTGGCAGAATCCAAAATTATAATTTGCTATCTTTGTTAAGAATTAGCAAATGTTGCCCTGTCCTTTCAGGTGCTTGTATTAATCTCTAGGTTTCTGGAGCAGAGGGGATTGGGACCTCCCAGTTTGTATAGTTAATAACATGTGGTCCTTGTAACTACATTTATTTATTATTATTAGGATTTATTTACCGCCTTTTTAAAGGAATTCACTCAAAGCGGTGTACAGTAAGAATAGATCAAACATGAGCAATAGACAATTACAGCAGTAAAAATATTCAAAAGCAATAGAAATTATGGCATGGTATACGACTTACAATGTCAACACAATACATAATAGAACATTATAATTGATAGCGTAGTGTAAAGCAAAGATGTAACATATAGATAGGTAAGAAAGTAGAAAGTAAGGTGATTGATTTAAAGAAAGTTGCACATGAGATCAGAGAAATGGTTAAATATTATCTCAGCTAGGGTAGGAGTTAGGAATGGATAAACATGTCCTGCTGCAGTATATGCAGCCCGAGTCACACCTTCTGTGTGTGAGTGAGACTAATGAGTTAGTTAGTTCTTCCATTAAAGGCCTGGTTGAAGAGCCAAGCTTTCACCTGCTTCCTGATGTAGCGATTGTCTTGTGTTGAGCGCAGCCTTTCAGGCAGTGCATTCCAGAGTGTGGGGGCTACTCTGGAGAAAGTTCGTTTGCGGGTATCACGTGTAATATCTTTTGGAGAGGGTGTGGTTAGTGAAAGTACATTGGAGGACCTTAGTGTCCTTGGTGATGTGTGAAGGATCATCCTATTTTTCAGGTACTTGGGGCCAATTCCTTTCAGAGCCTTGAAGATCAGACGTAGAGTTTTAAATTTAGCCCTTTACTGTACTGGTTAGCAAATGAAGTTTTTGCAAAAATGGTGTGATATGGGGTCACATCGCTTGCAACCTTCTATGAGTCTTGCTGCTACATTCTGAATCAACTGGAGCTGGTGCAGGTCCTTTGTATTCAGACCATTGTATAGTGCATTGCAGTAATCCAGTCTTGATGTTATCATGGCATGTACAACTAGGATAAGATTTACCTTCTCGATTTAAGGAGAGAGGCAGCGTAGCTGTCACAAATAGTAGAAGCAGCTCTTGAAGGTTGCTTGGATTTGGGGACTCAGAATAAGTGTTGAATCTAACTGTATTCCAAGGTTCCTGACTTGTGATTTGAGGGGGCGTTCGTACTTCCCAAAAGGGATTTTGATGTCACGTATGTATCCACTTGTGTTAGGGACCCAGAGAAGCTCGGTTTTACTTGGGTTCAGGCAAAGTTTGTTATGATTAGCCCATTCTTGAATTGATGTTAGACAGGTAATCAGTTTATTCAAGGCTGCATAAGTCAGTTCTACATCTATGCAGATGATGTGCTGCTACTCATACCCACTGAACCTGAGTGTCCATTGACCGAATCAGCTCAGCTAGTGGCTTGAGGTAGATAATGAACAGAATAGGTGACAGTATCGATCCTTGTGGTACCCTGCTGGTCAGTGTCCATGGTGGTGATGAGTTGCTGCCAAACATTATGGATTGTTGCCTGACTGATAGGTAGGATCTGAACCAAGCAAGTACTGTTCCATTGATACCTGTTTCTGTCAGTTGTGCTAGCAAGATTTCATGATCCACAGTGTCAAAAGCTGCTGAGAAGTCAAGCATTACTAACATCGAGGCAAATCTCTTGTCTCGGTTTCTGTGAAGATTATCTAGTAGGGATACGGGGACCGTTTCTGTACCATAACCAGGTCTGAATCCAGATTGACATGGATCTATCCAGTTACTCTTTTCTAGCCATTCATTAAGTTGAACACAGACTGTTTGTTCTATGAGTTTCCCTAGAAACGGGATGTTGGATACTGGCCTGTAACTTTCAAGTTTGTCCTGGTCAAGGTTGTTTTTCTTCAGCAGAGGGCGGACTACTGCCCTTTTTAATGCTGTTGGTAGCTGCCCATTAGGAAGAGAGGTGTTCACAATTTTTGTGGCGCCTTCTGTGAGGCCCTTACTTTCCTGCTGCACTGTCTTTGATGGGCAGGGATTGAGGGAGCAGGTAGTTGGTCGAAGATCTCTTAGGATTTAGTCAATGGGTTAAAAGTGTCCCATCTGTCTCTGTCAAGAGGGGGCGAGTTTGTGCACCCCTGGTTGACTGGTTGGGGACAGGGTGAGATTGCCTGTAAATCCTGGCGGAGACTTTTAATTTTGTTGGCAAAGTATGCAGCAAAATCATTGCAGTTTAGCTTAGACAGGGCAGGCTGGTTCTGTTGTGGGGGCTGCAGTAGGCTGTTTACTAAATGCTAAGTAGTAGTAGTAGTAGTATACTGAACAACTGCTTGGTTGAATTGGCAGCCTGTGCAATGCATTGAGAGAAATACTGTTTTTTTGGTTGCTGTTAAGGCTGTCTTCGTCCAGGTGAGATTTGCGCCATCTCCTTTCCAGTTTTCGTCCTTCATGTTTAAGGATCCGAAGTTCTAGAGAAAACCAAGGTGAGCATTTAGTGGTGCTCTTTTCTCTAAGGTCTTGGCTGTGTGTATTCCAGATGTCAACTTGTTCTGACACTGTTGTTGTCTTTTCATCCACATGTGGTAGTCCAAGGCCTCCAGGAAATTCTCAGCGGTCAGCTTTTTATTTTGTCTCTGATCTCCTTCTAAACTGTGGGAGGGGCCAGTTTAGTGGTCACTTAGGGAGAATTTAATTAGAAATGGTCTGACCATGATAGGGGTGTTATTTCAATACTGTTATCCCAGAATTCTGGGATATCCACCCCTTTGTAGAATACCAGGTCTAGTATGTGACCCTTTTCGTGGGTTGGAGAATTGATCACCTGTGTAAATCCTAGTGCTGTCATCGTGTCCAGAAAGGCAGCTGTGGTGGTATCTGGGGTTTTGATGTGTAGATTGAAGTCCCCCATGATCACCAGCCTAGGGTAAATCATGGTCACTTGAGTAATCAGGTCTAGGAGTTCTTGCACAGATAATGTGTTGTTATGAGGTGCTCTGTATACCATGAGCAGCTAGATTGGTTTCTCCTCTTCAAATTGTATTTAAAAAGATTCTTCAGATTCATGTAGCTGGAGGATGGATATTCTGCGCAGTTTGATTGTATCCCGAATCAAGACTGCTACCCCTCCACCTCGTCTTCCTGGTCTTGGTTGATGTTGGATGTTGAAACCTGTTGGGCATAGTTCAGTCAGTGGTAAACCCCCACTTTCATATAACCAGGTTTCACTTATTCCTAGGATGTCAAGATGATGTTCATTTGTGGCAGGATTTTTTTGCAGCTGATCTGGCATTCACCAGTCCTATAGTTCCCAAGGGTGGTCTGGGGGTAGCTTTGATGTGGCAATGAGGTGATCTTTTAAGTACTGTTATGTAGGTGTTTGACTTCTTGCACTTTTGCCTTCTCTTTGGTTTATGGGGGTTATGGTTTCCTCTCCCACACACCACTGGGATACTTGCATGATGTTTGTGCCCAATTTACATTTTTTGTGTTGGAAACTAGTTAGGCAAAATTTCACTGGATAGCACTACAGTCCACTCTGTGGAGTTCACAATCTTACTAGTTGGCAAATGCAGGGTTAAGGGTTTAAATATTCTGAAAGAAACAGACCTTTTTCAAGTTACTACTACTACTAATTAGCATTTCTATAGCGCTACAAGGCGTACGCAGCGCTGAACAAACATAGAAGAAAGACAGTCCCTGCTCAAAGAGCTTACAATCTAATAGACAAAAAAATAAAGTAATCAAATCAATGAATGTGTACAGGTAGGTGGAGGCGAGTGGTTACGAGTCAAAAGCAATGTTAAAGAGGTGGGCTTTCAGTCTAGATTTAAAGGTGGCCAAGGATGGGGCAAGACGTAGGGGCTCAGGAAGTTTATTCCAGGCGTAGGGTGCAGCGAGACAGAAGGCGCGAAGTCTGGAGTTGGCAGTAGTGGAGAAGGGAACAGATAAGAAGGATTTATCCATGGAGCGGAGTGCATGGGAAGGGGTGTAGGGAAGGATGAGTGTGGAGAGATACTGGGGAGCAGCAGAGTGAGTACATTTATAGGTTAGTAGAAGAAGTTTGAACAGGATGCGAAAATGGATAGGGAGCCAGTGAAGCGACTTGAGGAGAGGGGTAGTATGAGTAAAGCGACCCTGGCTGAAGACGAGACGGGCAGCAGAGTTTGAACCGATTGGAGAGAGGAGAGGTGACTAAGTGGGAGGCCAGCAAGAAGCAGATTGCAGTAGTCTAAACGAGAGGTGACAGGGGTGTGGATGAGGGTTTTGGTAGAGTGCTCGGAAAGAAAGGGGTGAATTTTACGTATGTTGTAAAGAAAGAAACGACAGGTCTTGGCGATCTGCTGGATCAGGAGAGAAGGAGAGAGAAGAGTCAAAGATGACCCCAAGGTTTTGAGCTGAGGAGACAGGGAGAATGAGAGAGCCATCAACAGAAATAGAAAACGGGGGGAGTGGGGAGGTGGGTTTGGGGGGAAAAATGAGAAGTTCGGTTTTGGTCATGTTTAATTTCAGACCAGGCCTGTGAGATCAAAGGCCTCTAGCAACAGAGGAAAACAAATGGCTGTACTTAGCACTTCTATGTGAATTGCTTTGTAGAGGAGATTGATGATAGTTGCCTTTAGTTTTAAGGAATCTAACAGATTCAGAGTTTTAGAAATAGATTATACAGTTAAAATAAAGTTTTGACTTACGGATTGCAGATATGAATTTTAGAGATTCTGGTTCTGATATTTTTTTTGAGTATGGGTGAAGGACGTCCAAGTGTTAGGCGTCTTCACTATGCCTCCGTCCCTTTTTTTTTTTTGAGTATGGGTGAAGGGACGTCCAAGTGTTAGGCGCCTTCGCTATCCCTCCATCCCTGTGACGGGCAGTTGAGGACGTCCAAAATGTGGATGTTTCTGTGAGAAGGACGTCCATGCCTTTGCTATGCCTCTGACACCCCCTTTATTTATTTGGATTTTGGATCACAAGTAGCAGCAGTGGGATTTGAACCGGCCACTTCTGGATTGGAAGACCAGTGCTCTAACCACTAGGCCACACCTCCACTCCACTCCCTTGAAATTTGGCCATCCCTGGGGGGGGGGGGGGGCAGTTCAGGACATCCAAAATATTTGAAAGGACGTCCACGCCTTTGCTATGCCTCCACTGACACACACACACACACACCTCTCCCCCTCCCCCCCCCCCCCCCCCCCCCCCCAGGGACCTGCATACTGCTGCGATAGACCCGAGTATGATATTTGAAGCTGGCAAAAAAAAAGTTTTTAAAGTTGTTTTTTTCAGGGTGTGGGGGGGGGGGGGGGTTTAGTCACCACTGGGGGAGTCAGGGGAGGCCATCCCCAATTCCCTACGGTGGTCATCTGGTCAGTTCGGGCACCTTTTTAAGGCTTGGTTGTAAGAAAAAATGGACCAAGTAAAGTCGGCCAAGTGCTCGTCAGGGACACCCTTCTTTTTTCCATTATCGCTCAAGGACGCCCATCTGTTAGGCACGCCCCAGTCCCGCCTTCACTATGCTTCCAACATGCCCCAGGGAACGTTGGTCATCCCCGCGACGGGAAGCAGTTGGGGACGCCCAAAATCGGCTTTCGATTATGCCGATTTGGGCGACCATGAGAGAAGGACACCCATCTCCCTATTTGTGTCGAAAGATGGGCTCCCTTCTCTTTCGAAAATAAGCCTGTTAATCTCCTGAATAAAGATTTTGTTTTATGTTAGGTGACATATAGGTAGTTAGGAGAGTAAACTAAATCTTTCTACCTCATACTATTATACCTTAACATGGTTTAAGAGGGGAGTGAAGAGCATTGCACTGAAAAGCATTGCCAGTCCATCTAACATTTTAAAAGCCTGTTTGCTGTTAAGTGACTGACAGTGCTTGGCAAGGCAGTGGCTTGTGGTTCTTTTCTCGGGTCTTTACATTGGTCACTTTGCCTTCCCAGTACCTGTGCACCTTGTTCTCTCCAGCTCTCATGAAATGGTGCATATGTGTGTTACTCGGGAAACGGTGGATTTTCTCTGGAGCATGGATGTATAGCTGAGGTAGGCCCTTGTGTTGCTATGCTCCAAAGAATCACTTTAATGTGTTACCTGTTTATCAAATTATGTTTGTACACATGAATAAACAACAGCATTCCCTTGAAGAGGGACCACAGAAAGTCTTTATGCTGATATCTGGGCTTATTTTTGTGGGTTACTACTCAGACACCTGTAGATTCTTCTGTTGCCTCTTGGGGAACAGAAGCCAGTGCCACACCACCGACTGACAAATATCAGTACACACGCTTCCATGAAACAGCCTGAGAGAGAAAGTAATTTGTAAATATATCAAGCTTGAATTGTGTATAAAAAGATTATGTAGCTACACTTGTAAGAATGATTTTACAACTAGGCCTGAACTTATTTCTATAAATGTCACCTATGCATTGCCTTGAAGAAGCCTTTGAACAGTCCCGACAACACCTTGTATATACTTACATGTACATATACATTTGAAATCATATTTCTTATGGCCTAATCATGTATATGCAATACTAATTTTAAGGTACCTATTATTTTTACACTCACATTTTTAGAATGATTTGCACTACCCATGTACCAAGTATTTCCAGGTGTTACATGTGTGTCTAAATACCTTAAATCCCTTGCAGGGACATGGAAAAGAGTGTGCGCCTTGGTAATTTGTAGTGCTTAAATGGTGTTATACTTTTTAGTGCAAATAATAATAAAGAAGTTTTTTCTATCCGTACCTGGGCTTTTCACTTCTAAAATAATTTTTTAATGTAATAAAACTGATAAATAAACTGCCTTTTTATATGCCACCTATATATCCAAGTGTCAAAGAAATCTATGGGTTTCCACACACTGTGTGGTTTTCCCCTTGCCGTAAGGTCATTCCATATTATGCAATGCATTTATTATTGTTGACACTTATATTAGGTATTATGTAAGATTTTGCACTATACTATGTCATTGTGTGGTGTACATATGTTCCATCATTACCAAGTGTCATCCCATATATTATTTGAACTTTGGTTTACCATAGCTACCCACTATAAGCAAACATGGGCTGTTAAGCCTGGTTTTGGACTTTGGGTTCCGCCATGGTTATCTGAGTTGAATAACAGACCGGTCATAGCCAGTTATCAATTTTTCTAAATGCACATTGCCTTAAAGAACTGAAAGAGTGATTACAGTTCAGTTACCTTTTCCACAATGAACATTATTTTTATAGTTCATGGACATTTAGCAGTTTTATTATTTCTTCATAAGTACTGTTGGTAGCAATTGTTGCAAGCTGCAAGAAGAACTTAAACCAGTATCCAGTTACCCTGGTGGACTGCATATAGGGAATGAGAATGTCGCTTACTGGATTGTTGTGTTATGGATGCTTCATTTTTACCATCCATGTGGTTACCATCAGTGCATCATCATTACCTTGGTTCAAGTTACATTTCTTTTTCCAATGAACTGATAAATCTTTTGACTTTTATGGGCAGTCATTGAAATATTTCCATCTCTTGCCTTACTTATGGATAATCTTACAGTAAGTCATTTCATATGCTTTTATGTTTATGTATATTGTTGAGATCATTGTGTTTATGTTGTTCTATCTCTGAACTTGCATATGGTTATTGACAGTCAGGTGTGTCTTGGTGAACAAGAGGGCGTACATGATTGTTTTAGCTAGTGTTTCAAGCCCTTTTGGCTTCTTTTTAAGCCACAGGCCCTTGAAAAAGGGGGGTATGTAGGGCTAAAGCCCTGCATAAGGCACTACAGTTCAGTACTAACCTGCAATATGAACCTGACTTTTGCAGACCTGACCATTTTCAGACAATGCAGAGGCTTGGTACTGTGTGAAGGCCTTGAGCTGCATAAGGACTCATCCAGTCTGAGAAAAGGCAAAACAACTGGACAATAACAACTTATTGTTGTTATATTGTTATCAGCCTGGACATCACATCTGGAACTTTGGTTGTCAAGCTCCAGACCAACTGGCACTAAGAAAGGTATAAAGAAAGTGTTATCAGCTTAGCTGGCACATGTGCTGTTATCTCCTGAACCTTGGTAACAGCCCTCAGCTGGCTTTAAGCCCTGCCACCCCACGAAGGCTCGTTAATCTGTTACATTGCTTCCTGAGACTTCCTGGCTGGGGAGTCTACCTGCTGCCTGAGTTCCATAGCCGCCATGTACCAGTATTCCTGATCCTGATCTACCATCATCAAGTGCCTGTGCTGTTTCTTGATCCAGTGATCGCGTGTGATACCATCTGTCAGGTCTGAACTGTTATCTCCTTAGTGCCTATAAGTGCCTGGGGTTTGTTAGGTTATCCTAATTGGGATTAGGTGAGTGTGCGCTTTCTTGGCTAAACCTAGACCCTGTGACCATTGTTTTGGGTTAGCATGATTCATTGTCTCTGAGTACATCTATTATTATTTGCTGCCAATGGCATAATAAACAGCTTATGTTTTTATAATAACATCTGAGCCTTGTGTCTTAACTCTCAGTATAAAGTATAAGAATTGTGTGCATAATAGGACTACAGATTTGGATTGTATCAAGAATGAGAGATTATTTTCTAAGGTTTTGTTTTTTTCCAGAGTGCCATAATATATTTTTCCTCTCATTTACTAATTCCCCTTTGGGTTTGGTAAAAAAAAACGTGGTTAGTCCCAGCTTTTTAGAAAGCACCAATCGTGAAACTTCCTCATGTACTCTCTTCCATCTTGTCCTCCAAGTCTGTCGACAAGGCTGTCTCCTCCTACAATGCCACTCTTTCCTTTGCTCTGGATACCCTTGCACCCTCCACCAACCGTCCCATAAGGTGTACCAACCCTCAACCCTGACTGACCCCTAGTATACGATACCTACAGTCCTGTGCCCGCTCTGCTGAACGCCTCTGGCTGAAATCTCGCACCCATGCCAATTTCATTCATTTCAAATTTATGCTGACCTCCTTCCAGTCCTCCCTAGTCCTCGCCAAGCAAGACTATTACACTCAACTGACTAATTCTCTTGGCTCAAACCCTCGTCGCCTCTTCGCTATCTTGAACTCCCTCCTCAAAGTACCCTCAGCTCCTACCCCCCCCCTCTCCTCAATCACTGGCTGATTACTTTCATGACAAGGTCCAGAAGATCAACCTTGGATTCTCTGTCAAACCGCCTCCTCCTCTTCTTCCCTTAACCCACTCCCTTAATCACTTAACCAATGCCTCCTTCTCTTCCTTTCCTGATATCACTGAAGAGGAAATCACACACCTTCTTTCCTCCTCGAAATGCATTACCTGTCCCTCTGATCCCATTCCCACCAACGTACTTAACTCCATTTCTCCCACTATCACCCCCTCTATCTGTCACATCCTCAACCTCTCTCTTTCCACTGCAGCTATCCCTGACGCCTTCAAACATGCTGTGGTCACACCGCTCCTCAAAAAAACGTCATTGGACCCTTCCTGTCCTTCCAACTACCGTCCCATCTCCCTCTTACCCTTCCTCTCCAAGTTACTTGAGCGTGACGTTCACAGCCGCTGCCTTGATTTTCTCTCCTCTCATGCCATCCTTCATCCGCTTCAATCCAGCTTTTGCCCTCTACATTCGACTGAAACAGCACTCACTAAAGTCTGTAATGATCTATTCCTCGCCAAATCCAAAGGCCATTACTCCATCCTTATCCTGCTCGATCTATCCGCTGCTTTTGACACTGTCAGTCATAGTCATCTTCTTGCCACACTGTCCTCGTTTGGATTTCATGGCTCTGTTCTTTCCTGGTTCTCCTCTTATCTCTCCCCCCATACCTTCAGAGTGTATTCTGGTGGATCATCCTCCACCCCGTCCCACTCTCAGTTGGAGTTCCTCAGGGATCTGTCCTTGGCCCCCTTCTTTTTTCCATTTACACTTCTTCCCTGGGCTCTCTGATCTCATCTCACGGTTTCCAGTACCATCTTTATGCCGACGACACTCAGCTCTACCTCTCCACACCTGACATTACTGCTGAAACCCAGGCCAAAGTTTCAGCCTGCTTGACCGACATAGCTGCCTGGATGTCACACTGCCACCTGAAACTGAACATGGCCAAAACTGAGCTTAGTGTCTCCCCCCCCCCCCCCCCCCCAAGCCCACCTCGCCCCTCCCCCCATTCTCTATTTCAGTAGATGGCACCCTCATCCTCCCTGTCTCATCTGCTCGCAACCTAGGAGTCATCTTTGATTCCTCTCTCTCCTTTTCTGCTAACATCCAGCAGACGGCCAAAACCTGTCGCTTCTTTATTTACAACATTAGCAAAATTTGCCCCTTCCTCTCTGAATACGCTACCAGAATCCTTATCCAAACCCTTGTCACCTCTCGCTTGGATTATTGCAATTTGCTTCTCACTGGTCTTCCGCTCAGCCATCTCTCTCCTCTCCAGTCTGTCCAAAATTCTGCGGCATGACTTATTTTCCGCCAAAATCGTTTTACCCACACTAGCCCACTCCTCAAGTCACTTCACTGGCTCCCTGTCCACTTCCGCATACAGTTCAAACTTCTCTTACTGACCATTAAATGCATCCATTCTGCAGCCCCCCATTACCTCTCATCTCTCCCTACATTCATATAAGTACATAAGTACATAAGTAATGCCATACTGGGAAAAGACCAAGGGTCCATCGAGCCCAGCATCCTGTCCACGACAGCGGCCAATCCAGGCCAAGGGCACCTGGCAAGCTTCCCAAACGTACAAACATTCTATACATGTTATTCCTGGAATTTTGGATTTTTCCAAGTCCGTTTAGTAGCGGTTTATGGACTTGTCCTTTAGGAAACCGTCCAACCCCTTTTTAAACTCTGCTAAGCTAACCGCCTTCACCACTTTCTCCGGCAACGAATTCCAGAGTTTAATTACACGTTGGGTGAAGAAACATTTTCTCCGATTTGTTTTAAATTTACTACACTGTAGTTTCATCGCATGCCCCCTAGTCCTAGTATTTTTGGAAAGCGTGAACAGAAGCTTCACATCCACCTGTTCCACTCCACTCCTTATTTTATATACCTCTATCATGTCTCCCCTCAGCCGTCTCTTCTCCAAGCTGTATAGCCCTAGCCTCCTTAGTCTTTCTTCATAGGGAAGTCGTCCCATCCCCGCTATCATTTTAGTCGCCCTTCGCTGCACCTTTTCCAATTCTACTATATCTTTCTTGAGATGCGGCGACCAGAATTGAACACAATACTCAAGGTGCGGTCGCACCATGGAGCGATACAACGGCATTATAACATCCTCACACCTGTTTTCCATACCTTTCCTAATAATACCCAACATTCTATTCGCTTTCTTAGCCGCAGCAGCACACTGAGCAGAAGGTTTCAGTGTGTTATCGACGACGACACCCAGATCCCTTTCTTGGTCCGTAACTCCTAACGTGGAACCTTGCATGACGTAGCTATAATTCAGGTTCTTTTTTCCCACATGCATCACCTTGCACTTGCTCACATTAAACATCATCTGCCATTTAGCCGCCCAGTCTCCCAGTCTCGTAAGGTCCTCTTGTAATTTTTCACAATCCTGTCGTGATTTAACGACTTTGAATAACTTTGTGTCATCAGCAAATTAATTACCTCGCTAGTTACTCCCATCTCTAAATCATTTATAAATATATTAAAAAGCAGCGGTCCTAGCACGGACCCCTGAGGAACCCCACTAACTACCCTTCTCCATTGTGAATACTGCCCATTTAACCCCACTCTCTGTTTCCTATCCTTCAACCAGTTTTTAATCCACAATAGGACATTTCCTCCTATCCCATGACCCTCCAATTTCCTCTGTAGCCTTTCATGAGGTACCTTGTCAAACGCCTTTTGAAAATCCAGATACACAATATCAACCGACTCCCCTTTGTCCACATGTTTGTTCACTCCTTCAAAGAATTGAAGTAAATTGGTCAGGCAAGATTTCCCCACACAAAAGCCATGCTGACTTGGTCTCAGTAATCCATGTCCTTGGATGGGCTCTGTAATTTTGTTTTTAATAATAGCCTCTACCATTTTCCCAGGCACCGACGTCAGACTCACCGGTCTATAATTTCCCGGATCTCCCCTGGAGCCTTTTTAAAAAATGGGCGTTACATTGGCCACCCTCCAATCTTCCGGTACCACGCTCGATTTTAAGGATAAGTTGCATATCACTAGCAGTAGCTCCGCAAGCTCGTTTTTCAGTTCTATCAGTACTCTAGGATGAATACCATCCGGTCCAGGAGATTTGCTACTCTTCAGTTTGCCGAACTGCCCCATTACGTCCTCCAGGTTTACCGTGAAGTCAGTAAGTTTCTCCGACTCGTCCGCTTGAAATACCATTTCCGACACCGGTAACCCACCCCAATCTTCCTCGGTGAAGACCGAAGCAAAGAATTAATTCAGTCTCTCCGCTACGTCTTTGTCTTCCTTGATCGCCCCTTTTACCCCTCGGTCATCCAGCGGCCCAACCGATTCTTTTGCCGGCTTCCTGCTTTTAATATACCGAAAAAAAATTTTACTATGTTTTTTTGCCTCTAATGCTATCTTTTTTTCATACTCCCTCTTGGCCTTCTTAATCTGCGCCTTGCATTTGCTTTGACACTCCTTATGCTGTTTCTTGTTATTTCAGACGGTTCCTTCTTCCATTTTCTGAAGGCGTTTCTTTTAGCCCTAATAGCTTCCTTCACCTCACTTTTCAACCAGGCCGGGTGTCTTTTGGACTTCCGTCTTTCTTTTCTAATTTGCGGAATATGTATGGCCTGGGCCTCCAGGATGGTATTTTTGAACAGCGTCCACGCCTGTTGTACAGTTTTACTCTCTCAGTTGCCCCCCTAAGTTTTTTTTTTACCGTTCTTCTCATTTTATCATAGTCTCCTTTTTTAAAGTTAAACGCTAACGTATTGACTTTCTGTGTACAGTTACTTCAAGGTCGATGTCAAAACTGATCATATTATGGTCACTGTTATCAAGCGGCCCCAGTACCATAACGTCCCTCACCAGATCATGCGCTCCACTAAGGACCAAGTCTAGAATTTTTCCTTCTCTCGTCGGCTCCTGCACCAGTTGCTCCATAAAGCTGTCCTTGATTTCATCAAGGAATTGTATCTCTGTAGCGTGTCCCGATGTTACATTTACCCAGTCTATATTTGGATAATTGAAGTCACCCATTATTATCACATTGCCCATTTTGTTCGCGTCTCTGATTTCTTTTATCATTTCTGTGTCTACCTGCTCATCCTGGCGAGGCGGACGGTAGTACACTCCTATCACCATTTTTTTCCCTTTTATACATGGAATTTCAACCCACAGTGATTCAAAGGTGTGATTTGTGTCCTGCTGAATTTGTAATCTATCTGAGTCAAGGCTCTCTTTAATATACAATGCTACCCCTCCACCAGTCCGGTCTACCCTATCATTACGATATACTTTGTACCCCGGTATGACAGTGTCCCACTGGTTATCCTCCTTCCACCAGGTCTCAGTAATGCCTATTATATCCAATTTTTCATTTAGTGCAATATATTCCAACTCTCCCATCTTATTTCTTAGACTCCTAGCATTTGCATATAGACATTTCAGAGTATGTTTGTTGTTCTTTTTTGCATGATGCTTAGTACCTGACACTATTGATTTGACATCTTTTGTCTGATCTTTAGTTGTATTTAAGGGCACCTGGCCTACCATGGTCTGTTGTGCAACCTCACTATCCAGAAACCCTATCTTCCCTGTTTGTGAGGTATCTTTGCAAGATACCTTTTCCCGAACCATGCGCTTTTGAGCGACTGTCGGCCTTCCCCCCATTTCTAGTTTAAAAGCTGCTCTATCTCCTTTTTAAATGCCGACGCCAGCAGCCTGGTCCCACCCTGGTTAAGGTGGAGCCCATCCTTTCGGAATAGGCTCCCCCTTCCCCAGAATGTTGTCCAGTTCCTAACAAATCTAAAACCCTCCTCCCTGCACCATCGTCTCATCCACGCATTGAGACTCTGGAGCTCTGCCTGTCTCTTGGGCCCTGCACGTGGAACAGGTAGCATTTCAGAAAATGCTACCCTAGAGGATCTGGATTTGAGCTTTCTACCTAAGAGCCTAAATTTGGCTTCCAGAACCTCTCTCCCACATTTTCCTATGTCATTGGTACCCACAGGTACCAAGACAGCAGACTCCTCCCCAGCAGTATCTAAAATCCTATCTAGGTGACGCGTGAGGTCCGCCACCTTCGCACCAGGCAAGCAAGTCACCAGGCGATCCTCACGTCCACCAGCCACCCAGCTATCTATATGCCTAATGATCGAATCACCAACTACAACAGCTGTCCTAACCTTTCCCTCCCGGGCAGCACTTGGAGACATATCCTCTCCGTAATCTCCGCTTGTTGGACAAATCTCTCTTGTCGTCCCCCTTCTCCTCCACTGCTAATTCCAGGCTTCGTTCCTTTTCCCTTGCGGCACCTTATGCCTGGAATGAACTTCCTGAGTCAGTATGCCTAGCTCCATCTCTACCTGTTTTCAAATCTATGCTGAAAACCCACCTTTTCACCACTGCTTTTGGCTCCAAACCACTACTCAATTCCCCTATCCTTGTTCCTCCTCACCCAGTACTTTCCTTGCCCTTAATTGTCTTGTCTGTCTGTATTTTTAGATTGTAAACTCTATCGAGCAGGGACTGTCTCTCTGTG
Organism: Microcaecilia unicolor; assembly: GCF_901765095.1. Taxonomy (NCBI): domain Eukaryota; kingdom Metazoa; phylum Chordata; class Amphibia; order Gymnophiona; family Siphonopidae; genus Microcaecilia; species Microcaecilia unicolor. Next base: position 342,791,179 of record NC_044032.1, on the reverse strand, counting down.
TCAGGTGTTCAGCGTTGCGTGCATGCGTCTTGTAGCGCTATACAAATGTTAATAATAATAATGTACTCTGCCTTAACAATGTCATCAGTTAGTAAACTAACATTTCATTTCCCCCCCCCCCCCCCTTCCCAATAGTCACCGACCATGTGAAATTTAAGGTAACTGATGATCTGAAAAAACACAGGCAATAATTCAGCTTTCTCAAGGGCAATTGATGGTGATACAAACACATAATCAGTACTAAAACTAACCCTCTTTCCCTCTCTAAACCAAGTAATCCCAGGAGCAACAGGGTGAAGACACTTAAAAACATCAAGCAGACCTGCATCCACTGTTACTACTACTACTATTTATCATTTCTAAAGTGCTACTAGATGTACGCAGTGCTGTACACTTCAACATAAAGAGACAGTCCCTGCTCGACAGAGCTTACAATCTAATTAGGACAGACAGGACAAACAAGAGATAAGGGAATATTAAAGTGAGGATGATAAAATAAGGGTTCTGAATGTGATAATGTAGCACACACACAGTCCATTCCCTCTCAATAATGGAATACACAATAGTTCAAAGGTACTGGTTACACTGTGTGTCTGTATGGTGCTCAATCCTCTTTCGGCTCCCCTACCTTTCCCTCAGTACCCCATCACAAGGGCTCATTTGTCCCCCTCAGTACACGCCTAGCAACCTCACTCTGCATCTCTCCCTCTGCAACTTATTCCTTTCTTTCTGTAAAACAGACACAGTCTTCTCCCAAAGTCACTGCCTTCCTTCAGCCTCAACTGACCCCCATCCATCATCTCCCTTAGTCTTAAAAGCCTCCCTTACTCCTTATAGGGATTTCTGGGAATCTCCTTACAGGTAACATGGGCTTTGAGCAGCAGACTGGCGACGTGGTTGCTTGCCTGCTTGACAACTGGTTCAAAAGCTGATTGGTGACATTATGAAGTCAGACTCATGGGAGTGCGACAAAGACAACTCTGTCCTTATTACAAATAATACTTTAGGGCGTAAGCATGAATGCAAAGGGTTTAAAAGACTTGTGATAAAACACTGTTGAATATACAAACAGTTTTCCTTTTTAAACACATTTTTAGACTTAACTATATGAAAATAAATATCTGATAACTGGTCACCAGGGCAAGTGATTTAAACTTTTCCTTGTGCTTTAAAACAACACCGGTGTAATCATCAACTGTAGCAATACTCTATAATACAGCTGCTGCATAAGCCTGAAGGAAATACCAAGATTTTATCACCACTGTTGGTATATATATCTATATATATCTTGCTTCCGGAACCTCTCATTCCAGCACAGAAGAAGAGGGAGGGTGGACACAGCAGTTGGGTCGCCTCAAGTTCTGAAGAATTGATTGGAACACACTATGCTGTCTCCCTTTGAGCTTTTTACTTGAGGTATCAGAGAAAATGGACTTCCGGTTCTGGTTGCACTGAGCCCTGATAAGTTTCTCATGCTCTCGTATCTGTCTTTCAAAATGATTCTGAATAGCAATCCCTAAAGATTCAGGATCCATGGAAGAACCATAAACTTCAGAGGGCAAAAGTAGAGACTAATAGGACTTCAGCTTTTGTTCTTTCTTATCTTCCCGGGCTTTTCTGAACCTAGGGGTATGTGGCACAGAATTCTGGTTAGAATCTGAAGCTTAAGTTGTTAAGGGTATGAGCACAAAAAACAGCAATAAGAAGAGAAAAGGCTGCATCACATGTCCAGACCACCATACAGCTCTCATCATTTCTTCTTTTTGACTCTCTCTTCCTTCTTCATCCCAGTAGCATCCTTAAACTGGACCACCAGTTTGGGTTTCAAATAAGCATCTCCGTTGGCCCTGCTGTCACTATCCTGAGAATCAAGCTCCTCCTCTTTCCTCTTATGGCACTCTGCAACATCCATCGAGCGTTCACCAGGATCCTTTGAGGTCTCTTTCCTAGTGGTTAGGGTGGTGGACTTTGATCCTGGGGAACTGAGGAACTGAGTTCGATTCCCACTTCAGGCACAGGCAGCTCCTTGTGACTCTGGGCAAGTCACTTAACCCTCCATTGCCCCATGTAAGCTGCATTGAGCCTGCCATGAGTGGGAAAGCGCGGGGTACAAATGTAACAAAAATAAAATAAAATCAGTGCTCCTCATGCTCCACACAGTGGAAAATCCAACAACTCTCAGAGCGGGTCAACAGTACCCCTTGAAGCACTTCTCCCTCGGAAGAGATGTCTATGGACTGCCTATCCTCTGGAGCAACCTCACCCTGAAGAGACTTGGTCAAGATACTATCACATCCCTCCTGTTGCACTCCATCTTCAAACGATAGAATGAACTGGCCAGCCTCCTCTGGGGTTATCAGGACAGCAGGCTCAACCTGTGAGTCTGGAGAAGCAGTAGCCCCACTCGCCTTTTTGACTATCTTTGGAGTCTCTGTGGCTGTCTCAGGTGTCTCCACAGCTGCCTCGGACCTCTCCTTGGCCTTTTTAGCAGCTACACTTGCACTTCTCAGGCTCACTTCAAAGTCCCTGAAAGGCCTCTTACTGGGTCCTCCTTTACTCCAATTAGCATAGTAATAGGGACAGGATTTTAAAACATGTCCCTTTTCATCACAAAGATTGCATGACTTCGTGATGACACAGGTAAAGGTAGTATGCCCAGCACCGCCACAATTGCTGCAATACTGTTAATCACAGTCTGTAGGAAAATGTCCATCACCTCCACATCTCCTACATTTTTTTGACTGGACCACATAGAAGACACTGCCCTGACCTGCCCCAGTCTGTATACAGCTTGGGCTATGGACCCAGTCCTTTGCAGCAGAATCAAAGTGCAAATTGACTTGAAATTTCATAGCTCCACTCTTAACACCGTCTTCATCACAAACTTCACTGCCATGAACAACTTCACAATACTGCTTCAACCATGTAAAAACATCCTGATACTTGACCAGTTCATTGTACATAAGAACAGTCAGTACACATCTCTCAGGTCAAGTGAGGGGAGTAAAAACAAAATTGTGAAGCATAGTACTATCTTTCTTGACTTCTGCCTTGGCAACACACTGTTCCAAAGCTTGAAACATGGTGAACACCACTTCAAATTTCTGGAAAATCAAATAATACAGCTGTCTCGGACCAAATCTCAATTGTTTGTGTGGGATGGGGAGTTTGGATTGTTTTTGCTTTGTGATGCTTTTTGTATACTCTGCTTAACTGGGGGGGGGGGGGGGGGAATAAGGTTTTTGATCTTGATCTGGAGCTCAGTTGGCTTAGGATGCTATTATTGTTTTTTATTTACTTATTATGCCACCTGCTGTAAATATAGTAACTTTAAATGTGAATGGTCTCAACTCACCCAAAAAACGTTCATTATTGTTTCAATTTTTATTGCATCAGAAAGCACAGGTGGTTTTTTTACGAGATTCACCTTAAAAGATCCCATGAACACTTGTTAAACCATAGAGTGTACTCTCATATATTGTTTGCAACAGATATTTCTGAGTCAAAAAAACGGGGGTGGCTATTTTGCTTCATAGAGATTTTAAAATACAGATCCAGAAGGTAAAAAGATATCCCCATGGATGATATTTATTGGCCCAGGTCCAGATAGCTGAGGTGAGGCTGACCTTGGCCAATGTTTACGCTCCAAATGTTGGACAGATTGAGTTTTTGACAGAAGTTAAACTTCAAATTGGTGGTTTTATTTAGGGCTCACATCTGCCTGCTCAGCTAAGAGACAACTCCAGCAAAATCCGCCAAACCCAGGTTCCGTCTCCCTGTCCCCCAAATCCATTTATGTTTAAATCTGTTTATTGACGTATTATATAAAACATATAGACATCATGCCCAACAAATAACCTTACTAATACAACAGACAACTTGTAATCCGTCCACATACATCAAGTCATTTTCTTCTTTTATCCCTTGACACTCCCTCCCCCCGCCCTCCCTTCCTTTTAGTATAAGGTTCAACAGTTTTTATTAATGACAATTCAAAGATAACATTGTTAATCTGGTGCATATACAGAAATTCAGAGTATTTAAACAAGCTCTGTTTAAACCGTATGATACAACTCGTTATCAAACTTTTACATTATTATCTCTACCCCTCCCCCCCTCTAAGTGTGAGTCGATATGTGTATGCTTTGACTTTCCATATTGAACTAGCTCCCTCCCGTCCCGGAGGAGGTCCTGGGTCTTATACTCTGATGACCCCCTCCCCCGTTCTGGAAGGTGACACTTTTATTGTGCAGACTTCGTCTACTATACCAAGCTACCAAGTGCTTTGGTTTGTTCTGTTAACCATGTTTGTATCTTAGGTGTAGCTTCTACTCCACCTTAACAGCTCTCCCATACACTGTGACATTTAACAACCCCACCTTCTCCCTTTACCCTCCCACTCCCCCCAACCTAATATTAAACAGAAAGAGAGAAAAAAAAAATAGCCGCTTCATAGTCGGTTCAGAATAAAGCTTCTCGCCCTGGGTGCCAGAGACTGGATATAAGGTTCCCAGATCCTCAGGAATGCCCTCTTTCCTTTTGGGGAGGATCCCACCTCTCTCCTCTCCATCATCATCAGTTCATATAAGTTATTTCTCCAATGCCAATATTCCGGCGGTTCAGAGTGTACCCAAGCCTGTAGAATCAGTTTCTTACCTACTAAACTGGCTTTCCTGATGAACTGCCAGGCTCCCCCCATGTGCAAAACAAATAACTCATACTGGTCTAAAAGGAGACCCTGCGGAGTAAGCGGAATCTTGCTCTTTAGTATCAACTCTAGAAATCCCACAATTTGCCTCCAATAGTTCTGGATCTTATAACATTCCCAAAGGTAGTGATATAATGTGCCCTCCCTCTGCCCACACTTAGAGCATAAAGGATCAATTCCTCCTCCAAATTTGGATACTTGATACTTTGACATGTAAGCCCTATATAAAATCCTGTATTGACATTCCCTCATGGCTGCATTTCTCGATAGGGTAGGAATCCTCGTCGATAACTTCTGAAAGTCTAGCTTCAGGTTTGGACGCTTTAGATCATGGGCCCATTTCCCTAAAATATGGTCTGTTCCTCTATCAGTTTCTGGATTACAAAAAGCATTGGGGGAGATGAGCAGGGGTAAACGCCTCCCTTGCATAGAACTAAAGAATGCCCTTATTTGGCGCCCATGTCCACTACTCAATTTCCTTTGCTCTAAAGATCTAACATAATGTGCTATCTGATAATATGCAAATTGATGACTTTGAGTAATACCTACCCCCAGAGCTCCAAGCTCCAACAATCGTCCCTTGGAATCTAGTACATGTTCCAGTCTGGTGATCCCCATCGTTGCCCACCTACAAAGTACTTTATTCTCCGTACCTGGTGAAAACTGTGGATTGCCCTGCAAAGGCAGAAGATCTGTTACGTCCGCCGCTAGCCCCCATATCTCATTTAACTCTCTCCACATTTGTCTCAAAGGTCTGACCAATATGCTATTGCTTACCCATGACGGGAGTTGTCGGCTCGGGCATTGTAACAAGAAATATAAGTGGTATGGTTTGAAACACTCCTGTTCCAAGCAGCGGGGGGTGTAATCTTGCCTATCTAATAACCAATCACCCAGGTGCCGGAGTAAACTAGCCTGATTGTAGCGGCGGAGGTTTGGTAAGCCAATGCCTCCCTCTCTCCACGACCCCATCATGAACTTCAAAGGGAGTTTTGGCTTTGACCCTCTCCAAATAAATTTCCTGACATATTTGAAGATTTGATTTACATCTTTAGCCCGTAATCGTATAGGGAGTACCTGAAATAAGTATAACCATCGTGGAAATTCCGCCATACGAAACAGATGCACTCTCCCATGCAGATTAAGTGGCAGGGCTCCCCATCCGTCTAATCGGTCCCTCAAAGCTGCAATCCTATTACCGATATTCAGCAAATGTATTTCCGATGTTTTTTTGGGAATCTGTACTCCTAAGTATTGGAGGGACTCTGATGCCCATCGTAGTGGGAACTCTGCTCCCCACATCCGCCTCACGCTATTATCTGTGGCTAGCGCTAATGATTTTGAATAGTTTATTTTAAAGCCGGCGAAATCCCCATATTCCCTAAAAAGTTCTAATAGGGCCTCCAAAGAACTTTTTGGTTGTGTTAGATGGACCAATAAATCATCTGCAAAAGCAGAAATCTTAAACCCTTCAGGTCCCCAATTTACCCCCTCTATTTCTGGGTGGCCCATAATTTCCCTGATCAATGGGTCTAATACCAAGACGAATAGTAGGGGCGAGAGAGGACACCCCTGTCTCGTCCCCCTCCTGATCGGAAATAGAGATGATTGTTCCCCATTAATCCATACATATGCCTGAGGATTTACATATAGTGCTCCTATCGCAGCCTGGAAAGCCCCTTCAATGCCCATCTTAGTTAGTTTTGACGCAGAGAAGGCCTTTGATAGGGTGGTGTGGGGTTTCCTATTTGCGGTACTGACAACCAGAGAAGGCCTTTTCTGCCTTTCCACCGTCTCCAAGGATACCAACAGTGCCCTTACATTCTTTGCCACTGCTCTCCCTTGCACAAACCCCACCTGAGGGGGTGCTATTAACCCAGGCAAAAGCTTTGCCAGCCGATTAGCCAGGATCTTCGCATATAATTTAAGATCACTATTTAATAGGGAGATTGGTCTATAGGAACTTACGTCAGTGTCGTCCTTCCCCGGTTTCCGTAATAAGATAATTTTTGCTATGTTAAGGGAGTCTGTTAGATTTATATAACAACATGATCTCAACTGGGACAATACCAGAGGAGGTGTGACCTGCTCTTGTAAGATCTTATAGAATGCTATGCTGAATCCGTCTGGCCCTGGCGCTTTATGCAAGTCACTTTGCTGTAAGGCCAGCATCAATTCCCCTTCCTCAATAGGATTGTTCAAAGTCTCTCTCTGCTCCTCAGTGATCTTGGGCAAATTTTGGTTTATTAAATATAGGTTACTATCTTCTACAATATCGGTAGGTTTTGCATACAGGGCCATATAAAATTCCCTAAATCTCCCTATAATATCTCCAGTTCCCCTTATGAGGTTCCCTCCTCTATCTTTCACTTGTAGGATCCCTGAGGGCCCTTTCTTCCCTTGCACTAACCTGCCCAATAATGCGCCTGCTTTATTTCCATATTGAAATAGTTGATATTTATAATACATTTGCGTTTTTTGTGCTCTTTGGTGAAGGAGCTCGTTTAGGTTTTTCTGAGTTACGAGCAACTCCTTCTTGTTCTCGTCTGTTACTTCCTCCCCTAATCTCTTCCTTCTCACCCGAGCCTCTCTTTCCAAGCGAAGGATCTCTTTATCCCTCATTCTCCTGGCTCTAACTCTGTAGGCTATCACCTCCCCCCTCATTACTGCTTTGGCTGTTTCCCAGTATAGTACCACCTCTTGCCTGTGACCTCCATTAAATTGCTGAAATTCCTGCCATTTTTCACTGATAAAGAACTTAAAATTCGGGTCTCTATACAGTTCGAACGGGAATCTCCACCCTCCCTTCCCAGGCCCTCTCCCAGTAACCTGTAGTTCAAACCATACCATCGCATGGTCCGAAATCTCGCATGGGCCTATCTCTGCTTTTGGCACTTGTGAAAACAGTGTTGGGGATATGAGAAAATAATCTATACGGGATTGGGTCAAGTGCGCTCTGGAGGTGTGCGTATAGTCCCTCTGCGAAGGATGCAATACTCTCCACACATCTATCAGGTTGAGGGCTGAGCAGAGGAAAGGCACACCTCTTGATTGAAATCTATGCTGTAAACCCAATTTGCCACATCTATCTATCTCAGGGTCTATCACCATATTGAAATCCCCTCCAAGTATAACTTTGCCCCCCTGGTAGGAGCCCAGCAGTTCCAATAATTTGTTGTAGAATTTCTTGTCATACACATTGGGTGCATATATATTGCACAGAATATATGAAGATGTGCCTATTTCTATTTCCATTATCACTATCCTGCCTCCCTCATCCCGTTTTATTGTTCTAATTCGCATCTGCAGGCCCCTCCTAATTAATATCAACACTCCTCCCTTTTTCCCTTGTGCTGGCGATCCTACTGCCAGTTCCACCCAACCCTTCTGAAATTTACTGTGCTCGTTATTGGAGAGATGGGTCTCCTGGAGGAATGCTATGTCAGCCTTGTGTCTCTGCAAAGCCTGCAGCACTTTAGTACGTTTCACAGGCGAGGAGATCCCCCCCACATTCCAGGATATCAACTTAAATGAGTCTAGTCTCTTGTTTTATACCCATAACAGTATCTGATAACTTTCGCACTCTGAAGAGCGCCCCCCAGCCCCTGGGCACCCTCCTTTCTTTGAGCTGTGGCTGAGAGCCATATGAAGCTATCAAAACAAACAGAGAAAGAATAAGAGCGAGAAAAAAAAAAAAAAAAACCCTCTCTCCCGTTGCTCCGTTCCATAGTTCCCCTTCCCCCCTCCCCTCCCTTCTCCTTTCCCCCCTCCCCCCACCTCTAATCTCCTTTCTTCCTGTCCTGTGGTTCTCGCTAGAGAACGAGTCACGCCCCCCCCCCTGTTCCCCCAGCGCTGACCTCCGGATTTTCTACTTCACCCCCTATTAGTTATGAGCTTCTAACATTATACAGTCCTGCTTCCTAGCATATATGGTACTGGCCTTCAATTTACATCAGTTATACTTTAACTTAGACACAGCCTATGATCCAGGAAACTTTGGTGTAATTCCCTCCGTGAGCCGAAAAAGTGCTTGCATGTATTCAGGGATTCTATATTTGTTTACAGTCCTTACTGTGCAGTCCTGCCAGCATTGTATGTGTTCAATGTCCACTCTATCTTCCTCCGCTTGCTCCAACCAAGCCTTTATCACCTCCTTATCACTGATCTCGTGGGCTGCTGATCCTTGTGGCCTCGCTCCCTTCCTCCGTTCTCTGCTCCATTTTGTTAGCAAAGTCCAAGGCCTCCACATGTGAGCTGAAAAAGTGCTGTTTGCCCTTGTACTGAATTCTTAGCTTGGCAGGAAACATCAGAGCGAAGCTGGCTCTTTTTTCATACAGGCTCTTACACACTTCCACAAATTGCCTGCGCTGGGCTGCCACTGCCGTTGAAAAGTCTTGAAAACAAAGGATAGTGCGGGTCTCATACTGCACCTTGCCTCTCACTCTCCATGCTCGCAATATTTCTTGCTTGTGGGTGTAGTTGAGAATTTTACATATTATCACACGAGGTCTTTCTAAGTCCTGTCCAGCACGGCCCAACCGGTGTGCTCGCTCGATTTTTAACTCCTTCTCCAACCCAGGTAAGTTTAGTGTCTTGGGCAGCCATGTTTCAAGGAAGTCCCGCAGCTCTACCTCGCGTATTGACTCCGGAAGCCCCACCAGCCTTAAATTATTCCTACGTGATCTATTTTCAAGATCTTCTACTTTAGCTTCCAGTTTGTTCAATTGCTCTTTCATTTGTTCTTGCTTGCTTTCACTTTGCTGGCACTGATCTTCCACGTCCGATAATCTCTGCTGAAACCCAGTCAAATCTGTGCGTAAGCTTTCTAGTTTACCGTCCATTTGCACTATTTGATCTGAGATTTTCTGTAATTTTTTGTCGACGGATGCTTCTAATAAAGTGGAGACTTCCGCGGCTATCTCTGCTGCCCAAGCGGAACTCACCGATTCGCTGGACGCGCCAATCTCCGCCATTTTGTTTTCGCCCGTGCAGCTCCGTGTGCTGTCTTTCCGGCTGATTTTTGTGGCCATTCTGACCCGAATCTCAGTTCGCCAGCCTTTGCTCACACCGGGGGAGTTTCCCGTGCTTTTCTATCGCAGTTTCGTGGGTTCTCTGCCGATGCGTGCAGCGCTAGGGGAAGTTGTTCTGCGAGGGGACTCGGAGCTCTCTCAAGCGGCGACCTTCCCTTCGCCTAGCATCATGTGACTTATCCCCCCAAATCCATTTAATATAAGGTCCCCGGATAGGGGACGTATCAGATATTAAACTGATAGGAACAGATACTTTAATATCTGAATGAACATTTTGAAAAAGTAAACACAAACACACTTTCATTCTGAGCAAATACAGAGGTTAGAAAAGAACCAACACAATATCATTACCCAGGAATTCCACCCCTTTAACACATTCAAAAACTAAGCCCATCCATTTGACAAAATACTTTCAATCTGAACCAATACAGTCAGTGAAATATAAATAATAGCTATCCACACCACCCTTGGACAGCCTACTCAGCAAGGGGGAACCAGGAACCACTTTGGAGAATACTCCATTAACTAAACTGAGGAATGCAGTGATAATAAGCTCCAGTGCGATGCTAAAAAAAAAGCCTCAGGCAAGGAGGATTGTCCTCCTTCGCTTATCACATATTTATTTATTTATTGCATTTGTATCCCACATTTTCCCACCTATTTGCAGGCTCAATGTGGCTTACATAGTTTAGTTATGATATTGTCATTCCAGGATATCAGATACAATTAGTAATATGTAGAGATTAAGTAAGGTGAAGAAGAAGGAAGTGATTGGGTGGGTAAGTTTAGAAGGTGGACTTTCATAACTGGATGGATTGGTGAGGTGGATTGTTGGGGCTATGGGTTCTCTTTGTAGGCCTTGTTGAAGAGAGATGTTTTCAGAGATTTGCGAAAGTTAGTTATTTCCTCAATTGTTTTTAGGTCTGTGGGTAATGCATTCCATAGCTGCATGCTCATGTAGAAGAAGGTAGTGGCGAGCGGACGAAAGAATCAAGATGGCGTCAGTAGTGGATGTGTGCTCCCAAAGCTCCTGAGACACATCGCTGTTTTTTTCGAGAGAAGTTCTTTTCCCCGATTTCAAAATGGGGAAAAGAAAGGGGAAGACGGCAGTTCCTACCTCCGTGGTTCCGCCGACGACGCCAATCTCCCGACAAACAACTTTGGAAATCTTCGGAATTGGGAGCCATGGTGAACAGTTGACTGCTTCGACGGGTTCGGCTGTTTTAGAAGCGGACCGCAGCATTGAAGGAGCGACGTTGAGCCCTCCTTCTTACACCGCTCCTCCACAACCCGGAAGCGAAAGACTTCCTGAAGGGCCACGGCAGTTGGAAATGCTATTTGCAACGCCGTTGGGAGGAGGACCTTCAGGCACTTCAACCCCGGGAAAGGAGATAACAACGCAGGAGCAATTGCTGGTCAGTGCCCCTGCTCCCCGAGGTTTCGCCGCCGAGAGTAATGGAGGAATACAGAGACCTTCAGTGGTGACTATGAATTCATTATGGGACGCAATTCAAGGGGTTAATAGTACATTACTTCAGATGAATATTACTATTAATGGTGAAATTAAGGAAATTAAACAGACTAGTGAAAATCTGTCCAAAAATTTTCAGGAACAGAAAGAAAAAGTTTTGAAGATGGAAGCTGAAGTTGGAAAACTTCAAAATCTAACGTTTTCCTTAATTAAAGAAAGAGAAATACAGGAAAAGAAACTAGAAAATCTGGAAAATAATGCCCGAAGGAACAATCTAAGGCTAATTAATTTTCCAAAATCACTCCTTGTTACTGCCATAGATATGCTTAAGAGATATTTTACTCAAATACTGGGAATCTCAATGGAGGGTTATCCCCCTATAACGAGAACCCAGTATATTACGGGTGTTTCTAAAATCCCAAAGGAGCAATTATTAGCTGCTCCAGATTTAAACCTGACAGAATTTCTAGAGAACTCTCTGGAAGTAGTTACAGAGAGAACGACACTTATTGTGACTTTCGCACTGGAAATGGACAGAAACAATATTCTGAGACTTTATTTTCGCCATTTAAATGAAATCTTCTTGGGTCAAAAAATACAAATTTTTCCGGATTTGGCAAGGAGTACGCAAAAAAGAAGAAAAGACTTTTTGATATATAAAACTAGAGTCTTAAAGCTGGGTGCTACATTTTTGCTTAAATTTCCTTGCAAATGTTATATTACCTGTGAATCAGTTAACTTCGAGGGAGTAAAAAATATGTAATTATTAGATTTTATTGTTTCCAAGGAGAGTGCTGGTATACCTGTTGTCTTGCCTCCCTAATTAGAAATGCTGTTTAGTTGGCTGCAGTAATCTGTTTTGACCCCTCCGCTTAAACAATTTAGTTTATATTAATAATTTCTTGTATAATATTTCCTAGTATCTTGATTCAAACTTATTGAGGACAAATTTGAAATATTTTCTATAAGTAATGATAAATGTATATTTCCTTATTTAATTTTCTGATATTGCTGAACTTTATATTTTGATGTAAATGGAAAATTCATAAATAAAGAGTTAAAAAAAAAAAAAGAAGGTAGTGGCACACATCAGCTTGTATTTTAGACCTTTACAGCTGGGGAAGTGCAGATTGAGAAATTTGCCGGACGATTTTGTGGCGTTTCTGGGAGGTAGATCCACAAGGTTTAGCATGTAGATTGGGGTGTCTGCGTGAATGATTTTGTGTACAATCATGCAGATCTTGAACGCAATGCGTTCCTTAAGTGGGAGCCAGTGAAGTTTCTCTCTTAGGGGTTTTGCACTTTCATATTTAGTTTTTCCAAATATGAGTCTGGTGGCAGTATTCTGGGCTGTTTGGAGTTTTTTGATAGTCTGTTCTTTGCAGCCAGCATACAGTGCATTGCAGTAGTCCAGCATAAGCTTCCTTCCAAGCTGACAAATCATGTCTGTGTCCAAAGTAATTGACCTCCACAACCTCAAGCATCGAGCTCTCCACAAGGCATCTTTCAAACAACTAATACCAATCCACAAGCGAACACAAGAGGTCCTTGAAACCAACTGTCTATACAGAACTCCCTCCTCTACCAACTGGACATCAGGATTCATTGCCTGCATCCAAACAAACACTCGCTGCCAAACAGCCTGTGCCATCCTGCAACGCCAGAAGACATGAGCAGTCCTCCCAGGCACAGAGAGCGGTAGGCGCCAGCCTTCTCCGATATAAGAAACTTCTTGTAGGAATGCATCCATGCACTGCTCCCCAAGCAAGGTCTTTCTGCGCGTTCAAAAGATGCTTGGCATTAACCATCCCCCACACAGCTTTGCATTCCTCTGCACTCAATTTCCCAACAGGGGATATTCTTGTTTTACCTGCCAAAATAACTTTCTCTATCCCCCTTGCTGAGAGGTCATCCAAGAGTATACCCCGTAATGCAAATTTATTAACACAATCCTTTATCACTTTATAAACAAATTGTCAAGATTCAGCGTGAGGGACAGTATGCTGGAACCCCAAACCCCAGCCCTTACACACAAACAATTGCAAATACAACCTAGCAAAATACGACCATAACCATAACTCTCTATGTCTCTCCACCACTGCCAGAAGAAACACACACACTGACACACTTAATCACTTCCAAATCAGGCACCTTCCCTCCCCCGCACTCAAGCGGGTAGCGCATGACCTCCCGCTTGAGCCGTTCCATCTTCCCACCCCAAATAAAACAGAACACCTGTCTCGTCAAAGTCCTCAACCCAAAGGAACCAATAGGAAATACAGAAGCCACATGCAACATCAATGGCAAGAGTTCATTTTTAACAATTAGGACCCGCCCCGACAGTCAAACTTCGTGTCTTCCACTGAGTTATTCTACTCTGTGTCTTCTCAAACACCTCCTGCCAATTACGACTAGCCATATTTCTCCCAAAAAACAAACCCAGAATCTTAATCCTTAACTCCCAATCCACCTCACTACCCCTCCAGTTAAGATACAAGCACTCACTCTTACTAATGTTAATCTTTGAGGAGGAAGCTGCAACAAACCTTGCACAATGCCAGCCCATCCACTTTATGGAGTCATTATCCCTACAAAAAATCGTCACATCATCCATATAAAGGGCCAAACGTGCTTCTAAGCCCCCACTACCTGGGAGAGGCACGCCCCTAATACGGGCCTCCTTCCTAATTGCGCTAGCAAATGGTTCAATTGCCAGTACGTAAAGAAGAGGAGAGATAGGACATCCCTGCCTCACCCCTGATTGCACTCTAAACTCTGCACTCAGAAACCCATTCACCAATACCTTACTAACACTATCCTGCAACAAAGCACTTACCCACTCAATAAATCTAAATCCCAAACCCATCTTTCCCATAACGGACCACAAAAATGTCCTGTTCACCCTATCATAAGCTTTCTTTTGATCCAAGGAAACCACACACACCGGCTGGTTCCGCTCCTCGCAGTATAAAATTACATCCTTCACCAAAGCTTGGTTATCCACAATTCTGCGTCCTTGGATACCACAGGTCTGAGCTGGACCAACCACCTTCCCTATCACCTCTTGCAAGCGGAAAAACGTCTTAGCCAGGATCTTATAATCAGCATTCAAGAGAGTAATTGGACGCCAGTTCTTAACCTGGCGCCTATCACCTTTCTTTTTAATCAACACAATCAACCCTTTTCTCAGTGAGGCTGGCAATGCCCCTTTATCCAAACTCTCTCACAACATGGCCAAAAAATCCCCCTGACGAAGAGACCAAAACTCCCTATAGAACTCAATGGGTAAACCATCCTCTCCTGGGACCTTCCCCCCTTTCATAGACTTCACTGCTCTCTCAACCTCCTCTCCCTCCAAATCCCTCCCCAGGGCCACACTTTCCCCTTTCAACACCTCCCCTTCTAAGTAACTCAAATATTCCAAGGCGATGTCCTGATCATACGCCCGAGAGGTATACAACTCTGTATAATACTGCAAAACTAATCCCTGATCCTCTCTGTATCCCTCTGTTCAATATCATTCTCATTCATCTTGCTAGTCAAAATGGATGAACGCGCCCTCACCTTATGGAAAAAGAACCTTGAACAGCGCTCATGTTCCTCAATAAACTGTGCTCAGGCCCGAAACATGACAGACTGCATCCTCTTCTGATACCAGTCTCTTAACTTATGCTTAACCTCAATTATATCCCGCTGTACCTCAAAGCCAAACCCTGCCAAAACATATAAATTCTGCAGAGTGGCCCCCAACTTTTCAACTACCCTCTTATCCCTCCTTGCCTTAGCCATTCCCTTTCGTACAAAGAAGTCCCTTGTTCGAATCTTAAGATTCTCCCACCATTCACCCAGGGAAGAAAATAAATCTTTTAAAGAACTCCAATCATGAAACTTCCTCACATACTCTGCCTTAACAGTTTCATCACTCAATAAACTAATATTTAATTTCCACCACCCCTTTCCAATAGACACCGTCCATAGAAATTTTAGGCTGACCTTCAAGGCCTGATGATCTGAAAAAAACACAGTTAATAATTCAGCTTTCTCAAGAGCAACTGATGGTTTAGTGAGGGGAAGAGGGCTGGGTCTAGAATTGACTATGTGTTTGTGTCACCAAGTGAACCCAGGAGCAGCGGGTTGAAGACACTTAAACACATCAAGCAGACCTGCATCCACCGTCAGATCCCTCAGGGTATGAGACCTCCCATCCAACCCCCCACTAGCTTCCGATAACCTATCCTCTTTGGCCAATACTGCATTAAAATCCTTTGCCAACACCACAACCCTATGTGTTAACAATAACAGTTCTAATCTCTCAAACACCTCAACCCTCTCTCTCAGCTCTGTTGGAGCATACACATTAATCAGCCTAATAGCCCTCTCCCTCCAGGACCCATCCACACATACCACCCTCCCTTTCACATACTCCAAGACATGATCCACTTGAAAGTCTGCATTTCCTGCCCGAATCCCAACTCCTGAACGTTTATTACTGTTTCCCCCCCCCCCCCCCCCCCCCCCCCGACCACACCGACCACCCAACATCCCATCTGTTTTCCACCTCCTGATGCAGGACAGCATCTGGAATTCCACATTCCTGCAAAAAGAAAATGTCACAACCAACACTCTTCAAATACAGCATTACAGCCCCACACGTCCCCTTATCTCTTATATTCCGAACATTAATGGAGCACAAACGAAACATTAGAAGCCCAAAGAGAGTGAACTGCATCAAATGTCCAGACCACCCTACAGCGCTCATCATTTCTTCTTCTTAACTCTCTTTCTCTTCCATCCTTTTCCATCCCAGTAGCACCCTGAAATTGGACCACCAGCTCAGGCTCCAAATAAGCCCCTCCTGTGGCCCCAATGTCACTATCCTGTGAGTCACGCTCCTCCTCTTTTCTTTTATGGCACTCCACAACATCCATTGAACGTTCAGCAGGATCCTCCGAGGTCTGTTCCCCCTCAGTGCTCCCCATACTCCACACAGTAGAAACATCCAACAGCTCTTGAAGTGGATCAACAACATCCTCTTGAAGCAGCTCTCCCTCAGAACAAATGTCCATGGACTGCCCATCCCCTGAAGCACTCCCACCCTGAGGGGACTCAGGGACGATACTAGCACATGCCTCCTGTTGTATTTCATCTTCAGCTAATAGAATAGCCTGGCCAAACTCCTCCTGGGTTGTCAGGTCAGCAGGCTCAGCCTCAGAGTCCAAAGGAGCATTAGTCCCTCTTGCCATTTTAACTATCTTAGGAGTCTCTATGGCAATCGCAGGCTCTCCACAGCTACCTCAGATCTCTCCTTGGACTTTTCAGCAGCTACATGTGCACTCCTCGGCCTCACATCAAAGTCCCGTGAAGGCCCGTGAGTGAGTCCTCCTTTACTCCGATTGGCATAGGAATATGGACAAGATTAAAAGACATGCCCCTTTTCACCACGCAGATTGCACAATTTGGAGATGACACAGGTAAAGGCAGTATGCCCAACACTACTACAATTGCTGCAATACTCTTGATCACAGTCTCTAGCAAAATGTCCATCACCAACACATTTCCTACATTTTTTTTGGCTGGCCCACATAGAAGATGCTGCCCTGACATGCCCCAATCTGTATACAGCTTGGCAAATGGACCCTATCTTTTGCAGCAGAATCATATCTCAACTTGACATGAAATTTCATAGATCCACTCTTCACACCATCCTCATTACGAACTTCATTGCCATGGACAACTTCGCAATACTGCTTCAACCATGTAAAGACATCCTCATACTTCACCAATTCACTGTACATCAAAACAGTGATTGCATGCCTCTCCAGTTGAGTAAAGAGAGTAAAAACAAAGTTACGGAGTGCTGTACTTTCTTTCCTATCTTCCATCTTGGCAACACACTACCCCAAAGCTTGAAAAGTAGCAAAAACCACTTCAAATTTTTTACCACCAGCAAAAGCGAACAAATAATTCAGCTCTCTTAGAGCAAATTGCAATTCTTTCTGTAAAATCAGGTGACTGAACAGCAACTGTGCCATAAGTACATAAGTACATAAGTAGTGCCATACTGGGAAAGACCAAAGGTCCATCTAGCCCAGCATCCTGTCACCGACAGTGGCCAATCCAGGTCAAGGGCACCTGGCACGCTCCCCAAATGTAAAAACATTCCAGACAAGTTATACCTAAAAATGCGGAATTTTTCCAAGTCCATTTAATAGCGGTCTATGGACTTGTCCTTTAGGAATCTATCTAACCCCTTTTTAAACTCCGTCAAGCTAACCGCCCGTACCACGTTCTCCGGCAACGAATTCCAGAGTCTAATTACACGTTGGGAAAAGAAAAATTTTCTCCGATTTGTTTTAAATTTACCACACTGTAGCTTCAACTCATGCCCTCTAGTCCTAGTATTTTTGGATAGCGTGAACAGTCGCTTCACATCCACCCGATCCATTCCACTCATTATTTTATACACTTCTATCATATCTCCCCTCAGCCGTCTCTTCTCCAAGCTGAAAAGCCCTAGCCTTCTCAGCCTCTCTTCATAGGAAAGTCGTCCCATCCCCACTATCATTTTCGTCGCCCTTCGCTGTACCTTTTCCAATTCTACTATATCTTTTTTGAGATACGGAGACCAGTACTGAACACAATACTCCAGGTGCGGTCGCACCATGGAGCGATACAACGGCATTATAACATCCGCACACCTGGACTCCATACCCTTCCTAATAACACCCAACATTCTATTCGCTTTCCTAGCCGCAGCAGCACACTGAGCAGAAGGTTTCAGCGTATCATCTTCTCTTCCTTCAAAACAGACTGCACTACAGCACACCCATGAAACAACCATTTCCTGGGCACCTCCCTGAAAGAAAACCCCAAAAGACTTGCAAAACCCCTATCACCAAACAACACCTCACACCTTAATAACAAGAACAGGATTACTGAGAGTTGGACCGAAGCCAGCACTTCTCGCCCTCAAGATCCCCTGACCTTAGCCAAAAGACGGAAAAGCGATGCCGCTCCTTGTTGCTCAGCCGCTGTGCTTTGGCCCCTCCTCTTGGCTGCTCAGGGTGAAAAGACTCGGGTCCACACAGCCGGCGACATCACGGTTCCATCGAGCGGGCACCGCTGGGCGCGTTTTTAGCACGATGGCTAAAAAAGGAAACGCCTTTCCGAGAAAGCCTAAAGGTGACTGATGCGTGCGAGACAGAGACAGAAAAACCCTGCAGCTGGGCCTCATCTGCATGAGTACTCTTCTGTGGCTCAGGGGCGTAGCCACAGTATTTCGCGTGGCCCTCACAGGCAAACTTAATCCCCTATGGGATGGAAAGGGGGCGGGGAGGTGGATACTAGTCAAGCTTTTTTTTTTTTCCCTCTTCCCCTCCCCGCCACACAAGCCTGCTTTCTGTGAAAAGGCTCACATCTGCCTGCTGGGCTAACAGACGAATCCAGCAAAATCCACCGAAACCACAGGTCGTGGGATCGAATCCCGGCAGGTCGGGAGCGGAATAAAATTTAATTCCAGATGGGGGAGAGCAAAAGACCTGCAAGGGTAAGAGAAGGAAAAAAAGAACAGAGTTGGAGGGTGGGAAAGAAAAAAAGGTATCCAGGGAGCAGCTGCATGTGCATTCTAAAAGCAAAAGTGACTACAGAAGACCTCGCTGAAATCCAAAAAAAATAGAAGAACCGCTCAAATGAGAACCAAGCTCTAACTTTACTTTTCAGATCTTCCGTATACGGAAGCGCACCGTGCCTAGAAGTACTGCAATACCAGGTCGATGCACGGAGCGGACGAAGCAAGCTCCGGTTCCGTCTCCCTGTCCCAAAAATCCATTTAATATAAGGTCCCCAGATAGGGGACGTATCAGATATTAAACTGATAAGAACAGATACTTTTTTGAAAATGATTTATTCAGATACGAAACACATACATACTGTCAAACTGAACCTATACACAGGTCAGAAAAATTACCTACACAATGACAGTACCCCAATCTTCCACACTTTAAACCATTCAAAAACACTAAACCCACTGATTTGACAAAAAATCTGAAACAATACAGTCAGTGAAATGGACATAATACCTCCCACCACCCCTGAACAGCCTACTCAGCAAGGGGGACCCAGGAACCACTTTGGAGAAAACTCCCGTAACTAAACTGAGGAATGCAGTGCCAATAAGCTCCAGTGCCATGCCAAAAAAGCCTCAGGCAAGGAGGAATGGCCTCCCTCCCGTATCACATATGCCAGCATAAGCTTCCTTCCAAGCTGACAAATCATGCCTGTGTCCAAAGTAATTGACCTCCACAACCTCAAGCATCGCGCTCTCCACAAGGCATCTTTCAAACAACTAATACCAATCCACAAACGCACACAAGAGGTCTTTGAAACCAACTGTCCGTACATGACCCCCTCCTCTACCACCCGGACATCAGGATTCATTGCCTGCATCCAAACAAACACTCGCTGCCAAACAGCCTGTGCCACCCTGCAACGCCAGAAAACATGAGCAGGCGACCCCTCGCCAACACAGCCTTCCCAAGCACAGAGAGTGGTCGGCGCCAGCCTTCTCCGATACAAGAAACTTCTTGTAGGAATACAGCCGTGCACCGCTCCCCAAGCCAGGTCTTTCTGCTCGTTCAAAAGATACTTGGCATTAACCATTCTCCACACAGCTTTGCATTCCTCTGCACTCAATTTCCCAACAGGGCACATTCTTGTTTTACCTGCCAAAATAACTGTCTCTATCCCCCTCGCTGAGAGGTCAGCCAACACCATACCCCGTAATGCAAATTTTTTAACACAATCTTTTATCACTTTATAAACAAATGGACAAGATTCAGCATGGGGGACAGTATGCTGGAACCCCAAACCCCAGCCCTTACACACAAACAATTGCAAATACAACCTGGCAAAATACGACCATAACCGTAACTCTCTATGTTCCTCCACCACTGCCTGAAGAAACACACACACTGACACACTTAACAACTTCACTTCCAAATCAGGCACCTTCCTTCCCCCGCACTCAAGCGGGTAGCGCATGACTTCCCGCTTGAGACGTTCCATCTTCCCACCCCAAATAAAACAGAACATCTGTCTCGTCAAAGTCCTCAACCCAAAGGAACCAATAGGAAACACAGGAGCCACATGCAACATCAATGGCAAGAGTTCATTTTTCACAATTAGGACCCTCCCTGATAAGGTCAAATTTCGTGTCTTCCACTGAGTTATTCTACTCTGTGTCTTTTCAAACACCCTCTGCCAATTACGACTAGCCATATTTTTCCCAAAAAACAACCCCAGGATCTTAATCTCCTCCCGAACTCTCCTTGAGAGTTGGAGAGTGGGAAAGAAAAAAAGGTATCCAGGGAGCAGCTGCATGTGCATTCTAAAAGCAAAAGTGACTACAGAAGACCTCGCTGAAATCCAAAAAAAAATAGAAGAACCGCTCAAATGAGAACCAAGCTCTAACTTTTACTTTTCAGATCTTCCGTATACGGAAGCGCACCGTGCCTAGAAGTACTGCAATACCAGGTCGATGCACGGAGCGGACGAAGCAAGCTCCGGTTCCGTCTCCCTGTCCCAAAAATCCATTTAATATAAGGTCCCCAGATAAGGGACGTATCAGATATTAAACTGATAAGAACAGATACTACACTTGATCTTAGCCAAAAGGCCGAGAAGCGATGCCGCTGCTTGTTGCTCAGCCGCTGTGCTTTGGCCCCTCCTCTTGGCTGCTCAGGGTGAAAAGACTCGGGTCCACACAGCCGGCGACATCACGGTTCCATCGAGCGGGCACCGCTGGGCGCGTTTTTAGCACGATGGCTAAAAAAGGAAACGCCTTTCCGAGAAAGCCTAAAGGTGACTGATGCGTGCGAGACAGAGACAGAAAAACCCTGCAGCTGGGCCTCATCTGCATGAGTACTCTTCTGTGGCTCAGGGGCGTAGCCACAGTATTTCGCGTGGCCCTCACAGGCAAACTTAATCCCCTATGGGATGGGAAGGGGGCGGGGAGGTGGATACTAGTCAAGCTTTTTTTTTTTTTTTTTTTTCCATCTTCCCCTCCCCGCCACACAAGCCTGCTTTCTGTGAAAAGGCTCACATCTGCCTGCTGGGCTAACAGACGAATCCAGCAAAATCCACCGAAACCACAGGTCGTGGGATCGAATCCCGGCAGGTCGGGAGCGGAATAAAATTTAATTCCAGATGGGGGAGAGCAAAAGACCTGCAAGGGTAAGAGAAGGAAAAAAAGAACAGAGTTGGAGGGTGGGAAAGAAAAAAAGGTATCCAGGGAGCAGCTGCATGTGCATTCTAAAAGCAAAAGTGACTACAGAAGACCTCGCTGAAATCCAAAAAAAAATAGAAGAACCGCTCAAATGAGAACCAAGCTCTAACTTTTACTTTTCAGATCTTCCGTATACGGAAGCGCACCGTGCCTAGAAGTACTGCAATACCAGGTCGATGCACGGAGCGGACGAAGCAAGCTCCGGTTCCGTCTCCCTGTCCCAAAAATCCATTTAATATAAGGTCCCCAGATAGGGGACGTATCAGATATTAAACTGATAAGAACAGATACTTTTTTGAAAATGATTTATTCAGATACGAAACACATACATACTGTCAAACTGAACCTATACACAGGTCAGAAAAATTACCTACACAATGACAGTACCCCAATCTTCCACACTTTAAACCATTCAAAAACACTAAACCCACTGATTTGACAAAAAATCTGAAACAATACAGTCAGTGAAATGGACATAATACCTCCCACCACCCCTGAACAGCCTACTCAGCAAGGGGGACCCAGGAACCACTTTGGAGAAAACTCCCGTAACTAAACTGAGGAATGCAGTGCCAATAAGCTCCAGTGCCATGCCAAAAAAGCCTCAGGCAAGGAGGAATGGCCTCCCTCCCGTATCACATATGCCAGCATAAGCTTCCTTCCAAGCTGACAAATCATGCCTGTGTCCAAAGTAATTGACCTCCACAACCTCAAGCATCGCGCTCTCCACAAGGCATCTTTCAAACAACTAATACCAATCCACAAACGCACACAAGAGGTCTTTGAAACCAACTGTCCGTACATAACCCCCTCCTCTACCACCCGGACATCAGGATTCATTGCCTGCATCCAAACAAACACTCGCTGCCAAACAGCCTGTGCCACCCTGCAACGCCAGAAAACATGAGCAGGCGACTCCTCGCCAACACAGCCTTCCCAAGCACAGAGAGCGGTCGGCGCCAGCCTTCTCCGATACAAGAAACTTCTTGTAGGAATACAGCCGTGCACCGCTCCCCAAGCCAGGTCTTTCTGCTCGTTCAAAAGATACTTGGCATTAACCATTCTCCACACAGCTTTGCATTCCTCTGCACTCAATTTCCCAACAGGGCACATTCTTGTTTTACCTGCCAAAATAACTGTCTCTATCCCCCTCGCTGAGAGGTCAGCCAACACCATGCCCCGTAATGCAAATTTATTAACACAATCTTTTATCACTTTATAAACAAATGGACAAGATTCAGCATGGGGGACAGTATGCTGGAACCCCAAACCCCAGCCCTTACACACAAACAATTGCAAATACAACCTGGCAAAATACGACCATAACCGTAACTCTCTATGTTCCTCCACCACTGCCTGAAGAAACACACACACTGACACACTTAACAACTTCACTTCCAAATCAGGCACCTTCCTTCCCCCGCACTCAAGCGGGTAGCGCATGACTTCCCGCTTGAGACGTTCCATCTTCCCACCCCAAATAAAACAGAACATCTGTCTCGTCAAAGTCCTCAACCCAAAGGAACCAATAGGAAACACAGGAGCCACATGCAACATCAATGGCAAGAGTTCATTTTTCACAATTAGGACCCTCCCTGATAAGGTCAAATTTCGTGTCTTCCACTGAGTTATTCTACTCTGTGTCTTTTCAAACACCCTCTGCCAATTACGACTAGCCATATTTTTCCCAAAAAACAACCCCAGGATCTTAATCTCCTCCCGAACTCTCCTTAACCCCCAATCCACCTCACTACCCCTCCAATTAAGATACAAGCACTCACTCTTACTAATGTTAATCTTTGAAGAGGAAGCTGCAGCAAACCTTGCACAATGCCAGCCCATCCACTTTATGGAGTCATTATCCCTACAAAAAATGGTCACATCATCCATGTAAAGAGCCAACCGTGCTTCTAAACCCCCACTACCTGGGAGAGGCACGCCTCTAATACGGGCCTCCTTCCTAATTGCGCTAGCAAATGGTTCAATTGCCAGTACGTAAAGAAGAGGGGAGATAGGACATCCCTGCCTCACCCCTGATTGCACTCTAAACTCTGCACTCAAAAACCCATTCACCAAAACCTTACTAACACTATCCTGCAACAAAGCCCTCACCCACCCAATAAATCTAAATCCCAAACCCATCTTTCCCATAACGGACCACAAAAATGCTCTGTTCACCCTATCATAGGCTTTCTCTTGATCCAAGGAAACCACACACACCGGCTGGTTCCGCTCCTCACAGTATAAAAGTACATCCCTCACCAAAGCTTGATTATCCACAATTCTACGGCCTGGGATGCCACAAGTCTGAGCTGGACCAACCACCTTCCCTATCACCTCTTGCAAGCGGAAAAACAACGTCTTAGCCAGGATTTTATAATCAGTATTCAAGAGAGTAATTGGACGCCAGTTCTTAACCTGGCGCCTATCCCCTTTCTTTTTAATCAACACAATCAACCCTTTTCTCAGTGAAGCCGGCAATGCCCCTTTATCCAAAATCTCTCTCAACATGGCCAAAAAATCCCCCTGAAGAAGAGACCAAAACTCCCTATAGAATTCAATGGGTAAACCATCCTCTCCTGGAACCTTCCCCCCTTTCATAGACTTCACTGCTCTCTCAACCTCCTCTCCCTCCAACTCCCTCCCCAGGCCCTGACTTTCCTCTTTCGACACCTCCCCGTCTAAGCACCTCAAATAGTCCAAGGCGATGTCCTGATCATACGCCCGAGAGGTATACAACGCTGTATAATACTGCAAAACTAACCCTTTAATCCTCTCTGTATCCCTCTGTTCAATACCATTCTCATCCAGCAGGCTAGTCAGAATGGATGTCCGCGCCCTCACCTTATGAAAAAAGAACCTTGAGCAGCGCTCATGTTCCTCAATAAACTGCGCTCGGGCCCGAAACATGACAGACTGCATCCTCTGCTGATACCAGTCTCTTAACTTATGCTTAACCTCAATTATATCCCGCTGTACCTCAAAGCCAAACCCTGCCAAAACATATAAATTCTGCAGAGTGGCCTCCAACTTTTCAACCACCCTCTTATCCCTCCTTGCCTTAGCCCTTCCCTTTTGTACAAAAAAATCCCTTGTTCGAATTTTAAGATTCTCCCACCATTCCCCCAGGGAAGAAAATAAATCTTTTAAAGAACTCCAAGCATGAAACTTCCGCACATACTCTGCCTTAACATTGGCATCACTCAATAAACTAATATTTAATTTCCACCACCCCTTTCCAATAGCCACTGTCCCTGGAAAATTTAAGCTGACCTTCAGGGCCTGATGATCTGAAAAAAACACAGGTAATAGGTCAGCTTTCTCAAGAGCAACTGATGGTGACACAAACACATAGTCAATTCTAGACCCAGCCCGCTTTCCTTCACTAAACCAAGTGAACCCAGGAGCAGCGGGTTGCAGACACTTAAACACATCAAGCAGACCTGCATCCACCGTTAGATCCCTCAGGGCATGAGAACTCCCATCCAACCCTCCGCTAACTGCCGATAACCTATCCTCTTTGGCCAATACTGCATTAAAGTCCCCTGCCAACACCACCACCCTATGTGTTAACAATAATGGTTCTAATCTCTCAAACACCTCAACCCTCTCTCTCAGCTCAGTTGGAGCATACACATTAATCAGCCTAACCGCCCTCTCCCTCCAGGTCCCATCCACACACACAACCCTCCCTTTCACACACTCCAAAACACACTCCACTTGAAAGTCTGCATTCCCTGCCAAAATCCCAACTCCTGAACATTTATTACTGTTATCCCCAGACCACACCGACCACCCAACATCCCATCTGTTTTCCATCTCCTGGTGCAAGACAGCGTCCGGAATCCCACATTCCTGCAAAAAGAAAATGTCACATCCAACACTCTTCAAATACAGCATTACCGCCCCACACTTCCCCTTATCTCTTATACTCCGAACATTAATGGAGCATAAAAGAAACATTAGGAGCCCAAAGAGAGTAAACTGCATCAAATGCCCAGGACACCCCACAGCGCTCATCGTTTCTTCTTCTTAACTCTCTCTTTCCCTTCCTTTTCCATCCCAGTAGCACCCTGAAATTGGACCACCAACTCAGGCTCCAAATAAGCCCCTCCTGTGGCCCCAATGTCACTATCCTGTGAGTCCCGCTCCTCCTCTTTCCTTTTATGACACTCCGCAACATCCATCGAACATCCAGCAGGATCCTCCGAGGTCTCTTCCCCCTCAGTGCTCCCCATACTCCACACAGTAGAAACATCCAGTAGCTCTTGAAGCGGATCAACAATATCCCCTCGAAACAGCTCTCCCTCGAAACAAATGTCCATGGACTGCCTATCCCCTGGAGCCTTCTCCTCCTGAGGGGACTCAGGCACGGGACTAGCACATGCCTCCTGTTGTATTCCATCTTCAGCAACTAGACTAGCCTGGCCAGCCTCCTCCGGGGTTGTCAGGACAGCCGGCTCAGCCTCAAAATCCAAAGGAGCCGTAGCCCCTCTTGCCAGTTTGACTATCAGAGGGGTCTCTATGGCTACCGCCAGGCTCTCCACAGCTACCTCAGATCTCTCCTTAGCCTTTTCAGCAGCTACATGTGCACTCCTTGGCCTCCCATCAAAGTCTCGCGAAGGCCCACACCTGGGTCCTCCTTTACTCCGATTGGCATAGGAATACGGGCAAGATTTGAAGACATGTCCCTGTTCACCACACAGATTACACGATTTGGAGATGACACAGATAAAGGCAGTATGCCCAACACTGCCACAATTGCTGCAGTACTCTTGATCACAGTCTCTAGCAAAATGTCCATCACCTCCACATTTCCTACATTTTTTTGGCTGGCCCACGTAGAAGACGCTGCCCTGACATGCCCCAATCTGTATACGGCTTGGCACATGGACCCAATCCTTTGCAGCAGCATCATATCTCAACTTGACATGAAATTTCATAGCTCCACTCTTCACTCCATCCTCATCACGAACTTCATTGCCATGGACAACTTCACAATACTGCTTCAACCATGTAAAAACATCCTCATATTTCACCAGTTCACTGTACATCAAAACAGTCACTACCCGCCTCTCAGGTTGAGTAAGGGGAGTAAAAACAAAATTACGGAGTGCGGTACTTTCTTTCTTATCTTCCATCTTGGCAACACACTGCTCCAAAGCTTGAAAAGTAGCGAAAACTACTTCAAATTTTTTTCCACCAGGAAAAGCAAACAAATAATCCAGGTCTCTTGGTCCAAATCCCAGCTCTTTCTGCAAAATCAGGCGACTGAACAGCAATCGCTCCATCGTAAAATCTCCTCTTGCTTCAAAACAAACTGCATTCCGGCGCATCCATGAGGCCGCCATCTCCTGGGCACCTCCCCGAAGGGAAACACCAAAGCGCTTGTGACACCGCTGTCAACAAACAACACCTCGCACCTTAATGACGAGAACAGGGATACTGCGGGTTAGGCCGAAGCCAGCATTTCTCCCCATCAGGGTCCCCTGATCTTAGCCAAAAGGCCGAGAAGCGATGCCGCTGCTTGTTGCTCAGCCGCTGTGCTTTGGCCCCTCCTCTTGGCTGCTCAGGGTGAAAAGACTCGGGTCCACACAGCCGGCGACATCACGGTTCCATCGAGCGGGCACCGCTGGGCGCGTTTTTAGCACGATGGCTAAAAAAGGAAACGCCTTTCCGAGAAAGCCTAAAGGTGACTGATGCGTGCGAGACAGAGACAGAAAAACCCTGCAGCTGGGCCTCATCTGCATGAGTACTCTTCTGTGGCTCAGGGGCGTAGCCACAGTATTTCGCGTGGCCCTCACAGGCAAACTTAATCCCCTATGGGATGGAAAGGGGGCGGGGAGGTGGATACTAGTCAAGCTTTTTTTTTTTTCCTCTTCCCCTCCCCGCCACACAAGCCTGCTTTCTGTGAAAAGGCTCACATCTGCCTGCTGGGCTAACAGACGAATCCAGCAAAATCCACCGAAACCACAGGTCGTGGGATCGAATCCCGGCAGGTCGGGAGCGGAATAAAATTTAATTCCAGATGGGGGAGAGCAAAAGACCTGCAAGGGTAAGAGAAGGAAAAAAAGAACAGAGTTGGAGGGTGGGAAAGAAAAAAAGGTATCCAGGGAGCAGCTGCATGTGCATTCTAAAAGCAAAAGTGACTACAGAAGACCTCGCTGAAATCCAAAAAAAAATAGAAGAACCGCTCAAATGAGAACCAAGCTCTAACTTTTACTTTTCAGATCTTCCGTATACGGAAGCGCACCGTGCCTAGAAGTACTGCAATACCAGGTCGATGCACGGAGCGGACGAAGCAAGCTCCGGTTCCGTCTCCCTGTCCCAAAAATCCATTTAATATAAGGTCCCCAGATAGGGGACGTATCAGATATTAAACTGATAAGAACAGATACTACACTTGATCTTAGCCAAAAGGCCGAGAAGCGATGCCGCTGCTTGTTGCTCAGCCGCTGTGCTTTGGCCCCTCCTCTTGGCTGCTCAGGGTGAAAAGACTCGGGTCCACACAGCCGGCGACATCACGGTTCCATCGAGCGGGCACCGCTGGGCGCGTTTTTAGCACGATGGCTAAAAAAGGAAACGCCTTTCCGAGAAAGCCTAAAGGTGACTGATGCGTGCGAGACAGAGACAGAAAAACCCTGCAGCTGGGCCTCATCTGCATGAGTACTCTTCTGTGGCTCAGGGGCGTAGCCACAGTATTTCGCGTGGCCCTCACAGGCAAACTTAATCCCCTATGGGATGGAAAGGGGGCGGGGAGGTGGATACTAGTCAAGCTTTTTTTTTTTTTTTTTTTCCCTCTTCCCCTCCCCGCCACACAAGCCTGCTTTCTGTGAAAAGGCTCACATCTGCCTGCTGGGCTAACAGACGAATCCAGCAAAATCCACCGAAACCACAGGTCGTGGGATCGAATCCCGGCAGGTCGGGAGCGGAATAAAATTTAATTCCAGATGGGGGAGAGCAAAAGACCTGCAAGGGTAAGAGAAGGAAAAAAAGAACAGAGTTGGAGGGTGGGAAAGAAAAAAAGGTATCCAGGGAGCAGCTGCATGTGCATTCTAAAAGCAAAAGTGACTACAGAAGACCTCGCTGAAATCCAAAAAAAAAATAGAAGAACCGCTCAAATGAGAACCAAGCTCTAACTTTTACTTTTCAGATCTTCCGTATACGGAAGCGCACCGTGCCTAGAAGTACTGCAATACCAGGTCGATGCACGGAGCGGACGAAGCAAGCTCCGGTTCCGTCTCCCTGTCCCAAAAATCCATTTAATATAAGGTCCCCAGATAGGGGACGTATCAGATATTAAACTGATAAGAACAGATACTTTTTACTTTTGAAAATGATTTATTCAGATACTAAACACATACATACTGTCAAACTGAACCTATACACAGGTCAGAAAAATTACCTACACAATGACAGTACCCCAATCTTCCACACTTTAAACCATTCAAAAACACTAAACCCACTGATTTGACAAAAAATCTGAAACAATACAGTCAGTGAAATGGACATAATACCTCCCACCACCCCTGAACAGCCTACTCAGCAAGGGGGACCCAGGAACCACTTTGGAGAAAACTCCCGTAACTAAACTGAGGAATGCAGTGCCAATAAGCTCCAGTGCCATGCCAAAAAAGCCTCAGGCAAGGAGGAATGGCCTCCCTCCCGTATCACATATGCCAGCATAAGCTTCCTTCCAAGCTGACAAATCATGCCTGTGTCCAAAGTAATTGACCTCCACAACCTCAAGCATCGCGCTCTCCACAAGGCATCTTTCAAACAACTAATACCAATCCACAAACGCACACAAGAGGTCTTTGAAACCAACTGTCCGTACATAACCCCCTCCTCTACCACCCGGACATCAGGATTCATTGCCTGCATCCAAACAAACACTCGCTGCCAAACAGCCTGTGCCACCCTGCAACGCCAGAAAACATGAGCAGGCGACTCCTCGCCAACACAGCCTTCCCAAGCACAGAGAGCGGTCGGCGCCAGCCTTCTCCGATACAAGAAACTTCTTGTAGGAATACAGCCGTGCACCGCTCCCCAAGCCAGGTCTTTCTGCTCGTTCAAAAGATACTTGGCATTAACCATTCTCCACACAGCTTTGCATTCCTCTGCACTCAATTTCCCAACAGGGCACATTCTTGTTTTACCTGCCAAAATAACTGTCTCTATCCCCCTCGCTGAGAGGTCAGCCAACACCATGCCCCGTAATGCAAATTTATTAACACAATCTTTTATCACTTTATAAACAAATGGACAAGATTCAGCATGGGGGACAGTATGCTGGAACCCCAAACCCCAGCCCTTACACACAAACAATTGCAAATACAACCTGGCAAAATACGACCATAACCGTAACTCTCTATGTTCCTCCACCACTGCCTGAAGAAACACACACACTGACACACTTAACAACTTCACTTCCAAATCAGGCACCTTCCTTCCCCCGCACTCAAGCGGGTAGCGCATGACTTCCCGCTTGAGACGTTCCATCTTCCCACCCCAAATAAAACAGAACATCTGTCTCGTCAAAGTCCTCAACCCAAAGGAACCAATAGGAAACACAGGAGCCACATGCAACATCAATGGCAAGAGTTCATTTTTCACAATTAGGACCCTCCCTGATAAGGTCAAATTTCGTGTGTTCCACTGAGTTATTCTACTCTGTGTCTTTTCAAACACCCTCTGCCAATTACGACTAGCCATATTTTTCCCAAAAAACAACCCCAGGATCTTAATCTCCTCCCGAACTCTCCTTGAGAGTTGGAGGGTGGGAAAGAAAAAAAGGTATCCAGGGAGCAGCTGCATGTGCATTCTAAAAGCAAAAGTGACTACAGAAGACCTCGCTGAAATCCAAAAAAAAATAGAAGAACCGCTCAAATGAGAACCAAGCTCTAACTTTTACTTTTCAGATCTTCCGTATACGGAAGCGCACCGTGCCTAGAAGTACTGCAATACCAGGTCGATGCACGGAGCGGACGAAGCAAGCTCCGGTTCCATCTCCCTGTCCCAAAAATCCATTTAATATAAGGTCCCCAGATAGGGGACGTATCAGATATTAAACTGATAAGAACAGATACTACACTTGATCTTAGCCAAAAGGCCGAGAAGCGATGCCGCTGCTTGTTGCTCAGCCGCTGTGCTTTGGCCCCTCCTCTTGGCTGCTCAGGGTGAAAAGACTCGGGTCCACACAGCCGGCGACATCACGGTTCCATCGAGCGGGCACCGCTGGGCGCGTTTTTAGCACGATGGCTAAAAAAGGAAACGCCTTTCCGAGAAAGCCTAAAGGTGACTGATGCGTGCGAGACAGAGACAGAAAAACCCTGCAGCTGGGCCTCATCTGCATGAGTACTCTTCTGTGGCTCAGGGGCGTAGCCACAGTATTTCGCGTGGCCCTCACAGGCAAACTTAATCCCCTATGGGATGGAAAGGGGGCGGGGAGGTGGATACTAGTCAAGCTTTTTTTTTTTTTTTTTTTTCCCTCTTCCCCTCCCCGCCACACAAGCCTGCTTTCTGTGAAAAGGCTCACATCTGCCTGCTGGGCTAACAGACGAATCCAGCAAAATCCACCGAAACCACAGGTCGTGGGATCGAATCCCGGCAGGTCGGGAGCGGAATAAAATTTAATTCCAGATGGGGGAGAGCAAAAGACCTGCAAGGGTAAGAGAAGGAAAAAAAGAACAGAGTTGGAGGGTGGGAAAGAAAAAAAGGTATCCAGGGAGCAGCTGCATGTGCATTCTAAAAGCAAAAGTGACTACAGAAGACCTCGCTGAAATCCAAAAAAAAATAGAAGAACCGCTCAAATGAGAACCAAGCTCTAACTTTTACTTTTCAGATCTTCCGTATACGGAAGCGCACCGTGCCTAGAAGTACTGCAATACCAGGTCGATGCACGGAGCGGACGAAGCAAGCTCCGGTTCCGTCTCCCTGTCCCAAAAATCCATTTAATATAAGGTCCCCAGATAGGGGACGTATCAGATATTAAACTGATAAGAACAGATACTACACTTGATCTTAGCCAAAAGGCCGAGAAGCGATGCCGCTGCTTGTTGCTCAGCCGCTGTGCTTTGGCCCCTCCTCTTGGCTGCTCAGGGTGAAAAGACTCGGGTCCACACAGCCGGCGACATCACGGTTCCATCGAGCGGGCACCGCTGGGCGCGTTTTTAGCACGATGGCTAAAAAAGGAAACGCCTTTCCGAGAAAGCCTAAAGGTGACTGATGCGTGCGAGACAGAGACAGAAAAACCCTGCAGCTGGGCCTCATCTGCATGAGTACTCTTCTGTGGCTCAGGGGCGTAGCCACAGTATTTCGCGTGGCCCTCACAGGCAAACTTAACCCCCTATGGGATGGAAGGGGGCGGGGAGGTGGATACTAGTCAAGCTTTTTTTTTTTTTTTTTTTCCCTCTTCCCCTCCCCGCCACACAAGCCTGCTTTCTGTGAAAAGGCTCACATCTGCCTGCTGGGCTAACAGACGAATCCAGCAAAATCCACCGAAACCACAGGTCGTGGGATCGAATCCCGGCAGGTCGGGAGCGGAATAAAATTTAATTCCAGATGGGGGAGAGCAAAAGACCTGCAAGGGTAAGAGAAGGAAAAAAAGAACAGAGTTGGAGGGTGGGAAAGAAAAAAAGGTATCCAGGGAGCAGCTGCATGTGCATTCTAAAAGCAAAAGTGACTACAGAAGACCTCGCTGAAATCCAAAAAAAAATAGAAGAACCGCTCAAATGAGAACCAAGCTCTAACTTTTACTTTTCAGATCTTCCGTATACGGAAGCGCACCGTGCCTAGAAGTACTGCAATACCAGGTCGATGCACGGAGCGGACGAAGCAAGCTCCGGTTCCGTCTCCCTGTCCCAAAAATCCATTTAATATAAGGTCCCCAGATAGGGGACGTATCAGATATTAAACTGATAAGAACAGATACTTTTTTGAAAATGATTTATTCAGATACGAAACACATACATACTGTCAAACTGAACCTATACACAGGTCAGAAAAATTACCTACACAATGACAGTACCCCAATCTTCCACACTTTAAACCATTCAAAAACACTAAACCCACTGATTTGACAAAAAATCTGAAACAATACAGTCAGTGAAATGGACATAATACCTCCCACCACCCCTGAACAGCCTACTCAGCAAGGGGGACCCAGGAACCACTTTGGAGAAAACTCCCGTAACTAAACTGAGGAATGCAGTGCCAATAAGCTCCAGTGCCATGCCAAAAAAGCCTCAGGCAAGGAGGAATGGCCTCCCTCCCGTATCACATATGCCAGCATAAGCTTCCTTCCAAGCTGACAAATCATGCCTGTGTCCAAAGTAATTGACCTCCACAACCTCAAGCATCGCGCTCTCCACAAGGCATCTTTCAAACAACTAATACCAATCCACAAACGCACACAAGAGGTCTTTGAAACCAACTGTCCGTACATGACCCCCTCCTCTACCACCCGGACATCAGGATTCATTGCCTGCATCCAAACAAACACTCGCTGCCAAACAGCCTGTGCCACCCTGCAACGCCAGAAAACATGAGCAGGCGACCCCTCGCCAACACAGCCTTCCCAAGCACAGAGAGTGGTCGGCGCCAGCCTTCTCCGATACAAGAAACTTCTTGTAGGAATACAGCCGTGCACCGCTCCCCAAGCCAGGTCTTTCTGCTCGTTCAAAAGATACTTGGCATTAACCATTCTCCACACAGCTTTGCATTCCTCTGCACTCAATTTCCCAACAGGGCACATTCTTGTTTTACCTGCCAAAATAACTGTCTCTATCCCCCTCGCTGAGAGGTCAGCCAACACCATACCCCGTAATGCAAATTTTTTAACACAATCTTTTATCACTTTATAAACAAATGGACAAGATTCAGCATGGGGGACAGTATGCTGGAACCCCAAACCCCAGCCCTTACACACAAACAATTGCAAATACA
The DNA here is from genome assembly GCF_901765095.1 of Microcaecilia unicolor. Taxonomy (NCBI): domain Eukaryota; kingdom Metazoa; phylum Chordata; class Amphibia; order Gymnophiona; family Siphonopidae; genus Microcaecilia; species Microcaecilia unicolor. The sequence continues at coordinate 342,757,742 of NC_044032.1, read as the reverse complement.
ACCTGGCAAAATACGACCATAACCGTAACTCTCTATGTTCCTCCACCACTGCCTGAAGAAACACACACACTGACACACTTAACAACTTCACTTCCAAATCAGGCACCTTCCTTCCCCCGCACTCAAGCGGGTAGCGCATGACTTCCCGCTTGAGACGTTCCATCTTCCCACCCCAAATAAAACAGAACATCTGTCTCGTCAAAGTCCTCAACCCAAAGGAACCAATAGGAAACACAGGAGCCACATGCAACATCAATGGCAAGAGTTCATTTTTCACAATTAGGACCCTCCCTGATAAGGTCAAATTTCGTGTCTTCCACTGAGTTATTCTACTCTGTGTCTTTTCAAACACCCTCTGCCAATTACGACTAGCCATATTTTTCCCAAAAAACAACCCCAGGATCTTAATCTCCTCCCGAACTCTCCTTGAGAGTTGGAGGGTGGGAAAGAAAAAAAGGTATCCAGGGAGCAGCTGCATGTGCATTCTAAAAGCAAAAGTGACTACAGAAGACCTCGCTGAAATCCAAAAAAAAATAGAAGAACCGCTCAAATGAGAACCAAGCTCTAACTTTTACTTTTCAGATCTTCCGTATACGGAAGCGCACCGTGCCTAGAAGTACTGCAATACCAGGTCGATGCACGGAGCGGACGAAGCAAGCTCCGGTTCCAGTCTCCCTGTCCCAAAAATCCATTTAATATAAGGTCCCCAGATAGGGGACGTATCAGATATTAAACTGATAAGAACAGATACTACACTTGATCTTAGCCAAAAGGCCGAGAAGCGATGCCGCTGCTTGTTGCTCAGCCGCTGTGCTTTGGCCCCTCCTCTTGGCTGCTCAGGGTGAAAAGACTCGGGTCCACACAGCCGGCGACATCACGGTTCCATCGAGCGGGCACCGCTGGGCGCGTTTTTAGCACGATGGCTAAAAAAGGAAACGCCTTTCCGAGAAAGCCTAAAGGTGACTGATGCGTGCGAGACAGAGACAGAAAATCCCTGCAGCTGGGCCTCATCTGCATGAGTACTCTTCTGTGGCTCAGGGGCGTAGCCACAGTATTTCGCGTGGCCCTCACAGGCAAACTTAATCCCCTATGGGATGGAAAGGGGGCGGGGAGGTGGATACTAGTCAAGCTTTTTTTTTTTTTTTTTTTTTCCTCTTCCCCTCCCCGCCACACAAGCCTGCTTTCTGTGAAAAGGCTCACATCTGCCTGCTGGGCTAACAGACGAATCCAGCAAAATCCACCGAAACCACAGGTCGTGGGATCGAATCCCGGCAGGTCGGGAGCGGAATAAAATTTAATTCCAGATGGGGGAGAGCAAAAGACCTGCAAGGGTAAGAGAAGGAAAAAAAGAACAGAGTTGGAGGGTGGGAAAGAAAAAAAGGTATCCAGGGAGCAGCTGCATGTGCATTCTAAAAGCAAAAGTGACTACAGAAGACCTCGCTGAAATCCAAAAAAAAATAGAAGAACCGCTCAAATGAGAACCAAGCTCTAACTTTTACTTTTCAGATCTTCCGTATACGGAAGCGCACCGTGCCTAGAAGTACTGCAATACCAGGTCGATGCACGGAGCGGACGAAGCAAGCTCCGGTTCCGTCTCCCTGTCCCAAAAATCCATTTAATATAAGGTCCCCAGATAGGGGACGTATCAGATATTAAACTGATAAGAACAGATACTACACTTGATCTTAGCCAAAAGGCCGAGAAGCGATGCCGCTGCTTGTTGCTCAGCCGCTGTGCTTTGGCCCCTCCTCTTGGCTGCTCAGGGTGAAAAGACTCGGGTCCACACAGCCGGCGACATCACGGTTCCATCGAGCGGGCACCGCTGGGCGCGTTTTTAGCACGATGGCTAAAAAAGGAAACGCCTTTCCGAGAAAGCCTAAAGGTGACTGATGCGTGCGAGACAGAGACAGAAAAACCCTGCAGCTGGGCCTCATCTGCATGAGTACTCTTCTGTGGCTCAGGGGCGTAGCCACAGTATTTCGCGTGGCCCTCACAGGCAAACTTAATCCCCTATGGGATGGAAAGGGGGCGGGGAGGTGGATACTAGTCAAGCTTTTTTTTTTTTTTTTTTTCCCTCTTCCCCTCCCCGCCACACAAGCCTGCTTTCTGTGAAAAGGCTCACATCTGCCTGCTGGGCTAACAGACGAATCCAGCAAAATCCACCGAAACCACAGGTCGTGGGATCGAATCCCGGCAGGTCGGGAGCGGAATAAAATTTAATTCCAGATGGGGGAGAGCAAAAGACCTGCAAGGGTAAGAGAAGGAAAAAAAGAACAGAGTTGGAGGGTGGGAAAGAAAAAAAGGTATCCAGGGAGCAGCTGCATGTGCATTCTAAAAGCAAAAGTGACTACAGAAGACCTCGCTGAAATCCAAAAAAAAATAGAAGAACCGCTCAAATGAGAACCAAGCTCTAACTTTTACTTTTCAGATCTTCCGTATACGGAAGCGCACCGTGCCTAGAAGTACTGCAATACCAGGTCGATGCACGGAGCGGACGAAGCAAGCTCCGGTTCCGTCTCCCTGTCCCAAAAATCCATTTAATATAAGGTCCCCAGATAGGGGACGTATCAGATATTAAACTGATAAGAACAGATACTACACTTGATCTTAGCCAAAAGGCCGAGAAGCGATGCCGCTGCTTGTTGCTCAGCCGCTGTGCTTTGGCCCCTCCTCTTGGCTGCTCAGGGTGAAAAGACTCGGGTCCACACAGCCGGCGACATCACGGTTCCATCGAGCGGGCACCGCTGGGCGCGTTTTTAGCACGATGGCTAAAAAAGGAAACGCCTTTCCGAGAAAGCCTAAAGGTGACTGATGCGTGCGAGACAGAGACAGAAAAACCCTGCAGCTGGGCCTCATCTGCATGAGTACTCTTCTGTGGCTCAGGGGCGTAGCCACAGTATTTCGCGTGGCCCTCACAGGCAAACTTAATCCCCTATGGGATGGAAAGGGGGCGGGGAGGTGGATACTAGTCAAGCTTTTTTTTTTTTTTTTTTCCCTCTTCCCCTCCCCGCCACACAAGCCTGCTTTCTGTGAAAAGGCTCACATCTGCCTGCTGGGCTAACAGACGAATCCAGCAAAATCCACCGAAACCACAGGTCGTGGGATCGAATCCCGGCAGGTCGGGAGCGGAATAAAATTTAATTCCAGATGGGGGAGAGCAAAAGACCTGCAAGGGTAAGAGAAGGAAAAAAAGAACAGAGTTGGAGGGTGGGAAAGAAAAAAAGGTATCCAGGGAGCAGCTGCATGTGCATTCTAAAAGCAAAAGTGACTACAGAAGACCTCGCTGAAATCCAAAAAAAAATAGAAGAACCGCTCAAATGAGAACCAAGCTCTAACTTTTACTTTTCAGATCTTCCGTATACGGAAGCGCACCGTGCCTAGAAGTACTGCAATACCAGGTCGATGCACGGAGCGGACGAAGCAAGCTCCGGTTCCGTCTCCCTGTCCCAAAAATCCATTTAATATAAGGTCCCCAGATAGGGGACGTATCAGATATTAAACTGATAAGAACAGATACTACACTTGATCTTAGCCAAAAGGCCGAGAAGCGATGCCGCTGCTTGTTGCTCAGCCGCTGTGCTTTGGCCCCTCCTCTTGGCTGCTCAGGGTGAAAAGACTCGGGTCCACACAGCCGGCGACATCACGGTTCCATCGAGCGGGCACCGCTGGGCGCGTTTTTAGCACGATGGCTAAAAAAGGAAACGCCTTTCCGAGAAAGCCTAAAGGTGACTGATGCGTGCGAGACAGAGACAGAAAAACCCTGCAGCTGGGCCTCATCTGCATGAGTACTCTTCTGTGGCTCAGGGGCGTAGCCACAGTATTTCGCGTGGCCCTCACAGGCAAACTTAATCCCCTATGGGATGGGAAGGGGGCGGGGAGGTGGATACTAGTCAAGCTTTTTTTTTTTTTTTTTTTCCCTCTTCCCCTCCCCGCCACACAAGCCTGCTTTCTGTGAAAAGGCTCACATCTGCCTGCTGGGCTAACAGACGAATCCAGCAAAATCCACCGAAACCACAGGTCGTGGGATCGAATCCCGGCAGGTCGGGAGCGGAATAAAATTTAATTCCAGATGGGGGAGAGCAAAAGACCTGGAAGGGTAAGAGAAGGAAAAAAAGAACAGAGGTGGAGGGTGGGAAAGAAAAAAAGGTATCCAGGGAGCAGCTGCATGTGCATTCTAAAAGCAAAAGTGACTACAGAAGACCTCGCTGAAATCCAAAAAAAAATAGAAGAACCGCTCAAATGAGAACCAAGCTCTAACTTTTACTTTTCAGATCTTCCGTATACGGAAGCGCACCGTGCCTAGAAGTACTGCAATACCAGGTCGATGCACGGAGCGGACGAAGCAAGCTCCGGTTCCGTCTCCCTGTCCCAAAAATCCATTTAATATAAGGTCCCCAGATAGGGGACGTATCAGATATTAAACTGATAAGAACAGATACTACACTTGATCTTAGCCAAAAGGCCGAGAAGCGATGCCGCTGCTTGTTGCTCAGCCGCTGTGCTTTGGCCCCTCCTCTTGGCTGCTCAGGGTGAAAAGACTCGGGTCCACACAGCCGGCGACATCACGGTTCCATCGAGCGGGCACCGCTGGGCGCGTTTTTAGCACGATGGCTAAAAAAGGAAACGCCTTTCCGAGAAAGCCTAAAGGTGACTGATGCGTGCGAGACAGAGACAGAAAAACCCTGCAGCTGGGCCTCATCTGCATGAGTACTCTTCTGTGGCTCAGGGGCGTAGCCACAGTATTTCGCGTGGCCCTCACAGGCAAACTTAATCCCCTATGGGATGGAAAGGGGGCGGGGAGGTGGATACTAGTCAAGCTTTTTTTTTTTTTTTTTTTTTTCCTCTTCCCCTCCCCGCCACACAAGCCTGCTTTCTGTGAAAAGGCTCACATCTGCCTGCTGGGCTAACAGACGAATCCAGCAAAATCCACCGAAACCACAGGTCGTGGGATCGAATCCCGGCAGGTCGGGAGCGGAATAAAATTTAATTCCAGATGGGGGAGAGCAAAAGACCTGCAAGGGTAAGAGAAGGAAAAAAAGAACAGAGTTGGAGGGTGGGAAAGAAAAAAAGGTATCCAGGGAGCAGCTGCATGTGCATTCTAAAAGCAAAAGTGACTACAGAAGACCTCGCTGAAATCCAAAAAAAAATAGAAGAACCGCTCAAATGAGAACCAAGCTCTAACTTTTACTTTTCAGATCTTCCGTATACGGAAGCGCACCGTGCCTAGAAGTACTGCAATACCAGGTCGATGCACGGAGCGGACGAAGCAAGCTCCGGTTCCGTCTCCCTGTCCCAAAAATCCATTTAATATAAGGTCCCCAGATAGGGGACGTATCAGATATTAAACTGATAAGAACAGATACTACACTTGATCTTAGCCAAAAGGCCGAGAAGCGATGCCGCTGCTTGTTGCTCAGCCGCTGTGCTTTGGCCCCTCCTCTTGGCTGCTCAGGGTGAAAAGACTCGGGTCCACACAGCCGGCGACATCACGGTTCCATCGAGCGGGCACCGCTGGGCGCGTTTTTAGCACGATGGCTAAAAAAGGAAACGCCTTTCCGAGAAAGCCTAAAGGTGACTGATGCGTGCGAGACAGAGACAGAAAAACCCTGCAGCTGGGCCTCATCTGCATGAGTACTCTTCTGTGGCTCAGGGGCGTAGCCACAGTATTTCGCGTGGCCCTCACAGGCAAACTTAATCCCCTATGGGATGGGAAGGGGGCGGGGAGGTGGATACTAGTCAAGCTTTTTTTTTTTTTTTTTTTCCCTCTTCCCCTCCCCGCCACACAAGCCTGCTTTCTGTGAAAAGGCTCACATCTGCCTGCTGGGCTAACAGACGAATCCAGCAAAATCCACCGAAACCACAGGTCGTGGGATCGAATCCCGGCAGGTCGGGAGCGGAATAAAATTTAATTCCAGATGGGGGAGAGCAAAAGACCTGCAAGGGTAAGAGAAGGAAAAAAAGAACAGAGTTGGAGGGTGGGAAAGAAAAAAAGGTATCCAGGGAGCAGCTGCATGTGCATTCTAAAAGCAAAAGTGACTACAGAAGACCTCGCTGAAATCCAAAAAAAAATAGAAGAACCGCTCAAATGAGAACCAAGCTCTAACTTTTACTTTTCAGATCTTCCGTATACGGAAGCGCACCGTGCCTAGAAGTACTGCAATACCAGGTCGATGCACGGAGCGGACGAAGCAAGCTCCGGTTCCGTCTCCCTGTCCCAAAAATCCATTTAATATAAGGTCCCCAGATAGGGGACGTATCAGATATTAAACTGATAAGAACAGATACTACACTTGATCTTAGCCAAAAGGCCGAGAAGCGATGCCGCTGCTTGTTGCTCAGCCGCTGTGCTTTGGCCCCTCCTCTTGGCTGCTCAGGGTGAAAAGACTCGGGTCCACACAGCCGGCGACATCACGGTTCCATCGAGCGGGCACCGCTGGGCGCGTTTTTAGCACGATGGCTAAAAAAGGAAACGCCTTTCCGAGAAAGCCTAAAGGTGACTGATGCGTGCGAGACAGAGACAGAAAAACCCTGCAGCTGGGCCTCATCTGCATGAGTACTCTTCTGTGGCTCAGGGGCGTAGCCACAGTATTTCGCGTGGCCCTCACAGGCAAACTTAATCCCCTATGGGATGGGAAGGGGGCGGGGAGGTGGATACTAGTCAAGCTTTTTTTTTTTTTTTTTTTCCATCTTCCCCTCCCCGCCACACAAGCCTGCTTTCTGTGAAAAGGCTCACATCTGCCTGCTGGGCTAACAGACGAATCCAGCAAAATCCACCGAAACCACAGGTCGTGGGATCGAATCCCGGCAGGTCGGGAGCGGAATAAAATTTAATTCCAGATGGGGGAGAGCAAAAGACCTGCAAGGGTAAGAGAAGGAAAAAAAGAACAGAGTTGGAGGGTGGGAAAGAAAAAAAGGTATCCAGGGAGCAGCTGCATGTGCATTCTAAAAGCAAAAGTGACTACAGAAGACCTCGCTGAAATCCAAAAAAAAATAGAAGAACCGCTCAAATGAGAACCAAGCTCTAACTTTTACTTTTCAGATCTTCCGTATACGGAAGCGCACCGTGCCTAGAAGTACTGCAATACCAGGTCGATGCACGGAGCGGACGAAGCAAGCTCCGGTTCCGTCTCCCTGTCCCAAAAATCCATTTAATATAAGGTCCCCAGATAGGGGACGTATCAGATATTAAACTGATAAGAACAGATACTACACTTGATCTTAGCCAAAAGGCCGAGAAGCGATGCCGCTGCTTGTTGCTCAGCCGCTGTGCTTTGGCCCCTCCTCTTGGCTGCTCAGGGTGAAAAGACTCGGGTCCACACAGCCGGCGACATCACGGTTCCATCGAGCGGGCACCGCTGGGCGCGTTTTTAGCACGATGGCTAAAAAAGGAAACGCCTTTCCGAGAAAGCCTAAAGGTGACTGATGCGTGCGAGACAGAGACAGAAAAACCCTGCAGCTGGGCCTCATCTGCATGAGTACTCTTCTGTGGCTCAGGGGCGTAGCCACAGTATTTCGCGTGGCCCTCACAGGCAAACTTAATCCCCTATGGGATGGGAAGGGGGCGGGGAGGTGGATACTAGTCAAGCTTTTTTTTTTTTTTTTTTTTCCCTCTTCCCCTCCCCGCCACACAAGCCTGCTTTCTGTGAAAAGGCTCACATCTGCCTGCTGGGCTAACAGACGAATCCAGCAAAATCCACCGAAACCACAGGTCGTGGGATCGAATCCCGGCAGGTCGGGAGCGGAATAAAATTTAATTCCAGATGGGGGAGAGCAAAAGACCTGCAAGGGTAAGAGAAGGAAAAAAAGAACAGAGTTGGAGGGTGGGAAAGAAAAAAAGGTATCCAGGGAGCAGCTGCATGTGCATTCTAAAAGCAAAAGTGACTACAGAAGACCTCGCTGAAATCCAAAAAAAAATAGAAGAACCGCTCAAATGAGAACCAAGCTCTAACTTTTACTTTTCAGATCTTCCGTATACGGAAGCGCACCGTGCCTAGAAGTACTGCAATACCAGGTCGATGCACGGAGCGGACGAAGCAAGCTCCGGTTCCGTCTCCCTGTCCCAAAAATCCATTTAATATAAGGTCCCCAGATAAGGGACGTATCAGATATTAAACTGATAAGAACAGATACTACACTTGATCTTAGCCAAAAGGCCGAGAAGCGATGCCGCTGCTTGTTGCTCAGCCGCTGTGCTTTGGCCCCTCCTCTTGGCTGCTCAGGGTGAAAAGACTCGGGTCCACACAGCCGGCGACATCACGGTTCCATCGAGCGGGCACCGCTGGGCGCGTTTTTAGCACGATGGCTAAAAAAGGAAACGCCTTTCCGAGAAAGCCTAAAGGTGACTGATGCGTGCGAGACAGAGACAGAAAAACCCTGCAGCTGGGCCTCATCTGCATGAGTACTCTTCTGTGGCTCAGGGGCGTAGCCACAGTATTTCGCGTGGCCCTCACAGGCAAACTTAATCCCCTATGGGATGGAAAGGGGGCGGGGAGGTGGATACTAGTCAAGCTTTTTTTTTTTTTTTTTTCCCTCTTCCCCTCCCCGCCACACAAGCCTGCTTTCTGTGAAAAGGCTCACATCTGCCTGCTGGGCTAACAGACGAATCCAGCAAAATCCACCGAAACCACAGGTCGTGGGATCGAATCCCGGCAGGTCGGGAGCGGAATAAAATTTAATTCCAGATGGGGGAGAGCAAAAGACCTGCAAGGGTAAGAGAAGGAAAAAAAGAACAGAGTTGGAGGGTGGGAAAGAAAAAAAGGTATCCAGGGAGCAGCTGCATGTGCATTCTAAAAGCAAAAGTGACTACAGAAGACCTCGCTGAAATCCAAAAAAAAATAGAAGAACCGCTCAAATGAGAACCAAGCTCTAACTTTTACTTTTCAGATCTTCCGTATACGGAAGCGCACCGTGCCTAGAAGTACTGCAATACCAGGTCGATGCACGGAGCGGACGAAGCAAGCTCCGGTTCCGTCTCCCTGTCCCAAAAATCCATTTAATATAAGGTCCCCAGATAGGGGACGTATCAGATATTAAACTGATAAGAACAGATACTACACTTGATCTTAGCCAAAAGGCCGAGAAGCGATGCCGCTGCTTGTTGCTCAGCCGCTGTGCTTTGGCCCCTCCTCTTGGCTGCTCAGGGTGAAAAGACTCGGGTCCACACAGCCGGCGACATCACGGTTCCATCGAGCGGGCACCGCTGGGCGCGTTTTTAGCACGATGGCTAAAAAAGGAAACGCCTTTCCGAGAAAGCCTAAAGGTGACTGATGCGTGCGAGACAGAGACAGAAAAACCCTGCAGCTGGGCCTCATCTGCATGAGTACTCTTCTGTGGCTCAGGGGCGTAGCCACAGTATTTCGCGTGGCCCTCACAGGCAAACTTAATCCCCTATGGGATGGAAAGGGGGCGGGGAGGTGGATACTAGTCAAGCTTTTTTTTTTTTTTTTTTCCCTCTTCCCCTCCCCGCCACACAAGCCTGCTTTCTGTGAAAAGGCTCACATCTGCCTGCTGGGCTAACAGACGAATCCAGCAAAATCCACCGAAACCACAGGTCGTGGGATCGAATCCCGGCAGGTCGGGAGCGGAATAAAATTTAATTCCAGATGGGGGAGAGCAAAAGACCTGCAAGGGTAAGAGAAGGAAAAAAAGAACAGAGTTGGAGGGTGGGAAAGAAAAAAAGGTATCCAGGGAGCAGCTGCATGTGCATTCTAAAAGCAAAAGTGACTACAGAAGACCTCGCTGAAATCCAAAAAAAAATAGAAGAACCGCTCAAATGAGAACCAAGCTCTAACTTTTACTTTTCAGATCTTCCGTATACGGAAGCGCACCGTGCCTAGAAGTACTGCAATACCAGGTCGATGCACGGAGCGGACGAAGCAAGCTCCGGTTCCGTCTCCCTGTCCCAAAAATCCATTTAATATAAGGTCCCCAGATAGGGGACGTATCAGATATTAAACTGATAAGAACAGATACTACACTTGATCTTAGCCAAAAGGCCGAGAAGCGATGCCGCTGCTTGTTGCTCAGCCGCTGTGCTTTGGCCCCTCCTCTTGGCTGCTCAGGGTGAAAAGACTCGGGTCCACACAGCCGGCGACATCACGGTTCCATCGAGCGGGCACCGCTGGGCGCGTTTTTAGCACGATGGCTAAAAAAGGAAACGCCTTTCCGAGAAAGCCTAAAGGTGACTGATGCGTGCGAGACAGAGACAGAAAAACCCTGCAGCTGGGCCTCATCTGCATGAGTACTCTTCTGTGGCTCAGGGGCGTAGCCACAGTATTTCGCGTGGCCCTCACAGGCAAACTTAATCCCCTATGGGATGGAAAGGGGGCGGGGAGGTGGATACTAGTCAAGCTTTTTTTTTTTTTTTTTCCCTCTTCCCCTCCCCGCCACACAAGCCTGCTTTCTGTGAAAAGGCTCACATCTGCCTGCTGGGCTAACAGACGAATCCAGCAAAATCCACCGAAACCACAGGTCGTGGGATCGAATCCCGGCAGGTCGGGAGCGGAATAAAATTTAATTCCAGATGGGGGAGAGCAAAAGACCTGCAAGGGTAAGAGAAGGAAAAAAAGAACAGAGTTGGAGGGTGGGAAAGAAAAAAAGGTATCCAGGGAGCAGCTGCATGTGCATTCTAAAAGCAAAAGTGACTACAGAAGACCTCGCTGAAATCCAAAAAAAAATAGAAGAACCGCTCAAATGAGAACCAAGCTCTAACTTTTACTTTTCAGATCTTCCGTATACGGAAGCGCACCGTGCCTAGAAGTACTGCAATACCAGGTCGATGCACGGAGCGGACGAAGCAAGCTCCGGTTCCGTCTCCCTGTCCCAAAAATCCATTTAATATAAGGTCCCCAGATAGGGGACGTATCAGATATTAAACTGATAAGAACAGATACTACACTTGATCTTAGCCAAAAGGCCGAGAAGCGATGCCGCTGCTTGTTGCTCAGCCGCTGTGCTTTGGCCCCTCCTCTTGGCTGCTCAGGGTGAAAAGACTCGGGTCCACACAGCCGGCGACATCACGGTTCCATCGAGCGGGCACCGCTGGGCGCGTTTTTAGCACGATGGCTAAAAAAGGAAACGCCTTTCCGAGAAAGCCTAAAGGTGACTGATGCGTGCGAGACAGAGACAGAAAAACCCTGCAGCTGGGCCTCATCTGCATGAGTACTCTTCTGTGGCTCAGGGGCGTAGCCACAGTATTTCGCGTGGCCCTCACAGGCAAACTTAATCCCCTATGGGATGGAAAGGGGGCGGGGAGGTGGATACTAGTCAAGCTTTTTTTTTTTTTTTTTTTTTCCCTCTTCCCCTCCCCGCCACACAAGCCTGCTTTCTGTGAAAAGGCTCACATCTGCCTGCTGGGCTAACAGACGAATCCAGCAAAATCCACCGAAACCACAGGTCGTGGGATCGAATCCCGGCAGGTCGGGAGCGGAATAAAATTTAATTCCAGATGGGGGAGAGCAAAAGACCTGCAAGGGTAAGAGAAGGAAAAAAAGAACAGAGTTGGAGGGTGGGAAAGAAAAAAAGGTATCCAGGGAGCAGCTGCATGTGCATTCTAAAAGCAAAAGTGACTACAGAAGACCTCGCTGAAATCCAAAAAAAAATAGAAGAACCGCTCAAATGAGAACCAAGCTCTAACTTTTACTTTTCAGATCTTCCGTATACGGAAGCGCACCGTGCCTAGAAGTACTGCAATACCAGGTCGATGCACGGAGCGGACGAAGCAAGCTCCGGTTCCGTCTCCCTGTCCCAAAAATCCATTTAATATAAGGTCCCCAGATAGGGGACGTATCAGATATTAAACTGATAAGAACAGATACTACACTTGATCTTAGCCAAAAGGCCGAGAAGCGATGCCGCTGCTTGTTGCTCAGCCGCTGTGCTTTGGCCCCTCCTCTTGGCTGCTCAGGGTGAAAAGACTCGGGTCCACACAGCCGGCGACATCACGGTTCCATCGAGCGGGCACCGCTGGGCGCGTTTTTAGCACGATGGCTAAAAAAGGAAACGCCTTTCCGAGAAAGCCTAAAGGTGACTGATGCGTGCGAGACAGAGACAGAAAAACCCTGCAGCTGGGCCTCATCTGCATGAGTACTCTTCTGTGGCTCAGGGGCGTAGCCACAGTATTTCGCGTGGCCCTCACAGGCAAACTTAATCCCCTATGGGATGGAAAGGGGGCGGGGAGGTGGATACTAGTCAAGCTTTTTTTTTTTTTTTTTTCCCTCTTCCCCTCCCCGCCACACAAGCCTGCTTTCTGTGAAAAGGCTCACATCTGCCTGCTGGGCTAACAGACGAATCCAGCAAAATCCACCGAAACCACAGGTCGTGGGATCGAATCCCGGCAGGTCGGGAGCGGAATAAAATTTAATTCCAGATGGGGGAGAGCAAAAGACCTGCAAGGGTAAGAGAAGGAAAAAAAGAACAGAGTTGGAGGGTGGGAAAGAAAAAAAGGTATCCAGGGAGCAGCTGCATGTGCATTCTAAAAGCAAAAGTGACTACAGAAGACCTCGCTGAAATCCAAAAAAAAATAGAAGAACCGCTCAAATGAGAACCAAGCTCTAACTTTTACTTTTCAGATCTTCCGTATACGGAAGCGCACCGTGCCTAGAAGTACTGCAATACCAGGTCGATGCACGGAGCGGACGAAGCAAGCTCCGGTTCCGTCTCCCTGTCCCAAAAATCCATTTAATATAAGGTCCCCAGATAGGGGACGTATCAGATATTAAACTGATAAGAACAGATACTACACTTGATCTTAGCCAAAAGGCCGAGAAGCGATGCCGCTGCTTGTTGCTCAGCCGCTGTGCTTTGGCCCCTCCTCTTGGCTGCTCAGGGTGAAAAGACTCGGGTCCACACAGCCGGCGACATCACGGTTCCATCGAGCGGGCACCGCTGGGCGCGTTTTTAGCACGATGGCTAAAAAAGGAAACGCCTTTCCGAGAAAGCCTAAAGGTGACTGATGCGTGCGAGACAGAGACAGAAAAACCCTGCAGCTGGGCCTCATCTGCATGAGTACTCTTCTGTGGCTCAGGGGCGTAGCCACAGTATTTCGCGTGGCCCTCACAGGCAAACTTAATCCCCTATGGGATGGGAAGGGGGCGGGGAGGTGGATACTAGTCAAGCTTTTTTTTTTTTTTTTTTTTCCCTCTTCCCCTCCCCGCCACACAAGCCTGCTTTCTGTGAAAAGGCTCACATCTGCCTGCTGGGCTAACAGACGAATCCAGCAAAATCCACCGAAACCACAGGTCGTGGGATCGAATCCCGGCAGGTCGGGAGCGGAATAAAATTTAATTCCAGATGGGGGAGAGCAAAAGACCTGCAAGGGTAAGAGAAGGAAAAAAAGAACAGAGTTGGAGGGTGGGAAAGAAAAAAAGGTATCCAGGGAGCAGCTGCATGTGCATTCTAAAAGCAAAAGTGACTACAGAAGACCTCGCTGAAATCCAAAAAAAAATAGAAGAACCGCTCAAATGAGAACCAAGCTCTAACTTTTACTTTTCAGATCTTCCGTATACGGAAGCGCACCGTGCCTAGAAGTACTGCAATACCAGGTCGATGCACGGAGCGGACGAAGCAAGCTCCGGTTCCGTCTCCCTGTCCCAAAAATCCATTTAATATAAGGTCCCCAGATAGGGGACGTATCAGATATTAAACTGATAAGAACAGATACTACACTTGATCTTAGCCAAAAGGCCGAGAAGCGATGCCGCTGCTTGTTGCTCAGCCGCTGTGCTTTGGCCCCTCCTCTTGGCTGCTCAGGGTGAAAAGACTCGGGTCCACACAGCCGGCGACATCACGGTTCCATCGAGCGGGCACCGCTGGGCGCGTTTTTAGCACGATGGCTAAAAAAGGAAACGCCTTTCCGAGAAAGCCTAAAGGTGACTGATGCGTGCGAGACAGAGACAGAAAAACCCTGCAGCTGGGCCTCATCTGCATGAGTACTCTTCTGTGGCTCAGGGGCGTAGCCACAGTATTTCGCGTGGCCCTCACAGGCAAACTTAATCCCCTATGGGATGGGAAGGGGGCGGGGAGGTGGATACTAGTCAAGCTTTTTTTTTTTTTTTTTTTCCCTCTTCCCCTCCCCGCCACACAAGCCTGCTTTCTGTGAAAAGGCTCACATCTGCCTGCTGGGCTAACAGACGAATCCAGCAAAATCCACCGAAACCACAGGTCGTGGGATCGAATCCCGGCAGGTCGGGAGCGGAATAAAATTTAATTCCAGATGGGGGAGAGCAAAAGACCTGCAAGGGTAAGAGAAGGAAAAAAAGAACAGAGTTGGAGGGTGGGAAAGAAAAAAAGGTATCCAGGGAGCAGCTGCATGTGCATTCTAAAAGCAAAAGTGACTACAGAAGACCTCGCTGAAATCCAAAAAAAAATAGAAGAACCGCTCAAATGAGAACCAAGCTCTAACTTTTACTTTTCAGATCTTCCGTATACGGAAGCGCACCGTGCCTAGAAGTACTGCAATACCAGGTCGATGCACGGAGCGGACGAAGCAAGCTCCGGTTCCGTCTCCCTGTCCCAAAAATCCATTTAATATAAGGTCCCCAGATAGGGGACGTATCAGATATTAAACTGATAAGAACAGATACTACACTTGATCTTAGCCAAAAGGCCGAGAAGCGATGCCGCTGCTTGTTGCTCAGCCGCTGTGCTTTGGCCCCTCCTCTTGGCTGCTCAGGGTGAAAAGACTCGGGTCCACACAGCCGGCGACATCACGGTTCCATCGAGCGGGCACCGCTGGGCGCGTTTTTAGCACGATGGCTAAAAAAGGAAACGCCTTTCCGAGAAAGCCTAAAGGTGACTGATGCGTGCGAGACAGAGACAGAAAAACCCTGCAGCTGGGCCTCATCTGCATGAGTACTCTTCTGTGGCTCAGGGGCGTAGCCACAGTATTTCGCGTGGCCCTCACAGGCAAACTTAATCCCCTATGGGATGGAAAGGGGGCGGGGAGGTGGATACTAGTCAAGCTTTTTTTTTTTTTTTTTTTCCATCTTCCCCTCCCCGCCACACAAGCCTGCTTTCTGTGAAAAGGCTCACATCTGCCTGCTGGGCTAACAGACGAATCCAGCAAAATCCACCGAAACCACAGGTCGTGGGATCGAATCCCGGCAGGTCGGGAGCGGAATAAAATTTAATTCCAGATGGGGGAGAGCAAAAGACCTGCAAGGGTAAGAGAAGGAAAAAAAGAACAGAGTTGGAGGGTGGGAAAGAAAAAAAGGTATCCAGGGAGCAGCTGCATGTGCATTCTAAAAGCAAAAGTGACTACAGAAGACCTCGCTGAAATCCAAAAAAAAATAGAAGAACCGCTCAAATGAGAACCAAGCTCTAACTTTTACTTTTCAGATCTTCCGTATACGGAAGCGCACCGTGCCTAGAAGTACTGCAATACCAGGTCGATGCACGGAGCGGACGAAGCAAGCTCCGGTTCCGTCTCCCTGTCCCAAAAATCCATTTAATATAAGGTCCCCAGATAGGGGACGTATCAGATATTAAACTGATAAGAACAGATACTACACTTGATCTTAGCCAAAAGGCCGAGAAGCGATGCCGCTGCTTGTTGCTCAGCCGCTGTGCTTTGGCCCCTCCTCTTGGCTGCTCAGGGTGAAAAGACTCGGGTCCACACAGCCGGCGACATCACGGTTCCATCGAGCGGGCACCGCTGGGCGCGTTTTTAGCACGATGGCTAAAAAAGGAAACGCCTTTCCGAGAAAGCCTAAAGGTGACTGATGCGTGCGAGACAGAGACAGAAAAACCCTGCAGCTGGGCCTCATCTGCATGAGTACTCTTCTGTGGCTCAGGGGCGTAGCCACAGTATTTCGCGTGGCCCTCACAGGCAAACTTAATCCCCTATGGGATGGAAAGGGGGCGGGGAGGTGGATACTAGTCAAGCTTTTTTTTTTTTTTTTTTCCCTCTTCCCCTCCCCGCCACACAAGCCTGCTTTCTGTGAAAAGGCTCACATCTGCCTGCTGGGCTAACAGACGAATCCAGCAAAATCCACCGAAACCACAGGTCGTGGGATCGAATCCCGGCAGGTCGGGAGCGGAATAAAATTTAATTCCAGATGGGGGAGAGCAAAAGACCTGCAAGGGTAAGAGAAGGAAAAAAAGAACAGAGTTGGAGGGTGGGAAAGAAAAAAAGGTATCCAGGGAGCAGCTGCATGTGCATTCTAAAAGCAAAAGTGACTACAGAAGACCTCGCTGAAATCCAAAAAAAAATAGAAGAACCGCTCAAATGAGAACCAAGCTCTAACTTTTACTTTTCAGATCTTCCGTATACGGAAGCGCACCGTGCCTAGAAGTACTGCAATACCAGGTCGATGCACGGAGCGGACGAAGCAAGCTCCGGTTCCGTCTCCCTGTCCCAAAAATCCATTTAATATAAGGTCCCCAGATAGGGGACGTATCAGATATTAAACTGATAAGAACAGATACTACACTTGATCTTAGCCAAAAGGCCGAGAAGCGATGCCGCTGCTTGTTGCTCAGCCGCTGTGCTTTGGCCCCTCCTCTTGGCTGCTCAGGGTGAAAAGACTCGGGTCCACACAGCCGGCGACATCACGGTTCCATCGAGCGGGCACCGCTGGGCGCGTTTTTAGCACGATGGCTAAAAAAGGAAACGCCTTTCCGAGAAAGCCTAAAGGTGACTGATGCGTGCGAGACAGAGACAGAAAAACCCTGCAGCTGGGCCTCATCTGCATGAGTACTCTTCTGTGGCTCAGGGGCGTAGCCACAGTATTTCGCGTGGCCCTCACAGGCAAACTTAATCCCCTATGGGATGGAAAGGGGGCGGGGAGGTGGATACTAGTCAAGCTTTTTTTTTTTTTTTTTTCCCTCTTCCCCTCCCCGCCACACAAGCCTGCTTTCTGTGAAAAGGCTCACATCTGCCTGCTGGGCTAACAGACGAATCCAGCAAAATCCACCGAAACCACAGGTCGTGGGATCGAATCCCGGCAGGTCGGGAGCGGAATAAAATTTAATTCCAGATGGGGGAGAGCAAAAGACCTGCAAGGGTAAGAGAAGGAAAAAAAGAACAGAGTTGGAGGGTGGGAAAGAAAAAAAGGTATCCAGGGAGCAGCTGCATGTGCATTCTAAAAGCAAAAGTGACTACAGAAGACCTCGCTGAAATCCAAAAAAAAATAGAAGAACCGCTCAAATGAGAACCAAGCTCTAACTTTTACTTTTCAGATCTTCCGTATACGGAAGCGCACCGTGCCTAGAAGTACTGCAATACCAGGTCGATGCACGGAGCGGACGAAGCAAGCTCCGGTTCCGTCTCCCTGTCCCAAAAATCCATTTAATATAAGGTCCCCAGATAGGGGACGTATCAGATATTAAACTGATAAGAACAGATACTACACTTGATCTTAGCCAAAAGGCCGAGAAGCGATGCCGCTGCTTGTTGCTCAGCCGCTGTGCTTTGGCCCCTCCTCTTGGCTGCTCAGGGTGAAAAGACTCGGGTCCACACAGCCGGCGACATCACGGTTCCATCGAGCGGGCACCGCTGGGCGCGTTTTTAGCACGATGGCTAAAAAAGGAAACGCCTTTCCGAGAAAGCCTAAAGGTGACTGATGCGTGCGAGACAGAGACAGAAAAACCCTGCAGCTGGGCCTCATCTGCATGAGTACTCTTCTGTGGCTCAGGGGCGTAGCCACAGTATTTCGCGTGGCCCTCACAGGCAAACTTAATCCCCTATGGGATGGAAGGGGGCGGGGAGGTGGATACTAGTCAAGCTTTTTTTTTTTTTTTTTTTTCCCTCTTCCCCTCCCCGCCACACAAGCCTGCTTTCTGTGAAAAGGCTCACATCTGCCTGCTGGGCTAACAGACGAATCCAGCAAAATCCACCGAAACCACAGGTCGTGGGATCGAATCCCGGCAGGTCGGGAGCGGAATAAAATTTAATTCCAGATGGGGGAGAGCAAAAGACCTGCAAGGGTAAGAGAAGGAAAAAAAGAACAGAGTTGGAGGGTGGGAAAGAAAAAAAGGTATCCAGGGAGCAGCTGCATGTGCATTCTAAAAGCAAAAGTGACTACAGAAGACCTCGCTGAAATCCAAAAAAAAATAGAAGAACCGCTCAAATGAGAACCAAGCTCTAACTTTTACTTTTCAGATCTTCCGTATACGGAAGCGCACCGTGCCTAGAAGTACTGCAATACCAGGTCGATGCACGGAGCGGACGAAGCAAGCTCCGGTTCCGTCTCCCTGTCCCAAAAATCCATTTAATATAAGGTCCCCAGATAGGGGACGTATCAGATATTAAACTGATAAGAACAGATACTTTTTTGAAAATGATTTATTCAGATACGAAACACATACATACTGTCAAACTGAACCTATACACAGGTCAGAAAAATTACCTACACAATGACAGTACCCCAATCTTCCACACTTTAAACCATTCAAAAACACTAAACCCACTGATTTGACAAAAAATCTGAAACAATACAGTCAGTGAAATGGACATAATACCTCCCACCACCCCTGAACAGCCTACTCAGCAAGGGGGACCCAGGAACCACTTTGGAGAAAACTCCCGTAACTAAACTGAGGAATGCAGTGCCAATAAGCTCCAGTGCCATGCCAAAAAAGCCTCAGGCAAGGAGGAATGGCCTCCCTCCCGTATCACATATGCCAGCATAAGCTTCCTTCCAAGCTGACAAATCATGCCTGTGTCCAAAGTAATTGACCTCCACAACCTCAAGCATCGCGCTCTCCACAAGGCATCTTTCAAACAACTAATACCAATCCACAAACGCACACAAGAGGTCTTTGAAACCAACTGTCCGTACATGACCCCCTCCTCTACCACCCGGACATCAGGATTCATTGCCTGCATCCAAACAAACACTCGCTGCCAAACAGCCTGTGCCACCCTGCAACGCCAGAAAACATGAGCAGGCGACCCCTCGCCAACACAGCCTTCCCAAGCACAGAGAGTGGTCGGCGCCAGCCTTCTCCGATACAAGAAACTTCTTGTAGGAATACAGCCGTGCACCGCTCCCCAAGCCAGGTCTTTCTGCTCGTTCAAAAGATACTTGGCATTAACCATTCTCCACACAGCTTTGCATTCCTCTGCACTCAATTTCCCAACAGGGCACATTCTTGTTTTACCTGCCAAAATAACTGTCTCTATCCCCCTCGCTGAGAGGTCAGCCAACACCATACCCCGTAATGCAAATTTTTTAACACAATCTTTTATCACTTTATAAACAAATGGACAAGATTCAGCATGGGGGACAGTATGCTGGAACCCCAAACCCCAGCCCTTACACACAAACAATTGCAAATACAACCTGGCAAAATACGACCATAACCGTAACTCTCTATGTTCCTCCACCACTGCCTGAAGAAACACACACACTGACACACTTAACAACTTCACTTCCAAATCAGGCACCTTCCTTCCCCCGCACTCAAGCGGGTAGCGCATGACTTCCCGCTTGAGACGTTCCATCTTCCCACCCCAAATAAAACAGAACATCTGTCTCGTCAAAGTCCTCAACCCAAAGGAACCAATAGGAAACACAGGAGCCACATGCAACATCAATGGCAAGAGTTCATTTTTCACAATTAGGACCCTCCCTGATAAGGTCAAATTTCGTGTCTTCCACTGAGTTATTCTACTCTGTGTCTTTTCAAACACCCTCTGCCAATTACGACTAGCCATATTTTTCCCAAAAAACAACCCCAGGATCTTAATCTCCTCCCGAACTCTCCTTGAGAGTTGGAGGGTGGGAAAGAAAAAAAGGTATCCAGGGAGCAGCTGCATGTGCATTCTAAAAGCAAAAGTGACTACAGAAGACCTCGCTGAAATCCAAAAAAAAATAGAAGAACCGCTCAAATGAGAACCAAGCTCTAACTTTTACTTTTCAGATCTTCCGTATACGGAAGCGCACCGTGCCTAGAAGTACTGCAATACCAGGTCGATGCACGGAGCGGACGAAGCAAGCTCCGGTTCCATCTCCCTGTCCCAAAAATCCATTTAATATAAGGTCCCCAGATAGGGGACGTATCAGATATTAAACTGATAAGAACAGATACTACACTTGATCTTAGCCAAAAGGCCGAGAAGCGATGCCGCTGCTTGTTGCTCAGCCGCTGTGCTTTGGCCCCTCCTCTTGGCTGCTCAGGGTGAAAAGACTCGGGTCCACACAGCCGGCGACATCACGGTTCCATCGAGCGGGCACCGCTGGGCGCGTTTTTAGCACGATGGCTAAAAAAGGAAACGCCTTTCCGAGAAAGCCTAAAGGTGACTGATGCGTGCGAGACAGAGACAGAAAAACCCTGCAGCTGGGCCTCATCTGCATGAGTACTCTTCTGTGGCTCAGGGGCGTAGCCACAGTATTTCGCGTGGCCCTCACAGGCAAACTTAATCCCCTATGGGATGGAAAGGGGGCGGGGAGGTGGATACTAGTCAAGCTTTTTTTTTTTTTTTTTTTTCCCTCTTCCCCTCCCCGCCACACAAGCCTGCTTTCTGTGAAAAGGCTCACATCTGCCTGCTGGGCTAACAGACGAATCCAGCAAAATCCACCGAAACCACAGGTCGTGGGATCGAATCCCGGCAGGTCGGGAGCGGAATAAAATTTAATTCCAGATGGGGGAGAGCAAAAGACCTGCAAGGGTAAGAGAAGGAAAAAAAGAACAGAGTTGGAGGGTGGGAAAGAAAAAAAGGTATCCAGGGAGCAGCTGCATGTGCATTCTAAAAGCAAAAGTGACTACAGAAGACCTCGCTGAAATCCAAAAAAAAATAGAAGAACCGCTCAAATGAGAACCAAGCTCTAACTTTTACTTTTCAGATCTTCCGTATACGGAAGCGCACCGTGCCTAGAAGTACTGCAATACCAGGTCGATGCACGGAGCGGACGAAGCAAGCTCCGGTTCCGTCTCCCTGTCCCAAAAATCCATTTAATATAAGGTCCCCAGATAGGGGACGTATCAGATATTAAACTGATAAGAACAGATACTACACTTGATCTTAGCCAAAAGGCCGAGAAGCGATGCCGCTGCTTGTTGCTCAGCCGCTGTGCTTTGGCCCCTCCTCTTGGCTGCTCAGGGTGAAAAGACTCGGGTCCACACAGCCGGCGACATCACGGTTCCATCGAGCGGGCACCGCTGGGCGCGTTTTTAGCACGATGGCTAAAAAAGGAAACGCCTTTCCGAGAAAGCCTAAAGGTGACTGATGCGTGCGAGACAGAGACAGAAAAACCCTGCAGCTGGGCCTCATCTGCATGAGTACTCTTCTGTGGCTCAGGGGCGTAGCCACAGTATTTCGCGTGGCCCTCACAGGCAAACTTAATCCCCTATGGGATGGGAAGGGGGCGGGGAGGTGGATACTAGTCAAGCTTTTTTTTTTTTTTTTTTTTCCCTCTTCCCCTCCCCGCCACACAAGCCTGCTTTCTGTGAAAAGGCTCACATCTGCCTGCTGGGCTAACAGACGAATCCAGCAAAATCCACCGAAACCACAGGTCGTGGGATCGAATCCCGGCAGGTCGGGAGCGGAATAAAATTTAATTCCAGATGGGGGAGAGCAAAAGACCTGCAAGGGTAAGAGAAGGAAAAAAAGAACAGAGTTGGAGGGTGGGAAAGAAAAAAAGGTATCCAGGGAGCAGCTGCATGTGCATTCTAAAAGCAAAAGTGACTACAGAAGACCTCGCTGAAATCCAAAAAAAAATAGAAGAACCGCTCAAATGAGAACCAAGCTCTAACTTTTACTTTTCAGATCTTCCGTATACGGAAGCGCACCGTGCCTAGAAGTACTGCAATACCAGGTCGATGCACGGAGCGGACGAAGCAAGCTCCGGTTCCGTCTCCCTGTCCCAAAAATCCATTTAATATAAGGTCCCCAGATAGGGGACGTATCAGATATTAAACTGATAAGAACAGATACTACACTTGATCTTAGCCAAAAGGCCGAGAAGCGATGCCGCTGCTTGTTGCTCAGCCGCTGTGCTTTGGCCCCTCCTCTTGGCTGCTCAGGGTGAAAAGACTCGGGTCCACACAGCCGGCGACATCACGGTTCCATCGAGCGGGCACCGCTGGGCGCGTTTTTAGCACGATGGCTAAAAAAGGAAACGCCTTTCCGAGAAAGCCTAAAGGTGACTGATGCGTGCGAGACAGAGACAGAAAAACCCTGCAGCTGGGCCTCATCTGCATGAGTACTCTTCTGTGGCTCAGGGGCGTAGCCACAGTATTTCGCGTGGCCCTCACAGGCAAACTTAATCCCCTATGGGATGGGAAGGGGGCGGGGAGGTGGATACTAGTCAAGCTTTTTTTTTTTTTTTTTTTTTCCCTCTTCCCCTCCCCGCCACACAAGCCTGCTTTCTGTGAAAAGGCTCACATCTGCCTGCTGGGCTAACAGACGAATCCAGCAAAATCCACCGAAACCACAGGTCGTGGGATCGAATCCCGGCAGGTCGGGAGCGGAATAAAATTTAATTCCAGATGGGGGAGAGCAAAAGACCTGCAAGGGTAAGAGAAGGAAAAAAAGAACAGAGTTGGAGGGTGGGAAAGAAAAAAAGGTATCCAGGGAGCAGCTGCATGTGCATTCTAAAAGCAAAAGTGACTACAGAAGACCTCGCTGAAATCCAAAAAAAAATAGAAGAACCGCTCAAATGAGAACCAAGCTCTAACTTTTACTTTTCAGATCTTCCGTATACGGAAGCGCACCGTGCCTAGAAGTACTGCAATACCAGGTCGATGCACGGAGCGGACGAAGCAAGCTCCGGTTCCGTCTCCCTGTCCCAAAAATCCATTTAATATAAGGTCCCCAGATAGGGGACGTATCAGATATTAAACTGATAAGAACAGATACTACACTTGATCTTAGCCAAAAGGCCGAGAAGCGATGCCGCTGCTTGTTGCTCAGCCGCTGTGCTTTGGCCCCTCCTCTTGGCTGCTCAGGGTGAAAAGACTCGGGTCCACACAGCCGGCGACATCACGGTTCCATCGAGCGGGCACCGCTGGGCGCGTTTTTAGCACGATGGCTAAAAAAGGAAACGCCTTTCCGAGAAAGCCTAAAGGTGACTGATGCGTGCGAGACAGAGACAGAAAAACCCTGCAGCTGGGCCTCATCTGCATGAGTACTCTTCTGTGGCTCAGGGGCGTAGCCACAGTATTTCGCGTGGCCCTCACAGGCAAACTTAATCCCCTATGGGATGGAAAGGGGGCGGGGAGGTGGATACTAGTCAAGCTTTTTTTTTTTTTTTTTTTTCCCTCTTCCCCTCCCCGCCACACAAGCCTGCTTTCTGTGAAAAGGCTCACATCTGCCTGCTGGGCTAACAGACGAATCCAGCAAAATCCACCGAAACCACAGGTCGTGGGATCGAATCCCGGCAGGTCGGGAGCGGAATAAAATTTAATTCCAGATGGGGGAGAGCAAAAGACCTGCAAGGGTAAGAGAAGGAAAAAAAGAACAGAGTTGGAGGGTGGGAAAGAAAAAAAGGTATCCAGGGAGCAGCTGCATGTGCATTCTAAAAGCAAAAGTGACTACAGAAGACCTCGCTGAAATCCAAAAAAAAATAGAAGAACCGCTCAAATGAGAACCAAGCTCTAACTTTTACTTTTCAGATCTTCCGTATACGGAAGCGCACCGTGCCTAGAAGTACTGCAATACCAGGTCGATGCACGGAGCGGACGAAGCAAGCTCCGGTTCCGTCTCCCTGTCCCAAAAATCCATTTAATATAAGGTCCCCAGATAGGGGACGTATCAGATATTAAACTGATAAGAACAGATACTACACTTGATCTTAGCCAAAAGGCCGAGAAGCGATGCCGCTGCTTGTTGCTCAGCCGCTGTGCTTTGGCCCCTCCTCTTGGCTGCTCAGGGTGAAAAGACTCGGGTCCACACAGCCGGCGACATCACGGTTCCATCGAGCGGGCACCGCTGGGCGCGTTTTTAGCACGATGGCTAAAAAAGGAAACGCCTTTCCGAGAAAGCCTAAAGGTGACTGATGCGTGCGAGACAGAGACAGAAAAACCCTGCAGCTGGGCCTCATCTGCATGAGTACTCTTCTGTGGCTCAGGGGCGTAGCCACAGTATTTCGCGTGGCCCTCACAGGCAAACTTAATCCCCTATGGGATGGAAAGGGGGCGGGGAGGTGGATACTAGTCAAGCTTTTTTTTTTTTTTTTTTTTCCCTCTTCCCCTCCCCGCCACACAAGCCTGCTTTCTGTGAAAAGGCTCACATCTGCCTGCTGGGCTAACAGACGAATCCAGCAAAATCCACCGAAACCACAGGTCGTGGGATCGAATCCCGGCAGGTCGGGAGCGGAATAAAATTTAATTCCAGATGGGGGAGAGCAAAAGACCTGCAAGGGTAAGAGAAGGAAAAAAAGAACAGAGTTGGAGGGTGGGAAAGAAAAAAAGGTATCCAGGGAGCAGCTGCATGTGCATTCTAAAAGCAAAAGTGACTACAGAAGACCTCGCTGAAATCCAAAAAAAAATAGAAGAACCGCTCAAATGAGAACCAAGCTCTAACTTTTACTTTTCAGATCTTCCGTATACGGAAGCGCACCGTGCCTAGAAGTACTGCAATACCAGGTCGATGCACGGAGCGGACGAAGCAAGCTCCGGTTCTGTCTCCCTGTCCCAAAAATCCATTTAATATAAGGTCCCCAGATAAGGGACGTATCAGATATTAAACTGATAAGAACAGATACTACACTTGATCTTAGCCAAAAGGCCGAGAAGCGATGCCGCTGCTTGTTGCTCAGCCGCTGTGCTTTGGCCCCTCCTCTTGGCTGCTCAGGGTGAAAAGACTCGGGTCCACACAGCCGGCGACATCACGGTTCCATCGAGCGGGCACCGCTGGGCGCGTTTTTAGCACGATGGCTAAAAAAGGAAACGCCTTTCCGAGAAAGCCTAAAGGTGACTGATGCGTGCGAGACAGAGACAGAAAAACCCTGCAGCTGGGCCTCATCTGCATGAGTACTCTTCTGTGGCTCAGGGGCGTAGCCACAGTATTTCGCGTGGCCCTCACAGGCAAACTTAATCCCCTATGGGATGGGAAGGGGGCGGGGAGGTGGATACTAGTCAAGCTTTTTTTTTTTTTTTTTTTTTCCCTCTTCCCCTCCCCGCCACACAAGCCTGCTTTCTGTGAAAAGGCTCACATCTGCCTGCTGGGCTAACAGACGAATCCAGCAAAATCCACCGAAACCACAGGTCGTGGGATCGAATCCCGGCAGGTCGGGAGCGGAATAAAATTTAATTCCAGATGGGGGAGAGCAAAAGACCTGCAAGGGT